>NW_028258329.1:23175000-24590272 GCF_053883595.1 Heterocephalus glaber
CTCTCCATGACCTTATTCCTTCATGAATCTCAGTAAAAACAGGTGATAAAACAGTATGTGGAAGCACTGCTTGGGAACTAAGATGTTGAGTCCTAAGGCTGTATGTTCTGTGACCTAACTCGCCCCCAAACGACACAATGAAAGGCTGTACAACTTCCCTCTTCAGTTATGCTCCCAACCCACACCCCTGGCTGTGTGTCCCCCAGCCTTCTGACAGCACCACTTACATGTTTCATGAGCACCTCCATGCAAGTGACTGATACTGAAGCCTCGAGCTGGCCACTTGTACCTCACGACCTCCCACCACCTCTGCCCCCATGCGTCAGGACACCTCTCCTAACACTTCATCAGAGTCATAATGGCTCTACCCAGGCAGCCATGCCTAACTGCAAGATGGACTAGGACCAAGCTGGGCCCAGGAGTCATTCAGCAGGGTACCCCTTCCCTGTACAAACTCTGCTCCAGCTGCCTTTATCCCCTGCACTGATGTCACCTCTTCACTATCCAACTGGCGCCCACAGGAGCCAGGGGCCATCTAAAGCACATACCGATTCCTTTCTCATCAGCTCAAAACCCTCGGATGGGTTCCTACCACCTTTAGAATCAAAATGCAACCCTGGACTCAAGACTCGTGGCCTTCTGTGAGCCGGCCTCTGCTGCATCTCTGGCTTCTCACCCACTGCACCCTTGCTGGCCATCTCCGGCCATGCTGGCTCCCTGAACCTGCTGCCTATGGCCTTTGCAGGCCCTGCCCTCCGCTCCTCAGAGCACGGCTTAAAAGTCACCTCCTCCAAGAGACCTTGGCTGACTTCATGTGGCCTTTGCCAATTCTCCCACCTAAATTAGGTCCCTTGGCTATTTAATCTCAGGGGATCATCTCTTCATAGCATTAATACATTTTTATAACTAACACATCTCTGTGACTCTTTTATGACAATATGGTGGCAGGACTGCATTTATTTTGCCCACCACTGTAAACCCAGAACCTGGGTCAACACCTGCCACATAGTAGTTATCCAGTAATATTGGTCAACAGCAACTTTATTTATAATTGCCAAAAGCTGGAAGCAACTAAGATGACTTTCAAGAAATGGATAAACTGTGGCACATCCAGAGGGTGGAATTTTTATTCAGCACAGAAAAGAATGAGCTATCAAAGCATTAAAAGACAAGAAATGGCCGGGGATTTAGCTCAATGGTTTCACTGCCTGCTGCACAAGTGCAAGGACTGGCATTCGATCCCTGGTACCAAAAAAAAAAAAAAAAAATAGACAAGGAAGAAACTTCAATGCTTATTACTAAGGGAAAGGAGACAAGCTGAGAAGGTGACATATGACACATTTCTGTATTAGTCCATTTTCTGTTGTCACAACGAAGCGCTCAAGACTGCATACTTATAATAAAAAGAGGCTTGCTGAGCTCACAGTTATGGAGGTTCCAGAGTCTGCCTTCGGCATTGGCTTGGCTCTGATGAGGGTCTCATAGCAGGTGCCATCACAATGGCAGGGGCTCATGAGGAAAAGAAACAGGGCACACAGGGAGACAGGAAGCAAGAGAGTCAGGAGAGATGCCAGGCTCCATGGAAACACCCCACTCCCCCAGGACTTCCCATGGAAGCAAGAACACGGCCCAGGAGAAAAGCATGGCTCCTCTTAAAGATCTGTTCACCTCCCACCAGTGGACCCTGCCTCTTAGAGGAGCCACTGCTTCTCAACATCCCCTACACCAGGGACATCTGAGGGACATGCTCCAACCAGATCCAACCACAGCAGGCCCAGCTCTAGGATGTTCTGGGAAGAGTAAAACCATGGAGACGGTAAAAGGTCCCATGGTTACCAGGGGCTGGGGAGAGGAGGGATGAACAGAGAGCACTACTCTGTATGATGCCAAGATGGGGACCCTTGTCACCACACAAATGTCCAAACCCACAGAATGTACAGTGCAAGTTCAGCAGATATAACATAAGGAGCGAGGATCTGTGTAGGCACAGGGGGTACATGGGCAAACTGGGCCTGCTCTCACTTGCTGTGAACCTAAAATTACTCTAAAAATAAAGCTTTTTCAAAAAAAAATTACACACACAGAGAAGGAATAAACTTTTCTTTTCCAGACATCACCCTTTCTTTTCTTCCTTTTCTTCTTTCCTCCCTCCTCCTCCTCTTTCTCATCCTCTTCCTCTTCCCACTCCTCACCCCTTCCTCCTCCTCCTCCTCTTCCTCCTCCTCCTCCTTTTCTCTCTTCCACCCTCCCTCCCTTCCTCTCTTCGTGGTAGCCACAGGGCCATCAGCTCATTACTGGATCCCCTGACACACGCCTAAAGGTCAAACTTCATAGCTTTCTTTACTTAAAAGGAGACCATGTGTTTTTTCAGTATATTTTCTTAGTGCTTATTAATTTTACAACATATTGAGTCTCAATGCATAAAATCTATTTGATCATATCCATCCCCCATGTCCCCCTTACACCCTGTCCCCTCCTCCTTATTCCCTTCCTCTTGAGACCATGTATTTTAGATACAGGTGGTCAGGTAGTAAAGTCAACTTGTTCTAAGGCACAGTTCTACTGATTCCAAGACTCATATTTTATAACATCACTAAAACTGAGGAGTTTCATAATTGACAGTTATGTTAGCGTTGAGTTGGAGCTGCTTTTCTCTTAGAAGTGCATGAACAGTGGTGGGTGCATTTTGCAATAGATGGGTTCAAAGATTCAATGAAGGCCAATGTGTAGAGAAGTGTGTTAGAGCTCACTAGAGGAACAGATTTAATATAAAATATATGTGTGGTTGTACAAAGGATTTACTAGGTAGGCTTATAGGATCCTCTGGCACCCCAGTGTGCAGATGGCCACTCGGCATTCCTCCACCTCTGATCTGACAGCCCCAGGGACTGGGACATCCAGACCAGCTGCACATGGAATTCAGCTTAACTTCTCTACCCATTGGGCAGAGGATGCAGCCAAAGGTTGAAGGCCTGCAGCTCACTGCAGACTGGTGTGAGGAGGTGTCTAAAAGCTGAAGGGTCTGCACTGGAAGGCTGAAGAGTCTGCACCGGAAGCCTAAGGGAAATAGAGAAAAATGTCCAAAGACGATGGTGAAGCCTGGAGCTCCTCCAAAGAAAAAGGGCAGACTTCTCTCTTTTTTCTCTTTTTATTCCATCTGGGACTCAAGTCCATTGGTTGGTGCCACTCACATCCAGGGTAAGTCTTCCCTCCACAGTTTGCAACCTACACATCAATCATCCACAGACACAACCAGGGCTTTACTAACCTGCTAGGCAGCTCTTACTCAAGTCCAGGTGACACATCACAACTCATGATCACAAGAAGTTAGGCTGAATTCCACATTCACCTGGTTTAGGTGCCCCACGCACACAGCATGCATCTCTCCAAAGCTCTAAATCTGCACCACATTCCTGGGTGCCCTGCTGAATCCCCAAGAGCACAAAGGAGGCCACCACTTGACAGAAACCCATACTTCACAAATATGTCCTTCCCCACCCAAAGCACCAGCTCAAAATGATCCTTCCTAAATTCGCTATTTTTTAGTTAGGCCACTTGTGCCTCCTCTATTAAGACTCCCTGAGGGCAAGGAACATTCATCCTCAGCTTCATGTTACTCTTTGACCTGCGGAAGCCTTGGCACATCAGAGAATCAATATGATGTTGAACCACTGCAAACTTCTCTTCATCTAAAGTCATCTGCCCAGAGAATCTCCTTGTCTGTATAATCAAAGTTCCAACTAAAATGCCAAAGGCCAGAAACCTAGAGGGGGGAGAAAAGCATAAGAATCAATCTGAGAAAACAGAGGAATTCTAAATCTCTTCAGATATATCTTTTTTATTCTTTTAAAATGTGCAAGCCTTAATTATTCTGCAAATAGTCACTTCAGACAATGTCCAGGTGACGCATGATGCCTAATGACTGTTGGTCTGAATTTGTACCTGACTCCATGCTTACATCACAAAATATCAAGATGGAAATAGCAACCCCTTCAACCGTGCACATGGGCTGCAGACACTTTGGTGTGTGTAACTAATTCAACCTCCACTTTTGCATCAGAAATGCTTAAATATTATCCAAAAAGGTGCCAAACAGTAAAACACAACCCTAAAACTCTATTCTCTAATCTAGAGGATGTATATCATCGATGATCAGAGAGAATGGAGGAAATCAGCCAGTGAAACAGTATTGGTGATCAATATGAGGACCCAGGCAGCAGGAGGTGTCCACAGCAAGTAGGAACTACACCCAGGACTTCAGGGACAGGAACTATGAGGAAAACACTCAGGAGCCAAACCCTTCCTTCTCCAGAGACCTCTTCCCTCTCGGAGTACCTGTAGAATTCTAATTTAAATCCCAAACAGAACAACTAGAAGGAACAGAGTAAGGATCGGAGCCTAACTCATGTCAACTGAGAGACACAAGGGTGTGAAGACCCCAGCCTCACCTGCTATCAGAAGCCCCGCCATGTCCTACTGTGCCCAGTGTCACTGCAATGGCCTTGCAGTTGTCAATCAAGGGAGGAACAGGTGGCAGGGTGCAGAGGTGGCCTTTGCACCTGAGCACAGAGAGCAGAAGTAAATCCTGGTAGCTCCCAGTCCATTTGGCTGTGTTTGCCAAGCTCTCATTCTGTGCAAACAAACAATGTCCAGGGAGAAGGCAGGGGTGAGACAAAGAGGAGGAATACAAAGCAATGCCATGTGACTTCTGCTCCTGCCGGCGAGCAGCTAACTCAGATGCTATCTCTGTGGCTGTCAACTGCTCATAGACTCTGAAATCTCTCTTTTGGTCAAATCTTTGGCCATATCCCTTAAGAATAAACACTTTTTCCCAAAAAAGCCGGAGACTTTCACCGGGCAAGAACAACACCCCATACAGATGCTCATGTGACCACAACGGACCAGTACAGAAAATGATGATGATGATGATGATGAATAACTGAAAAGCTTCACCTCAAGGAATTTGGAGAAAATTTCACCAAGCTTAAGATCTCTGGTACCTCTGTCAACAGAGAGCAGACCCAGATATTGTCTGTCAAGCTGGTCAGGTGTTACCAACCATGCACAGGATACCTGGGGTCCACCCGTGAGTCCCTGGAACCCAGGCACAGGTATCAGTGTGCTCAGCACCACCAAGCAGCTGCCCCGTCTGTACTCCACACAACTCAGGGAACATAATGGACAAAACAGTGTTCACTATTGACACAGTGGCACATGAATTATGTAAATTGCCTCAGATTGTATTCCTTTACCCAATATAAGCCTGTATTGGACTAAATATCTTCACTAAATGTCTTTTGCTTTTTCTAATTTCATTACATTTTAGTCCATCCATTTTCTATTGATTTCGAAGAAGCTGGGTAGGTTGAAATTGCTTCAAAAGCAAAGCAAACTAGCCGGCTATGCACTGAACGCCATTCCACCTGGTGTTCCTGACAGGGGGCTTCTTGTCTCTCCCTCTGGGACTCCAACCTCTTCCCTGGGCCTCCTTCCTGGAGACTGCACAGGCTCTCCACCTCTAACTCTAAAGGCACCCGCCTCTGAGTCTCCCTGGCCTCTTCCTTCACCCATACACCAAATCCAAGCAGTGCCAAGTTGGAAGTCCTTCACCTGCGCAGCAGTACACCCTCCCTTGTAATCCTGCCACTGCCACTAAGTCTGACTCCCACACCTGCCTCTGTGTGACCTGGCCTCCCTACCTCCACTTCTACCTTCCTTCTTTTCATGTTACCTAGATGTGGCTGACACACTAAACTCCCAGAAAAACAGGGATGGTGTGACTTCCCTCTTCAATACCACTGAGGACTCACTCTTAACATTAGGTGAGAAAGTCCATGGTTCTTACCTTGTCCTTCCAGGCCTGGCCACATCCACACAACTCGGCACTACCGGGTCCCTCGGTTCCCTCTCCCATCCCAAGTGCACCAACCACGCTCCGACCTCCGTCCATGCTCGGAACAAGAACATGGTGAACAGGCCCCCAGTTCCCTCACCCCCAGGCCTGTGTATTCAACCCTTCTGGTTCTGTGAGGTCACACTCAAGTGTCCAGTCCCCAAAGCCTCTCCTGGCCGCCCCTAGACACAGGAGATTCTTCCCTCCTCACTCTCCAATGACACTTTTCTCTGCTCAGCATATGGCTCTTCACCTACCGCCTCCCCCTGTACACATGGCCTCGCTCCCCTACTGAGAACTTCCAGCGGGCTGATCTCTAGGATTGTCCCCCCTCACCCATGCAGGGACCCAACAACCCACCCTATCCAGGCCAGTCACAACACAACCCCAAACCTGGCAGCAGTCTGGCATCCCATTGGGACACCCTGCAGAAGTCCTGCCCACGACAGGGAACTTTCCCAAGTAGAACAGAATTTCCTGCCACACTTGCAAAGCAGGGGAACATTCTCCCACTTCTGCATCAATCTCCATTTTCAAAAATCTGCCCAGTGGGCACCCTTTGGACAGGTGGCCCGGGGACACGGGCGATGGGTGGGCAGGGCAGGGAGGCTCCTGCTCCCCGGGACAGGAGTGACAGCGGCGAGGGCGCTGAGGACAGCGCGGGGAGAGCCCGATTCCACCCTGTTGACCTGGCCCCAAACTTTTCCCTGCTTCTGTCACGCGGGACCCGCGGACACTCGGGCCCGGTAGGCGGCGCGAGGCGCGGGAGGCCAAGGTGGTGTCGGGGACCGCGGGGCCCGGCCCGGCCTCCATTCAGAGAAGGCACCGGCTCGCGACACCCAGGGCCGGGACTGAAGCGCCCCGGCCGGGCCGCGCGGTGACAGCGTTCCCGGCCCGGCCCGACACTCACCCGGAGGGTTGACGGCCGCCGGCGTGGCCATCGCGGAGGGGACCGGACCGGGCGGCCCGGCGCCGCGCCGCGCCGCGCACACAAAGGACAGCGGCGGGGGCGGCGCTCGCGGCGCGGCTCCTTTCGGCTCCGCGCGTCCCCGCCTCCCGCGCCCCTCCTCCCGCCCGCCTTTGTCGGCGCGGGGCGCCCGGGTCCGAGCCCAGCACCGCGAGACGAGACTTGGGCCGCTCCGCGGGACCCCGCTCCCCACCCACCCTCACTCCCTCCGCCGCCCGGGCCGCGCAGGTCCCCTCGGCCCGCACGACACGTACAGACACGTACAGCGGGGTCCGGGTGCGCAGACACACTGCGGTTCCGGGGGACGCATGTCCTTGGAGATGGCCCGGAACAAAGGCTACGGGGCTAGCTGGGGGTAGGTCCCTGTGTGAAGCGGGGAGTCACCCTAGGGAAACTGAGGATGGCCTGGGTGCAGCGAGGCCCCCAGCTTTGCCCTCCTCCTGCCCTGGAGGCTCATTGTTTATTACCTGAGGTCCTGGCAAGAGCCTTATGTACACTGTCATCTGGAGAATGTACAGAGATTTTTTAATGCTTTTGTTTACAAGGCCTGGTGAACTTAGGGTGCAAAGAACTGGGTGGGTGGTTGGGTGGGGTACCAGATCCAACTGTTGCTATGAGAAACCATGGCTTCTGGATGTCACAGGGGCAGGTACCCTATAAAGGCGAGAGAGTACTATAGCTCAGGTGAGACCCAAGAGGGGCAAGCTGGCCCTTAAACACAATCACACTTGCCAGGATAACCAAGTCTTAGATCATCCAAAGAAGCGTTTAGGACAGGGGGTGGCTGGGATGCATTTCCAAATAAACGTGGTCTTCCAGACGTGTCTGTCATTACTGATCTGTAGCTTATCACTTTGTCAGAGGCTGGGTGTCTGCTGTGCACCAGCCACTATCGGGCGTCGAAGGAGCCACAGGGGCCCTGCCCTCCAAGGGCTTCAGGCCTGGAAGTGGGGTCAGGGAGGAGCAAAGCCTGGCCTCTGCTCTCTTGAGGTGCAGAACCCCTGAAAATCGAGTCTGCATCCTGTGGTCACTGCTGGATGAAGGAGGCCAAGCCATCGGCACAGATGAAAGTGAGGCTTTGAAGACGTGAATTGGATGTAGAGAGATGCAAGAAGGCATCTCGAGGGGGAAAATAAAGCACTGTGCAGTGGAGACAGATGGGCCAGGCCCAGAGACAATGAGAGACAGGGCTCAGCTGGGGCCTCACCCCATATCAGACAGGTGTTTCTGCCACCCAGAGCCACTTCTGAGCCCTGCTCCTCACAGGCAGGCAGGCCAGTCCCTGCAGTGCCTCCACATGCGCTCGTCCAGCTCACTGTCCAAAAGCCTGCCGAGTTCTGTCCATTCCCCACAAGTTGGCCTTCTTGGCATTTACATATCCATCCATATAGCAGCCATTTCAGCTATTACATGTGGCTCATTTGGCCCCCAAATATTTCTCATATTCTCCCTAAAAAATGAAAGTGTAGTGGATAAGACTGTTGTGCACACATATTAGCCAGGCATGTTTGCTGACAAGTTTTACTTTCTGACCATGCTGTTGGCCACTGCCCATTTTTCTCCCTAAATGTCTTTAAACCTGGATCTTGCACAAGCTGCCTCTTTTTACTTGTTCATTGCAATAAAAGACAGGTAACACGAAAACAACTGCTAGCACTGTCTGCTTGGAGTCTGGCTCATGCTGTGGTTTGGACTAAGTAATAAATATGTTTGAATTTCATGAGGCAGAAGATGTCTCATCTCTACCAGTCCTTAAACCACACAGCTAGAAAGGACCTTCGTCATTGCTCAGCTCAGTGTTCTCCCAGTTCTCAGCAGAGGACTCAAGCTTGGGGTGCAGAAGTGACTTTCTCAAGGTTGTGCACTCAGTCTCCAGAGAAAGCTCAGACCTGAGTCACCCACAGTGTGAAGGGATTTGGTGGCTGGGATTGGGAGGATGGAAGAGGGAGAGGAATGGGAGACTTGAGACCTCACTCACTGTCTTATCTCTCAGAATTAAATAGGTGAAATTCCCAGAAGCATTGATTGTGGATGGAAGCCCCCCTCTTAAGTAAACATCTGAAATGGAGCAGTTAGTCATTGCTGAATGCCGAGTGGCATTTACACAATACAGTGGTCTCGTGCTAATTATGAGTTAGTAGACTGTGACCAGTTAGCAGGCTTAGGAATTTCACTCAACCTTTAAACAACCTGGAGCCCTTTAAAATTCCAAACAAGGCTGAATTTGAAGCTGAGATTTGCATTTAGAAAAAATTAACACAGACCCACTAGGTCCATAGGGCACATTTCTGGGGATATTGCTCCTGGAAATGACCATGCCCACCCAGGCTGATAAACACTGTGGCCCCTGAGGCTTTCTTTTACTTTATTTTTTAAACACTCAATGGAAGAAAGAAATCACTCCAGTTTGCCTTCAGATCCCTCTGACTCTTGACACAAGAGAAAAAGGACTTCTGCTCTATCGTTTGTACGTAATGAGTCCCTTACTGCTTTCTCTTCAGCTCCACAGAGGCCACCCCTGCCTTTGGTCCCCTACCCAGGTGTTCCTGGCAGGTCTCTCCTACAGGTGGATGGGACCTCAGTTTTATACACAAAGGCATGAAGCTTTCTACCCTTAAAGAAGAAAGCACGGTGCAGGTTTTTGCCCAGTTAATAACTTACTCTACAACCCGGGAAATGTTATCATTTTCCTCATCTGTAAAGTATCATTTAAAGTATCTGTAAAGTATCTTTAAAGGATCTGTAAAGTACCATTCCTCATCTGTAAAGTGGGGATGTTGTCACCCACTGGGCTGAGCTGCAGTGAAGATGAGACTAAATGAGCTGCTCTGTACTCTCGCTCTACGTATCGTTTAGAGACTAAAATGCTCTTCCTATAGTATCACAGAAGGAAAAGGAAAAGTGTAGCAAGTCCCTGTCCAGGAGAAGGATAGAAGGGGCAGCTCATCACATCTGACCTTGGAGAGTAGGAGAAGAAGGGAGAGAAGAAGGGAGAGACACAAGCCACCCCAGGGACACAAGGCGGGACCCCTGTGCTGTGCTTTCTGTGTCCTTGGTCTGTGTCTGTCAAGCAAGCCAATGGAGAATTCCAGTGCAGAGGGCTTGGGGCTTGGGGGAGACCTTCCATGGTGGTTCTGCAGGGCCTGAGGGATGTGGCTGTAGAGCTGCAGCTGACATGGAATCCTTGTTTCCTGGGTCCTCTGGGTGGTGTCTAGGAGCCCCCCATGGGAGGGACATGACGGTGCTGAGCGTCAAGACTAACAGGCACCTGGGTGTAGACTGTGAGGCCATCATGGGCAGGGCTGAGGGAACAAAGGCCTTGAACCAGGCTGCAGATTCCAGCCCCCTCCAAGGCCTCCTAAAGTTACCCTTGTAGTCACCCGCCTCATGACCATCCCAGCAGCTCAGAAGGGACACGCCAAAGACCCTACGTCCCTCCCCCCAGCCTCTCCCCTCGACATCACCCAGATAGCATCTTGGAGAGCAGCGGTGAGTGGGAAGGGGCCTCGGAGTGACTGTGTGTCCACCTGAAGGGCGCGACGTTTTCAGAGAAGTGGTATAAACCAGAAAGCCACTGTGAGTGTGCAGGTTGAGGCTTGTACTGCTCTGGAGATGCTGTTGTGGGTGGCTTCTGACCTGCTGCATGGACTCAAGGAGACAGCTTATGCGGAAGTGTAACCGACACAACCATGTCCACAGTGAAAACCCAGGAGCCCTTGGAGCCAAAGCCAAGTGATATGGTGCTAAGATGGAAACAGCGAAAACCCTGGACATTTAAGAAGTTGGCAAAGATCATGGGGGCAGTGGAGACTCTGACTGAGCTCTTTTGGTTTCGAGACATCAAACAAACAGCAAAGGATAAATGGAATATTATTGTTCCGTGTGGCCCAACTTATAGGACTCCTGCTCTCCCCTTAGTGTGGGCCCAAACCAATCCAGGCCCAGAGGGCAGACAGGTACTCTGGGTTTGGGGACAGTGTTCGGCATGCCTTGCTGCACACAGCTGCCATGGATGAGAAGTCTGCCCCCTGGAAGTCATTCTGCCATAGGAACTGGGTGTCTCAGAGCCTGAGCATCAGGTGTCGGGCAGCACAAGCCTTCCCCGGGTCTTTTGCTGTGTTCTGTGGCCTTCTCAGGGGCAAGTTGCTTCTGGGCTGGCCTTCGCTGTCACACAGAGAAAGAAGTGCAAAGTACTTGAGACTTGCCAGCCATCCATTTCAGATCTCAGCAACTGTGTGCACTCTGGGCCTCAGTTTCCTCATCTATGAAATGGTGGTACTGATAGTTGTCTTAGTCACTTTCTTCATCACTGGGACAAAATAACACACACACAATTTAAGGGAGGGGAGGTTTATGTTGGTTCACACTTCAGTCCAGGGTCAGCTAGTTCCAAAGCAAGATGGCACGGCACAGGGACATGGCACAGGAACAGCTGCTCATGTCATGGCGATCAGGGAGCAGAGAGAGAGTCAAGGGAGGATCGGGGAAGGGAGATACAACCTTCAGGTCACACCACAGTGACGGCCTCCTCAGCCTGGATCCCACCTCCTAGTAGCAAGTCGGCTGTAAGACCCCAGTCACCTTCTAGAGGTCCTGCCTGCGATCTCATGAGACTTTAAGGAGACATCTAGATATAAACCATAGGGCATACCTTGTAGGGGCTTTGTGAGAACCAGATGAGCTGACATTTGTAAGAAGCTTAGAACATTATCTGCAATGTGGTTGGCAAAATGTATTAGTTGGGTCTGCTATCAGATACCAGGTAAGGTTCAACAGCAAGAATGAGATGGAGCAAATTGGAATTTTAAAAAAGGCAACTGACAATTCAGAAATAGTGTAATGATTACATTACATCAAAAGCTATACCCAGAGAAAAATTAACAGCTGCCAATACTTGACTTTAAACAGGAAGGAGTGAAAACAAATGAACTTAAACATTTGGCTTAAAATCTTAGGGCAAATTAATAAAGGTTTTTTACTTTGTACATGAAAGATCTCCCACTCAAACTAAGATGTAAGGAAGCACAGGGAATTCAAAGAACAGCTCAACACCCAAATGTAGAAGAACAGGGAGCCAGGAGACAGGAGGGAACCTGGAGCGGAGCCTGGGCTCCACCAGCACTGCGCACACATTGTTTCCTCACCTTCACCCATTCCAGCGTCCTCTCTTGCTCACCACCTTCCTCCCCAGGGGAGAACCAGCTCCTGGCAGCTAGAGCTAAAACTTCTTTGCCTCCTACTGCCAGAGAGGGGCTCCATCCCTCTCACCACTGTGGGGAAGGAATTCTGGAAAAGAAAGGCTGGGGTGACTGCTGTTTGGGTCACATACTCACCCCTAAACCAGCCATGTCCAGGGACAGGTGATCATGCCTGACCCATCTCAGGAGAGGAGATAGGATCACAGGAGAAGGACCAGCTCCTGATGGGATCCTGAGGCTAGAGCCACAAAGAAGCATTGCTCAAAAGAGTGAGGACACCACTCTAAAGGGACAAGAAGGCTGGGGGAGCACAGAGTGCATAGATGTTGGTTACTGAGTAAGAAAAGCACTAGAGCCACAGGAAAATGAACAGAGAGAAATGCAGGGGATGACCAGAGGGGATGAGAAGAAATATTTATAAATAACTCCAAGGGTTGAGTCTGCAAAGAACCCCACGTCTGGGATTCTACCTTCCTGTCCATTTTTACTTCTGGACACTTGCTCCCCCTCCCAACAATTATGCTCCAAAAATATCCAGCCACTTGTCACTCCCTACATACTCCTGATGCCATTCCTGGTTCACTTCCTGGTTCCCCAGGAACCAGTGCAATGCCCTCCTCTTCTGCAGGCATGCCTCCTTCTGCGGAAGAAGCCGTCCCTTTCCCTCATTCTGGCACTGAATTGATTATTCTCTTACCTATCCACTCATCCTGTTACACTGTGAGTTCCTGCCTTCACTTGCCTGTCCCCTGCCACACACACCCCATCCCCAGCTCAGAGCCAGATCCATGTGAACTAGTCTCGTCTATATGGACTGAGTGGTTGAATATCTCATCAGACATCCATGATCACAGCCCATGATGTCTACACCCCTTTGTCTCTTCCATGAGCAGTGACAGGTCTCTCCACAGGAGGTGGCACACCTGCAGTGTCAGGGAATGCCTCTGACTCTCCCCCTCTCTCTCTCTCTCTCTCTCTCCTCCTCTGGGCTACATTTTTATTTTTAATTTCCCACTACAATTCTGGTCCATATTAAAGGGTTCATCAGTTACTCCTCAAAACCAAAACAAAAGTAAGTGTGAAAAAATATTCTACTCAATACTTATCCCCTACTCCACACAAGTTTTCATTTTCTCCCAGTCTACCAGAAAGATTTGCCAGTAGTGATCATAATAGTTCCCATGTACAGCACCTCCTGACTTTCAAATTATTTTAACAATATTATTTGTCCCACTCCAGCATATTTGGTTTCGGTCTTATTAATGAAGAGATGACATTCATGTGATATTATTCAGATTTTAATAGCTAGCCATTTTCCTGTTGTATTAATCCAATCTGGAAACCAAACTCATAAATGAGAACAATCTGTTTTTTAGCATAATAGAATTCCTGGACATTTTAGTAAGTGATGCTAAATATGTGCATTTGATCTTTTCTTGTGTTATATATAAAGAGGTAATTTTTGCTTCAAAATGCCAAGTGAATTAATGGGATTTGTTAATGATTAATCTCTCTTTCCAAGTGATATTCAACATTCCGCAGGCATCCACACTGGTTACTCTGGCACAACATGGCTCAACCAAGTTCATTATTCAACCAACTGGTCTGGGACTGCTTGATCATTAGTATGCAAATTACTGCAAATGCAGGACAGGTGACAAGGGCTTCTCTTCCTGGAGGTCACCCGGCTGGGGGAAATCAAGCATATTTCTACTTAAGAAAACTTGTTTCGAGGACAGTCTGTAGAGTCATACTTTGGGCTTTTGGATATCTGACTTCTTAAATACAGGATAATAGAATTTTATATATATTTGGTACCAGGGATCGAACTCAGGTCCTTATACTTGCAAGGCAGGCGGCAGAACCACTGAGCTAAATCCCTGGCCCCAGGATAATAGAATTTTAGAGGTTAACCTTAATAGCCATCTAGTATGTAATTCTAAAAATGTATTAATTAATTTTTGCAATGCTGAGGATCAAACCCACATGCTCACACATGCAAGGTAAACATTCTACCACTGAACCACACCTCCAGCCCCATCTAGTACACAACTTAGAGGTAAATCGATAATACCCTTCTCCTGGACACTATGCCAGAGAAGTGGCTGCTGCCCAGTCAGCCTTAGGGCAGCCTTCTCTCCTTTCTTACAACAGGCCATTCCTGCTCCTCATCAGCTGCACAAGGGGCTGGAATGCAGAAGTATCTCCGGCTACTGCCCCAGACTGCTAGCTGTGCCAGACACTGTCCACTTCCTTGCACTGCTAATTCACCTGCTAGCCCTTGGCATGGACTGAAACCACATGCATCCCTCTCACTACCCAAAGGCCTTTGCCCTTAAAGGCTGGAGCCCCCATTCCTTCCAGCTTGCAGATGAGGAGGTCTCTCCTGTGGCCAATCCAGAGCCTCAGGAGTGGGAGGATATAGAGGAAAAAACAAAACTCAAGCCCAGTTTCTTCATTATGCTCGCAATACAGATCACCTCTGGCCCCAGATGTGTGAGGCTCCCCTCACTTTGTGCCAAGAAAGCAATCGGTTCTGCTGGACATCCCCTAAGTGAGCTGCATTCTGACGCTGTCCATCTGGAGATAGTGTCAGAGCCCACTCGATAAGGGTTCAGTCCCACAAAACTGCCCCTACATCACATGGCAAGTGACCTGTTGCTTCTGACTCACTGGCTATAAATAAATTGGGGCTCCTGAAACCCCTGATTTTCTAGAGCAGCTCATAAGACTCAGGGAAACACTTGCTTATGTTTACTAGCTTATTACATGGATATTACCCAGGACACAGATGAACAGGGCAAAGCACAGGGAAAGGTACAGGGAGCTCTCATGCCCACACTCTCTCTCTGGGGGTGCCACCCCTCTGGAAACCCCCAGGTGTTAAGCCCTCAGGAAGCTCTCCAAACTCCATCCTTCTGGATGCTCATGGGTAACTCACTGTATAAGCATGACTGAAACACGGGTAAACATGTAGAAATTTGTTAGGACAGAAGGAGTCTGAGCTAATGCTAAAGGAAAGAGAGGGAAACTCAGAAAGGCCTGTCTGCTCTTTCTGTCCTCTCTTGGCAGCTTTCTTTCCTCCATGGTATAAGGCAGGATCCATTCTGAGATGGGGCTTTTATGATCTTCATCAGACAAGGTATGCTGAGGAATTTTTTACGGCCAGCCCCAAGACAGAAAGGCAGATGAAGGTCAGTGTTTCTGTGACCCACCTTAGGAGAGAGAACTTCTAGTTCAAATGGCCTGCCTTGGGAAGAGCGTTACGAGATAGGAACCGTGGATAAAAACCACCTCTCTTCTTGGTTTAAGGTGACCAACTTTCCTAGCAGAGTCGGGGGGGGGCACCCACTTCTTCCTGACCTATCAGAATGGGTTCCTGTGCCACTCCACTCTCAATAATTCCATGATGAGAGGCAGATATTGGTATATTTCTCTAGGTCTGAGTTTCTTGGTCTTATACATGGTTATAGGTCAAATTGTTTCAGAGAAAAATCCTTGGTGATAATGCATGGTGATAGCAAAGGTGGGGTCTGGGCCTCCCTTCTATGTCCCTGTCTGTTAGACTATAGCACGCCGAACCCCAGAGGGAAAGAAAATGCTTAGGGGAGCACCGATCCTCCTGGTTCCTTTCATCACTGTAGCTTCTAAATTTGAATTGATTCAACAGGCTGAATTTTTTTTGTATCAAATCATACTCATCTTAACTTTGAATGAAAGGGCCAGTGACAACCCCCATCTTCACTGTGAGAACTATTCTGTATCCTCAAGCATGTAATTTGTATACACACTCACAGGAATTTGGTCAATGGGTGCGCTCACCAGCAGGGTGTCAGCACCCTCACCAGTTAGGACACAGTCCAGATACTGCTATATGTGATGTCTTAGAGACCCTCATTCTTCCCCCTTTTCTTGGGCTAGGTTCATTTCTAGTTATGACTTTGCCCATTCACCCTTCTCAGTCTTGAGTTCCTAGTCAGGTTGTCATAATGGACCCTAGAACTGTTTCTGAAATTCTGAACAGGAACCAAAAGCCAGGATAATACTGGAAATTGAGGCAAAATGGATAATACTATTCAAGGGAGAAGTGGACTTAAAAGACAATCATTCTTGGGTCAAAAGTAGAAGAAACAGAGCTAGAAAATCTAAGCAAAACCAAAGATAAACACATATGCCAGAGAAAGAGAGAGAGAGAGAAAATGAGAATGAATAAAGACTTGTTATAAGTAACAATTTAAAACAACAAATGAGCAAACAAACATCCTCAAGAATTCTTTTATTGGCAGAAAAAGATAATCTATGAAGAACCTTATAAAGGAAAATGAAAACAATAAATGGACCCAAGACACAAGTAGTCCTTCATGATGTGGCCCATTTCTCCCCAGGAGGCTAAGATGCAGTGACTTTGGTCACAAAGCCGCTGTGCTAATCCTCAGCATCCCTCCCTCACACCATACTGCTCCCTCTGCCCAGCAACTAGCAGGACATAACCTGGCCTCATAAAGAGACTTTCCTATAGGTAATGTGTTGTCATCTTGAATGGGAATGTCCAGCTGAATTGAGTCAGCATAGTTCTGTGCGTGGAAGACCCACTTAAAGGAGAATTGTCATAACAGTATAAAAGGAGAGCGGGAAAGGAGGATTTCAGCTGATCTTCTTCGAAAGCACTTCCTTCTGGCTGCTTTTCCTCTGAGGGGCTCTTCTCTTCGGCTGAGCTCTGGCCTTCACCTTTGCCAAGGATGGCTGCTGTTCTCTTTGGAGGAACTCTGGTCTTCACCTTCACCTTGGCTGCAATCGCTTGGCTTTTGGCGCACATTCTTCAGCTTTCAGAACCTGCCACTCAGCCTGCCAGCACACCCTCTAGCCTCAGTCAGGAGCCCTAGAGCTTTGCCATGCAGACCCTTCAGTCTTCCATCACAGATTCCTCAGCCACTGGATAGGGACTTGTAGAGGACATTGCCATGGGCTCCAGGCCATCAGCTGGATTCTTCAGATCTCTACAGATCTCTAGTGTGGGGACAGATCTCTTGCACTCTTCTACATTGGACTCTGTAGGTGGATATTGTCAACTAATCTTGTAAATTTTTGTGTCTTATATTAAATCTGCTTTTCTTGCAAATACTGACTACAACAGGGAGGTAGGGCTGACCATATATAAACTTCTATGTAGATGTAATATCTATAATATATAATACCTTTATATATTATAAGGTGGCTAAAAGTGTCACCAAGGTGCTGAGGGTCCTCTTGCTCAATTTGGATAGAAATCACAAACAGCCAAAGTGTAGCTCTTTTAACATTAACAGCCCTAAGCCTTGCTTGCCAGGAGCTATCAGCTCCTGATATTAGCAGCCCTCTGCTACCCTCCTGGCATCCAAAGGCAGCAGCTATCAGGAGGCCTCAGGGAGTCTTCCAGCCACCAGAGATGACTGCTTCCAGCAGTTCTCTGCTGCTCTCTGCCAATCTTCGCTACTTGCCACCATCAGTGTTACCAGCTCCAGCTGCTGGGTACTTTGAGTGCCTTTGGTGTTACCAGCTTAGCCTTCTCTACTTGATACAGGAGTCATAAATAGGTAAAATATGCCAAATGAATGAGGCTTTATTAGAACTTCATCAGAACTTTTATTAGAACTTCTGGAATATAAAGAGGGAACCGCATCAACTGAACCTCTAAGGGTATGGAGAAAGTTGCTTATGTAAAAGAAAAAAGCTCACACATGCTTAGTGTCAGATTTTCTGTTTAGGGATGGGGAGAAGAGAGGCTCCTCACAGACCTGACTGAGGACAGCTGCAAAGGAGCAGAGTCATCTGGATGGACCTGCAACATAAATTTGCTGCAACAAAAGCAAACCTCCCAGAGTAGCTGTGGGGCAGCTGAAATAGTCGTGACCAGCTACAGTAAAAAACAGTAAATACTTCTTGTAGAGTGTCAGACCTTCTTTCCTGATTCAAAAGATCACGAAGTTATTTCATTTATATTTAATTTAACCCTTAGCCCTTTAACTTAACTCTCTAATGTAGTTGTTATCATTCCCATTTTACAGATCTTGTGACTGATATTCAGATAAGTTAAATGATTTGCTTAAGATCACACAACTAGTAAGTGGCATAGCTAAATACACAAACCCAGATTAATCTGATTTTGATAGTCTTACTTAGTCTCAAAGTACTGCTTTTCTCCACTGGTGGATGTTGTCCTATTTTAACACAGAAAGTCAAACTTCTCGTTAATTTAGTGAAAGTTATGGCTTGTATCTAGATGTCCCCCTGCAAAGCCTCATCTATGAGTATAGATGGGGCTTTTCAGATGTGGCTGGATCTATGGTGGTGTGAATATGGCTTAAGGGTGTTTGATAATTAAAATACTCCACTGACTGGCTTAGCATAGTTCTGGGTGTGGATAACGGGAAGGTCCACTCTGGGTGTGAGTGGCATCAACCAATAGGCTTGTAGCCTGAATGAAATAAAAGGAAAAAGGAGGCTCCATGATGCTGCTTTCTGTATCCTGTCTGTCCTACCATGGACTGTTCCTCCTCTGCCATGCTCCTCTGCCATACCACCCTGCCTTGGAGCCAAACAACAGTAGAATGAAATCTCTTCAAATTGTGAGCAAAAATGAACCTCTCCTTGTTTAACTTTGGGTGTTGGGTATTTTGTCCCAGAAATGAGAAAGTCATTAAGACAGTGAAGTAATTTGGAATGAGATTTAGGTGGTGCTCTGTAAACAGAGGAAAGAAGCAAAAAGCAGAGTAGACAGGTATCAGAAGTTTGGTTAGCACACACAGATCCAGATCCACACTAAAGCTTTCCAGAAGGACTTCCATACATGAAGCAAACAGAAACAGAGCCCAACAGAGATTTCATAACTGGCTTCAGATCATACAGTGGATAAACAACAAGGCCAAGATCCACAACCAGGCTCACACATGTTCTAGCAGGTGCAGGTGCCAAGCCAGCAGAGAAATGGCCACTGTGGTGCCACAGCGACTGTGAGCAGCTGGGGCAGGTGCAGGAACAGGAATGGGGACTTGTCATAATCAACAACGGTACTGGCATTGACACTTTATTTTTTGAACAATAATATAAAAGCACTAGGGCTGGGGATTTAGCTCAGTGGTTCTGTCACCTGCCTCGAAAGCACAAGGTCCCAAGTTTGATTCTCAGTACCAAAAACAAAACAAAGTACTAAGGAATTAACAAATGACTGAACAATAATGACAAATTTTAACAACAGGAAAACAGATGAGCCCCTGAGGCCAGCCACAGGGTGGAATCCAGAGGGGTCCCAAGAAAGTAACAGGTGTTTGCATTTTGTTGAAGCAGAGATTGTTTACATGAAGTAACGTTGGGTTTTAAAAAGGCAGGAAAAAGGACACACTGTGATAACACTTCCATAAGTGAATATGTCAATAATGAAAAAGGAAGGAAATTTAGAATGGTATCATAGATTCCAAATTACTTTAATGCTCTTTATGTGCTTTTTGTTTCCTTCTGAGTGATTTTCCTCAAGTTTTTATATTTTAAAAAAATTTGTAAATACTTTCAGGATTACAATAAAGCAGGAAAAAATATGTGAAAAAACTGCAATAATCCTCTCGCTCTACATTTTTATCACTTCCTCTCTATATGTTGATACTATTTCTTCGGAACCATTGGAAACAACAGAAGACATTACAGACCTTTCTGCTAAGACTTCAGGTAGACTTCTATTTGTCTCGAACGGGGGCTCTCTTATACAACCACAATATGGTTCTCAAATCAAGACATTATCACTGGTATAATTATCTATGCTACAAACCATACTTCTTTCCAATTATCTGGAAAATGACCTTTATAGAAAAAATTCTGTATCAGTGTCCAAAGATCATACATTGCATTTAGTTGTCATAACTCCTTATTCCTTTTTAGTCTCCTTTCTGCCTTTTTTAAAATAGACATTATCTTAGAAGAGTTTGGGGTGCATAGAAAAATTGAGTGGAAAAGTACAAAGATTTCTCACAATTCCTGGAAGCACCATCAATGTCACCCCCACCATCAGTACCTCTCAACGTGCTGGGACATTTGGTACAGCTAAAGAATCAGCATGTCCCTCTACTGCATTTCCCTGAAAATAAGACCTACCTGGAAAATAAGCCCTAGCATTTTTCAGGATGCTCGTAATTCTGTATAGGCCCTACCACAAAAATAAGCCCCAGTTAAGATCACCAGCCAGATGGATCCATTTAGTACATCCATTGCAACACACAACGGACATACTGAATTATACAATAATGATATTAATATATAATTACATATAAACATTATTGACATTAATACCCAAAATAAATTTAACTAAGTATTTGTAAATACTCAAGTGAGTGCCTTTGGACAAGAGGTGAATGGCTATGCAAACAGATGAACTCCAGACTTACTGCCCAATGACCATTTGGAGGACAGACACAACACATGAATAACCTGCACACTTGGTAATATGTAATTGTAGACATGTGGTTGTGTCTAAGATGAATCTTCATAATTCAATACATCATGTGTTGTAATGAATGTATTTACAACGCTCATGTGAAATAAAGAAATGTTTTCTAAATTTTGGTGCCTGCAATTTTTCATCACTTTTGTGTGGACCATCATTCTTAACTGTCATCATTTTTGTTGCCACTCCTGTTTGCTAAGTCTTCAATTAACACTTGATTTAATGGAAACTCTGAAGCCCAGTCTGCAAGAGGTCATGACTTGGGTGAAGAATTCAAGGGATAAAATTGCTGATAGCTGTGTTGCTGATGCACTACAAGCAGGCTACATGGACAAGAAGTGCTCATTTAAGGAGAGGTCTATTGCTGGACATGAGAGATTGGGGCCGATCGCTCTATAGGAAATGGGCTTACAAGAAATTCAGGCCAGAATTCAGGGTTTGAAGAGTTATGAGGCTTTTCCAGAAGAAAATGATATGATTGTATTTGAATAAATGTAGATTTTGGTATATAAATAAATGTAGATCTTTGTACATGAATAAATGTAGATTGTTGTACATGAAAAAATAAGACATCACCTGAAAATAAGCCCTATTGTGTCTTTTGGAGCAAGAGATAATATAAGGCCTGGTCTTATTTTCAGGGAAATACAGTAGTAAGATGAAGGAAGTTTAGCATGGAGCTCAGGAGGCTGCTCTTGTGAGAAGGGCTCCATCACAAGAGGCTCAGGACACTGGCTCTGAGTTGAAAGTGATTTGGAAGAGCAACTCTGAATGCAATGTAGTTTTAGGAAAAGCTTAACTAACGTATGCATGAAAGTGACAGATGATAAAAATCTATATCTAGATAAATCTAAAGGAGCTCTTTCAATAACATAAATTTTAGATTTTAAGTATTAACAAAGTAGTGTGTTACAGTTTTAATTTGCAAATTCAAGCAATTGACTGTCTTTCTTAAGGAATATCCATTTTCTCCCACCAGATCTGGACCTCAGGCCTTTTTCTAGAGTTTCAAAGTGAAAACTAAAGCAATATCCACATGAAAATGCCTGCATAAATTAAGTCAAGAAAAAAATAGAACAAGATTTAAATGCAAGTTAAAGGTGGCCTTGGGTGAAATAAACAAGCAGGATGTTCTCAGCTTTTGCTTCCTGCATGGTCCCTGGGCTCCGCCACAAGCAAGCAGCTCACTGTGCACCAGCTCTAACAGCGGCTGCGTGGCTGGGACTCTCCCTTTCTGTTTGCTTCTTGCACCTCCTAAATGTGTTCAATTGTTCAAATTAAATTGTGTCTAAGCTGACTCCAGCCAAGGGATAACATTTCCTACTCTCCCCAGGCATTTGCCCTGTTTATTCCAAACTACATTCAAGGCAAACAATTTCTCATAGCAATTTCTTATTTTTCTAGAAGCAGAATGTACAATGAAGGACACTAGACTTAATTAGTACGTTAACATAATCACATCAAGCATAGACATAGAACTTGACAATAGGAAATTGGATAAATCAATGCCAGCAATTTCAGTCCCATGCTTTATAATTAGGCAATAGAAGAAAAAAAGGATAGTTTAAATGGTAGCTCATGCATTTACTCTGGTTGTTTGTAATTTATGAGGTTAGAATTGTTGACACCAAAGAGTGGTTAAATTTATCCTTACATTTAAATGAGACAAAAGTTTAAGCACACATGTTTTTCTGATTAGAGATGCCTTTTTTTTGACCTTCTGTGCTCAATGTAGATGCTCTTTTGCCTTCAAAAGCACTCATCAAAGCTATAATTCTAGTAAGAAAAGTTTTGGAAATAAAAACAAGTAGTCATTTCAATTTGAGCTCAGAACCTTAAAAACATAAAAAGGGACAGAAAAAACCTGTTGTGAATTTTCTAAGTTTTGGCCTGTCTTTTATTCTGTACCAGAATGTTTCTAGGAATTTACATGGGTTTACCATTCTCAGCCAACTTAGGTGGCCTGCAATTAGAGGTCATTTTCATAATGGAAGCATTGAGGCAGAAAAAAGATAGAATTAGGTGCCAGGAATCAGCTGAGGTAAGCAGGTCAGAAGCAACAAAAAGTTGATGTACCCAGTGCTAGTTTTGGGACAATGTGTAAGATACAGAATATGTGGAGGACAGATACTAGAGCGATTTCAGATACAAATGTTGGTGTCACTCAGACATGCACCTACCCCTTACTTGCTGTGCAACCCCAAGGAGTTTGCTTGACTTCTCTGATCCTCAGTTTTCTTGAACATTAAATGGGAATAATGGCACTAGTTTTATTGCACTGTTATGGAAATCAACTGGGATGATAGAGGCAGCACAGTCAGGGCCTGGCGCATGGTAAACTACTCTGCAGAGTAAGAATGGGTTGGTCCTCTTGCAGTGAGGGTGAAACCTACCTGCAGCCTGTGTGGCAAGGGACTCTGCACAGCAGGGCCCAGGAGCACCCTGCTCCTCTGGCACTCATCACAGGAGGAAGCCTCAGCACAGACATCCAGGGCTGAAGCTCAGATCTGTTTGCCTCAGCTAATTCCTGGCACCGGATTCTGTCTTGGCTGTGGCTTCAGTGGCTGCTGTCTCCTTCACCCTTTAGAAAGAGTTCTTCCCCATTCCCTGGTTGGTTGCATTTAGGGAAAACATACTTAGATACTGTGGGGTAGAGAAAGACAGGTGGAAGAAACACAACAAGGAAGTAGATGTGTAGAGAAACAAGGCTGGAGAGAGAGAATTGCTGTCTGGTACCAGGGCCATCCTTTGATGACATTTCAAGTTCTGGAGCTCCACAAAGCATATCTGAGTCCCTCTCTACTTTTAGGTCTTTAGCCACTTTGACTTATTCCCTTTTATAGCAACCAGTTTTGAGGCATGTATACACAGCAGAAGTTAGGACTTTTCCATGTGAAAGTAGATTGAAGTTATGTAAGATGGGTGGTCTGTTTTATCTTTGGGCCATAACAAGAGCTGAAATTTGCTTTTTGCATTGCCCGAGCTCATATTTTAAGAGCTGTGGAGTTCTATCTGCACTGCCACGTTATTCAGCTGTTGGCAAGCGTAGTTAACCGTCTGTGGAAGCAACAGTCCTGCTGATTCCACTCTAGCAAAGGTCTAGCAAAGCACCTGTATAGCTCAACAAATCCTGAAGCATGGGGTAGCCCACTTTCTTTCCATCTTTAAATGCCAAGTGAGCGGTCTCCATTCTCAGAAGTTTGCAAGAATGTGACTCATTCTGTCCAAATCAGTGTCTTTGGAGGACTGATCCCTGCTAAGGAAGAAAGTGCTGGAAGGGTCTAGTTTCCCACTGTTCTATGTTCTTGGACTTGAACAACTCTCAAGCACTGTTTCCAGCCAAATATTTTGCTAGTGTTAATCGAAGAAAATTAGCAACAGCTTGGCAGTATTCAAGAGTAATTATTGGTAATGAAAAACCTTTAATATCATTGATGCAAAATAGAGACCATAATACAAATGGGAAGGATAATATATTGACATTTTGAATGAGGCATACAGAAGCTTCCTATTCTTGTTGTAAGCCAAATGTTAGCTGAAAGTTTAAGTTTTCCAGCAAAGTTTGGGATAAGTTCTGAAACAAGAAAGCCTGGCTTTCAACATATGTTTATTGTAATTGATGTATCACATGGGGGAAATTATAATGAGTATTGGGGGACTTTAGGGGAGAAATCTTGAAAATGGGAAGAACCATGCACTTAATATGTGTTCTGCTCCTGGAACATTATGTGCATTATGGGAAATAATCCCAGTTATCCAGAGGGTTGGGTTTCATTATTGTTTCTTTGCATTTGGGGAAATTGAAGTCTGAGGTCTTGCAGCTGATACAGGATTGAACTGGGATTCATATATAGGTAATTTCAAAACCTGGTCACATATCTTAGGCCAGTGAGTGGATAAGGGCATTATTTTGCATAAAACTCTTTGAATTGCTATTTCCCTAAAAGATCTCCTGATCCATTCAGAGCTTTTGGCTGTAAATAAATTAGTAATACAAACTCTTAACCAAGGCTGAGTGAGTAGCTGTGTAGCATCCCCACTGTCCCACAAAACAGACACCAGCAAGCTTGAGCTTCGGTCCAAGCCCACTGACCTTGCCCAGTGTTTTCCTGTTAGGTGTAGATGTCAGATAAGACCATCTTGGGTCCAGCAGGCATTCTCCCCACAATGAGGCCTTGCAATAGAAATTTTAACAGAAAAAAAAATTATCTCATAAATCTGTATAAATACACAATTCTATTTCTCCAATGTGCCACAGTGTAGTTAAAGGTTTCTTCTACTCCTGGCTCAGAAATTAGGCCCATCATGGGAAAGTATGAAAGACACCCCATTTACTCTTTGCATTTTTCAACAAGAGGACTCATGCTTTAATGAGAAGTGACAGGGCCCTTCCTCTAAGAGTTGTGTAGGCAAAAAGGAAAGGCACAGCATATCTGTTAGTATTAATGGTACAAACTACAGAAGAAACTCCAAACAAAGCTGGAAACAGTCCACTCCTTAGGCCACAATAAGCAGAGAAAGGGAAATTGGAATTAACTTTGGGAAACTGGATTCAAGCCCAACTCTGATATTTAAAGGCTGTGTGTCCTTAGAAAAGTCATTTCCCTTCCCTGAGCTTTGGTTTCCTCTATCCTGAGCATTTACTCAACCACTTTGCTCTTCTCTTCCCTCCTTCCCTTCAATCCTGTTTTCTAACATAGTGACTTGTTTTTAAAATTTGTCTTGATTCACAGACTGTATGCAACCTTCATTATCGCTACCCAGCCTCATGGTTCTCAAAATCAAGCAAGCATCAGGATCGCCTAGAGGGCTTGTTAACACATACACTTCCGGGCCACATTCACAGACTTGTTTATTAAGCAAGTGTGTGGAAGAGTTGGAGCATCTGTATTTCTAACAAGTTTCCAGGTGACAGGAGACATTGATGCTGCCTGCTGGGGGCCCCACCTTGAGAGTTATTGTTCTAGGCTGTGATCACTAATTCTCTGAATGTGGTGTCTGCCTGGGTACTGTGGGGGCGGATACCTTCACAGCATCTCAGGCAGTAGCCCCTCAGAACATGGAGGCGTGGCTCTTGAGTCCTTTCTCAAGTTGAACCTGTGGGATCTTTGGAATTTCAACTCACTGGAGTTTAAGAGCTTAGCGGCCAGTGGTGCACTGGACAATTTTAACAACGGGCCATTGGTAATTTATAGAGGCCAGGCACCCAGATTTGCTGATTCCGGTAGTATTAGTACACTGAGCCAATTTGCAATGGCCAATATGAAGCGAAGTAGCTCAAAAAAATCCTGCAAATATAACAACAGGCTCCGTGAGCAGGTCTGAGTGACCCTAGCACAGCCGTCCTTGGCTCCCAGCCTGCTGGCCTTCATCTTCCCTCCAGCCCTGTTCTAGTGAGTAGCCCTCTCCTCCTCACTCCTTTCTTACAGACTCCTCCTTTTGCACCACTTTAGCCCCCATCCCCCTCCTCTGGCAGCTGTCCTTTCTTCCTCCACTCTCAGTGCTTGGCCTTGGTTTGCTGGCTTCTTTGTAAAGCCACTGGGCTGCTGGGATCACATCCCGCCAGCTTCCTGCTTGTGCTCCACCTCCCCAGCCCCCACTTCTCATGGGAGAATCTGCCACAGGGAAAGATGAATGTAATCAGAACAGGTCCTTTCCACACTTGATTTGGGACCCTGTCTCCAGGCTCAGAGAGAGACTGATCTCCGGAGGAAGCTGCTGTTGAAAAATGCAAGGAGTTTCCACAGGGTGAGCTCCCAACACCATCAGGAAGCTCACACTTCCTCCTTTGTCATAGCTATGTTGCTCCATAAAGACACACTAACACCCAGACCGAAGAGGCTGGAGGAAAGAGAGCAGAGTTTATGCCTCTGAGCCCTGCAGTAAAGCTGCCCAACTATGATTACACTTTTTGAGTTAGAACTTAATAAAAATGCCTTTGCTGCTGGTTTCCATGGCTGTCCTGTGAATAGAGTGAATACATTTAAAGGGAACACAAAAGGCCATTTCAGAGCTGGGACAGCACAGAAGATGTATTCTTTCTGCTACTTGCTCCCATGATTTCGCGCTACAGAGCCACTCAAGAGTCTGGATCATGCCCAGGTAGCATTCACCTTGCCTAAGCAAGAACCTCTTACTAAACAGCAGGCAAATGCCCACATGTGAGGGAAGGCACCTCCTTGCACTAAATCAGATGATGGGGACAGATGCTGTCAAGGGCTCTCAGCTCTTAGGAGCCCTGCTCATCCTAGGGGCCATGGAGACACCCAGAGCTCTATCAACTCCTCCTCCTAGTGCCTATCTGTCCGGGGTCCAGGGTAGAGGAGGCACAAGACAGCGGGAAGATGGTGGCCATGAGGAAAATGGTAGCCATGGGAAGATGGTGGCCACTGGAAAGATAGTGGCCATGGGGAAGATGGTGGCCATGGAGAATATAGTAACCATGGAGAAGTTGTGACCATGGGAAGGATGGTGGCCATAGGGAAGTTGTGGCCATGGGGAAGATGGTGGCCATGGGAATGATAAAAACATCTGTGGGCCATGGGCTGGGGAGCCTGAATTTAGGTTCCATCTGTGGCCCTGTTTTTCTGGGATCTGGATCCCAAATACTGCTCTGGTTCAACCAGTGTCTCTGACAACTCGGTAGGTACAATCTCTACCTTCCTTATGAATTACACTCTTTTGCCCTGATAGGCAACTGACCCAAAGAGTTCCAATTTACTGAATTTCTCTGAGCCTCAGTTGCCTTGTCTATACAATGGATATAATAGGAGTAAGTGCTTCAGTTTGTTCAGAGGATTGTCAATTTGTGAAAAGCATTTTATCTGAAATCTAGTTTCCTGTTTCCAATTACATATGGGGCATCTTCATTTATGTCTAAGAGGATCTTAACTTCATTGTGTCAAAACAGAATCCTTGATTCTGTACTTCCCAACCCTGTCCTCCTTCTGGTCCTCTTACCAATTAGGAGCATGATGGCCCACTCAGTTGTTCTGCCTGAACCTCAGTCTCCTCTCTTCTGTCCACTCTCCATATCTGATCCCTTAATCAGTGGGACCTCTTCTCACCTCTCCCATTCCAGCCCCAGCCACGATCCAGGACTTCAGCCCATAGTGCTTGGTCTGTGCACCAGTTCCCTCCTTCTGTCTCCTTCCTTTTTACCTCAACCCCTGCACTGCAGACGTAGGAACACCTCCAAATCAGAAGCCAAGTCCTAGGGCTCTGCTCCCAGCCTTCCTGTGGGATCCCAGCACATTTATGGCAGAACCAGTGTCCCTGGCACAGCCCAAAGTCCCCTCTCTGTGGTCTGTGACCCCTTCCTGCCTCGTCTCCCTCCTCTCTCACCACTGCCCACTCAGCTGCAGCCACACCAGCCACCAGCTGGTATTCAAGTATGGTTGGCTCCTGGCCTGGCTGCCAACTGGTTCTCCACGTTGTGGGCACCTGACCTGGATGCTGACTGGTTCTCCAGCATGGTGGGCAACTGCTGCCCTGGTTTCTTCCATGCTTTTATTTAGGTCTGCACTTCCTGTATCACTGTATCACCTCTTGGACCTCCTCCCCAGAAAGCCAGCTCTTCTCTGCCTGTCTCATTTCTTCATCTTTCTCATGGTACTTGTCACTCCTGACAGCAATTTGTCTACAAGGACAGGAGCTTTGAGTGTCTTGTTCTCTGCTCTGTCTTCAACTCTTAAATATTATTCTGACACAAGTAGGCACTTGGTAAACATTTGAAGAATACATGAATAATCCTGTAGGAGCAGTGCCTGGCATACATTCCATGTCCAGTAAGTGACTCATACCAGTGGGTCCTGGCCTAAACTGTCACTAGAGGGCCTCCCCCTCCACTCTGTGAGCTCCTGGGGAGCAGAGACCAGAGACCAGGTCAGGTTTCCTGAGCACTGGCTGCGAAAAGTGTGAGCTCAGAAACAGTGTGACTTGTGAGGAGTCCCCCCATTTCAGAACAAGAGCCACCCCAAAGCTTGTGCAGTGAGTCACAAGCTTGTGTCCCTGGCATGGTCGTGAGGAGTGCTCAGAGCTGCAGAGCCCAGTGAGGGTGCCCCGGGCCAGCACCATGTGGAACAGTCTTCTCAGTGTTACAACTTATAGAAGACCTGGGGGAAGAAGTAGTTTCCAGGGACACTACAGTGGCAGAGGTCTGTCTGCTTGTGCTTGCCCTGTACTGAGCCTTCTCCACCTTTTCAGAAGTTAAAAGGGCAGAGAAAGCCTACAGTGATGGTCCTGTAACTGCAGAGAATCGGGCTGTAACTCCACGGCCTGTTAGGAGAAACATGTGTCACTGTCGTGAAAAGGAAGACTGAGAAGACTGAAAATGAGCCCAGGCTTCATATACGTTGTGGGGGGGGGGGGACCAACAACATCGTTTTTTAACATTTAGTAATATTTTCAAGGATCTCTAAAAAATCTTGGAAGAAAAGAACCCAAAAGAGTGAAGGACCTAGAGGAAAATTAGAACTTGGTTTTCAATTGCACTTTGGCCTGAAAATGAAATAGAGCTTCTATAGCAACAACGTGAGTGGTTCCTGTCTCTACATCTCTCGTGGTAAAGTTGCTTCATTTCCACAGTGCTTTCTACCTCCCTCCAGATGTGAGGCTAAAAGCAGAAAGAGCCACAGCCCTCACCCCTGCTATGAAAAAGCCATAGCAGAAGCAGCAGCATTCAGAGGGAGGAATTTTCACACAGGATTCTGGGAGGTTTGTCTACATCTGGCACTGACCCTTGCGTGGGGCCTCTGGGGATCACGTTGGTTGATTCTTACAATCATCCTCACCAAATGAGTAGTGTGAGTCGGTGGTTCTCAGCCAGAGGTGGGGTTTTTTTGGCTTAAATTCTTTTATTGGTACGTTTTAGGTATACAATACATTTACATTTATCATTGGGTGCTTGTACCTGTACATGATGTATCTTGGTTCTTATTTTTGTCCCATTCCCTGTCCTCCCCTCCCCTCCTCTGCCCTTCCCTATTTACAAAGACTTTGTTTCCTTTTTTTCCTTTTCTCATTTTTCCTTTCCCTTCTTTCCTTTCCCCTTCCCCTCCCACTTCCCCTACCCTTTTGGACCTTTTCTTCCTATTTCAAATTATCAATTATCCATTTTAATCATTTTAATCCTTATTTACATTTTCAGTTTCTCACACAAGAGAAACTATTTGGTATTTACAAGTGTGAACTATTTATTTCACTTGAGTATGGCCTCAATATGCATCCATTTAGCTACAAACGTCTCTCGTTTCTCATTCTTTATGGCTGAGTAGTGCTTCATAAAAAAAAAAAAACCACATCTTAAGGGGTAGGGGAAGTAGGAGGGGAAGGGGAAAGGAAAGAAGGGAAAAGAAAAATTATGAGAAAAGGAAAAAATGGAAACAATGTCTTTGTAAATAGAAAAGGGTGGAGGGGGTGAAGGGAGGACAGGGAATGGGGAAAAAATAAGAACCAAGATACATCATGTACAGGTACAAGCACCCAATGATAAATGTAAACGTATTGTATACCTAAAATGTACCAATAAAAGAATTTAAGGAAAAAAAAGAAGAAACCCCACATCTTCATCCAGTTTCCAGTTGATGGGCACTTGGGCTGCTTCCAAGCTTTAGCTATTACAAACTGTGCTGCTATAAACATGGGAGCACATATATCACTGTGGTATGATTCCTTTAATTCTTTTGGAAAGATAGCCAGCAGGGGAATAGCTGGGTCAAATGGGACCTTCAGCCCTAGTTCTTTGAGGTATCTCCATACTGATTTCCACAGTGGTTGCACCAGTCTACACTCCCACCAACAATGGAGAAGGGTTCCTTTCTCTCCACAATCCTGAAAGCATTTGTTATTGATTTCTTGATAGCAGCCATTCTCTCTGGGGTGAGGTAGAATCTCAGTGTTGTTTTCATCTGCATCTCTCAAATGACCAGTGATGTTGAACATTTTTTCATGTTTATTTGCTGCTTTTATTTCTTTGTCTGAGAAATGTCTGTTCATTTCAGATGCCCATTTTTGAACTGGGTCTTTGAATTTGGGGGGGGGTCTGATTTTTTTTCAGTTCTTTATGTATTCTAGATAGTAGTCCTTTGTCTGAGGTACAGCTGTGAAAAATTTTTTTTTCCCACATTGTAGGCTGTCTCTTAGCTCTGTTGGCAGTTTCTCTTGCAGTGCAGAAGCTTTTTAATGAGATCCCAGTTGTTGATTCTCTGTGCTAGTTCCCACGCTACTGAGGTTTTGTTCATAAAGTCTTTTCCTATGCCAATGTCAAGAGTTCTACCTAACATCTTCCATCAAGTTTAGTGTTTCTGTTTTAATATTTAGATCTTTAATCCACTTTGATCTTAGTTTAGTGCATGGTGATAGATATGGGTGTAGTTTTAATCTTTGGCAGGTTGAAATCCAGTTTTTCCAACACCATTTATTAAATAGGCTATCTTTCCTCCAATGAGGGTAGTTGGCTCCTTTGTCAAAGATGAGGTGGTTATGTCTGGAGTTGTTTCTGCATCTTTTAATCTATTCCACTGATCCTTGGGTCTGTTTCTTTGCCAATACCGTGCTGTTTTTATCATAGTAGATTTGTAGTATAGTTTCAAGTTGGGGATTGTGATAGCCCCTGCCATGCCTCTGTTGCCTAGAATTGCTTTTGCTATTCTAGAGCTCTTCTAGTTCCAAATGAATTTTTGGATTGTTTTCTCTAGTTCTGTGAAATATACTGTTGGAATTTCAATCGGCATTGCATTAAATCTATATAGCAGTTTTGGAAGTATAGCCATTTTCACTATATTGGTTCTTCCTACCCAGGAACAAGGGATGTCTTTCCATTTTCTGATATCCTCTTCGATCTCTTTTTTCAGAGTGCTGTAGTTTTCAGTGTAGAAGTCTTTTGCTTCCTTTGTTAGATTGATTCCTAGATATTTCATTTTTTTGGATGCTATTGTAACAGGAATTGTTTCCCTAATTTCTCTCTCAGTGAGTCTGTTATTTGTGTATAAGAAGGCTATTGATTTTTGAGTGTGTTGACCTTGTATTCAGCTACTCTACTGAATCTATCAATTAAGTCTAGAAGACTTTTGGTGGAGTTCTTAGGGTTTTTTACGTAGAGTATCATGTCATCTGCAAATACAGACAGTTTAACTTCTTCCTTTCCTATCTTTATTCCTTTTATTTATTTCTCTTTTCTAATTGCAGTGGCTAATCTTTCCAGAACTATATTGAACAGGAGTGGTGATAGTGGGCATCCTTGTTCCTGATTTTAACATGAAAGTTTTCAGTTTTTGACCATTTAGTATGATGCTAGCTGTTGGTTTTTCATAGATAGCCTTAATCAGGTTGAGATAAAGACCCTCTATTCCAATTTTCTGTAGAGCTTTTATCATGAATGGGTGTTGGATTTTGTCAAATGCTTTTTCTGCATCTATTGAGATGATCATATGCATTTTGTTCTAGCCAGAGGCTATTTTGCAGCCCTCCTCCACCTGCCACCATGATGTAGGGCAATGTCTGGCAACATCCTCGGTTGTCACATCTGGGGAGGTGCTACTGACATCTAAGGGGAAAGAAGCTAGGGGTGCTGCTCAGCATCCTGTGTGCACAAGATAGATCCACAACAAAGTGCCAAGAGTACTGAGGTTGAGACACCTGGGCTAAGGTTTCCATTTGCCAATAGTGGCTTCAAGAATAGGTGTATGACTTGCTCCAAGTCTAAGCCTGGGGGCAAAATTCTCAGAAGGTCCCTCCCTGTAAAAGGTTCTTTCATCCCTATCAGCAATCAGGAGAGATTATATCTCTTCTTTTGGCTGCTGGTACTGGTTGGTTGTGATGTCTGGACTGTCAAAGCTACTTTGAGACCATGAAAGGAACCATTTTGAAGCAACCCAGCAATTTACAGTAAAGTTGGAAATGCACATGATTTACAACTAGCAATTCCACCCTCAGGCACATACGCTGGAGAAATCTTTGCAGCAGTGCAACAGGAGGTGAGGACACAAGAGTTCCTGGCCACATCACAATACCTCAAATCCAGAAATGCATAACATTTGGGAACAGGAAAATGCGTAGTTGAATTTTGATGTAAGTGGGGTTTGGGGGGGGTTTTTTGTGAACCAGGGATCAAACTCAGGATCTTGTGCTTGCAAGGCAGGTGTGGCACCACTGAGCTACATCCCCAGCCCTGTTATGTGTATTAACATGATATTTGTAGTGAAAGTGAATGAATTACGCACACAGATGGATATCACAATATAATGGTGAATAAAAGTACAAATTGCTTTTCCTTCCAGACCCTTACTCCCTGGTGACATGTTGGTGCAAAACCCCTGGTGCCCAAAGCCTGGCTATTTGAGGTGAAGCCAGCATGCAGTTGGGACAGAGTGGAGGGAACTTTACTATAGGGCCTAGAATGAAGCTGGCTTCTAGGATTCTCAAGGAACATGGATTTTTCTAGCAGAGGGAATGTGAGACTTCTGCAACTGGTGGTTCAAGGGGGAAAGATTGATAATCACCTCATCAACAGATGTTTCTTGGGAGGATCAACCAGTACTCTGATTCCAAATAAAACCACACTCTGCTATGAGCAAATTGTAACTTACTGTAAGGTCACAGCTTTGATTCTCTTGATGAGCAACCACAAACACCTCTCCAAACTACACACAAGAACCAGTCTGCAGGTCAAATTGTGCCAATGTGCATTGGCTTCTCTACTTAAATAATATGAACTGCTGGTTGCCATGTCTTTCCCAAATCTATGGCCTACATTTTTTTATTGTTTTTATGGAGAAACTTTTATGTTCTCTTTTCTCTATTCTCAGACATGTACCTTTTTTCTCTCTGCTTGTTCCCCTAATGTAAATTTCTTAGTTATTACAGTCAGGATTTTTTTTAATTGGATAAGGATTAGGGGCATTATGAGGATAGATTATATAATTAATGGAATATTATATACACTCATTAAAATGATAAACTTTTTTCTATGTTCTCATTCTTTTTTGAAATACATATTATTTTTAACTGACACAGCAATTGTACGTGTGATACAGGGATGATACAGGAGATGAAATAGGACCTCCAAATGATATAAGGGAAATATTATAATTCCCAACCTGTTAGATGTCTGATAAGCAGAGTTCATGTTCTCTAAAATTGAAGAATGAATTTTAGGGACAAGGGATGTTAAAAGTAGGATGGATTTATTGAAAGGATTGCTCCTGAGAGGCAAGAGGGGGTCCCAAATGGGTAGCCAAGGACCCCACTTTACAGGGAAGCTTTATAGAGCATAATCAATAAGGTTACAAGTATAATTGCTTAGGTAATAGTGATCCAGTGAGGGAACAAGTCATGTAACAAGTGTGCATGGAAAGAACAAAGACTTTTTTAAGGAATCCAGAGGTCTTGGTCACCCACCAAGGTGACTAATGTCTACCTAGATTTCATTAGGCCAGATGTTACCACTTATCTTGTCTTTTGCAGAAGTATGCAGGCCTGTTCATTTCATCTTTATCTTGAGGCCTGGTCTCCAATGGATGCATCTCTGGCCATTGTAATGTGTAATGTGTTTTTATCTTTTTTGCTGACTCTGTCGAGGGCCTGGCCCCATCTGACTGCCTATAATATTTCTACCTAACTTAGCTATCTATAATACATGTTTTGGGGGTACAGGTAACATTTCAATACATCTGTACAAAGTGTAGTGATTAATTCAGGTAACTGGCACAGCCATCATTCCAAACATTTATTATTTCTCTGTGTTGAGAATATTTGAAAATCTTCTCTGCCAGCTATCTGACATACACAAGTAATTGTTGTCAACCACAGTTATCCATCTGTATTACATCTAGAAGTCATTTCTCCTATGCAATTGCATCTCAGTGCCCATTAACCATCATTTCCATTCTGTGGCCCCTCAACCCTCCCTGGGTTGTGGTAACCACTATTCCACTCAACTTCTACAAGATCAACTTCAGCTTCCACACAAGTAGGAACTTGCACATTTATTTGTCTTTCGGTGCCTGACTATCTTGGTTTATGTAATGTCCTCCAGGCTCAATAAAAGAATAAATTTTTAGGGCTGGGGATTTAGCTCAGTGGTTCTGGCACCTGCCTTGCAAGCGCAAGGTCCTGAGTTTGATCCCCCGTACCAAAAATAAATAAATTTGTAATACTAGGATTATGTATGTGGACACAATACTTAATTTAAAATGTTGCAAATTTAAGTATCCTTTCTCAAAATATGAGAAAGTTGAGGAAAAGTAGAACAAAGTTTTTAAAAAGGGAAACAAAGACCATAGCTCACACCACTAATAAAGCCATGAAGTTTTCTTTCTTTTATAAGGTCTTGGTGTCTTGCATGCCAATAGAAATTGGTTCCAAACTAAAAATTTCCAGTTAAATTGCTCAGTGTCAAGTGATTTTCTATTGGACAAATACACAGCCCAATTGCTCCTCTCTGATGTTAATATGGGGGAAAACACTGTGTTTCTCATTAATATTGTGGCCTGAGATTTCCTCTAATAATTGCTTCTGATCATTGTAATACATATTTTAAAATGGAAACTAATTATTGATGAGTCCTGTTTTGTGTGTACAACAGCTATTCGAAGAGCACTTTAAAAGGAAACAATGAAAGAATAAACAATTCTCATGAGTTTTCACTATGCAGCTTTCAAAGAATGTTCTGAACTTATGCATTTGAATAGGGATTTTAATTTTACTGAATTATTTTGGAAACTGTGTCAGTTTAGTATTTTAATATTCCTGCCTATTTTCCTTTGACAAGAAATCATTTCTGCTTGATAAAATTATTTGAATTTTTTAAATGTTCATCCTTTCCAAGCATTCCAGATCCTTTCTGCCTGCTTAAAATTTTACAGAAAATATCCTTATTTCCTTGCATGTTATTAAATATGGGCTCTAGTGGGATGTCTCCTTTTAAAGTGAACTGTATAATAATATAAATAATTATACTATTTATATAGAGCTAGAAGCATTCAAATTTGTACTATTTTATGTATATATATGCATATATATAAATTTGATATAAAGAAGTGTGTAGATACATTAACACCAAATATAAATAAATCCATGGAGAATGACAAAAATATAACTTAGATATTTCCAGTATATTTACTACAGAATCAGACATACCCAATAGACAGAAGTTATACAGGATATAGAGAAATAGAGTATGATCCACAGATGTGTTTTGGCTTTGACTAGGGCAGGTTTTATCATTTTCTGTTCAGATCTGACTTGTTCTTCTTGTCTCTAGTCCCAGAATAACTAGCATCAATTTTCTGATATTTACTCTAAGTACAGTTCACATATTTATTGAGTGTGTCTGATCTGCAACTTGATGAGCCAGAGAGCCTGTGAAATGTGCTTTGTGAATGTGCTGCTGCTTCCCGGCTCCAGAATAACCTCTTAGAAAGCTCATCTTGGGCTGGGGGAGTAACCCAGTGGGAAAGCATGCACTTCGTATGTTTGAGACCCTGGCTTCAAACCCAGTGTCCACACTCTCCTACCCAGAAAATCCCCAGAGCACACCTACTGTGTGTCCAAGGCTGACTTTCGAGAGTGGTCAGAGGGTATAGCTGTGATTGATGTTGCTTTTCAGAATATGGTGCTGCCGCCCTGCTGTGTGTCCCTCAATCAGGAGCAGCCCCAGCACAGCCTATGCTACCCTCAAGCATGCCAGAGCCTCTCTCTCTGTAACCAGGTCAGCCTCAGGAATGTGGCATCCTAAGTTGGGCACCTCTTCCCTGGTGGGTGCTAACCCCTGTGCACTACTGTCAGGTGGGTGCCAATCCCTGTGCACCACTGTCTGTAGGATGGGCAGAATCGGGGCACCAGGTGGCAGAACATGCCATCTCCACAGCCCTGCATCCCCAGAGCACTCTGTCTGCCAGGAAGAATCTCACCCAGAGGCCAGGAGGTTTCCAGAACTTCTCATTCAGTGACACAGGTACAATGGGGTGGTCTCTCGCACTGTCCTCTGAAGTTATCACTATGCCATCCCGGCCTAGGACAACTGGGGGCTTCACTTCTCCCCAGACTCTAGCTTCCACTGTTTCTCTTTCATTCCTCCAGGAATAGCTGGACTTTCTTCTTACCATCTTGCAGTCTCAGAACCACAAGAGAGAGAATTCCATTAGCATGTGTATCTTAAAGCCAATAGCTAGAAATTCAAACAAACACAGACCCTGAGATGTTACATTTCCATAAAGATTCTCCCAGCGTGTGAGCATTCCCCAGACAACCCAGGCTCCAGCACTGCTCACAGAGTTCCCCATGCCCAGAAAGTCTGAGTTAGCAAGCTAAGCCCAGAAACCCTTCATCCCACTCTCTGCCTGAGCTAGCAATGTGCCGGCCTCACCCCTGAGTCTCTGGGAGACTGGTCCCATCCTTCTGACTTCACTCCCTGTTGTTGGCTTCTTTGCCTCAGAGACAAAGAAACCACGAGTACTGAAATAAGCGTAACTGTTAGCATCACGCCTTCTTCTCAGCCCAAACCCCACATGTGGACAGCCCCTTATCAGAGTCATCAGTAGAGCCCTGGATTCCAGGAAGAGAAGATCCCTGTGACTGAGCAGGAAAGCAAAAAGCACCTCTGCTCACCCAATGTCAGACCAGAGAGCACTGAGCAACTCCTCAGTATAGATGGATGGGAACCCCACAAACTTCATGTTTTTCCTGGAGGAAGCAGGTCCTCCTCCCTCCCATCCAGTCCTCTTCTTGAGAGCCAGATTCCTGCTCTCTCCAAAGGCAGGGGAACATGGCAGTGCACAGGTGGAGGAATGTTTCAACCCTTTCCTCATTTCTTACGAGATTTCTCCTGTCTAATCTGCACAAAATGCCGTCAAGCCACCCCTGATTCTCTTTCACCTCCAGCCGAGTCTGAGCTGCCTTTCCTAGACCCTCTCCAGCCTCTCTCGTACTCCCACTCCTCTTTCTCTCAACTGTGCTCTCCTTTTGATTAACACAGTTGTCTCCCAGTTAGTGCCCTAAGGACCCGCCAACTGGCTGAGACCACATCCCCTCTCCTGGCCTGGGACATGGATCTGAACTTGTCCTGGTCTCTGAAGTCAGCCGCTTAGACCTCCTGGTGCACCTGCTCCTGGGCCCTATGTTTGTGGTGTACTTGAGAGCAAGGAAGCTAAGGGAGATTGTAGTCCACATGGAGATTTTCTGGGAGGAGCTGGAGCACCCAAATTTTACTGGTTGGTCAGTGAAGCCTAAGAGTCATGAGGTGAGAGCTCTCTCACCTGCAATGAGGAGCCTTCCTGTAGTCCTTTCTGAATAGAAAGCACCTGTTGCAGGGTATGCATCCATTGTAGAGCGAATCTATAGACTTAACATTATAGAGTAAATCTGCCTTCACTGAATGAATGAGGAAAAGATAGGTATATACAAATGTGAATTTGTGCATCAAATGTAAGAGCTGTCTTATTTATGGCATTAAGCAAAATGACTTCATCTTAGGTCTCCTTGCTTCTGCAGTAGGTATGAAATCAAAGCACAACTATGCTATGGTTGCCTGACCCGGGGTTTTGCAGAGGTGTCCAGGGTCTACTGAAGGACCAAGGCCCTGGTCTCAGACTGTGTGGTGTCTACCAAAGCACGGACAGCATGAGCCAGGCACCTTGGCCAGGCTCAAAGCACAGTGATGACCAGGTGCCCATCGAGGTGCTACCTGTCTTAGTCACTTTCTCATTTCTGGAACAAATACCTGACACCCACAATTTAAAGCAAGAGAGAGAGGTCGTTATTTTTTTTTTCATAGTTGCAGTCTGTGGTTGGCTGACTCCAAGGCAAGTAAGACATGGTGGAGGGGCTGGATGGAGGAGAGCTGCTCACATCATGGTGGCCAGGAAGCCGGGACAGAAGGGAGACATGGAGAAGGAGATATACCCTTCCAGGTCTCACCCCCAGTGATCCAGACCCTACCTCCTAAGAGCAAGTCAGCTCTGAACTCTCAGTGGACTAATCCACCTGGGTGTACAGTGCACCTATGAGCCAATCTCCATCCAAATACATGAAGCTCTAGAGGACACCCCAGATCTAAACTATGACACTGCCTGTATTACTGAATGCTTACTAGAGTCAGATGTAGGAGAGTGCAAGACAACCCAAAGGATCCAGTGGAGGGCTTGGAGCCCGTGGCAATGTCCCATGCAAGTCCATATCAGGAGGCTGAAGGATCTGTGATGGGAGACTGAAGGATCTGTGCTGGAAAGACCTAACGGCTGGTGCTGGAAACTGAAACATCTGTGCTAAAAGGCTGAGGAATTTGCACTGGAAGCCAGGAGATGACATCCAAGATGGAGTGAAGCTCCCCTGAAGAAAGAAAGCACCCAAAGCTCCTTTGAAGAAATACCACTGAAACTCTTCGGAAGAAAGCCACAAGGAAGCTCTTCCAAGGAAGATCAATTGAAATCCTTCCCCCCCATTCTCCTTTGATACCATCCCGACAACAAGCCTCCTTAAGTGGGTCTTCCATGCCCAGAACTATGCCAACTCAATTCAGCGGGGTGTTCCCCACTCCAGTTGACAATTAGTCAATACCACCACACTGCCTTACCCTGTGACATACTGCCACCTCCTCCAGGGGTCAGTCTAGAAAAGGGGCCATGTCTTCAAGTATCTAAACCTCTCCTCTTCCCCACCTCCATGCCCTGTATATCCATGGAATCACTTCAATGAGCTAAGGATGCTACATCAGACCTTAAGAACCATGCCCTGAACCAGATTCTAGTTTTCTGAGTCCTCTCTCAAATGAGATTGGGGAGTATATTAGCCAGCTTTCCCATTACTGGTACAAGATACCCAACACCCACAACTTATCAGGGGAGAGGTTTCATTTTGGGTGAGGGTGCATAGCAGAGAAAAGCTGCTCACCTCATGGTGCCCAGAAGCAAAGACAGCAGGAAAGAACCAGGAAAGTACAAGGGGCTGGGGACAAGAATGTAGCCTTTTAGGTCACACCCTGGGTGGCCCATTTCCTCAAACATGGCCCAACCTCCTGAGAGCCCATTTATCTATGAAATCACCAATGGGTTAATCCCCAAGGAGTATAGCACCTCATGATCCAATCACCTCCCCTAAACCCCACGACTCAACACATGAACCTCATGGGGGACATTCTCCATTCAAACCATCACATGCAGGAAGAAAATGTAGGAAGATTTTATATGTGATTTCATGGTTCGGTAAATTCTCTTGCTGTGCATGTTTGAAGGGCCCTGCAGAGGGACACTTCCCCAGTCCTCTAGTCCATTGATGATGCTGCAAGACGACAATGCAGAATTTTTAATTGTGTCATAACCTATGGGGAGGAAAGCAAAAAGCAGAGGTGGCTCCATAGGGAGCTGTGGAATGACTTTCTCTCCGTGCCTCCCAAGGACTCTCCTTCTGTACCCTCACCATCTTTGCCCATCAGAAGTCACTGGAGCTGAGTCCATCCCTCACATTGCCACAAAGAGTGTCCTTCACACTCCCTGCAAGTAATTGTCTCCTGTCTACTCTGAGCTGCATATTACTTTTAAAAGGAAGAGAGTGAAAGAAATCTAACAGGGAATCGTAGAAACTGAGTAAAGTCAAACTGAGGCTCCCAGCACAGAGGAGGAGGCTTCCAGGCCACCATACCACAACTCCCAGCGCAGAGGCGGTGAGCCATGTGGGTGCCAGCAGCAGAAACAGCCCCCACCCCCTGTCGAAATGAGAAGACACATAAACAAGTCTCAAAAACAGACTTCCAGGTCACCTACAGCAACCCCAAAGGGAAACAAAATGGAACACTCTGATACTCAACCACCTGGACTCCAGGAACTGGAAACAAAAGAGGATCTGGAAACAATGAAATCAGAAATAATTTCTCAGCTAACAGCAGAGATTGTGCTCATAGTGCAAGACATGATTAATAAATCTAGAGAGGAGCTGAGGAACATGATGGAATGCCAACATAGGAAATAAATGGAATCCATAAAACAGATGCAAACAGATTTCCAGGAGATCAAAAACTCCATCGAAAGTCTACACAGGAGAATGGGCCAATGTGAGGACAGAATCTCAGATATAGAAGATAAGATTGCCATTAGTGAGCAGGAAAATAAAAATTGCTTTAAAATTGTAAGGGACCATGAGAAATCAATCCAGCAGCTGCTAGACGATGCACAGAAGAATAATGTAAGACTGACTGAAGTCAATGAAGAAACAGGAGAGAGTGCAGATGACATAAAAACTATTCACAGAAGTAGTGGCAGAAAACTTCCCAAGCAGGGGAAAAGAACTGGACATACAGATAAGTGAGGCATACAGGACTCCAAATAGCCTTGATTAAAAAAAAATCCACACATAGGCATATAATTGTTAAGATTCCAGAAACCCAACAGAAGAACAAAGTTCTACAAGCAGTGAGAGAAAAGAAACAAATCACATACAAAGGAAAGCCCATCAGAATCACAGCAGACTTCTCAACACAAACCATCAAGGCAAGAAGAGCTGGGCACTCCTTGTCTTTCCTGACAAAGAGTACCTTAGAAACTTCATGAATACCAAACCAACACTCCAAAAAATTTTAGACAATATCCTAGGAAAAGACAATGAGGATCACAACCCCAGGAAGCACACCAGAATGAGTCCATCAGGCCTGGCAAGAAATTAAATGCAAAGGGGGAGAATCCAACCAGAAGATAAAGTCATGACAATGATAAGTCAATATGTATGAGTTATAACCATTAATGTTAATGGTCTCTATTCACCAATCAAAAGAAATAGACTGGCACAATAGGTCAAGAAGCAAGATTCAACAATATGCTGCATACAACAAACACATTTAATTCAAAAAGAAACTCATAGACTGAAAGTTAAAGGGTGGAAAACAATACTCCATGTGACGGGAACCCAAAAAAAAGCAAGAATAGCCATCCTCTTTGCAGATCAAGTGGATTTCAAACCAACAGTGATTAAGAGAGACAAAGAAGGACACTACATCCTTGTAAAGGGAAAAATCCAAGAGGAAGAGATGACAAACATAAATATATATGCACCAAATGTTAGCATGCCCAACTATATAAAACAAATACTAATGGACATAAAAAGTCATATATGCACTAATAAAATAGTAGTGGGGGACCTCAATACCCCACTGTCACAAATAGATAGATCAACTAGACAAAATATAAGTAATGAAATGCTAGAAGTCAATCAAACTCTTGAACAAATGAACTTAACAGATGTTTACAGAGTGTTCCACCCCACAAAATCAGAATACACATTCTTTTCAGCTGCACATGGATCGTTCTTCAAAATAGACCACATACTCATACATAGAACATGTTTAAGTACAAATGAATTGAAGTTATCCCCTGTATATTATCAGACCATAGTGCGATGAAATTGGAGATAAATAGCAAAAGAAACTGCAAAAATTTCATAAGCACATAGAAACTGAACAACATACTTCTGAATAACCAATGGTTCACAGAGGAAATTAAAGAAGAAATCAGACAGTTCCTTCAATTAAATGACAATGATAACACAACATATCAGAATCTATGGGACACAATGAAAGCAGTCTTATGAGGGAAATTCATAGCAGTGAATACCCATATTAGGAAAACTGAGCAAGCCAAATTAAACAACCTGATGCTGAACCTCAAGCTTCTAGAAAAAGAAGAGCAGGACAAATCCAAAGCTCATACAAGGGAAGAAATTATAAAGATCAGAGCAGAAATCAATTCAATGGAGACTAAGAGAATGATAGAAAACATCAATGAAGCCAGGAGTTGGTTCTTCGAAAGAATAAAAAAAATTGACAAACCCTTAGGCAACCTTATCAGAAAAAGGAAAGAAAAGGCCCAAATCTATGCAATTAGGAATGAAAAGGGTGAAATTACAACAGACCCAGCAGAAATCCAGAGGATCATCAATACCTACTTCAAGAACCTATATGCCAATAAGATGGAAAAGAGAAGAAATGGACAGATTCCTAGATAAGTATGAATTACCAAAGTTGAATGAAGAAGACCTAAAAATTCTAAACATCTCAATATCAATCAATGAAATTGAAAATGTAATTAAAACTTATCAACTAAGAAAAGCCCAGGTCCTGATGGTTTCACTGCTGAATTCTACAAGACATTTAGAGAGGAAGTACTGTTCAAACTCTTCAATGAAATTGAAAAGGAAGCAATACTCCTGAATTCATTCCTGGAAGCAAGCATCACCTTGATCCCCAAAGCAGAGAAAGACCCAACCAAAAAAGAGAACTACAGGCCAATCTCACTAATGAACATAGATCAAAAATCCTTAATAAGATACTGGCAAATAGAATGCAGAAGATCATCAAGAAGATCATACACCCTGATCAAGTGGGATTCATCCCAGGGATGCAGGGATGGTTCAACATACACAAATCAATCAATGTAATACACTATATCAATAGAGCCAAGGACAAAAACCATATGATCATCTCAATAGATGCAGAAAAAGCATCTGACAAAATCCAACATGCATTTATGATAAAAACCCTACAAAAAACCGGAATAGATGGTCTCTACCTCAATCTAATAAAAGCCATGTATGACAAACCAACAGGCAATATCATACTAAATAGTGAAAAACTGAAATCCTTCGCACAAAAATAAGGAACAAGACAAGTATGTCCACTATCACCACTCCAGTTCAGTATACTTTTGGAAACATTAGCCATGGAAATTAGACAAGAGAAAGAAATAAAAGGAATAAAGATAGGTAATGAAGAAGTCAAATTGTCATTATTTGCAGATGACATGATACCCTATATAGAAGACCCCAAGAACGCCACCAAAAGTCTTCTAGACTTAATCACCAAATTCAGTAGAGTAGCTGGATACAAGGTCAATGCACAAAAATCAATAGCCTTCCTGTACACAAACAACAGACTCACTGAGACAGAAAACAATTCAGAGACAGAAAACAACAGAGCAAATAATTCCTTTCACAACAGCACCCAAAAAACTGAAATACCTAGGAACCAACCTAACAAAAGAAATCAAAGACCTCTTCTCTGAAAATTATAGCACTCTGAAAGGAGAGATTGAAAATGATATCAGAAAATGGAAAGACATCCCCTGCTCCTGGGTAGGAAGGATCAACATAGTGAAAATGGCCATACTTCCAGAACTGCTATATAGATTCAATGCAATCCCAATTGAAATCCCAGCAGCATACTTCACGGACCTTGAGAAAACAATCCAAAAATTCATTTGGAACAAGAGATCCAGAAAAGCAAAAGCAATTTTAGGTAACAGAGAAATGGCAGGGGGTATCACAACTCCCAACTTGAAACTATACTACAAAGCTACTGTAATAAAAACAGCATGGTGCTGGCAAAGAAACAGACCTGAAGACCACTGGAACAGATTAGAAGATGCAGAAACAACGACAGACATACTCAGCCATCTCGTCTTTGATACAGGACCCAAACACCCTCACTGGAGGAAAGATAGCCTCTTTAATAAATGGTGATGGAAAAATTGGGTTTCAACTTGCCAAAGATTAAAACTAGACCTATATCTCTTGCCATGCACTAAACTAAAATCGAAATGGATTAAAGATCTAAATATTAAAATAGAAACACTGAACTGGCTGGAATAGAGGTTAGGTAGAACTCTTGAAGACATTGGTGTAGGAAAAGATTTTATGAACAAAACCTCAGTTGCCCATGAACTAGCACAAACAATCAACAAGTGGGATCTCTTCTTACTAAAAAGCTTCTGCACAGCAAGAGAAAGCACCAGCAGTGTGAAGAGAGAACCCACAATGTGGGAAAAAAATTTCACCTGCTGTTCCTCAGACAAAGGTCGACTATCTCAAATCTATAAAGAACTTAAAAAGATCAGACCTCCCAAATTTAAAGACCCAATCTGAAAGTGGGCATCTGAAATGAACAGACAGTTCTCAGACAAAGAAGCAGAAACAGCAAATAAACACATGAAAAAATGTTCAACATCACTGGTCATTGAAGAGATGCAAATGAAAACAACACTGAGATTCCACCTCACCCCAGAGAGAATGGCTGCTATCATGAAATCAACCCATAGCATGCTGGCGGGGCTGTGGGGAAAGAGGAACCCTGCTCCACTGCTGGTGAGAGTGCAGACTGGTGCAACCACTGTGGATATCAGTATGGAGATACCTCAAAGAACTAGGACTGGAAGTCCCATTTGACCCAGCTATTCCCCTGCTCGGTATCTTCCCTAAAGAATTAGAAGAATCATACCACAGTGATATATGTGCACCCATGCTCCTAGCAGCACAGTCTGTAACAGCTAAAACTTGGAAGCAGCCCAATTGCCCATCAACTGGAGACTGGATCAAGAAAATGTGGTTTTTTAAGAAAATGGAGTACTGCCCCTGCCACCTCCCACGGTCCCTGGCTAGCGTCATGGCCACCACCACTCTGGAGGCGGGAGTGCCCACAGGCACCCTGAGAGGGCCCGTGCAAGACTTCGTCGTGGGTCAGCAGGAAGGTCCTGCTGACCAGGCGGCTGCAGATGTGAAATCCGGCAGCTATACAGTGTTACAAGTGGTCGAAGCCCTTGGGTAAGAGACTCTGTTCTAGAATGTTCTTCCAGCCCTGCCTATGAACTCTGAAAAAGTTACTTTTGTGCCTTGCTGCTTTCTTGAAACCTGGTTTTCTTCAGTAGCCATCACACCACACACACATCCTCATCAGTATCTCAGGTCAAGCCTTTGTTTTGAATTGTTTTTGGAAAACTGGGTTCATGCTGCATGGCTGAGATTCTTCAATATTTGGGAGGCCACTTTATCTCCTGACTCAGCCCATAGGTTGGGAGTGAGGTAGATGGTTGAAGGCCATCAACTGTTGCTTAATTACAGCTGAGAGTCTTGTGCTTCTTTAAACACACCCAACCCATACAGGATTCTAATAGGCCCAAACCTGACTCAAAGGAGCAGTGGGCCCTAAGAAGTAGCCAGAGGCTAATCTTGCACCAGATTTTACTAAAGGAAAAGGCTTGGAGAAAGGGCTGAAAAAGCAGTGATGTTATAACCTTGGGATCTAAACACCAGAGAAAATATGTGCTTGGGCCAGGGATTTAGTTCAGTGGTGCTGTGCCTGCCTTGCAAGTCCAAGGTCCTGAGTTCAATCCCTGGTACCAAAAGAAAAAAAGAAAATATCTGCTTATAGTCTAATGTCTACTTTTCTCATAACTCATACTTAGCACATTATTTAAATTGGCAAGTCTTATTACCAAGAGTTGTTAACTGTCATAGCCAACATGTCTTCTAAAATGGAAAACTAGAAAATGGAAATTAAACTGATATGTATTTCTCCCACATAAGAAACCATTTGGCCTTTGTATATACCTTATGATTTTATTAAAATAAAATTCATATATTATAAAGTTCGAAAAAAACCCAAAAAAACAAAATGGAGTACTACTCAGTCATAAAAAATGAGAAATTAGAGACATTTATAGCTAAATGGATGCACACTGAGGCAATACTCTTAAGTGAAATAAATAGGACACACATGTGTAAATACCGAATAGTTTCTCTAGTGTGAGAAACTGAAAGTGCAAATAAGGACTAAAAGGTATAACAGATAATATGAAGTAGGAAGAAAAGGGGCAAAGGGGAAGGGGAAATGGGAGGGGTAGGGGAAAGGAAAGAAGGGAATGGAATTAACATGAGAAAATGAAAAAAATGGAAACAAAGTCTTTGTAAATAGGGACGGGTGGAGGGGTTGAAGGGAGGGCAGGGGAAGGGGGAAAAATAAGAACTAAGATGGATTATGTAAAGGTCCACATTTCCAGTGATGAATGTCATTACATTGTATACCTAAAATGTACCAATAAAATAAAATTTAAAAAAAGAAATTCAATAAAATCAAACTGAAACGAAAATTCAATTCCATATTCTGGCACTCCCAGAGTCCCCCACCATAGTTTACACAGGTTCCCAGGTGGGGAGACCACTTGGGTCCCCCTGACCGCAGTGATCCCCCTGCTGTTCTGTTACCTGTTTGCAGTTCTGTGTGGTGTCATCTGCCTGCATCGCCGGAGGGGAAGGCCCCCGGGGTGGGATCTTGTCACTGTGTCACTGGTGCCCAGCACAGTCCCCAGCACCCAGGTAGGAAATGCACAAAACTGCTTGCTGTGTGGATGAATGGTGAACAGATCTTGGGGAGTGCTCGCTTTGCTCACTCTGTCTACTGACATCAGGGAAATCAGGGGTGCTGAAACCCCATGTGGTTCTGAACTGGAGGAGAACTGGTAGAACAGCATGACAGACAGGACAGTACTCCATGGCCAGCCCCTCAGTGACCCTGACCCTCAGGGCGGGCCGCTGCTTCTCACCCTCTGCTGTGTGATCTTTGAGCCCTGCAGCTCCTTGCCTGGCCATGTGGATAAACCTACCAAGTCCTTCCATCCAAAAGACCCTGTTCTGGGGCAGGCACTGCACTTCAGAAGTTTGTCGGTTTTTTTCTTCAGTTTTTAAAGGGAGTGAACAGAAATTTTGAAAGGAATGTGACCTCTACAAATCCGTAACCTGTTAAAGAGAGGGCACAGGTTATTTCCTCCTGTTATTAACAGAATGTGCATGAGCAAAGCCGCAGAATGTCACAAGCCCAGGGCTCACCACTCTCCTCACAGTCCTGACAAATGACATCTTCAGAAGTTGCAGTGCACAGGCCTCTCAACTGTAAGCGGCAGCTGTACCTACAGCGTGTCAGACAAAGTCCGATGAGTATTTATTCTCAAGGCCATGCTCCAAAGTCAGGCTGATTATTTCTCTTTTTAGTTAACACAAAGCTGTAACTTAGGTAGGCTTGGCAGCTGGTCACTGCAGAGACTAGTCACTGCAATCTCCTAAGCTCTCCAGCATCAGCAAGGTTACTGTGCCACACGCTGGGAACTAACCTGCTCTGCTACCTCACTTTTGCTATGCTTCTCCTGCAGCCACACAGCTGCTGTCTGTCCCGACCACAATCAGATGAAGAAACCCTGCCAAAGATTCAGGCTGGAGTCAAGGAGTTCAAACTCTGGGCTGAATTCAGATTTTCTCCGGTCCCTATGCCCTCCATCTCCAGGTCCTCCCCTCTCCCCACCTGTTACCTTTTGGCCCCAGTGTGGGCCCCGCCCCTCCCCCAACCCTTGGCCCCCTCTACCTGCATTTGTTCAACCTAAAGGATTTGGTATGATTTTGTGCAGCTTGAAAAGATGAACAGGGTTGAGTTGAATGAAAGGGGAGAACAGTTAGCATGTTAGGAATACGATAGTGTGAACATACAGGGAATAGAGAGTGTGTTAGAGTACAAAGTGACAGAAAGAATGATGCAGTTGGATGTTGTGTTTTGTTTTTTTTTTTTTTTTTGGTACTGGGGAACGAACTCGGGTCCTTGCACTTGTGCAGCAGGTGGCAAAACCACTGAGCTAAATCCCCGGCCCAGAATTTTTGTTTGTTTTTTGGTACCAGGGATTGAACTCGGGACCTTCCCCTTGTGAGGTAGGTGGCGAAACCACTGAGCTAAATCCCTGGCCCTGGACATTGTTTTTAGCTATAGAAATGAAGAGTTGAAGACTTTCATGGCCAAGTTCCTCTTTTAGATCTACTTTTTAGAGACAGTATTATAGATATGTTGTAGAAGATAATTTTTGGGTTGAGAGCAGGAAAGGAACATTTTAATCATATATCGTACATGAGATAAATGCCCACATTAGGCTATTAGAAGAAAAGTTCTGGTTTGAGTCATTTTTTTTTTTGGTACCGGGAATTGAACTCAGGACCTCGAGTTTGCCAGGCAGGCACTGTGCCGCTGAGCTACATCTCCAGCTTCACTAATACTTCATTGATAAAATTCACAACACCTGGTGAAATGAGAGGAAGAAAATCAAGATTAATACAGCTGGACAATACAAGAGAATGAAACAAACATCCATGAGTCCAAAGTGATAGTAAACAATTAAATCAATAAGGAAAGAAAGGAAGGAAGGAAAGAGGCAATGAGACAAATCTTTCTTACAGGAGAATTCCAAATACAAATGTGGATGCAAAATAAGAAAACACTACCACTACGTGAAGAAAGAATTGTCAAGCAGCTTTCCATCAAATACAAAAGCCTCTGCACAGCTGGGGATTTAGCTCAGTGGTGCAGCCACCTGTCTCGCAAACGCAAGGTCCCGAGTTTGATCCCCTGTACCAAATAAACAAACAAAAAAAAGTTCAAAATAGAAACAGCTCACTGAAAAGCCTCTGTACAGTAAAGGAAACACAGTGGAGGCAGATACCATGAAGGAAGAAAAACCCTTTTCCAGCTACTGTTCCCACGGAAGATAAATACTGAAAACCTATAAGAAATATGGAAAAATAAAAGAGCCCAATACAAGGACAAATGAATTGAGCAGATGCTTCTCTCAACTATACCAATGGCCGATAATAAATATATGAAGAAATGTTTGACATCTTTAGGGATTAGGGAAACACAAATCAAAACTACACTGAGATTTCATTTCAGGTAGGAATGGTTAACCTCAAGAGGATTACAAGAAAAATAACAAACACTTGTCAGACTGGAGGTAAAGGAACCTTCATGCACTGCTGGTGGGAAGGTAAAGTAGTACGTTCCCTTCGGAAATCAGTACAGGTGTTCCTCACAATCCTGAATAGTGCACTGTGGACTAGTATTGAGCCAAAAAGAAGACAATTTTCTCATGACTGTCAACATGGAGGCATCTCAAGATCATGTCAGGGAAAATAAGCCAGACTCAGCAAAACTAATGGCGAATGTTCTCACGAACCTGTGGCAATGAACAAATGTGAGAGGTAGGTGGGAGATTTTTAGTCAAGAGAAAGAGGTGTCAGTGTCAGTAATTGGGGGAAAGGCAGGCAGCAGATAACAGCATGTCCAGTGAAATGTAGAGCCTTTAGGCTGAACAGGAGAATGCACAGTTTTAGAAAATATTATTAAACTAAAAGATGGAAGCAAATATGTAATGGGAAGCTAAAGAGACAAAAATACGGAAAACTTGGCAAAGAAACACACATTTTAAAGATGTATTCACAGTGTTCCAGAGAAGACAACACGGGGAATGGGAGAAAGACAAGTTAAAAACAAAGTGAGACAGAGCGGGAGGATGAGGCGGGACTGCATCAAACGGCTGTGGTGACAAGATCAGCACCCGGGCACAATACGGTCTTACCCATCGTATCACCACATGTTTTGACAGACCTGCCATGAAGTCCTGGTAAAACCACCCGCACAGCAGGAGTACATGGTAGGAGAAACCATGACCCAGGAAACACCTAGATAAACCCTCTCGCTTTCCTTGCTCCCGGTGTGAGGGAAAAATCACCCATTTTGCAGGTCACACAGCTTTGCAGTAGGAACAAAGCTCTGATGTGACGATGAAGGCAATGGTGGCTGGGTTACTTCTGATGACCCGAAGGTCACTTCTGCTAAGAACACTGACCCTACGCTTGAGCCTACAGAGATCTGATGGGTGACTATAACAAGGTAAGATTTTGGGTTTTGTCTTCCTGTTGCTTCTGCCCACTTTGCTATCTCAAACTCCAAGTCCAATTCTGCTTGGCTCTGCATGTCAACCTGTGGAACATCCAGAACTGGTCCTAAGTGCAAGATCATCATGAAGGGTTAACGTGGCCTACCATGCACTGAAGCTGTTCCACGTCTTCTCTCCTGTCTGCTCTGCCCTGACACTTGTGCCGTCTCAACCACCACAGCAGCCCAAGTCCCTGAAGTCTCTGGGCTCTAAAGAGTGCACAGGCCTACAGGCTAAGAAGTGTGGCCCAGTAGGACCATGTCAGTAACACAAAAGTTCAACCACCTCACGGACAAGTTGTTCGTGACCACCCCACGCACCACGTGTAACACAAGAAACGTTTTCTGGAACTGTACTACTGCATTGGAAATTACTGGACTTGACCCCAACCCAGCAAATCCATAAAAGTTTACTATTCTCTTAGTTCTGTGAGTGGCCCGGTCCCCCTTTTCATAGTCAATGCTGGATCCCTTTAGTTGAAGCCCCAATCAAAAGTTTGGCTGCCCTGTGTGTCTGTGAAACACTCCGTCTTTTTTCAGTGACTTCCAGGTCTTAAGATCCAGTCCTGGAACGTATCTTCCAATACCTGCTACATCACACTCTTGCTGTCTCTCTCTCTCTGGGTTTGTCAGCTTTGCCACTCCCTTTCCCACATGAACCCCATCAGGGACAGAATAAAGATGGCCCTGCCCAGAGGAGCTGACTTCCCAGGGTGGAACTGGGTAGCAAACATGCTGGCAGATGTAGTCGGTGAGTGGAATTGGGAAAACATACACGCACCGTGGACAGGGCTTGAGCTCAGGGCTCAAATGAGGCTGTTTCAGAAAAGGACAAGAAGGGCACAGGGGAGGACTGGGAGCTGAAATATCCCTGGCTGCCCTGTGTACTAAAAGGGGCGAGCGTGCAAGAGGGTGAATGCAGGCGGCCAGTGGGAACTGAGTGTTGGGCTGAAGAGACCCAGAGCAGAAGGGCCCAGGTTGGGGGCAAAGGGGAGAGCATAACTGGAAGGAGCAAATCCAGGAATAAGCAGGAGCCATGCAGAGGACAGGGATCCCACAGGCATGAGGGTGGGAGTGCAGGTGGCACTGGGGCACAGAGATCAGCGCACACCCACCTGAGTGACCTGGCTCACAGAATCCATGGGGAGGTCTTTGGGAAACTGTGGCAGGGGGCAGCAAGGCCAAAGTGGTGGCCACAGACTGCTGTTCTGCCCACCTTCCACAAAGAATACGGGGAAGCTTCACCGGAGGATGTAGAGGTCTGAACAGAAAACTGGAAAAAAAGGGTAGGATTTGTTGACCTACAGCAGCTGGTCATGAAAAAGGAGTTGATGCAGCATGGAAAAGGGCAAAGAGTGCTGTGAGCACACTGGGATCAGACTGTTGCTGCACAGCCAAGGGAGGGAGACTGAAAAGCCTGATGTGATGAACACTCTCCTGGGAAGGACTGTGGTTCTGTGGACAGTCGCCTCACCGAATGTGGGAACTGAAATCAGACAACTGAGAAAATGACCTGATTCCCCTAGGAATGTCACAGGACTCCCTCCACCCTCGCACGTGAACACAGAAACAGGCGCTTCATATCACAAGCAGTAAGGAAACAGAAGCTCTATGCATGGTGAGGTTTCCTTACATTCCTACTAGAGTACCTTTCATCAGAAGCATGCAAGCTAACTGAGTAATGGTAAGAATGGGTAGAAAGTGGAGCCCCGACACCTGTTGTGGCCTGTGTAGGAAACAGTGTGGCATTTTCTCAAAAAGAAGGATAGGCTTTTCACTTACCAGTAATTCCTAGGTAGATACACCAAAGAACTGAAAATAGATGTTCAAGCAAAAATGTGTGTCCTCTATATCTGCCAAGGATGTGCCAAGAAAAAACAGACCTAGGGGCCAGGGATTTAGCTCAGTGGTGCTGCCGACTGCCTCCCAAGCCCAAGGTCCCCAGCAGTTCCATCCCCTGTACCAAAAAGAAAAGAAAAAAAGGCAAAAAAACAGTCCCCAAATGAGTTGAAGATACAGAAAACTGGATCTAAATGGAAAGAGAATATTTCTCCCAGGCAGGGTAAGTGGTGAAAGTGAAAATGATCTAAGGAGTGCAATATCTTTTGAAAATCCCACTGATTTCTTGAGAAAACATTATCAATCACCTAACCGGTCCAAAACAGATGCCAAGCAGTACCACAAACCTCAACATCAACAGTTTCAACCCTGACGCTGTATCCAACCCTGGTTTTCTGGTGCACTGGGTAACCCCTGCCCAGCCGGCCCTCCCCTTCCCCCCAGTCGATGGTGACACTTCTCCTCACTTCTGTAGCCCTGCTTACCTGCTGGGCCCCGTTAGTTCTGCTGGTCAAGTTGCAGGAAGGCCTTGGGCATGGTCAGCTGGACATCCTGGGTGGGCGTCCGGAGTCCTAGGCAGCAGCCTGAGTCCTGGAGTGTGGCAGCCCGATGTCCCAGGTAGGGGCCTCCAGTGCTAGGTGTCTGGCATCCCGGAGGGCAGTGGTCTGGAGTGGTGAGGGCAGTGGGTGAGTCCTCGGGCCCCAAACCACTGAGGGACTGGCTCCGAGGACAAAGACAAGGCTGCAACCTGATGCTCCGTAGGTTTAGCAAGAGGAAAAGCTTACACTTCATTATGGTTTGCACACTACAGAAACATACACAGCCTCCACCCAACACCCGTCACAAGGGAAAGCAGGTTGTGGGGGCAGAACAGGTCTTAGGAGGTAGAGGGGGGGTGGGGGGTTATCAGGAGAGGGAGAGGAGGGCTAAGAAGGGACAGGAAGAGACGAAGGGAGGGGTAGGGGAGAAAAGGCGGGGGAGAAGACAGAAGGATTGGGGGGAGGGGCAGAGGAGGGGGAGGGGCCGGGCTGGGTCACCGGAGACGGAGCAAGGCCCCACCGGACCAAGGGAGTTGGAGAGTGGAGCAGTGGCAGGGCCCTTGGGGCGGAGAGGAGGGTGAAAATGGCCAGTCCGCAGGCCCCAGCCACCGCAGAGCCATCTCTCAGGGCCCGAGCCCGAAGGCCGCTCCTTACCTTCACAGCTGGAACACGGCCTGACGCACCTGGGCGGGAAGTGTAAAGCATGTGACTGCTTGCGCATGCACACAAAAACGTGGGGTCAATTTGGTGGAAGGGGCGGGGCCTAGTCGGTCAGTTGGAACTTGGCCACACCCCCAGCCTAGGGCCCCTCTCTGGATGCAGCCCTTCCACTCCTAAAACCCGGTTCAGTTCAGCTCCCCTGTGAGCTGGCAGGGCAGCACCCCTCCCTCCCATTGCCTCAGCCCTGCACTCCTCCACAGTGACTGCCCCCCCCCCGTTCCGGTAACTGGACCTTGGGTTGATCAAGGCCAGACTCCAACTGACAGGCTCACTGCCTGCAGGCCCTGCCCTTTCAGCCAATGGCGACACCACTTTCTGGGGCATGTGCCTGTGCAGTCATGGTCCTCACACTACCCACAGAGCTGACCAGGAGGAAAGCATAGAGTTCAGTGTTCCAGCTCCACAGGTAAGGAAGCCTGTGAGCCTCGGCCCTCCCCCTGGGAGTTTGTCCTTGGGCTGAATGAAGCCTGAGGACTTACCACCCTTACACCCTACACCACGCCCCCTTGACCATGCCGCCCCAACTCCTTTGACCAGCTGGGAGGCTCCTCACTTCTTTGCCTAGCCTGGCCCTTCCTCCTCCTCCTCCTCTGACTTGGCCCAGCAGAGCTTGCTTGTTTCCCCTTCCCTTCCCCTTCCCCTTCCCCTTCTTCTTCTGCAGCCAATACCGTCTCCCCAGGTCCTTCTGCCATCAACTTTTTAGCACAGTATAAGCCAACAAAATACAAAGGCAAAGCTGTGGTGCTTCCAGACTGCCTAGTAAGTCTAGATTCAGGCACTGAAATGTTTCTCTTCTTCAGTTCTTCTACCATCAGTCCCATGGGATTTACTATCTTCCACATCTCAAAAAGCTCTTTTCCAGTCAGTTGAGTAATTAGGAAGTCCCTGATGAAAAGTGCAGTCCTTTCAGGTCCACTGCTCTGTAGCAGGGCTCCGATCACTGCAAAGAAAGTCGGCTGCAACACAGGAGGCGGAGGGACTGGAAATTCTGCACTCAGTGTCAACTGCTCCACAGCCAAATTTCTAGCCACGTGACACACGACTTCCTCACCAGTAAGAAAGTTAACTAGGTTTCTGATGCCCTCAGTGGGCAAGTCTGGGTACTCATCTTCAAGAAATTGTGTGAGGCACGTTCGGGAAAAAGAAATCCCTTGTTCAGATAGTTCTTGATTGTCTTTAAGATTCAGAAGAACAGCTTCTTTCTCTATGCCAAGCTTCTGACGTTTGGCCTCTTCACTTTTAATATAGCAGTTGTTAACAAATGCAGTTTTGAGAAGATCTAAGGAAAAGGTTTCCTGTAACCGGTGACCAAAAGCCTGTATCTCAGCATGGTAATCCCAGTTGGGCTTCTCTGAACACGTTCCTCCGCAGCAGACCCGCTGGGGTCCGGCCGCGCTCGGGGTGGAGGCCCGGCTTCCCGGCGTCCCCGGCCGCCCCCAGCCCCTGGGCCCTTCCCGCCGAGGCTCCTACTGGCGCACGGGTGGTGGCGGGCAGCGCAGCAGGCGCCAGCGCTCCAGCTCCTTCTGGAAGCAGTAGGCGGCGCGGAATCCCTTTTTCACTCCCCGAACTGGCGGGAGAAGCGCGGGGGCGGCCGGAGCTAAGAGGGCAGCGAGGCCCCAACTGGAGAAACCTCACCAACCCGGACGCCATCGCTGGGAAGAAAACAATATTTTCCTATTATTGATTCCCTATCTTTATCTTCTGCTTAAGTGCTCGCCCTCCCTAATATATTAATTGTATTAGACTTTTTGTCCTTGTAAGCTCCAATGTCACTTTTTAGGGTATCCCTTGAGAATTTTCTTGAGTGCTGGTTTGGTGGTCATAAAATTCTTTAGATTCTCTTTATCATGAAGGTATCTTATTTCTCCATCAAGTTTGAAGTGTAGCTTTTCAGAATATGTCACACTGGATTGGAAATTGGTTTATTTTAGGACTTGAAACACTTCACGCTCTCCTGGCATTTAAGGTTTGTGATTTAGAATCTGCTGTAAATTTTTCTGTGTGTGTGGTACTGGGGTTCAAACTCAGGACCTTGTGCTTGTGAGGCAGGCATGGCCCCACTGAGCTAAATCCCCAGCCCAAAATCTGCTGTAATTTTGATGGATTTTCCTTTAGAAGTGATTCATTACTTTTCTCTAACTGCATTTAAGATTCTGTTCTTGGGGTAGACTTCCAGGATTTTGACTACAATGTGTCTTTTCTGATTGTGGCTATTTGGTGTTCTATATGTCTCATTTATCTATATGTTAAATTCAGTTACATTATTTGGAAAGTTTTCAGCTGTTATTTCAGTAAACAGGTTTTATATGCCATTTATGATATCTGTTGATTTTTTCACTAATGCCAATTAATCTTAGATTAGTCCTGTTTCATCATCAAGGAGTGGTGGGATCCATTTTTCCTGTTCTTCTTGTTGGGTTGTTTTGTTGTTGTTTGTTTTGTTTTGTAATGACATGGTCTTACTATGTGGTTCAGGCTGTGCCGGAACTCATTGTATAGGCCAGAGTGGCCTTGAACTCACAATGCTCTTCCTGCCTCAGCCTTCCAAGTGCTTGGATTACAAACTTGCACCACCACACCCAGCTCTCCTGTTCTTCATGTTTAAGATGTCACTCATTAATCGCTCATGGACAACAGCCCTGTCTTCTAGTTCTGAGACTCTGTCCCTACATTGGTCACTTTGATCACCTAAAATTTCAATCAACTTTTTAATCTCCTACATTGCTATTTTGAGCCCTTTCATGGACTCTAATCCTTTTCTATGTTGGTTATGTAGGCTTTGTATCATTTTGCTTATGTCTTCTGTCTTTTTTTTTCTTTTTTCTTTTTTTGGTACTGGGAATGAAACTCAAGTCCTGCTGCTTCCGAGGCAGGCAGTGGAACCACTGAGCTAAATCCCCGGCCCTGTCTTCTATCTTTTTTTTCGTGTTATCTTTAGGTTCACTGATAGCTTTGTTTCATTGACCCAGTATCTTGTTATTATCTTATTATCGTGAGATTCACAGTTGCCTTATGAACTGTTTTGTTCACTTCAGTAATACCACTTCAAATAATTAAGTGTGAGGCTTTTGGTTTCTTCCTCTTCAGTACCCCATGGATCATCTTTGGGGGAGTTGGGAGTTTGGGGAGGCATTTTGTTGGCTTCTTTTCTCATGTTTCTATTTTTCTTTGTTTTGTATTGAGGCTTGTGTGTTTATTGTAGTGGAAAGCTCTGTTTCTAGTATGGAGATGTCTGTAGTTAATGTCTGCTTTTTAGTGGTGTCCTCTGGACATGGCAGACTTACTGGCCATTACCTCTGTCCCATGATTCAGCCTCTTGCATTTTCTTGAGATTGGAGGTTGCGGCATGTTTGACCCCATTCCCAGTTTTCACAGAATGGGCCACAGTATTGCTAATAACCCTTAGGCAAATTAGACATTGACCTCTTAAGAAAACCAATTAATAGTAATAGCTATGATACCTTGGCTGTAGAAATAAAATGACCATCAATTATAGCATTAAATACAAACTGAATATCGACAAATGCTCTAGGCCAATAAAGTCTAAAGAGCTCTGTAATTATAGTAAACACTTAGGCAAACCTGTTGCTGTTTGGGCTGCTTTGTAATCTCCTCTCCTTCCTTTCTTTTTTTCTTAATAGTTTAGCAGGCATGATGGGATTGGGGGAGTGGAGTCAGGTGCCATGGTGTATGTCTCCCCCTGGTGGCTGTATGGCGCCAGGCATGTTCTGTGTGGTTCTCTGACCCTAGAAGCTGGCTGGCTACCTTTATCATGCCTCCCTCCAGATGTCATCTGTTTTTCCAATCCTGGGAGTTGACCCCAGGGCCTCAAGAATGCTAGACAAATGTTCTACCACCAAGACCCATCCCTAGCCTCTTGTATATATATTGTCTTAAATTTTGAGACAGGGTCTTACTGACTCAGTTCTCCAAGGTGGCCTTGAACTTGTCATCTTCCTGTTTTGGCCTCCTGAGTAGCTGTGTCACAGCATGTATCCCCAGGCTTGGCTATCATGACATTTTTCCCTGTGATTTACCAAATACAAGCCTATTAAAATAGAGAAAAAAATCAAGGTCTTTAGTTGAGTTATTCCTACACTTCTCCACTAGAAATGTCTCTGTGGTTCTGTAGGTGCTTCATCCTTTCTTGTTTTTGCATCCCGAGACTAGTCTCCCTCTGTGCTGGATTGCACCCATTTCTGCCTTCTTGGGGACCATGCTCCATAAAGTCTCCCCTTTTCTTTGAGTTCTAAAGTTTCCCTTTTCTACTGTCTCTTCATTCTTCAACAGATTATTATATTCACCTATTTTTCCATTTTAAAACAAGAAAACTTCCTTATCCATCACACTTCTCTTTACATCCTACCTCCTCTCCCTTCCAGCCAGATGTTTTGGCAGAGAAGCCCTCAGTTTCCTGCTGTTGTTCACTTCCTTCCTCCCTGCCTGCTGTCCAGCTTGCTCAGTGCATCCCCAGTTACTAAAGTGCCGTAGCCAGTGTGTGTTCCTGTCCTCCTGGCAGTGTGTGACTGTGCATTAGGATGTTACACACTGAGCGCTTACTGACCAGCCACTGTGCCACGCACTGCCATTGCAGAAGTGAGAAGCAGGCCTTGTCTCCATTATCATGGACCCACCTATTCTGCCATTCCTGATGAACTCTTGTTTCTTGACTTCCACTGTTCACTTTTGCCACCTTCACTTAGTCCCACTTCAGTCTTCCTAATTTCTAAAACACTTTCCTTCCTGTCCCCGTTCCCTTGTTTATATACATCTTTTTGAGGTAACCAGCTCTATACCCATGACTTCAGTTACCTTGCATATCCGTCAATAAAAACAACCTTCCCCATTGTTTTCATTTAACAGTTGTATTGTAACAAGAAACTTCATTTGCTACAAGTATAGATCCCAACTTACCCCATGAAGGTTACAACTAAAACTAGCAATATTCTTAGCATGTACCTTCAGGACATCCCCCCCCCCTCTCTCTCTCCCTCCCTCCCTCTCTCCCTCTCTCTTCCTTCCTGCTTCCTTCCCTCCCTCTTTTCCTCGCTCTCTCTCCCTTGAGAAATGTCACAAAATGGACTTAGCCTACAGAGGTTTATAACTAACTTTCAACTAGGGAGCTCTATTTCAATATGCTACTAAACGAAGCAACTATTTTCTTTTGTTCCTCTTTGTGCAGTTTTTGTCTAGGAGAAAGTTAATTCTATCTCCACCTCATTCACCAAATCAGAACCAGTTTTACAGACTCTTCTTGTTGCTGGGACAAAATACCCAACAGCCACAAGTTAAAAGAGAAAAGGTTTATTTTAGCTCACAAGTTGTACAGGTTTTACTCCATAGTCAGCTGGTTCCAAGGGAGAGGGGCATAGCAGAGGAGAAACAGTCTATGGCAGGGTAGGCATCAAGCAGTGAGCCTGACTTCTTTCTGTTCCTTTATAGTCCATCCAGGGGCCGGGGATTTAGCTCAGTGGTTCCAGTGCCTGCTTCAAAAGCACAAAGTCCTGAGTTCAATCCCCAGTACCAAATAAATAAATAAATAAATAAAGTCCATCCAGGCCACAAGCCTATTAGTTGGTTCCACCCACACTCAGGATAAGGCTCCCCTTTTCAGAAAGTCTATTCACCCACATCCAGAAAAATGCTAAACTAATCAGTGGACTAATGTACTGTATCGCACACCCTTAATTCATATTCACACACCCTAGATTCAGCCACCTTTGAAAAGCACCACCTATAAATATAGGAGGCTTTCGGGGGACATCTAGATACAAGCCATAACAGAACCTTAGCAGTCTTTTTTGCCTACCATTTTCCCTCCTCCACACCCAAGAACTTACCTAGTTTTTCTCTCCAATCGTTTCCCTCCACATTGCCATTGCTACTGCCTTTAGTTTGACCCTTTCTTCTCTCCAGTGAACAGCCTATGGATTGGTCCTGTTGCTTCCCTCAGTCCCTTCTTATCCAGATTGATCTCACCAGAAACACTTCTGCTAGTGACTTCAGCTCATTCAGTGACTCTTGTTGCCTTAGTCATTTTCCTCCACTGAACACTCACAGATTAAAAGAGGAGAAGTTTATTTTTAGGTCACAGTTGGCTGGCCCAAGGCAGGAATGCATGGTGGAAGGCCCTGCTGGAAGAGAAGGTCTTTCAGCTTCCAGGGAGCAGAAAGTGAAGGGAGGAGCCAGGCAGGGAGATACATAATTCCCCGTCATGCCCCTAAGGATCCACCTCTTTCAACCAGTCCCCACCTTGTGAAAGCACGTCAGCTATAACACCCACATAATCCAGTCAACTTCCAAACTCATGGGGCTTCAGGGGTCACTTTAAATCTAAACCATACCTCCTGTTTCTTGGTTAAAATCCAAATTCTTATTCCCTCATCTACCATTGGAGTGAGATAGATCTTTGCCTGTATCCTATGCTCAGCACAGTCCAAGAATATGGCCTCAGAGAACTGGACTCTGTAAACCTTTGTTTTCTCTTCGACCCAGACTCCTTGAGGGTTGGGACTATTTCACATGTACAGGACTTAATGTCGATGGAAGGAAGGCATTTAAAATCCACGTGAAAAAAATTATTCTTCCTTAAAACAAAACACAATATTCACTGTCGCTTCCCTCATTTTGGCTTCTCCCTTACTTTTGTATAATTGGGTTGAGGTCCTTGGGTTAACACATAGTACTCGGGATCCAGACAATTCAAGCCTCATCCTGGGCATTCGTGTGAACTTGGTAAAGTTCTTTCAGTTTTCTTTCATACAATCTGTAAAATGGAAAACTGAATTGCATTTGAGGCTTACATGGGTACCTCAGTTAGAACAGTACCAAGTACATAGTATTTGCTAAATGTTAACTGTTCTCTATCATCTTTATCAAATCAGGACTTTGGAGCCCCATTTTACAATTCTTCAATTTTGTAGGCCCATTTTACAATTCTTCAATTATGAGTCATTAGTAAAAGAAGAAAAATCTAGAAACTGCTGCTGTGGAAGGGACAAACAGCAGAGAAAAAAGAGAATAGGATAGAGTTGTGGGGGCAGTTTGGCTCCTGGTTTAAGTGGAGATTTAAGGTGACCTGGGTCTCATTCAAGACACACAGCCAAAACTATTTATTGTGAATAGGACCAGAGCTTCAACTTGCAGGTGAAAATGAACACTTGCTTGAAAGAGTTAGGTACAGAAAGAGTCAACAATTTGGATCCAACTAAGATCTATGAGAAAATGAAAGGGCTAATACTTGGAGAAGCTGTTGCCCATGGGACCGGGTCCTTACTAACTGGGGCTTTCTATAAAGTCTGTTGACCCAGAACACCTACAGGGTTAGAAAAGACAGAGAAGCTCCAGCCAGCAGCTGAAGAATGGAAACAGGTATCCTAGACCCGGTGTGTGAGGGGCAGTATAAGAGACATAGAAAATCCCAGACATAGGTCTTGATCTCCTGTGAGCCAATACAACATCCATAGATAGGAAAGAGGGAAATAGAGACACACAGGTAGAGACTTGAGAGAAATTGAGTCTTGGGCTGATCCAGGCTTCTCTGGGCAGCAAAGACAAAGAACCCTAGGGAAATCCAGTGTTTATTCATTACAAGCATGGGAAGGAGGGAGCTAGGCAGGCCTCGGGAAATTGAGGACACTAACACGTCTTTGCTGAAGACAACAAACGGTTAATTAGGAGGGGAAGAATTTAGGTGGAGTCAGTTGACATTGGCTGGAAGTGAACTCAGCTGAGCTGTGCTACTTCCAATGTAACAGACAAATTATAGAGGGTCAAGAAGCTTGTGCCACTCATAGTCTGCTAATACTGGGCAGAGGTGTCTGCCACAGGGCAAGGCAGTCCCAGATGGTGTGGGGTCTTTTGAATCAAGTGAGGTGGCAGATAGAACTCTGCTCCTGATTGGCTCTTGGTAACCAGGTTACCACAGGATGCACTCCAGTTGGCAGATGCTGGTCTCTTGTTTTCAGTTGGTGGATGAAGGAGGAAGAGATCCGACCTAATCTCTGGCACTGGATTTGGCTCTCAGCACATGTGGGATCTCTACTCACTTTGAACTGAGTGAGATCACATACCCTCAGAAGACTAGTCAGCTTGAGGGGCTCAGCATTGCTGAGCTGGTCAAGTGGGGCTGAGCGAAGGTGCAGTGGTGCCCCATGGGGAACATTCTGAGCTGTTGTGTGGACCCCAATGCCAGCCCCAAGGTGGGCAGGCGCAAGGGGCCAGTGGAGCCGCACTTTGAGTCTGAGATCTATGGGGCAGTGGCCAAAGATGCGGTGGCAGAAGCACCTGCTCCCCAGAAGACTGAGGAGTTTTTCATGAGAACCAGGGATGACCGTCACATTGGTGAGTGCAAAATGCCCCAAGGTGAGGAGGTAGATAAGGTGAGGAGGTAGATGAGGTGCGGACACTGTCTGCCCTTAGGTGAAGCCCTCACTTTTGGAAACCCCAGTGTCCTGGGGGGTTAAGGATCCTTCCTGCCAGGGCCTGGCTTTCTCAGGGCTGGGCACATGTAGGAGGGATTTGATTCTGACCGAGCTTCACTTTCCCACACTTATCCCTTCCCTGTCTCCTAAGGTCATTGTCTTTCCCTCTCTAACCTAACACCCAGTTCTTGGCCTCTTTTATTCCAAATCCCATTCTGGACCCTTCCTGTTAGTAGGTCTATACCTTGTCCCATGGGACTTTATCAGGACTTTTCTGGTATATTCACTCCCTTTTCTCAAAATTCAAACACACCAGCATCAGAGCATCTGTCCCATCTCCCTGTCCTCGCTGTGATTGGTACCTGAATGAAGGAGACGGGTAAGAACTGATTCTTCCTCACACCAGTGAAGGTAGGGACACTCTAGCAGTTCAGACCCAAACACTTGAGGACTTCTTAGGTAAATTCAAGTAGAGGTTGTCATAGGAGTTCATATGGTATTCTTATGTTACCTCTGTAGAAGCTGATTTACTCTTCCAACTGTAATTTGAGTGCAGAAAGAGAGAACATTGCGGGAGGGGGGCTTTACATAACTGAGAACCATGTCAGATGTGCAGGAAAGGCTTCTCTTTACCCCACTGTTTACTCACAGAGTTCTGGCTACTTCATGTTTCCCACTTTGACAAATACATCTCTAGCCCTGCTCCTGTCACTTGCCAGCCTTTATCTTGCCTGTTCTAAAGGACAGGTGAGGTAGGTAGCACGTGAGATCAGATGTTGGTCCAAAGTTTGAAAAGAGGAAACATGAATGGAAGGTTTAATGAGGAAGGTAAAGCTTTGGGAGTTGAAGTGGCAGACCCGCCAGCTCAGGAGTGTCTGTGGCCTCCCCTTCTCCTTTCCTGCCCCTCCTGCCAGTAGAATCTTGCTCAGCTGGTAAGAATGTGAAAGGGAAAGGAACCTGCTGAAGAGAAGAGAGAAAATATTTTATTTTCACCCCTAGGATTTTGGAAAGCATAAAAATAGTCACGGCTATCAAGTTGGTTCTTGTTGAAAATTACCTTTGTTTTTCTTTTTGAAGTGCTGGGGATTGAATACGAGGCCTTTGCACCTAGTTCTAGCCCTAGCCCTTTGTAAAAAAGTGTGTTTTGAGGCTGGGTCTCTCTCCATCACTAAGTTTCCCAGGCTGGCCTTCAACTTGGAATCCTCTTACCTTCTCTTCCCAGAGAGTTGGACTTATAGGATAAAACCACCTCCTGTGAAGTGGAAAACATGGTATCAGAGAGATGTATGTGTCCAAGATGGCAGAGTTTATTTCATTACTGCACAGGAAATGTCTTACAGGTCTTTATTTTTACTTTATTGGGCTCTTGGTTTGTGAGTCTAATTAGGCCTCATAATCAACCTGCCTTTGTAACTTTTCAGAATATTAAAATCATTAAAGAATGAATAAATATATGAATTATACCTTTAAATGGAAAGCATGTAAGTACTTTTGAACACATACACTCTGCTTCTTGATATAAAGTAACCCTCTGATTTTACACAAAAATTAGAGGGGTAACATATTGCAAACATGTCCTAATAAAAAGGGGGAAAGCATAAACAGGACCTTTTATAATTCTTTATGCTTTCCAACATGGTCTCATGTGTTGTGCATGTCATTTGGGCCTTCCAAATGCAAAGGAAATACTATATGTGTGTATACTCTCTCTGTATTACAGATTAAGAAACAAAGTTAGGAACTGACTAAAGCAATTTCTGGCTAACTCCTAGCTCAGCCTGACGTGGAAGTGTTACATAGGCCAAATTCAGTACTTGAGAAAAACATTTTCTGAATGCATCTTATGTTGCATCCATAACTAGACCTTTCCTTCAGAACTTACTCCCTTACTTAGTTCCATTTAGGTTTTTGTACAACTCAGGGGCAACAGTTACCTCTCTGTGCCATGTGTGCACATTCATTCTAATGGATAAGAATAAAAGTGAAGTAACAAATGGCCTAAATGTACTAGTGAGGTCAACGGGCTTGTTCTGGGAACTGCCTTGAAGGTGAGAATGCTGTGGACAGTGGAATGTTAGGAGAAGCTGGGAAGAGGGCAGCAAGTGTAGGAGAAAGATAAGCAGCAGTAGGCCTGAGGTACTGAAAAGTACTCTGTGAACAGTCTGATATTATACGTTTATGACATGAGGGTTAAATTTTCATTTCCAATTTCCATTTCTCTTTTATTTTTTTCCCATTTACTTTATTGGTACATCTTAGGCATACGATACAGTTACATTCGTCATTAGGAACTTGTTCCATTACATGATGTATCTTGGTTCTTATCTTTTCCCCATACCCCTGCCCTCCCTTCTACCATTTGTCTTTTATAATTGAATGTGTAGGGGCAGGGAGGTACCTCACTTGTAGGCCACTTCTGCAGCATGCATAGAGCACAGGTTGGATTCCCAGTACTGCACGGAAGGTAAAATGTTGCCATTCACTAAAGTGATGAGAATCCTCAGCTTCAGTGTTTAGTTATTATTCTTAAATTTGCGTAGAAAGAGTGGCAGACACCAAATGTACAGTATAGGTACATCAGAAGCCTGCTTTTTGTCATATTTCAGATAATGTTATATCAGTTTCCCTGGAAACTACAAAATGCCCACTTAACTATAAAGAACTTAGAATGAAGAGTTGGATTTCTACATAAACTATGGTCTGCTTTGTTTTTCTCTCCCCAGTCATTTCAGAATGACATTTCTTTCCTAAGAACCTAGGGTAGACAGATACACTCAAAAGGATTTTCTGTTACTTTGCATTTAGCAGGTTAAGTAAGACCATCATTTATTCACAGGTCCGTTATGACTTGGTACAGTATCTTTAAAATATAATCATACAGTTCCATTAAAGGTTTGTTTGTGGGGACACAGATAAAAATATTTTGTTGACTAATGAATTGTTTCTCCCTACTATACAATTCAGATGGTGTGTTTTGTCTTGGAATTTAAGTCTACAAGATGAATTATTTCATATTAAAGATATTTTAATATTAAATGTTCCTATGTCATCTTGTAGTTACCTCTGATTTTTTGATGGACATTAGCGGTGTTTTTGTTCCCCCACTAAGTTTATTGGTACATTTTAGGCATAAAATACAGTTACATACATCACTGGGGTCTTGTACCATTACATGAATATCTCGGTTCTTATTTGTTTCCCCTTCCTCTGCCCTCCCTTCACTCCCTCCACCCTTCCCTATTTGCAAAGACTTTGTTTCCATTTTTTTCCTTTTCTCATATTTTTTCTTTTCCCTTCTTTCCTTTCCCCTACCCCTCCCACTTCCAGTGCTCCTTTAGACCTTTACTTCCTATTACACAATATCGATTATACATTTTTAAAATTACAATATCAAGATCTAGGAGACATTACCACAGATTTTACAGAATTTAAAAGAATATAGAAAGCATATTACAAAAATCTGTTTTGAAATACATTTGACAACTTCTAAGAAGTACCTTGGAAGACAAGTTAATGAAACTAACTCTGGAGGAAATATAAAATTTGAATAGCATCTATTAAAGAAAGTATATTCCTAGCTTGAAAACCTACCTGTAGGACAACAACAGGCTCATATACACTTTAACTGATAAATTATATCAAACATTTAAAGCAGAAAAAAAAAAGGAACACTTCTCCCCTCACTTTAGGAAATCAACATTGTGCTAATCCTAAAAGTGGATAAAGATAATAGAAGAAAAAAGTATGAACATAGATAGAAATTTGTTTAACAAAACAAACTCTTAGAAGTCAGATCTGGCAGTATGTAGAAAGTGGTTTTATTATAGGGATGGCAGTGTTGGTTCAGCACTGGAAGATCCACCCCCAAAAGTCATCATTTTAACAGAGGAAAGGAAAAAGCCATATGACCCTGTCACTAGTTGGACAAAAAGTATTGGACTAAATTCTACAGCTGTTCACGGTAAAAGCTATCAGGAGACCCGAAGTAGAACAGAACCTTCTCAACAGATTAAAGACGTGTACTCCATACTTCTAGCAAAAATGCCTTTTATTTGAATGGAGAAGATACAATGCTTTATCCCTAAGGTGGGGAACAAGGGCAGATATGCCTACTCTACACCTGTCCATTAAACTTTGAAACCTAGGCCCAAATCAAAATAGTCTGGCAATAAAATGACACAATTAGGATAGGATTGGTAAGGTAGAAGCAAAATCTTTATATGTAGATGAAATGATCATCTACAGAGAAAATACTAAGAAATCTCTAGGAGCCCCTAGAACTTGTATTTGAATTTAGCAGGATTAGAAAACACAAGGTATATGTAAAAATTCAGGTCTATGTGTACTTGCTGTCAATGAAGAATTGGATATTGAAATTTAAAAGTTATGTAGGAGTACAAAGGACCTAGGGAAGTAAAAAGAAAAAAACACTGTTGGAAGACGTTTAGTACCTAATTTTAAGACTTCTTCTAAAGCTACAGTAATCAAGGGCGTGTTGGTGTAAGGAAAGACATATAGATCATTGGAATAAAACAGAGAATCTAGAAATAGAACCACACATATATGGTCCACTGAGTTTTGAAAGATTATTTAACATTAACATTTTACAGAATATGAGCTGAATTCAAGAGCAGAGGAAAAGATAGTGTTTTCAGCAAATGGCACTAGAACACCTGGTATCCGTATATAAAAAAATTAACCTCAACCCTTTATTTCCATACATAAAAATAACTTGAAAGGATCTATGAACCTAAATATGAAAGACTAAAACTATAAAACTCTAAGAAGAAATTATAAGGGAAAAAGTTTATGAATTTAGTGTAGGCAAGAACTACCTAGGATACAAAAAACATGATGTATAAAAGAAAAAAATTGATAAATGAACTTTAGAACTTTAAATGACATTGTTAAAATGAAAAGTAGTCCTTAAACAGACCATATTTACAATGCATATAACCTATGACCAGAATATATAAAGAACTCTTACAGCTCATTAATAGACAAACCAATTAAAAAGTAGTCACAAGAAGATGATAAATAGCCAGTACAGCATGAGGAAAGGTGTTCAACTTTAGAATCAGAAAAATACTAATCAGTACAATAACAAGATTGAATTATACATTTATTAGGGAGATGAAGTTAAAAGTTTTAAAAGCCTTGTCATGACGTTTTCTTTTTGTTGGATTCTGCCCCTTTGTGTTTAATTTGTCACACGCAAGGGATTCATTCTGCTGGGCTTCCTGGGGTTGTGATCCTCATTGTCTTTTCCTAGGATATTGTCTGAAATTTTTTGGAGTGCTGGTTTGGTATTCATGAAGTTCCTAAGGTTCTCTTTATCATGAAAGTATCTTATTTCTCCATCAATTTTTTTTTTTTTTTGTACCGGGGGTTGAACTCAGGTCCTTGCGCTCACGCAGCTGGCGGCGAAACCACTGAGCTAAATCCCTGGCCCTCTCCATCCATTTTGAAAGATAGTTTTGCAGGGTACATCAATCTGAGTTGGAGGCTGTTTTCCTTTAGGGCTTGAAATACATCACCCCAAGATCTTCTTGCCTTGAGGGTTTGCATTGAGAAGTCTGCTGTGATTCTGATGGGCTTTCCTTTGTATGTGATTTGTTTCTTTTCTCTAACTGCTTGTAGAATTTTGTTCTTCTGTTGGGCTTCTGGAATCTTATATGCCTATTTGTAGATGTTTTTTGATCAAGGCTAGTTGGAGTCCTATATGCCTCACTTATCTGTATGTCAAGTTCTTTTCCCCTATGGGGGAAGTTTTCTGTCATCACCTCTGTGAACAGTTTTTTTTATGTCATCTACACTCTCTCCTGTTTCTTCATTGACTCTGATCAGTCTTATGTTATTCTTCTTGGCATATCTAGCAGCTGCTGGATTGATTTCTCATGGTCCCTTACAATTTTAAAGCAATTTTTCTTTTCCTGGTCACTAATTGCAATCTTATCTTCTATATCTGAAATTCTGTCCTCACATTGGCTCATTCTGCTGTGTAAACTTTCAGGGGGAGTTTTTAATCTCCTGGAAATCTGTTTGCATCTGTTTTATAGATTCCATTTGTTTCCTATGTTGGGATTCCATCATGTTCCTCAGCTCCTCTATTTTTTTAATCTATGTCCTCTCTAGATTTATTAATCTTGTCTTGCACTGTGGCCACAATCTCTGCTGTTATCTGAGGAATTATTTCTGATTTGATTTTTTCCAGATCCTCTTGTGTTGCCAGTTCAGGGAGTCCGGGTGGTTGAATATGAGATTGTTCCATCTCATTTCCCTTTGGGGTTGCTTTAGGCGATCTGAAGTCTGGTTTTGAGACTTGTGTACATGTCTTCTCATTTCAGCGGGGGTGAGGGTTTGTGGTGGTTGTTCTGCTTGTGCCCACTTGGCTTAGCTCCTTGGCACTGTGGGGTGGCCCTCTGATCCTCTGCATGGGAACAGTGGTATGGCGTCCTGAAATGCTCAGCTACTCGGTGTGGGGGGCCTCTGCTCCTCTGCCTAGACGGTTTATTTTAATATATATGTGTACATTTTGATTTTGTAAGGGCCAGAGATGTCTGTACAGTGTATTGTGATTTGCCACAGAATTCTCTTTTAAAAAATAGAATAATTTTTAATATGTGTGAAAGAAATATTGCTTAACTCCCATTCTGTCTGAATCTTGGTACAGTATCTTTCAGGATTGTTTAAGCAGCTTGAGATTACTGAGGAGGGTCATAGCACCCACACTGTGACTTTTATTTTCCTATGTAATGACAGAGTATATATTATAAAAGCTTGAGAATTTCCTTTATAGTCTTTACTAAACAGAAGGTTGTCCCAGTTTAGTGCCAAGATGAACTGCTGGGCAGAAGGGACAATGAAAATGCATGTAGCCTTGGAAATTGAGGACAAGTTTTTTAAAACTCCATTTCTATCTGGGAAGTGTTTTTAGATTCGGACATTGGATTTTTTAAGGAGTCTTAAATCTGCCATGGTGAATAGCCACCAAACAGCACAGCTATCAAAATGCGTTCACTTGTTGAATGCAGCTAGAATTAAGCATGCCATTGGTTGTCTAAAGAATGTTTGCTGTTTTAAACTATTTGTTACATTGAACTGGTATCTCACAGTGTATCCATGATGCCAGGGCAGCACTTGCTATTGGAAACTGTTACTGAACTGTGCTGGCAGTATCAGCACAGAAGGGGGCACTTGTACTTCTATTGGATAAGTAGGGCATGGGAGGGTGAGTATTCATCTCCAAGTGTATTGGATTCATCTATAAGCTGCATTAAATTATTTAGATACAAGTTTAGAAAAATAAGTCTAAGACATAGCCTATTTTACTCCATAGGTATGGAGAGATTCTACAATTGTACAGTTCCTCGGTATAATTCTCATATGGTTGTCTTTAGTGCTTTTCTTTTCATAACTAAAAACATTTTCCTACACTGTTCACCATGATTGAAGGTATTGTGTAACTATTTTGAAAATCATCTACTTTTCTACTAAACTGTCACATCCTTTTCTTTTAACTATGGGCGTAGCTTTGGGATCAAGCCCTTGTGACCGTCCAAGGGCAAGTACAATTTTCCTGAACAAATGTCAAGCATACGGTAAGACGCTATTTTTGGCCTTGCACTATAAACCTGAAAACAATTTCTATTTTATGTGATATTTTATAGACAGTATTTAGAAGAAATCATATATTGGTTTCCATTTTTCCACTTTACATATAATACTCACTTCACTTTTACTGTGTGATTATAGATTTTTTTTCTATGAAAAGACATTTTATTACTTTACTATCACCACAATATCAGAGTATATTTTCTCCAATGGCAAAGGAGGTACAAGATAACATTTCTCCGATTCTTCCAAGAACCTCAATATCATCTGTCTTTGGGAGTATTCAGTTTCATATGAGGTCTGTGATACAGCCCATGAGGGTACCAACAATACTTGGTCGTGAAGAACATTTTACTGAGTTGTTCTATCATGGGTCCTTGCTCAAGGCATTCACTTTTTTCTTCTAATCTGGTTTTCAGCACATGATCATGTGTTTCTTCAATATTATGGACAGGGTCTGGTTGAGGGATGGGTCTTGTGTGTTCATATGATTGACACATTTTAAGAGGACAAGTTCACGATAAGCTCTCTTGGCGTGAGTTTGATTTTGAAAAGGACGGCTTAGTTTCTTGACTGCAACATGAATCCCAAGAACTGCATCAAAAGCAGTACAAACAATTCCTTGGGCTCCAGAGCCAATTGGTTTCAACTGCAGGTACCGTTTTAGGACAGTGAAAGTTGAGTCTGCCACTTGCACACTGTAAAACTGACTATCACATTTGCTGTCACTCACGATGTAGTGTCATACAAAATCCCAAGGAGCTGGTACTGCTGACAAGACTCCTGGCCTCGCCACCACCGCCGCGCAGGGGGAGAAGAGGGCTGGGCTTGGCCGGCGCCCTGCCAGGCTCCGCCCACCGCCGCCGCCGCCGCCGATCTGAGGGGCTCTGGGCGCTCCGACCCTTCCGGCCCGCTCCCCACTACCCCGCCGCACCGCTGCCTAGGTACGAGTTTAGAAAACTAAGTCTTAGACAACATAGCCTATTTTATTCCATAGGTATGGAGAGATTCTACAACGTACAGTTCCCCAGTAGGATTCTTATATTGTCGCCTTTGTTTCCTATTCATAACTAAAAACATTCTCCTGCACTGTTGAGCATGATTAAAGTTATTTTGTAGCAATTTTTAAACCATCTACTTTTTTACTGAATTAAATCATCATATCCTTTTCTTTTCCACTCTAGGTGTAGCTTTGGAATCAAGCCCTCGTGACCATCCAAGGGCAAGCACCATTTTCCTGAACAAATGTCAAGCATACGGTAAGACGCTACTTTTGCCCTTGTGTAGGGTAAGGATGAAAACAACTGCTATTGCATGTCACATATTATAGAGCGTATTTAGAAGAAATCATACATTGGTTTCCATTTTTCCACTTTCCATATAATACTCACTTCACTTTTACTGTGTGATTATACATTTGTTTTTTATTGTCACAGTATAATTGAGAGCATGCAGACTTTTGTTTACATATTTTGCCACCTCCGTATCAGTGTAGTAGACCACATGATGAAGAAGTAGTCATGGGGCCATTTTCAAATCCCCAGATGATGGTGGCAGCGGATCCCCAATAGCAGGCACTTGCTGCCTCACTGGAGCTGGTGGGCACTGTGACCGTCTGTGTTGGTCTCCCAGCCACTTGGCCACCGCTCCACCCCTTTCGTAAGGCATAGAGCCAGAGTGGGTGGCAGCAAATCAGCCGCAGCCTCAGAGACGAAGCAGCTGGGCCTCTGGGCTCAGCGAGGACTGCACCTTGGGTCCTTCAGCTGACACCCCCAGACTGGAACCACCAGATGGCAGGAAAGAAAGCGAAGAGAGATGATGATGATGATGATGATGATGATGATGATGATGATGATGATGATGTGAGCCTTAGCAGCCTTGATCTGAAGGAACCAAACAATGAAAGAGTTCGACCTCTCGCTCCAGTCACAGTTTTGGCAAACGTAATCTCTCCCATAAGAAATGGAGCAGTGAGATGTTTTGGTCAAACAATACAGTCATTTACCCTTTGTGGTGACCACAGATCCCCAGCCTCTGCCCCAAAGATATCTAGCAGATCAACAGTCCCAACACCTGCCAAAAGAAGCAGTGTGCTATGGGCAGAGATGTTAGACATCAGTATGAAAGAGTCTTTACCAGAGAAATCAAATGTCAAGAGGATTTAATCGAAGATCTCAAGCTTGCAAGAAAGGCCTACCATGACCCCATGTTAAAGTTGTCTGTCATGCCAGAAGATGAACTCACGCACATTTGGTGATTTGGATGCTTACATACCTCTGCATGAAGATTTGTTGGCAAGAATAGGAGAAGTGAAGGATTGGACGAGAGCCGTCGAGGACAAGGCTTCTAACTGCCTCACGGCTGTGTCCTCCTGGGGTCAGAGGTGGGCCTAGGAAAGGAAAGGTTCTGAAAGACTTGAGTTGGGACTTTCTTCTGGGAAGCTGGCAGTGAACAGATGAGATGATGGGTGTGTTCCATGGGAAAATAAACTGGTGCTACAGAACATACCTCGTAAAAGCAGGACTATAAAAGCTTGGAATCATGGTGTCATGGAAAGGGATTCACTTTATACTTACTCTTTTTTGTGGAAGCTTTTTTGGCAGCATTTTCATGCTGAGTCTCTCCTCACCTGTGAGGTTTGTAAACCCATCTTGGTATCGCTGGATCAACAACCTCCTTGTTGCCATTTGGCTCACGGTACCCGCGGCATTGTTGGAGACCATGTTTGGTGTAAAAGTCATTATAACAGGTGAAGCATGTGTACTTGGAGAAGGAAGTGTCATTATCATGAACCACTGGAGAAGAATGGATTGGATGTTTCTATGGAATTGTCTGATGAGATAGAGCTACCTCAGATTGGAGAAAATATGCCTCAAAGCCAGTCTCAAAAGTGTTCCTGGATTTGGGTGGGCCATGCAGGCTGCTGCCTATATCTTCATTCATAGGAAGTGGAAGGATGACAAGAACCATTTTGAAGACATGATTGATTATTTTTGTGATATCGGTGAACCACTTCAACTCCTCATATTCTCAGAAGGGACTGATCTCACAGAAAATAGCAAGGCTCGAAGTAATGATTTTGTGGAAAAGACTGGACTTCAAAAATATGAGTATGTCATACATCCAAGAACTACAGGCTTTACTTTTGTGGTAGACCATTTAAGCGAAGTGGCTGATAGAAGAAATGATCTTATAAGAAGTTTTGCCAAGGGCCAGGGATTTAGCTCAGTGGTTTCACCGCCCGCCTGCTGTGCAAGCACAAGGACCCAAGTTCGATCCCGGTACAAAAAAAAAAAGGTTTGCCAAGCACCTGCTGTAATCAGTCCCTGAAAATACAAAAGTTAATGAAGCATAGCCTGGCTTCACCTAATAGCATAGAGCCCGCAGGCTGCTATGGGAGACAGACACGCAAACAGTTAAATAATGCACTACACTATTTCAACTTTCTTTGACTTGAATAGCCAACCAGTCCAAAGCTGAATACTTGTATAGTTTGAAAATCAGACTTGGCTGCTGCTCCTCTGAGAAGGTATCCTGCCTCACCCCCTCTGCCATAGAGTTGTCCATTGCTTCCTTCGAATGCCCCTGTATCTTATGTAGTGTTACATCATTGTCCTTATGACACAGTATAGTAATTGGTTTACATGCCTCTCTCTGCCACCAGACTGTTAATGACAGTTTTTACCTTTGGTCATCCAAGCTCCTGCTACAGAGCTTACCACCCACTAAACGCATCATCAGTATAGATGAATGGTTACTGTCTCCTCTTGTTCCCTCTCCAGTCCCTCTCCCGCATTCCAGCATGCACCTTAGACAGTGAGGGAACATAAAAGAAATGAGCCAAAACTCAGGTGTAGAAAGGAATATTTAAAAATATTCATTGATTGATAGGACGCCATTCTTTCTCTTTCCTATCTGAATAGTTATACTCATGTATTATAGAGCCCTGTTAATTTAAATTTCTCACTTCAATAAGAATTATATTGTTTGGAGAATCGGACTGAAATGTATAATTATTTCATTTATGAAGAAAGGGGTTCCTAAACATAGAAACTGAATAAAATTTGGACAATTGCTTAAAAAAAAAAATAAGAGAAGCAACTAAGCCTGATGGAATAGTTGAGCAGATTGGTCACATTCTTGTGAACTGGTTACCCTGCTTGAAGGCCTACAAAGACTACTGTAGTAGCCAGCTGGCAGGCAAAGCTCTTCTTGATCAAAAGAAACCAGATCCACGAGTCGAAGACTTCCTCCAGTGATGTCTTGAGTCTCCCTTCAGTCGAAAACTAGATCTTTGAAGCTTCTTAGGTATCCCTTGAAGTCACCTAATCAAATATCCTTTACTAGAAATTCTTAGAAATTCCGGAGAGGAATTCTTAAGACACACTCCAAAAGATCACCCTGATGATGTTCAGCTTCTGGAGGAAGCAGTATTGATAATACAAGGAGTTCTCTCTGATACCAACCTGAAGAAAGGAGAATCTGAGTGTTAGTACTGCATTGACAAGCTGGAGTATCTGGATGAGAAGCAGAAGGACCCTAGCATTGAAGCAAGTAAAGTACTGCTGTGCCATGGGGAGCTGAAGAACAAAAATGGGACACAAACTTGACATTTTCCTGTTTCGAGATATCTTGGTTTTGACTCGGCCTATTACACGGAATGAGCATCATTCTTACCAGGTTTACCAGCAGCCAATTCCAGTCCAGGAGCTGGTGCTTAGAGGACCTGCAGGATGGGGATGTGCGAGTTGGAGAGTCCCTTCAAGGGGCTTTTGACAACTCAGACAAAGCTAAAAATATCTTTAGAGTCCGCTTCTAGAACTCCTGTCCTGGCCAGTCTCACAGGCTATAAGCCAGCGAAGTGTTCCATAAGCAGCAGTGGTTCAACTGTATCCGAACCGCCACCGCCCCTTTCCAGCAGGCCACCAGTACACAAGAGCTTCAGGGTTTGCCAGAGCTCCACGAAGAGGGAGAAGAGAACAACCCTTCTGCTGGGAACCTCCAAGCCCAGAGAAGGCCATCAACGGTTTCCAGTGTTATGCAGGTAGAAGGTGATGAAAATGCATCTGAATTCGGTTTTGGTGTACAAGTAGCGAAGACTCAAAGTGTCTAAAGGGACATGGAATACAATCTGGCTTCCAAAGAGCAAAGGACAAAGTGCTGTTAAGTGGCGGACAAAAAGAGACTTTGGTGTAAAGGAAGCTCTGGATTAACTGGCAGGGAGACTATAAATGTGTACAGTTTTGTTTTTCTTGTAATGAGACTATCATAGGGTTATTTTGTTACCAGTTGTAACATTTTTTGTGGTTTGAGGTTCTTTTTCTTTTTAAATTTTATTTTATTTTTTAATGGCAGCTAACGGTATTCAGATTACAATTAAATTGCAGACTTTTTTCAAAGATATTATCTTGGATTATTTAGAACATATTTAGAACAACCCTGATATTTTTAATCAGATGAAGTATGTATGAAATTAACAGGTTTTCCTGATTCTGGACTCATTATGACTTTTCAGTAACAATCAAATGTAATATTTACAATATCTGCTAAAACTCAGAATTTTTTAAATACTGGAATTCTACCAGCATTCTCTGTTAAGCCTTGCATGCCAAATTTAAAATTTTTATATTGGCACCTAAAATTTGCATGAAATATATGTTTGAAGTACTTCAAAATTTACAGTGAAATGTAGCTTCCTTGGAAAACCATAAAGGTAAGTTTTCCATTAACTGGACTACTTTATATTATGTTAGGCTTTTATTTTCACTGCATAATCCTCATTTTTCTTTCGTTTATGCTCCCAATTATTTAATTTTTTATTGTACAGTAGTTTTTTAGTATTTGCTTTTAGTTTTTTACTCTGGTGCCTTTTCAAATTGGCATGTGTCTAAAAAATATTTCTCTTCCTGATTAAAACGTGTGTATGTTGTGCTCGCTTCGGCAGCGCATATACTAAAATGTGTGTATGTATATGTGTGTGATAAATATATATTTGTGGGTTTTAAAATCACATTAACTTTACCAGGTAAAACCAAGCCATACTGTTTTTGAGTCAATTAAGAAAATTGTAATTTTTGAAGTGTAGCATTTCAGGGTAGTGAAGACACATGAAATAACTCAGTATATTTTAGACTACTGAAAGAAAATCACTTCAAGGACTTTATTGAAAGTTTTAATGTGTGCACCCCCCCGGAGCTGGAAATGCAACTCTTGGGATCTTCGGAGGCTAAGGAACTGGAGGCGGAGGCGGCCGCCATCACTCCTCTTTTCCTCTCTCCTGCCGCCTCCGGTCTGGAAAATAACTTTTTTTTTACTCTTAAAAAAAAGGAAAAAAAAGTAGCCGCGCGTCCCTCAGCCCCGCCCCTTCCTCTCAGCCGTCTGGTCTGTGAGGGAGCTCGGGGTGGCCCCGCCCGCCGCCCCGTGCATCCCTTCCACTCAGGCCGCCACCGTGATAGGCTAGATCGCCGCCGCCTTGTCCTTCATCTCCAAGTTCCTCCGCTCCAAGGGGCTCACGAGCAAACGGCAGCTGCAGACCTTCAGCCAGAGCCTGCAGGAGCTGCTGGCAGAACATTATAAACATAACATCGCTGGTTTCCAGAAAAGCCGTGCAAGGGATCAGGTTACCGTTGTATTCGCATCAACCATAAAATGGATCCTCTCATTGGACAAGCAGTACAGCGGATTGGACTGAGCAGTCAGGAGCTGTTCAGGCTTCTCCCGAGTGAACTCACGCTCTGGGTGGACCCCTACGAAGTGTCCTACAGAATCGGAGAGGACGGCTCCATCTGTGTGCTGTACGAAGCCTCGCCGGCAGGAGGTGGCACTCAAAAGAGCACTGAAGTCCAGATAGTGGAGAGCAGGATCAGCTGTAAGGAGGAACTTCTCTTGGGCAGAACAAGCCCTTCCAAAAACTACAATATGATGACTGTATCGGGTTAGGATATAGTCTCTGCATGGATCCTCTTATAATGGATGGATAAATTTGATTTTTCTTTGGGTGGGCTCCTCTGGGGGATGGATTATGGAATTTAAACCATGTCACAGCTGTGAAGATCTGGCACAAGATAGAGTGGTCAAAATTTTTTCTCTAAGTGACAGTGCCATAGTTTGGACAGTACCTTTCGATGATTTAATAGCCTGTGAGTCAAAGGATATGATCTCTATTTGCTAGGGAGTGAAGTCCTAGGGTAGTTTCAGTTTTTCCCACACATCTAAATTTTTACATCAGCCCCTCTAATGAAAATACATATTTCAGAACACTTTTCTCTGCAGTCTTATCTTGTGGAGGAATTTGCGCTCTTACACTTGAAAATTGTTACCAATAACCTTTTTGGGCAGCTCAATAGGAAAGTTCGTTTTAAACATGGTAGAACTGGAAATTTTACAAGACTTTTACCTAGCACGCACTTAAATATGTATAAATGTACACAAAGACAAACTAGTAAGCATGACCTGGGGAAATGGTCAGACCTTGTATTGTATTTTTGGCTTTGAAAGTAGCAAGTGACCAGAATCTGCTGTGGCAACAGACTTTAAAAGATCCCCTCCGAAGACACTGTCTGAATTGTGTTAGCACCAGCCAGCTCTGTACATTTGCTAGCTTGTAGTTTTGTAAGACTGAGTAAACATCCTATTTTTAGAAAGTGAAGGTCTGGTTTGTAACTTTCCTTGTACTTAATTGGGTAAAAGTCTTTTCCACAAACCACCATCTATTTTGTGAACTTTGTTAGTCATCTTTTATTTGGTAAATTATGAACTGGTGTAAATTTGTACAGTTCATGTATATTGATTGTGGCAAAGTTGTACAGATTTCTATATTTTGGATGAGAAATTTTTCCTTCTGTCTATAATAAATTGTTTCTTATCTTGGCATTTAAAAAAAAAAAGAAAGTTTTAATGTCTGAAAAGCAAGAGGGAAGGTACTTGACTGGTAATAAGTAGAAGAAAAAAAAGAGGAAGAAAGAAAGTCATTTGGTCTTCAAGTAAATAACACTGGCTGTGCCAGAGTGTGAAAGGAGATAGGAAAAGCTCAACTTGAGGGTTTGTGGTAAGTTGTAGAAGGCTCAAGGGGATGTGAACTTTTATTTGCTTTGGTTTATAATATCTGCAAATAATGGGTTTGAAAAGAAATGTGTTCAGAATTGGACAGTATTAAATCAATTTTGGTCGATTTATTCTTAAGGTGGAAAAAAAGACTGGTTATTATAGTATTTAAAAGGGGGAAGGAGGATTGAAGCCTTTTGTCATCACAAGTTTGTATAATGATGATCAAGTCAGTGTTGACTATTATGTGAAATGTATTTGCCAATGGAAATGAAAACTAGAAAATACTATAAATCAGTCAAATGATTTCTCTGTATAAATGAATTATACAATTTTAAAAAGCATGCACAATCACCCCAGAAAAAAGTAGTCATGGATTTCTATTTATTCTTCCATTCTATTTTGTGCCTTTGGTCAAGTTCTACAGAACATATTTTAAAGATAAATGATAGGAATTATAATACAATTAGATTATCATGTCAACAAACTTTTAAAATCATGTATATATATATACTTACAGACACACACACACACGTGTGTGTGTATATATATATATATATATATAGAGAGAGAGAGAGAGAGAGAGAGAGAGAGAGGGAGGGAGAGAGAGAGAATTGAATCATCACTTTGACCTTATTCCCTACAGCCATGTAAGCCAGTGAGCCTCACAACCAGATCAATGATGTATGGTATTCCCAGAAATTTTAAACCAGTCAGAACTTTTTCATCCTAATATGAAAATCTTTGTAAACATACTCCTCTGATACTTCCTAGGACTTTAGCCAATGTGTTGCACCAGCATAAATTTCTTTATGTCCTGCTTCCTTCTGGACGAGAATCAGACCAGTAGGAAGTTTCTGCAACTGTACTCCTTTTTCTTAATGTTTGGTAAAATACTTTTTGTTGGTGATAAAAAAAAAATGATACGTGGCCAAATTTTTGAATGGATTACATCGGTAAGAATTTAAGGAAAGGGGCCGGGGATTTAGCTCAGTGGTTCTGGCACCTGCCTCACAAGTGCAAGGTCCCAAGTTCGATCCCCGGTATCAAAAAAAAAAAAAAAAGAATTTAAGGAAAGAAGGCTCTATAATTCTTGAAGAAATGCAGCACAATGGAAAAATGGGAGGTTCTTACCTGCATTTCCATTTGTGTACAATTTTTGTTTCTTGAGTTGGCCTTTTCTGGTTAGCATTAGTGTTCTCCATTTCTTCAAGAGCTGTTGCATGTGGAGCATAGGATGCCATACAAGCTGTCCTGTGCTCCCCTCTACGGGGGAAAGAAACGTGCTCACATTGGTGTCTGTCATTAGTGGAGAAGGCACTGTGGGAAACTGTGGCCCATGCTGTTCTTGGAGAATTTACTTTTCAGCTTTTGTTAGATCAAAATGAGTGTTTGTGGAGTTCATATTATGGTCAGTTACATTGGCACACACTCATTTCAAGCTCCAAATTTGAGGCAGGTTGATTTTCAGTTGTCCAAAGACACTAAATTTTAGTTAAATATTTTCAGCACAATCCTCACAGATACCAGTAGGTGGTTCAGGATGCTTCCAGGAATTTCAGTGCAGCAAGAGCTCAGTGCCTAGCCTGAAGCTTGTTCTTAGAGCTGTGTCCTGTTACATGCTATGCTGTAATGTAGAATTAGAAAATACTTGTTATTTACTCAGGAAAGTCAGTTTAGTGGCACAGATTTGCGATAAGTTAATTTGTCGTCATAGGTAAATTTCTCACCTGGTCCAGTTTGTTTTATACTTTTCTTTTGTGTAAAGAGAGTCTCTCATCTGTTAGGCAAAAAAAAAAAGAAGATGGTATGACTAATTTTTTTGCCTTTTACTTAATGAAATTCATCTTGGCAGATGATTTACTTTTTAAAATAGAATTTTCCTTCATTTTTATGTCCATCAGATAATTAGTGGCCCTCTTTACTGTTCTATAGCACTTGCATCACGATTGATCAGTTCTTTTTTTTTTAATTTCTTAGTGGATGCTCAGAGGATATACAACAACTTCATCAATGTAAGTAAATAGTTGGAAAAATAAGAACCCAAGAGTTTGAGCCAAAGCATGTCTGCCCTGATTTCTAAACAATATAATGAGGACTCCATACTATTGCCATGGACTTCTTTTTGTGCAGATTGTAAATATCTTGTATTTTCCTACAGTGTATTCAGTTTACTCAGGAAAGTCTTTGACTTAGTAATGTCCATATTTTTACGAGTTTGTGATATTTAAATTCCATTACAATAATGTGAGCATAGTGTAAACATCTACCTGAAATCTTTTGCCTTAAGTTCTCTAGCCTTTTAAAAAATCAAGGTAAACTAATACATCAATTTTAAGGACTGTGTTATCTGGTGTTTCTGTGTCGTAACAGGGGAATGACTTTTCCCACCACTCCCATTTTCTGGACATGTATCACATTTTTAAATTTAAATCACCCATTGGTATTTGCATTATGATTGTTGTTCACTGCTGAGTCATTTAATAGTCCCAATATGCTGCCTCTTTGTACGCCTTCCTTCTTTTAAGTATTTCTGAACTCTGAGTAGTTCTGCACTTGTTTTGGATGATAAGCAGCATTCGTTCACAAAGCCAAGTGAGCACAGCAAGTAACCCCGGCTAGTCTTCCTGTTTTCACATTCTTCTTTTCAGTATGTGGAATTAATTTCCTATCTTCACTTGGACTGTTTTCTCACGGCTGTTTACCCCTGGAATGTTGTAACATCTGTCACATGCTGAGCAAGCCACTCTCTAGGTCCTACAACACATCTGTTTCATTTTGCTCCTGAAAGCAGCCCTCCTAGGTCTCTGTCACCCTAGGTGAGCAAGGCTGGCTTTTCCTTAGGCCTGCTGCCTGGCTCTTTCTCTGGGATGCCTCCTGGAGGTCATCTGGGTCTCACACAACTGCTCTCTTGTGCTTGGTCCTCTCTGTCCTGGATTCTTCTGTTTCCTCTGTCTTGCTGCACTCCCATTTTGCTGAAGAGCATTTTCCTGGGAAAGGGCACATGTGGATGATTTTAGATATCTAGGCTGCCAGGAAAACCCTCCTATTGGAAAGAACCTAGACTTCTAGGTTGAAGCTAATTTTCACAAAGCTCTTCTCATTTTTAGTGTTGCTCTTAAATTTCTGTCCATCGTATCATAGATTATAAATAATGAGTTCTGGTCATTTTCCTTTCATCTCTTCTCTGGGAGCTTTTAGTATCTCCATTTCTGGGATGCTAGAATAACAAAATAGGCTTGTTGTTGACTTTTTCATCTTATGAAAGGGGGCATTAAGTCTGCAGATTGCCTCCTCCCGTTTAATTTAATACTTGATATTTTCTCTAGTTTTTGCTGATAGTCTGGTCGTTTAAATGGTGTACCTGTCAGAGAAGTATTTATTTCTTCACTAATGTCAAAATTCGCTCCCTCTCATTTTGTAGTTTATCCTTTGTTTCTGCTTCCAGAGATACCTTGACTTTGTGCTTTCAACCTTGCCTTGGAATTTTTTAAAGTTTTAATTTACTCTGGAGTTTCTTGCACTGTCACAAATTTCTTTGTCCCTGCTGTATTGACCCCCCTCTTGTTGGGAGGTTCTCTGAAATGTGTGGTTGTCCCTGGCATTCTCTGGTTGGAAATACCATATGTGAGCAAGACCTTTTTTTAACTAAGTGACCTTCCTGCCAGAATTTGGCAGTGAAGCCAGGTTTTCATCTGTGGGACCCTGGCATATTATCTGGGAGCCCAGTCTCTGGAACAGTCTAATTTCTTCAGAGAAGGAAGTCCTGGTCTTCTGCCTGGGGAGTACAGTCCCAGTGGCTTGCTTTCTGGAAATTGGGAAGAGAGGTGGACCTATTTTCATTGTATGGTTTCTAGGTTTCAGTCCTGGTATATTTGATATCTCTGAAGCTGTTATGTTTAGTATCTCTAGAGAATGACATGTGCATTCTGTAGAGATGGAGCACAGGTGCACTCTGAGCTGTATTCACAGTTATTTGCTGTGGTTCTTCTTAGCCTCTGCTTCAGGTTTTACTGCAAGGTACCATGTGCCTGAGTTGTGAACCTCCTGTGGGTTCTGCCAGACAAACTGGGTGGCTGGTTTCTGTCCCAGTCACTTTGCAAAGGCACCAGAGTTGTGCTCCTTCAGTTCTGCCACGTGAGTTATGGAATCATGGAGTCATGTCCATTCTGTCTGCTGGTGTGGTGTGCAACTTTTATTTTATGCCTAAAAGAATATCTTGTCCCTAATAATATTTCTGCAGCAAGCTGAGGTAGATGTGTGGTCTGTCAGTCCACCATCTTTAAATTAATTAAAACTTGTACTTAAAGTGTATATGGAAGTTGAAATTCAGTATATTCGGTGATATTAATCCAGACCTTAAAAAGTTATACCTCTAATTATCATGTCCTAAGGCCTTCTTTAAGAATTCTGTTAAACTATGCATCCAACCATGTTGTTCCATGATCATGCAACATACATGGAGCAGTTTTCATGAATACGTAAAGCCTTAGAAAATTTCAAGTCCATTAAAAGTCATTCATCTTTTAATAACATTTGTAAAACTTGTAGAAAAAGCAGAGAAGAGTGAGCATTAGTTCTGTCTTTCAGTCGGTTACAGTAAGAGGTAGTGGGCAGATTGGAAGATGTGGGTGGGGACAGGCTTTCAGCAGTACTTGCCTTTTGCTGGTAAGGTTGTGCTTGTCACTTCCCTGACTATTAGTTATGGTTCTTTTCTGATCATTGCCATTTGACCTTTAGGCTAACTTTGCCTTTTCCTTTCCTGTAGACTGCAAAATTCCATGCTCTGTTGTTTGTGCTAATAGAATGAAAATAAATGCTGTGATTTGTCTCTATATTACAAACCACTTCTCAGAAGTGTTTTTGCTCTCTTGATTATTTTTTTTTACTATTTGTATTGTGTATCCTTATGTTTGTCAGTATTTTACAAGGCTGTAAGCTAGCAGTGGTAAGGTGTTAACCATAAAGAGCAATCATCTTAACTTTTCAAGCAAGACAAGGGTAAAATTCTCATGTTGTTGTTCTCATACCCAAATTCTTAAAATGGTTCTCTTTGCCCAACGAGTCTCAGAGTCTTCATTTTGGTACAGTGGAGTCATGACTTTTAAGGTCCTTAAGTCTTAAACTCCTGAAGCACAGAATTAAGCATGCTCAAAGTGATCCTTTAAAATCTCTTAAATTGGGCCGGGGATTTAGCTCAGTGGTTTCACCACCTGCTGCGCAAGCGCAAGGACCTGAGTTCGATCCCTGGTACCCCAAAAAAAAAAAAAATCTCTTAAATTACCAATAAAGTTCCCTTTTATGGTTTGAATGCCTTTGGAGTGATATGTAGGTCTGACTATATCGTCCTTATAGTAAATACAGTGTGTAATAAAACTGCATACTATACTGCCAGTTAAAAAATGTTTTAAACATAATTCATTCTTCAGAGATCTCAAAAAGTTGATTGTCACCTCTCCAGTACTACTGCAGATGAATTGCTAGCGATCTGTATTTGTAGTAAGATTTGTCTTACAAGTTGCAATGGATTTTTAAACAATAATTTGCAAGCCCTGGTTGAACTCTCTAATTCGTTCTAAATTCTGTACTCAGCAGCCAGAGGTAGAAGCAGTAGGAGTTTTTCCTTCTCTGGAGAAGCTCTGTTTCTTAGGAGGGTGACACTGTGCAAACAATTGATGGAAAAGGCAAACGTTTTGCAGGGGAATGTTTTATGATGCAGCTGCTAGCAGAGGTGCCCCCAGAAGGTAGAATGGCTCAAATCAGTGGGATAGGGAGGAAGAAAAAGGCATTGTAGGCAGACAGCAGCATGAATGAGAAAGGAATGGGTCCTGATGTGTGTCACATAGCTTGGAGAATAACATGAATAAAACCTTGAGTGGCTGAGCCTTTCCATGGGAGTAATGGAATGGGAGTCCACCTAAAAATGAACTGAAAGGTAGATTCCCAAAGTTGTTTCTGACATCTGTTGTAGATATGAGAGAATCTTAAAAGTAGTGACTGTGCACTCTTGGAAAGGGAAGAGGCCCAGAGAGACTTATGGCCCTGGCTTGTTAGTGACCCAGCTTCCCTGCCACTGGGTCAGTTGATTCTGAAACATTTGTTCCCGCTTAGGGTCAGTTAATTAATCAATTATGTATTAAGTTTCTGTTTGCTATAGTAAACTGCTAATATGATGCCAGTATTTTTTTTCATTCATTAATTTTATAGGTACATTTTAGGTTCACAATATGCTGACATTCATTATTGGGACCTTGTACCTTTACGGGATCTATCTTGGTTCCTATTTTTTTTCCCATTCTCTGCCCTCCCTTCAACCCCTCCATCCCTCCCTATTTACAAAGACTTTGTTTTCATTTTTTCCTTTTCTTATATTTATTCCTTTCCCTTCTTTCCTGTCCCACATGGCCCCCACTTCCTGTTCTTCTTTGAACATTTTTTCCTATTTAACTATCTATTATACATTTTGATCCTTACTTACACTCTGTTTCTCACACCAGAGAAACTATTTGGTATTTACACATGTGTGTCCTATGTATTTCACTTAAGAGTATTGTCTCAATGTGCATCCATTTAGCTATAAATGTCTCTAGTTTCTCATTCTTTGTGACTGAGTAGTACAGCATTTTATAAAACAAACCAAACAAACCCATATTTTCTTTCTCTAGTCTCCAGTTGATGGGCAGTTGGGCTGTTTCCAAGTTTTAGCTATTATAAACTGTGCCACTATAAACATGGGTGCACATATATCACTGTGATATGATTCTTTTAATTCTTTTGGGAAGATCCCCAGCAGGGGAATAGCTGGGTCAAATGGGACTTCTAATCCTAGCTCTCTCTTTGAGGTATCTCCACACTGATTTCTTCCACAGTGGTTGGACCAGTCTACACCCACAGTGAACAAGGGTTTCTTTTTGCCCCACAACCCCGCCAGCATTTTTTATTGGTTGATTTGTCGATAGCAGCAGCCATTCTTTCTGGGGTGAGGTGGGAATCTCAGTGTTGTTTTCATCTGCATCTCTTGAATGACCAGTGATGCTGAACATTTTTTCCTGTGTTTATTTGCTATTTCTACTTCTTTTTCTGAGAAATGTCTGTTCATTTCACATGCCTGTTTTTGGGTTGGGTCTTTAAATTTGGGAGGTGTGATTCTTTTAAGTCATTTATATATTTTAAATAGTAGACCTTTGTCTGAAGAACAGCTGGTAGAATTTTTTCCCACATTGTTTGTTATCTCTTCATGCTGTTGGTGTTTTCTCTTGCTCTGCAGAAGTTTTTTGATACGAAGAGATCCCAGTTGTTGATTCTTTGCCCTAGTTCATGTGTGACTGAGGTTTTGGTCATGAAATGTTTTCCTACACCAATGTCTTCAAGAGTTCTACCAAACCCCTCTTCCAGTCAGTTCGGTGTTTCTGCTTTAATATTTAGATCTTTAATCCATTTAGATTTTAGTTTAGTGTATGTTGACAGATACAGGTCTAGTTTTAATCCTTAGCAATTTATAAACCCAATTTTCCAGCACCATTTATTAAAGAGGCTATTTTTCCTCCTGTGAGGGTGTTTGGCTCCTTTGTTAAAGATGAAAGGGCTGAGTGTGTCTGGAGTTGTTTCTGCATCTTCTAATTTTTTTTTTTTTTTTGGTACGGGGGATCATACTCAGCACTTTGTGCTTGAGAGGTTGGCAGCAGAACCACTGACCTAAATCCCCAGCCCTGCATCTTCTGATTGATTCCACAGATCCTCAGGTCTGTTTCTTTGCCAGTACCATGCTGTTTTTATCGCAGTAGCTTTGTAGTATACTTTCAAGTTGGGGATTGTGATGCCCCCTACATTGCCTATGATTGCTTGGATATTCTAGGTCTCTTGTAGTTCCAAATGAATTTTTAGATTGTTTTCTCAAGGTCTGTGAAGTATGTTGCTGGAATTTCAATTGGGATTGCCTTGAATCTATATAGCAGTTTTGGAAGTATGGCCATTTTCACTACCCAAGACCAAGGGATGTCTTTTCCATTTTCTGATAAGCTCTTTGATCTTCTTTTTCAGAGTACTTTAGTTATCAGAGTAGATGTTTTTGATTTCTTTCATTAGATTGATTCCTGGGTATTTCATTTATTTGGATGCTATTGTGAAAGGAATTGTTTCTCCAGTTCCTCTTTCAGTGAGTCTGTTGTAGGTGTACAGCAAAGCTAATGATGTTTGTGTGTTGACCTTGTATACAGCTACACTACTGAATATGGTTATTAAGTCTAGAAGTCTTTTGGTGGAGTTCTTGGGGTCTTCTATATAGAGTATCGTGTCATCTGCAAATAATGACAGTTTGACTTCTTCATTTCCTATTTTAATCCCTTTTATTTCTTTCTCTTGTCTAATTGTCGTGGCTAATGTTTCCAGAACTGTATTGAACAGGAGTGGTGATAGTGGACATCCTTGTCTTGTTCCTGATTTTAGAGTGAAGGATTTCAGTTTTTGACCATTTAGCATGATATTGGCTGTTGGTTTTTCATAGGTGGGTTTTATCAGGTTGAGATAGAGACCATGTATTCCAATTTTCTGTTAGATCTTTATCATGAATATGTGTTGGATTTTGTTTAAGGCTTTTTCTGTATCTATTGAGATGATTATCTGGTTTTTGGCCTTGGCTCTATTAATATAGTGTTTTACATTTATCGGTTTGCATATGTTGAACCATCCCTGCATCCCTGGGATGAATCCCACTTGGTCAGGGGGTGTGATCTTTTTGATGATCTTCTGGGTTCTGTTTGCCAGTGTTTATTTGAGGATTTTTTGCATCTATGTTCATTAGTGAGATTGGCCTATAGTTCTCTTTTTCAGTTGGGTCTTTGCTTTTGGGATCAAGGTGATGCTTGCTTCCAGGAATGAATTTGGAGTATTGCTTCCTTTCAGTTTCACTGAGGAATTTAAACAGTAGTGGCAATAGTACCTCTCTACATGTCTTGTGGAATTCAGTAGTGAAGCCATCAGGGCCTGGGGTTTTCTTAGTTGGTAAGTTCTTAATTACATTTTCAAATTTTGTTGAGCGATATTGAGTTGTTTAGAATTTTTAGGTCTTCTTCATTCAACTTTGGTAATTCATATGTATCTAGAAATCTCTCCCATTTCTTCTGTGTTTTTCCATGTTATTGATGTATAGGTTCTCAAAGTAGGTATTGATGATCCCCTGCATTTCTGCTGGTTCCATTGTAATTTCACCCTAATTTCATTCCTAATTGCATGGATTTGGTCTTTTATTTCCTTCTTTTGATAAGGTTGTCTAAGGATTTGCCAATTTTGTTTATTCTTTTAAAGAACCAACTCTTTTGCTTCATTGATATTTTGCATCATTCTCTTAGTCTCCATTGCATTGATTTCTGCTCTGATTTTTATAATTTCCTCCCTTGTATGAGCTTTGGGCTTGTCCTGCTCTTCTTTTTCTAGAGCCTTGAGGTTCAGCATGAGGTTGTTTATTTGAGCTTGCTTTGTTTTCCTAATATGAGTATTCACTGCTATGAAACTCCCTCTCAAGACTACTTTCATTGTGTTTCATTGATTCTGATACGTTGTATTGGCATTGGCATTTACTTGTAGAAACTGTCTGATTTCTTCTTTAATTGCCTTTATGACCCATTGGTTATATAGAAGTGTGTCGTTGAATTTCTGTGTTTATGAAATTCTCGTGGTTTCTTTTGCTATTGATCTCCAATTTCATTGCACTATGATCTGATAATATACAGAGGATAACTTCAATCCCTTTGCACTTCTTTAAACATGTTCTATGAACAAGTACATGGTCTATTTTAGACAACAACCTGTGTGTAGCTGAAAAGAATGTGTATTCTAATTTTGTGGTGTGGAATATTCTGTAAACAACTGTTAAGTCCATTTGTTGAAGAATTGGATTGAGTTCTAGTATTTTGTGGTTTACTTTTTGTCTACTTGATCTATTTGTTTGTTTGGGTTTTTTTGCTTAAATTCTTTTATTGGTACATTTTAGGTATACAATACCTTTACATTTATCATTGGGTGCTTGTACCTGTACATGATGTATCTTGGTTATTTTTTTCCCTACTACCTGTGTGCCCTTCACCTCTCCACCCTTCCCTATTTACATACTTGGTTTCCATTTTATTTTCTTTTCTCATAATTTTTCCTTTCCATTCTTCCCTTTCCCCATCTCCTCCCACCACCCCTACCCCTTTGGACCTTTTCCTATTTCAAAGTATCAATTATTAGTTATTAATCCTTTTAGTCCTTATTACACTCTCAGTTTCTCACACTAGAGAAACTGTTTGGTATTTACTCATGTGTGTCTTATTTATTTCACTTAAGAGTATGGCCTCAATATGCATCCATTTAGCTATAAATGACTCTTGTTTGTCGTTCTTTATGGCTGAGTAGTACTCCATTTTATAAAAAAAAAAAAAACCCACATCTGCTTTATCCAGTTTCCAGTTGATGGCCACTTGGGCTGTTTCCAAGCTTTAGCTATTACAAACTGTGCCACAATAAATATGGTTACACATATATGTCTGTGGTATGATTCTTTTAATTCTTTTGGGAAAATACCCAGCAGGGGAATAGCTGGGTCAAATGGGACCTCCAGCCCTAGTTTTTTGAGGTGTCTCCACACTGATTTCCATAGTGGTTGCACCAGTCTGCAGTCCAGCCAACAATGGAGAAGGGTTCCTTTCTCTCCACACCCCTGCCAGCATTTGTTATTGGTTGGTTTCTTGATAGCAGCCTGCCATGCTTTGTGGGGTGAGGTGGAATCTCAGTGTTGTTTTCATCTGCATCTCTCAAATGACCAGTGATGTTGAACATTTTTTCCTATGTTTCTTTGCTGCTTTTACTTTTTTGTCTGAGAAATGTCTGTTCATTTCAGATGCCCATTTTTGAATTGGGTCTTTGAATTTGGGGGGTCTGATTTTTTTCAGGTCTTTATTCTAGATAGCAGCCTTTTGTCTGAGTTACAGCTGCTAAAAACTTTTTCCCACATTGTAGGTTGTCTGTTAGCTCTGTTGGTGGTTTCTCTTGCAATGCAGAAGCTTTGTAATAAGATGAAATCCCAGTTGTTGATTCTTTCTGCTAGTTTGCGTGCTACTGAGGTTTTGTTCATAAAGTCTTTTCCTATGCCAGTATCTTCAAGAGTTCTGCCTAACTTATCTTCCAGCAAGTTTAGTGTTTCTGTCTTAATATTTAGATCTTTAATCCACTTAGATCTTAGTTTAGTGCATGGTGATAGATATGGGTCTAGTTTTAATCTCTGACAGGTTGAAATCCAGTTTTTCCAACACCAGTTGTAAAATAGGCTGTCTTTCCTCTAGTGAGGGTGGTTGATCTGTCTATTTGTGACAGTAGGGTATTGAGGTCTCCAATTACTATTGTATTAGTGCCTGTTTGATATTTCATGTCCATTAGTATTCGTTTTATATAGTTGCGTGCACTAGTATTTCGAGTATATATATTTATGATTGTCACCTCTTCCTCTTGGATTTTTCCCTTTACAAGGATATAGTGTCCTTCTTTGTCTCTTTTAATTTGTGTTGCTGTGAAATCCATTTGATTTGTAAATAGGATAGTTACTCCTGCTTTTTCTCGGTTTCGTGTCACATGGAGTATTGTTTTCCATCCTTCAACTTTCAGTCTGTGAATTTCTGTTTTGAATTAGGTGCCTTTATTGTATGGAGCATATTGTTAGATTTTGCTTCTTGACCCACTTTGCCAGTCTAATTCTTTTGATTGGTGAATTGAGGCCATTAACACTGAGGGTTATAACCAGTATGTATTGACTTATCCTTGTCATGACATTTCTTTTTGTTGGATTCTCCCCCTTTGCATTTCCTTTCTTGTCTTGCCTGATGGCTTCATTCTGCTGGGCTTCCTGGGGTTGTGATGTCCATTGTCTTTTCCTAGGATGTTGTTTAAAATTTTTTGGAGTTGGGCCGGGATTTAGCTCAATGGTTACAGCACCTGCCTTGCAAACGCAAGGTTCTAGTTTGATCTCCAGTACCAAAAAAAAATTTTTTTTTGGAGTGCTGGTTTGGTATTCATGAAGTTCCTCAGGTGCTCTATGTCACGAAAGTATCTTATTTCTCCATCAATGTTGAAAGATAGGTTTGTGGGGTACATAAATCTGGATCGGAGGTCGTTTTCTTTTAGGGCTTGAAATACTTCATTCCAGGCTCTTCTTGACTTCAGGATTTGTGCTGAGAAGTCAGCTGTGATTCCGATGGGCTTTCCTTTGCATACTATTTGTTTCTTTTTTTAACTGCTTGTAAGATCTTGTTCTTCTGTTGGGTTTTCAGAATCTTAGCTATCATATGCCTAGGTGTAGATTGTTTTTTTTATCATGGCTAGTTGGAGTCCTATATGCCTCATTTATCTGTAGGTCAAGTCCTTTCCCCCTGTTTCAGATGTTTTCTGCCATTACTTCTGTGACCAGTTATTTATGTCATTTGCACTCTCTCCTGGTTCTTCACTGACTCCAGTCAGTCCTATGTTATTCTTCTTTGCATCATCTAGCAGCTGTTGGATCGATTCCTTACTGTTTTTAAGAAATTTTTCTTTTCCTTGTCACTAATTGCAATCCTGTCTTCTATATCTGTTATTCGGTCCTTACATTGGCTCATTCTGCTATGTAAACTTTCAGTGGAGTTTTTAATCTCCTGGATATCTATTTGTATCTATTTTATGGATTCCATTGGTTTCCTATGCTGTTATGCCATCATGTTCCTCAGCTGCTCCATTTTTTGTGTGTCCTCTCTAGATTTATTAATCATGTCTTGCACTATGGGCACAATCTCTGTTGTTATCTGAGAAATTATTTCTCATTGCACTTTTTCCAGATCCTCTTTCCTTGAAAGTTCAGTGAGTCCAGATTGTTCCATCTCATTGCCCCTTGGGGTTGCCTTAGGTGATCTGGAAGTCTGGTTTTGAGACTTCTTTACTTCCCTTCTCCTTTCAACAGATGCAGCCTACTATGCCTTTGTGGAGGGGAGTTTTTGCTCACCTGGTGGGGTTCAATTCTCAGCAAGCCTCAGAGAGGCCTTTTCTCTGTTGCTCGTTACTGTGCATTTTCCTGGGTTCCGAATGTGGGCCTTCTGGATCTCTCTCTACACGGTGCTGGAGTGGAGCACTGGAGCACTTGTCTGGGTGGAGCCCTGGGTGGGGCCTTGGCACATCCGTGCAGGTCTGGTCCATGTGGGCTTCTCCTTGGCATCTGCACACATTTACTGATGGTACCTCGGCAGGCCTCTGTCTGTTGCCTGCACACCTGCAAAACTTTTCCAGGTGGGCCTTTGGCCGAAGCCTGTGGGCCAAAGCTTCTGGTGTCTGGAGTGGGGGGGCCTGGCCGGGACCTGCACTCACCCCCACTGCTGTTGTCCCCATGGGCTCCTTCTCCCTGGGATCTGTGCACACTTACTGATGGTCTCTTGGCAGCCCTCTGGCTCTGGTGCCAGTATTAACTTAAGCCATTCCATTTTATTTCAATATCTGAGTAGTAGAAATAGAAAACTTTCAGCTGTTTTTTATTGCTTAAGAGGAAAACACTAACAACCTAAATGTTTTATATTTACAAAGGGATTCATACTAAATGCTTGTCAGGTTTGATGATAAGTACCATAGCAAAGGCAGAATTTTATAATCAAACATCCCTCAAACATCCCTGGGAACAAGGTTTCCTGTAAAGCCAGACATGATACTGCTCCCAAACAGTCTACTCAGTGTAAGAAATATCTTAATGCTTTATCATTCGACATTGAAACCAAGGGAAAAGCCCCAGGTTTTAAGGTTTAACTTACTGTGACATTTTCTTCTATTTTTCTCTTCCTTCAGGAACCTCCAGGGCAGCTTACTAGGAGGTACAGCTCCTGCTCAATGATATTTCTAGATGACAGCACGCTCAGCCAGCCTAGTCGTGGAGTAACAGTAGAATGGTGAGTACAGGAGGGAAGAGGCCTGAGTGCCAGACTCCTACTGCTAACCCATTCCAGCCACACCTGCTGATTTCAGCCATATGATTATCCTCCTCTTTGCTCAGCTTAAGACATTGGTGCCAACCATATATACGCTGATCAAGGGCCTCTAAATGTTTCTCTGACATCTTACAACAGCCCCTACAGTTTTCAGGACATAATTTATATTTCTTGAGAATGTTAACCTCTCATCCCTAATTTTCCTATTCAGTCAAAAACGGTAATTAGCATATGAACTTAATTTTTTTCTTCACTGTGCCAGTTTTTATTTTTTAGCTAATAAACAGTAATTCCTACTTCTACTAAAACTGCAAGTTCACACTCGTGGTAAAATAACTTTTCTCTCAAACTTACAAAACTAGTTGAGATCAAATTGTATTTCAACAAAATATGAACAGTTTGTCTTTTGAAATATAGCATCGGTCAAGTAATTACTGGATGTTTGTATTCAGCCAAGACCCTAAATAAATCCAGGAGTAGAAATGTGCTCTACTTTGATTATGGTTTCCACCTTCTTTTGAATTAAAAACATCGTGATGTTTCAACATATAATTCAGTATAGTGTTAAAGAGTAACCTTCCTCAAAGAAGTATGTGTCGCAGCATTGCTTATTTCCCGCTGTCAGGATGAGGAGGTGGAGGTCGGCGCTCGGGTCTGTCTCTGCCCTCTGCCCGCGGCAGTGGCGGGGCCCGCGGCTCCTGCCTTAGCGGTTCCTCCCAGGGCAGAGGCAGCGGCCAGGCCGTGGCTTGGTCGGCAGACGCCTTTTCCGCCAGCTGAGCCCGCGGCAGCCGAACTCCGCTCCCCGTGGCCAGCCTCCCGGCCAAGGCGCAGCTGGGCCCGGCTCCCCAGCCTGACGTTTCTCTTCAGCAACGAGTAGCAGAATTGGAAAAAAATCAATGCAGAATTTTTACGTGCACTGCAGCAGCTTGAGCAAGAATTTAATCAAAAGAGAGCAAAATTTAAGGAGCTATATTTAGCCAAAGAGGAGGATCTGAAGAGGCAAAAATGCAGTGCTACAAGCTGCACAGGATGATTTGGGATGCCTTCGAACACAGCTGTGGGAAGCACAAGCAGAAATGGAAAATATTAAGGCTATTGCCACAGTTTCTGAAAATACCCAACAAGAAGTCATGGATGAAGTGAAAAGGCAGTGGAGGGAAGAAGTTGCTTCACTTCAGGCTGTTAGGAAAGAAACAGTTTGTGACTGTGAGCACCAGTTTCACCTCAGGCTGGAGCAGGAGCAAACACAGTGGGCACAATATCAAGAATCTGCAGACAGAGAAAGAGCTGGTTTCAGGCGAATGCTGTCTGAAGTCCAAGAGGATAAAAATTTAGAAAATGAAATGAAAAAGGCCCAAGAAGATGCTGAAAAACTGGTCTGTTGTGATGCCCATGGAGAAGGAAATTGCAGCTTTGAAAGATAAGCTGACTGAGACTGAAGATGAGATTAAAGAGTTGGAGGCCTCAAAGGTTGAAGAACTGAATCATTCTCTGGAAGCTGAGAAATCTTGTAGGACTGATCTAGACATGTGTGTAGCTGTTTTGAATACTCAGACATCTGTTCTTCAGGAAGATGCTGAAAAACTTCGGAAAGAATTGCCTGAAGTTTGCCATCTCTTGGAGCAAGAGCGACAGCAACACAACCAGTTAAAACATACATGGCAGAAGGCCAGTGACCAGTTTCTGGAATCTCAGCGTTTGCTGATGAGAGACATGCAGTGAATGGAGATTGTGCTAACTTCCGAACAGCTCTGACAAGTTGAAGAACTGAAGAAGAAGAAAGATCAGGAAGACGATGAACAACAGAAACTTAGTAAGAGAAAAGATCATAAAAAAACAGACGTTGAAGAAGAACTCAAAGAACCAGTAGTATGTGCTTTAACTCAAGAAGAATCTTCAGTCCACTTATCAAATGAAGAGGAGCATGTAGACAATACCCATGGTTCAGTCCATTCCTTAGATGCAGATTTATTGTTACCATCTGTAGATCCATTCAGTAAATCGGATAATGACATGTTTAAAGATGGGCTCAGGAGAGCACAGTCTACAGACAGCTTGGGAACCTCAGGCTCTCTGCAGTCCAAAGCTTTAGGCCATAACTTCAAAGCAAAATCTGCTGGAAACCTTGATGAGTCGGATTTTGGACCTCTGGTAGGAGATTCAGTATCTGAGAACTTTGATCCTGCATCACTTGGGTCACTGCAAATGCCAAGCGGGTTTATGTTAACCAGAGATCAAGAAGGAGCAATCAAGGAGATGACACCAGAACAGGAAGAGACAGCATCCCTCCTCTCCAGTGTTACCCAGGGTATGGAGAGTGCTTATGTGTCTCCCAGTGGTTACCACTTACTCAGTGAGACGGAGAGGAATCTCCTGCAGAAAGAGGTTCATAATGCTGGAAATAAACTTGGGAGACGTTGTGATATGTGTTCCAATTATAAAAAACAATTACAAGGAATTCAGATTCAGGAGACTGAAACAAGAGACCAGGTAAAAAAAACTGCAGGTGATGCTAAGGCAAGCTAGTGATCAGCTAGAGAAGACAATGAAAGATAAACAGGAGCTAGAAGACTTCATCAAGAAGAGCGCTGAGGACTCCAGTCATCAGATCTCTGCACGCGTCCTGAGAGCCCAAGCTTCCGAGATCTTACTTGAAGAGTTACAACAGAGTTTTTCCCAAGCAAAGAGGGATGTTCAGGAGCAGATGGTGGTGCTGATGCTGTCACGGGAGCAGGTTTCAGAAGAGCTGGTGCGATTACAGAAAGGCAATGGACAGCCCCCAGGGAAAACATAATTTGCACGTATCATTACAGCAAGCAGAAGACTTCATCCTCCCAGGTACTATAGAGGTGCTCTGGGAGTTGATATTAAAATACCGTGAGAACATCATTCATGTGAGGACAGCAGCAGACCACATGGAAGAGAAGCTAAAGGCTGAAATACTTTTCCTAAAAGAACAGATTCAAGCAGAACAGTGTATAAAGAAAATCTTGAAGAAACTCTGCAGCTAGAAATAGAAAACTGCAAGGAGGAAATAGCTTCCATTTCCAGTTTAAAAGCTGAATTAGAAAGAATAAAAGTAGAAAAAGGACAGTTGGAGTCCACATTATGAGAGAAGTCTCAGCAGCTTGACAGTCTTCAGGAAATAAAGATCAATTTGGAAGAACAGTTAAAGAAAGAGACTGCTGCTAAGGTTGCTGTTGAACAACTGATGTTTGAAGAGAAGAACAAAGCTCAGAGATTACAAACAGAATTAGATGTCAGTGAACAAGTCCAGAGAGATTTTGTAAAGCTTTCTCAGATCCTACAGGTGCAGTTAGAGTGAATTTGGCAGGCAGACTCCTTGGAGAGAATCCGGGCAATTCTGAATGGTACCAAACTTGACAGACATTAACCAGCTACCGGAGACATGACACTCTTAATAGCTGGATTCTAGCCTGCACTTTGGGTTTTTAACTCATCTTTAGGGCAACATTAATTATTATTTAACTCTTAACTGAAGAAGCAGAAGTCACAACAGAAGGAAGACTGGAGAAATATTTATTTCTAGTGGGAGAAGACTGCAGCACAGGAACAGCCAGTAGCCAGAGTGATTTGCAGCCAACATACCTTTGAAACAGGAACACTAATGAGAGTCCAAGACTTAATTACAACAGGTGTGGGATCAGATTTGGTGATGGAAAAAAAGCTCTGTCTCCTTTGCTTGCTTTCTCCAACATAGATTTTTGGAACACATTTCCCTACCGTGAAGCAACTTCCCAATAGTGTTTGGAATTACATTTCCTGTTTATAGATGTTGGGAGAGAGGTGTTTCTGTTGTCTAGAGCTCATCAGTAACAGTGTCCGGCTAGCAGACATGTGTAGTATGCTGTATGACTATTTTATATTAAAATATGAAGTGTGAGAGCAGGCCATTGGCTCAGAATGTATTTCCTTCACTCGGTGCGTTTTCCTTCTTTCCACCATTGAATCTTCAAATACCGGAGGACCTTAAATGCTACTAAAGCTTTGCTGAGAACCATGAGACTGTGGCAATCAAAATCAACTCAAGAACAGAATTAGGACTTGAAAACTTGGCTGAGGCTATGTATTATTGGAAGTGGAATTTAAAGGAAAAGCACAAGAAACTGTTTGGAAGCACTTTTCTTTTGCATACCTGGATGATCTTCATGGGCCCACAGGTACCAGGATAAAGTGGAACTGGCACCGGCACCATCTCTTTTGAGGTCTTTTAATTTAGTTATTGGATCAGTGAAAAAATTAATAAAACAAACTATGTCTGACAACACCTAGTATACACTTAGAAATCTTATTTTCAGTTTGAATGAATCAGTGGGCTTGTGTGCTGTTTGTTTCAAGCATCAGCTACAGAAATAGTGGTAACAGGGTTTGACAGATAGTTTGTTTTTCTTTTACACTTTAGTCCTGGAATGTAAGTAACAATATGTACAACAAAGTTGGGGAAAAGCCATTTATTGTATTGATCAGTTTGGAAATCTGCTTTGTCATTTTCCAAGATGTGAGATTCCTTTTCTGAGTGCAGAAAGCCTCCCTAGAACAGGTCATCTTTGTCATAGCTTTATGAGGTATGATAGGAAGCACAGAGAATGGATTCGTTTTCGTGGTCTGCAGTATTGTCCCAAGAGTAGCCAGGGGAAGGCTATACTGTTGAATCCATTACACAGATGATCCAAAAGCAAAAAATGTTGTTTTCAAGTAATTTTTGTAATTGGTGTTGCATAACAGCAGGGTATCTGAAGGAACCTTATGGGAATTAGTGAACTAAGTAGATTTTTTTTGGTTCACTTGAAGCTACTATTAGTTTAAGTGAACTGTCTTTGTTATAAAGTAAATTAATTATGAAGTTGCCCTAAAAATATTCACTACTTTTTTCCACAGGAGAAATAAAGACTGCATTACCTCATCCCATATTTAAAATCCCTTTGTATAAAGTGCTCCTAGGTTTAAAGGGAACAAATACTCATTGAGTTAGAGGGAAATTTATTAATTAAAAATGTGATTATTCAAATTAAAGAAAGACTAGTCCCCTAAGGTAAGCCCCAAGCTAATTTGTTCCAGATTATTAAAATCAGCACTATAAATCATGAGTAGTTTATAATTTTTCTGTGCTGTAACTCCCAGTGACCTGTTCTGCTAAGACTGAATGCCTTACAGATACTTTTCTCCAGATGGGAACTAGGGCAGTAAATACATCATGATTAGGGAACTGTTTATGGACTGTACTGTGGCAGATGCCAACTGCTAGAATCCAGGCAGTTGAGAAAAGTACCTTAGAAAAACCCAAATTGAGACTCTAGATTTTATTTAACAGTCTCTTTCGGGTATGCAACGACTGTGATACGATCCAGGTAGGGAACAGTTATGTAAACTGGGTTCTTTGCATAAATGGGATCTGATTTAGCAGTGGGATTTATCCCTTCTAGACAAAAGATAGTTGGATTTCACAAATGTCCCTGTGCTTCAGTCTGTATATACTTGTTCTCTTAAATGTCTAATCTGATTTACCTCTTACCTATAATGTACCTTACCTGTGGCTTTTAATTGGCAGTCACTCAGCTGTTTCTAGGCAGCATGGTATTACCTTTCAGAACCTGACGCTGAGGACAAAACCATATACTGCATACCAAGCTGTTTCTTTCTCCCTTTAAGGTGCTAAAACTTGCACCTCATACCCACTCCATAGACAGAGAGCATGGTCACACTCAGCTGTGAAAGGTCATGGTGCCTGTGAGCACGTGAGCCAGCAGTAGCCTTTGTCTTCATTGCTCTTGAGCTCCAATCTGAGCGGATCATAGGTGTAACTATTTGTTAACTATACTGATGGGATATCTTTAAGAAAATGTTCAAATTTAAAAAGCTACTGCTGAGTAAAAACAGAAAAGTATATGTCATGCTTATTTTTCTCCCCATGTGAGTCTAATTTATAAAATTCTGCTTTTCAAAGTACCATAAGTTTTAGAAAGCTTGCATTTCATTTTTAAAATAATCATTTTCTACACTAATTTTGAAATGAAAGTTCATTAAGTAACAGAAAGAGGCTTCTATCAAAATAGTTTAAAATATTTATCATGGGCTAATAGCCCATTGTTCTCAGTAAGAAGGGTAAGCCTTATTAGAATCACTTCTGCAACTTTTTCAAAATGTATCTGCAGGGCTGGAGATTTAGCTCAGTGGTTCTGGCCCCTGCCTCATAAGTGCAAGGTCCTGAGTTCGATCCCCGGTACAAAAAAGAAAAAAAATTGTATCTGCAAGCACATGCGTTTTCACCACCTTCACCTTCCCTCCTATCTATAGGCACTCATGAGCATTTTAAGGAATCAGGAGGGAAGGTGAGGTGTGATGATATAGACAAAAGCATCCCCAGGGATTCTGACCCTGTGAAGTCTTCCCAAACTTTGGTGCACATTGGAAGCACCTGGGGAACTTTTACAACACTCTTTATACCCAAACCATACCCTGTGCCACTTAATCAGACCGCTTTGAGGTAGAATTCAGGATGGTTTTTAAGCTCCTAGGCTGATTCCCCTGTGCAGGAACCTTTGGGAAGCACTGCTTACGAAGAACACAGGAGAAGAACTGCTGCTGACTGTTTGGTGGGACTTTAGGCACGCCGTGGTTCCTTCGTCTGCAACAGTGGGTTTTAGGATAAAATTGTGAGTAAGGTTCAGTGAGCATTTTCAGTGTATGATGTCAGTCAGTGATTAAACTTGATTTGGTAATAAAACTGTTTGAAACAATAATAAAAATGTTAAAACACTGACTAGACTTCTTAGAAAATTCAGATTTGCCTTCCCTCCGTGATGTTAAGCTTCATTTTAGACAGTGAGGTTGAGTAGAAGCATATAATTCACCTAAGAGAACCCATGTGTTCCCTAATATACACCAGCTGTGCATAATTTGCAAATACAGTGATGTATTTATTATCTGAAGAGTTGTCTGCTTATTAGTATTTCAGTTAAACTTATTTGGAAATACTTGCCATGAGTATTATACGATGTAGACTCATGCTGCGTTATTATCACTGATTATTTCAGGAGAGCTATAGAGATCATAAGTTTGGTGGGAACTTGTATTTACTAATAAGTTTTATAGTCTTGGAAATGTGGATTTCTTTTATTTAGTATACGGTACTTTTATTATTTCCTCTTAGAGAAATAATGAAAAATGATGAGCAGGTGAGTAATGTAGTAAATCAGCTAAAATGAATGCATGGCCTTCCCACTTTAAAAAAATGATAGTATCGTTTCCATTTAAGCACGTGGGCAGATATGTAGAACTTTGCTCCTAGGGTGTGAGGGTATATGGGTAGAAACCCAAATGACAGGGAGAGATGTAATAACGTGTAATCAAGACAAAGGTGTTCTATCAGCACATTGCCTAGCACTTGGAGTCTATGTTCGCTAAAAGCTGAAAAATGAAAACAAGGGAAAGTGCACATCTGTAGTGTTCTGAAAGCGGAGGACTTCAAGGCTGTGGGAGGTCCTCCCTTGAAAATTGGTCTTCAGTTTCAACAAATGATAAACTCAGTCATTACAAATTTTTTTTTCCTTCCACAGTGTGAGCATAGCAGTATATAATCTCATAAAGAACAGATGAGCTCTTAAAAACCCGTCTTACTATTCCTGTCAATTTGCATGATACCAAGTAGGTATAGTATTAGGTCATGACCGCAGACATTATAAGTCGAAGTGTGCTTTTAGTGACATATGGAAATAAATCATTTTAGATTTTTTGTTGTTGCAATTCGGATTGTTAAAAAATATTCTCTTAAAATCCCAGAGAATAATTACTTCTATAGATCACTTATATATTTACTGTTTTAGAAATCAAAATTGAAAGTTAAATGTGTATGTCTTTGTGTGTGCACACCTGTATGTGCAAGGGGAGGTATTAACTGAGGGTTTCTCAATACTGGACCTGTTGATATTCTGTGATAGATAATTCTTTCTGGTGGGGGGCCATCCTCTGCAGCACAGGATCCCTGTCCTCTGCCTCATAGATGCCAGGAGATTTCTCCCTGTGTTGTGACAACCAGAAATGTCCACTGTTGGACAAGATCGCTCCTGACTATGGAACACCTTGTTAATATAAATACCAAAAAATAACTATCTTCCATGACATTTTCCAGTTTTGTTCCTTTTTTCATTGGGTGAAAAGTATGTCTCTGTTTACAGGTATGCACATCTCTTTATTTGACTGGATAGAACACAACTAGATTCTCCTGTTTCTTGGTTCGTATTGCTTTTGAGGAAGCAATATGAGGACAGCATAATCTCGTGGAGATATATAGTTGGACATGTGTATCTTTAAAAATCTCCTGTAATTGTGGACGGTGTTTAACATTACATTAAACACCACAATATTAGTGTCTCAAATTGAGTATACTGGGATTTTACATGGCATCTCAGAAACTGACATTAATACTCATTAGTGCATCTTATACAATGGATAGACTTTTTTTTACCAATACAGTATTTATAATATGCGTTTGTCAGCTTGGAAAATACTGGTTGACATTTCTTTATAATATGCAAAACACTTTTGTTAGTATCATCACCAGTCTTAACCAAAAAGTCTTCAAGTACTGAGAAGCTGTCACATGCACAGCAGAAGGTACACTTTTTCCAAATGCTTGACTTTTAGTTTCATGGCTTAAAATTTGTCATTGGCAACAAACACTTGTCTATTGTCGCTCTAAGAAAAGGCCCACTTTGTTCATTGTTGATATTTCTAGTTTCATATAACAATGTTGTTCTATGATAAGCAGCCTGTTTATCTCACAATTAAATCACAAGTGCTTTTTCCGAACACAGCCCATGCTCACAATGCAGAAATGTTTTATGTAGACTTCTCACTTATTCAGAATATTAAAAAGAAGGGCAAGATTTAACATTAGTGTGCACTGCTTCATCAAGGACAACAATAAGAGAAAGAGGCTTTTTAAAACAACCGCAAGTGGCAGTGAAAAATAGAGAGTGCTGGTATAATTTTGTACTACAGGCTTGATGCATGCTGAGAAATCAGCAGTTTTACTTATATACAAGCATTACAAGTGTCCAGCAGTGAGAACACAAGTAATGTCCTCATGTTTTTGTAAGAACTGTTTGATATCTGAGCCTCCTGAAAAAGAGCCTGGGGAATCTCCAGAGACCACAGAGAACCACTGCATTAAGGAAGCAGAATTTGTTAGTTTAATGAAAAGACTGTTATTATATAGAAAGGGAGCTATGATTTAAACTCAACAGGAACAAGAAATATGTGATGAAAATATAGAGCACTGAAGAGAGGAAAAAACTGAGAAATCTGAATCTCACTCACATCTGTTAGATTTATAGACTTAATTCCCCACCACTGTTGGTTTACTAGCATTGCTTGTTGGGAAGTCATTACTAACAGGCACCTTTAGCTGGTCCTCATAGAAAAGGCTTCACAGAACTTCATGAACTGCATAAAAAGAAGTCTTCAGGCCAAAATCCAGGAGAAGAATTTGTCAAACTGCTTGGTGTGTTGTAGGCTAGGCCTCTCCCTCCATCCTCCTCTGTGCCTAGCAGATGTTTTGCTAAGATATACATGACTGCACTTAGAAGCACTTTCTTCTTTTATAAAGATGGAAACAGATGCCTGGATATTTTTGATGAGCGATTGCATCCACTCATAGTAAGTATCATGTTTTTTTGAGTTTATAATTTTTTCTCTCACAGAGTTTTGTTTCTTTCCTCCTATTTTCCTTAGACATTCATGCCCAGAATTATATCGCTCCCTCCTATTTCAATTTAAATCATGTCCTTTCCCATGTCACAATATGCAGAATCTTCTTAGAAAAAGAGGGGCTTTCAAGGCTCTGAAAAAATGAATTTGAGAATTCTGTAGAGGTAAAGTAGAAAGCAATTTGGATTTTCTGAGCTTGTGTACTCCTGTGTTGCTTACCCTGGAGTTCTGAGAGATGCATTGATAGTGATCCCACCTTTGTGCAAACCTCAGAGAGTGCACTTACATAAGGAAGATGGCTGTGGTGCACTAGGTGGTAGCCGATGGGGCCGCTGTTTTGTTGTCCATGTAATCATCACTGACCGAAGTGCCAGTGTGCTCAGTAAAAAATCCCAGTGTTTCTTGTTGAAGACTAAAAGACATGCAATCCAATTGAGATTATTTTAAGGAACACGTGAGCACAAGGTGAAGACTGCTGTCTTAAGAGTACTTAAAAGCTTTCTTCAGTGAATACTTATATCACATCATTTCTCTTTTCAGAGAGAGAAACTTGCAGAGGACTGCTTCAAGCAAGATTATGAACACATATATATTTACAGATTTTTTGCTATTATTTTTAATGCCGCACGGTTACCAACTGAATGTGCAATAACAGCTTTGGTAAGATGTTTCTTATTTATCTTGCATGCTTAGAAATTGGACTTGTACACAGAGCAAAGTCTTTTTTCAAAGGAAAGTAGATTCCTGAAATTATCATGAGAACTTCATGAAGAGAAGCCTATCGGAGGAAAGTAAAAAACATTTGGGTCAGATAATCTTTAAAAATTTGCCTTTCCTTTTCTCATCACAAGACAACTGCTATTGATGGTCACGGTAAACAGAGAGTTTTCCCCCCACACATCCACTTAACACCATGAACCCTTACACAGGCTGCGGGGTGGAAAGGAGAAAATAACAAGGCCATGTGAGCCACGGAGACTGATTCTGTGCAGATCAAGCCAGGTCCCAGGCTGTGTTTCCTGGACAGTTCACTGCCTTCTGTTCTCTGTCCCTTGGCTTATTGGGTGTCAGTCCATCCCTGCTGACCACTGGTATCCGCTCGTGACGCTGCCCAGGATGACAGTAGCAGCAGTTCTTAGAAAAGCTTTGTTAGCCTGCTAAACTGTAGCTGTAATTTTACCAGGCCTGTGTCTGTGCCCTTCATGAGTGTGAAGGTGATAACAGTGCCACTCTGCTGGATGAGCTTGGCTGAGATGTGCAGTCATTCCAGTCACCAGAATTGGACAGGAAATGTACATGGCCAGCAGAGGTGTCTCATTTCCAACTGGGACCTCACCTCTTGTTCAGCTGAGCAAAATCTCTGTAGCACTCAAAAGTAAGAGGCACTTTCTATCTGTTCAGGCACAGAAGAAACCCGTCACTCCTGACAGTTCTTAGCACAGCACTTACGCAGGACTGAAATCACAGAACAGTGCTCTCCTCTTTGCAAGTCTTCTTAGAAAGGCTTTTATCGTATGCTGAGATTGACATCTGTCCCACTCACTGGAGGAGGATCGTCCTGGGGGCCATTCTTCTTGCCTGCAAGTACTGGGATAATGCGATTCTCTGGAACGTGGAGTTCTGCCGGATCTTCAAGGATGTTACACTTAAGGACATGTGGGTTTGAAAGGGTTTGGTGAATTTTCTAAGCATGTTCTAGTTCATTTGCTCCCATACAGTATGCAATTTAAGAAATATTTTAAAATATTACATTATACAGAAAATGGAAATAGGAACAAAATTATTACTTTCTGCTCATGTATAGTATAAGTATTCATATTTTCCATCATTAGTTGTTGGTTTTATTGGAATATTATTTTATTGATATGCTTGGTAAGGTGAAATGTTTTCTCATGGTTTTTGCCAAATATCTTACAAGCACCAGAACAACATAGTACAGTACATGTCTTTATGGCTTTTTAAAAGCTATGAGGTCCAATCCCTTTTCAGGGCTGTTGTGTCTGGCTTTTGAAAGAAATGTTTGGCCAGTGTTAAGGTCTTAGGGCCAGTGGACTATGCAGAATAGCTTCAGCCTGAGACACACATTGTCAGAGTTTCATCTGAACGGGTGTTCGTAGCATAACCAGGACATACAACAGGAAAGGTTCCAGATCCCCGGGCCTGCCTTTTTCTGACTAGGAGTGCTGCATGTGTGTAGAAATTGGTATGATGGGCTCTCGTACTCTGTGTATTGAATGCACACAGGCTGCTGCATAGTCACACAGGAGAGGACTGCTCCCAGTCATTTCTTTTTCCACTGTACAGGACTCTGTGTGTGTGTGTGTGTGTGTGTGTGTGTGTGTGCGCGTGCGCGCACATGCATGTACACTTTATTCTGGGGAGGGGTAGCAGATGCTGATCATCTTGGGGTTTCCCAACACAGAAACAAGAGTGTGAGTCCTGTGCTCTGCCAGAAATCATGTGCTAAAGTGGATTTAGTCTAGCCGAGACTGCTGTCTTTGATCTTTCTACCTTCTGAAGTTTAAAATGAGTATCTTGATTGTCAGGGTCACAGTTTGTCACCCTAGTAATAAATGAGTTGCCCTTTCACATAGCCTTATATTTTGGGGTGGGGGAAGTGATTTCCTTTCCCATATAGCACAGATTGTTTTTTTCTTCATTTATGGTGATTGCTTTTTGCCTGAAGAGGTTTTCCCCTCAGAGAGGAGTAAGTGGTTCCTTGGTTGGTGCCTCTCTATTTCTCTAAGCCCTTCCTCTTATGAGCCCATTGAAAATGTCATCACTTCTTTGGTGTGCTCACTGTAGTGTGGCCTTGTGAGTGTGTGGAGTGTGAGTCACACAGACGCATTGATGGACTCTGAAGAATGGGCTGGAGCCAGCAACAGGCGGGAGTGAACAGGCCATAAATTTGGCCTTCACCCTAACACAAAAGTGCTGGGATAAAGAAAGGACCGAAAATAGCTGTGGCTTGTTGGAACATGAGTATTTTCTTCCAGTTGGGTAGCTTGCTGAGGTCTCAAAATAGAATTTACAGCCATCTTAGAAGCTCAAAATCACATTTTTGAAGATGGCCCATTTGACTAAAATTGTCCTGTATTTGTTTTGTTGTGTTCTTCCTCCCCAGAAATGAGTTGGAAAGGCATTACTTGGACCTGCTTAAGTTTAATGTTAAAGTGCCTGTCAGTGTTTATGCCAAATACTACTTTGACCTTCGCACTTTAGTGTTTGACAGCAGCCTGTGCTGCATGCGTGTGCCTCTTACCAAAGAAAGAGCACAAGACCTAGAGGTAAGACTGGGCTTTCGCTAAGTGAGGTTTTCTGTGAACCACCAAAGCCAGCATCTTGACTATAGTGACTGATGCGAGAGGCCTACACTTAGCACGTATGATGTGTGATGTATGCCTTTCAAATTCTGGAGGTTGGAAGAATGTAGCTTTTCAATGGATGTGGTAGCTGACATGGGGAAATATAACATACATGGCTTTTTTTTTTTGCTGAGTATATGCTAAAATAATTTACACCAGAAATGGACCTGTACATGCAAATGTCACTTTCTGTGGTGCCTTGGTTGACATTTTACAATATTGTGTTTTTCTCCCTAACCCATATGCATTTGACAGAGAGCCTTTTAATGCTTCAATCGTAGAACTGTCCTGCCCTATCGTAGGGCAGTACACACCTCCCTCCGCAGAAGTAGCTTAGAGTTTGTAATAGCTATTGAAGAGTGGGTAGAGCTGAAAGAGTGAGCCAGTGTTTTGCACATGTTTAATTTATCATTCTTAATGAACAGTTGCAAAGGTAACATATGTTGCTGTTATGAGCCTGTATCACAAAGCCTTTGACATCTTTACAGACTTAGTTTTTTTAAAGACTGTAACTTAACAAAGTTCCCCTGTTTTGGTAATCTGATCTTCCTCCTTTAAGGATGGTAGTGAATTGGTAGAAAGTAGCACTTGCCAACGTGGCACTGCAAGTCTCAGACAGCCCAAGCAGCACTGACCACGAAGTATTTAAATTAATCTGCAGCATGACTGAATATCAGACCTGAGACATTTTTCTCTTTAGGGCCGCAATCTTTGAAACAATTCTACCTGTAATTGGTTTAATTGACTTTCCTAGGTCAAGTCACAATTTTGTGAAGAGAATGACTTGTGCAGAGCAGCTGTGAGAAGATCATCCAGTGATGGCAATTGTGTTGGTTTTTGTGTCTAATATCATCCTCTCTTAAAAGGGAGAAATGGGACCTGAGACATCACGAACCCCTCATTTTCAAAAGTTGGAGAAAACCACCTCTCTTGCAAAACAAACAAAAAACCCCAGCCAAGTTAATATTTTCACCAAAAACACCTTGAATTCAAGCAACTCTTAGACAGTGACATTTGCACTGGATGGGAAAGAAAGAGGCCTTGTCAAAGCAGCAACACACTTCCTGTCCTCATTGACGTGAGCAGAGTTGCAAGGACTGCAAAGCAGAAGCTCCGAGCTGACACAGAGGCATTTGCTTACTTCGCAGGCCAATGCCTGTGAGCTCTGTGAGGCTTTTGAAATAATTTAAATTAAAATTAATTTAAAGTTTTAAAGTTAGATTTTAACAATAGTACCCATATAATTGTTTTGCCCGCAATATGGCTACGTGTGCCTATAGGATTGTGCAGTATTGCCATTAAAATATGGGGTTCTAGGGCCAGGGATTTAGCTCAGTCGTTCCTGCGCCTGAGTCCAGTCTCCGGTCCAAAAAAAAAAAAAAAAAAAAAACCACCACCAACAAAAATATGGGGATCTTTTATATTCCTGGGAAAAAAATCGAGGGTCTCTACCACTGAGACACCCACCAAGCCCCACACATGGGCATGTTCATACTCACAAAGCCCCTGAGGAGTAGACTGTTGCGCTGTCAGGTATTGAAGGTTCTTCCTTCCTGTGGTGTCATTGGGTTGCTAGTTATTATTGTCAACCAGTTTACACAGAAAAGCTGCTGCAGAACACTTGCCACTCATGTCCTTTGCAAGCACTACTTAATACCATTGGGGCATGTTGGTGGTCACAAAGAGAAAGGCTCAGTTATGGACTGTCTACCTCTATCGGGTCCATGCTGCATCTTGTGAACTCTTAATGGTCCTTCGTGTTTTCTAGTCATTTTCCCCTTGCTAAATAAACATAATAGAAGATGTTTTCATAACGCAAACCAGCATGGTGGTCTAGTGATAACCAGAAGATAATAACTTACAAGGTGTCCCAAAACTTTCAGTGTAGTTTTAAGCCTTACATTACTGTGCTACTGCCTCCCAGGGCATTGCAGCCAAAGCTGCAAACTTTTACAAAACATCATTTGAGAATTTCAGTTTTGCAAATTTGGAATATTAAGGTTTTATTTTTACTTTTTTCTTAGTGTCTCTTAAAGGGAATAGAAGAAAGAGGAACTGGAACAAAAATTGCAATTAAAAGCTTACTATTCCACATTGTAAAAATTAAAACTTTCAGATGCTCTAACATTGCAGCTCCTGTACTTCTCTTGGTATCAAAGCTTAAAATTACACTAAGACTTTTGGGATGCTTTGTATTGCCACAGAATTTCCCTCCTGTTTTTAAATAGTTCTTTGAGAGCTATGTACTATCTACTTCGATCACCTAAATTTCTTTTCTCTAGATTTGGTAAAGGAAGATTATTAAGAGCAGTGTTAAGTCACGTGTTATAAAAAGGAATTGGACCCCAATAGCAGCAAGTGATAGGAAAGCTTCTTTTGAAGTCTACCCTACATGTTAACCTGGCTCTAGATGCCCCATTTCAAGTCCTCCTATTTAAGAGGGAACTTATGTGAACCTTAGGAATGTTACTGAAGGCTTTAAAGGGCAGAGATTAAGTGATTTGAAGAAGTTTACAACGATGTTACCTACATTTGAAATACTAATACTGATTAGTGTTCTTGCCCTGTGAGATCTATTTTTCTTCCATCTCAAATGTAATCCTAGGAATCTTGTCTGTAACAAAGCACTTCCAGCCCGGCAGTAGTTCCTCATAGTGTAGCAGGGCCTCACACAACCTTGCATATTGCAGGTTCCACCGTGTTTTTTGAAAAGACATAAGAGATAAGCAGTGGCATGTGAAATAATACGGTCTACCACCTCGAAATTGTTTATGGAATTTCAAGTTTGGAGATCTGAGTGTTAATAGCAATTTTATTTTGAAAAACAATGCTACCACTTAGTTATGTTTCTTCCTCTTGTCTGTATTTTTTAAAAGTTAATAAAGTATTTTGATTAAAATACAGCTGGTTTGTTTGTTACCACTTCTCTGTTCACATAACATCACATCTCTCCAGAATTTAAATATTTTGTGTCATTCCTGATGGGTTTTAAGATATTTTCAAACTGACCCCATTAAAGCTGGCTTGATCCAGGGCCTCTGCTTAGGTTTAGTAATTAATAATTAACATGTTTTGCTTAGCCTCTGTTTTCACCTGAACATAACATAGATAGATAGTATGTGTGAATAAGGAAAGCACACAAGAAATCAGGTAACATATACCAAAGAGAAATCAGTGACAGGAATAGTACAGAATTAGAACATCAGGTGTTTGAAGTTTGCAGGCAGTAATGGTAAAGCAGTGAAGGTGCAGGAACTGAAGTTGGAGTTGCTGTAGAGAGAGTCACCTAAAACAAGCCACACAATTTGACATTAACGTGCTATTCTCAAGCATATATTTCATTAGAAATAGCCCAAATACTGGCAAGGTTTCTTTAATATAGGAGACCAGCCACTCAAATTCAGAAATTCTTAATCTAGATAGTATTGCAGTATGTTCCTTCACTTGTACTCTTTCAGTATCAATGGCTAAATTTAAATGACTGATCACTTTGTTCTTACTATATTGATTGTAAGGATAAACACTGATTTAATTCATAAGGGAAAAATGTAGAATGAGTGTGATTTCCACAGTATGTCAGTTCCTAAGAAATGTTTTGAAATATTCAAAAATTTAAAAAGAAAACTTGGAGGATACAAATCTGTAAATTCAAGAACAAGTTGGAAGAACAAATAGAATCGCTAAAAATTGTTTTTCCTTCGTTACTCACAACATTAAAAGTGGCTAAGTTCTCTTGGATATTATAGGGTGTGGAAACCAAATTGCTAATAGAATGTTAAATGGCAGTATTCTCAGGTTTCTATACATAGGATATTACTGAAATCCAATAGTTCTTTTTAAAATTAATTTTATTGGTACATTTTAGGTATACAATATAATGACATTCATCATTGGAAATTTGTACCTTTATATAAGCTATTTTGGTTCTTCTTTGTTCCCCATTCCCCTACCCCCTCTTAAACCCCTCAACCCCTGCCTATTTACAAAGACTTTGTTTCCATCTTTTCATTTTATCATATTAATTCGATTCCCTTCTTTCCTTTCCTCTACCCCTCCCACTTCCCCTTCCCCTATGCCCCTTTTCTTCCCAGTGACATTATCTATGATACCTTTTAGTCCTTATTTACTCTTTCAGTTTGTCCCACCCGAGAACCTTCGCTATTTACACGTGTCCTATTTATTTCACTGAAGAGTATTGCCTCAATATGCATGCATTTAGCTATGATTTCTCATTCTAATTTCTCATTCTTTACGGCTGAGTAATACTCTATTTTATTTTTTTAAAATCCACATTTTCTTCATCCAGTCTCCAGTTGATGGGCAATTGGGCTGTTTCCAACTTTTAGCTATTACAAACTGCCTCTATGAACATGGGTGCACATATATCGCTGTGGTATGATTCTTTTAAATTTGGGGGGAAGATACCCAGCAGGGGAATATCTGGGTCAAATGGGAGTTCCAATCCTAGTTCTTTGCCGTATCTCCATACTGATTTCCACAGTGGTTGCACCAGTCTACACTCCCACCAGCAGTGGACCAGGGTTCCTTTTTCTCTGCAGCCCTGCTAGCATTTGTTATTGGCTGATTTCATGATAGCAGCCATTCTTTCTGGGGTGAAGTGGAATCTCAAATTTGCTTTCTTTTGCATCTCTCGAATGACCAGTGATGCTGAACATTTTTTCATACGTTTACTTGCTATTTGTATTTCTTTGTCTGAGAAATGTCTGTTCAATTTTGGAAAGAACTATCATGCCCATTTTTGGATTGGGTCTTTAAATTTGGGAGGTCTGATTTTTTAAAGTTCTTATATATTCTAGATAGTAGACCTTTGTCTGAGGAACAGCTGCTAAAATTTTTTTCCCACATTGTGGGTTGTCTCTTCATGCCATTGGTGGTTTCCCTTGCTGTACAGAAGCTTTTTAGTAAGAAGCTATTCCACTTGTTGATTGTTTGTGCGAGTTCACCTGCAGCTGAGGTTTTCATTCATAAAATCTTTTCCTACACCAGTGTCTTCAAGAGTTCTACCTAACCTCTCTTGTGGTCAGTTTAGTGTTTCTGTGTTAATAATTAGATCTTTAATGCATTTAGAGTTTAGTTTAGTGTATGGTGAGAGATATAGGTGTAGTTTGAATCTTTGGCAAGTTGAAACCCAATTTTTCCAACACCATTTATTAAAGAGGCCATCTTCCTCCAGTGAGGGTGTTTGGCTCCTTTGTCAAAGATGAGGTGGCCGAGTGTGTCTGGAGTTGTTTCTGCATCTTGTAATCTGTTCCACTGGTCCTCTGGTTTGTTTCTTTGCCAGGACCATATTGCTTCTATCACAGTAGCTTTGTAGTATAGTTTCATATTGGGGATTGTGATACCCACTTAACTTGTCTTTGTTGCCTAAGTTTGCTTTGGCTATTCTAGGTCTGCTCTTGTTCCTGAATTTTTGGGTTGCTTTCTCAAGCTGTGTGAAATATGGTGCTGGAATTTCAATTGAGATTGCATTGAATTTGTGATCTCTTTTTTCAGAGTGGTATAATTTTCAGAGTAGAGGTCTTTGATTTCTTTCATTAGGTTGATGCCTAGGTATGTCAATATTTTGGATGCTATTGTGAGAGAAATTGTTTGCCCAATTTCTCAGTGAGTCTGTTGTTTGTGTATGCGAAAGCTATTGATTTTTGTGTGCTGACTTTGTATCCAGCTACTTTACTGAATTTGGTTATTAAGTCTACAAGTCTTTTGGTGGAGTTCTTGGGGTCTTCTACATAAAGTATCTTGTCATCTGCAAATAATGACAATTTGATTTCTTCATTTCCTACCCTTACTCGTTTTATTTCTTTCTCTTGTCTTATTGCTGTGACTAATGTTTCCAAAACTATATTGAATGGTGATAGTGGACATCTGTGTCTTATTCCTGATCTTTGTGTGAAGGATTTCAGTTTTTGTCCATTTGATATGATAATTGGCTTTTGGCTTTTCATAGGTGGGTTTTATCAGGTTGAGATAGAGACCGTGTATTCCAATTTTCTGTTAGGTTTTTATCATGAATATGTGTTGGATTCTGTTTAATGCTTTTTCTGTATCTATTGAGGTGATCATATGGTTTTTGTCCTTGGCTCTATTAATACAGTGTATTACATTTATCAGTTTGCATATGTTGAACCGTCCCTGTATCCCTGGGATGAATCCCACTTGGTCAGGGGGTATGATCTTTTTGATGATCTTCTGGGTTCTGTTTGCCAGTGTCTTGTTGAGGATTTTTGCATCTATGTTCATTAGTGAGATTGGCCTATAGTTCTCTTTTTCAGTTGGTTCTTTCTCTGCTTTTGGGATCAAGGTGATGCTTGCTTCCAGGAGTGAATTTGGAGTATTGCTTCCTTTTCAGTTTCATTGAAGAATTTAAACAGTAGTGGCAATAGTTCCTCTCTATATGTCTTGTAGAATTCAGTAGTGAAGCCGTCAGGGCCTGAGGTTTTCTTAGTTGGTAAGTTCTTGATTACATTTTCAAATTTTGTTGATTGAAAATTGAGTTGTTTAGAATTTTTAGGTCTTCTTCATTCAATGTTGGTGATTCACGCATATCTAGGAATCTGTCCATGTCTTCTGTTTTCCATCTTATTGGCATATAGGTTCTAGAAGTAGGTATTGATGATCCTCTGGATTTCTGCTGGGTCTGTTGTCATTTCACCCTTTTCATTCCTAATTGCATGGATTTGGGCCTTTTCTTTATTTTTAATTTTTTTTTGATAAGGTTGGCTAAGGGTTTGTCCATTTTGTTTATTCCTTCAAAGACCCAACTCTGCTTCACTGATTTTTTCTATCGTTCTCTTCGACTCCATTGCATTGATTTCTGCTCTCATATTTATAATTTCCTCCCCTGTATGAGCTTTTGGTTTGTCCCACTCTTCTTTTTCTAGAAGCTTGAGGTTCTGCTTTAGGTTGTTTAATTGAGCTCGCTCTGTTTTCCTAATATGAGTATTTCCTAATATGAGTATGCTATGAATTTCCCTAGGAAGACTGCTTTCATTGTGTCCCATAGATTCCAGTATGGTGTATTTACATTGTCATTTAAATGCAGAAACTGTCTGATTTCTTAATTTCCTCTGTGGCCCATTGGTTATTCAGAAGTGTATTCTTCAATTTCCATGTGTTATTCTTGGGATTTTGTTTACTATTGATCTCCAATTTCATCAAAGCATGGTCTGATAATATACAGGGGATAACTTCAATTCCTTCAATTTGGAATTCTGCGATTTGGTTTTATTGAAGGACAGTTTTGCTGGATTCAATATTCTTGACAGTTTTTGTGTTCATCAGTACTTCCTCTAAATGTCCTAACTCCTTTCTATTTTTAGAGGTTTCTGAAAAGAAATCCACTGACAATCATGTAGAGTAAATTTCTAGATGGTACTCAGCTTGTTGCTGTCCAGATTCTCTACCTGTGACTTTTGTCATTTCAATTTTAATGTGTCAGTTAGCATGTCTGTATTTAGCACAGTTGAAATTAATTGAGATCCTTGATTCTGGCATCTCTTTTCCTCTTCCTATTTAAGAATTTCCAAGGCATCATTACTTATGGAATTCCTCAGCTACATTTCAGCTTCATTCTGTTAAGTTTTAGCTGTTTCTTGATCTCATTTGTCTGATTTCATTTGGTGTTCTCTGTTCTTCTTTAGGTCTTTACAAATTGTTCAAATGTTTGTTTGAAATTCTGTGTTAATTCGTAAATTTACCTTTCCTCCTGGCTAATTTGTGTTGTTTTATATTGTTTGTTTTATTGGCCACATATATCTTTTTCCCTTGTTATGTCATGTAATCATTGGATAAGATTCATCCGTTTGGAGACCAGCTGTCTATATATTATTACTTATTATGGAAAACAGTATAAAGTTGTTCAAAACTTAAAAATAAGGCTAGGCGGTCTAGGTCTATTTTACACCATGTTCTTAGCATGCCTGGTATGATGAAGATATAGCTCCAGTGCCAAAAGAGGAATGATTCACCACAACCACAATGTGAAGTCCAAGTGTCTCTAATGGAGAGAAAAAAAAACCCTGCCCATGTAAAGACTGTGCACACGCCTTTAATGACTTCACATCCCTTACTCAACAACAGAGAATTCATACTGGAGAGAAGTCCTGCAACTGCAAATAATGAAGCAATGTTTTTAATCAAAGCTCAAAACTAACTCAACACAGGAGAATTCATACTGAAGAAACCCTACAAATGTACAAAATGTGACAAAGCCTTTAATGATTCATCAGTCCTCACTCGACACCAGAGAATTCATATGGGACAAAGCCCTACAATTGAACAGACTGTGGCAAGGTCTTTAGAGATTGAGTGAACCCTTACCTGATTCCATAGAATTCATACTAGAGAGAAACCCTTCTATAGCAAAGACAGTGGCAAAGCCTTTAACCAAAGTTCAAGACTCACGATAGGAGAATTCTTCCTGGAGCAATATCCTACAAAAGTAAACAATGTTGGAAAGCCTTCAATAATTTCTCATGTCCTACCACCACAGAATTCATAGTAGAAATATTACAAGTATAAAGATTGCAGCAAAGAGGGCCAGGGATTTAGCTCAGTGGTTCCACCTCCTGCCTCGCGAGCACAAGGTCCTGAGTTTGATCACTGGAACCAAAAAAAAAAAGATTGCAGCAAAGCCTTAAAAAATTGCTCCACCCTGACCAACCACAAAAGAATTCCTATGGACAAAACCCCACCGATATAAATAATATAGGAAAGCTTTCCCCAGGATTCAAATAGAAGATATGATAAAATTTATATCAGGTAAAATACCTATTCTTCTTAATCTTGTGCAGAGCCTTTAACCATTATTCACATCTTAAACAATATTAGAGAATTCATACTAGAGAATATCCATACAAAAGTAAAAATGTTACAAGGCTTTTAATGGGATTTCAATCTTTGTTTTGCATCACACAGTGCATATTACATAGAGACATGTAGTAACTAAAGAAAGATCTCATTCCAAAATATACCTCATAAGATCAAGTATGTATATTCCAGGAATCTTTTTCAAATATAAAGATGTAGGAAAACTTTTGCTCATATCTCTGACATTAATGTATATAAGAAAATTATTACAGGAGAGAAATCATATAATTATAGAAAATGAGCAATGCACTTAAAATTTACTGGTCATCATCCATTGACGTGGAACAAAGAACAATACAGAAAAATAATCAGAAAAGTCATTTCTAATGACTAATCAGTCATTTCTAAAGGAATATAAGTTTAGTATACATCCATGTTTACTAAAGAGCCTCATTTTTGAGTACTGCATATAGAACAGTTCTGAAATTAGTCATTCCATTAGAAGTACTAGATTGCTTCTTTGTATTAAACTGTCTTTTTCCAGAGAACTGAAGGTAACTTTTCATTATTTTCTTGACATTTAGTGTAAACGTTTAAGTTTTTCTGTAAAGAAAAAAGAGATCATAATATGATAACACTATGGAGTATTGAATGACATGCCCTTCTAGTACAAACATTAAGTCTGTCTATCTTACTCAGGTTGTAGGTAACAGAAAGTAGTAATATAGTATTGAGTAAACAGTACAATGACACTTCTAAGCATTTTTCTTCTATCTCATTAAATTTTCAATAATTTGCAAACAATTATTCCCAGGAGTCATGGTTTTACTCATTTATTCTTTCTGTAATTAATGGGAAATCATGGTGCTTAAAGAGTTATAATAATAAGCAATAGGTTTCTGAATCCTGAAGTACTATATATGCAATTATTCAGTATAATTTTATGTATATTACCACTCTGGGCTTAGAAAACACATACAGAGATGCCGAATGACCCCGCTACAGACAGGCAGCCACCTGGTTCCACACTACAAAGACGCAGAGGACACCAGACCACCAGACCAAGGTACTGAGTCCCGGCTGCTCCCAGCCCAGAGTAAGGGGCTTCCAGGCCACCATCCCTCCCGCTGTTCCCAGCCCACAGGGAAGGGCTTTTGAGTCACCATCCCTACCGCTGCTTCTGGCCCCTGTCCCACCTCACCCAGCTCAGAGGATTTAATCTGTGCAGGTGCTAACAGCCCACTGCCCCAGTCAAAATGAGAAAACATAAATAAGTCTCAAAACCAGACTTCCAGATCACCTACAGCAACCCCAAAGGGAAATGAGATGGAACACTCTGATACTCAACCACCTGGCCCCACTAAACTGGCAACAAAAGGGGATCTGGAAAAAATGAAATCAGAAATAATTTCTCAGATAACAGGAGAAATTGTGGCCCTAGTGCAAGACATGATTAATAAATCTAGAGAGGAGCTCAAGAACATGATGGAATCCCAACATAAGAAACAAATGGAATCCATAAAACAGATGCAAATAGATTTCTAGGACATGAAAAACTCCATTGAAAGTCTACACAGCAGAATGAGCCAATGTGGGGACAGAATTTCAGATACAGAAGATAAGAGAGCAATTAGTGACCAGGAAAAGAAAAATTACTCCAAAATTATAAGGGAACATGAGAAATGAATCCAGCAGCTGCTAGATGATGCAAAAAAGAATAACATAAGACTGATTGGGCTCAATGAAGAAACAGGAGAGAGTGGAGATGACATAAAAAATCTCTTCACAGAAATAATGGCAGAAAACTTCCCAAGCAGGGGAAAAGAGCTTGACATACAGATAAGTGAGGCATATAGGACTCCAACTAGCCTTGATCAAAAAAAACTACACATAGTCATATAATTGTTAAGATTCCAGAAACTCAACAGAAGGACAAAGTTCTCCAAACAGTCAGAGAAAAGAAACAAATCACATACAAAGGAAAGCCCATCAGAATCACAGCAGACTTCTCAGCACAAACCATCAAGGCAAGAAGATCTTGGGGTGATGTATTTCAAGCCCTAAAAGAAAACAGCCTCCAACCCAGATTGATGTACCCTGCAAAACTATCTTTCAAAATGGATGGAGAAATAAGATACTTTCATGACAAAGAGCACCTTAGGAACTTTGTGAATACCAAATCAGCACTCCAAAGAATTTTACACAATATCTTAGGAACAGACATTGAGGATTACAACCCCAGGAAGCAAAGCAGAATGAACCCATCTGGCATGACAAGAAATTAAATGGAAAGGGGGAGAACCCAACAAAAAGAAAAAGTCATGGCAATGACAAGTCAATACGTTTCAGTTATAACCATCAACGTTAATGGTCTCAATTCACCAATCAAAAGAAATAGACTGGCAGAATGGGTCAAGAAGCAAAATCCAACAATATGCTGCATACAAGAAACACAATTCATTAAAAAGGAAACTCATAGACTGAAAGTTAAAGGGTGGAAAACAATACTGCATGTGACAGGAACCCCCAAAAAAGCAGGAGTAGCTATCCTCTTGGCAGATCAAGTAGATTTCAAACCAACACTGATTGAGAGAGATGAAGAAGGACACTACATCCTTGTAAAGGGAAGAATCCAAGAGGAAGAGATGACAATCATAAATATCTATGCACCAAACACTAGTGCACCCAACTATATAAAACAAATACTAACGGACATGAAAAGTCATCTATCCACTAACACAATTGTAGTGGGGGACCTCTACGCCCCACTGTCACAAATAGATAGATCAACTAGACTAAAAATAAGTAATGAAATACTAGAACTCAATTGAACTCTTGAACAAATGAACTTAACAGATGTTTCCAGAGTCTTCCACCCCACAAGATCAGAATACACATTCTTCTCAGCTGGACATGGGTCATTCTCCAAAATAGACCACATACTCACACATAGAACATGTTTAAGTAAGTGCAAAGGAATTGAAGCTATCCCCTGTACATTATCAGACTTGGTGAGATGAAATTGGAGATCCATAGCAAAAGAAACTGGAAAAATTTCATAAACACATGGAAATTGAACAACACACTTCTGAATAACCAACGGGCCACAGAGGAAATTAAAGAAGAAATCAGACAGTTCCTTCAATTAAATGACAATGACAATACAACATATCGGAATCTATGGGACACAATGAAAGCAGTTTTATGAGGGAAATTCATAGCAGTGAATACACATATTAGGAAAACAGAATGAGCCCAATTAAACAACCTGATGCTGAACATCAAGCTTCTAGAAAAAGAAGAGCAGGACAACCCCAAAGCTCATACAAGGGAGGAAATTATAAAGATCAGAGGAGAAATCAATGCAATGGAGACTAAGAGAATGATACAAAAAATCAATGAAGCCAAGAGTTGGTTCTTCGAAAGAATCAACAAAATTGACAAAGCTTTAGCCAACCTTATCAGAAAAAGGAAAGAAAAGGCCCAAATCCATGCAATTAGGAATGAAAAGGGTGAAATGACAACAGACCCAGCAGAAATCCAGAGGATCATCAATACCTACTTCCAGAACCTATACGCCAATAAGATGGACAACACAGAAGAAATGGACAGATTCCCAGATACATATGAATTACCAAAGTTGAACGAAGAAGACCTAAAAATTCTGAACAACCCAATATCAACCAATGAAATTGAAAATGTAATTAAAATCTTACCAACTAAGGAAAACCCGGGCCCTGATGGCTTCACTGCTGAATTCTACAAGACATTTAGAGAGGAACTGCTGCCACTCCTGTTTAAACTCTTCAATGACATTGAAAGGGAAGCAATACTCCCAAATTCATTCTTGGAAGCAAGCATCACCTTGGTCCCCAAAGCAGAGAAAGACCCAACCAAAAAAGAGAACTATAGGCCAATCTCACTAATAAACATAGATGCAAAAATCCTTAATAAGATACTGGCAAACAGAATGCAGAAGATCATCAAGAAGATCATACACCCTGATCAAGTGGGATTCATCCCAGGGATGCAGGGATGGTTCACTATATGCAAATCAATCAATGTAATACACTATATCAATAGAGCCAAGGACAAAAATCATATGATTATCTCCATAGACGCAGAAAAAGCATTTGACAAAATCCAACATGCATTTATGATAAAAACCCTACAAAAAATTGGAATAGATGGTCTCTACTTCAAACTGATAGAAGCCATCTATGAAAAATCAACAGCCAATATCATACTAAATGGTCAAAAACTGAAATCCTTCACATTAAAATCAGGAACAAGGCAAGGATGTCCACTATCACCACTCTTGTTCAATATAGTTCTGGAAACATTAGCCACGGCAATTAGACGAGAGAAAGAAATAAAAGGAATAAAGATAGGTAATGAAGAAGTCAAATTGTCATTATTTGCAGATGACATGATACTCTATATAGAAGACCCCAAGAACTCCACCAAAAGTCTTCTAGACTTAATAACCAAATTCAGTCAAGTAGCTGGTTACAAGGTCAACACACAAAAATCAGTAGCTTTCCTCTACACCAATGACAGACTCACTGAGAAAGAAATAGGGCAAATAATTCCTTTCACAATAGCATCCAAAAAACTGAAATACCTAGGAATCATCCTAACAAAAGAAATCAAAGACCTCTTCTCTGAAAACTATGGCACTCTGAAAAGAGAGATTGAAGATGATATCAGAAAATGGACAGACATCCCCTGCTCCTGGGCAGGAAGGATTAATATAGTGAAAATGGCCATACTTCCAAAACTGCTATATAGATTTAATGCAATTCCAATTGAGATCCCAGCAGCATACTTCATAGACCTTGAGAAAACAATCCAAAAATTCATTTGGAACAAGAAGAGACCCAGAAGAGCAAAAGCAATTCTAGGTAACAGAGACATGGCAGGGGGTATCACAATCCCCAACCTGCAACTCTACTACAAAGCTACTGTGATAAAAACAGCATGGTACTGGCAAAGAAACAGACCTGAGGATCAGTGGAACAGATTAGAAGATGCAGAAACAACGCCAGACACGCTCAGCCATCTCATCTTCGATAAAGGAGCCAAACACCCTCACTGGAGGAAAGATAGTCTCTTTAATAAATGGTGCTGGAAAAACTGGGCTTCAACTTGCCAAAGATTAAAACTAGACCTGTATCTCTCACCATGCACTAAACTAAAATCAAAATGGATTAAAGATCTAAATATTAAAATAGAAACTCTGAACCAGTTGGAACAGAGGTTAGGTAGAACCCTTGAAGACATCGGTGTAGGAAAAGATTTTATGAACAAAACCTCAGTTGCCCGTGAACTATCACAAACAATCAACAAGTGGGATCTCTTCTTATTGAAAAGCTTCTGCACAGCAAGAGAAACCACCAGCAATGTGAAGAGACAACCCACAATGTGGGAAAAAATCTTCACCTGCTCTTCCTCAGACAAAGGTCTCCTATCTTGAAACTATAAAGAACTTAAAAAGATCAGACCTCCCAAATTTAAAGACCCAATCCAAAAATGGGCATTTGAAATGAACAGATATTTCTCAGACAAAGAAGTAGAAATAGCAAATAAATACATGAAAAAATGTTCAACATCACTGGTCATTCGAGAGATGCAAATGAAAACAACGCTGAGATTCCTCTTCACTCCAGAAAGAATGGCTGCTATCATGAAATCAACCAATAACAAATGGTGGCGGGGCTGTGGGGAAAGAGGAACCCTGCTCCACTGCTGGTGGGAGTGTAGACTGGTGCAACCACTGTGGAAATCAGTATGGAGATACCTCAAAGGACTGGAAGTCCCATTTGACCCTGCTATTCCACTGCTGGGGATCTTCCCCAAAGAATTAAAATAATCATACCACAGTGATATATGTGCACTCATGTTCATAGCAGCACAGTTTGTAATAGCTAAAACTTGGAAACAGCCCAAATGCCCATCAACTGGAGACTGGATCAAGAAAATGTGTTTTTTTTATAAAATGGAGTACTACTCAGCCATAAAAAATGAGAAATTAGAGACATTTATAGCTAAGTGGATGCACACTGAGGCGATACTCTTAAGTGAAATAAATAGGACACACATGAATAAATTCTGAATAGTTTCTCTGGTGTGAGAAATTGAAAGTGTAAAGAAGGACTAAATGTATAATAGGTAATGTGAAATAGGAAGAAAAGGGCCAAAGGGGAAGGAAGTGGGAGGGCTAGGGGAAAGGCTAGAAGGGAATGGGATTAATATGAGAAAATGGAAAAATAGGAACAAAATCTTTGTAAATAGGGAGGAATGGAGGGGTTGAAGGGAGGGCTGGGCAAGGGTGAAAAATAAGAACCAAGAGAGATTATGTAAAGGTGCAAATTTCCAATGATGAATGTCATTATATTGTATACCTAAAATGTACCAATAATTAGAATGAATAATTGAAAATGTGAAATAGGAAGAAAAGGTCCAAAGGGGTAGGGGTAGTGGGAGGCACAGGGGAAAGGAAAGAAGGGAAAGGAAAAATGCTGAGAAATGGAAAAAATGGAAATAAAGTCTTTGTAAATAGGGAAGGGTGGAGGGCATGAAGGGAGGGCTAGGAATGGGGAAAAAATAAGAATCAAGATGCATTATGTAAAGGTACAATTCCCAATGAGAAATGTAATTGTGTTATATACCTACAAAGTACCAATAAAAGAATTTAATAAAAAAAAAGAAAACACATGCAAACTGTAGTATAAATTTATATTAACTGAAATGAACACATATTATCTTCAATGACAAGTTTCAGGCATAAGAGAAATATAATGTTTACTGTGTTTGTTAATTCATAATTTTGTATATAGCTTTTGAGTAGAAAAGGAAATTACTGAAACAATGATAATTTCAAGAGTATTGTAATGGCCAACAAGGAACTGCACTTGTGTAAATCATCTGTTTTATCTGCTTAAGATTCCTTTATCCCAAACATTATTGTTCCTTAGACTCTCCCCATGCTAAATCTGTCTCTCAATTTTATTACTTACTACTTATGTAAGACCAAATATGGTCAGTGTATTAAACTTTATTTTTTATTCTTTTATATTTTTTAGTACCAGGTATCGAACTCGGGTCTCTCTGCTTGCACAGCAGGCGGCTGAACCACTGAACTAAATCCTCGCCCCTTAAACTTTATTAAGTGTTGTATATATTTCACCTGAGCAAGTATCTCAGGATACTTGGTTTTTGATACTTAGTGGCATTCTAATATCAATGTGAATATATGATTTCATTGTGAAGACACTATTTTCTTCATATATTTTACCATTATACTCTCAAGGAGAACATTTTCAGTCATTTTAAACTTATTGTTCAGATCAACTTGCTAAGTACCATAATAAAATTGATGCATTCAATCTCTGTAAATAGGAAAGGGCAGAGGGGGTGAAGGGTGCACAGGTAATGGGGGAAAAAGTAAGAACCAAGATGTATCATGTATAGGTACAAGCACCCAATGATAAATGTAAATGAATCGTATACCTATAATGTAACAATAAAAGAACTAAAAAAAAAAAAATTGATGCATTCACTGAAAAAATTTGTAAAACCTGCTGTGGATGCATAAATCATAGGATTGTTTTGATATTTATATAAAATGACTAAACTCACAGAACAATATAAAATATATAAAATATATTCAGTATATAACAATATAAAATATATAATATGCTCCACAAATAGGAGAAAAGTATTCCTCATTGGATGTCTCACAATGGGGAATGTAGGAGGAGGGGTTGGTAAACAAGGAAAAGGCCCCATGTGGTCTGCTGACCAATCTTGACTAGAAGGAGTTAAACCTTTACTAGAGAAATTCCCCTGGGAAGCAGTTCAAGGACAGAGGCAATGAAAGCAAAACAAAACAAAACAAAACTGATGAAAAGGACATAAGATATTACAGCTGGCATTAAGGAGTTTCCAGAGGGACAGAGCACAGGATGGGCACAGAGAAAGTGAAGTGCACAGATGATAAGCCACCCCTACCTCCAATAGAATGCATGGAAAGCAAAGTGGGTAGAGAGGGGTGACCACTTTAAAGAAAGCTTACTCAGTATTTACTCACATCCATATATATATATGTATTCAATCTAGGGTCACTATATTCATCATATAACTATAGACTACAATAGTGTTACTAACACTAAGCTAACCATGAAAAGGTATTCCCTTGACAACCTGCTGCCCACCATAAATATAAGGCCCTCTGAAGGACAACTAAACAAACAGAAAGAAGCTACACATAGATCACCAGAAGAGATAACATAGGCAGAGCTGCCCCAAAGCCAATCTGGTTATGGCAAATTCTAGGTAGGGGGAAAGGCCCTTGACCCGGTATAAAAGCAGCCAAGAACTAAGGCCCATGAGTTCTCCAACTCTCCAGAGCTTCCTACCCTGATTCTTTCTTATCAGGGTAGCTATGTGTCTCCCCTACCATCTTTACAAATAAAGTGTCTTCCTTTTGTTAAACTTTGTCCCACTAGTTTTTCATTGGGCCTGAGTTTACAGATCCCAGTAAGCTGCTGCCCCCAGTGGAGTAGTGGCGCTTATTCCCTGGATGGGATATCATTTGTTCCCTAATTGCCAACCAGTTGCAACAGCTCTATACACAGATTGATGTAGAGTGAATTTAAGCAAGACAGAAAAAACCCAAATCTAAGTCAGACAGCATTTATGATAATGGGGTAGGGTCTCTCAGAGATTCTCAGTAGAAAATTCTGCCTCCTACAAAAGGAAGAGTCTCTCCATGTTTCCCTGATGAACTAAAATTTAGAACAAAGAAAGGAGGTTTTACATTACACTGTGCTGCAAAATATGTCTTGGCCTTTGTAAAAGAATTACTGTCTAGAAATGTGTGTATCCTTGATCAGAAACATTTTTTTCTAGATCTTGTTTTCCTCATCTTGAAAATGGGGATGACAGCAGTATCTCACTCATAAATTTCTGCAATGTGTAAGGGGGTTACCATGTTTTCAGCAAAGTTGAAATAGTGAAGAAACAGACTTTGTGGCTAGGCCAATAATACTGGCTCTCTGGAAAACTAAGTCAGGAGAATCATAAGTTTAGCCCAGGTTAGGAAGCTTGGTTCTTTATCAAGATGTTATCTCAAAAAGAAAAAACAATGATCCTAGCTCACTGTGTAAGCCTTGCATTCACTCCACCTTACCACAATAAAAATGGAAACAAATGTGGTTGATAAAATTGTGGAGAGCAGCATGCAGTCCATCCTGACACTTTCACAAAGTTGAGAAGGTGAGAGGACAGTTTATCTTTTTTTAATATCAAGGACAGTTGCATGGAATTATTTAAGGAACAGGGAATATACATGTTTATTCACAACCCAGTTCCTCATTGCAACACCAGAGACAGGAGCCAAGCACATGAAAGAACAGCAGCTCAATATTCTCATAATGAAGAACAAAGATGTAATAACAGATTTATTTTCAGAAATTTAGGAGTATTAAACCATAGCTAGAAGGATAATGTACATATCAATACAATAGAGAAACACCTAAAAGCCTCCTCAAATGGGAATATGTTTTTGGACATAAAATAGTTGAAATACCCAACACAAAACTTTGCCACACCAGCATATTTTAAAAATAAAATAGCTCAAACTATTAAGAAATGCCATAGAAACAATTCTGTGCTCTGTATGTTCCAAATAAAGCAAGGAAAGTTACATTTTATGCTAAAGCAATCTTGACAATCCCATGGTTCTAATGTTGTATTTTAAAAAGTAATTCCTTCATATTGTGAACCCATAACAGACACTGAGACATAGGTTTGGTCTGTAGAAATCAAATAAAAGAAAAAACTGGTCCTCCAATTGTGATTTGCAGCGAACATGTAACTTTACAAGGTGCCTCAGGATGACAGGGCCAGAAACACCTGGCTTCCCATTGTCCTTTATGGATTCACAGCACCTGGGAGTGTGATGGAGTCCATTGGGATCCTTCTGGAAGAGTTTGTACTCACAAAGATGGAAAATAACCCATGTTACAAGGAGGTACAGATGCTGACTCCCTGAGTACTGCTTTTGGGAATGTGAAATGGTACAGATGCTGGGAAAATGGCTTCGTGTCTCCTCAAAGTGTTCTCCCCAAAGTGACGCCATGAACTGGCCATTCCACTCTTCCCACAGACTCAAAATACTGACAACCGGTAAGGAAACAAGGACCTGTGCACAAGTGTTTATCACAGCTTTTGTGCCACGGCCATAAGGTAGAAACCTAGCAATCATTAAGGCCAGACTACAGGATTGATGCATTACATTTATAGATAAGATTTTAAAGACTTTGCTTTAAAGCAAGGAGAATATGAGTGCAGGGTTCACAGGGTGACTGATCATACCATGGGTCTTTTAACTGTAGAAGAGGTACAGGATTTTAAGGGGGATGATAAACAAAGGGTTTTGGGAAACAGATACCAAGCACCACACCTGGAACCAACTGGAACCACCTGCAGGGCTTAAAACAATAACTTCCAGCTTCCTGTGGGTCCTGGGTCAGATTTCCAATGTCATTCTGCTGGGATATACCAGGGTCCATCCAGTCACAGAGAACTCAGCTGGACATAGAAGTTTTGAAGGCAGGTGGTAGGTATCAGAATTGCTGTGTAAGATATTTATCTTTCTTTTTTTTGTTGTTTTTTGCAATACAGGAAATGAAACTCGGGTTCCATTCACTCTTCATGCTGAACTACATCTCCAATCCTTTTTTATGTTTATAGATGTTGAGTCTTGCTTTCTGCTAAATAGTGTAGCCTGAACTTGAAGTTATCATCTTTCTGCCTTAGCCTTGTGGAGTCCTGAGAGTGTAAGTGTGTTCCCCTGCACCCTGAGGTGCATGATGCCTATCATTAATGGCGTTTACCTTTATGGGAACTTTCATGTCTTCACTTGCTCTGCTCAGTACACCTCCCTCCTGTCCCAGCTCATCCACCTGACCTTTAGCTTGTTCCTTCTTTCAGCCTTTCCCATACCCTGAACATCAATCCCACTTCCTTCCAGTTCCCATTCTTCTCTCATCTGTCTGCCCCTCTTTAACTTCTTTCCTCTGGCCACACATTGTTTCCAGCTGCTCCCCTCCCCAGCAACTTTCCCGTTCTCTGACGCTCCTATCCCAAAAGATGCTTCTTTGCAGCCATTCTGTATCCATGCTGTTAGCCTTTTCTTCACCACCACTGAACTGACAGCTTTACTTCTCCTGATCATCTCATCTTATGTGGAAATTGCTCCCATGTCCTCATTTCTCTTCAGTTGTTTCTATTTTTCTAGATTTCTATTATGTAAACCTGCCATTACAGGTTGTGAAAAAGAAGCCCCTGTGACTGGAATACCAAAGGAACAGCCCTCTTTCCTGTGTGCTCATCCATAGCCTGGACCACTAGGGTGATCATCCCGGCACCCACACAATTTGCTTCCTACTTTTGCCTTTTTCTGGCTTTTCTACTTCAGCCTCTTCCTGTCATTTTCTGATTTCAGCATCTTGGTTACAATCTGCCACCTTTTGTGGTGTTCTGGGTTTTTCCTTTTTGTGTTTTGCCTACGTGAAAAGCAACTCATGATTTCTTTTCACGGTTAAAAAATTGAGTCAAATAACCACAGTCCTCTGGGGGGAAACATTATTTGATGACAAACAAGCAATTCAGACTAACAGGATCATACATTGAGAAGGTGAGAAGACAATTCATCTTCATTTTCTGTTCTCAAGAGACACATGGCCCTGATCTCTTTAAAATATGAGGAATATACATGGTTTTTTAAACCACCCAACTCCTCCTTTGCATGTTAGATACATAAGTGAAGCTTCGGTAAAAAAAATAACAGCTCAATGTTCACAATCAATAAGGAAGGAGAGTATTATTATGTCTAGGGGGTATAGAGTCTGGGGGTCTTGAGACCCCTAGATTCTTCTGTCTCCAACCTAGAAAGAGGAAGAGGAGTCAGTTCAGAAGACAAGTGCAAAGCAAATACAATTTTATTGTCGATTTGTGAGAAAAAGTGGCGAAGAGCTACTGCAGCGGAGAGGGGGGCCTAGAACTGGGACAACACTGAATATGGGGGTGCAGCCTTGTTTTATGGGGTAGAGCCTTGTCTCCACCTCCCTGAGGGTCGACACTTGATTGACTGGATATCAGGCTTGTTGAGAGGTGTTTGGTCTTGTAGGTTTATAGGGGAATTTGAATAGGTATGGGAACCTACACTAGGAGGGACAGTGTTGCCTACACAGGCAGAGGGATCAACACCACAACCTGTCAACTTCAAATCACAAGACTGCTTGAAAGCTGCTTACTGCTCATAGCCACACAGAGGCTGGTTTACCACCCTCTAAAAAGGGCCCAGATCTGTCCCTACAGTATGATTTATATGTGAAAAACTTTAGGAGTACTATGACCTGGCTATAGGTAGAATGCAAATATAAAAGACAAAAAATAAAAACCTCTCTTAAAATATTCATGTACATATATCACTTAAAATACATAAGACAAAATGGTGTAAGACTTGTTAAGACATCTATAATATCTCAATATTGATTACAATAAATTTAGTAACATTTCTATAGGTAATATGTTCACAATAGACCATTAAGTTTTATGCTATATATTAAAGACATCTATGACACCCCTATAGGTCTAATGGTATAATATAAGGAATTCCCTCCCATTCTGCCACTCTACAGGTTACCTTCCAATGGTACTAAGCCTATGGGAAAAGCAAGTATATAAAAGTAGCAGATGTCCAATTTCTAATTCAGAGGAAAGTTGAATTAGGAATATAAAATTTAGGTTCATGAAGAAAAACTGGTTCCTGATGTCCCCTCACAGGTTCCCCAGCTTCAGGGAGTATGCTGCAGTGATTCTATTTCATTGCTCCCATGAACCCAGAGATCTGAATGAATGAGAAGAGATGATGTCAGGCTTTATGAGGGCAATTTTCTAGGAGAGAAGCTTCACACTCAAAGGTCAATCTCAACTACAGTTTCAACAAACTTACAGATCCAGCTTTATCTCTAACCTTGCTTTCTTAACCCTGGTACTGAACCAACATTTCCAGTTGTGCTTCTCGGATTCTTTGACTCACATTCCAAAAATCACTAAAGATGTCTGTTAGACCCAGCTTCCTGCTTCATAGCAAGAACTTGAGGTGATTCTTCTGAGGGATTAGAACATCCCTGGAGAAGTTGGCACTTTCCTCTTAACTCAAGCTTCATCCTTTCCACACACTTAACATCTGGACTTCTATCTGTGATTCAAACATCTCTAATATGTCAACATCATGAACAAGGGACCCCATGCCTAATCCCTATTTCCAAGCCAGAATGTTAATCTTAAATTTGGCTAGTTCTATATGATTTAAAGTGAATATTTACTTATTCCTCTCCTCAAATCCTTTCTGTAATGTGGCTATTCTAAGAAGCAACCACAGACCTAGCATTTGTTAATATTCCATCATTCTGACAAACATCCATGACCTTAAACTTGAGAAGATATGTAATTATTCAAGAAGAGAAGTTCATCCACAAGGGGAAAGACAGGGAATAGGAAAAACTCTCAGGTATGCTCAACCTTAATTAATGTGTCTTCATGCAACCTGAGATGTACACGCAGTCAGAGATAATTCTCTTCCCTTTCTGAATATGCAATCCATTTCATCTGCTAGATTCTTGTTCAACATTAATTTTGTTTTAAATAAATCCCTCTCTTTACTATTTCTAAAGAATGAAATGCCCTATATAAATGACAAAAGGTAAAAATACAATTTCTGGAGGGCAATGGAAAGTTATAAGTAATAGATATTCACTTTAAAATCAAATTTCATCCACAATGTGATTTAGACCCTTCTGCTCTGAGTGAAAGGATTTCTGTCAAATCACTGCTCAGGGACAATCTGGTTTTGTGAGGTCTGACTGAGCAGTGTCCCAGCACCTGGCACATCTTTCCAAGGTCACATGTGTCTGCCTGTCACCTTGGTGGCTGTGGAGTAGAGAAAGGGAGGATAACCTTGTGCCTGGGCTTGGGCTGGTCCCTAATGTGTAGACAGGCAATAGGGTGGGAGGATCATGAGAGGAGGGCCATGCATGTGTTCCCTACATTTCTAAAAGAGATAGCAGTGCTGCTGCCTGAACCCCAGGGACAAACACATACATTTTTGAGGCCAATGTCCTCAGGGCTCTAGGGTCCCAAGAATGAGGATATGCTCAAGTCTCCATGTCCCAAACCCAAGTTTATATGCTTGGATCCAGAAAGGAAAGCAGACCCCAATAGGATGAAGACCTCCAGTGACACCACCCTCTTGCCCACCCTCCAGTTCTTTTTGGTCAACAATTCCAAGACAATCCCCAGACATACTTTCCCATCTGTCTGCAATCCAGCCCACCCCTCCCAGCCAGGCCCAAGTGCCCAACCACCTCCTCACACCCCTCTTGCCTCATCCTCATGTCCCAGCCCATGGAGCAGATGAATTCATAGGGCCGCTTGTGGAGCTGGGAAATCTGGGCTAAGTTTATCCCATAGAGAAAGAAGAATAGGCCCACGCCACGATGAGGTCCCAGACACAGCTTGGAGCCCCTGCCCCCTCTTCTGCTACCTTTTTCCACACTACAGAGGCACAGGGGATTATAAAGGACCTTGTCCTGAGTGCCACAAGATAGAGCAGAAGTTAGTAACAGAAAGAGGACCTCTCAGGCTCCTCCATGAAAACTGAAGCTCAGCAGAAAAGTAAGAGAATCTCTACAATAAAGGCACCCCAGATGACTGTAATTGGTAAGTTGGAGGGATGATCCCCTGGGATCATCACCTCCCATCAAAACCTGCACTATCTTCAGGGGAAGGGCAACTGGAACCTGCAGTAGAACTTTGCAGAGTTCATCCCTGCAGGAGGACAGGGAGCTCAACTTGGGACTAGCAGCCAGAAATCTGCCTGAATCTCACAGATCTGCTACTGGTTGCTGAGACTCATTGACTTATATATGCACATGGCTGCCTATGTTGCCAACTGTGACAGCAGAGATGTACCCTGAAGGAGGTCCATCATCATTTTTTATTTTTTGTTATTTGCAAAAAAGAAAATTGTTTTCTCTTCTTTTTAATTCTTAATTTTTACTTTTTTCTACTCTTTTCAAATTTTTACCTCTCTCTCTCTCTGTCTCTCTGTCTCTCTCTCTCTCTCTCTCTCTCTCTCTCTCTCTCTCTCTCTCTCCCTCCCTCACTGTTCCACATTGCTCTTCATCTCCCTATTTGTTCCTTTCTGGACTGAATTCAGATTTCTCCTTTATTTTTCTTTCCGTCTCTTTTTCCTTCTCTTGATTATCATTACTTTTAAAGGAAAGTAAATATAGTATCTAGCCTCCTTATTGGTGTTAGGTGGTTCTGTTCACATCTTTGCTCTTTCATTCTGCCTTTTCCTCTTGCCTTAACAATTTCTTAGAGTTTGTGTGATCTTCCTGTGTTTTCTGGCCTCATTGCTAATCTCTCCTTATCTTTTTATCTGTCCCTCCCTCCCCAACTTCTTCTAACGCCCCATCCTGAAGGGTAAAGTTGCTATATTGAAGCATTTATTCACTATAAACATATGTTGGGTTGGTTCTTGGTTTCGCTTTAATTCACACAGTTAAATGTGATAGATTAATAATTACCACAAATTGTCATTTTCTAAGCTGCGCTTGACGTTATGGTGTTGCTGAATGTATCATTTGTGCTAAGATGCTGTGAGTGATCTAATCAGTTGTCCTTCCTGGTATAATGAAAATGAAATAGCCTCAGAGTCAACAGAGTCTCAAAACTTAAAGACCAGCTATATCTGGAAGACACCTCTGAAAAGCAATCATTCCACAAGGGTTTTAAACAAAAGCAACAAAGATACATACATTAAGCAATTTTTAAATAACAACCCAGGAATTAAACCAAGGACAGTACCAAAAACAAAAATGAGAAGACATTTAAGCAAGGCACAAACTCAGGCTTCCACGCTAGAAAAGGCAAATTATGGGGAAATGAGGTGGAAAAGTCTGATAATCAACCACCTGGACACCCTCAACCGATAGCACAGGAAGTAACAAAACAGATGCATGAGGCTCTAGAAAAATTCAAAGCAGAAATAACCTCCCAGATAAATACAGAGATGGTAGGCAGAGTGAAAGACATGATTAGAGGCTCTATAACAGAAACAGATAAGAAAATAGATGAGATCAGAAACATGCTGGAAGTCATGAATGCCCAGCATAAGAAAGAGATGGAAACCATGATCCCCCAGCATAAGAAAGAAATGGAATCCATGAAACAGATTCAAACAGATATTCAGGAGATTAAAAACACCATTGAAAGCATGCAGAGCCGAATAAGAGAACCTGAAGACAGAATATCAGATATAGAAGACAGGATTGCAGTTAAGGACCATGAAAACAGAGATTTCTTAAAGATAGTAAGGGACCATGAGAAATCAATCCAGCAGCTGCTAGATGATGCAAAGAAGAACAACGTAAGACAGATAGGAGTCCACAAAAAAACAGGATAAAGTACAATTGACATAATAAAACTGTTCACAGAAGTAATAGAAGACTTCCCAGACAGAGATGGAGAATTGGACATACATATAAGTGAGGCATATAGAATTGCAACTAGCAATGATCAAAAAAATCTACACCTAGACATATAATAGTCAAGATCCCAGAAACCCAACAAAAGAACAAAATTCTACAGGCAGTTAGAGAAAAGAAGCAAATCACCTACAAAGGAAAGCCCATCAGAATCATGGCAGATTTGTCAACACAAACCCTCAAATCAAGGAGAGCCTGAAGTGAAGTATTTCAAGCCCTAAAAGAAAATAACTTCCAACCTAGACTGTTGTATCCTCTAAAATTATCTTTCAAAATTGATGGGGAAATTAGATACTTTCATGAAAAAGAGCACCTGAGAAATTTCATGAACACCAAACCAGCACTCCAAACAATTTTAAGCAATATCCTAGAAAAAGACAGTGAAGGTCACAACTCCATGAGACCCAACAGAGGGCAGCCATCAGGCAAGGTAAGACACTAAAGGGAAAGGGGGGAAAATAAGATGTAAAAGAGCCAACAAGAGTAAAACATCATGACAAGGATGAGTCAATATCTATCAATTATAACTATCAATGTTAATGCCCTCAATTCACTAATCAAAAGAAATAGACTGACAGAATGAATTAAGAAGCAAAATCCAGCAATATGCTATATACAAGAAACACACCTAACTCAAAAGGAAATTCATAGACTAAAAGTAAAAGGATGGAAAACAGTTCTCCACGTGACAGGAACCCAGAAAAAAGCAGGCATAGCAGTCTTATTTGCAGACAAAATAGATTTCAAACCAAAACTAATTAAGAGAGACAAAGATGGTCCCTACATCCTTAAGAAGGGAACAATCCAAGAGGAAGAGGTGACAATGCTAAATATATGTGCACCAAATATAAATGCCTCCAACTATACAAAACAAATATTAATGGACATGAAAAACCAAATAAGCACTAATACAATTGTAGTGGGGGACCTCAACACCCCTGTATCACAAATAGATCATCTAGACAAAAAATTAACAATTAAATTCTAGAACTGAACCAAGCTCTTGAACAAATGGACTTAATAGATGTTTACAGAGTGCTCCCCACACACAAAATCAGAAAACACATTCTTTTCAGCTGCACATGGGTCGTTCTCCAAAATAGATCACATACTAGCTCATAGGACATGTGTAAGTAAATGTAAAAGAATTGAAGTTATCCCCTGTGTATAATCAGACCATACTGCAATAAAATTGGAGGTCAATAACATAAGAAACTGCAAAACTCCCACAAACACATGGAAATTGAAAAACACCCTCCTGAATAACCAATGGATCACAGAAGAAATTAAAGAAGAAATTAGACAGTTTCTACAAGTAAATGATAATGTCAGTACAACATACAGGAATCTGTGGGACACAATGAAAGCAGTTCTATGTGAGAAATTCATAGCACTGAATGCCCATATTAGGACAACTGAGAGAACTCAGTTAAATAACCTAATGCAGAACCTGAAGGTCCTGGAAAAAGAAGGACATAACAAACCCAAAGCTCATACAAGAAAGGAAATTATAAAGATCCAAGCAGAAATCAATGCAATGGAGACTAAGAGAACAATACAAAAAATTAATGAATCAAAGAGTTGGTTTTTTAAAGAATAAATAAAATCGATAAACCTTTAGCAAACATTATCAAAAAAAGGAAAGAAAAGGCTCAAATTCATACAATTAAGAATGAAAAAGATGAAGCCACAACAGATCCAGCAGAAATACAGAGGATCATCAATACCTACTTTGAGAATCTGTACTCTAATAAAATGGAAAACCAGAAGAAATTGACAGATTCCTAGATACATATGAATTGCCAAAGTTAAATGAAGAAGATATAGAAATTCTAAACACCCCAATAACAATGAGTGAAATTGAAAATGTAATAAAAAATTTACCAACAAAGAAAAGCCCAGGTCCTGATGGCTTCACTGCTGAATTCTACAAGACATTTAAAGAAGAACTATCACCATTACTCTTTAAACTCATCAAGGAAATTGAAAGGGAAACAAGACTTCCAAATTCATTCCTGGAAGCAAGTGTTACTTTGATTCCAAAACCAGGGAAAGACCCAACCCAAAAAGAGAACTACAGACCAATCTCCCTAATGAACATAGATGCAAAAATGTTCAACAAGATACTGGCAAACAGAATACAGAGTGTCATCAAGAAGATCATATACCATGACCAAGTCGGATTTATCCCAGGGATGCAAGGATGGTTCAACATTCATAAATCAATAAATGTAATACACCATATTAACAGAGTCAAGGACAAAAACCATGTGATCATCTCAATAGATGCAGAAAAGGAATTTGACAAAATCCAACACCCATTCATCATTTAAAAAATGCTACAGAAAATTAGAATAGAAGGTCTTTATCTCAACCTGATTAAGGATATCTATGAAAAACCAACAGCCAACATCATACTAAATGGTCAAAAACTGAAAACTTTCATAGTAAAATCAGGAACAAGACAAGGATGTCCATTATCACCACTCCTGTTCAATATTGTTCTGGAAACATTAGCCCCAGCAATTAGACAAGAGAAAGAAATAAAAGGAATAAAGATAGGAAAAGAAGAAGTTAAACTGTCATTATTTGCTGATGATATGATACTCTACATAGAAGACCCAAAAAACTCGGTCAAAAGTCTTTTAGACCTAATTGACAGATTCAGGAGAGTAGCTGGATACAACACTCAAAAAACAATAGCCTTCTTATATGCAAATAGTAGATGCATTGAGAGAGAAATTCAGGAAATAATTCCTTTTACAATAGCATCTTTAAAAAATGAAATATCTAGGAATCAACCTAACAAAGGAACCAAAAGACCTCTACACTGAAAACTACAGCACTCTGAAAAAGGAGATCAAAGAGGATATAGGAAAATGGAAAGATATCCCTTGTTCCTGGGTAGGAAGAACCAATATAGTGAAAATAGGCATACTTCCAAAACTACTATATAGATTTAATGCAATGCCAATTGAAATTTCAACAATATACTTCACAGAACTAGAGAAAACAATCCAAAAATTCATTTGGAATCAGAAGAAACCTAGAATAGCAAAAGTAATTCTAGGCAACAGAGACATGCCTGGGGGTTTTACAATCCCCAACTTGAAACTATACTACAAAGCTACTGTGATAAAAACAGCATGGGCCTGGCAAAGAAACAGACCCAAGGATCAGTGGAATAGATTAGAAGATGCAGAAACAACTCCAGACATACTCAGCCACCTCATCTTTGACAAAGGAGCCAACCACCCTCATTGGAGGAAAGACAGCCTATTTTATAAATGGTGTTGGAAAAACTGGACTTCAACCTGTCAAAGATTAAAACTAGACCCATACCTATCACCGTGAACTAAACTAAGATTGAAGTAGATTAAAGATCTAAATATTAAGACAGAAACACTAAACTTGCTGGAAGATAAGTTAGGTAGAACTCATGAAGACATTGACATAGGAAAAGACTTTATGAACAAATTCTCAGTAGCACAGGAGCTAGCACAAAGAACCAACAACTGGGATCTCGTCTTATTAAAAAGCTTCTGCACTGCAAGAGAAACCACCAACAGAGCTAGTAGACAACCTACACTGCGGGAAGAAATTTTTAGCAGCTGTACCTCAGACAAAAGTCTACTATGGAGAATATATAAAGAGTTGAAAAAAATCAGACCTCCCAAATTCAAAGGCCCAATTCGAAATGGGCATCTGAAATGAACAGATATTTCTCAGACAAAAGTAAAAGCAGCAAATAAATATATGAAGAAATGTTCAGCATCACTGGTCATTCGAGAGATGCAGATGAAAACAACACTGAGATTCCACCTCACCCCAGAAAGAGTGGCTGCTATCAAGAAATCAACCAATAACAAATGCTGGTGGGGTTGTGGAGAGAAAGGACCCTTCTCCATTGTTGGTGGGAGTGCAGACTGGTGCAACCACTGTGGAAATCAGTATGGAGATACTTCAAAGAACTAGGGCTGGAGGTCCCATTTGACCCAGCTATTCCCCTGCTGGGTATCTTCCCAAAAGAATTAAAAGAATCATACCACAGTGATATATGTGCACCCATGTTTATAGCAGCACGGTTTGTAATAGCTAAAGCTTGGAAACAGCCCAAGTGCCCATCAACTGGAAACTGGATAAAGAAGATGCAGGGGTTTTTTAATAAAATGGAGTACTACTCAGCCATAAAGAACAAGAAAGTAGAGGCATTTATAGCTAAATGGATGCATATTGAGGCCATACTTTTAAGTGAAATAAATAGGACACACATGTGTAAATACCGAATAGTTTCTCTAGTGTGAGAAACTGAAAGTGTAAATAAGGGTTATGATTAAAATGAATAATTGATAATTTGAAATAGGAAAAGGTCCAAAGGTGTAGGGGTGGTGGGAGGGGAAGGGGAAAGGGGAGAAGGGAAAGGAAAAATTATGAGAAAAGAAAAAAATGGAAACACAATCTATGTAAATAGGGAAGGGTGGAGGGGGTGAAGGGCACACAGGTAATGGGGGAAAAAATAAGAACTAAGATACAACATGTACAGGTTCAAACACCCAATGATAAATGTAAACGAATTGTATACCTAAAATGTACCAATAAAAGAATTTTTTAAAAAATAAAGCAGAGAAAGAAGAACATGTCTAGTTTATGAAGCTTATTGTCCTTCTCAAATTGTTGTCCTTTATTGCTGGGGAAGAAAGCACTCTGCTGGTCAGGGACACAACCAGGAAGAAGCTGGGCCCTGGGTCACCTCCCAAGAACTGGTGGTCCCTTTCCAGCTCAAGATCCCCTCACCCTTTACAGAGTGCTCTTGAGGACCAGACAACCATGGAGAGGCAAAGATTGCACAGGGTCCTTCTGAACGTGCCTCCCACCCAGAGGATGAAGATGGAACCCCAGTGAAGACTCCTGCCCCTGTCACCAGATAAGGCTGACACCACCATCTCCCTGCCTCCATCCTTTCCCTTCCCTGCAGCTCATCCACAGGGCCCACACCTGTCTCCTGACCATGTAGAGAGCACCACAAGAGGGTGACCTTAGTATATTTCTGTGTCCATCCCTCTCCTCCTGAAAGGCCAGTACAGGGCTTGGCCCAAAGAATGCATGAATTCCACCAATGTTTTTCCTACATGTCTATTCCCATTGCTTTACAATCCCTGGTATGGGATACACTCCAGGTTTTGTTGAAGAAAAGAAGGAAGGAAGGAAGGAAGGAAGGAAGGAAGGAAGGAAGGAAGGAAGGAAGGAAGGAAGGAAGGAAGGAAGGAAGGAAGAAAGGAAGGAAGGGTAGGTTTATCCAAAGAGAAAGACCACACAGAGCCCCTAATGGACTCAGTACTGTCACAGAAAGCACCTGAAGAATGAAAATGATTGAGGGACTGTTTTAAGAGTGCATGCATAATTTTCACAAGACCCTTCCCACAACAGTTGTTCACTGAAAAGGGCTTAGGTAAAGGGAGGGGGAGAAGAGGAACTAGAGCCCAAAATATCCTATCATGGCGGGACTTGAAGAACATACTATTGCAATGCAGATGGGAGATTAGGGAAGGGTGCAAACAGTGTGGGAGTTTAGTTTTGTTTCCAGTACAGGGATGGAACCCAGAGTTCCTTGCTAGTCTGTGTTCACAGTCCTTATTTCTCTTTTGAAATTAGGGTCTTATTATCTTACCACCTCGCACAGGCCTGTCTCCAAGTTGCCGTTCTCCTACCTCAGTCTCCTAGAGTGCACTGATTAGAAGCATGCCCACCTTCCTTTCTTCTGGTTTTTTTTTCAGTACCAGGGATGGGACTCAGGACCTTGCACTTGCCAGTCAGGCAAGGCACCACTGAAATATATATCCCCGGCTGGGCTGTCTTTGAAACAGGGTCTCATTGAGTTTCCCCTTGACCTTGAAACATTGGGCTTCAACACATGGATTCAAACAATCCTCCTCCCTCAGCTTCCCAAGTGACTGGGAATACAAGTGAGCATCACCATGGCCATTGAAGTTTGGCAGTTTCAACCAACTTGAAGATCTAGAATTTTATTCAAGTTCAATGTGTGAAGACACATGAACAGAAAACAAGATAAAGACAGAAAGAAGTGTGTTTGGAAGGAGCAATGAAAGAACATAAAGAAGTATCAAGATGATGAGCTGGTTTGGCAACAGTGATTGTAGAGCAGGTGAATAAAAGAGGAACTCTCCAGCCTTGGTCTAGATGAAGTAATCACCAATGCAGTAACCAGGAGTCAAGTGAGCTGTTAGCCCATCCTTAGGAAGGATGAGCAGGCAACAGAGATAGAGCCCACTCCATGGCCTGTGGAATGACTTCTCAGAAAGACCATTAGGGAGCATGTTACATTCACTCTTTGCCTGTAAGGAGGGTATACAGGAGGCACCAGTCTTGGAAACACAGACAAGGGGGACTGAAAACACACTTGGTATTGCTAAGGAAGCAGATCCACAGAAGGTGATAAATGGCTGCCCCTTGGGTTTGTGAGCTAAAGATCACAGGTGAGCTCTTCCTACCTCTGTACTCTGGGAGCTTTCTTTCCCCTGGTTCCATTCTTTAACTGCTATGATGTTAGATTGCAAGTTTTACTAAAAGAAGTACTGAAACACTATAGAGTGGGGCTCCTTTTCCACAGAGTTAACAATACAGAGTGGTTTAAAATCGGAGGACAGGTAAGAGCCCCACTCCCTTCACCCTGGAAGTTGTCCAATGGCCTCTGGGGGAAGGTACAATGCTCACAGAGCCAGGAAGAAATGGATCCCATGGTACTGCCAGGGGAAGAGGCCAGCACAGCTGGGAGGCACTGATGGGGAGAGAGGAGTCGGAGAGCAGGCACCCCTGGAAGAGGAGGGATGTGGGGATTGCAAATAAAAGAGGCAGCAGGGCTCCACTCAGAGAAGACACCCCAGTGTTGGGTGGCCTGGCTATTGGGGAAATCAGGGTGTTGAAGGTCATCTCCAAATGAGAGCATTCAGGAGAAGGGAGGCCATGATGCCCAGGAGGGCACTTCCAAATGTCTCTTTCAGACAGGCATTGAGATCATTTGAATGAGAAGTGAGTCTTTTAAAAAATTAGAGAAAATAGGTCCTCCAGAGCTAAGGGGAGGGATCAGGAACTTCAGGAAGCCCCAGCCTAAGAGGCCATATCCAGGGAAGATCATGGCCTGAGCTCAGATACCAGAAGATCCAGGAAGAGGACAATCTGGCCATCTAGTCTGCCAAAATCAGCCAGGCCACAAAGGCAGACAGTGTTGAGACCTAAATGGGTCCTGAGGGTGGGAGGATGAAGTAGGAGTTCCCAGGAGGGACTGAAGTAGAACTGTGGGGTTGGAACTCTGCCTTCCCCATGCTATATCACAGGGTCACCCCATCCTAGGGCATGAGGACCTCTCCTTCTTAGATGCTCTCAAGTTCATGTCCTAGGCCAGGAATCTTTCGATAACAAGATCCTCTGTGAGGAGAGCTTAGTGTTAGGTTGGGACCTGGCAAGGTGTTTGGTGTGAGCAAAACAACTTGGAGCAAAACTACTTCTGCCTGAGAGATGGTGCTGGTTGTGACCAGGGTCAGGCTAATGGGAAGGGAGTAAGAAGGCCAGCCTCATTCTTGAGATGCCTGGAAAAGCAATTGTGAGAGCTTGAGTACCAGCTTAGAACTGCAGCCCAAACTGCCACAGCCTCTCATGGCTCATGAATGCACCACCTCCAAAGGCAGGATGCAACCAGATGTTTTCTCTTATGATAACAGGAATGGGGAACATTTTAGAGGTGCTGTGTGGAGTCTCCTTATCCAGTGGCCTGAAAAAGGCAGTGGTGCTCAGGTGGTACTGTACAGGTGCTTCATCTTCATCTTCTTCCAGCATATGTGTAGAATCCTCAGGGCTTACTCACCTTGATGATGCCTGGCTCCACTTGTAACAAACATGCTGGCTCCACTGCTTGGGAGGTAAAAGCCTGATGTCTTCTCTGGGTGCTAAGTCAAAGCCCCAGGGGCCCTCCCCTTCCTCATCCTCCTTGCACTCTGATGACCACTCCCTCTTCCATTTGAGGCCAGAGGACCCACGTAGGAGGCTGGGGGTCCCACTTGGGGTGAGTTAGAATACTCCTGGTGTTCCTCCTCCTATTCCACCTCTGGTTCTGATTCTGAGGGGAGCAGTTCTGCTTCTTCTGGGCAAGCACATGGGACAGGAAGTAGTGCTCTAGCTCAGGGACTCCATTACTGAGACCTTTCCTGAGGTCTTGCCTGAGCTCTTCCTCAGACTCTGAGCAACAGTCTCTCTCCCTCCGTGCATATGCAGCCCTGGGTAAGGTTGAGAAGCAGAAGTCTATCTGGGGCCTGACTTATCCTCAGAAAGAGCAGGAGGCTGTGCTCTGTACCCTCCTGCTTGTCTGTCTCCTCCCACCTGAAGTGGCCATAGGCTGTGAGGTGATGGCCTGGTCCTCCCTCACACAGTGCTCCTCAAGATCTACTATTGCTGCTGCCAGGAATTCTAAAGGTAGGGCTTTAGGCTGCCTGGTAGAATTGCACTGACTTTCTCTTAATGGACTGGAATCTGAGAAGGGGTCACATTAGTACCCAGGGTAGGCAAGGGGTACCCCTGCCTCATCTCCTCAGACACTCAGAGCAGAGTGCTGGCAAGGGAGCGTGGAGCTCAAGGTGAGGCTGCTGCCTGAACACGCTTGGGATGCAATGGGGACCAAGCTTCAGGCTCCTGGGAAGGAGGGGAGGTGCAGCAACCATTTGAAGAGCGTCAGCTGAGGCCCAGCCCTGCCCCCTGGCTGTTGCTTGGGCAGCACTAGGCAGGTCATGTGTCAGTCAGTCACACTCCACCTGCACCCAGTGACACACATGACCCAGCTGTTCTACCTCCCACTGCAGCTGGAATAGCTCCTGGTGGCATAGATGGTCTGTGCTCAGGTTCCTCATCCCAGGACTGGCCGAGCTCCCTGGGCAAAGTTTCATCTGCTGCTCCAGGAAGCACATCTTCTCAATGACATCGGGTTGTGGTCCTTGTGCTCCTGCAGCTCTTGTGTTGCTGCATGAGGCTAGGAAGAACTCCTGGGGGGCTTCAGGCAATGGACAAGTCAAGGAACTCCTAGGGCAGCTCCTGCACCTGACCTGACCCAAATGGGGGCAGGGTTGTGTGGAGAGGGTGATGCTGCACCCTGCAGAACAGCAGGGCTGCACCTTCCCTCCCTTGCTTCCTGGTGCCCACTGCAGTTGATTCCCCCTGATGCTGGTGGAGATAAAAGCAAGGATGGAACCACAGGCAGGGTGGGTGTCAGCACCTTCCAGTCAGCATCCAAAGCTGGATCCCTGGACAGGAAGGCTTGACTAGAGCTGAAATCCTTCCATGGAAGGGTTGGTGAAGATTAGGACTCACTTTCCATCCTCTTGCCCCAGCCTCCCAGAGTACTAGGATTAAAGCCATGCACCAACACACCTGCATATTTTTATTATTAATGTCCTGAGTGACACGGTCAACCCTGAGCACAGTGAGAATCTTCGATTATTTGGGATGCCCCCACCTGTGACCCAGAGCAGGATGGGACCCGAGGAGGAAGGAGCCAAGTACTGGCTGGTGGAGCCTTGAAGGATTAAATCAGGGAAAGGCAAAATTAACGTCAATGAAGCAAGGAGGCACAGCTGTTCAGGCACGGAATGGAAAGAGAACTGAGATGAAGTCTTTATATTTCAGACTGTGTAGGAATCACTTGGGGTTCCCTGAAAAAGTGGAGATTCCCAAGCTTCAGCCCCACAAATTGAGCCTCAGTAGCTCTGAGGCCCAATAGGCTTATTTATTCTAATGAGTTTGTTTAAAATTTGGTGTTTGTAGTACACCAGCTACATTCCTCTTGGTGTTTGGTACCTGGATAGCGCATCTTGATCATTTTGAATCCCTTCATACCTCCTCCTACTCTCCCGGTGCCTTCCCCAAAATTTATGTAAAAATGCTCCCGACAGTCTGTTTCATCCATTCTCCTGCAAATGTCATGATTTCCTTCTTTATGGCTGAATAGTGTATCTATCTACCCATCCTTCTATTCTATCCATCCATCCATCTCAACCACATTTTCTTCATCCATTCCATTGAGAGGATCTAGGCTATCTCCAGATACGAGTATTTGTGAGTGGTGCTCTATCCATATGGATATGTATGCATCACTACAGTGTGATGTCTCTAACTCTTGTGAAAATATAATCAAGAGACTTATAACTGGGGCACACAGGACTTCTAGATTGTTGAGGAATCTCCACACGGATTTCACAGTTCTGCTAGTTTATATTCCCAGCAAGGTAGAGGGATTCTACCCCCTTCCTAACATCCTCACCAGCATTGTTGTTTTGATGATGAATTGTTAATTTTGGAATCCTTTTTTGTCAATCTAATATTAATTGAAAGTTTTAAATAGTTGTCAAGATTCGCACAGTTCTTGTATGCCCATACAGTTACACTATCACAGTGCACTTATTCCAACTAAGAAGACAGTGTTTGCACATCACTGTCCAATCCAGACTTTGTCAGACTTTCCACCAGTACCATCTATTTTGGGATCCCTCCCACTGCATTTAGAGAAGCTTCATTTTCCCCAACCACTTTCAGTTGATGTGAGGAACATGGCTTGGGGACATCCTGAAAAAAAATTGGAGCATTTAGAGAACTGAATCAAGTTGGGTTTGACCTATTCCCAAGTCTGGGAGATGAAAGCAATTTTAAAGCTTAAAGGGAATAAACAGGTGGAGATGGTGAAAAGGAACTCCCCTGCTCTCGGATGATAGGGTATTACCTTGAAAAGGGACATCTAATACCTGATAAAGAACTAGATTTAGGAGGGTAGGCAAGCTGCCGAATTCTCGATCCAGCTTAAAGATACACTTAGGGCTGAACTGGTCAGGAGAATTGCTAAATATAGCAAGTTGTGCACAGAAGCTTTAGGAAACACAGCAGAGCTCAAATAGGTGAGCAAAAGGGATGACTAGGTGTGAGCCTGTGCACCATATAGAACCTGTGTGTCCACTGAGCATGGTGGTACATTCTGAAGATCCTAGCACTTTGGGGCACTGAAATAGGACTGCAATTTCCTTAGCAAGACTGTATATAAACAGGATCACAAAAGATATCTGTGAATGTAGCTCAGATTGAAAGCCATAGGTTCAAAATCCAGCATGGCAAAAGAAAAGTTTGGGTTCCTTGAATGTGGATCTAACTTTGCCAGTGGGTCACAGTAACCAACATAGAGCATTGTCATGTTGGACAGTAGCTGAAGGTCACATGGTGAAGTTGGGGTAGTCCTCTTGCGAAAAGGCCCAAAGGACTTCAGCAAATCAGGCAGTGGGAGGGGAGGTGGAGGCACATGCTTTTAGGGGACAAACTTGTCACACTGAGGACAGGAGTCACCATCTTTGTATTTTTGTTTTGTTTGGGTTTTTTGAGACCAAACACCGAGTGTGAGTTCCTAAGCAGAAATGGTCACGCTATGCATAGTTCAGCTGGCCTTGAACTCACAGTTATTCTCTTGCCTCAGCCTCCTGATGCTGGGATTACAGGTGTGTGCCATCACCATGCCCAGCTCAGGAGTCACCATCTTCAGGATCCAGGTAAAAGGTCTGTAGAATTAACAAAACTAAGGATCTGCAGAAAAAAGTTTTTAAAACAATGACTCATCTCTGTATAGTTGGAAGTCTTTTGCAGCAGACACTACTATCTCACTGAGGACTTTGATTCTGGGACTATCACCAAATTAACAAACTCACGTTCAAATTGTTTAGCTCTACCACAAGTTTATCCTAAACCACAAAATAATATTCTTCACATTTATCTCACAGAATGTAGTTTTTCTTTTCTTTTACATGAAAAACTCATTTAAAGTACTTTGGCCAAATCTGCCTTAGAAACCACATGGAATGTACTACTATTCTAGGGGAACTGGGCCTATTGAAGGGCTCTCAGATCATTAGTGTTTTGTGGCACAATTCCAGGCCTTACAGGTCCTGTAGTCAGACTTTAGGTAATCTAATGCTTCAGAGATTCTGGGTTGAAGCTACAGATTCAGCATAGAAAATGGCACCATATTCAAGGAGGCAGCTTCTGGGTGAGCGAACAAGCAGCCATAGCTATGAGAAAGCTAAAGAGATGGGTGGGTGGTGATAGATAGTTAAGCTATGCTGCATGCCTTAGCTAAACTAGTTTCCAAAAATACTGCTTCACCAGAACACAGAATGGAGATTGAACTATTTCCAGATAAACAGGTTTTTGCATGTTTTTAAGCAAAAAATAGCATGTAAGAAACTAAAGAAGTTCACCTTTGTAAAACCAGGACTCATGAGTGAGGAGGATCACAATTTCAACTGCAGGTTGGGGAACCTGGCTTAGTGAGAACCTGTCTTATGAGGAACAAAAGACTAGGAACGTAGCTAAGTGCTATGGCCCTAGGTTTGATCACCAGTGCAGCATAGGGAGACACAGGACACAGAACTATTGGATTTCACAAGAAGACATGTAAAAAAGTTTCAAAACCAGACTTCCACATCACCTAAAGCAACTCCAAAGGGAAAGGAGATGAAACAATCTGATATTCAATCACCCGGACTCCCTGAACTGGCAAAGAAAGAGGATCTGGAAAAGAAGAAATCAGAAATCATTTCTCAGAGCCAGGGATTTAGCTCAGTGGTTCCAGCACCTCCCTTGCAAGCACAAGGTCCTGACTTCAATCCCAGAACCAAAAACAAAACCGCAAACGAAAAAGAAATGATTTATCAGATAACAACAGAGATTGTGTCCTTAGTGCAAGACATGACCAATAAATCTACAGTGGACACAGATGAAAAAATAGAGGATCTGAGGAACATGATGGAATCCCAACACAGGAAATGAATGGAATCCATAAAACAGAGGCAAACAGATTTCCAGGAGATTAAAAACTCCCCCTGAAAGTTTACACAGCAGAATGAGCCAATGTGAGGACAGAATTTCAGATATGGAAGATAGGATTGCAATTAGTGATAAGGAAAAGAAAAATTTCTTAAAACTACTAAAGGAACATGAGAAATCAACCCAGCAGCTGGTAGATGATGCAAAGAAAAGTAACAGAATTCTGATCAGAGTCAATGATGAACAAGAGAGAATGCAGATGACATGGAAAAATATGGTAACAGAAGTAATGGCAGAAAATGTCCCAAGTAGGGGAAAAGAACTTGACACGTAGACAAGTGAGGCGTACAGGACTCCAACAAGCCATGATCTAAAAAAATCTACACATAGGCATATAATAAAGGTTCCAGAAACCCAACAAAGAACAAAACCCTGCAAGCAGTTACAGAAAAGAGACAAATCACATACAAAGGAAAGCCCATCAGAATCACAGCAGACTTCTCAATGCAAACCCTCAAGGCAAGAAGATCTTGGGGTGATGTATTTCAAGCCCTAAAGGAAAACAGCCTCCAACTCAGATTGATGTACCCTGCAAAACTATCTTTCAAAATGGATGGAGAGGGCCAGGGATTTAGCTCAGTGGTTTCGCCGCCGGCTGCATGAGCGCAAGGACCTGAGTTCAATCCCCGGTACAAAAAAAAAAAAATTGATGGAGAAATAAGATACTTTCATGATAAAGAGAACCTTAGGAACTTCATGAATACCAAACCAGCACTCCAAAAAATTTCAGACAATATCCTAGGAAAAAACAATGAGGATCACAACCCCAGGAAGCCCAGCAGAATGAATCCCTTGCGTGTGACAAATTAAACACAAAGGGGCAGAATCCAACAAAAAGAAAACGTCATGACAAGGCTTTTAAAACTTTTAACTTCATCTCCCTAATAAATGTATAATTCAATCTTGTTATTGTACTGATTAGTATTTTTCTGATTCTAAAGTTGCACACCTTTCCTCATGCTGTACTGGCTATTTATCATCTTCTTGTGACTACTTTTTAATTGGTTTGTCTATTAATGAGCTGTAAGAGTTCTTTATATATTCTGGTCATAGGTTATATGCATTGTAAATATGGTCTGTTTAAGGACTACTTTTCATTTTAACAATGTCATTTAAAGTTCTAAAGTTCATTTATCAATTTTTTTCTTTTATACATCATGTTTTTTGTATCCTAGGTAGTTCTTGCCTACACTAACTTCATAAACTTTTTCCCTTATAATTTCTTCTTAGAGTTTTATAGTTTTAGTCTTTCATATTTAGGTTCATAGATCCTTTCAAGTTATTTTTATGTATGGAAATAAAGGGTTGAGGTTAATTTTTTTTATATACGGATACCGGGTGTTCTAGTGCCATTTGCTGAAAACACTATCTTTTCCTCTGCTCTTGAATTCAGCTCATATTCTATAAAATGTTAATGTTAAATAATCTTTCAAAACTCAGTGGACCATATATGTGTGGTTCTATTTCTAGATTCTCTGTTTTATTCCAATGATCTATATGTCTTTCCTTACACCAACACTGCCTTGATTACTGTAGCTTTAGAAGAAGTCTTAAAATTAGGTACTAAACATCTTCCAACAGTGTTTTTTTCTTTTTACTTCCCTAGGTCCTTTGTACTCCTACATAACTTTTAAATTTCAATATCCAATTCTTCATTGACAGCAAGTACACATAGACCTGAATTTTTACATATACCTTGTGTTTTCTAATCCTGCTAAATTCAAATACAAGTTCTAGGGGCTCCTAGAGATTTCTTAGTATTTTCTCTGTAGATGATCATTTCATCTACATATAAAGATTTTGCTTCTACCTTACCAATCCTATCCTAATTGTGTCATTTTATTGCCAGACTATTTTGATTTGGGCCTAGGTTTCAAAGTTTAATGGACAGGTGTAGAGTAGGCATATCTGCCCTTGTTCCCCACCTTAGGGATAAAGCATTGTATCTTCTCCATTCAAATAAAAGGCATTTTTGCTAGAAGTATGGAGTACACGTCTTTAATCTGTTGAGAAGGTTCTGTTCTACTTCGGGTCTCCTGATAGCTTTTACCGTGAACAGCTGTAGAATTTAGTCCAATACTTTTTCTCCAACTAGTGACAGGGTCATATGGCTTTTTCCTTTCCTCTGTTAAAATGATGACTTTTGGGGGTGGATCTTCCAGTGCTGAACCAACACTGCCATCCCTATAATAAAACCACTTTCTACATACTGCCAGATCTGACTTCTAAGAGTTTGTTTTGTTAAACAAATTTCTATCTATGTTCATACTTTTTTCTTCTATTATCTTTATCCACTTTTAGGATTAGCACAATGTTGATTTCCTAAAGTGAGGGGAGAAGTGTTCCTTTTTTTTTTCTGCTTTAAATGTTTGATATAATTTATCAGTTAAAGTGTATATGAGCCTGTTGTTGTCCTACAGGTAGGTTTTCAAGCTAGGAATATACTTTCTTTAATAGATGCTATTCAAATTTTATATTTCCTCCAGAGTTAGTTTCATTAACTTGTCTTCCAAGGTACTTCTTAGAAGTTGTCAAATGTATTTCAAAACAGATTTTTGTAATATGCTTTCTATATTCTTTTAAATTCTGTAAAATCTGTGGTAATGTCTCCTAGATCTTGATATTGTAATTTTAAAAATGTATAATCGATATTGTGTAATAGGAAGTAAAGGTCTAAAGGAGCACTGGAAGTGGGAGGGGTAGGGGAAAGGAAAGAAGGGAAAAGAAAAAATATGAGAAAAGGAAAAAAATGGAAACAAAGTCTTTGCAAATAGGGAAGGGTGGAGGGAGTGAAGGGAGGGCAGAGGAAGGGGAAACAAATAAGAACCGAGATATTCATGTAATGGTACAAGACCCCAGTGATGTATGTAACTGTATTTTATGCCTAAAATGTACCAATAAACTTAGTGGGGGAACAAAAACACCGCTAATGTCCATCAAAAAATCAGAGGTAACTACAAGATGACATAGGAACATTTAATATTAAAATATCTTTAATATGAAATAATTCATCTTGTAGACTTAAATTCCAAGACAAAACACACCATCTGAATTGTATAGTAGGGAGAAACAATTCATTAGTCAACAAAATATTTTTATCTGTGTCCCCACAAACAAACCTTTAATGGAACTGTATGATTATATTTTAAAGATACTGTACCAAGTCATAACGGACCTGTGAATAAATGATGGTCTTACTTAACCTGCTAAATGCAAAGTAACAGAAAATCCTTTTGAGTGTATCTGTCTACCCTAGGTTCTTAGGAAAGAAATGTCATTCTGAAATGACTGGGGAGAGAAAAACAAAGCAGACCATAGTTTATGTAGAAATCCAACTCTTCATTCTAAGTTCTTTATAGTTAAGTGGGCATTTTGTAGTTTCCAGGGAAACTGATATAACATTATCTGAAATATGACAAAAAGCAGGCTTCTGATGTACCTATACTGTACATTTGGTGTCTGCCACTCTTTCTACGCAAATTTAAGAATAATAACTAAACACTGAAGCTGAGGATTCTCATCACTTTAGTGAATGGCAACATTTTACCTTCCGTGCAGTACTGGGAATCCAACCTGTGCTCTATGCATGCTGCAGAAGTGGCCTACAAGTGAGGTACCTCCCTGCCCCTACACATTCAATTATAAAAGACAAATGGTAGAAGGGAGGGCAGGGGTATGGGGAAAAGATAAGAACCAAGATACATCATGTAATGGAACAAGTTCCTAATGACGAATGTAACTGTATCGTATGCCTAAGATGTACCAATAAAGTAAATGGGAAAAAAATAAAAGAGAAATGGAAATTGGAAATGAAAATTTAACCCTCATGTCATAAACGTATAATATCAGACTGTTCACAGAGTACTTTTCAGTACCTCAGGCCTACTGCTGCTTATCTTTCTCCTACACTTGCTGCCCTCTTCCCAGCTTCTCCTAACATTCCACTGTCCACAGCATTCTCACCTTCAAGGCAGTTCCCAGAACAAGCCCGTTGACCTCACTAGTACATTTAGGCCATTTGTTACTTCACTTTTATTCTTATCCATTAGAATGAATGTGCACACATGGCACAGAGAGGTAACTGTTGCCCCTGAGTTGTACAAAAACCTAAATGGAACTAAGTAAGGGAGTAAGTTCTGAAGGAAAGGTCTAGTTATGGATGCAACATAAGATGCATTCAGAAAATGTTTTTCTCAAGTACTGAATTTGGCCTATGTAACACTTCCACGTCAGGCTGAGCTAGGAGTTAGCCAGAAATTGCTTTAGTCAGTTCCTAACTTTGTTTCTTAATCTGTAATACAGAGAGAGTATACACACATATAGTATTTCCTTTGCATTTGGAAGGCCCAAATGACATGCACAACACATGAGACCATGTTGGAAAGCATAAAGAATTATAAAAGGTCCTATTTATGCTTTCCCCCTTTTTATTAGGACATGTTTGCAATATGTTACCCCTCTAATTTTTGTGTAAAATCAGAGGGTTACTTTATACCAAGAAGCAGAGTGTATGTGTTCAAAAGTACTTACATGCTTTCCATTTAAAGGTGTAATTCATATATTTATTCATTCTTTAGTGATTTTAATATTCTGAAAAGTTACAAAGGCAGGTTGATTATGAGGCCTAATTAGACTCACAAACCAAGAGCCCAATAAAGTAAAAATAAAGACCTGTAAGACATTTCCTGTGCAGTAATGAAATAAACTCTGCCATCTTGGACACATACATCTCTCTGATACCATGTTTTCCACTTCACAGGAGGTGGTTTTATCCTATAAGTCCAACTCTCTGGGAAGAGAAGGTAAGAGGATTCCAAGTTGAAGGCCAGCCTGGGAAACTTAGTGATGGAGAGAGACCCAGCCTCAAAACACACTTTTTTACAAAGGGCTAGGGCTAGAACTAGGTGCAAAGGCCTCGTATTCAATCCCCAGCACTTCAAAAAGAAAAACAAAGGTAATTTTCAACAAGAACCAACTTGATAGCCGTGACTATTTTTATGCTTTCCAAAATCCTAGGGGTGAAAATAAAATATTTTCTCTCTTCTCTTCAGCAGGTTCCTTTCCCTTTCACATTCTTACCAGCTGAGCAAGATTCTACTGGCAGGAGGGGCAGGAAAGGAGAAGGGGAGGCCACAGACACTCCTGAGCTGGCGGGTCTGCCACTTCAACTCCCAAAGCTTTACCTTCCTCATTAAACCTTCCATTCATGTTTCCTCTTTTCAAACTTTGGACCAACATCTGATCTCACGTGCTACCTACCTCACCTGTCCTTTAGAACAGGCAAGATAAAGGCTGGCAAGTGACAGGAGCAGGGCTAGAGATGTATTTGTCAAAGTGGGAAACATGAAGTAGCCAGAACTCTGTGAGTAAACAGTGAGGTAAAGAGAAGCCTTTCCTGCACATCTGACATGGTTCTCAGTTATGTAAAGCCCCCCTCCCGCAATGTTCTCTCTTTCTGCACTCAAATTACAGTTGGAAGAGTAAATCAGCTTCTACAGAGGTAACATAAGAATACCATATGAACTCCTATGACAACCTCTACTTGAATTTACCTAAGAAGTCCTCAAGTGTTTGGGTCTGAACTGCTAGAGTGTCCCTACCTTCACTGGTGTGAGGAAGAATCAGTTCTTACCTGTCTCCTTCATTCAGGTACCAATCACAGCGAGGACAGGGAGATGGGACAGATGCTCTGATGCTGGTGTGTTTGAATTTTGAGAAAAGGGAGTGAATATACCAAAAATGTCCTGATAAAGTCCCATGGGACAAGGTATAGAGCTACTAACAGGAAGGGTCCAGAATGGGATTTGGAATAAAAGAGGCCAAGAACTGGGTGTTAGGTTAGAGAGGGAAAGACAATGACCTTAGGAGACAGGGAAGGGATAAGTGTGGGAAAGTGAAGCTCGGTCAGAATCAAATCCCTCCTACATGTGCCCAGCCCTGAGAAAGCCAGGCCCTGGCAGGAAGGATCCTTAACCCCCCAGGACACTGGGGTTTCCAAAAGTGAGGGCTTCACCTAAGGGCAGACAGTGTCCGCACCTCATCTACCTCCTCACCTTATCTACCTCCTCACCTTGGGGCATTTTGCACTCACCAATGTGACGGTCATCCCTGGTTCTCATGAAAATCTCCTCAGTCTTCTGGGGAGCAGGTGCTTCTGCCACCGCATCTTTGGCCACTGCCCCATAGATCTCAGACTCAAAGTGCGGCTCCACTGGCCCCTTGCGCCTGCCCACCTTGGGGCTGGCATTGGGGTCCACACAACAGCTCAGAATGTTCCCCATGGGGCACCACTGCACCTTCGCTCAGCCCCACTTGACCAGCTCAGCAATGCTGAGCCCCTCAAACTGACTAGTCTTCTGAGGGTATGTGATCTCACTCAGTTCAAAGTGAATAGAGATCCCACACGTGCTGAGAGCCAAATCCAGTGCCAGAGATTAGGTCGGATCTCCTCCTCCTTCATCTACCATGTACCAACTGAAAACAAGAGACCAGCATCTGCCAACTGGAGTGCATCCTGTGGTAACCTGGTTACCAAGAGCCAATCAGGAGCAGAGTTCTATCCACATGCCCACCCAGCTGCCACCCTATTTGATTCAAAATTTCCCACGTAATCTATGGGTGCCCTGCTCTGTAGCAGACACTTTTGCCCAGTATTAGCAGACTATAAGTTATAAGTAGCACAAGCTTCTTGCCTCTTGCCCTTCCATAATTTGGCTGTTACATTAGAAGTAGCAGAGTTTGGCTCAGTTCGATCAGCCTTGGTCAATGGTCTCCAAATATATCCTTACCCTCTAAATTAACCTTTGGTTCTCTTTAGCAAAGACATGCTAGTGCCCACATTCTATAGCTCTGCCTGACATAAAATGTCATCCAGAGGTTCCTGAGGCCTGCCCAGGTCCCTCCTTTCCATGCTTGTAATAAACCCTGCATGTCCTTGGGGTCCTTTGTCTTTGCTGACCAGAGCAGCTTGGATCAGCCCAAGACTTGGTTTCTCTCAAGTCTTTGTCTCTGTGTCTTTATTTCCCTCCTTCCTATTTCAGGAACATGGGACTGGCTCACAGGAGATCAAGACCCATGGCCTTGGTTTTCAATAGTGTCCCTTATAATTGACACACAATGTGGGTATAGACTGAACCCCTGGGTGACTCTCCCTGCAAGACAAAGTGGTGCAATTTGAGACAACATTTGGCTGTCATGGAATAATTCCAGATGTAGATGCGGGGCAACAGCTAAGCCCAGTCAATAGCTATCCTTCTGATTACTATCTTTTCTAAATACTGTGGGGAACATGTATCAGATCTTGTCAGAGAAGCAGCACCTATACTTAACAGTGCTGCAGACCTGATTAAAGAGGCTATCTACGGGATACCTGAAGGTACTATTGTTAATATGCTACTAGACATTTACAAATATGTCCCTGTTTTTCCAAAGCAGGGCCTCTAGAAATGGAAATTTGGGAACATGCAGGAATCATTCTCTGTGATGTCCACTGAAGAGGTTATCCTCTTTCTTCTCAAACTTTACTTTCTTGCAGTTTACTTCTCTTGGTTTTAACTCTGCTCCAATTAGCTCAGAATAAACAGCTGTGCCCTTAGCTATGATGGTGCCTGAAATGATTCTAGCCATTTCAGAGGCAGCAGCACCTGCAAGTACAACATCAATTGCTCCTTGGGCGATAGCTCCTGCACTTTAGCCCACTCGGTGGGCCACAGTCAATCCCATGGCTCTACCTGCACCAGAGGCAGGTTTCATCACCTTCAACATGGTTGTGCTCTCAGTTAAGATGGCACCTGTGGTGGCCTTGGTCATGTCTCGCCCATGGTTATGGTGGCTGAAGTGGATACAGTGACCATACTGGACTGTGCAATCATGACTGATATTTCCAACTGTCAGCTGACTCTTGCTCAAGAAGAGTGTTTCCTTTCAGCCTGAACCCCTCCTGACACTATTCTCTCCCCCACCTGCTCTTTTGGTGACTGTCTTTCCTGAACTCCCAGTAGCTTCAGCCCCTCCCAAAGAGGAGAGCAATTTATCACCACCACCTCCTCAGATGGCACTATCAGCTTACTGCTCTCTTTCCTCTCACTCACTATTGCCATGTCATAGGAAAGGCTGCAATGATAAGGGAGAATTTCCACAAAGGAAAGTCTCCTGTCTGTCTAATCATAAAGCTCAATAATTTTGTTTTAGCTCAATAATTTTAACCTTGTGAAATTTTTACTTAGAAGATATTTGCCTATAATTTAAATTGGCTTATAAAGGTTATTAACTTTAAAGACATGCCCTTTTTTCCCAGATTCCTGGCTGATCCTAATGGTATCAATATTAATTTTACAAATGTAATGCATGCTGTTGTCTATATATAACTCAAAAACTTTTATTGGTTAAAATAAGTGTTAAGTTTTGCAATCTGCTTTTTTTTTTTTTTTTTTTTTTTGTACCGGGGATCGAACCCAGGTCCTTGCGCTTGTGAGGCAGGCAGTGAAACCACTGAGCTAAATCCCTGGCCCAACAATCTTCTTTTTATAGGTTATTGAAAGTTGGTGTCAAGGGCCGGGGATTTAGCTCAGTGGTTGTGCTGCCTGCTACACAAGCTCAAGGACTAGAGTTTGATCCCCGCTATCAAAAAAAAAAAAAAAAATTGTTCTGAAGATTATCAGACCCTTAGGTTTGGAGAGGTTACTTAATGGGACTCCCCTTGGTAAATAAAGGAGTGGCCACCTGGGAAGATTTCCAGCCTTTGTCCAATAGGGTGACCCCAATAGTTTCCATAGCTTTATAAAGGACTTGCCCCAGTAAGCACTGCTAAACATATTATTGTGATATGTTTACAGTGGTCATTTTCAAAAGGTTACATTTTCTGTGACATAAACAATAAAGGTTTTATTTAAAGGATGCTTTTGGTACCAAACTAAATTAAAGGGCATGAAGTTTCATATAATTGTGATACTTATTATTGCTACTTTTCTGATGTATTAAATGTATTCACGCCTTGTGACAGTACAGGCCTTCCAACGTATTGTTTATGGTAATAACCTCCTTTTGATTTAGGTATTTGCCTTTCTCTAAGGCTCCAACTACAGGTACACTTATAGGCTGCTACATTTTCCTTAGATGGCATCCTATTAACAGGTAACAACTGAGGTAAGAGTTGTTATGTTTTGGAGGAGGGATGAGTGCACTTAACAATGGCTATTTTATATTAAGAGAGACATTTAAGCTTGTTACAAAAATGATGTCATCCTCATTGTCACGTTAAATATTGTATGTGGCTCTTGATTTAAACTTTTTTTCTGGTAACATTCTATACGAATTCAACTACTAGAATGATGATGATCGATAAAAATAGCAGCCCTCTATTTTTATAGTTCAAAGTGTTTGATATACAGATAAAATTATAATAAGTATACTACTCCTATTGCAATGCTAATGCTATAGATCTTCTCTTCTGGGTATTCAACAACTAAAGTTTAGAGACTAGAACCAGAAAGTGAACTAGGTTTAAGAAGACAGCCAATATTTTGGCCCTGGCCCTCAAAGGTAACAAACAAAAACTCAGGACATGAGAGAACATTTTCTATGAGATCCTACAACTTTGGTAAGTCACACAACCCTCCTGAGCAGCGAGATTGTTTGACACCGAAAAGATAAGAATCAACAATGTACAGTTTGTCAAAGGAATGTCACCTGGAAGGAAAAATCTCCCATGCTTTCACATGAAAGTAACATGGTCAAGGAAGGCTGTGACACATCCTGTGACCTGTCACTGACAGGACCTGAGAGAATCTATGCATGGATCCAAGTAATGCCTGAGCAGCCTTCATTACTGTGATAGATAATAAGAGGTTATTAAATTTTATTTAATACTGGTCTCACCTTAACTTGGTCTGAAACACCCAGTAAAAAGGTACAACTAGAAGACAGATTTAGCTCAGTGGTACCGTGGCTGCCTGGAAAGCACAAGGTCCTGAGTTGCATCCCCAGTACCAAAAAAATAAATAAATAAATAAAAGACATGTAAACTCCAGGCAATAATAATATAGCTAGAATTAAAGAGGCTCCATTTGCTAACCATAACTGGCAGTTACCAGATACACTGGTAGTTAAACACCGTTATGGGTCATTAGATAAAACTATGAAATTTATAAGACTTCAACGAGAGTTCTAAAACTTTAGCTCAAATTTTTTTAAAAAATATTAAATTTTTGATATTTTTACACTTTAATTACAAAAATGTATGACAAAATATTGGACTTACAGATAATTTCCATTGGTGGAGGTGACTAGGAGCCAAGAAATCACAATTCCGACGTTCGACCCTTAAAAATAGTTTCTAAACATGGCTTTTTTCCAAACCACTTTTTTATTTTAGTGCTTATACTTTAACTATACATGTGCTAATTTCTTTAAAGATCTTGTTTATCCTGGTCTACAGGCTGCCAAACCCTGAGTGATCAGGCAGGCACTGTGTGGCTGAGCTATATCCCCAGCTTCACTAATATTTAATTGATAGAACTCACAACACCTGGTGAAATGAGAGGACGAAAATAAAGATTTATGCAGCTGGACAACACAAGAGAATGAAATAAACATTCATGAGTACAAAGTGATAGTACACAATTAAATGAATGAGGTAAGAAAGGAAGGAAGGAGAGAAGCAATGAGACAAATCTTTCTTACAAAAGAATTCCAGATACAAATTTAGATGCAAAATAAGAATACACTACATGAAGAAAGAATTGTCAAGTGGCTTTGCATCAAATTCAAAAGCCTCTGTACAGCTGGGGATTTAGCTCTGACGCTGCCAACTGCCTCCCAATCACAAGGTTCCCAGCAGTTCCATCCCCTGTACCAAAAAAAATTTTTAAAAAGGCAAAGAAACATTCCTCGAATGCCTTGAAAATACAGAAAACTGGAAATCTAAATGGAAAGAGAATATTTCTCCCAGGCAGGGTAAGTAGTGAAAGTGAAAATGATCTAAGGAGTGCAATATCTTTTGAAAATCCCACTGATTTCTTGAGAAAACATTATCAATCACCTAACCGGTCCAAAACAGATGCCAAGCAGTACCACAAACCTCAACATCAACAGTTTCAACCCTGACGCTGTATCCATCCCTGGTTTTCTGGTGCACTGGGTAACCCCTGCCCAGCCGGCCCTCCCCTTCCCCCCAGTCGATGGTGACACTTCTCCTCACTTCTGTAGCCCTGCTTACCTGCTGGGCCCCGTTAGTTCTGCTGGTCAAGTTGCAGGAAGGCCTTGGGCATGGTCAGCTGGACATCCTGGGTGGGCGTCCGGAGTCCTAGGCAGCAGCCTGAGTCCTGGAGTGTGGCAGCCCGATGTCCCAGGTAGGGGCCTCCAGTGCTAGGTGTCTGGCATCCCGGAGGGCAGTGGTCTGGAGTGGTGAGGGCAGTGGGTGAGTCCTCGGGCCCCAAACCACTGAGGGACTGGCTCCGAGGACAAAGACAAGGCTGCAACCTGATGCTCCGTAGGTTTAGCAGGAGGAAAAGCTTACACTTCATTATGGTTTGCACACTACAGAAACATACACAGCCTCCACCCAACACCCGTCACAAGGGAAAGCAGGTTGTGGGGGCAGAACAGGTCTTAGGAGGTAGAGGGGGGGTGGGGGGTTATCAGGAGAGGGAGAGGAGGGCTAAGAAGGGACAGGAAGAGACGAAGGGAGGGGTAGGGGAGAAAAGGCGGGGGAGAAGACAGAAGGATTGGGGGGAGGGGCAGAGGAGGGGGAGGGGCCGGGCTGGGTCACCGGAGACGGAGCAAGGCCCCACCGGACCAAGGGAGTTGGAGAGTGGAGCAGTGGCAGGGCCCTTGGGGCGGAGAGGAGGGTGAAAATGGCCAGTCCGCATCCAGCTGCCGGCAGCTTCCTCGGCCACCTCCATCACCATGGTGCAGCCCGCCATCCTGCAGCACCACGTGGCCGCCGCCGCCATTGGCATCCACCCCCACGCCCACCCGCAGCCCCTGGCCCACGTGCACCACATCCCCCAGCCCCACCTGACGCCCATCTCCCTGTCGCACCTCACTACTCCATCATCCCGAGCCACCCTGCCATCTTCCTCGCCAGTCGCCCCATCCACATCATCCCCGCCTCTGCCATCCACCCCAGGCCCCTTCACCTTCCACCCTGTCCAGCACGCTGCCCTCTACCCCACCCTGCTCGCCCCTCAGCCTCCTGCGGCAGCTGCCACCGCCCTGCACCTCTACCGGCTGCTTCACCCCATCTTCTCGAGCAAGACCTGCAGCACCCCCCGGCCACGGCGTATAAGTCAGGGCATGGGAGTCTCTCAGGCCAGGGCAGGCGCCTAGCGGTTCTTCCCTTGGGGTGTGGAGCCAAGAGTGCCAGCCTGCGCACACTGGGCGTGCAGTGTCCAGTGTCTGGGAGCCAAAGAGTGGAGCTTTGGCTTGCAGGGATGGGCTGGGAGTGAGGCTGGCTTTGGGTTTACTATCAGGGATCCCTTTCCTCCTTTTGCTGTGTCTCTGGGCTAGGGAGCTCCTGTCAGTGCTGCCTGCACCTCCAGGTTGGCACCACCACATGGTCCCTTCTTGCCTCTATTTTTTATCCTGTGCTCCTCCTCTCTTCCGTCCTCAAGACACTCTCCTTGTCTCTGGCCCCCAAAAGGTCCCGCGCCATCCACTTCTGCTTTCCTGGTGCCCTGCTGCTCCCACTCCACAGCCTGTGGCTGGTGTCTTCCCTGTCCTCAGTGACATGTTGCCCAGGTGAGGTGTGAAGGAAATCTGACCCGGAACCAGATGTGACCCAGTCCCTCATCCAGAAGAGGCCTCCGTGCTGCCCCAGGGGACAGTCCTCCTGCCCGGGCTGTGACCACTGCCCGCACGCTTCCCAGGGCGGGCGCCTGTGATGGGCATATCTTCTGTGGTGTTGGTGTTCCCTTCTTCATTTATAGAATTTTTTAATGTAAAAATTGCACTCAACTCTATAAAGGGAAATGCTGCTTTTTGTAGCTCATATAAAAAGGTTCCATATTTGTGGTATACTGCAGTAGTATCTTCTACATCCAGCTCTTTAAGTGATCCTTCTTCGGTTGGCTTTGAGTAAATATGTTTGCCCTAGTTGAATTAAGGAACTTTAAGGGTTATAAAATGAAAGCAAAAAAATAAAGTATTTGTTTTCTGCTAGATACAAAAAAAAAATGTACTATGGCTAACTTTGAGTCTAATCTGAATGTACATGTATTTTATTGAACATTGTTTAAACATTGTTATCGCTTACATTTTGTTTTGTTTATATTTTTTTTCACTTTTCTACCTTTTCCAGCTTCTTCTTCGCATTCTCAAACTTTCCTGTTTCCTTTTCTTTTTCTTCTAATGGGTTAAAAGTGAGTACTTTAGTGGTTCATTAGTTACTAATATTTTAGTAATTGCTCTAGAGCTTCAACGTGTATTTGATATAATGCTTAATAAAGTTCCTATCTATGTTCTTCTCCCAAGCAGACTAAAGACTGTATTTTGAGGATCATTATATTTAAATATCCTCTAATCAATTATTAGTGGTCCTAGTGACTGGTTTTTTGTTTTGTTTTTTGTTTTGCTTTGTTTTGTAGTACTGGGTTATAAGTCCATAAAAAGGAAAATAAAAATCTTTCTTTTGAAATACTAGTTGGCTCCAAGGTTCTTGGAGTGAGAAAATCTGCTGAGAATGGGTCCAAGTGACAGCATCGTGAAGAACACAATTTTACCTCACCAAGTTAAACCGCCCTGGAGTTCCTAGAAACAGTCTTTGGGCAGGAATGCCTGCAGCCATTCCATTTTTTGGCAGGGATTTCTCCATCATTCTTTACAAAAAATCATCAAGTTCACTGATACCAGTTCATGGCCTTTTTCTGCAAATTCACCATGAGGTTCTGTGTACTTATATTAATATCCTTGACTGGCACGCCTCATGTAATGAACACCTCTGAGATGATTCTCAAAGTGCAGTTGGGGTTGACGTGCAAAGACTTCTTGCCCGCTATCTAGGTTTGGCTTTTCTGCTGTCCACATTAAGATAATTTGTCACTCAAGACTGCGTGGAGGTTGTCACTCTGGGCAGTCCTGGCTGGAGTGCAGCTAGCCCCTACACTCATTTGAGACTAGAGAAAAGGAAAGCAGAGATGCAGGGGAAATTTGTGGAAACCAAGCTGCTGGGTGAACTGTTGGGGTGACTCTCATTGGTGTCACATTGTCATGAATATAATTTGGATCAGACTTGCCTTTTATAGGCCAGGACATTTATACTATTATGTTACTCTGTCTCCTGACTAAAACTTGGCCCTGAAAGCTGCATGATTTTGGTTTGTGCGTGTGTGTGTGTGTGCGTGCTGCCTTAGAGTTCATGTCACATGATGTGTCCAGATGAAAAAACTCCCCAAGGAATTCCATTCAAATTGCCTGACAGATAAATGAGAGCTCTCATAAATTGCATCTGTCAAATTAACCCAGGTGACATTTAGTTCACGTGCTTTAGATAAATGTTTGATAGATAAGTTAATTTAAATTCATTGCTTAAATAAAAGTAGAAATGTGTTCAGAACTATTAGCATACATTTTTGCCCGGATTGCTGAACAATCAAGATTGTATTTATCCACCTCCTGCCTCGCAAGCGCAAGGTCCCAGATTCGATCCACGGTACCAAAAAAAAAAAAAGATTGTATTTATCTCTGTTACATGTTTAGATGCAATGTCCAAAGCTTTCTATGTGTCAAGTAGAGCAACTTTCAGGGGTTTGGCAAAGAAATAACAAAGAAATGATCACACTTCTCTGGTGTCTCAATTTTCATGGATTGTAACTGCTAGAAATAAATAAGTAAATATAAATGTCTACAAAGGTACATAATAAAGATAAAATATTGAGAATTTTGTAAATAAATTGGAATACTGAGATATCAGTTAGTAAATATAAATTCAAATACTCTTGGCTTCTTAAAGTCTATAAAAGACAATATACCTGGGCCTTGTAAATGTGCTTTCATAAATTGATGACACTTGGAAAAATAATTTAATTTTGCCTTCTTGGGTTTTCACAAGAAGTGGGATCATTTAAGAGTTAAAATTCTAATCAACATGTGCAATTCCATATGCAAAGAGTGCAAAAGGAAATTAAGCTGTGCCTTGATGAAAAACTATTAATAGCATAAAATTATATTATGCTACTGTGATGGTTTGTGTTTAGATGTCTTCCCAAAGGCTCATGTGGTCTTAGGTGGGGCTTTTTCAGAGGTGGTCTATATCACATATTCAGTATCGATGGATTTGAGAGATACATGGATAAATTGATAGATACATAGAAGTGGAGACGGGAAAGGAGAAAGACAAAGACAGAAGTACCTGCTAGGTTCTTAACACACACTGGAGACAGGTGTGAAGACACAGAAGTGGACAGTGAGGGGTGAAAGTGTGGTGGGGGACAAGGAAAGAAAATGTTCATGTGGTATCTACAGCAAGTGCCACATGTACACATTTGTGCGGACTCTGTGTGTGTGCATGTTTGTGTGCACATAAGGAGATACACGAGATGAAGACAGCAAAGGAGATGGTGACCCCCTCAGGAGCTCTGATTCAGGGATTTTACTTTTCTCCCCTTCTAATGTGCAGTGTTGTTTTATTCCTCTCCTCTGGCAATCGTGTTATTTCTATTATCAACTGGGGGGTTGACTTTCACTATGAGAATAAAAGAAGCCATTTCTCATCTTTATGGGATTTATATGTTAGAGTTCTACAGAGGGCTTCATTTGAAAAAGAGAGTTCTGCTACCAAAAAAAATGGTTGCAAAGCCCTACTCTGGACAGTTCTGCCATCCTCCCCCCAAATCAGGACATCCACAGGGTAGAGCGATGTCTCTGTTTGCAAGGGGAAATGGTCTTTGCAAAAATGAAGAATAAGCAATTCTTTGTTGAATTAAAACAAACTGCAAATTACAATTTACAGGCAGACTAAACTGGCAGCCACAGACCACACCCAGCTCACAGTTGATTCAGTTAGGCTCAGGCAGGTTTTCTAAAAATGAACTCATTGCCAGTATACAAAATCAAGAGATTCCATACTTTTGAAAAATCTGAAGATTGAGGGGGTGGTGTTTGTTTGTTTGTAGAACCCAAACTCTTGGCAACATTGAACCCCCTGTTCCTGCCTGAGAACCAATCAGCTGGAGCCTCAGTGCCCCCACCCTCTGGTGGAAGTCATGCTTTCCAGGCCCTGTATGTCACATTTCCCACCAGGACCCTTGTCTCATCACCTATTGGCATCCTCCATCATCCCAGGTGGCCACCTGATTTATGGGAGCACAGGGATGAGGAGAAGGTGTTGGTGAGCCAGGACTCAATGTCATGGCCCTGATCAGGGCACACTGGGACCTGGACTTGGCATGGGGCTTTGAGTTCCCACAGGGGCCAGGATTTCCAGGTCCTGGGAGCCCTGTTCCCACACAATGGCTGCCATACATGGAATGTTTATGTTTCCCCCAAATCCATAAGTTAATGCCTAACCCTCAGAGGATTGAACCTTTGGAAGCTGGAGCCTTCAGGATTCAATTGTCATCCTTCCTAAGGGGGCCTCGAAGAGCTGCCTCACCCCTCCCACCATGGGAGGGCACAGAGAAGACTGTGGTCTAGGAGCCAGGCCATGGCCTCATTGACAGAGACACAATTTCCACCAAGGTTTTACTTGGGATGAGTATACAAGAAGTACAATTATAGTTCAGGACACGCAGACCACGGTGCCCAAAGAACAAAGGAAAGGGTCAGGCTTTTACTGGGGAAAAGAGATGATGTTAGGTTGCTTTGAGCAAAGTCCATGAACGTAGGCAGTGTCTCATAGTGCTGGGCTCTGACTGGTGAGTATCACCCATTACCAGGTACGGTTTGCATCCTTGGAGTTAGAGTTAGGATCTTGCCATTTTGGACCGGGTTTGTAAGGGATCTTTTGAAACAAGTTTGTACAGCCTGAGTGTCCTTCCCAAAGGCCTCCTGCCTCCTCTTTAGTTGGATATGACACAAATGACTGTATTTTGTATAATTGACCTTCACAGCCATTACCAGACACAGAATCAGCTGGTGCTTTAACCTAATACTACCCGCCTCCAAAATAGTGAGCAATACATTTCTGCTGCTCACAAGGGACCCAGTCAGTGGTATTTAGTTATAGCTGCCAACCTAGACCACTGCTCTGACAGCTGGACACGGCCCTGCATTGCTGGTCCCACTGGCCTCTGTGCCCCTCACTGGCAAGGCTACACCCGTGCCCAACAGGAGAGGCCGGTGGCTGAAGAACACGGACTCCCTTCCTGTGCCCCTCCATGGGGGCCTTGGGAGGAGAAGAGACCCCAACCTCTTTGAAAACCCCTCTTTTCCAAAGCAAGCATGTTCCTGATCCTGCCCCAAGCTAGAGAGGTAGAATCCATGCAGGATCCAACCCAGACAACCTCAGCCAGGATACAACATGGATGCTCCTCTGGGACTTCGAGTCCTCCACCCACTGACAGTTGAGCAATAGCCACATCCTGCCCCAGCCCTCGGCTTACTTCATCCTCTTCCTTCTGCATGACTTTTCCACCACCTGTGCTATCTGATGCTGCTCCCCATGCTGACTCATACTGACAGCCCCAGAACTGACAGTGGCTTCCAGAACATTCTTAGCCTTTTGATTAGCACATCCCTGATCATGACCCCAAAAGCTGAAACTCTGCCAGGCTGTGCAGATTTTCCCAGCAAGCTTCTCCTGCTCTTAACTCTTCGTGGTTGAGTACTATGGGGAACGGATTGTTTCTCCCTGTGTTGTGCTAGGTTGTTTGCTTCTGTGGAGGGCAAGGTGACCCTTATGTGACTTAAAGAAGGAAAAAGTTGTGTATTTGGGGCCAAGTGCTTCATGGAAGCACCCATGTGATTACTCAGGCATCTTCTCTTCTCTAGTTCCTTCTTTTTTCCCCTTAATAATGCTCTGAGGGGGCTGAGGATTTAGCTCAGTGGTTCCACCACCTGCCTTGCAAGTGCAAGGTCCCAAGTTCAATCCCTGGTACAAAAAAAAAAAAAGCTGACTCCTAAGAATCCCTCTGCTAACTCTGTGCCATCTACACATACCCAGAATGGGCATCTGGGGACAGAGCTGGTGGGGGAAGGCCATTACGAGCATGGAGGACCAAACCTCCCTTCCAGGTGCTCACAGGCTCTATGGAGGAGTTCTGAGATGTGAGCTGGTGAGATTTGTGTAACGAATGTCAGGTCAGGAGGTGGAGCCCCACTAAAGACCAACTAGAATCGTGTCCAGAGCCAGGAGATCAGGGCAAACTCCAGGGCTGCATGCCTACCAAGGTCAAGAGGAAAGATAGTTCTGTGGCACTCACAGACAGCTGGAGGACTTGGGGTGAAGGCTCCCGAGGACCTGTAGTCCACTGTGTCCCTGGTAATGGATTCTGGCTAGGAACATGCTGGAGATACAGCCTTCAGCCATCGTTTTTCAACCACCTTGGGGGATCAGTGCTTAATGGTCAGCGAAATAATTAATGATCTTCATGGACTTGGTGGATTGTAATATCCTTCCTGTCCTCTGAGCCTTACAGAGGCTATTTATTATAGAGTAAAGGTATTAAATTCATACTTGAGAGTGTTAAAGGAGGAAGACAAATGGCCTCAGATGAAATAAATGACTTCTAAAGGAACATTCTTCTTGAGCTGCTGTAACAACTAATTTTCAACAAAACATTCTGGGGTTTGAATTAGAAGCTTTCTTTTTTTTGGTGTTGTTGTGGTGGTTCTTGCTTTTGCTGCAGCTGAGCACTTTGCTGCTCTCCAAATCAGTTTCTTTTCCATTTTGTCTGGACCTTACAGTACTGGAGTAAATCACTTCTCACACCCACCCTGATCTTTCCCTCTGGTACAAGGCAAGGGATGAAAGGACATCCTGGTCCCCTCGTGCTCTGACATTTAGGAGTTCCATGATTTTCCAGCTCTCACCCTTATGTTTCCATGTTACTGACCACAGAATTAGAAATTAAAGTGTAGACTTTAAGTAGAAATGAATTAGAAATTAAGTTAGGTTTGATTAGAGAGTAAAGCATGAACTCTTCACAGCTGTGGATATTTATAGCTCCAGCTGGAGTGGACCATGCTGGTCCATTGTGCAGAGAGGCATTTGCTTTGAGAATAACTCCAAGTTCTTCTTTTATTTAATTAAAAAGTAAACACCATGACCTGAGCTCTTGTAAGTGTGGCTTGTTACACTGTAGTCCACACTCTGCAAATTAAGGTGCCTCGAGCTTTCCATTTGATTTCATATCACTTGGAATAAATGTGTTGAAATTACACTTAATATTTCAGTGGATGGCAGAGGAAGCCAGATGTGGCCAGCTTACTGGAAATTAAAAAAAAGATCATGGTCCAGTGAATCACTTTCATTCAAGCACAAACCATTTCTTCTACACTTTCCATTTCCTCATTTCAAATTGTTACTTTCTGATTTTGAAATTGATGGTCTAAAGGAATGAAGAGCTCAATAACCGAAGTAACCCCACTGCCTTTGACTGTCATCTTCTGTCACCAAATACCTGGTGAGGTGACTTTCTGGATCCCAGGGCTCCAAGACAGAAACAGCTTCTCCAGAATGGCAGGAGCAGTGCACTCTGGGGACAAGGCCTGTATGTCTCCACCTGGGGGTCCTAAGTCCCTAAGTCCTAAGTCCCCCTCCCCAGTTCACAAGGCAACACGATTATAGCTTTTATTTCTGGCCTGATTTTGAGCTCCACTCACCCCTTATTCATTGATAATACCAAGGTCTGCTGTTGGCATGGTCGGTGCTGGCCTCTGAGGACACCGTGGTGAGGAGAAGCTCCCCTGACCCACTGGGGTCACTTGATGCAGAAAAGGTTTTCTTACCCTCCCTTCTGGCCCCCTTGGTTTTTCCTTGCAGCTATAAGGGAACTAAAGAGAACTTACCCTACCCTAGGCCATCAAAACAATGTACCAGCCTTCACCTCTGCAAGCATGACACTATGGTGAGGGCCTGCAAGTCTGGAGCACTTCAGAGTGAGTGTATTTGTGATCCTTTAAAGACAGTGCGACTCACCATCAGAGCCTCAGTAAGTGTGAGCTCATTATTCACTCACTAGAAGATTCCAGGCAGTGAATGCCAAGGTTATTACAGTGATAGCAGAGGTTTGCATGGAGTCAGATAATACTGATTGTTTTGATGGAAAGGACATGAAGTTTGAGGCATAATGTTTAAATGGCAAAGATAGAAAGAAATTTTTTCACTTGAACAGTGTCATCAAATACATATGATACACAATGTTTATGGGTATAATTCTACTTATCCAAAGCAGAACAATGAAGGATACAGTGGGGATTGGAGGAGGTAAATTAGAACCTGTAAACTGAGGGCAGTGATTTCAGTTGAAAGGTATCATCAACAATGAAAAGTACAGCAGGCATGAAGCCACACCCTCTCATTTTGGGAGAGACTAAAATTTTGCACATTGCCTAGTATAGTGTAGGAGATCAATAAATATTTCTTCAGTGGATTTTAAACAATTTACCAGAATCACAATTGCAAGAGGCTTCAAATCATCCACACAGAAGGGTTTTGATAGCATTTTGATTGGAAAGCCAGAGATCCTATCCCAGAGCTATTCAATCAAGCAGGGCGAGGTGGGTTTTTGTTGCAAGTGCATGTTCATATGGAATTGTGGAAGTTGGTGGCTGATAGACATCAGGGAAGAGTAAAAGTACTCTCTGAAGGCACTCACTGGCAGAGTCCTTAGTACTGGGAGATTTTAGCATAGCCCTATCAGTGCATTACGGATGAAACAGACGAATAGGAGATTATGTTAAAATCCTCCCTGAATCAACTCTGTATATACATGTGTGCATGCAAGTACAGAAATATACACATAAAATTTTGTTTCTGCAGAAAAACATATCATAGTTATAAAAACCTGAAATTTTAAGATTCAAATAGCAGCCATTGCTGGAGCCACATTTAACACTTTTAATGCAACAAGGTATAAAATGTAAAATCAAAACTCTAACTGTATATTAAGTGACACTCCCCCTAATGCTACCAGACAAGAGCAGGGAAATATCACTACCGTATGTTTATATAACTGAACATCATCAATCATTACAAATTATATCATCAAATGTTTTTGGCTCAGGAAAATGTTCAAAACACAGCTGTGAATTGAAAATTCATTAACAATCCCTACAGACAATATGTTATCAAATGGAGCTTAACTTGAGTGACACAGATACAGGACCAGCAAAGGTAAAGCAGACTCTTGACTCGGATGAGGGATGTGTGTTGATATTTCTGGCAGCTTCTATCCCCACCAATAACATTTAAAAACAACCTAGAATATAACAAAATATGTGGACTGGGGTGTAGCTCAGCAGTAGAACACATGGCTGCCATGTGTGAAGCCCTTAGTTCAATCCTTAGCACTGCAAATCTATATTTATATCCACATCATCTATATCTATATCATGTATATCTGTATCTATATCATCTATATATCTGTCTATATCTGCGTGTGTGTGTGTGTGTGTGTGTGTGTGTGTGTGTGTGAATGTGGTTGGAAGAAGGGCTGGGAACTTATCTTGAAGCTGTATGTGTGGAGCAAGGCAGGTTTTTATTGAGACTGTGTGTTCTTCTAGAGTTCGAGAAGTTGATGGCTAAGAGGGGATAAGAAGGGATTACATAGATACTGTGTATATAATATTAGAGCACTTTACTTTTCCCTCACTTATATCAGTATAGCAGTTGGTGGGGTGTGAGGAGGGAGTAGTTCCCAAAAAATCAAATTTTCATTCCTTCCAAGCAATGAGTGAAGAGTGTCCGAGTGCATGAGTCACAGAGGCTGGACCATTCCTGTGCTCTCACCAGCCACAGCATCTGTTTCCCCACAAGCTCACAGCCCACCGGCTGGCCTGCACTCTTCAGATTGTGCAAGGGATGGTAACCAAACTGAATCTGACATATGGGGAAAGGAAGTGGGGGCCCTGTGATTGCAAACCCAGAGGCCACCTGTCTCAGACATGGCCATGTCCAGGTGCCCACACAAAGTGTTCTGCCTGCCCTTTCCTGCCGACTTCCTTGACTGCTAGTTCCTTTCTTGCCAAGCCATCTTCTGCAGTTAGCAGTGGTCTCTGGGAGCTTCAAACTTCCCCCCATTAGCTGCCCAGGCAGAAAGCCATGGCTCTTCTCCAGCAGGAAGAAACACTCGGGAGCTCGTTGAACTTGTGGGATTTGTTCTTGTGCCCAGAGCTGATTGGAGAGGGGTTGTGCCAGCTGGGCAGGCTAGGTAACTTGTGATCTCCGAGGTGGATTCAGCACTACAGCTGTGTTGAGCCTCTTTCTTGTGTGGTTCTGCATGCATTTATTATCACATTGTTCCCTCTGGCACATGTGACCCAATACACACCTAAACATGCAAATGCATGCTCCCAATCACACCAAGGACCTTCAGGAACCCTGGATATCATGAAGGTCTAACACATAGGAGATGGGGTGTAGCTCAGTGGTAGAGCTTCTGCCGACCATGCAGGAGGCCCTGATTCCAATCCCTGGAATTCCAGAGAAAGAAAGAAGAAGGAAGGAAGGGAAGAAGGGAGGGAGGGAAAATACGAATATAGTAGTGGTGGTGTCCACCATATGTAATTTTAATTTTTCTAGTGGCCACATTGAAAAAGTAAAAATAAAAACAACTCAAGTTCACCTTAATAATATAATTCATTTAATCTAAGTTATTTCCACATATAAATAGCTATTATCAAGTATTTAATATTTGCATGCTACACCCTTAAACCACATTTCAACTGAGACACACCATGTTCAAGGGCTTAGGAGCTCTCATAGCTAACAGTCAGGTGTCAACACAGATAGGTATTATAAAGACTTTGCCACTAATATGATGCTGAAAGCCTTAGAGGTGACCACGAGGGCCTAAACAATCTCATAGAGCCGGAATGGTAGCACCACTCTAATGAGACCAAGTGGACACATGAAGTACTGTGCTTGTGACTGGGTTCACTATGTGAACTGCTCAGATGCAGACATGTAAACCACCCAGCCAAGCAGGTCATTATTCAAAGGACTCAAGATTCCATAACAGCCAATAGTTGACCAAGCTGTGGAAAGTGAGCGCAGAGGCTGTGTGAGCAGAATCGGTGTCCAGAGCAAGGCCAGATGGCCTTGGTCTTCACATGGTGAGTGGACAGCTGTGCAGAGCTGGAGAGCACAGGACTGAGCTGGACAGGCTCCATGGTGGGTGAGGGAGCGAGGCACACTTGCCTGGGAACAACCCAGGAGCCACTGCAAGAGTGGAAGAGAGGATCCCACTCTTGGAAAACAGGAATGTGCAAGCTCTTAGGTCCATGAGAAAGCACTCAGCCTCCATCAGCATGAGAGAAATAGAGAAAACAACGCTGAGAGGTGTTTTCAGCATTTATGGGATGGACAGCAGTCCACTGCCATGGTCATCGGTGGGTCTGCTTTGACATTTGGGGCAGATCAGTTTAAATATCCCCTCTGTATATGTGAATTATTATATTATTATGATACATATTCTTCCCTGCCTTACAGAGTAGCCATCAAGCAAGAGAATAGTGATGGGAGGGAAGGCTAGGATGGGCTGATTGGCGCTGGCATTTTTGATCTCTAAGTTTCAAGGCCAATTATTTTCTGGCTAAGTCTTATTTTCAGATAAAGAAGAAAAACATATATATTAATTACCTTCAGTAAAAATGAAATAAAGCAAAAGTCTATAACTATGGCCAGAAAAGAAATCTAGTTATTGTTTTCTGTTCCTGAACTTTACTTACATAGTCAATCATACCAGTAAAAAAGGTAAAAAGTTACAAAAAGTAAACATCAAGGCTTTTTAATTTCTTTAACTTTACAAAATATCTACCTATTGATCTGAAACAGTAATGAGAGGTAACAGTGAAACTTCTTTTTTTTTTTAACCCTCAACTTTTGCAGATTTTTAGGTGTTCAATGCCCATAGAAGCTCAGTGGTCACATAGAAGGGAGGATCTGTGTTGCTCCAGTTGTGTTTCGTGCTTACAGTGCTTACTGCATTATCCTAGCTCATTTTTATTCTATTTCTCAACACAGGTGTGTGTGGAGCCATGGGGTCTACCGATGGGAACTGCACTCTGAGTGAGTCCCCTTTGAACCTGTGCACTTAGATCCAGAAACTTTCTGCTCTGACTCTGCTGCCCAGATCTGCAGCAGAGTCTGAAGGCGCTCCCCTCATGGCTGAGAGTTCTCCACGTTAACCTCCATGGAAACAGAATGCTACGACCACATGCAAGTTATTATGACCCATTGACACCTGCAGATATTATTTAGAATGTAGATTAGTCAAAGATTTTCAGGAGGGGGTATATTTGGTCATTGACTGTAGAATTTCCAGTTCAAGGTATCAATAAGGACTGTGTGATTTTCAGGTGGTTTTATTGTTGGTTTTATTTTGTTGCTGGTTTGCTTGCTTTTATGATGCTGGAGATCAAATCCAGGGCTCCAAATATACTAGGTAAATGCACTACCACTGAGCTGCATCCTCAGCCCCTATTTTTGGCTCTCAAGTTTTGTACAGATGATGAAGAAAGACTTTCTCTTCCTTTCTGTCCTTCACATGCCACTAGGAAGGAAGAGAAATTGGTATATTCTCCACCCCTCTAGAAGAGACTGTGGCATTATCCAAGTCATGAGTATATTCACTTTTTTATTCAACATTTCCATTTCTGGGATTTCATCCCAGAGATAATCTGGCACAGGTACGAAATAACATACATATACACTCAAAATTATTTGTCACAGTTTTTTGTTTTTGGGTGTTGTTTTTGTTTTGTTTTGCTTTGTTTTGTTTGTGGTAACGGGGATCAAACTCCAGGACCTTGCACTTGTGAGGCAGCACCACTGAGCTAAATCCCCAGCCCATTTGCTACAGTTTTAAGTTTGTGATGTCAAATGACTGGAAATGACCCAAATGTCCATCAAACAAAAACAGGTTAAAAAGTTTGAAAACACTGTGGTGCATCGTTATGGTAGAGGACTCTGCCTCCCAGGGATGGAAATGAGTCTTTCTTCTTGCTGAATCAGAGTTAGCAACGACAAAGTGCAAGCACAACATGTACACAAATGCTGTCTTTTGTATAAGAAAGGGTTAGGGTTTGCACTTAAATGTATAAGTGCATTTGCACCCTGAAGATATGTCAAAATATATCAGTGACAGTAGAGATGGGGTGCAGAGATGGAGAGAAAGAGGGAGAGAGAGAGGAGAAAAAGAAGGAGGAGAAGAGGAAGGAGGAGAAGAGGAAGAAGAAGGAGCAGGAGGAGGAGAACCAGGAGGAGGAGGAAAAGAAATGAAAGGAGCCTCAGAGGAGACATACATGGGGTCTTTGTGTTTGTGGAGGCTCCTAACTACCCACTTGCACCTTTGTACACAAGGGTAAAAGTAGGATTCCAGCACTGGAACTCAACACATCTGGAGCAGAGGGAAAAGGGAAAAAGGGAAGGTACAGAATGAGAATGAACTCAACGGAGCACCTCCTCTATTGCTAAAAAGCTCAAGGGACCTGACTTAAGCTTGGAGGCTCCCAGACAAAGTCCACTAGTCCCGCCCTTGAGAGATGAAGAGGCTCAAGAGAACAGAATCCTCGGGTCTTCTTAACCTAAGTCATTTAGAAACAACTCCCACCCAGGCCTCCTCTTTGTAAAATGTTCCAAATTCTACCAAATCAAATGAGTGATCTGATAGACGTTAAACAAATTCCAGCACAAAGTTGCTTTGCCACATTAACTGCATGGCACAGATAAATAGTAGCTGTACATTTTAATCTGTCTAGTTTATGTTTTTAATTAAGAACCTATTCATTTTGTCTTACTGATAAATGAATCCAACCTTCTTTTTGTAAACTTGGAAATGTCCCAGTGACTCCCAGTAAATCAGTTCTGATGAGCTCAGTACAAAAGTGGAAAGAACTGGGAGAGTTCACAAAAACACATATTCTCTGCCTCATTTGACATCAGAAATTGTTTCTCATGATACAGTAGAATCAGCATTCTCTTCACAACAGGGAATTATCCATTATTGACAATTCATTGCATTGTACAAGTCAATTGCATTGATTTTTTTCATTGCTATCCTTCAACCATTCCAGCTGGCTGAGGCTAATGGCATCTTATCTGTACATCTGTATGAGCAGAATGAGAACTGACCTGGCCTCCAGATGCTTCTAGGAATAGACATAAGGCTCTTGAGGGTATCAGATGCCAGAAGGGATCAGATCACATCTATTCATGTGTTTGGCTACATTTACATGTGACAGAAAGTAAATTTGCATCTTTGCCTAAAGTACACAGAGGGCCTGTTGGAGAAGATTTCTGAAGATTAAATATATCATTAGAGTCTTGGAAAGTGTCACCATTAGGAAAATATCTAATAGTAGAGAAAATTGGTATCTTGGCTGAAATGAGCAATGATTTCAAAAAGGACACATTCTGTTGTTGTAACTGCACATTTATCAAGGAAATAAACAATTGGCATGAAAAGCACTATAGTTCCTATTTCTGCATTTTCTTCAAGTATCACTGATTCAAATGAAATTTGATTGTAGAGATCTTTAAGGCAACCACAATCTCAATTTTACCAGTAAAGAGCTGTGCAGTTTGGGCTGTTTCTGTCTTTGTTAAAATTTTATTACTTTAGATTCCTTTTGATTACTTTGCATATTGGCCTATTTATTTGACTTTTACTTTTGTTAAAGACTCACTGGATTTGACTAGAATGTATGAATTTTTCCTAGAGATACATAAAAGAAGAATAGAAAAAAAGGACCTCATAATACCGCGTAAACTTGGAAACACATATGAAAAAGGCATTTCATAAACTAATAAGTCAACAAAGTTTCAGGATCAATATACAAGATTCAATTGTGTTTCTACATACTTGCAGTGAGCACTCTGAAAATTGAGAATTACAATTTCATTTATAATAATATTACAAACAATAAGATACTTAAGTAACAAATCTGACAAAAAAACCGTAAAATAATCTAAAAACATTTTTAAAATAAAGAAGGCATACATAAATGGAAAGACAATCCATGTTTACAACTGAAAGAACTATTCTTAAGATGGGAGTGTATCCCAAATTGATCTACAGTTTCAACACAATCCTTACCAAAGTCCCAGCTGAGCTCTTTGCAGAAATTGACACACTGATCCTAAAATTCATATACAAACATGAAAGATCCAGAGTAGCCAAAATACTTTTTAAAAAGAATAAGATTGGAGGCTTTATTTTTATGATTTGAAAACTTACAACAAATTACAGTAATTAAGACAGTATGGTTGTGGCATAATGAAGGACAAATGGGTTAATAGGATAGAATTGAAAGTCCTGAAATAAATCCTCTCTTATGGCCTATTGGTTTTTAACAAGACAATTTAATAAAGAAAATGTAGTCTTTCAATGAAGGGTACTGGAACAATTGTATTTTCACCTTTAAAAGGAAGAAACTGGATCCCTACTCCATACCACATACAAAAATTAACTTAAGATTAACCAAAGAATTGAACTGCACCACTAGATAAAATATGCATTAATATGAGTGACTTGGATTAGAAATTGGTTTCTTAGGTAGGACACCAAAAACACTAGCAAAAAAAAATGTGTAGATAAATTGGACTTAATAACTATGTATTGTATACTTGAAAATTGCTGAGAGTAGAATTTGTGTTTTCTCACCAAAAAAGGTAAGTATATAAGGCAATGCATACATTACTAGCTTGATTTAGCTATACCACAATGTATATATGTTCAAAAACAACATATTGCACACCATAAATTATATAATTTTATCAATTTCCAATATACATAAGAAGAAAATAAAAAACTTTGACAGTGAGTACATCCACTTTGGAAAAGAGCCTGTCAGCTCCTCAAAAGTTTAAACATAAAGTTACCCTATGACCCGGCAATTCCACTCTCAGTTTTTGTTCACACAAAAAAACTATTCTAAAATGTTTATAGCAGCACTATTCACAATGACCTCAATTATGAAATAACCCAAATGTCCACCAATTGATAAATGGATAAAGAAAATGTATATCCATATAATGGATTGTTCTTCACCAGTAAAATAATAAATACTGACACATGCCACAGCATACATTAACCTCAGAAGCATTATGCAAATGAAAGATGCCAGTCACAAAAGACCACATATTGTACACTTGTATTTATAGGGACATCCAGGATGGGCAGATGTATAGAGGTAGAGGTAGGCAGCCTGTTACCTAGGACTGGGAGTCTCAAAGGGGAAAGGAAGAGTGACTACTAAGCACAGGTTTGAGGGTGAAGAAAATGTTCTAAAATGGATTGTGGTGTTGGCCATACAACTGTGACTGCACTAGAAACAACAAGTTGAGCACTTTAAATGGGTAATGGGATAGCATGTGAGTACACCTCGATAAAACTGTGACCAACAAAAAGCAGCACATAAAATGATCAGATTAAGAAGAGAAGTACACTTGCTGAGAACATAGTTGTAAAAGTTTGGTGGAGGAGGTGTGGTGAGCGCACAGACAGGGCTGAGCCTTCAGAACGGGGCCAGTCCTCGAGGAGGAGAGTGGAGAGCTGTACTCTCTCCTTTCAGAGAATTCAAAGAACTGGAAATAACTCTGGAAGGAAGTTACGAGATTAAAAACAAAAGAAATACAGTGGATCCTGGAAGTTACAACCAGCCTGAAATACGAACAACTCAAGTTACTACCAGAATTTTAGTTTTAACTTACAAAAAAAGTCTTGAGCTATGACCTGAATGCCAGCCACTTGTGCTTCTAGAGGGTCTCAGATGCAGATTTAACTCTTATAGAGTTCTGGAAGGAACATGACAGCATCCTTTCCTGTGTGGGATTAAGTGAGAAATCCTGGACCAGTGTCTCTCTAAGGACACTGAGATCTGCCTGTATGCGGGAGAGAGATTTTGAAGGCTGTGTAGAGGAGCCTGAGCCGTCACTTGACCAACTTGAGTTACAACCAGCCCTTGTGAATGAATTGAGTTCGTCAGTCAAGGGTCCACTAACTCATACACTGAAATTTCTAACCAGGTGGGGAGTAAGAACTGACTGATAGGAGCTGCCTGGCTCAGGTGTTGGGTGCTCAGCCGCTCCCCAGCCTCCTGTTTGGAGCCTCTTTCTCCCTTGCTGGGTGACCGAGCTCCAGCAGGCTGCAGGGCCACCACTGCCTGTCCTGAATGTGTGATCAAGGCCTCAAATCTCCAGCCCCATTCTTCCTCCTTCCCTGCAACACAGGGCCTTGTCTCCCTCCTGCCCTAGTGTGCGGAGAGAATGGAACCATTTAGAAAGAAGCCTCGCAACACCCAGCCCCCAAATCCTAACATCCCCGCCTGGCACCATCTTGTCCCTTCTCCTGCAGTGTGGAGAAGGCCATGCCTCTGCCTGCCACTCCCTCCTGTGGAGTTTCTGCGCTCCCTCTTGTGTCTGCAGTACCTCCCTCCGTCCTAGGTGCATTTAAACACACTCAAGTCCTTCTCAGCCACGAACAGACAAAAACAAAATCCATGTGTTCATCTCCTCTCCTTCCCTTACAACCGCTCTCTCTTCTCTTGTTTTGAAGCTTTTTAAACAACTCTGTGCCTTCTGCCTCATCCCTGCTATATGCTCACCTCTCTGCCCAAACGGCACTGGATGTCTTGGAAGCAACGGCTCAGTCCTCTCTGCACAGCATGGCGGCCGTGGGCAGTGTGAGTGAACCCAGCTGTGTCCCAGCACAGCTGTATTGCAAAGTCAGTTGGTGTCCTGACTCCTGCTCTCCTGGCTATCCCGGCTTCTGGTTTCCACCTGCTTTTTTCCTCTGGCACCGTTCACCTCCAGTGCTTATCACTGAGCCACAGTCATGTGCATCCTCAGCTCCTGTGGGGTCCTTTCTTCCTTGGTTCTCTGTCCTCACACTCTGCCTGGCTTCCTCTTTTCCCTCCCCATGTTCACCTGCTCGGTCCATTCAAGGTTGCGATTCATTTGAGCCTCTCCCCTCTTCCTCCATTCTCGTCTCCACTGCCCTCTGCCTACCAATGGTCCCAAATTTCCCCTCTTCTGAATTCCTGACACCTCCCTTTCCTTGGAGCAGTAGATGCCTTAAACGTGGCCCATCCAAAGTTGAATTCACACTTGCCACACCCCTATCTGCTCTGACCTCTCCCCTTGTCGTATTTCCCACCATTAGGAACCTGGAGACCCAGCACCCATCCTCAGCATAGCCCCACAATGTGTTCCTAGTTACACACCAAGGCCTCATCATTCTGCTTTCTGGGACTTCATCAATATTTGTTGAATGAATAATGAAAGTTCACTAGAAAAAATGGCTATGCTTCCATGCAGATATGTAACATATCCTGCCTTCCCAATTCTGTGGACTTCTGGGGCTTGTTTTACATAGAACATGAAAAAACAATGATAAGTAAAGTGATAGAGCTGACAGCCAGGAGACACCTGTTATTAATGACAGGGACTTCAGTACACCTCAGTATGGTCAAATGACACACTGAAATTAGACCAAATTTATAAGATGTGATCACAAAATAAGGTGAATGTTCAAACCTTTTTAAAATTTTATGACAGTAAAAGCCATAGGGGCATGAATCCCTCTCAAAACCCCTTCCCCAGTTTGAACACACTTAGCCCGTCATTCTTTTTGTTTGTTGTTAAATTCTTTTATTGGCACATTTTAGATACACAACACAATTACATTTCTCATTGGGAATTGTACCTTAACATAATGCATCTTGGTTCTTATTTTTTCCCCATTCCTAGCCCTCCCTTCCCTATTTACAAAGACTTTATTTCCATTTTTCCCATTTCTCAGCATTTTTCCTTTCCCTTCTTTCCTTTCCCCTGACCCTCCCACTACCCCTACCCCTTTGGACCTTTTCTTCCTCTTTTGCATTATCAATTATTCATTCTAATCATTGGTACATTTTAGGTATACAATATAATGACATTCATCATTGGAAATTTGCACCTTTACATAGTCTCTCTTGGTTCTTATTTTTCACCCTTGCCCCACCCTCCCTTCAACCTCTCCATTCCTCCCTATTTACAAAGATTTGGTTTCTATTTTTCCATTTTCTCATATTAATCCCATTCCCTTCTATCCTTTCCCCTACCCCTCCCACTTCCTTCCCCTTTGCCCCTTTTCTTCCTATTTCACATTACCTATTATACATTTTAGTCCTTATTTACACTTTCAGTTTCTCACACCAGAGAAACTATTCGGTATTTATACATGTGTGTCCTATTGATTTCACTTAAGAGTATTGCCTCAATGTGCATCCACTTAGCTATAAATGTCTCTAATTTCTCATTTTTATGGCTGAGTAGTACTCCATTTTATAAAAAAACTCACATTTTCTTTATCCCATCTCCAGTTGATGGGCATTTGGGCTGTTTCCAAGTTTTAGCTATCACAAACTGTGCTGCTATGAACATGGGCACACATGTTTCACTGTGATATGATTCTTTTAAATCTTTGGGGAAGATCCCCAGCAGGGGACTAGCAGGGTCAAATGGGACTTCCAGTCCTAGTTCTTTGAGGTATCTCCATACTGATTTCCACAGTGCTTGCACCAGTCTACACTCCCACCAGCAGTGGAGCAGGGTTCCTCTTTCCCCACAGCCCCGCCACCATTTGTTATTGGTGGATTTCAAGATACCAGCCATTCTTTCTGGAGTGAGGTGGAATCTCAGCCTTGTTTTCATTGGCATCTCTCGAATGACCAGTGATGTTGAACATTTTTTTATGTATTTATTTGCTATTTCTACTTCTTTGTCTGAGAAATGTCTGTTCATTTCAGATGCCCATTTTCAGATTGGGTCTTTAAATTTGGGAGGTCTGATCTTTTTAAGTTCCTTATAGATTTGAAATAGTAGACCTTTGTCTGAGGAAAAGCAGCTGAAGATTTTTTCCCACATTGTGGGTTGTCTCTTCACACTGCTGGTGGTTTCTCTTGCTCTGCAGAAGCTTTTTAATAAGAAGAGATCCCACTTGTTGATTGTTTGGGCTAGTTCATGGGCAACTGAAGTTTTGTTCATAAAATCTTTTCCTACACTGATGTCTTCAAGGGTTCTACCTAACCTCTGTTCCAACTGGTTCAGAGTTTCTATTTTAATATTTAGATCTTTAATCCATTTTGATTTTAGTTTAGTGTATGGTGAGAGATATAGGTCTAGTTTTAATCTTTGGCAAGTTGAAACCCAATTTTTCCAGCACCATTTATTAAAGAGGCTACCTTTCCTCCAGTGAGGGTGTTTGGCTCCTTTATCGAAGATGAGATGGCTGAGCGTGTCTGGTGTTGTTTCTGCATCTTCTAATCTGTTCCACTGATCCTCAGGTCTGTTTCTTTGCCAGTACCATGCTGTTTTTATCACAGTAGCTTTGTAGTAGAGTTGCAGGTTGGGGATTGTGATACTAGCTGCCATGTCTCTGTTACCTAGAATTGTTTTTGCTATTCTGGGTCTCTTCTTGTTTCAAATGGATTTTTGGATTGTTTTCTCAAGGTCTGTGAAGTATGCTGTTGGGATCTCAATTGGGATTGCATTGAATCTATATAGCAGTTTTGGAAGTATGGCCATTTTCACTATATTAATCCTCCCTACCCAGGAGCAGGGGATGTCTGTCCATTTTCTGATATCATCTTCAATCTCTCTTTTCAGAGTGCTATAGTTTTCAGAGAAGAGGTCTTTGATTTCTTTCGTTAGGTTGATTTCTAGGTATTTCAGTTTTTTGATATCCCATCATTCTTGACACTTTCTGAAGCAGTTCCAGAAGTCCTCTTTCATGAAAAAGGACTACGAGGTATGATCAAAGATGCAGTGAATGTGGCTGCCTAATGCCATCCAACACAAATGCGGGTTGGGAAAAACACAACGCTGTGTCCTCATCCTCCTTATTCACCAGATCTAGCACCCTCTAACTCTTCTCTCAAAGTAAAAATGACCCTGGAAGAAAAATATTTGAATGGATTCAGGACATAGAGGCAGCCAGCACATCACAATGCAACGAGCTGCTTCTGGCCTCTCTCAGCCTCTCTGCCCTTAGGGAGGACTAGCTCCACTCCTCTCCCTTACCCTCAGCCCCCAGGTGCAGCCCACCTAACCATGTACATGCAGGCCCACTGTTCTCTGTGAGTTTAGGGTGTGGGAGGGACGGTGCTTCCTACAAAAGCAATGACTTAAACCAATTATCACTCTGCCCTTGTCCTAACTCTGCCGCTGCTCCTGACTCTGCATTTCTCACCCAGCACTCAGGCCTCTTGTGCATTGCTCTTTCCTCATCTTGACATCACCACTCCTTTGCCATTTAAACCCCACCTCCTCATCTCCTAGACTTTCCTACAGGCTCCACAGTCATCATTTCTGTTCTATGGGGCGCACTGAAGAACTCCCCACCTCAGAAAGGGATCTTCTCACCTTTCTAGAAGGTACAAGTGTCCTTGGCAATTCGGTTCTCTAAAAAAGTTTTCTTTTCCCCTTCCCACTGTATTTATTAATACTGGGGTTCCTTGCAGAGCTTGGAAGCAGGTTGCCCCCAGTGTCAGTTTTTGGCGGTAGTTAGTGTGGGTTTACTCTTGTCTTCTGTTTATCATAGGTCAGTGCAAGTCACTGTGTCAGACCCCCAGGGACTGACTGTTTCCTGATCTGCAGACACAGGCCTGTTGAGGGCTGCACCCGAAGCCTGCACAAGGGCAGCCGCTTCAGAGGGGTGAGAGCACTGAAGGACAGGGCTGTACTATCAAGGGCCCATAGTCACAAATGCAAAAGAGCTCATGAACTTTCAAGGCTGAGACTGCTAACTGTCCCTAATGCTTGTGGGATAAACCACTCCAAAATGTAGTGGCTTACACAAGGATTTGGTATTTCTAAGAGTCAGTGGGTGACTGGGCTCAGCTGGCCTGTTCTGCTCAATATAGTTCTGGCAGCCAGTGTTCTGGCAGCTACATCCAGCTGGTGGCTGGATCTGAGCTGTGGCCAGGTGGCTGGAATGGCTGGAATGGGTCACAGCTGCCAGCTCTCTCTCTCCCGCTCTCTCTCTCTCTCTCTCTCACGCTCTCTCTCTCCCTCTCTCTCTCTCACGCTCTCTCTCTCTCTCTCTCTCTCTCTCTGTCTCTGTCTTTCTCTCTCTGTCTGTCTTTCTCATATCCCCTCATCATTCAGTAGTCTCATCTGAGTTTCTTTGTTTGAATTCTGGACCCCAAAATAGTGACATGATAAGGCTGCCTATCCTCCTAAGGAGGGGCCCAGAAATGGCTGGAAATGGCACCCAGTTCTACTGGCTACAGAAAGTCTTAGGCCAGTGTCAACAGGATTCAGTAACAGGAGGCAGCTCTGTGAGTGAGCCATGGTAACAGGAGGAATAATGGAGGTAACTACACCTCCATTCCTTCACACCTGTTTTTCTGGGTCTCTGTTATATGCAGTTGAACTTATATAACAACAGACATGTTTCCTAAAGGCAAATCCTTCTGCTTGAGTTTTTGTTTTTCTTAAGCTCTGTTTTACTTTATAGTCATACAAACTCATTTATTATACATATGTATTTTACATATGTATTTATATCTGGAGCCAAGTTGATTCCTTTCTGAAGACAGAGAAATAAATGTTACAAGTAGATCTTGGAAGTAAAATTATTTACAAACCTCACAGCACCAGGCTACTGTATAAAGTTGTCACGGTTGCTGATAAAATAGTATTCCACATTTCTAGACAAAATGAAGACCCCCTGTAATTCCTCCAGTTCCCCCTAGATCCCAAACCCACTCCCTGCCCAAGCACCACAGATCTCTAAATCACTCTGTATTTAGCCTGACTTTTTCTATTGTGGTAAAAATAATAACAACATAAAATTTACCATCCTACCATTTTAAGCTTATGTTTCAGTAATGTGATGTATATAACATTTTATGCAACCAATTTCCAGAACTTTTTCATCTTGCAAAACTAAATCCCTATGCACCTTGAAAACACCCCCCATACTGATTTCTATAAAAGTTGTGCTAGTTTACATACTCACCAACAATGTAGGGGGAACAAGCTTAAATACCAAATGGCTCCTCAGGTGAAAAATCCAAAGTACAAATAAAGAGCAAAATAAAAGATGGATAAAAGGGAACAGGGAGATTGATCTTTTGCAAATGGGAAGGGGATCTGGAGATGGGGAAGGGGAAGGTATGGTACATGCAAATACAATGCAAGTTGTCGTTATGTTTTACAAATGTGTACTAATGAATAAAAAACACTCTCCAATTCCCCTTGTCCAATCCCCCGGAACTCAGCATTCCATTTTCCATCTCTATGGATTTGACTGCTCTCGATGCCTCATATATGTGGAATGAGACAGCATCCATCCTTTTGTGATTGGCTTATTTCACTTAGCACGATGTCTTCAAGGTTCATTCATGTAGCATGTGTCAGGATTCCCTTCTCTTTAAGGGTGTATTACACTGCACAAACACACCACAGTGTGTTCATCCTTCTATCCATACATGGAGACCTGGCTGTCTCCAACCCTTGTTGGTGTGAATGTGGATGTGCAAAGGAGAGCTTGCTTGATTTTTGTGAACTTCTCCAAGCACCTCCTGGATCTCTTCCCCTGAGCTCACCTTTCCACACACAACTCTGCACCAGCACTCTAAGCTCAATTATTAATTCCAGAACCCATTGACCAGGCCAATTAACCACCCAGGGAATGGCCAGGTGTTTGGTCCTCCTCAGGAAGACAGAAGATGTTACCCACATATACAACTCCAGACCACAGTAGAAGTAAGCAGCAGAGTCAGGCCCTGACATTACTCCTCTGTATGCCATGAACTTGTCTGAGTAGCCACCGTGATAGTGAGACCAGGCTTCTGGGACTTGTGCATTCAATGCCCTGCACTTCTGTGGTCTCTGACTGTCTGGGAATGGCCTCAGGTTTTTGAGTTCCCATCATTTTAGGTTGTGAGACATGTAGAAGAGAGTAATGGAAGACCTCACCAGAGAGGGTGGCTCCAAATCCAGGACCCTGGGTCAGAAGGAGCAGAAAATATCATCCATAACTCCAAGAGCAGGAAAAGCCAGATAGCCCAACCAAGAAGGCAGAGCTTACACTGAGGATTCTAGGGGATAATATAGCATTTAGAAAAACATCCATTTAGTAGGTATTAAGCCCTATACCAGTCACTATGATCCCCACTCTATAAAAAGACATAGTTCCTACTCTCAAAAAACTGGCAGTCCAGGGAGAGAATAGGCTCATAGGTAAATACCTGCAAGGCAGTGGTAAGTGCCCAAGAAAGTCATTATGGGACAGTGGGGCCCTCAAGACCAGACTCTAGACCTACCCCAGGGCCCTAGGGAGGTATGATTTTGTAGGCCTGTGAGGCTGGGCAGAAGGATTAAAGGCAGCATAAAAGTACAGAGGCACAGGTACCCTATGCAACTAGAGGAAAGGACCAGGACAGGGATGGCATATTAGCTTTCCTGTCACTGAAACAAAATACTCAACATTGGAAAGTCAAAGGAGAGGTTTATTTTGGCTCACAGTTTCAGTGAGTTCAGTCTGTGGACATCTGACTCCAGGGCAGAAACGCCATGTTGAAAACGCCTGGCAGAGAAAAGCTGTTCATGCCATGGTGACCAGGAAATGGAGTGAGAAGAAAGGAGCCAGGGACAGAAAACACCTTTCCAATGCACAGTCCCCGTAATTCACATCCAAGAATGTCACCTAATAGTAAGTCAGCTGTAGCACCCCTATGATCCAATCACCTTCCAAACACATGCAATATTTAGGGAATATTTTAGATCTAAACCATAACATTCTGCTCCTGGGCCCCAAAGGAGTCATGTCCATCTCTTTATCCAAAGTGCACTTAGTCTATCTCTAAGAGTTGTTAAAGTCTCAACAGTTCCAGCATTTCTTAAAAGTCCAAGTCCTTCACTCCCTCCACCTACAGATAATGGGGAAAAAAAGAACGAAGATGCATCTTGTACAGGTTCAAGCACTCAATGATAAATTAAATGTATTGTATGCCTAAAATGTACTGATAAAAGAATTTTTTTAAAAAGTCCAAGTCCAAAGTGTCCTTTGAGACTCAAGGCAAACTCTTAACTGTGTCCCCTATAAAAATCAAAAGGAAAGTGAAACACTTCCCATAGTGGCACAAGGTAAATATTACATTCCAAAAGGGAGAAGCGGGAACATATTGAAATCAGATCAAAGCAAGGCTGAAACCTAGCAGGGCAAACATTAACTCCTAAAGACCCACGTCCACCACCTGGGACAAGCTATGGTAAAAAGTGATCTCCAAAGGCTTTGAGCAGCCCTACCCCTATGGCATTCCTGTTTGCAGCCTAATACTCTCTCTTGGGCTGGCTACACTCTCTTGATACCTTCTATGGCCAAAGTTTCACATTCCTGACATTCGCAACTTCCTGAAATCTCCATTGTATCTTTGGCTTCACTCTCACAGGTTCATATTTCACCCTCTCAGGGGCCTTCTGAATCTAAGTGGGAGCCCCTATGATCCCATAACTCTTGCATTTTTCATGCCCTTAAAACCAAGACCAAGGTCAGCTGCCAGTGAGCGCAGTAGGCAGCTCCCTTGGGCATTGGCTGTAGAGGCTTCTGAGTGCCTAGATGACAGAGCATTGTGAAACAAATCCTAAGAATCAATTCCCTAGGCAGTTCTTCTTGATTAGGGGGCCAGGTAGCTCTCTTCTCAAATGAAAGCTTTACACGTTTGTACCTCTGACCCAGTGATGGGTGGAATCTTGCTGATTCCTGAGGTACCCTCAGCCATCTTTCCTATTATCCTCATGCAAAGTACTTGGTCTTTTTCTAGTTCTAATCTTTTCAGCAACCAAGCTCTCCATGGCCCTAACTTTACAGACACTTTCTTTCCCTTGAAACTGTAAATTTTCATATTATTTAGCTCTAGTTTTTGTTCCCAATTTTTATGTAAATCTGGGTAAAAGCAGCAGCAGTACCTGTGCCATAGCCTGAACTTCGGACTGCTCTGAAATTTCTTCCACTAGATTAATCCACCACTCTTAATCTCAGTTTTTGCAAAGTCTTAAATATGGACAAATAAAACAGATTAAAACTAGACCCATATCTCTCAACATGCACTAAACTAAAATTGAAGTGGATCAAAGATCTAAATATTAAAACAGAAACACTAAATTTGCTGGAAGATAAGTTAGGTAGAACTCTTGAAGACATCAGCATAGGAAAAGACTTTATGAACAAAACCTCAGTAGCATGAGAACTAGCACAGAGAATCAACAACTGGGATCTCATCTTATTAAAAAGCTTCTGCACTGCAAGAGAAACCACCAACAGAGCTAACAGACAACCTACAATGTGGGGAAAAAATTTTACCAGCTGTTCCTCAGACAAAGGTCTACTCTCTAGAATATATAAAGAACTTAAAAAAATCAGAGCCCCCAAATTTAAAGGCCCAGTTCAAAAATGGGCATCTGAAATGAACAGACATTTCTCAGACAAAGAAGTAAAAGCAGCAAATAAACATAGGAAAAAATGTTCAATATCACTGGTCATTTGAGAGATGAAGATGAAAACAACACTGAGATTCCACTTCACTCCAGAAAGAATGGCTGCCGTCAAGAAATCAATCAATAACAAATGCTGGCCGGGTTGTGGGGAGAAAGAAACACTTCTCCATTGTTGGTGGGAGTGCAGACTGGTCAAGAACTGTGGAAATCAATATGGAAATACCTTAAAAAACTAGGATTAGAGGTCCCATTTGACCCAGCTATTCCCCTGCTGAGTATCTTCCCAAAAGAATTAAAAGAATCATACCACAGTGATGCATGTGCCCCCATGTTTATAGCGGCACAGTTTGTAATAGCTAGAGCTTAGAAACAGCCCAATTGCCCATCAACTGGAGACTGGATAAAGAAAATGTGTTTTTTGTATAAAATGGAGTACTACTCAACCATAAAAAATGAAAAACTAGAGTCATTTTTAGCTAAATGGATGCACATTGAGGCCATACTCTTAAGTGAAATAAATAGGACATGCGTAAATACCAAATAGTTTTTCTGGTGTGAGAAACTGAAAACGTAAGTAAAAATCAAAATGTATAATAGATAATTGAAACAGGAAGGAAAGGGCTAAAGGGGAAGAGGAAGTGAGAGGGGTAGGAGAAAGAAAGAAGGAAAAAGAAAAATATGAGAAAAGGAAAAAATGGAAAAAGTCTTTGTAAATAGGGAGGGTGGAGGGGATGAAGGGAGGGTAGGGGAATGGGGAAAAAATAAAAACCAAGATGCATCATGTAAAGGTACAAATTCTCAATGATGAATGTCATCATATTGTATTATTGTATCATATTGGTACCTGAAATGTACCAATAAACTTAATGGAAAGAAACAAGAACCCAGAGTATACAGCCAAAAGAAAATATGGGCAAATGAGGACAAATTTTCTGCCACCTTGTAATACACATGGCCTCTAGTTTAATGGCCAATGGAGTTCTCGCTCATCCCCAACTGAAACCTTCTGAGTCTGGCATTTATTGTCTGCATTTCATCAGCATTCTGGGCTTCTAAGCTCAGCTTACAACACTCTAGGGCTTTTCTAGACAGTGTCTCCAAACTTTTTCAAATTCCTCCTCCCACAAAGCAGTTCCAAAGACTTATAAATCATGTAATCAGATACAGTCACAGCAATACAATAGCACAGAGAGAGAGAGTCAGAGACAGACAGAACCCAAGGACAGAATATACCTTTCCAGGTCACACCCCCAGTGACTTACCTCCAACCAGGTCCCACCTCTCAATAGTATGCCAGCTATAGCATCCTCATGATTCATTCACCTTCCAAACACGTAAGACATTTGGGGGAAATTTTAGATTGACATAATAATGGCAAGATAAAAGCTCCTGCAGCCAAATGTGAGGGCTGTGTGCTTGCAATTGCCATGAAGAAGAGACTATCAGGCTGCGTGGAGAAGTCCTTTCCAGCCACACTGAGACAGATGCAGGGAGAGGAGAAGACTGGGGCCAGGAGGACCAGTTAGGAGACTCTGTCAGCCTATTTCAGGACACGTATGAGTCCCAAACTCCTGCTGAAATTTTAAGAGACTTTTTAAAGTTTTAAAAAGAAGAAACAAGCTACATTGATGCTGGATGATAAAATGAAAGAGTGGCACCTGCAGGCCAAAATGAAGGAGATTTCTTCAGGTACCTCTAGAGATGAAGGTGCTGTCTGCCTGCCCTTGATCTGCCATCCATGACCTCCTCTACCCATGAGGGCACAGAAGAGGCTAGGAAGGTGGGGGGAGGGGGCAAGGGGCACATGAAAGGCCTCCAGTGACAGGCACTGCCTCTCCTGGCTCTGCTGTCCACAGCACCCAAGGTCTCCCTCAGTACAGGTATGAGCTCAGCAATGTAGGGATGCTGCTGATTTGAAATGTCCCACCCACCTATCAGGAACTCCCACATCTATGACAGAGCAACTACCTAGCCTCCAAGAAACTCACTGCCACATGGCTCTAAGTTTCTGCCCTGCTCCTGCCCCAGACCTCCAAGCAGCAGTGCAAGAACAACCAGTTTCCCTTCCCCTTTGCACCAGGTGGGTCCCATGTGCAGGTTTTGTTCATCCTGGGCAAGTGAAACAGGAACACAACCCAAGAGGACCTTACACTGATCAAATATTAATGTAGTGATACTGAACACCAGGACTGTGCTACAGGTTAAGTGAATATGCAACTCATCTAAATGCCACAACAGCATCATGGTAATGAGCTATTGTACCCATTTGACAGATTAGTAGCTGAGACTCAGAGCGATGAGAGCATTTGCCCAAGCCCACATAGCTCACAGTGGCAAAGTTGGTCCTGAGCCCCAGCAGCCTGGCCCCAGGTCCCAAACTGTGGAACTCTGCTCTAGCATCTTCCTGAGCAAGGACCAACCTGAGAAGCAGAGCATCATCATCCCTTCATGAAACACATGCAGGCTAAGACATGGGAAGACACATCCAAAAATCTCTAATTTCCCTTTTTAATGATATGCATGAAGAAATACATAAACATGGAGAGAAAATAATGGAACAACAGGAAAGGTTGCTTTCAGATGCAAAATCCCACATCACATTTTACAACTCAGAGGTGAAGAAAGGTAAAGGAAACATTCAGTGGAGACTGAGAACAGACCAAATTTTGCAGAAACAGCATCATAGAATAAGATGAATTTAGCCACTTTTCCTGGAACACAGGACAAAAGACCCAGTGGATGAGCATGCAGATGGAGCCACAAGAGGGAGCCTTCATACCTGAGCAATAGCAAATGAACAAAGGTAATAGAGGGGAGGAGGCAGGAACAAAATTCAAAGAAAAAAATAATCTGCCTTGAGGGAAAATAAATCAAAACTGAAAGAGCAAAGACAGTGAATCAGTTCCTAGGCACATCCTGAAGGAAAAATAAATTTTCAAGCATCCAATTTGGGGGGTATCAAATGAGTTGGGATAGAATGAGCTAACAGGGCAGAAGGTGAAATCCTGTTGCATCTCCACAATGATAAGAATCAGAGGAAGACAAAAGAGCAAATGTTCCTAAGGTGAAAGAGCCCGAAGACATATCACTTCATCCTTCTGAGAAAAAAAAATTACTTGAAGAATTCCTACGTATTTGTCACTTACTATTTCCTAACAAATTACCCCAAACCAGTGTATTAGTCAGGGTTCTCCAGAGCAACAGGACCAATGGGAAAGATGGATAGATAGATGGACATTTGAATGGATACATACAAAGATACAGATATATAGAGACATAGATGAGAGAGAGGGACAGAGTGAGGGGGAAGGGGGAGGGGGAGAAGGAGTGGGAGAGGGAGGAGAGGGAGACAGTGATGGAGACAGAGACTTCTCATGGAGGCTGAGAAGTTCCAGCACCTGACATCTGCAAGTTGAAGACAAGAAAAACCAATGATATGATTTAGTCCATATCCAAAGGCCTGAGAGCCAGGGGAACCGATGTGTAAATACCAGTTCAAGGGCAGAAGAGTAAGGAATGGGATGCCCTAGCTCAAGCAGTGAGGCAGGAAAAAAAGGGCAAATTCGTCCTTCTGACTTTGTTCATTCCAGGCTCTGGATGGGTGGGGCGGTGCCCCCCACACTGTGAGAGCCATCTTCTTTATTCAGTCCACACCCAGAAGCACCTCAATGATATCCCGGCAGCTGTGTCTAACCTGGGCTCCTGAGACCCCTCAGGTTGACAAAGTTACCATCGCAGAGAGTCTGGGCTTGGCAGGTCTGGGGGCCGCAGGGGACATGCTCCCTCTCCCCCAGGGTCTGCAGGGCATCCAGAGGCTCTGTGTGTACATCTCCTACCCTTCTCCTGGGGTCTCTGGGTGAAGCAGAAGGCCAAGAGGGAGGGCAGAAGAGGCAAGTGCAGACGCAGCCTGGTGTCTGTCCACCTCAGCCAGCAGACTCCCGCCTGGCGTGCTCACATGGCCAAGGCTACCGCGGAAGGAAGTGGGGAGGAAGTGTGGGAGGTGTGGACAGGGGTAGGAGCCCTGACCCATCTCTGCACATGCCACCCCCAGAAAGGAACTGATGGAATTAAGGCTGCTGAACAACAGAGGCAAATTACAAAAGTTAACCTGCAGAATACAGTGTTGCAACAGTTTCTATTAGCATATACGTTAACATAACATGAAGATTATATCTTTAAAAATTATAAATAAACAATAATAATCTGGATGTAAAAGCCTAAATAATTTCAACAAATTACAGTGCTAAGTGGAGGTGGGTAGTAAGAGATTAAAAGCATATTACATTTCTTATTTTATTTTTCATTTTACTAAAAATAAAGCAAAATTTCATAACAAAATAATATGAGAATAACAGTAATTAATACAACATGTATCATTATCTTCAAAGTAGTTACTGAGTACAAGACACAGAAACAAAACTCTCTCTCTTTTTTTTTTTGTTACAGGGGATTGAACTCGGGTCCTTCCGCTTTCGAGGCAGGCGCCAGAACCACTGAGCTACATCCCCGGCCCTCAAAACTCTCTCTTACATAAAAGGAACAGATAATAGAAAAACTTTCTTTACAGTGAACTAAGAGAAACAAGCAATATAAATAAAACAAATGTACATATACATTAAATATTTTTTGAAACAATGAGATAGGTAATTTGAGAAATTATTAAACTTCTCCCAACTTCCTACTTATCTGTCATATATATATATATATATATATATATAAAATTTTAGTTTCTCCTATGAGAAAAACCATGTGATATTTAATCTTGTGTGTCTGATTTATTTCACTTAACCTTATGTTCTCAAGTTGCACTCATTTTCCTACAAATGCCTTAACTTTACCTTTCTTTATGGCAGAGTAGTACTCCATTGTGTGTAAATACCACATTTTCCTTATCCATTCATCTACTGATGGACATAATGCTGTTGCCAGGATCTAGTTATTATGAATTGTGCTGCTATAAACAAAGGCTGTTCGTACATCAGGGTGGTATGACGTCTTCAACTCTTTGGGGAAAATAACTAGAAGGAGAATAGCTGAGTAAAATGGAATTTCTATTTTTAGTTTTTTGAGGAATCTACACACTGATTTCTGTAGTGGTTGCACTCCTTTACATTCCCACCAACAGTGGAGAAGGGTTCCTTTTTCCCCACATCCTCATTTGTTATTAGTTGATTTCTTGATAGTAGCCATTCTGTCTGGAGTAAGATGGTAGCTCAGTGTAGTTTTAATTTGCATTTCTCTAATGGCCCAAAATGGTGACCACTTTTTCAGGTAATTGTTGGCTATTTGTAGGCTATTTGTACTTCTTCTTCTGATAAAGTGTCTGTTCATTTTGGTTGCCCATTATTTTGGTTGCCCATTTTTTGATTGGGCCTTTTATTTTGGGGAGTCTAACTTTCTGAGTTCTTTATATATTCTAGACGTTGGTTCTCTGTCCGAGGAATAGCTGGAAAATTTTTTTCCCATTCTGTATTTTGTCCTTTCACTCTATTGTTTGTTGGCTTTGCTGTGCAGAAGCTCTTTAATTTGATATGATCCCATTTGTTGATTGTTTCTTGTGCCATTGGGGTTCTGTTTTATTTTTTAATTGAGCAGAGAAATACTAGTTAAACCATGTATTTTTCCTTAAAGTTAATAACTAGTATAATAAAATAAGATAGATAGAGTCTGAAACATGAGGACAAAACACACAGTGAAAAAATTAGCAATATAACAAAAATAGTTTTGGGGGAAAGACCTAAAAAAGCAAAAGCATTGATTAAAGGGCAGGTACTATTCACTAGGTGCTGCGTGAACTATGTTAACCTATTCCGTTTACATAAGAACCTCCTCAGGCCAGGCCTATTCCAATCCTCATTTTATAGATGAAGACACTGAGCTGTTTAAGTAATTTGCCAGAGTTGACTCCGCTAGTAAGAAGTAGATACGGGATTTAAACATAGGGCGTGAGGATCCAAAGCCCAAAGTTCTTCAAATGCAGCTATTCTCATTGCAAACTCACTGGTCATCACCTCAACTTACTCTTCACCACATCTCGACCAGTTGTCACATTAAGTCCTAATGGCTTCTCCTCCATTAAAAGACAGACTGGGGGACTGGGGATTTAGCTCAGTGGTGACGCTGCCTGCCCCACAAGTGCAAGGTCCTGAGTTTGATCCCTGGTATCAAAAAAAAGACAGACAGACAGACTGAGACGAGATGCTGAGCCCACCTGTCCACTGATATTTGCCTGACACTGAGACACGTGTGTGCAACAGCCACTGCCCCTGCCCTGCAATCACACGCCACTTAGACATAAAAGAGAAAATCGACACTTTTCATAAGAAGGACTCATAGCAAGGAAGGGGTTCGATGATCCAGTCGGGAAGGCCACAGAAGCTGCCTGGGAGAGTTGACATTTGAGCAGAGAGGTGACCAGGAGGCGCTGAGCACACCACACACAGCAACCCCTTCTGCCCCTCATTCCAACATCTCCATCACCACATCCTATTGGCTTCATGCCTCCAGTCACTTCCTGAGTGCTCTTTATTTATTGATGTGCCCATAGCCATCTCCCAGGGCCCAGGAGTTCTGAGTTCCAGGATGTTGGACTCTGGTTGTGTCTACTTCCTGCTGTCTCTGCCACCCCTGAAATGGAGCCAGCACACATTGGACGGTAGACGCATTGCTATCCCCACAGATGGACAGCAAAGGACAGGGAGTCTCAGAATGCAGCTCAGCTGCCTCTACCCTTGCCTTGTGAGGCTGCTGCCGCCAAGCCCAAGCACACCCTGTGCTGTCACCTACAGGCTCCCCAAAGATCACAGGGGCCCAGCTGGCCGTGGGATCATACGCAGCCACCTCCTGGTATCAGGCAGGGCAGAACTCATGGGGCAAATGCAGGAAGCTAAGAGGGAAGGTGGTTGAAACTGTAATAGAGGACACTCAGAATCAGAAGAAAAGCCCCACTCATCAAGTACTGGGACACGCTGAGTCCACTCTTGGGAGCGACAAATAGTCAGCTCCATGCTCAGAGGGCTGAAGTTGTGGATGATGCCTGCGTCCTTGCTGGAGACATCCATAAGCACTTGAGCTGCTGTGTTTGCAGGCAGGAGGCACCAGGAGGCGGGACCTGAGTCTGAGTCCCCTCCCACCACTAATCCACGGAGTGACACTGGGACCTGTCTTCAAACAGAGGAGGAAAGGACCGTCTCCTCATGAAGCCTTCTTTCATTGTCCACAAGGGGAGGCCGCTGCCCCTCTGAGGTGAGGGAGAGGATGCTGGAGGGTCCAGCAGGCAGGCAGCTGCTTGGGGACAGGGCTGCCGCTTCACTGGACACTCAAAGCTTTGGTGGCCTTTCCGCAGCCTGGGACCACTGTAGCTCACAAAGAAGGGAAGCAGCTGGAGGAGCCCAGGACAAGTTGTTTAGTTGAAACTTAAAACAACAAGACCCATATGGAGAGGAAGTTATTTTTAAAGGACTGAAATGTCTAATTTGCATAACCTGTATTTCTTGTTCATATTTGCACCCAGTGGGTGTTATATGAATATTTGAGTACTTGATGATGGATTAATAGAATAATATAATTTGCCAGGGCCTCTCACTGTTGAGGAGTGTTCAAACTAACTGTTCCCTTTTCTTTTTCTTTCTTTCTTTTTTTTTTTTTTTTTGCAAGCTACCAGTATATCGAAAAAAAGTTTAAAAGTGCAATGGTTTGGGCAAAATTATAGTATGTCCTAAAAGTTTACTCTTATCAAAATTATACTTCAAGCATTCATATGCAGACACAAAGCCTCTATGTTACTTGGAGGTGATGTCCGATGTCACAGTTGGGCCCTGGGTCACACAGGCCCAGCCTCCTCTCAGCGGGGCCAGGCAGGACCCATCAGGGACAGTGCACATCTGTCAGCTGGCGGGTCCCCTCCAGTTGCTGGGAGGAGGCCAGAGCGCTGACTGATTGGCCGGTGGAAGAGCAAGACTTGCTCCCCATCCCCATCACCGTCACTGCCACCATTTGTCACTTTGTGCAGCACCCTCCCTTGGCCTAGAAAAAGGCAGGATTGCAGAAAAAGGCTTTGCATCTGTCCAGCACGACAGAGTCCTCTGCTGACCCCTCGTAGATCAAGAACTGTGATCCACCGCACGCCCCGGAGCTACTTTTACCTGGCCAAACTTCCTTCCTTCTTCTCTTCCTTCTTTCCTTCCTTTTCTTCTTTCCTTCTTCCTCTCCTTCTTCCACCCTTTTCCTTCCTTCCTTCCTTCACTCACTTTCTCCCTGCCTTTCTCTCCTTCCTTCCTTCCTTCCTTCCTTCTCCTTTCTCTCCCTCCCTTCCTTCCTTCTCCCCTGCCTTCCTTCCTGGTTTCCTTCTTTCCTCCCTCCCTCCCTTCCTCTCTTCTCCCCATCTCTCCTGCACTCCCCCTCTCTGAAAGCCAACAAGGACTCCTGGGAAGAAACCAAGACAAATGTCACTAATGACTACCTAAGAGCGCCTTCCCCGAAATCTCCCAGGAAAGTGAAATTGTCTCAGAAGTAACGAGAGTTGACACATTTGCAGATGTATCAGTCACTCAGCTACACAAAGGAAAGGCCCTGTCCTCATGCCCTACTGAGATGAACCTTCTTCAGGAGTCTCAAACGCCTGGGGGACAGCAGTGACATTTGAGTTCCTGTGGCTGAAACAACCCCTCTCTCTGTAGAGGGCCCTGGCAGGGTGCTCTCAGGTGCAGCCTCCCATCTGTGCCATTCTCCCCTGCTGGGTGCAGGCAGTGGGTGGTCTCTGGGGTCTGTGCATGAGGAGTCCCCACCCCCGCTGGGTTAGAAGAGCAGAGTCATCATGGCCATGTCCGATCCCCCCCTCAACGGCTCCCACCTCCCACTGTTCAGGCCCTGGTCCTCTGCTCAGGACCCAGTGACACCCACACCTGGTGCCTATGCTCCAGGTGCTGCTGAACTGGGGTTTGTTTCAGGGACTGCACCACGTGGGACAGCAGCAGGATGGGAAGGAGTTGGATCTGCTGCAGGCCAGCCTGGCCCACTGAGCAGGTCGCTGGGGCAGGAAGTGCTGCCAGAGCTGCCTTCATCACCACACTCAGGCTCTGCTCTGGAAGGGCTGCCCTGGGGAGGCACACAGGGCCACAATCCCCCACGTTCAGAGTGCCCTTCCTGGACAGGACCCAGTGGTCCAGCAACGCATCTCCTTGTCCTCTGTGCTGGCTCTGAAATCCTTGCTCTCTGCTGTGGGGCCTTCTCCCTGCAGTGCAGCTGGAAGCAGCCTGTTGCCTTCTAGGGCGATGCTTGGGCACAGTCTCCTGTCGGCCCGCAGCAGTTCTGCCCACCCAGGATCCAGCCTTGTTCCACGGCCGGCTACATGTCTCCCTCATCCTCACAGGCCCCCAAGCCAAGGAACAGCTTCTCCTCTTCCCGCCCCGATCCCTCCCCTCAGGGCAAAGAGAGAAAGAGCCTCAGAATCAGAACATGGGGGCCTCCCAGACAACCTGTTTGTCACATGTCCATTTGCCAAGGGGACAGGTGACTCTGTGATGGTCTCTGCCCCTGAGACTGTACTTCCTTGGTGATTGAGCTTGTCCCTCAGCCCACATGGGGCTCAGATGCTCCTGCTAGAATCCTGAGAAACCTCTCTAGCTCATGGAGCTGACAGGGATATATTGGAGGAAGCAGGGCCACCCACAGCCTCCGGGGACAGCTGGGTACCAGGCTTCAGGAAGGGTAGTGCCAGGGCGGCTCCAGAGACCTCAGCACAGACAACCGAGATTCCTTTTAATGCCACTGCCAGGAACAGGCTCAGGCTGTGACTCAGAGGTGGTGACCTCAGACCAATCAGCCTGGGGCCAGGGCCAGATCCAGGGGATCAACACTGCTGGGATCCAGCTCCAGGGGGACAGCTGTGAGCGGGGCCACTACCCAGATGGTGTTGATGAGAGAGAGGAGCCAGGAACAGTGAAGCATCTCTAGGACCAGGGAGGCCGGAGAGGGTGAGTCACTCCAGCCCCCAGGGGGCTTCCAACTCAAGTAAGACCATCACAGAGATTGGGTGGCCTAAGATTCAATTTCAGTCTCTCCTCTTCCTGTCTCAGGCTTAAAGCTTTTAAAGTGTTGTCTTCCAGCTTGTCCTCTCTCCTCTCTGGACTTCCCTTCCTGGGTCATACCTTGTGTGGCTCAGAAATGTGTCCTTGGGGCAGAGAATTCTGACACAGGGAGCCTGGAGCCAGAAGATGTGGGAGACACAAGCAGAGCTTGCATTGCAGCCCCCAGGAGGAGGATAGACCAGGCACAGTGAGCAGCCTCCGAGGGGTCCCATATGCTTTCTGGGGGCTGTGGGCTCTGTGCAGGCAGAGCCTCCTGGGAAACATCGCTTTGACCCACAAGACGAGAATCAGACCCATGGACCAGGATCGGGACCATGAGGGCTCTGCCTGGTACAAACTGTACTGCTGTCTGCTTGCCCAGAGGGGGGAGAAGCCCTAAAGCACACAGGGAAGGCAGGAGGGAGGGTGAGGATGGGTGCCTCTCCAAGAGAGACAGGGGCCTGGCCCAAGGGTTTTCTGCAGAGTGAGGGGAAGGAGGATCAGATGGAAAGCAACCTCCTCCATGGCCTCAGAGCTTCCTGCCATCTGAGAGCCGGATTCTCCTCCTCAAAAGAAGAACACCATAACAGCAGCACCCAACCAGCTCATGCCAGGGACAGCTGAGCACTGAAGACAGCTCAGACAAACCTGGACACAGCAGCATGGCTCACAACCAAAAGATGACAAGAAGCTGCATGTCCATCAGTTGTGATGAACAAATGTGGTCCACAACATGGGTGAACCCTGAAAACATTATGGTGAGCGAGGGAAGTCAGGCACAAAAGATTCATGTCACATGATTCCATTTATGGGAACTGTGCAGAATAGGCAGCTCCATAGAAACAATGAGTAGATCAGTGGCTCACAGGTCAGAGAGAGGAGAGTAAGGTGTGACTATTCAGCAGGCACAAGGTGTCCTCTGGGGGGTGGTAAAAATGTTCTCCAATTAGATGGCAGAGATGGTTGCACAGCATTGTGGATGTACTGAATATCACTGAACTGTACACTTTAAAATACTTTAGATGGTGAATTTCGTGCAAATTTTCCCTCTATAAAAACAAATGCTTAAGTATCTGCTTACATTTTCTGTCTCCTTCCATCCTGTTCAAGTGGGCTGAGCTTGTGTCCAGGACTGGCTGGGGAGTATTCCCACAGGGAAGGGCAGACACTGAGCAGAATCCTGCATTTCCTTTCATGGCTTGGTGGCTCCTATGACAGCAGAAACCAGAGGAGGACTATGTCCAGCCCAAAACTCAGCTCCTGCTCTACAGAAGGTGCAAACCCCTTGCCTTTCACCTCGTGAGTCAGGAGCAAACAACCTTATAGCCAGCACACATGTTCCTGGGGACTGAGAAGGCCCATACAGGAACTGTGCTGCCTGGAGGACGCCCAGCTGGCCACTAGCACAGATGAACCTGCAACCTGGTGCAGACACCCCTTCCCACATCCCAGCCCCTCACCCACCCACTCATTCATGCAGCATCCTCTGTGTGTTGGGCACTGATCTCGGCCATCAACCAGCCATGAACAGGACAGGGTCTCTGCCTACATAGGGTCTCCTGTCCCCCCCATTCCCCCCCACACTGGACAGCCTGTCTCCCAGATAAGTCACTCAACTGTTCCTATGATGCAGATCTGCTGTCATTTACTCTCTGTCTCTTTCTTTACATAAATGTGAAAGTGCTTTGTGTCCTGCTAAACACTATGACATTTGTCTTAATTTATAATGCAGTATAAAGTATAAGAGTCCTTGAGTTCTCTAAAATATGACTGTTTCAAAGTCATTCTAAGCAATATTTAAAAATTTTGTCTGCTTTTATTTCTCCAAATGATGGACTCACCTATTATCATACCCAAATGTGCTGTTTGTTTCCTCTCTTATCCCTCTGAACTTGAAGTAAAATAGCAAATTGTTCACCTGGAGCAAATTACACCTTAAAAGGAATCTTGGATACATAAGGTCAGAGTCAGGAACAGCCAAAGTCATGCATACTTGATTTCAGCACCTAATGCTGGACAGCAGCCCCTCACCCTGCTACTCCTTAGCCTCAGCTCAGGTAGACTGATTCTTTTCCTTAACACAGAAGGTCTCACTCCAGGAGGGGGATTGTGCCCTAGATGCAGGCTGGCTGTTGAGGATTGGGGGGACAAAAGCTCAGGTATCAGCCAGGGGTCCTGGGGGTGCACGGGGAACAACAGGCAGTAGCTGGACCCACATCAGGGCCACAGCAAATCTCCATCCAAGCTGTAATTCTCAATCCCCAGGCTCCAGAAGGGCCCAGGCTTCCCATCCATCTTCCATGACTTTGAGACTCTGGGCAGGGTGGACTCTGCTCTGCATATTCCTTGGTGTTTCCTCTGGGACCTCTTTGCTCTTTTCACCACTTCAGCTCCTTACACCACACCATGCCTGGGAGTTTATTCAGTCCCCAGACTGATGCTGGTAAATAGGTTTCCAGTCTTCTCTGGTGCAGGAGAATATGGAGGAATGTCAGGCGAGAGGAAATGCCAGGAATGAAGGAGGACGGGACTTCAAGTTGGATATAGTTGGCCTGCCTCTTCTCTTTCCTCTGTGAGTCAGGACACAGAGACTTAGGGCTCTGCATCCCAAGAGGGCACTGCAGAGGTGGCCAGCATGTGGCATCAGCTGGGTTATGCTGTGCAAAAATTAAGCAACTGATCTCAGTAGCTGAATGCCACAAAATCTCTTTCTTATTCAAGTCTGACTTGGCCAGCAGTGGCCGGTGGGGTGCTCTGCTCGGCACCACTTTTCAGGGGCTCAGACTGATGGAGCTCTTCTGTGTTGTTGCTGCACTATCTTGACTCCAGGGCCTTGTTGGTCACCCTGAGAAGGAGAAGCTGAGAAGGCTTTGCACTGGCAATTACATGCTGCAGCCCAGAAGGAACACACTCATAATTCATCAGCGAGAGAGTCCGACATAGACCTCCTCTGTGCAGAGAAAGAAAAGCTGGCCAAGCAAAGAGCCAGAAAATACCACAGTCACTGCCAGGGGTAAACACTCCTCACTGCCTGAGGCTGCTCATTTCAACCTGTGTATTTATTCCACAAAAACACACAATATAAAAAATAAATGCTGGTGATATAAGCCCTTGACAATTTCATTACACTAACAAATCAACATTCTTGGTTTCATTTTTTCCTTTCCCATTCTCTAGCCATCAGTATAGAAAATCTTATGTGGTATAGTGTTTTCTTTCACATTAACCCTACATCCCATGCCACACATGCTCCATGCTACTCCGTGATCGCCCGAATTACTCTGCCAACCATTGCAGTTTAGGGGTCATGGAGCACCAACCACCCAGCTCCACACCAGGCTTAGCACTACGGGCAGCACATGCACTGCATAGTTTAACTCTGAAACACCCTGAGATTCGGACATCGATCTGCCCTCACTCACAGGCGAGAAGCCTGACACTGAGATGGTGAGTAAGGGCCCCACCTCTCCATAGACAAGAGGAAGAACCAGAATTTGACCCATTACAGTGCCCAGGACCTGGTATTCTTGAACCATGTTTCCTGCTCCTAGAAGCCCACTCAATTTCTCCCACCAGTGGAGCCTCTGCTGATCCCCTGCACCACAGGGACCTCTACTCTGGACACAGAGAGCCCCTGCCCAGAGCAGACTCCCCAGCACCCACAGGACTGCAGGTGGAGGAGAGGGCTGTGAGGTGGATGCTGTACTCTACCCAGGAGGACATCTTGAACATTTGAAACATGGCCTTCTCTTCACAAAATGTCAGCCCTCCTGGCCACTTTTTAAAACCCACTCCTTCCCCTCTGCTTCCATTTCTTCTCCCAGCTGTTTCCCTCGGCTGTGTCTGTGTCTCTTGCTTGGCAAAAAAACTCTTTTCCCTCTTGCTCTCCAGCTCCCCACTCCCAGTAAGACGTCCTCCAGGATAGGAATCCATAATGCAGGGACCAACTGAGGGCCCTTCCTCTTGTCAAGGTGCTAGGAGAGTGGGGAGCCTGTTTCTTAATGAAAGGAGGCACTTTCCCACTCCATCCCCTTTCCTGGAACCTTCCTCACCGGGGCTGGGCAGAGCAGTATGTCTCTTGCAGGTGATTATGCATAAGAAAGAGACTTCTCTTCTCCTTTACGTCCTCCTGTTGGGCTTGCTCCCTTTTCTGTCCTACAGTCCTCAGGGACTCAGGGCACAAACACCTTGCCAAGTAAATGTGCTGAGTCTTTGGTGGACAGACCCTGGGGTGGTGTTAGACCACTCACCATCCCATAGCAGTTTCAAGTGTGAGACTATGAGACAATGGGTGTGGTAGACACTGCCCCAGACAGGACTCAAGAGACTGGGTGCTGGTTCTGGGGGTTGACACTAAGTCGTGAGACGTCTGTGAGCTGTGAAACCAGCCTCTTCCCTCAGTTTCCTTGTCTGTGAAACAGGCATGCCTTCCTACCCACCCATGACGGATGAGAGAGGTCTTTGCACACCATATGCCATGAGGCTGGGTCAGCTGGTGGAACTCTGCTCCTTCCCGTGAGTGACTTCACTTAGGACAGCATCATCCAACTGCATCAAAAGGGAGAGGAGGAATGAGCTGTCACTTGCGTCCATTTCCCTCTGCTCTCTGGCCTCCCAGAGCACAGATCAGCCAGAGGATGTGGCCTTGACACACAGGGCAGGGGCAGAGGAGGAGCTGGCACTGCAGTGGCCATGCTGTGTCATCCAGAGGCTGGGAGCCCAGAGCAGAGACATAAACAGCACCTTGATATAAAACACTGGCCAACAGCTGGGAATTTTCCAAAGCTTCCCTCAAAAGCACCTCCTTGCCCATCCAGGAATAGACAGGGAAGACTGTTGCTGACCGGCACTTCAGGTGCCTATGCCCTTGTCCCATGGAGAGAAAGAGACCAGAGAGATAATAGGGGCTGCCCCAAGCCTCAGGCTGGAACATGCAGATGTTTTCTCAGGGTCTCTGTGTGTCCTTGTCCTGGGCTCAAGAGGCAGCTCTCCCCATGCAAACTGAACCATGGCTAAGGAGGACAGAAGCCCAGAGTCAAGCTGTCATGGGAGACCCTCTCCCAGGAGCTCAGGCCTGCACCAAGCACACTGAGGTGGGGGAGCGCCCATCCTCAGCACTGGCTGCACAGAATACCTCAATCATAAAAGCAATCAAGAAACACAGTGCAGCCTTCCTGAGCACACGTCCTGGTAGACAGAGATAGAACCCAGACAACGTAAACTTATGTGACAGGGCAGGGCTGGCTAAGGGTGCACAGGCCCAGGGTGGGAATGTAGTACGGTGCTGGGAATTTCTTACTGTCTGTCACAGATAGAAAGGCTTGAGTGAGGGTAGAAAGGATCAAGGAGAAGAGAAAGGCCATAGGAGCTTTTAGGATGCTGTTAGTCAAATTGAAAGACAAGGACTTCACTGAGTGTAATGGGAAACCACTGCAGGTCTCTGGGGAATGGAGTGGTGTTTTCTGGCTCAGGTTTTGTAGGGATAACCCTGGATGCTCTTTGGAAGACTGAATCCAAAAATATATCTTGTAGGAAAGGCCAATTTAATTAACTAGTTTCTGTAAGCAAGGACTAAGAGAAAGAGCATCAGAGGGATCCCCAGGAGGGATCCTTTTTGCAGGATGGAATCTACTGCCTGAATCTCTGCATGATACAGAACAGGTCTCTCTGGGTGTTCTCCTCTTACAGGACCCAGGAGAAAGTCATAGCTGACTGTAGCCATTGGCAGAAAGCTGCTTCTCTGCATGTGCAGGGCAACCTGGAGCCTCAGTCCTGGAAGGGGTTTCAGAGACCGGGCAGAAACACTCCTCACCCCAGGCCAGGGCTGAGAACCCTCAGAAGCCCACAAGGCAGTTGCTGTGCTGGAAAATGGTAAACAACTGGTTTGCAGAGCGGAGGGCTCTGATTCTGTAGCCTGTGCCAATTGCTGTGATGTAAAAACTCCCCAGTGGCCGATGTCAAGCTACCAGTGGTTTGAAAGCTGCTGGCAACACAACTGGCTCTTAGGAGCCGCACGGGCTGGCTATGGGCCATTACCCCCACCCTCTACTGAAGTTGGACAGAGGCTCCTGCATTACAATCTGCCCTCAGGTCAGGAGGCCTTGGGAATGCTCTAGCCAGCTGGCTTCTTGTGAATCCCATCTTGGAGATAAAGAAAGCCCCAGACCTTCAGCAGGACATGGAAGTCAGGAAGCTGATTTGCGTTCTCATGAACACTAAGGGAGAATGCCTATTTCTCCAAACCCTCACCAGGTTTGAATGTTGTCCGTATTTTATAATATACCAGCTAGTAGGTAAAAAATACAATTTCCTGAACTTCTTATATGTGTTTATTTTATTCTTGGAGAAGACAGATGATTTCCTGTCATTTGAGTTCTTTTGTGAGTTGGCTGCTGATCTCTTTTACTCCTGGTTCTAGAGGATTAATCATCTATTTTTTAATTGACTATATGAATTCTTTGTGAATTGCTTACATTAAAATATTAGGGCTGCTAAAGTAAATACAGGATATCCATTTAAATCAGATCCTCATGAAAACAGTAAATAAGGCTTTTTTGGGGTGGTGGTGGTACTGGAGATTGAACCTAAGACCTTTACACTAAGCTACATTCCCAACCCTTTATTTATTTTATTTTTGATTTTGAGACAGAGTGTCAGTAAGTCACTAAGTTGCCCAGGCTGGGCTCAAATTTGTGATCTTCCTGCCTTAGCCTCCCAGAGTGCTGAGATTATAAGGCATGTAAGACCATAACTAGCTGAATGAGACACATCCATATTAAAATATAATTTGTAGGGCCAGGGATCTAGTTCAGTGGTGCTGCCACCTGCCCGAGTTCAATTCTCGATACAAAATATATATATATATATATATATATATATATGCATATAAAATTTGTGATCTGTCTGAAAAGCTTAACTGGATATTTCTGTTTCTATTTTCCCATGTCTCATGTATAGCAAAATTTATCCCAGTTTGTAATTTATTTTTTGAGTCTGTTTAGTGTGTTTTCCATAAAGAAGTTTTTCTGCTTTTACACAGTCTTATCTACCAGTCTTTTTCTTCATGGTTTCATGACACACTTAGAAAGACTTTCAGCATCTTTTCCTGTAAGCAGCCAGAGGTGACTTGTGAAAATGGTTCGCTACTCTCTTGACCCAGAAAACCCCACAAAATCATGCAAATCAAGAGGCTCAAATCTTCGTGTTCACTTTAAGAACACCCGTTACACTGCCCAGGCCATCAAGGGTATGCATATCCGAAAGGCCACCAAGTATCTGAAGAATGTCACATTAAAGAAGCAATGTGTGCCATTCAGGCGTTACAATGGTGGAGTTGGTAGGTGTGCCCAGGCCAAAGAGTGAGGCTGGACACAGGGCCGGTGGCCCAAAAAAGAGCACTGAATTTTTGCTGCACATGCTTAAAAATGCAGAGAGTAATGCTGAGCTTAAGGCTTTAGATGTAGATGCTCTGGTTACTGAACACATCCAGGTGAACAAAGCACCCAAGATGCACTGCTGGACTTACAGAGCTCATGGCCAGATTAACCCATACATGAGCTCCCCCTGCCACATTGATGTGATCCTTACTGAAAAGGAACAAATTGTTCCTAAACCAAAGGAGGAAGTTGCACAGAAGAAAAAGATATCCCACAAGAAACTGAAGAAACAGAAACTTATGGCATAAATTAGGCATAAAATAAATGCAAATAAAAGTAAATCCAGGTTTATGACAATTTCCACCTGTACATTCATCTAACTTACATTTTATTGAATGTATATGGAGCTCATTTTAGTTTGGGGAACTACATAGAAAATCAGCTCTCTGCTCCTGCTAAGGATTATCTGGTTATTCTGATATCGCTGATTTAAAAATCCATCATACTATCATCTTGCAGTGTCCTGAGCACTGCAGCTTCTCACACACTTCCACTCTGGGCGCCAAGCCCTCCCCTGCTGCTCTGTCAGCCCTGGCTGGTCACCGGGGGCGGCCGTCTTAATTACTTCGCTTTGAGAGAGCACCGTGGTGTGACAGAGACTCAAGCTCACAGACACACAGGGTGGGCAGGCAACACCCCCATTTCCGCCAAGCGATCTGAGACACAATAGGCCTCCTCCTGGCCTTTCATCTCCTGTCTATACACGGCAGCAATATCATTATCCACCTCCCAGGGTTGTAGTGATGAGTGAAACCCATCATTGTGTGTAAAGAATCCCTTTAACTAGTAAGCACTGGGCCAGTGTGGTATTTTATTTATTCACGCCTGCATGCATTCCATCATTCAATGCCCAGTACAACCAGCTTCCCTTATTGTCTTCTTCACCAAGCTTTTATTCACAGTTCTCTTTTTTCTTCCAAATGATACCTAGAATCATTATGTCAAGTTAAAAAGAAGTTGAAATTTAATGGAGGTTACCCTGAGCTTACAGAGCAAGAGGACCCAGTAGGGTTACAATGTTTACCTCTTGTCCAGGAACAAGGCTTGTGTGCCTGAGTGGACAACAGGCTCAGTTGTCCCTCAACATGAAGTTTCATCATGGAAACATTCCTGACACATCTGTATTCGTAGTCATTCTGGTTTGCAGTTAGTAAGAATGAGATTTACTATTCATGTCTCCAGCTGGTTAGTAAGGTAAGTGCACAAGAACACTGCTACTTTACGTTTATTTAAAACCTGCCAATTCGTTGGGAACGGCTACTTACTTCATTTTTCAACTAGATACCACATCTACCTCAAATAATCATCATTGTTCCTGCTTCCCAATTTAAAAGTGCATATTTTTCAACAGAGGTACAGCTTCAGCATGTTTGCCCCTTATTTCCTTGTCTAATTACATGGACCAGACTTTCCACACCGGGCTCTGGGCTCTCCCTAATTCAGCAGCTCCAAGCATAGCGCAGAAGGCTCTTTGGAGGCGTTAGGGCTCCGTGGTTTTGTGGAAGGAAGGAAGGGAGGGGGTGCGGCGCGCGTCCTCCAGCCCCCGCCCGCCCCCTGCGCGCGAAGTTTCCCGGCTTCCGCTTGAACCGCTTCCAGCTGCTCGCCTTTAAGATGCCAGGGCCGCGGCTCCGGCAGAGCCCCTCGAGGCGCCAGGCGCTGAGTCAGCCTCGGGGCCTGGCCGCGCCCCTAACTCCGGATCCGAACTCGAGCCCGAACTCGAACCCCGGCCGGGAGGCGTCGCAGCGGACAACTGGGCTCAAGGCCCCGCGTGCTCGGAGCAGCCTGGCAAGGTAAGGACCGCGGGGGACCGCGGGGCACCGGGGAAGAAGGACCGCGGGCAACTGAGCATCCTGGGCCGGGCGCAGCCTCTCCCTGAGACCGGGACTACCACCGGCGGGCGCAGCCTCCTTCCAGGGCGCAGCGTTCTGGGAGCGGAGAGGGCACCGCGCGTCCCGGGCCACAGAAGCAGCAGCTGCTGGCCGGAACAGGCAGGGCCGGGCTGAGCTGGGCTGGGCGGGGGGAGAGGCGTCATGGACCGGGCCAAGACCCCGCGGTCCGCGCGCAGGGCCAGATCGGCTAGACAGGCTCCGCGGCCGGGGGTGAAACCGCTGGGAACCCGGGGCGGCGCTGTGTCCAGGTGACTCCCTGCACTGGGCCTCCAGGCATTGGGAACTGTGTGGCAACAGAGTCAAAGTTATAAATCCCTTCCCTGTCGTGGAGCACAGTGCCCACATTCAGTCTGGTCTGTGACCGCAGGAACAGAACGGCTTCTCTCGGTGCAGTCGGTGAAGGTCATAATTGATGGGACTTCTGGGGCAAGTTCAGTCGGTGGCAGTCTTTCTAAAGAAATGGCAAGGGTCAGTGGGATTTTGTCCTGTTTTCAAATATTTTTTTCCCTCATCAGTGAAGTGGAAAATAATTCTGGGAATGTTCTGGGAATTGTATTATGGAGCTGAAATTGAGAAGAGACTCAGTTGGCACAGGGAAAGTTTGGGGAAAGGAACTGTCAGAAAGTCCAAGGTGTTGAACCTTCTCCCAGATGTGCAATAGGGTCACAGGGGCCCAGAAGAAACAGTCCTGCCCCAGCCTGGGTGCTGCCTCCCTGGGAAAGGTTCCCTGCCAGGCCTTCTGCACAGCTGGCCGGCCGGCTCTCCTCCTGTCCTCTAGGCTTCTCTGAGGCTCCGGGGCTCCAGCCAGAGGACAAGGGCTCTGGCTGAACACTCATGCAGTCTTAGTCTTTTGCTTAAGGTGTGTATCCTTTGAGTTAGGGGTCTCATGCTGGAGGCTCCAGGACTCCTGCTTCCCTCATCTCATTAAGCCTCTTCTTGTGTTGCACTGATTTGTGATCTTTGGAGACCTGCAAAATGAGTTTAGGGTGTCATGAAGTCAAACAACCCAGGCTGTGGATGTGATCTGCAAACTGGATTTTGCTTAAAGCTGTATTTTCAGCTCAGTGTAAGACAGATACCAGCTTCCACAGGGGGAAGTATGCAAGCAGAACCTTAGCTCTTTGAGAAAACTGTTCCAAAATAAATGGCCTTACATTTATCCAAAGAGAAAGCATGCATAAGCTATTCATTTATCCTGTGTAATCTTTGCATTCATAGACTCTTGTTCAAAAGATTCATGTCCTAATTGCTTTTTCCAGGAATACTGTTTATTATTTCTGGAGGAAACACAAGTAATGAATGTATGTGGTATAATGTTTCTCTAAATTCAAGTAAGTGTGGAAAATTATAGCAAAGCTCTGGCTGTTAAATGATTAAAATGTAAATCTAAAATAAACAAGGTTATGGTGGGAAAAAAGAGTTTTTAAAAAATAATAGATATAAACCTTAATTAACCTAAAAAAATTCAAGTAGAAATTCAGTGACTGCATATAAGTTGTGATTGAGAGAGCTGTGTATGTTTCCAGTTTATTCCCTTACTGGGTTCATGAAGGGAACAGCCATTCAGAATATGCTGCTTGCTAGTTAATCTTTTTTGACAAATATTTACACTATTACAGCACAGACTCAAAATCTGCAGCTCTGTGCTTCTTCAAGTGTAGTATTGTTCAAATTCAACACTACTGTGCTTCCAAGAATTAAATAGGACATGGAGTGGTATCAGGGCAAATGTCTTTAAATTACCCTGCCTGGCCACAATAGGAAGAACCATGGTTATCAAATTGACATGGTTCCAAATTTCCAAGGTTAATGTTTCTCATGAATTCAGATGTAGAAGAGTATTATGGCTCTGAATTTTGGCACTTAAGGCTCTGGAATTGGTCCATGTCTGTGAATTTTATAGGTAGCTGAAGTTCATTATTAAAAGTGTTGACATTTTCAAATATTTGGACTGGTTGGGGTTTTTTTTGACTGTTTTGGAAAGAAATATTTCTGAACTGCATTATTTGCCTCTTCCCTTCCTAGCTGGCTTCCAGGAACTTTGTGTTTGCTGCAGGCTCAGGGTCAGCACTGTGGAAATCATTTATCCTGTGTGCACAGGGCAGAAGGCTAGGGGTCTGTGCCAGACAGACAGGTGCTCAGTCCAGGCTGGGCCACTGATCAGGTGACCTGGAGCAAGTCACTTGTTTGAGAGTTTCAGTTCTCGCATTTATAAAGCCCAGAATAATCAATACCAAGTCAGTTCCACTTATTAAGCATTTACTATATGCTAAGTACTTTATACATGCTGTCATTTAATTCTCAGAGTGACCATTTTAGCCACATTCTCCTCATGGGGAAACTAATGATCAGAGAAATGACTTCAGTGACTCAAGGCTGGTCCAGTGGGAGAACTGGTATTCCAAACCAGGATGCCTGAGTTTGAAGCTTACCTTCTTCTCACCTATGTTGTCTCTACTGCATGAGGTTGGCCAAAGGAAAAACGTTTGATGTGGTCAGCATTCAAAAAAAGAAAGACAGACAGAAAGGAAGGGAGGAAGGGAAAGGAAGGGAAGGAAATGTAAACCAGGCTGGAGGTTGGAGCAGGGTCAGCATGACAGGGACAGGTGAGGGTGACTGGGACAAAATGCTCTTCTGGGGGATGTGGATTCTCAGCTCAGGTAGCCATGATGAGCTCAGGGTGGCTGGCATGATGACATCCACTTGTCCTCCAGAGGTTGACAGCCAACAAGTGGCCTGACCCTGCACAGCCTTGTCATCATACCCAGTTCCTTCTGGCCACCCAGTCACAAGCCCCAGCTCCAGTGGGCTTCTTGTGTCCTGGGAGACTGTAAATAACTGGCATTTATCTGTCTCACCAACTGCCCCTGCCCAGAGCAGATACTGCAAATTGTTCACCATGCTCTTTCCCCAGGAGCCACAACAAAGCCTAGAATCCATCTCTGCATTGCTGGGAGCTGGTGGGAGCCATCTGCAGGTGGGCACTGGAGGAGGTAGAAATGCAGGTGGGGGTGAGCCTGGGGAGAAACCCAGCGGTGAGCCCTGAAAGCATTTACCTTCTTCCTGACCTCCTCACCATCCAGCACCCCTTCTGTAAGCCAAAAGGGGTCTGTAAAACCCACCTCCATGCAGCCCCACACACCCTGAGACCCCCAAGCCCCAACCTGAAGAAAAGGTGACTGCCACCTTGGGCTGCCTGCATTTGGTCAGCTGTGAGTTGTACAGCCAGGACATTGGATAGAGTGAGACATGAGGCTCGGTTCTCATTCTGAGCAGGCCCTGTCCAGGCCAGCCAGCGAGGGAACAGCCATGGCACCAGGTCCTGGAAGGACTCACTAATGTGGTAGATGGGTGCTTGCTGTTGCTGGCCCAACTGACTTGACAAAGAGGCATTCTAGACTCAGGTCCCAGGCGTGAACTTGGTTCCCTGTGTCAACTCTATAGCAGAAGTGTTTGGTCACAGTCAAGGCAAGTGTCCCCTTTCCTGGCCCAGTTACCAAGTAGCTTACCCATGCCCAGTGTCTCCAGATGAACTAAGGGAAGTTGCCATGAGCACTGAAACTTTGTGCTCTCCATGGTGGCCATGGCCCGGAGTGAAAAGAACATTATTGCTAATCAGTATACATGCCCTGTGAAATCTTAACTCCTAAAACCTGACTTCTTGGACAGGAATTTCTCTGGTTTCTGAGTCTGTGCTGTAGAAAAAGAATAGGTTTCTATATCAGAGCAAGGAGGGTGGATTGGAGTGAAGGTTCTGATGCCTATCTACAATCGAATCCCCCAGCTACTCCCCCCCCCCCAGAGACCTTGCATCCCCGTAAATCACAGTAAGCATCCCTACCTTGGAAACTGGCAGCCAAAGCCTTTTAAGGTAACCCTTTGACTGTTCCCAAGAGACAAAAAAGCCCCTCATAGAGGCCCCTCAGAACCCTCTGTGCTGGGGCACAGGATGTGACCTGGTAATACATACCATAGCTGGCTGCACTCACCAGTTCCAGGATGGTTCTCCCAGGGGGAGCACAGGGACCTCCATCATCAGATTCTGCTGAGCTGGCTTCTGGTCTGAACTGCAACACTTCCAGCTGCCTGGCCACAGATACATTCCCCACTGCTCTGAGTCGCCTTTTTCTCATGAGTGAGATAGAGATAGGAATGTGACATCTTGAGTTTCAGGGGTCGCCAACAGAGGAGAACGCATGAAATTGACAGGCCTCAGCTTGTCCCACAGTAGGCCTGGGGAGATCCGTGTGGCATGGAAGCCTGATTTCCAGAGCGGCCTTACCATGTGAGAAGACAGCAGAGAGGTGTCCAGAGAGTTGCCTGGGGGCTCATGGTAAATGCAGATTCAGGGACCAGACCCCAAACCCCTAAACTGGGACTTCCTGGCACACAGCTGGCCATGTACATTTTTTAAGAGCTCTGTGAGAGACTGTTACTCACCTAGAGTTTAAAGCCTGAGAATCACCAATTCAGCTTGGGCAAACTAGCAGAGTTTGCACACTTGCCTGACTTAAACTCCAACTTGCTCTAGAAAAGTGAATGCCCTTTTTCCCCTCTAAATGCAGAGACTGCACAGAAACGCCCATGATGGGCTTCCCACAAGGGCATTTAATTTCGTGCTTTCCTCAAGTCATAATACTGCCAACGATCAACACCGCCTGCAGGCAAGTGACGCTGTCCAGCTGATGTGATCCCAGTCTTCAGGACAGGTTGGGATGAACAGCAAAGGACAAACAGCAAGCCCAGATCTGGAGAGAAACCCCCTGGCGTCCAACTCTTATGTCACATCTCCGGCACAGCAAAAGCCCAGAACTGCTCTGGTTGTAGTCTGTTCTGTAGGAAGGGTCTCTTCATCTTCCATCTGTCTTAGGGTGGTCAGGTTTTATTCCCATTTTCATAGAAAGCGACCTTTGGAACTACAGTTTGTTTTTCTGGAGGACAAAGACTTTCATTGCTTGCTTAGTAGCTCAGGCTGTGGGTTCCGAACAACACATTTGCCATTGACTTTTTTCTCTGCTTTTCTTTTCTTTGTTTTTTTGGGGGTTTTTTTTTGTTGTTGTTTTTTGGCAACAAAAGTCCTTCACCTAGTCTTTCTGCCTCTTTTTTTTAAAAATTGATTTTATTGGTACGTTTTAAGTATACAATATAATGACATTCATCATTGGAAATTGCCTTGCTTTTCATTCTGGGCATTGAAATCAGGGTCCTGTACACAATAAGTGCATGGTGCATGATGAAACTATATCTCAGCCCTCATTTCGCTTTTAAGTTTATTTTTTCTGGAAAAAACATAGTATTTTTCTGAATCACATTGCTAATAATTGGGACTGCAATGAGCCACTGACTCTACCCTACGCCCACCTTACACTCAGGCTCAGTTCAGTGGAGGCCACTGGATCACAGGTGAGGTGCAACCCCTGAGTCTTGCATGGTGTAAGGGGCCCAACACTGGGAGCAGCTGCACTTGGGCTCCTCTAGGAAAGATTGGCTCTCAGCCTCCTGCAGTCCCCTGTACACCAACTTTGAAGGACAGCACCTGGGCCTGACCCTCATTCTCACTGCTAGAACTGTGCACAGCACCCCTGAGGTGTGACCCTCCTCTCAGAGCAGACACCACCGGATCTCCAGCCAGGGTGGCATGTCCCTGTGTGGAGCATCACATCGAGGCCTCTTCACCTGCCACTCTTCTTGGCCGAATGGTGTACCTGAGCACCAGGTGACCACAGGCCCAGCCTCCCACAGCCAACCCTGCAGCATCCAGCCATCCTGCTGGAGGTGCACCATAAGGACTGCTGCAGCTCCTGCTGATTTCCATACATCCTTCCACAGTGTGTCCCTCACCTTCCCTAGCAGGAGTTTCTGCATACCTTCTCCAGCCCACCTGTGCCCTGGCCTCTCACTCGCTGGGCGCAGAAGAAAGGAGATATTAGTGCAATCTGAGCAGATCTGCTTTGTGTTCAGCAGAAAACAAGCAGACATTTTTAAGGGCACTACACAGAGAAAGGTAATTAATAATAACGGCTGGATGGGACTTCTCTTCCCACACACTTGGTGCCTGTGATGTGGAAAGTTGGTCCTCTCTGTGGGGCATGGGAAACAGAAGATGGATGAGCTGTTAGCAGCCTCTGGGCCAGGGCTGGGAGGAATAAGCAGAGCCAGGCTCCTCTTTGCCCCTGGACACCCAGAGCTCTGGGATCCTCCTGTACCCACTGGGCGCCTTTCAGGGTCTGGCAGTGCCACCCTCTCCATGCATGCAAGATGCTCTTCCATGCTGAGTGCCCCTCCAAGATATGAGCACCAGAGATGGGGGTTGTTGCTCCATCACCAAGAGAAGGCTGAGGGCCTCATCTCATGGGTAACCAGGGACCAAGTCATCTTCCCTACCCCATCTCTCTGACTTTTCACCCGAATTTTGCAGGAGAGGAAGGAAGGAAGGTGGTGATGATCAACAGTCTGGGTTCTCTTAACATCCTGTACCCTGCTGCATCCTGAAGAGCAACTGGGCTCTTGTCCAAGGCATGGACTGCATTCCATAATGCATCGTAGGGTTCCCCCCCATGCCTCGCCACCACCCCCAAGTGGCTACCCCACACTTCTCCTTCAGGACTCTTAGGGATTGGCCCAGAGAACATGCTGGGGTGACAGTCAGCAAGGGAACCCTCCACGTGGGAAAGTATTTTGGTACTGTCTATTGTGCAGCTTACACCATACCCCAGGCTCAAGGGATGCAACCTGCGGTAGTTTAACTCTGTGTTTGCTAACTGGAATGGCTCACCACAGCTCTCAACAGCTAGGCTACCATACAGGACACCCTGGAGACCCCAGGCCAGGCCTTGCTGGCCATGCTGACTGGCATCTGTTCTGGGCGGCAGGTCCAGGGAAATAGGCAGGGACCCTTCCCAAGGCCTCCTCTGGAGTGAAGACAAGGTGGGTCAATGGAACTGGAGAATCGGCTGATGGGAACTGCAGCTCCTGTGACCACAGGTCATTGTTTATAAGCCAGGAAACCAGAGAGTCCTCAATTCACAGCAGATGAGGTGACTTTTGAATTTGGCCTTGAAAGATGACCTACAAGGAGTAGCCCTGTGGGCAGAAAAGTCTGTTGAACCAAATGGGGAAAGTGCATATTGTGTTTGAGAAGTTGGAGGATTGGAGAATAAATACATGAGAAAAAGACGGAAAGAGGCAGGCAAGGAAAAGGCAGGGAGGGCAGACGAGAGGCAAGTCCTTCTGCCAGCATGTCCTTGGCTCTCAGGAAAGCCACACTGGGAAATCAGGGTGTTCTTCCTGCTATTACCCATTCAAACCCCACTCATTTATTGATGGGAAGCCTCCTCACCTGCCTCCTGTACACCCTCCTGCCCTGACTCTGGGGAGGGGCCTGGCTTAGGGTTCTGCTTACTGGCCCCTTGTGGTGACCTCATCTCCGAGTCTACACAGTAATGAGGGGATGGCAGGACTTCCCTCAGGATGTGCTCATACTGCCAGTTTGAGGATCTGTGCACAGCAGCTGGAGTATGCTGCATTTCAGCACTTTTTCCAGGTGGAGTTTGCCTCTGGGGGCCTGTTCAGAGCAGGGGGATCAGGCACAGGAAACCAGGTTTGCCAAGGGAGTCTCTAGCCCTGGGACATCCTGGTGCCTTGATTTAAATAAAAACTGCTGCCTGCACACAGGTTAGTGGCTGTAAAAACCTTTATTCATTGGAATTATTTTCATTTAACATAACACTTGCTGCTGAATTTTGTATCTCATACAAAATGGCTCTAATATACAAATGCATCTATCTTCAAAATCTCTCAGTGAAACAAATTAGGTGCTTTTTTTTTTTTTAGTGCCTGGGATCGAACTCTGGTCCTTGCTCTTGCACAACAGGTGGCGAAACCAGTGAGCTAAATCCCTGGCCCAACAAATTAGCTCCTGAATCCTGTTCGCCTTACAGATATCAGTTCTCAGGGCTTCTGGAGGGGGTCTTCCCCGAGAGACAGTTGCTTTATGTGATGATCAGGAACTACGAGCTATGTATGGGGGCGGGCCAGGGGAGGTGGCAGTGAGCTGGTTGTGCCATTCGGTGGAACAAACAGAACAGGATGTGAGTCAGTTTCACGGGGGACCTAAGCCAGCTCCCTCTTTGGGATGCCTGGCAGGACAAGCAGAGGAGCAAGTGAGAGAGAGAGAGCACTCAGCCCCACCTGAAAATGAAGGAGAGAAGTAGATTTGGGTTTTGTGGGCCCTACCGTTTATGCAGTTTGAGGAGTCCTTTTTAATAAAGGACTAGAAATGTAAAAACAAAACAAGTACAAAAGTGAATATTTAGAATGAGAAGTCACAGTAAATACAAATAAAAAGATTTAAATTTTAATTGTAAAAAGATAAACAAAGAAAAGATAAAATATCACAGACATCCAAGATTCATAAAACATTAACATACTTTTTTAAAAGTTACTGCTTGATCCACCTCTATATTTTTAGACATTTTAGCTGATCTTTGATCTCTTCATATTTCAGTTACTTTTCTAAAATCATTTCTATCAAAATAAAAATATTGTCAATCTTCTTGCATAGTTGATCACAAGTTGTATTTTATTGGCTTAGCTTAGAAATTTTTTTCACTCATAACTCATTACTGCTAATGTCATACAAGCCATATGCGAGGAAAGCTCTACCAAAGCTTTTCTGTGTATAAACTGTGAGCCTTGTGCTATGGCCGCTGAGGTAAGAATGGTTTCTACACAGGGCGGGCAGCTGGCTGCAGAGGGCTGCACACAAGGGAGGATACAGGAGCTCAGGCAGGCCAGGCAGTGCCCCGATCCTGTAAACTCCAACCTGCACCTGAGAAGCTCTCCCCAGACATCACAGACTTCTCTAGGAAGGGGCAGAAAGCAATGCTTTAGACTCTGTGGGCCAAGCAGTCGGCCCCTGCAACTCCGCTGCATACTCGGCCAGCTGGGTGCACTCCCTGCATGTGGCTCTTGGGTGGGATGATTTCTAGCTTTTAATTTTTCCCAACCCTTTGAAAATGTAGAAACCATTCTTACCTCAGCGGCCATAGCACAAGGCTGCAGCCTGCTGACCCTGCCCCACCTTATCCAAGAACCCAGCTGCTCCCACAGGCCTGGGCAGTGCTCCGGGATTCCCTGATGTCCCGTCAAGCCTGCCATGTGAAACCTGGTGGTGTAGCTTCAAACTGCAGGATTTGGTACAGTTTCCAGTGAAAGCTAAACCCAGGAACATGGCTGGCCATGGGATGCCCTGAGTACTCACCCTGAGCCAGGCACGTCCCTAAGTGCTTGGAGCACAGTACTTCAGATCCTCAAACCTGTCCCACTGGCTCATTACTATGCTGTCCTCATTTGCAGAGGAGCAAACTGAGGTTCGAAGGGGACAAGGAGTTCAAGCCACCAGGCAGGAGGGGCAGAGCTACTGCAGCTCCACTGAGGAGGGTGGGGAGGAGGCCAGCATGGCACAGGCAGCAGAAGGGCTTAGGTTTCCATACCGGGTGTCACAGCCAGGGCTTCGTGGAGCCAGACCCACATTGCAAGACAGTGAAGCCTTTTATAGGAGGATGGGCCCTCCAGAGAGAGGCCAGCCTGAAAACGGAAACTGGGACTCAACTTCTCCTGCAGCCTTCCCATCTGGTGGTGCTGCTCCAGGATGCCAGCTGTTCCTGTCACCGAAGCCCACAACTGGGTTATGCAAGGGAGCAAAATATGGGGCAATCTTCTTCCAAGTTACAGAGCCAAGGAGGCCACCGCTGGGTCAGCACCTCACGACCCTCCCTCTGCAGCCTGCCTTGAGGTGCGCCTCATGCAGTAGGAGATGGAAACTTGTCCCTAGACCTTGGCGCCTCATGCTGTCTACAGGTACCAGACTGCTGACCGACCCTGCAGAACGCCCCTGCCTCTAGGGCAAGGGCCCAGACTCCTGACCTTCCAGGGGAGACCCTGTGCAAGGACAAGAAAGGTCAAGTAATCTGCCCAAAGGTACACAGTCACCCAGGGACAGAGCCATTGCTCAGAACCCGGAACAGTCCTCAGTCCTCTGCCCTCTGCCTGTCACCGTCACCACCTCTCTGAAGAAGGCCATGGCCAAGAGGCACAGCATGAAACGCAGCAGGCTGAGGTGCTCTGGGGAGCAGGCCAGCCCGTGTGGGGGACACTCTGGACAGGGACTTCACATATCCTATTAGAGCATGCTTGCTGAGTGGAGTCGGGGCTTTGGTTTCTATATACATAATGCACAGCTGCACCCCACTCTGACCCTGGCCCACCTCTGGCCTGATCCTCACCCTGCTGACTTAGCTTGATGCTTGGATTAAAGTAAAACATGTTTAATGATTTGTTTTCCAAGCTTCCTCTGAATGCCCGATCTCAGAGGAGCAGCCTCCAAAATGCCAGGTTTCCATAATCAATCTCCGTCCCCAGCACCTCCCCCAGGAGGCTTTGAATGCATTGCAGAAAGGTGGCTGGGTTTGCTGTCTTCTACACACAGCTCTGCAGCAGGATGCAGTCTGCCACACACTGGGCATGTTGCTGGTGGAGACCCAGGCTCGTGACCTGCTCAAACTCACAGTCTCCCCACAGCACAGTCCCCTCTCTTCTGGGGCAGCTCTCTTTCCCCTGTCTGGGGACAGAGAGGTAGTGGGAGCCCTGCAATGGCGACTCAATTGCTGAGCACCTGTGGAAGCATGGGCGAGCTGAGGGGGATTTCCCCAGCATCATTTGTCCTGATAAACATCTTTGCAGATCCCAGAGAGAGCTGCAGCTGGGATGGACCAGCGGCTGCAGCTGCCTGCATCTGAGGAGGCATTAATTTCTGGGAGATTAATTGCTCCCTGAGACCAGGAGCTGTGTCAGTATCTTCCTGCTCCTGGAGCTGGTCTGAGTCATTGTTCACAGTGTGTTTTGCACCAGCAGAGTTCAAGCTGGCTTGGGTGGGGCCTGGCTGGCCAAGTACAGCCCCAAGCCTTTTGGGCTGTTTGAACCAGAAGATCCTCGGGGGACTTGGTTATTGTGGGGTGTCCCCTTGTCAGAGGAGAATAGCGACTGTGGTGTGAGGAAGCCACCACTGTGTGGCCTGGAGGACAGGCCCCTCTCATTCTTCCAGCTGGACTGGAGGGAGGACTGGGCACCTGCAGAGGAACACTGCAGAAACAAAACCATTGACAACAGCTGAGGTTGTACTATGTCGTGTGCTGCGCAGAGTACATGACATGTACATTGCCGCTGATCTTCTCAGAGACCCAGTGAGACCTGGTGGGTCTGTTATCCCCATTCTAAAGGTAAGGAAAAAGAGGTGAGGGGCAGTGTTGCTGCCTGACATCACACAGCTGCTAATGAGGCTGCTTGAAGGTGAACCTGGCATCACCTCCCAGGACACATATCCACCCCCCATCTCCTGTTGGCATGAACATTTTGCAAGCGCCTGGTTTCTGCTGTCCCCCAAGAGGGCTTTGTGGCTATAACTGCAGGGAGGGAACATCACCAACTGCAAAGGCACTGAGGCCTTAGTATGTCCAGCTGTCTTACAAGAGGGAAGCTCCCTGTCTCAGCTCTAGGAAGTACAGGTTAAATTTGGGGACAAGGTGCAGACAGGGCAGCACGATCCAGGGAAGCCTGTGCCTGAGGTTACTCAGGGCTCTGAAAGCTTCTCTGACGGGTCCACCTGAGCGAGAGGTGTCGTGTCATATATAACGTCAGTACTTTCCACTCATGCTCATCCATGGACTTAACTTTGTGATTTGGAGAAGAAAGGTGGATTCTTCCCATTAAAAAAGATCTCTTTGCCAGTGTTTAGTAATGCAGAAGGCAAATGATGACATGAGAAAAGTGAGTTCAATTCCTAAAGTGTCTTGCAGACAGATGAGAAAAATGAGTTCAATTCCTAAAGTGTCTTGGCCTCTGGTCTGATGGAAGATATTTGGACATCTCCAAACACGTGAGGCGGCAGACAGTTTCTCCCAGACTCCGAGGAGAGGGAAGCAGAAGTGCAGAGCCAGGGTCACCTCTGTGCTCGTGGTGTTTCCCACATCACATTATCTTGGTAGCCACTGTCTGGTTGCTGCAGTCTCATCCTCCCACACATTCCTGCAGCCTCGAGCCCCACGCCCATCCCTGGACCTGACCTGGTCTGCTGTGACCCTGTAGCCTTGCACGGCCAGTATTCACTGGATACCACACTGCTCTGCTGTGCTTAAACAACAACAGCACGCTGATGGAAACCCCACTCCAAAATGTAAATTCCACACAAAGGTCAACAGCTGCTGTGCTCAGCTCACTTTTTTCTTGCTGTAGGATGGGAAGTATTTTTACAAAACTTCATGTGCTTTTCTCTTTCTCACTCTAGAGTGTGTGACCTTGAGCCTAGTTCATCCTGGGCAACAAACACTCTGCCTAGGAAAGAACTAGAAAGAGGAAGGGAAGGAGAGAAGGAGGGAGGGAGGAAATAAGGAAGGAAAAAGAAGGATAATACAAATTACCAATATCAGGAATGAAAGAGAGGTGTCACTATTGATTTGACCAACATTTAAAAATAGTAAAAGGGGAGCCAGGGATTTAGCTCAGTGGCATTGTGCCTGCCTCATAAATGAAAGTTCCTGAGTCCAGTCCCCAGTACCAAAAAAAAAAAAAAAAGTAACAGGGTAAAAGTGGCCTACATATCCATCAACAGATGAATGTATACAGAAAAGTTGGTTTATTATACAGTGGAGCACTACTCAGCCATATAGAAGAATGAATTTGAGTCATTTGTAAGAAAATGGATGCACCTTGAGTTCATAATTTTAAGTGAAATAGACAAGCATAAATATCTCATGGTTTCTCTTATATGAGAAACCCAAAGTATAAATACTTTAAAGAACAAAATGAAGGATGGACAATAAGAATCAAGGAGATAGATCTCTTACAAATGGGAAAGGGATCAAGATAGAAATGGAAAGAGGGAGAGAGGGAGGGGGAGGGGAAGTAAAAATAATGAGGATGTGCTCTGTGCATGGACCAGCTCCCCATGATGAGTGTAACCATTGTGCGCTGTGACCATGTACTCGGAACACAATTAATAAAATAGTGGGAGAGTAGTAGCAACAACTTTATATGAAATGGACAAATGTCTTTAAAACACAGCTTACCAAAAGCAGAGAGGGGCTGGGGATTTAGCTCAGTGGTGCAGCACCTGCCTCGCAAGCACAAGGTCCCAGGTTTGATCCCCAGGACCAAAAAAAAAGGCAGAGGGTGGCACTGGCTTAGCTTTCTTCCCCTTAGTTTCTGTGTAGGGCAGCACCAGGGCCTAGCATCCCATTACAGGACGAGGGTGAGCTACAGGCCCAGGCAGGCCAAGGGCCAGGCACTTAGGCCATGTGGTCAGAGGCCATGGGCACCCCAAGGGCACCTTCCCCCAAGAGCCTTGGGGCACATAACCTCTGCACTGTCCCTGAACCCAGACACCACCTCAGGGAATGAGGAGTAGGAAGACTGAAGGCATGAAGCCTTTTCCTAGAGAGCCTAGGTGCTGCCTTAATGTCATGAAAATCATAAAATTGTCGAATTGGAGGAAATTTAAACTGTAGCACACCTGGAAACAGATTACTTCAGATGAAGGCAAAATAAAGACATTGCACTCTGCCTATGTATCAGGACAGCTGTATGAGTGATTTCCAATTTCCGTACATTGCCTTGTTTCCTAGGGGACAATAGAAGTGCCAAGGTATAATTTTCAAAGATGTGAAAGTCCTGACTGTTGGGCAAATATATAAAGTGAACAAATGGTAATGATTTATTCAGCTCATTCATGAGAGAAGCAGCAAGGTGGTAAGCTGTGGCTGTGATCTGAATGTGTCCCCCCAAATTTCATATACACAGCTTAATCTCACAGGCAGCAGTAGTATTATTTTTTTGTATTATATTCTTTTATTGGTACATTGTAGGTATACAACACAATTACATTTCTCATTGGAAATTGTACCTTTACATAATGCATCTTGGTTCATATTTTTTCCCCATTCCTAGCCCTCCCTTCACACCCTCCACCCTTCCCTATTTACAAAGACTATTTCCATTTTTTCCATTTCTCAGCATTTTTCCTTTCCCTTCTTTCCTTTCCCCTGCCCCTCCCACTACCCCTACCCCTTTGGACCTTTTCTTCCTATTTTGCATTATCGATTATTCATTCTAATCATTGGTACATTTTAGGTATACAATATGATGACATTCATCATTGGAAATTTGCACCTTTACATAGTCCCTCTTGGTTCTTATTTTTCACCCTTGCCCAGCCCTCCCTTCAACCCCTCCAGTCCTCCCTATTTACAAAGATTTTGTTCCTATTTTTCCATTTTCTCATATTAATCCCATTCCCTTCTATCCTTTCCCCTATCCCTCCAACTTCCTTCCCCTTTACCCCTTTTCTTCCTATTTCACATTACCTATTATACATTTAGTCCTTATTTACACTTTCAGTTTCTCACATCAGAGAAACTATTCGGTATTTACACATATGTGTTCTATTTATTTCACTTAAGAGTATCGCCTCAATGTGCATCCACTTAGCTATAAATGTCTCTAATTTCTCATGTTTTATGGCTGAGTAGTACTCCATTTTATTAAAAAACCACATTTTCTTGATCCAGTCTCCAGTTGATGGGCATTTGGGCTGTTTCCATGTTTTAGCTGTTACAAACTGTGCTGCTATGAACATGGGTGCACATATATCACTGTGATAGGATTCTTTTAATTCTTTGGGGAAGATCCCCAGCAGTGGAATAGCGGGGTCAAATGGGACTTCCAGCCCTAGTTCTTTGAGGTATCTCCATACTGATTTCCACAGTGCTTGCACCAGTCTACACTCCCACCAGCAGTGGAGCAGTGTTCCTCTTTCCCCACAGCCCCGCCACCATTTGTTATTGGTGGATTTCATGATAGCAGCCATTCTTTCTGGAGTGAAGTGGAATCTCAGCGTTGTTTTCATTTGCATTTCTCGAATGACCAGTGATGTTGAACATTTTTTCATGTATTTATTTGCCAGCAGTAGTATTAACAGTGGAGCTGTTGAGGGAGGTTAGACCATGAGGTGAAACCTAGGGGACAGGATTTGTGCCCTGAGGACAGCCCCAGAGAGCTCCTTTGCCTCCAGACACTGACTTTGGTGGCTCTTTCACCTTGGACTTCCTTCCTCTTGCACTGGGAGAAATATGTGCAGGTTGCTTATAAGCCTCCCTTTTTATAATATTTTCTTTTAATAGCAGCCCAAACTAAGACATACAGCCAAAGAAGAGCTGGAGGAAGGGGATCTTGGTAGTCACTGAAAAAGGTTGCTTGCAGAAGATTACTAGTAAAATATAGAGCTTGTCACAATCGTACCTTGTAGGGCAAAGAAATGCTAGCCTTCAGGGAAATCTTTTCTACCATGCTGAACTCTGCTATCAGGAGAACATCATCTGCATTTGCACTATTTTTGTACAAGTTACATCTAACTTGTAAAATATTCTAATCAAGGATCAGGAGCAGGTCAAACAAGGAATGTCAAGGGTCAGCCCCAAGGCAGGCTGCTGGGCACAGCTCCCAGCAAGACCTGCTCTTATCCTTTTGTCCCATTTTTAAGTTGTGGAAAATTTTTCTTAACAAAAGTATGTGCCCATGTGCCTGTGTTTTGACATTTGGAAAGTTATGCATGTTTAAGTAACAGGAACTAACAGTCCCTGTTCTGATCAATGGAGATACTGCACCCACTCCACCAGAGGCAACGAGAGAAATAACACTGGAGCCTGGCAGGATGTGGTTCAAAATTACATTGCTACAGATCTGGCAACAGAAGTGCTTTTTACCTTATGCAATCCTATTGACTCAAGAATTCTATGTCATTCTAGAAATTAATCAATTGATTTGGGGAATGTCTAGAAAATTAGCCACCATAAAAGAACTTGATGTGAAGTTCTTTAAATAATTCTGAGCACCAGTAGGGATCCTACTGCTCCCCCTTGTCCTGAGCCTTCCCTGAATGGCCCACAGCCCACAGCATGAGAGAATTTGAATACACAGCATGTTTCAGCCTAGATAGAGCTCATTGTTTAAGACGAATGTAAAATGGACTTTTAAATTATACATAATGTATCTTTTGTATTTCTGTGTACTCAGCCTTCTCTTTAGTCTGCCCAAAGCAGGCTACAACAAGAATGTGAAAGGAAAAAGCAACTCACTCAGCTCTGGCTACTGTATACCATTTGAGAATATTTTAGTCACAACAATATTGCTTTTGAAAGCCAGAATACCAAGGAACAATGGATGTTCTAACATGTCTTAATTTCCACCAAAAAAACAAGGTCATGGTTTCTTCCACTCTGTGGAAAGGTGGATGCGCCCCGCCCCCATCACCACATATCACTGTGATGGCAGGCCTAGCTTGTCACCTTAGAATAGGAGAATATGACATAGAGCAGTGTTCCTAAAACTCTCCAGTAATTGACTTGTCCTTAGGCTCTGCCCAACTTTCCTATCTGTCACAGAGCTGTACAGTGTTTTACTTTGTGTGACTTGTATCCAGCGTGCACCATGTGCCATTCACACAAAACTGGGATCTTCCTTATTCCAGGAGAGAAGCCACTGTCACACACTCAGATGTCAGTGCCACATCAGATTGCATTCAAGTTTACTTACTCTTGGATTCTGTATTTACCTCAGTGTGACTCAGGAACAGCAGGTCAAGGACAAGTGTCAAGCACTATGGAAAGGCCCAGTGAGGTTGAGACCTATCCTTCCCTCCTAGGGACCTACAGAAGGAGGAAACAGACAGCAGAGACATCAGATCTAGGTTGGGCTCCCCAGATTTGGCCCAGTTTCAGGATCACACAGGGTTTTCATAACACCCTGCTATATGCACAAAACTACACCACAGGGCCAAGGGTGCTCTCTCAGTGCCTAACAGGAGGAGGGAAGCTGTAGAAACCACCAGAGATAAGCCCAGCCTGGGGCCATATGTACAGAGGGAATGGCACTGAGGAAGTGAGGTAAATATGCCCAAGGTCACTTAAGGGCAGACACCCCTGAAGTCCTGTGTCAGTTCCTACCACATGTACATAGTGACCAGGGCACTCAGAGGTCACTCCAACAGTCATTTTGCTGAGGGACAGAGGACACTATATGAATCTGAAGGTTCTTGGAACCACTGCCACAAGGACAAAATTATCTTCAGTCAGCCAGAGGTTGACTAGGCAGAGAGAGGACAAGAGGAAAACTCAGAAATCCCATAGGCTCCTATGAGGAACAGATTGCTGAGACATCATGGGGAAGCAGAACAGTGGGTGACTAAATATTCAAACTGAAAAGAGACTTTTGAACAGTGAAGACTGTGAGATCGTTTATGAGTTTCCCCATTACCCAATAAGGTGGATGCCTATAAAGAACATTTAGTCTGCTATAGGAAAGGGTGACTTAATCATGCTATGTCAACTTGACTGGATTAAGAAACACCCATGGAGTTAGTAGAGCACATTTCTGCATGGATCATGGAATTAGGACCTTGGGGTCTATGTCTGGCCTCTCACCCCCTCCTCTTTGGCACTAATCCCCCAGTCTTTTCCCCAGCCACCATGATTAAACCATCTTTACACCCCCCCCCAACACACACACTCTTCTGCCATAATATTTCTGCCTTAGACACAGCCAACCATGGACTGAATCCACTGAGATTGTGAAAATAAATAAACCTCTGCTATTTTAAATTGTGAATGTGAGGTACTGTGTTCTAGAGATGAGATAGTACAGAAAATTGGTGCCAGAGATGTGGGGTTATTGCTATGACTACACCCAACCATGTGGTTTAGAAGCCTTTGGAACTGGTTTGCAGAAGGAGTTTGGAAAGGCTTTAGAGATGTCAATTAGAGAAACTTTAGAATGCTGCAAGAAAGCCTGATGAGTGACTCTGATCAGAGGTTAGAAGACCAGAATGCTGAGAGGAATGTGGACAGTAAAAGCCAGGCTCAGGAGGTTCAGTTAGGAACAAGAACACTATTGGCAATTGGACCAGAGGCCATCTGTGTTACACTCTGGCAAAAAAAAGTCTTCATTTTGCCCATGTTCTGTGGCTTTGTGGTAGACTGAGATTAAGGGTTGTGGACTGATTGATCTGGCAGAGGAAATTTTAAGGCAGCCCAATATTCAGACTGTGGCATGGGTACTGTGGGCTGCATTTAGCCAGATTGATAGTGAGAATTGGAGGGGAAAAGACAGAGCAGAAAACTTCAGAAGTGTAAATTTGGGCCCAAAAGGAACCATATGTAAAGTCAGGGTGAAAGGAGATCTAATTGCTAAAGAGATTAGTGCCATTAAAAATAAGCCAAATACTTTGTACAGGGAAAAGAAAAAAGATACATTGAGGGCATCTCAGAAATCAGCAAGACCCCATCTACCATGGGCTCAAGGGTTCAAAAGAATCAATGTTTTATTTGAGAAGTGAGTCCCTGGCACAACTATTCTAGAAGGGTCTCTTCGGGAATCAGTTCGCCAGGATTCATTTCACTCTGCTCAGGCATCCAGGCACTCAAATGCACTTCAACCATCGTCCAACGGGGACCTGGTTACTCTTTTTGGTGACAGCAAACCTTGGTGTTGTCCACATGATGCTGATTTTACTGATAGGCAGAACACAACAGTTGGGTCAGCGAGGCCTCCTCAGATTTCAAAGGAAGGCCTGGGAGGCCAGGTAAGGAGTTCTTGAAGGAACACTGTGTGGAGCTGTGGAAATGAAGCTGAAGATGCAGTGGTGAACCCCAAGAAGTTGGAGATGCCAGGAATATGGATGCTGAGGAAAGCTACAGACTGTGAGTGAAGCTAGCCCAAGAGAGAGGTCTTATGGGTTGTAACCAGCAAGACTACAAGGGGAACGGCCACCCATGCCCTCAAACTCACATCTCACCACTGTGTGGCCGAGATGCTAAACACAGAGGTACGGGACTTAATGTTTGCACTGCTAGGTTTCAGTCTTGCTTTGGTCTTATTCTTTTCTATCTCCCTACCCCTTCATTTTGGAATGGGACTGTTTACCCTGAGCCATTGCACCTTGAGATCATGTAACTTGTTGGGTTTTTTTTTAATGGAGGTTTACTGCTAAGAATTTGCATTGAGAGTTCAACTTGGACTTTTGAAAAATGCTGGAATTGTTGAGACTTTGTTGGGAGATTAGTACATTTCCAGTTGTGGCCAAGGTAGTTATTCATGTGAGGTGGAATTATGAACTTGCTATTGTCTTTATTTGATGTGTCTGGTTGTCAAGTTGACAAAGCTTGGATTGTGACTGTTAATTATGACATGTCAACCTGACTGGATAAAGAAATGCCCATGAGATGCCCTACCGAGGTCACCAGTTAGCAGAATATGCCGAATCAGCCCGCTGCAGACAGGCAAGTCTGTGCACACCCTACCGAGGTCCTGAGTCGCACAGAACATGCCGAATCACCCTGCTGCAGACAAGCAGCCACCTGGTTCCACACTACAAAGACGCAGAGGACACCAGACCACCAGACCAAGGTACTGAGTCCCACTGTTCCTGGCCCAGAGGTAGGGGCTTCTGAGCCATCGTCCCACTGCTCCTGGCCCAGAGGAAGGGGCTTCCAAGCCACCATCCCTCCCGCTGCTCCTAGCCCACAGGAAAGGGCTTTTGGGTCACCATCCCTACTGCTGCTCCTGGCCCCTGCCCCACCTTACCCAGCTCAGAGGAGGTAATCCGTGCAGGCGCTAACAGCCCACCGCCCCAGTCGAAATGAGAAAACACATAAATAAGTCTCAAAAGCAGACTTCCAGATCACCTACAGCAACCCCAAAGGGAAAGGAGATGGAACACTCTGATACTCAACCACCTGGACCCACTGAACTGGAAACAAAAGGGAATCTGGAAAAAATGAAATCAGAAATAATTTCTCAGATAACAGGAGAAATTGTGGCCCTAGTGTAAGACATGATTAATAAATCTAGAGAGGAGCTCAGGAACATAATGGAATCCCAACATAAGAAACAAATGGAATCCATAAAACACATGCAAATAGACTTCCAGGACATGAAAAACTCCATTGAAAGTCTACACAGCAGAATGAGCCAATGTGAGGACAGAATTTCAGATATAGAAGATAGGATTGCAATTAGTGACCAGGAAAAGAAAAACTGCTTCAAAATTATAAGGGAACATGAGAAATCAAGCCAGCAGCTGCTAGATGATGCAAAGAAGAATAACATAAGACTGATTGGAGTCAATGAAGAAACAGGAGAGAGTGGAGATGACATAAAAAATCTCTTCACAGAAATAATGGCAGAAAACTTCCCAAGCAGGGGGAAAGAGCTTGACATACAGATAAGTGAGGCATATAGGACTCCAAATAGCCTTGATCAAAAAAATCTACACATAGGCATATAATTGTTAAGATTCCAGAAACTCAACAGAAGAACAAAGTTCTCCAAGCAGTCAGAGAAAAGAAACAAATCACATACAAAGGAAAGCCCATCAGAATCACAGCAGACTTCTCAACACAAACCATCAAGGCAAGAAGAGCTTGGAGTGACATATTCCAAGCCCTAAAAGAAAACAGCCTCCAACCCAGACTGATGTACCCTGCAAAACTATCTTTCAAAATGGATGGAGAAATAAGATACTTTCATGACAAAGAGCACCTTAGGAACTTTGTGAATACCAAACCAGCACTCCAAAGAATTTTACACAATATCCTAGGAACAGACATTGAGGATCACAACCCCAGGAAGCAAAGCAGAATGAACCCATCTGGCATGACAAGAAATTAAATGTAAAGGGGGAGAACCCAACAAAAAGAAAAAGTCATGGCAAGGACAAGTCAATACGTGTCAGTTATAACCATCAACGTTAATGGTCTCAATTCACCAATCAAAAGAAATAGACTGTCAAAATGGGTCAAGAAGCAAAATCCAACAATATGCTGCATACAAGAAACACACTTAATTCAAAAGGAAACTCATACACTGAAAGTTAAAGGGTGGAAAACAATACTCCATGTGACAGGACCCCGAAAAAAAGCAGGAGTAGCTATCCTCTTTGGGGATCAAGTAGATTTCAAACCAACACTGATGAAGAGAAATGAAGAAAGACACTACATTCTTGTAAAGGGAACGATCCAAGAGGAAGAGATGACAATCATAAATATCTATGCACCATACACTAGTGCACCCAACTATATAAAACAAATACTACCGGACATGAAAGGTCATATATGCACTAATACAATTGTAGTGGGGGACCTCAACACCCCACTGTCACAAATAGATCAACTAGACAAAAAATAAGTAATGAAATACTAGAACTCAATTGAACTCTTGAACGAATGAACTTAATAGATGTTTACAGAGTCTTCCACCCCACAAAATCAGAATACACATTCTTCTCAGCTCCACATGGGTCATTCTCCAAAGTGGACCACATACTTACACATAGAACATGTTGAAGTAAGTGCAAAGGAATTGAAGTTATCCCCTGTATATTATCAGACCATAGTGCGATGAAATTGGAGATCCATAACAAAAGAAACTGGAAAAATTTCATAAACACGTGGAAATTGAACAACACACTTCTGAATAACCAAGGGGTCACAGAGGAAATTAAAGAAGAAATCAGACAGTTCCTTCAATTAAATGACAATGACAATACAACGTATTGGAATCTATGGGACACAATGAAAGCAGTCTTACGAGGGAAATTCATAGCAGGGAAGATGCATATTAGGAAAACAGAACGAGCCCAATTAAACAACCTGATGCTGAACCTCAAGCTTCTAGAAAAAGAAGAGCAGGACAACCCCAAAGCTCATACAAGGGAGGAAATTATAAAGATCAGAGGAGAAATCAATGCAATGGAGACTAAGAGAACGATAGAAAAAAATCAATGAAGCCAAGAGTTGGTTCTTTGAAAGAATCAACAAAATTGATAAACCCTTAGCCAGCCTTGTCAGAAAAAGGAAAGAAAAGGCCCAAATCCATGCAATTAGGAATGAAAAGGGTGAAATCACAACGGAACCAGCAGAAATCCAGAGGATCATCAATACCTACTTCCAGAACCTATACGCCAATAAGATGGACAACACAGAAGAAATGGACAGATTCCTAGATACATATGAATTACCAAAGTTGAACAAAGAAGACCTAAAAATTCTGAACAACCCAATATCAACCAATGAAATGGAAAATGTAATTAAAAACTTATCAACTAAGAAAAGCCCGGGTCCTGATGGCTTCACTGATGAATTCTACAAGACATTTAGAGAGGAACTGCTGCTGCTACTGTTTAAACTCTTCAATGAAATTGAAAGGGAAGCAATACTCCCAAATTCATTCTTGGAAGCAAGCATCACCTTGATCCCCAAAGCAGAGAAAGACTCAACTGAAAAAGAGAACTATAGGCCAATCTCACTAATGAACATAGATGCAAAAATCCTTAAAAAGATACTGGCAAATAGAATGCAGAAGATCCTCAAGACCCTGATCAAGTGGGATTCATCCCAGGGATGCAGGGATGGTTCAATATACGAAAATCAATTAATCTAATACACTATATCAATAGAACCATGGACAAAAACCATATGATTATCTCTATAGATGCAGAAAAAGCATTTGACAAAATCCAACATGCATTTATGATAAAAACCCTACAAAAAATTGGAATAGATGGTCTCTACCTCAAACTGATAGAAGCCATCTATGAAAAACCAACAGCCAGTATCATACTAAATGGTCAAAAACTGAAATCCTTCACACTCAAATCAGGAACAAGACAAGGATGTCCACTATCACCACTCTTGTTCAATATAGTTCTGGAAACATTAGCCATGGCAATTAGACAAGAGAAAGAAATAAAAGGAATAAAGATAGGAAATGAAGAGTCAAATTGTCATTATTTGCAGATGACATGGTACTCTATATAGAAGACCCCAAGAACTCCACCAAAAGTCTTCTAGACTTAATAACCAAATTCAGTCAAGTAGCTGGTTACAAGGTCAACACACAAAAATCAATAGCTTTCCTCAACACCAATGACAGATTCACTGAGAGAGAAATAGGGCAAATAATTCCTTTCACAATAGCATCCAAAAAACTGAAATACCTAGGAATCATCCTAATGAAAGAAATCCAAAACCTCTTCTCTGAAAACTATGGCACTCTGAAAAGAGAGATTGAAGATGATATCAGAAAATGGACAGATACCCCCTGCTCCTGGGCAGGAAGGATTAATATAGTGAAAATGGCCGTACTTCCAAAACTGCTATATAGATTTAATGCAATTCCAATTGAGATCCCAGCAGCATACTTCATAGACCTTGAGAAAACAATCCAAAAATTCATTTGGAACAAGAAGAGACCCAGAAGAGCAAAAGCAATTCTAGGTAACAGAGACATGGCAGGGGGTATCACAATCCCCAACCTGCAACTCTACTGCAAAGCTACTGTGATAAAAACAGCATGGTACTGGCAAAGAAACAGACTTGAGGACCAGTGGAACAGATCAGAAGATGCAGAAACAACGCCAGACACACTCAGCCATCTCATCTTCGACAAAGGAGCCAAACACCCTCACTGGAGGAAAGATAGCCTCTTTAATAAATGGTGATGGAAAAATTGGGCTTCAACTTGCCAAAGATTAAAACTAGACCTGTATCTCTCACCATGCACTAAACTAAAATCAAAATGGATTAAAGATCTAAATATTAAAATAGAAACTCTGAACCAGTTGGAACAGAGGTTAGGTAGAACCCTTGAAGACATCGGTGTAGGAAAAGATTTTATGAACAAAACCTCATTTTCCCGTGAACTAGCACAAACAATCAACAAGTGGGATCTCTTCTTATTGAAAGGCTTCTGCACAGCAAGAGAAACCACCAGCAGTGTCAAGAGACAACCCACAATGTGGGAAAAAATCTTCACCTGCTCTTCCTCAGACAAAGGTCTAATATCTCGAATCTATAAAGAACTTAAAAAGATCAGACCTCCCAGATTTAAAGACCCAATCGAAAAATGGGCATCTGAAATGAACAGACATTTCTGAGACAAAGAAGTAGAAATAGCAAATAAATACATGAAAAAATGTTCAACATCACTGGTCATTCGAGAGATGCAAATGAAAACAACGCTGAGATTCCACTTCACTCCAGAAAGAATGGCTGCTATCATGAAATCCACCAATAACAAATGGTGGCGGGGCTGTGGGGAAAGAGGAACCCTGCTCCACTGCTGGTGGGAGTGTAGACTGGTGCAAGCACTGTGGAAATCAGTATGGAGATACCTCAAAGAACTAGGACTGGAAGTCCCATTTGACCCTGCTATTCCACTGCTGGGGATCTTCCCCAAAGAATTAAAAGAATTATACCACAGTGATATATGTGCACCCATGTTCATAGCAGCACAGTTTGTAATAGCTAAAACTTGGAAATAGCCCAAATGCCCATCAACTGGAGACTGGATCAAGAAAATGTGGTTTTTTAATAAAATGGAGTACTACTCAGCCATAAAACATGAGAAATTAGAGACATTTATAGCTAAGTGGATGCACATTGAGGCAATACTCTTAAGTGAAATCAATAGGACACACATGTGTAAATACCGAATAGTTTCTCTGATGTGAGAAACTGAAAGTGTAAATAAGGACTAAATGTATAATAGGTAATGTGAAATAGGAAGAAAAGAGGCAAAGGGGAAGGAAGTGGGAGGGGTAGGGGAAAGGATAGAAGGGAATGGGATTAATATGAGAAAATGGAAAAATAGGAACAAAATCTTTGTAAATAGGGAGGACTGGAGGGATTGAAGGGAGGGCTGGGCAAGGGCGAAAAATAAGAACCAAGAGGGACTATGTAAAGGTGCAAATTTCCAATGATGAATGTCATTATATTGTATACCTAAAATGTACCAATGATTAGAATGAATAATCGATAATGCAAAATAGGAAGAAAAGGTCCAAAGGGGTAGGCGTAGTGGGAGGGTCAGGGGAAAGGAAAGAAGGGAAAGGAAAAATGCTGAGAAATGGAAAAAATGGAAATAAAATCTTTGTAAATAGGGAAGGGTGGAGGGTGTGAAGGGAGGGCTAGGAATGGGGAAAAAATATGAACCAAGATGCATTATGTAAAGGTACAATTCCCAATGAGAAAAGTAATTGTGTTGTATACCTACAATGTACCAATAAAAGAATTTAATTTAAATAAATAAATAAATAAGTAATATATTCAGTGTAGTTAAAATCAACATTCGAATAGAACCCTTCATGGACTTAAGATAATCCAAACATGTATGAACAGTGAGGAGCCAGGGTACTCTTGAGTGAAAAGTACATGGTGGGGAGTATGGACAAGCATATAGCAAAATGTATGGTAAACCTTGAATGCAATTTAAGACAGTGTGGTATTGGCACAGGGAGAGACAGTAAATAAATTCTAAAAGATAGCTCAGAAATGGACTTCTGTGTGGGTGGAAAGGAGCAGTGTTTTACAAATCACCAGGAGAGGACAAATTTGTCAGTAAGTGGGTATGAGACCATTGTTGATCCACGCAGGGAGAAATAAGTCTAAACTCCCATAGGAAAATCAATTTCAGATGGATTATAGACCTCAAGGAAAAAGACAAAATTTCAAAATTCTGTAATATATGTGTAGGAGAAAATACTCATGATACCAAGGCAGGAAAGAATTTAAGAAGTTGTAAAAACCATAAATTATAAAGAAAAAGATTAATGAGGCTTACTACATTAAAGTTTAAAACATCTGAGCAAAAGCAAATAAGATTCTGTGAACCAAGGTAAAAGATAAGACAGACTGTGGAGGAAAATTGCAAAGCATATGAGCAAGGAAGATATGAATATAGAATAAAGTCCAAATAGCAAACAGTAAACTCAGTAATCCCATAAAATTATGAGAAGATGTTCTGCATCACTAAAAATCAGAGATGCTAATTAAGGCCACAGCGACATTCCGCCCCCACCCACCTGAATGGCAGAAACTTAAGGCTGGTGGTACCAGGCCACCCCAAAGTCCTGCCAAGAGCATGGAACAGAAGGAGCTTCCAGAGACTGCTGGCATTGAAACAACAACTTTGGAGGGAACTGGCAATGTCTAACAGAGATACTAGCACACCTGTCACAGGACTCAGGAGTTCCAGGCTTTTTAATGTATCCTAGAAAACACCTGGCCTCCGGAAACCTATATAAGAATGTTCATTGATGCCTTTTCATAATCATAAAGTTTAAATCACATAAAATTCCATTCATTGGATGGCCCAACTGTTAGCAGATTCTGGAGTTCTTTAGACTGTTTCTAAGTCCTTGGTGTCCTGAACAAAGAATTGGACAAAACACGTGAAAAAGATACCACATTTCCCCCAAAATAAGACCTAATCAGAAATGAATTTCAGCTGTAATTAATAGCCAGTCATTATCATGGTGATGGCCAGTGTCATGCAGATTATACCTCGCTATTCTCTTCTTAGGTGGCTGCTCTGTAATTGCAGACAAAGCAAGGATAGCCTGATTGGGGCTGGCATTTTTGATCTCTAGTTAGGTCTCGTTTTTAGGGTAACACAGCCAAGGTTTTATATTTGTTAAAGATAGGAAAAGAAATGGCCACTGAAAGAGCTTACAGTGGCCATGAGATTAATGGTGGAGGTCTTTTGTATCCCTCATTCTTCAGGCTGATATCAGAGCTAGGCTTCCTTGTCAAAAAACTGCTTGATTTTGCTTCAGAAGAATTGAAGATAGACCTGATTGGTCCCAGGGGCAGGATTTGGGAACTGTGTTCTGCGCATCTGTCCTGGACCTCTGGGATTGACAGATCATATCCATTTGTTCAGCTGGTTTGCCATGCCCTAAACTCCTGCCTCACAACCATTGGATGCTACACAGCAATGAAGGAATGAACTAGAGGTACCCGTGTTCTCGGGAAAGTCTCCAGGTCCCCAGGCTGCAAGATGATGTGTGTGCAAGGCTGTGTCTCAGTTTCAAGACCAGTCAGTAATGCCCAGCACAGCCTATGAAGTCACTCTCACGTAGTAAAACTACAAAAATGTGCCTGGGAGGGGTTCTCCAGTGGAGTCTAGCTGGAATTCACAGTGGGCTGCAACCACTTCAGCAAATACACCATTTTTTTCTTAAAAGGAAATAGACATGATAACACATTAGAATTGCTTAAAATTGTACACTGGCTAGGTTACCTAAAGTCAAGGTGCATACTGCCTGTCACTAACTGACAACACAGGAGACAATTTGGGTGGAAGGAAAGGTTTATATAAACCTAGAGCCAAAGGAGACAGGGAAGTCTTTGCCTCAAACCTCAGTCTCCCACGCTCAGCTGTGCAAGGCCTTTCATTGCAAGAAGAGTGAGGAAGGAATTCAAGGAGACAATGGACACAAAATGTCCCCACTGTTTTACCCTACTCCCCATTCTTGGCTCCTTCCCTCCCTTGTGGGAACTAAACCAAACCTTGACCTCCTGGGGCCAGGACCTGTGTATTCCTTTCAGACCAGTACATTAGTTTTCTCCTTAGTCTGTTCCAGTTGCTTCTCTGTCCATTCATCTCACCCAAGGAGAGAACCAGGTGGCAGTTTACACTGTCCACACAAGGAGGTTGGACAAGCAGCCTATCTCTAAAAGAAAAAATAAAATCTCATTGTAAAAGATCAATTTCACTCTCCCAGTTATAGCTATACAGATATTTTCTATATCCTAATTGCATGCTTAAATGTTTTTCAGGTAAAATATTGAAAGAAAGGTAATAGATAATATTGAGAAAAGAGCCAAAATAATAATAGAGAAAAATAATTCATTAGAAAGCAAGGGAAAGCATAGAATTGAATGATGATATCAATAATTTTCAAACACCAATGAAACAGAAGCTTCTGATCAAAAGGAAACACAAATAAATAATATGTACAATAAGAAATACGCAAAGAATCACAGCCAAGAAGGACACACACACAAAAAAAATATGAGAATGACATACAATTTTATGTCACAGAAGTTGAGTATTTACACAATAGGGACAGTTTCCCAAGCAATCATACGTTTTCCAAATTGGAGTAGACAGAGGTACAATGTGGAAACTCACTGGCATTCACAGGTGAAATTTAAGTATCATCCATCATCCATTTCCAAGAGACCCGGTCAAACACTTAGTCCAGAAAAGTAAGAGACAGAAAATTCTCATTTAAACTCTTAGAGCACACATACATATATAGAAATCTTCCAAATTTGTACTAAAATATCACAATCTGCATTCAAAATTTAATAATAACACACAAATAAGCCAGTGGATTCCAGTTTACCTAGTAATGGTTATAATAACCCTAGATAAAAAATATTAACATTTAAATCTGTGTAATATTTTAAAAATAGTATACCAAAAATTGATTTATTCTAGGGTATAAATTTGGTTCGACATTAAGCTATCTATTCAAGACAAAGGAGAAAAACACATGTTTATCTTATAAAAATCTTGAATATCACTGGAATACTAGAACTAATAAAGACAGACTCTGTCTGGAAATGAAATTTTAAAAAGGGCTGGGATTAGCTCAGTGGTACAGTACTTGCTTAGCATCTGCAAGGACCTGGGTTATGTCCTCATCACACTGCAGAAGGACTAGCTGGTGTGAGCTGAGTGTTTACCATGTGCCAGCCGCTGTGTTGAGTGTCACGTGCTTTCTTTACTCTTCACAATAATCTCATGAGCCCAGTATTATTATCATCCCCCCTTTTTCACATAAAGGAACTAAAATTTAGAGAATGTAATTACTTTGCTCAGGCCAATAGAAACTTCCTTAACTTCGTAAAAGTCATTCACTGGAAGCCAAGAGCCAACATCATAGTAACTGAAACAAGGAGCCTGCCCCCTTGCTTCCTTGGGTTTCCATTGGGCCTGACCTTTGGGAGTCTTGTCTCAATTTCCTAGATTTTTCTTTAACTCACAAGACTTGATTTGTGCTACTCAGCCTGCAGTGGAACAGAGGCCCAGCATATATTGGTGCAAAAAGGAAAAACACTAAGATGAATTCTATCCCTCGTGTCCTCGAGCTGGAGCCTTCTGTACACGGGAACCCATTCAAGGAAGCAGAGACTTCAGTGGCAGTGTCATGGGGCTTACCACAACCATCAGCAACCAGACCCATAGGCACCCTCCACCCAGACTCAAAACTCAAATTACTTCTGCCGTTGCAGCAAAGTGGCTGGCAGCCTGTGGTCCCCTTGCTACTATTCAGCCATGGGGAAATCTGTAAGAAGGAACTGTGGACATTTCAGTTCACAACCAGAAACAAATGAAATATATTCTTGGAAAAGAAAGATCTCTCCTCTAGTTTGCAAAACTTTGGGCTTTTGTCAGTTTACAGGGACAGAGGAAGTCATTTTGTGTGGCTCTGTGGAGGAACCTGCATTCATTTGGGGGAAGTGCTATCGAATGAGAGTGTCCCCTTTTGCCTTATGTCTAAGATGAGCAAAGCCAGAGAACATATGCTCAAGGAAGCTTGGTGAAGCCCTGGAGAACAGCCACAATCCTCTGAGTTTTCCAGTGAAGGATGAGAGACAGCTTAAAATGTGATGTTGGTGCTATGTGTCAGAATAAATCCAAAGATGTGGGGACTTAGCATTTGTTTTTGAGAGATCAAAAATAAATGAGTTGCCCTTGGAAGGTGCTGGGGAGAAGCAGGTACACCCACATGAGACACCTAGGGACCTTGAAAGAGGGAGCTGATGAGACTCCTCCCTCCCTCCCCAAGATTCAAGGTTCAAGGTCAGCCTTGATGGTTCACAGTGTCACTATACAAAGTCCAGAGGGAGAAAAGGTCAGCAAAGGCCTGGAATGAAGTCACTGTGGAGGTATCAGGCATTAATCTGGAATGGTTCCTGCTCTGACCTGGGCTGAATTCCAGATGCTGTGACAGTCCCAATCCAGATGTCCTGGAGGCCAGCTCGTATCTCCAGAGTGCAGCGTACTTGTATAAGCGAGTCTAGGGTGTTGTGACCTGGGGACTGTTGGCAGGTTACTAAGGGTGCTGGGAATCCCTGCCACACCCCAAAGGTCATGCAGAGCCATGGGGACCAGCCAGAATGGCTAGAGCAGCCAGTTGTCAGTCCCCCTGGGGACACCCACCTGGAAGGCAGGCACAGACTGGCTCTTTGGTCCTGCGGAAGCACACTGGGAACCTCTTTAATCATAAGCAGCATGCACAAAACAGGTGACACTGGGGCTTGAGCTGCTCAATGTAAGTGCTAACAGGAAACATGTTCTTGTCATCGTGCACCCCGAAGTGGCACGGAGGGACCCATCTGTTAGAAGCACCAAGGGAGAACCCTGATGGTGCCACTCGGCCACACCCAGCAGGCACAGTACCCGAGGGACATCGGCAGCCTGTGGCCTTCCCCACCTTGGGCCACTCAGATACCTAACCACCACCCCTTGTAGGTTATTTGGTCGGGTTCCCTACTTTCAGTTTTGACCGTACATCTTTCCTGCAGGAAAGCATCCTTATGACTAAGGTTGTCATATGTTTTGCTGAGTTTTAGATCTGTCTGCTTCATTACATTTTAATCTTCTTAGCTCTGTGGCTCAATCCCATTCTCATTCCTACTGATTTGCTGTTACTTTTTTTCTACGTTAAACTCATCAGAAGTTTAGGTTCAAAGCATTTCAAAGAACTTTCTCAAGGGTTTATTTTTAATTCTGTTGATTTTGTTTTGTAAATTATGAACTTTTGCTATTCACCCTCCTAACCTCATCTTCCAGATTTTCTTGATCCTATTTATACAACTGCTTTGATTGGTTCTTTGTTGCACTGCATTCAAGTCCTTTTGTCCAAAGATGAGGGTCACGATTTTTCCCGAGTGCAGTGGATGGCCATCCCTGTCCTCACCCCGGAAGATTACTGTATAATGTTCTCCTCAGAGTGGCTTTCTAAATGTTTGGGAAGTGCTGCTGAGTTTTCTCATTGACTCAGTAATTATTTTGAGTGTTTGTTAAATCAAGAAGCACCTTGCTTTGTTGAACACTTGTAGTTAGAAACAAACTATATAATTTCTACTTTTTAAATTTTGTGACATTTTCCTTGTAAATTTATATTAAATCATTCTGTGAACATGTGAAAATAATGTCCAAGATTAACTCATGGGGAAGAGGAGCTGGATGCAGCACTTACAGTGACTTCAAGAGGCAGATGATTGGGTTGTGAGCTTTTCAGCAGATACAATCCAGAAAAGAAATTACACACTGCTGGAACATACTTTTTCTTTTCCTTCAGTTTTAGTTTATAGTTTTCTTTTAGTTTAGTTTAGTTTCTAGCTGGAAACCACTCTGTTAAGAAGTAGAAATAGCTGGGTGTGATGGCACATGATGGTCATCCCAGCACTCTGGGAGGCTGAGACAGGAGGACATTTTAGCCACTTAGTGAGACCCTCTCTCAAAATAAAATTTAAAAAAAAAAGAGCTAGAAATATCTCTGTAAAGAGGTCACGCTTACTATTTCATAGATGTTTGAGACACTGGCCCCAACTCCTTTTATCACAGCTATGCTTTACAATATCTTACCGCTTATGGATTATGTTTTGCAGAGATTTTCTATCATTTTTCCAATGATATCTTTAAGTGTGCAAGCAACATAAAGCTATACTTTTCTATCAATATTAAAGTAATAGCAGTATTATCTAAATAATACAAAATTTAATTTTCTTCCACATTTCCCCACAAATTTTTATTGAAATAATTTGGAATTTTAAGACATAAAATCTTACCACGAGGCCTTTATGCTAAGTGATTTTTTTCAAAATGTATTTTTAGCATTTACACTGTTTCGGATCTATATCATAATTATTTACACAGGTAATTACTTCTTTGGTTTTATTTTTTTCTGCATATCTCTCCCTCTCCTGAATTCTTCATTTCAACTTATCCCTTGGTACTAGAGGCCTCTTTAAGGAATCTCTTCCTTCTAGGAGTGCTTATGAATGTCTTGTATGCATGCAATCAGTATTTAGAACACTTTAATGCCTGAAAATGTCCTTGTGTTACTCTCAGAACTTAGCATAGAATTCTTTGTTTATAATCTTCCCCTTCATAACCCTAAAACAACTGCTCCTCATCCTCAGGCATTTAGTGCTGTGGAAGAGAATCTGATGACAGTCTGTAGACAGCTTGTTCTTCCTCTATGGATAACCATCCCCTCCTTCTCTCTATCCTGATAGGGTTATCTTTGAAATTAGAGATCACCAAGAAAATGTTGGCATAGATCTTTTCCCATTAAAAATGTCTTACATGCAGTTAATCTTTTCAAACTAAAGATTATGGCTTTCATCAGCTCAGAGAACTTTTCTTCTTTTTTCTTGTAAATTACCATCTCTCCGGAAATTTTTTTTTTGTACCAGGGATTGAACTCAGGACCTTGCACTTGTGACGCAGATGGTGGAACCACTGAGCTAAATCCCCGGCCCTCTCTGGAAATTTTGATTCCAAGTTCAGCTGATCTCTTGGATGTGCCAGGACTGTCCCTGTTAGAACAGTCATATTTATCCCAGGTTTCTTTATTTTCGGCATAGGGAAACTTCTCCTTGATGTCTCCAGAAAGGCTGAGAATGTCTGAGGAGTGCAGCGGAAATGGGTGGGACAAGACTCAGCTTCTCTTCCCAAGCTGCCAAGGGCCAGGGGAGGAACATAGCCATGAGTCACTCTGCCTTCCGGTGTGGGACAGCAGGAGCCACCACGGGGAGGACAGCAGAAGGGTGTGTGCTTATCTCTGGGGAAGATCAGAGAGACCCGAGGCCACGCTGGGACCTTGCATGGGGTGAAGGGAGCCCTACCGAATTGCAGCCTGGGTGACTGAGGAATCCAGATCCCAAACACACGGTCTGTGTGCCCCGAAGGTGATTCAGAGACACAGGCTGCTGCACCTACGTGGGCGCAGGTCCACATGCGGGCTCATTCCAGCAGTGGCAGTCATGGAGGAAGCAGGATCTGAGCAGACCTGAGTGACTTTATGCTAGGAGAGACCCTGGAAAAGATATGGGCCAAGCGAGGACAAGGCTGTCATTTAATCCACAGGAAAACTCCAAGAGAGAGGCATGCTTAGTCCTATTTATAAACAGAGATTGAACTTATCAGGGCAGCTCTCTCAGAATCCTCCACAAATGTAGCTAAGACAAGGCCACTTGTGTGTGCTCAGAGAGTGCAGATCCCAAGCACCCAACATGCCTTGCACAGCATCGTGGAGCAGGGCTGCAGTGTTAGCATTTGTCTTGCTGTTTCCCAGTCCTTTGTAACCAGCAGGAAGCTAGTGCCATTCTCAGTGTTGTTCAGAGCTCCACCTTCAGAAGTGAAGAGGACTGTGGTGCTTGAGAGTGAGCCTAAAGGACAGAAGGCTACTATGGCTCCCTTGAGCTACGGGCCCCCGCAGGACAAGAGCAAGCAGCAACTGGCCCAGCTCTCCTCTTATGGGCTTTACTAATCCTCTGCTCTGCTCCTTCTGGGGATGCTGGCACCACTATGGCTGGGACGCTCAGCTTGGTGGACCAGGGAGTTGTTCCTCATCCAGCAGCCAAACACTTCCTGTGTACCCCTCATCAATTCATTCCCAGTTAATCCTTCAAGTCTATGTCTTTATAACAGGATGTAAGAATCAAAAGGACACTGTCATAGCTACATGCTGACTGAATATATGTGTTTCTTGTTGCCACTAATGGTGGCTTAAAATAACACAAATGTTATCACTTATGGTTCTGGAGTCAGAAGTCCAAAGTGAACCTGAAGGAGCTAAATTGAACTTCCTTCCGAGGCTCCCTGGTATAATCTGCTTCCGGCTTCTTCTACTCCTGGAGGCTGCCACTATTTCCAGCCTCCCAATACCTCATTCCAGTTTCTGCTTCTGTGAATATGTTGCCGTTGACTATTACCACATCTCTCAGGGTGTGCCTCTGACGAGGACACTTGTCACTACATCTAGGACCACCAGCTGACCCAGGACCAGCTCTCCATCTCAAGATTCTTAATCTTATCTTCATGGTCCTTTTTGTCATACATGATAGCATTCACAAACTTGAAGGAATGTATTGTGGATTTGTGGGGGCATTATTCATTCTATCCCAGTCTACTCCCCAGCCCCTAAAGACTCATGTCTGTCCTGCCTACATTCACCCCTTCCCACATCCCCAAAGTCTCAACCGGATAGCATCAACTCAAAGTCCAAAATCTCTTCAAGTAGATCATCTACATCAGTTATGGGTGAGATTCTGGGTATAAATTGCCCTGGGGAAAACTCCCCTCCATCTGTAGACCTGGAAAATAAGTTATCCATTCCAAAAATACAGTGGGAACAGCATTGGATAACAGTTACACACATGCCCATTCCAAGAGAAAAAAATAGAAGGAAGGTGTCACTAGTCCCTCAAATTTCAAAATCTTGTCAGAAAAATCCCATTAGTTCCCAAAACTTGAGAGTAACACTGTGTGGTCTGAGGGGCCCCCTTTGTCACTCTCTCCTTGCCCAATGGGCCAAGGCCTTCCCATGAGCCATCCTTCCTGTTTCTCAAAGCATATCCCAGATGTGCAGGTGACCAACATGCTTTCTTCCTGTAGAATTGAGGGAGTTCGACAGCTTCTCTTGTTTCACGTTGCCTATACATTTTAGTCCAAGTAGATCGAGTTTCTGATGAAGTAACATTCTCAAACATCTCCTACATATGTCCTACATATGTCATGGGAATTCCGTAAAGATCTTTTTCTGGATAATCTCATCTCTGTTCCTGGCTTCTGCTGAGGAGGCTGAAGGTGGATGAGTGACATCTGCTTGCTTCAGTATTGATGAAAGGTTGTCCAGTCTTACCCCTGGCCTTCTCCCCAGAACAGGGTTTCCTGACCAGTCCTAATGATTTACTGAAGTGTCTTAATTTTAGCATTGTTTGCTACCCAGATAGGCTCAGAATCCTTGGGGGCAAAGTCTAGGTCTGATTTAACCTTATCACTTCCTAGTCTGGCTAGCAGTGGAAGTTTGGGATCAATACAGGTATTAATGTTCACCAGTCTCAAGTCAGGCTACCCCACAGCAGGCTTCGAGACAGTGATTCATGTACAAGGATTTATGTGGGAAGTGCTCCCAGGAGAAGCTAACGGGGAAGAGGAAGGAGAAGGGCCAGGAGTAAGAGAAGCAGCTTTAGGGAAAGACAGGTGTCACCAGGTCCAGGGTGCTCTGGGATATAAACTGCATAGCTGAGTTTGTCCTCTGTGTTAGTCTGCTTTGCATCACTGTGACAAAATGCCTGATGTACACAACTCAAAGGAAACAAGGTTTACTTTGGCTCATGGTTTCAGAGGCTTCAGTTCCTGGTCAACAATGCCAAGGGAGGAACATGATGGCAGAGGGTCTAGCAGAGGAAAGCTGCTTACCTCATGGTAGGAAGGAAGCAGAGAAAAACAGAAAAAGCCAGAGAGGAATGGGTTGGGAGCAGGTGATACCCTTCAGAGTCACACCCCCCAGTGACCTGTTTCTTCCCACCAGGCCCTACCTCCTAACAGCTCGTTGGCTATGAACCCAGCAATGGATTAATCTATTGATGACATCTGTGTCCCAATGATCCAGTCATCTCTTTAGTCCCAACCTCTGAACACTCTGAGAACCCTCAGTGCATGAGTCTTGGGGCGGTGAGGGGCGGCCCAGAACAGCCAGTTGACAGAGCTTCAAACAGATAGACTTCACTGTATGGATTTCATCACCCTAGTGACATCCTGGGAAAGCAAGGGGACACGAGAGAAACAGAGAAGCAGACTGCTCCCCAACATGCCACAACTTCCACAGAGCTCAGGATCACAGCACGTGGTCAGGGTGCCTCGGGTCTGGGGCTTGATGCACAGTGGACCTCAAAAACCAAAAGGAAAACCAAAAAAACTACAGAACTAAAGAACCACTTCTAGTTCATTCTGGATGGAGCCAAGGAGATGGAAGATGAAGGGTTCTACTCACACTTTGGGGGGAAAAACTCATTGAGTACTAATATATTCGAATAGTAGTAGTTAATACTAATACTTAAGACTGACCTTGTGCACTCGGTAGAACAAGCCTGGATCCCTCCTGAGCTCTGTGCCCATGTGAATGAAGGACAAGAGGCAGGGACACACACATCCATCTGGCAGGGGAGGAAGGGTGCAGAGCCTGACCCCAACTTTGGCTCTCAAGAGACCAGGATGAAATTTCTGAAATGCAGCCACACTGAAGACAGTCTTTTCTAATCTTCTTCAAGCAGGTTTCTAATCTTTTTTATTGCATTTAAATTAATAATTACATAAATACTTTTTAAAAACCAAGTGAGACATCATATTTATGAGATGTCAAACTCCCTTCTTGGAGTTAAGTAAATGTTCCCAAAGTGGCACATGAGTTCAGTGTAGCTTCACCCAGGAAAAGGCTGCAGAATCTGAGGATAGGACCCTCCGTCCTCCTGAGCACACCTATCCCCCAAGAAATGCTTGGATTTGCACACAAACCCTGGGCTTTTGCATCCTTTGAACGACTGCCTTATTGCTGGCTTTTCCCTAAAACACTGCCCAGACACTCATTCCCAGGTCCTGCATTTGGATTCTTCACTTTGTCCCCAGCTGTCCTGCAACATTTGGCAGGACATTTTTCTACTCAGGGCAGGGACACCCTGACCCTACAGCTGCTTTGACAAGTCTGGAGGGTCACTTGCTGCCCGGGTCAGGATCCCTAACTCTGGAATATCTGCAGATGGTAGAAAGAACACTTGGCCTGGGCAGGCTCTGTATCGAGAGATGGTGCCATCCTGATGGGGACCACAGGCAGAGAGCCAGGAGGACCAGTACCCAGGGAGCTGAGTTCAGTTCTGTATCTTCCTGAGTGTCGTGTCCTTGCTTTGAAATGAGTGGATGGGCCTTGTGCCGCCTGGTAATTAAGGTTAATGAGCACACTCCATCTGGAGGGCAGCGAGGCAAATCTGTCTTTGAGTCTATGTTCCTGGCTTTCACCCCAGCCAGGTCTCAGGAGATGCTGGTGATCTTCTCCTGGCATTGGCATCCAGGTGCTGGAGCCTGGTCCTAGACAAGGCTAGACAATCTCAGACAAGGTCACCAGGCCATCCTGCCAAGACCCCTACAATGTCCCCAAGACCTAATCTTAACTGGAGGTTAACACTATACTCAGAATTGTCAGTGTTTGTGATGGCTGCAGTGAAAGCCAGCAAGTGAGGTCCACTCTGTAGGGCTGAGGCCCAATGGGAGTCAGGAACATGGGCAGTGTACCCTTCCCTGAGTCCTCAAGCAACTCTCTCTCCCCACAGCTTTGGGACATGGCGAGAGGTGGGTAGGTGTCTGAGGCACAGCTAGGAGGAAAGTAGGTGAGCCTGTGGTCACAGCAGCTTTTAGCCAGGCTCCAGTGGCCAAGTCCACCACATTGTGTCCCCTGTACCCATGTCTTTCCCACAGGGGCTGGGGATGAAGAGATAACGACCCAGAAGGACAGCAGCAGGACATCCCACACAGTCACAGGCAGCTGGGAGCATTCTCACCAGGTCCAAGTGAAAGCCTGTTACTGTGGAAACAAATTGGCATCAGCAGATGGGCACATGAACAGTTTGTGCTTCAGCCACACAATGGCATAACAACACACACAAAAGCTAACATGCTTACACTGATGGAATAAGCTCTGCGAAAAACCCAAAAAAACTACATGCTGAATGGTACAGCTTGCTCACATCTAGGAACTGCAAACTATCACCTGGAACACAAAGTGCATGGGCTCTTGGGATGAGGATAAGAAGTGAGCACAAACTCCGGGCCTGAAAGAGCTTAAGTACACGTCATTAGTAGATTAGTAGAACCTAATAGTACTTTCAAAATACAGACAATGTTAATTGGCATTGGAAATTCATTTAGACATTAATGGTAATGTTTGTCTCCTGTCAAGTTTTTATTTTTAAAAAATTGTGAAGAATGCAGTTGCAGTCCAAGCAATTTTTAAAGCACAATGATGATTAGATTAATAATGTGATAGAGTGATAACGAGATGAGACATGGTAGAAATTGGCCATTTTTTCCGTGGAGTGAAAAAGTGGGAGAAGCGAGAAAGATCCTCTCATCTGTCCTTCTTCAGAGGTGCACATAGTTCTTAATTCATTATGGCTCAATCACTCTTTTTCCTGTCCATTAGTCTCAAAGGAAAGTTTCCACTGATACATGTTTCTAAATTGTTACTATTTAGACATTCAGGATGTGTAAAATTCAGAGATAAGGTCATACAAAGATGGTAACTCCATTAATTGAGCGATTATTTGTGTCTGTAGAGAAAACACATAAAGTCTGTTCATTTCAAGCCCTTATCATAGGCCTTCATCTCAGAAAAAGTATGATCTAATTTCAAGATTTTAATTTAGTTATCTTTCTTAAAGTGAAGTACTTCAATGAAACTCATCACTACTTATCTGTTCATTATCCCCACCGCTAAGAAATTGGAGAATACATGGAGGTACTTAGAAGAATTTGTCTAAATTTTTATTTTAGAGTCTTTAGCCCCAGATTAAAATTGTATAAAAATGCAAAGTTACAGCATGATGAATTAAATGCTTATTAAAATATTCATACTAAGGTTAGGCCCCCCCACACCTGGGATGTGAGTGTGTTTTTGGACACATGAGGGTTTAAACTGATCAGCAGTGGTTTTGTGCAGAGGACTGTCTTTCAAGCCATGTGAGTTCCTTGAACCTGAGAAGAATTCAAGCAGCAATGAAAGACTGAGCAGAAATGAACCCAAATCCAGTTCAAAAATGGTTCTGTATATTTCAGTTACAGGGCATGTGGACAGTAACATTTGAAACCAGTATATTGCTTTGCCCTTTTCCTAAGCATTCTATTATACTGTATTATGCAATAAAATGAATTTAGTGGTTGATATATCTACTTTGGTAGAAGGGGAGAATCATTAGTACAAAGAGAAAAAGAGAGGGTAAAAAAAGTTACCAAAATATAATTTTCTAAAAATTGCACATGATGAACTTTGTAGTATGCCTGTACTGTTCATATATATATGGTTACATAAGTATACTCGTTTTTCAGGTATAATAGTTTAATGGAGGCAACTATAAATATACTGTTCTAAAAGAGTAATTAGTGTTGGAAGCTGCAAGTTTTCACCAATTTTAATAAAACGAGAGACTGGTTCCCTTGGTTAGGGACTCTCAGTGCAATGACACTGCTGCTGCTCTTGCTGTTACTATTAACAGTCCTAGGTCAAGGAGAAGGTGACGCTTGCTCTTTATTGACATTTAAAATACAGTAGAAAAATGTATATATGTGATTCTTAGCTCCTTCAATGTAGAGTGACTTTTTAATTGGTATTACTTAAATCACTTTTCTTCTATTTCTATCTGAAGGGATACAAATTTGATGCTTATAACTGTCATTACAATGTTAGAATCACCAGTCCCATCTGTGCAGGGCTGATTACTTTCAAAGTAAATAACCACTCTATATAATGTCACTGATGCCTTCTTAATGCATTTCTCATTAAATAATGAACAGAAGGATCAGGATCAGCTACTGGAAGTGCTTTCACTTAGGAGCCTATAACAAAGGGCACAAGTGCACAAGTTAGAAGAAGATTTACTTTAAAGCACAGTGTGAAGCTGGGTGGCTAATAATATAATTAAATATTCAGTATATAAACTTTGAAACTACTTCATAGATGTCAGTTCATATTGGAAGTCTGCTTGCAGATTCAAGTAGTTTACTTCTGTTGCAAAAATTTGCAATTGAAAAAGGTAATCTAATTTATCTTTGTATCTCACAACATAATTGAGGAGAACATCTCCCCTCCAGATAGCCATGCAAAACACATGTCCATGGGTTATATCAACTGCCCCACTTGAACAGAATCCATTTCCCCTAAAGAGGATAAGAGTGTTCCTGCAAATGTTTTAGACTAATTTTTCTTCATTTTGTTCCCAAGGAAAAATCTCAAAGGGATTAGTACTATAAGTACTTCTAACAGTGCTCAGGAAAAGTTCAGAATGCTTTCTACAGCTCATACTCTGTTTTACCTTAAACTTGCATAGCTGTACATTTTGGAGAGATTTAGAAGCTAGTACCATACTGTATGTGGTCTCCAACCTTCACACGTTGTTTACTTTACCAGCCTATGAGTCTCAGGAAAACACTGGTGTGTAATCACAACAGGGCAAGAGAGGTGTTAAGATATCCACTGCATCAGCTGTTAAAATGACCAACGCACAGGTCCTTCTACAATGTTACACACTCTTGTGTCTTCCCGCACTCTTTGCTCTGGATTTCATTTAATTTAAGTGTATCCTGTATCTCAGGCCCCTTGCTTTGGCCTTCCCTCCTGTGCGGCACCAACGCACCTGGCACACAGGCACAGGGTGCTGACTCGGCTCCTTACAATTTTCATTTTCCTCTTCTCGAGGGAATTCAACGCCTCCTGAACAAATAGAAATGACTCTCAGCTGAGTTTATACATTCCCCAAATAAGTTTCCAGTGTGTGGACTGCGGCAATTACAGTCTGTGCCACTCCGCGGCAGGTCTCAGCAGCGGCTCAGGCTCTGCCAAGCGCACAGGGAAGCTCCTTCCGTCCCTGTGGCCATCGTCAGAGAATTCAGAAACCTGCAGATATTCCTGTGCTGCCCCCAGCCCTGCTGCTGCGCTCCGGCGGGAAGATGCCCGAGCACTTCTCCCACTCCACCTGGCCGCGAAGCACAGCTCGGCGACGATGTGCAGTGCCTTCTGGCACAGGCTGCTCACCCTGTCCATCCTCCTTGTGGAAACTCACGGTCGGCTCTGCTCTGCGGCCCCGAGCTTCCTCCCTTTCTGCCTTCCCTGGCCCTCCGGCTTGGTTACCTCCAGCGGGCCCTCGCGCCCTAAGCCATTGCCTGCCCGCGGGCTCTGCGCTGCGCGTACCGGAGCCGCACCTTTAGGCGCAGGCTCTGGCCCCCTGGCGGGGGCGGGGGCGGGGGCAGGGGGTGGGGTGGGGCGGGAGCTCTGCGCCCACTCTCCGGCTTAGCAGCTCCTCTCCGCCAGAGAGCCCAGGCAGCCTGAGCGGCAGGCTGGGGCGCAAGAGGCGGGGAGGGCCCACCTAGGTCCCAGCCCGCCCACGTCCCCGCCTCGGCTCCGCCCGTCTGGACATCGGCAGCGCATGGATCCCAGTCCCATCGCCCCGGCGACGGGGTCGAGCCCTTGTGATCTTGGCTCAGCTCCCCAGAATGCTGGAATTATAGCCACACACCATCTTGCCTGGTGCAGTGTGATATTTAGAAACAGCAAATGAAAAACTAGAAAAGATTTCAGTGATATTAGGAATTGGTGACATTTTCACTTTTAAAACAACAAGTTGTGTTGACACTTTGCACGTGATGGGCACAGTGCTGTGGGCCTTCCATACAGTGGAGCCATTTTCTCTGAAAATGGTGTGTGGGGCTGTGAAATTTTAGGGTGCTTTTCTTCTTGAATTGATAATATATCATTTTCATGATGATGTAAGTATCATAAATATCAAGACATTCTAGAAATTTCCATTAATTCAGAAAAAGAAAATTGACAAAAATTGCTTGGACTGCAACTGCATTCTTTACAATTTTTTTAAAATAAAAACTTGACAGGAGACAAACATTACCATTAATGTCTAAATGAATTTCCAATGCCAATTAACATTGTCTATATTTTGAAAGTACTATTAGGATGTACTAATCTACTAATGACGTGTACTTAAGCTCTTTCAGGCCAGGAGTTTGCTTACTCTTTATATTTAGTGCCTAGAGAATCAATAAATATTTGTTAAACTAATGAATAAACCTCCTAGTTTGCAAAATAATGAGTTCTACTTAATTACACTATCTCCAAATGCTTTGTAAAACTAAATGGTATGACCAGTATCTTTGTGTCTCCACTGTGCAATACAATATCCTCTATAGACAAGCATACAAAATACTTTATAATACTTAGCAGATATTAGAGCATTTGATGTGTTTAAAAATGGAATGTAATGAGGAGCATACTCAGGAAAAAGCAAATGAGAACAATATGGATGTCCATTTATTTCAGAGTGTATTCAGATACATCTATGAGTCCATAGCTATGCACCTGTGCTGCATAGTAAATATTCTAAGTTTACTGAAGTTCTAGCAAAGCAGGAGTATCTGTTTATTACAGATGCTCTTTGACTTACAATGGCAGTGTGTCCTAATAAACCCAGCATAAATTGAAAGAAAAAAAAAAGGAAGATCACAAGGTGGAGTCCAACCTGACCAATTTAGTGACTTAGTGGGAACATTAGTGGGTATCTGAAAAAAGTCTGAGGAAGTAGTTCAGTTTGAAGATGCAGGTTTCAAGCCCCAGTACTTCAAAAGTAAAACACTAACATTTAGATGATTGATAGGTGATAAAAAGATATATATTTAGGGGGCTAGGGATTTAGCTCAGTGGCACTGTGCCTGCCTCGCAAGCCCAAGGCCCAGAGTTCAATCCTCAGTACCGCAAAAAAAAAGATATATACTTACATAGATAAAAGTAATAAAAATAAGTAAGTGGCCACTGATTTATGTAGTAAGAAGAAAAAGACAGGGGCTGGGGATTTAACTCAGTGGTTCAGCTGCCTGCCTCTCAAGCACAAGGTCCCAAGTTCGATCCTTGGTACCAAAAACAAAGAAAAGAAAAAGACAGGCCATAGAGTCTTCTTATCAACAAGGGTACTCAGGTTATGAACCCCAAGACATGATCTCAACTCCTTGGCCACAGGTCCATAGAGAACATGGAACCTTGTGAACAGGCATCACAATGAAGTGACAGCCACCTTCCAAGCTCATTTCCTTGGAGACAGCCAACAGCAAACATTCTGAGCTTCATCTCCACTTTGAGAGGTCACAGCTTCAGGAGCTCAGGCAGGGAAAGCATCTGAGAACCAGTGAGAAGATGATTGACTCCATCCAGGCACCTCAGGACACACTGCAGGAGCCACCCAGATATCAAGGACAGCCTAGAGCAGGTATGCCCAGACATGACCACCAGTCACCTAGAAAAAAAAAGGAACCCCATGCAAAGTCTCGCTAAGCCCAACTACCAGGGATACAATGACTCAAAAGGGCCATGGCAAGTCTCACCATGCCTGGCCACTAGACACCCGGAGATACCCAGTAGCAGGTTTCCCCAACTCAGCCACCAAAACCACAGAGACACCAAAGAATCCAGAGTGGGAGGTGAACGTCCCAGCCGCCAGGCCCAAAGAAGCAACAAGAAGCCAGGGTATTTCTACCCTGGTTAAGCTAGCACTATCAGAGCCTTACAGAAGTCTGGCCAGTGTATTCAAGGCAGGCAGTCAGGCCACCCTCCCACAGGGAGCCCCTGCTGCCAACTTTCCCAGACAGCCAGCACTTCTACGGTGCCTTGTTCTCGAGCACCTCTGCGACCTACACCTCTACCAGACAGGCCCTGATACCATGAGAACACATTTTGAGCCTTCCATCTCTTTTCAGAGCCTTTACAATGAAGTTTAACACGTACATTCCTTTGACAATGAACAGCTTTCCACCATGAAATGGACAGATGAGGAAGAAGATCTATGTACTGTACCATGGAGTTAGAAGGAGCCTTTAAGATTTCTGAGCTAAACAAGGACTCTCAACTCTTACTTCGTGTATTCTCTTTTGTACCAGAAGGTCCTGGAATACCTTGTCCAGAACATAAATCCATTTTCTGCAGAGGTGCATGCCTCTGGAGAAAGCTTTATTCTACAAATGGCCATACTTTTCAAGCTAAACCTTTCAATGGACACTTTCATTATGCCATCTGCACAGACTGGATGGGGGACTCAGACCACAGGTACATAAGGGTATCAACTGTCAATACTTGGCTCATAAGGAGTGCCATAAATCTCGCCAATGCATATGGGTGGCATTGTTTGCCACTGGAACCCATGAGGCCAATGGCCTCCAGAACCTGCACGGACAGTCAACCCTTATAATCCTTCAAGTTATGAGGGTTTCGATGAAGTTGATGAAGAAAAGGGAGCAGTAAACACCAGGGAAAGAGCATAGCTTCATGCAGTTTAGGTCTTCAGGACTTCTGTTTGCTACAGATAATACCGAGAGGAAGTTATGCCAAAGTACGGTTGGTTCAATTAAAAAGAACCAGATTGCATTTATGCAATGAAAGTTGTGAGCAAACATCTCATCAGTATGGATCAGGTACAGACAGAGAAGCGTGTTTTGCAGCAGGCATCTAATCATATTTTTCTTGAACTGCATTCTTGATTTCAGACAGAAAGCAGAACATTCTTTGTTACAGAGTAACTGGAGATCTAATGTTTCATGTTGTAAGGTTGCCGTGACAAAGAATACTTCCCGAAGAACATGCGGTTTCTGCAGAGTACTACAGAAATCAGTTTGACCTTCACTGATCTTCATGAGCGAGGGATACTTTATAGAAATTAGAAATTGGAAAATGTATTGCTGGACTCAGGGCACATTCAACTCACTATTGTGTGTGTGTAGGAAAGATTACAGGCAGGAGACTTGACCAACATACTGTGGTGCTAATTACCCCAATTACCTTGCTCCAGAAATTTTAAGAGAGGAGAAGATTACGGTTTCAGTGGGAGCTGGTGGACTCTAGGAGTACTGAGATCTGAGATGATGGTCAAAATGTCTAAATTTCAGGACCTGGATTGAGCGCAGAGGTTCAGCCACCTGCCGTGCAAGGGCAAGGTCCCGAGTTGGATCCCCGGTCCCTGCTCCCCCCACAAAAAAAGTCTCCATCTCATATTGTTGAGAGCTTTGATGACCCTGATCAATCCTCAGGCCGTTATTTCTTCCAAGTTACTTTGGAAAGAACAATTCACACAGCTGCAAGTGCAGAATTTTCTGAACAAGGACCCAAAGGGACAATTGGGTTGTCACCTTCAAGCAGGATTTGCTGATATTCAGGGGTACCCATTCTTTTGAAATGTTGACTTGGACCCAGAGACACCCAGTAGTAGGTTTCTCCCAACTCAGGAACCAAAAACCCAGAGACACCATAGAATCCAGGGTGGGAGACCAACGTCCCAGCCCACCAGGCCCCAGGAAGCACCAAGAAACCAGCCTATGTCCACCCTGGCTAAGCTAGCACTATCAGAGCCTTACAGAAGTCTGGCCAGTGTACTCAAGGCAGGCAGTCAGGCCACCCTCCCACAGGGAGCCCCTGCTGCCAACTTTCCCAGACAGCCAACACTTCTATGGCGCCTTGTTCCCGAGCACCTCTGCGACCTACACCTCTACCAGACAGGCCCCGATATCATGAGAACACATTTTGAGCCTTCCGTCTCTTTTGAGAGCCTTTACAATGAAGTTCAACACATACGTTCTTTTGACAATGAACAGCTTTTCACCATGAAATGGACAGATGAGGAAGAAGATCTATGCACTGTACCATGGAGTTAGAAGGAGCCGTTAAGATTTCTGAGCTAAACAAGGACTCTCAACTCTTATTTCGTGTATTCTCTTTTGTACCAGAAGGTCCTGGAATACCTTGTCCAGAACATAAATCCATTTTCTGCAGAGGTGCATGCCTCTGGAGAAAGCTTTATTCTACAAATGGTCATACTTTTCAAGCTAAACCTTTCAATGGACAGTTTCATTATGGCATCTGCACAGACCGGATGGGGGACTCAGACCACAGGTACATAAGGGTATCAACTGTCAATACTTGGCTCATAAGGAGTGCCACAAATCTTGCCAATGCATATGGGTGGCATTGTTTGCCACTGGAACCCATGAGGCCAATGGCCTCCAGAACCTGCACGGACAGTCAACCCTTATAATCCTTCAAGTTATGAGGGTTTCAATGAAGTTGATGAAGAAAAGGGAGCAGTAAACACCAGGGAAAGGGCATAGCTTCATGCAGTTTAGGTCTTCAGGACTTCTGTTTGCTACAGATGATACCGAGAGGAAGTTATGCCAAAGTACGGTTGGTTCAATTAAAAAGAACCAGATTGCATTTATGCAATGAAAGTTGTGAGCAAACATCTCATCAGTATGGATCAGGTACAGACAGAGAAGCGTGTTTTGGAGCGGGCATCTGACCATGTAGTTCTTGTTGAACTGCATTCTTGATTTCAGACAGAAAGCCCAACATTCTTTGTTACAGAGTATGTAAATGGAGATCTAATGTTTCATGTTGTAAGGTTGCCGCTACAAAGAATACTTCCCGAAGAACATGCGGTTTCTGCAGAGTACTACAGAAATCAGTTTCACTTTCAATGATCTTCCTGAGTGAGGGATACTTCATAGAAAGTTAAAATTAGCAATATATTACTGAACTCAGTGCACATTCAGCTCACTATTGTGTGTGTGTAAGGAAGGATTACAGCCAGGAGATTGGGCCAGCACTTCTGTGGTGCTAATTACCCTAATTACCTTGCTCCAGAAATTTTAAGAGAGGAGCTGATTATGATTTCACTGTCATCTGGTGGACACTTGGAGTACTGACAATTGAGATGATGGTCAAAATGTCTACATTTCAGGACCTAGGATTGAGCTCAGTGGTTCTGCTGCCTGCCTTGCAAGTGCATGGTCCCACGTTCAATCCCCGGTCCCCTCATCTTCCCAAAACAAAGTCTCCATTTCATATTGAGAGCTTTGATAAACCTGATCAAACCTTAGGCCATTATTTCTTCCAAGTTACTTTGGAAAGAAAAATTCACACAGCTGCAAGTGTCCTGCAGGGTGTTCTCAACAAGACCCAAAGGAATGATTGGGTTGTCATCTTCAAGAAGGATTTGCTGATATTCAGGGGCAACTATTCTTCTGAAATGTTGACTTGGATATAATAAAGTGAGTTGTCATGATAGCAGGCTCCTCATAGCTTCTGTTCTCTTTTATGCCACCCACATCTCCTGGAGATTATGATAGGTTCTACATATGGGTCCTGAGAGTCATCTGGTACAGCCCTGGGGACTTGTAATTTACAGGTTCCGCCCACTTTTCCAGATCTGCCCTGGGATCTTGTGATTAATGGGTCCTGCTTAATTTCCCCAGCCTGCTTTGCCATGCCCTACTGCCTATATCATTACCTCTGAGAGACATAAATCCCTCACATCTTTATGGGGTGCTGAAGGAGTGAAGATCTCTGTCTTCTATCTTCTGTCTAGGGTTTGTAGACCCTACCTGCTAGGGATTATGTGCTTTCCAACTACCTTGTGTTATTGTGGCTTGTGGCTGTGTTGAGGAAAGAAAAACCTGCCAGAAAATGAGAAAAAGTTAGTGAGCGTGGAGCTGCCTGTTTGATGGGAGAAAGAAACTTTACTGTTAGCCCAGATGTGAGGAGCAGGTCAGACTTACACACTTCTGTAGAGAATAATGTGTGTTAGAGAGGTATGTTACATGAATTACCAAGAGTCTGAGCCATGGCCTTAGAAAGATCTTATTTACTTATCCGTAGCAGCACTGGAGCCTTGCTTTTTTTTGTCAGTAGATGTTTAACCTTCTGTCTTTGCCTAATATAAATGCCCAAGTAAGAGCTACCAACTCTGCCTTTGAGCAGAGGTTCCTGGGGAAAGAGGTTTAGCTTCACTGACCTTTTGTGAGCTGACAACTACATAACCTGCCTTTTTATGTCCATCTCAGACAAAGTGATTTCCATCAGTGAACCCCTCCTCAGGGTTTTGGAGGGGCGGGTAGGTCACTGATGTCTGTCTGCTTGGGTAATCCTGGGAGATCACTTACTCACAAGAGTGGCTAACTTCTGGGCCTGTAGGCACCAAAGAAGCAGCAGTGCAAGTGTTTATAACCTCGGGGGTGTCTAAGAGCATTAGCTTGATTCTTGGTAAGTGTTCTCCTGTTAACCACAAGTAATCTTTTGTCTCTAGAATAGTTTCGACCTGATGGGAAATCAGAACATCTAGTCTCTGTCCCAAAGTTAACTTTGTAGCTTCTTCTGTTACTACAACTGTAGCTGCAATTGTTCTCAGGCAGGGTGGCCGTCCAGTAGCCACCTCATCTAATTTCTTTGAAAAGTATGCCACTGGGCAGGGTTCTTGCCCTAGCATTTTGGTCAAGATCCCCAAAGCGATTCTTCTCTTTTCTGATACATAGAGAAAGAAAGGTTTTGGGGTTTTGTTTGTTTGTTTGTTTGTCAGGTATTCCCAGTGTTGGAGCCTGAGTAAGGGCATGCTTTATTTTTCTAAAGCCATTGTCAGCACTTTTGTCTATTCTAAAGGTACAGACTCAGGGCCTTTTACTGCCTCATAATAAAGGCTTTGCCATTAGTCCAAAATTAGGTAGCCAGATCCTACAAAAACCTGCCATTCCTAGGAAGGTATGAAGCTGTTGTTTGATGGCAGGAGGTAGAATGTATTTGTTCCCTAGACAGCTGTCGTTTTCCATGTATAAGACTATATCCTAAATATTCAACTCTTTGGAGGGACATCTGAGCATTTTCTTTGGAGACTTTATGTCCCTTCTTAGCTAGAAAGGTAAGAGTTTGTACAGTGTTATGGTTAGTTCCTGAGTTGCGCTGCAAACTAGAATGTCATCTACATACTGTAGGATGGCTCCTTGTTCTAGCTTTAGGTTCCTCGAGTCTTTTTCTGGTGCCTGAGCAAAAAGGTGAGGGCTGTCTCTAAACCCCTGCAGGAGAACTGTCCAGATATATTGGTGTTTTTCTCTTGAAATGGGATTTTCCCATTGAAATGCAAACAGAAACTGAGAGACTGGATATAGGGGAATGTAGAAGAATGTGTTTTTAAAATCTAAGAGTGAGAACTAAGTAATGTCCACTGGATTTTGGGAGAGAATTGTACATGGATCTGCCACTAGAGGATGGTTGGAATGACAGTCTTGTTAATGAGGTGGAGGTCTTGCACATCCGATACTCTCCAGCAGGCTTTATGATAGGGAAAGGGGGAGTATTGCCAGGGGATTGACAGGAGTTGAAAAGGTCATATTTGAGAAACTTGTCTATGAGAGGCTGGAGACCTTTACATGCCTCTTCCTTGGTTGGATACTGCTTTGATTAGGAAATCAGCTGGGGTCTTTTAGTCTTATAATTACTGGCATAGCTGAATTTGCCCTACCAGGTATTCTCTTGTAACATCCAACAGGATTTACCTGTTGGCTAATTTGGTGTAATCCAAGCAAGTAAAATTTAGCTAAAATTTGAGAATTGCCCCTAGTTTTGTTAATAAATCTCTTCCTAGCAAGAGAGCAGGTCATCGTGGGACAATTATAAACTTGTAATTAAACGTTTGACCTTCACAGTGACACATCAGAGGAATAAGGAATCTCTGACTAGGGGTTCCTTTGACCACAGCTATGACTATAGAGCAAGAGGAGAGTTTTCTAAAGAAGGAAGTCAAAACAGAATGAGCTGCTCCTGGATCTGTAGGCAGTTGAATTGGCTCAACCATGACATATAAGTTTATGCAGGGTTCCTTGGAGTAGATGGTGATGTCCACGGACAGGGCCACTGCAAGCTCCTCTGGCCCTCTTCAGTCATCAGAGCAGGAAATGAGGGTTCTGGCTGGCATAGCCCCCCTCTGGGAGCAGGGACAGTCAAACCTCCAGTGCCAAGAGTCAGGTGCATTAGCTGCCTCACATGGGGAACAAGGCCCAGGTGGGAGCTTGGCGCAGTCTCATGCCCAGTGTCGTCTTTTTACACTTGATAGGAACCCTTTCCTTGGTTGTCCCTGGGTTTTTCCTTAGACCACCTGGGTGGGTTTAAAGCATTATCAATTGCAACCGCTATGATCTTAGCCTGTCTCTGTTGTCTCTTCTCTGGGTCCCAATTGTTGAACACAGAAAAGGTCATGTCCAGCAAGTGGGTCTTAGATGTCTGAGGCCCCATCTGAAGTTTTTGTAGCTTAGGCCAGATATCTGGGGCTGACTGACAGATGAAATGCTCCATTAGTGCTTTTTCCCTCCCTAGAGGATGGATCTATATTGGCATACTTAAAGAAGGCCTCTGCTTATTAGTTACAAGACAAAGCTGGATTTTCCTCTGTGCCCTACAAAACCCCACTCACTTTATCATAATTAACAGACTTTCTAATGCACCTTTTTATCCGCATGGTAAGAGCAGCTAGCGTGCTAGACATCATTTCTAGTCTATGCTGAGAATTAAGGCCCCAGTTTGACTCTATTGAAGGGAGAAGAGCTGTTCCAGGGTGGTTTCCTTCCCTTTTTAAGGTATATTGCTCATCTGCATAGTTTTTAGCCTTTAATAGGATTGTTTTTCATCTGGGGTACAGCAAGTGGCCAGGATGTATCGGACATCTCACCATATAAATCAAAAGCAAGGGCCAAAGTTTGAAACCCATCTGTAAACTTACTAGGGTCTTCTGACAGTTGGCCTAACTGTTCCTTGCACTGTTGGACATCTGCAACTGAAAACGGAACCTGCACTCAAGTATTTCCTCCCGTTCCTGGGATTTCTCTTAGGGGCAGGACAAGTTGTGCACCAGAGTAGTAGGAAGCACCACTTTGGGTTCATGTTGCTGGGTGTATAGTTGTCACCCAGTGGGACTTAGGGCTGTCCGAAGAGGCCACAGAGGGAGTTGAGGAATGTTGAGTTTTTCTGGGGCACTAAGCTCTAATAGAGTCCTTTGGTTACTTGGAAGGGTTGGAGCTGATTTACTGGACTGAGAGGTATAAGGGGGAGGTCAAGAAGACCTCCTAGTTGATTATCCTTTCTAAATAGATTGGTAAGACTGAAATCCCCCTGGGAAACAAATGGGGGTCTTAGAACAGGGTCGTCCAGGACATCTTTGTCTTCCTTGGGGCCTGCACTAAATACTATAGCTCTTGAACCTTCCCTTGATAGAGCTGCCTGCAGGCCTGCATTTGCCCAGCCTTGGCCCTCCAGTTGTACCTCTGTCCCCCAACAGTTTTCTGATTTCTTAAAGGGATAGTCCTCTGGTTGTGGCTCTGCCTGCTCAATGGTTTTCCAACTTCTTAAAGGAATAGTACACAATTTTTCTTTCTGAGGACAGAAAAAGGTTCCTCTTTCTGGTTTTCCATAAGCTCATGCGTTGTTTTAAAATCAGAAGCTTCACTTGTAAGGCCAGTTATTAAATCAAAAAGGAAAAAAGAGAAATAAAAAAGAAAGAAAAGATGGTGGCAGCTGCTGATGCAGACCTACCTAAGTGATAGTCTGATGGAAGACGAGATGGCAACACCCAACCAAAGCACAAACTGAAAAAAAGCTGTCAGTATTGTAAGTGGAGACCCAGCTAATTTAAAAAAAAAAGGTAGCAAACAAATGCAACACAAAAAGAAAAAGCTATTTATAAACCTGGGGTAAGCGGGAGACCAGGTTAATTTCCAAAAAGAATAACAAAGTAACAGAAAAAACAGACTGGGAAAGAGACCAGGTTTATTTGAAAGTACAATAAACAAACATAGGGAAAACAAGACATACCCACAGAGTAGAAGGCAAGTGGCTACAAAATAAAAACAAAAGTCTACATTTTCTTCCCTGTCCCTCAAGGCTAAAGCAGCGAACATTTCCCTGACTCCTTGAAGAACGGTCCCTTCTTTCCTGGCTTAGGGAATAGACTGAGGGAGAAAAGGAGAAGAGGAACAATTGTGTCCAACATGAGCTTTGCTCTCCTAACCACCAAAATGTTTTTTTTGAGCGGGGCTGGTCATGCCAAAGTGTTACCTCTTGGCTGGCTCTGCCAAAATCTTGTCAAGAAGTTCCCTTAGAAATGGTTCACCAGGCTTACACAGTATGGCCGGTAACATTAGCTAGTGCTCGCTCTGCTGTGTAATGGGAAACCATTAGACTAAAAGAGACTGAACTGCATCTGCCTGTATTTCCAAAGAGACTCACATTCAACTTTCACTTATATAAAAAATCTGGGTGAAAATTTCATTAATCCTTTTTTTAAAAAAAGTTAATATAAAATTATAGCAGAAAAAAAGGAACCTGAACTTTATAGCAACACAGCTGGACTAATCCACAACAGCAGCAGCAGTGGGAAAAAAGACTTAATTTAATTAATTTTCTGTGGTTGTTGGTTGTTCACTAGTCACAGTGATAGAAGCTGCACGTTTTTTGAGAGAGACTGAGAAACTGCTGGAGGTTTGGTTCTCCCGTCAGAAACCTGATGCCAACCAGGGATGTGGGAAATCTTTGAACTATCCCGAGATCTGAGTGGGATGTACTTCTGAAGGATGTGCAGTGTTCAATCATAAGTATGACAAAAACTGACATGCTAGAAACTTATGTACTCAGTGACAGTAGCATGTTTGTCTCCAAGAGATGTTTCATTTTGAAGACATGTGGTACCACACTCATACTAAAAGCACTGGTTCCCTCATTCAAGCTTGCTAGGGATCACAGTGAGTTTGACTCAATTCAAAGCTTCTTTTATACTCCTAAAAATTTCATGAAGCTTTCTCACCAAAGGTACCCACACCCACAAAAAGTTTCTTACTGCAATTTTCCCAAAAGGAGCAGCATATTGTATGGGACGTATGAATTCTGACTGTTGGTACTTGTATACTTTGGATTTCCCAGAGACTTGAGTAATCAGTCAGCCAGATCAGACCCTGGAAATTCTGATGAGTGAGACTGACCCAGGAGTTAGGGACCAGTTCTACAAGAAGATGGTGTTACTGCAAAGGATGTCACTCGCAAGATGGAATTTGTGACCTGAAACTAGGTTTTGTCATTGATGCCACACTGTTCAATCCTTGTGAGTAGTCAATGAGCAGAATAAAATCGGATGGAACTTATTGGACTATTCACATCACTCTAGAACCAGAGTTTTCTTGTGTTGGCTTTGAAACAAGTCAGACCTCCCATGATGACCTGATCGGGAAAGTTGCGGAAGTCTTCAAGGCAGGAAAATTTGTGACCAACTTCTTTGTTAATCAGTTCTAAATGTCGCACAGTGCTTTCTTCACCCCAGAAGATGGAAGGTTTAAGTTTTGATTGCCAAAGTGCTGTACTCAATGATAACAATTTTGTTTTTACCAGTTTTGCTAAGAAGCAGCAACAACAGCAGAGTTGATTAAGAAAAGTGAAGAAAAAACGCAAAAAGAACACCCATAGAAGGTGGTGGCTGCTTTCTAGATATTAATACCAGGGGCCGTGCTTTCCATAACTGCCACCTTGCAGTTCCAGAAAGCCCTAGAGGTAATGACAGTGTAATCATTTTGAAGTGTATGCATTGCTGTTATCAAAGAGTTAGACATCTTGCATGAATGCTGTTTTCTGTGTTTAGGTATTCTGTGCCACTTTTGCTGTGAAATTGAAGTGCGTGTAGAAAAAAACTTTTACTGTATGAAACTTTACAACATTTGTGAAAATAATTCAATTTGGTTCATGCACAGTGTAATATTTCTGCAGGTATCATCCAAGATCCCCCCCAGACAAGGCTTTCATCCCCATTGGGTGTTGGCCTCTGCCTAATAATCTGGGACTGTTCTATTACATTGCCACCAGAATTTTACATCCAGTTACCTCCACTTTCGAGAACATATTCTCCAGTAATATTATTGAAACCAATCTCTACTTCATAAAAATGTTTTTGCAACAGTGATTAAAATTTTTCTTCCACGAGTCAAGTCCCCCTAAAAAAAATGATTCCAGTTGCTTACCTTGTGTATTACTGTTTTAATAATTGCTCCTTCATTTGTAGTCCTTGATTTCTTCCCTCACCATGGTGTCTTTCCCCCTCCTCCAGGCCCCCAAAGAAAAGCAATACACTGTTAAAAAAAAAAAAAGATGAAGAAAAGAAAGAAAGAAAAACAGGAATGATTGTCAGAATTATTCTAGGTCCTTCTTGTCTCAAACAGAGAATTGGACAAGCCAAGCCAAACACGGTAGCAAAAGTTTATTTGAAAATAAGGGATTAAAGGGATAAGGGAAGAACTAGCTCTACAGAGCAATTTTAGGCTATACACAGAAAGAAAACAATAAAAAGTAACCACAAAAGTATGCCCCGTGTCTAGGAGAGGCAGGGTAGGCTATGGTGAGGAGTGATAGTGAGCTCCTGAGTCTGGTCTCTTTCTGTCCACCTCTCCTGGGAGCTTTGGAGAAGTTCTACATACAGTCCTGAGAGTTGCAGTCTGGAGACTTGTAATTTACAAGTTCCACCCACCTCTCCAGCTGCCCTGGGATCTTGTAAAGGACAGGTCCTGCTTATTTCCCCAGCCAGCTTTGCCACTCCCTACCTATATCATTTCCTAGCTTGAAACCAAGTATTTCTGGATAATTTGGTTTGGACAGCTTTGATTCTCAGTTTATGAATGAACCTGTCTGCCTCACTACAGATGATGATGAAATTGTAACAAAGACTGATCAATCAGAATTTGAAGGTTTTGAGTAGTTTATAGATCCTCTTTTGATATCTGCAGAAGAATGGGTCTGATCCTCATTTTTCAACTGTACATTCTGATTATGTTGTCATTCAATGCATGGATAAAGTTGTTACCATCCTGGATACAATTAACCATCTCATAATTGTCTGGAAGTTAATTTTAATTTTTTTGTAGTTACATTTTGATGTAATACTTCATTGATTTTTATAGTCTTTAATAAAGGTTACTGAAAATTTTTTGTAGATACAGTTGCTTTTTGTGATTTGACTTAAATAACAAGGAGGCACTCACTTGTTAACCAAACTTGAAAACACATTCCTTCCATTTATTAAGTGGAGATAGAATGTATAATATTTTTCCTTATTATTTACTATCTAGGAAAATAATTTGTCTTTTAAGTAGAATGTGTTAACTATGTCTTTTCTCTCCAAACCACATCACCTATACGTGTGGGCCTCAGTTTATGGAGTCCTCAATGAAATCCAAAAAATAATTTTGAATAAATGTGCAGAAAACACACACAGTCTATTCCATAATAATGGTGAACTGCACCAGGGGGATGCCGGTGCATTTTTCTGGGTCTTAAACTTCTCAAGCAGTAAAGCAATCCAAGCAGCAGTAGGTTTTGATGTAGCAGAGAGAAGAGCACAGGCCTGTAGCCTGAAATATGCATGTGCACACGCAGGAGTGTGTATGTAGCTCCTTTTCACTTCACATAAATGACAGGTCGCATTGTGTGTCATTCCTCAGCTTTTTCATTGCAAGCACTTCCTGTCCCCTTGTGTGTTTCCCTGGCACAGAAACACCATGTTTGTTTGACTATCCCACTGCTGACAATCTTCTTGTCAACTAGGTTTTCAATGTTACAACAATCCTGCAGTGAACATCCTTCAGAACCCCAGAGAAATCCATTTGAGTGTCCACAGACAGATGAATAAAGAAAATATGGTATATACAAAATGGAAAACTATTCAGCCATAAAAAGGACTGAAATCCTGTCCCTTGTGATAGCATGGATGAGCCTGGAGAATGTTATGTTAAATGAAATAAAACGGGCACAGAAAGACAATAACCTCATATTTTCACTCATATGTAGAGGATAAGTTACTCACATAGATAGAAGTAGAAAGAAGAGTCATTTCCAGAGGCTAGGAAGGGTGCAGGGGAGGGGACAGAGCAAAGTTGGTTATTGGGAACAAAAGTTAAAGAACAGCAAAAAGTTCTAGTGCTCTATCGGGCAGTAAGGTGACTATACTTAACAATAACTATTGGATATTTCCAGATATCTCAAATAAATGATTTTGAATGTTCCCAACACAAAGAAATGATGGATGTTTGAGATAAGGGATAAATACTTTGATTTTATCATTACAAATTGTATACATGCATCAAAATATACCCCATGAATAATTATTAAATGTCAATTAGAAATTTAAAATTTTGGGGGAGTCAGGGATTTAGCTCAGTGGTTTCGCCACCTGCTGCACAAGTTCAAGGACCCGAGTTTGATCCCCGGTACCAAAAAAAAAAAAAGAAAATTAAAAATTTTTTTAAAATCCAGAGCAAGGGCATAGCATAGCATTGACAAAACATATATGTTGTCATTGTCAGCACTGGCAGACACCAGGCATCAGTGAATGACCGAAATTCCCAAGCTTCATGCTCCCGTGCTCCATAGCACAGTCAAACACCAGTGGCTGAATAATCTTAAGAGTTGCCCCACAATGCTTTCTCTTGTTTCTGAGTAGAAAAATTCAAGATATGTCAAAAAGGAATAGGCCCAAGAAAGCCCCAGATTCTCAGGTTGGAATCCAGAGAGCAACACCCTAGAGCTGTTCTCACACCTGAGGAGACACCAGCCTTGCTCAAGAGAAGTGAACCCCAGCTTGAGCTGGCTCACCCCCATGGGATTAAGATGCTGTACCAGCACCCCAGCCTCCTCCTAGAGGAAGCAGTGACCATCATCTAGAGCATCAATGTTTAGTATCCCAGTGGAATTTTCATCAGATGTATCAAGAAATTGAACCAAAAGAAAAATCATGGAGGCAGATCCACAGATGACCCTGATATTGGAATTATCAAATGTGGACTTTGAAAACATTATGATAAATACGTTCAAGAAAAAAAAGACAAAGCGATCATTTTCACTGTAGAATTGACGTTGTTTTAAAGGATCAGTTGGAAATTCTGAAACTGAAAAGTATGGCTGAAATGAAAATTTAGTAGACAGTTTTAACAGGCAGACACAACAGAAGAGAAGATTAATGAACTGAAAGTTCAGCAGAAAATATTAGCGCTACAGCATAAAAAGAAAAAATGCAGAAAGAATGCATAACAAAACATGATGTAGTGAAAAGGTCAAAATGTACTTGGGTACCAGAAAGGGAAGAAAGCAATAATAAGAGAAAGATAGATATTTGAAGGAGAAGAGCCAAGGATTTTCTAAAGCTGGTAAGATATCACATGAGATAGGGGATAGCAAAACACTAAGAAAATACAGAGAAATCCACACCTGTTCACCTTGGGGAAAAATTAATTCTGTGACCCCTTCCTAAAGGACATGCTATATAGCAGTCTGCAGCCAAACAAAGATAATAGGAAATACTTCAGCCCAAGGACCTCTTCAAGGATGGCCTGGAAGAGACTTAACCCTAAAGCTGAGAAGAAACTGAGGTGGGCACAGAGTAGCAACATGACTTGGATATTACATACCCTGACCATGCAGACCCAAAAGAACTGCCAGGGTAGAGTGGGTAAGGAGGAGGACTCAACACCGAATAGCTGGGAATAAAAAGACATGCAAAGTTGGCAGTTCAAATTATAGAACTGCAAGCACATTTTAAAGAGCAAAGGCAAGCAATTCAAAAGCTAATACTGAGGAGGGACAGGAAAGGTCCATCTGTGGGTGCCAAGGTACAGTTAGGAGCAGGAAGCTCTGTGGGCTGCTGCCCAGGAGGGCAGCCACAGACATGGTGTACTGTGTGCTTCAAGAAGAAAGAAGAAAGGATTTTGAAATTCTTCACAATAAAAAAATGATGTTTGAGGAGATAGATATGTTTACCCTGATTTAACTATTATACATTGTATACATGTATCAAAACATTACACGGTACTTTGTTAATGTGTGCAATTTATATTTTTATGTATCAGTTTAAGTGAATTTAAAAAAAGAAATGCTAGTGATCAAAATTAGGTACTAGAAGAGAAAAAGAGGACTACAAGTTAGACTAAAGGAAAAAATATGAGTAAAATAAAATAAATATTAAACAAATAAAATCAATACATTTATCTAAATTCTCTGCTTCCAAGGTCAAGAAAGACAGAGACCAAAAAAGTCCAGTAGAATACATGGATAAAGGATATTAACAGGGAGTTCACATAAAAGGAAATACAAATGGATTCTAAAGATACAAAAGATATATTCTCATTCGTTATGAGAAATGAAAATTAAAAACTAACCCGAGTTACTCGGGTATATGGATTTGTCAAATCTCAAAAGCAATACAGAATATTTGTACATTTCACTGTTATGTAAATTTTAAGGAACTATAAGCAAATATTAAATTCTAGTTACAGAAATACATACTGAAGCGCTTTGAAGTGTACTAATACATGTCTGACTTTGAAATGTATCATAAGGAAATAAGTCAGGTGTGATGGGGCATGCCTATAATCCCAGCACTCTGGGAGGCTGAGGCAGGAGGATTAAAAATTCAAGCCCAGCCTGGGCAATTTAGGAACTTGGTGAGACCTTATCTCAGAATAAAATATAAATAATAAATAAATAAAGGGCTGGAATGTAGTTCTATGTGAAGGCTCTAGGCTCAATCCTCAGTACCATAGTGGGAAAAATAAGGGTGATAGGTGGATAAATATGAATAAATGAAAGATAGCAAAATATAACAATTGTCAATCTCAGTGATGAATATGTGTTTGTTGTGTGTACAATTCTTTCAACTTTTCTGTATGTAGGAAAATGTTCATATAAAATGGTAAAAAAAATCTCTAGAAAACATTTTCCTCAAAATTGGCAAAAATAAAAAAGGCCAATAACTGTTTTCAAGGCTATAGGGTAGCAGCCCCTCTCAACTCCTGCCAGTAGAAAGAAGCTTACTTGGGTGGGTACAACTTCTATTGATTGGGTACAAACAATCAGAATTAAAGTGCATTATCCTTAGACATCATCTAAATGAATTTATTCTACAGACGTGTAAAAAGAAGATGCAGGTACAAGAATATGTGTATAGCACTGAACAAGATTGGAAATCATTTTTTTTACAGAAGAATGGTTCAATAGAAGAACGGTTAAATGGACTATGTTATATCCACACAGCAGAATCCATGCAGCCATCATAGAGAAAGAGGCAGCCTTCTGTGTATCGATCTGAGATCATTTCCAAGATGTAATAATGGATAAAGTAACATGTGGAGCAGTTTGCATAACAGGCTTGCATTTACATGAAAACATATAAACACATACAGTTTCCTTCCTGAGCATAGTCCACCCCAGGTAAGAAGGACATCTAAGGGCCTGACCAGTGGTTGCCTCTCTGGAGTTGAACTGGGTCACTGGAGACAGGGCAAATTTAAAAACTGCAGTGTTCTCTTTTGGTACCTTTTGAGTTCTGAACTGTGCATAAGTATTCTTTATGCAACAAATTTAAATTTAATCCTCAAAAACTTAATGACAATTACCACACTGACCCAGCAACCCCACTTGTGAGTATAGACTCAAAAGGCCTGAAAGCAGGGACCAAGAGATACTTGCACCCCAGGGTTGATGGTACTTTAACCTCCAGTGGGGTGGGAACAGCTCAGCTACACAATGACAGATGAACGGATAAACAGAACATTGTCCATTTACACAAAGGAATATTCAGCCTTGACAATGAAGGAAATTCTGACCATGCCACAACTTGGAAGACCCTTGAGGACATTGTGTTAAGTGAAATAAGGCCATCACAAAAGGACTGATGCTGAATGATTCCACTGGTACCATGTCTCAGGTACTTTTCTCATTGCTGAAACAAAATACCCGACACCCAAATTTAAAGCAGAAAAGGTTTATTTCAGCTCACAGTCTGTAGAGGTTTCAGTCCATTGTCAACTAGATCCAAGGCAGGGTGATATGGCAGAGGAGAAACAGTCCATGACAAAGCAGGCAGGAGGCAGCAAGCAATGAGCAGCAGCAGCAGCACCCTGCCTTCTCTCTCTTTCTTTATATTCCATCCAGGCAATAAGCCTATTGATTGGTGCCACAAATATCCAGGGTGGGGCTCCCATTATCCACACCCAGAACTATGCTAATTCCAATCAGTGGACTAATTTAGTACCACACACTCTTAATCCTAGTATTACAACCCCAGATCCAGCTAGCTCCAAAAAGCCCCACTTAGGAGTGCATGAGGCTTTGAGGGGGACATCTAGATACACACTGTAATACACCAGGTACCCAGGGTAGTCGAATTCACATAGATGAGAAGCAGAATGGTGGTTGCCAAGGCTGGGGGTGGGGAGAATGGAAATTCATTGATTAATCATACACTATTTCAGTGTGAGCTGATGGAAAAGTCCCAGAGATAGATGGTGGCTGCACAATGATAAGGATATACCTAATACCAGTAGAACTGCATACTTAAAAAGTTAAGAGACTACATGTTATGTTGTGTGTGTTTTGTTTCCTTTTTTTTTGGTACAGGGGATCGAACTTGGGACCTTGTGCTTTTGCAGCAGGCACCGGAAGCACTGAGCTAAATCCCTGGCCCAGTTGTGTGTGTTTTGCTACCATCTCTTTGTATTTTAAAAAGAGAAGGAAAGAAAACCCAGCATCAGTGACAGAGCTTGCCACTCCCACCTGCCCAAGGGAGCAGCTGCTCCACTGCCCTTCCGGCCAGCACAAGGCACAGCCAACATCACAGGAAATAACAAGTCCTTCTGCTTCAGCCCTGCCAGCTGTGCTGCTCCCTGTGGGAAGGCCACACTGTGTCCATCAGCTCCTGGCTGTGATGTCTGGCCACCTTCTCTCCCTGCCAGAGCTGCCTGACCCGAGGTCCTTATGAAGTGGTGACTGCTCCAGCCAGCAGGTCAGTGTCCTTGGGAGCGAGTGAGGACAGAGCAAGATCTGAGAGAAGGGAAGCACAGTTGCCCATGGTCGCAGGTGTTGCAGGCCCAGCTGGCCCAGTGTCTATGCAGAAGCTCTTACAAAGCTTGGGGAAGGGGATCCCCACTTTGCCTTCCACTAGAGACCTAGAGTTTTGGATCTGGGTAAGTCACGTCCCTGCTCTGGGCCTCAGTTTCCACATTTGTAGATCCCTGGCTAATTGTTTCCTGGCTGTCGTGAGTTTCCACAATAAACTGGAAACGACAGCACGGTATAGCACAGACTCAGTGAAGATGGGGATGGTCATGTGGGGACTCTCCCTAGAGCCTGGCCTGGCTGCAAGGAGCTGATCTCCAATCTTGCTGTCCCTGAGTGGCTATGCTGGATCTTGACTGGCAGAATGAATGGCACTAGCCCCCTCCCCTCCCCCTGTGAAGCCAAGTCACTGAGTCCCCCAGGATGAATGACAGCCAGTAGGGCCACCAGTAAAGATGAGCAGATTGGTGCTTCTGATGGTCCCCACCAGCCTCCCCTCATCCCTGCAGCTGTGAGGCTCCGGAGGGAAAGGGGCTGTAGATGCTCAGTCCCCAGCCCTTCAGGACAGTGGCTTTCAGTCCACTTACACACTGGGCTCAGCATTCACATTCGCCTACATATGGGAGGGACTGGACAGCCCAGCTGAGTAGACAGCATGGCCTTGTTCTTCCTCCTAAAGGTGGTGACCCAGGCCACATTGCTGGGATTCCCATCACTTCCTGCCACCTCCTGTCCCTGCTCCCCCAGCAAACCCAGGCTGTGGGCTGTGCATGTGGGTCCCAAGAGGAAACCCCGCCCATGTGGTGGCCTGAGCAGAAGCTGTCACTCCAGGGAACAGACAGTGGCTGTGACGCCCTCCTGCTGCCTCGGCTCCCCACAGGAGTGGAAGATGGTACTCGGCCAGCCGGAGCCTGAGGAGAAGCCTACAGCTGCTGCCTCACGATGGGGGAGCCCACACCCGAGCCCGCCTACGTCGATGTGGATAAGGGCCTGACGCTGGCTTGCTTCGTCTTCCTCTGCCTCTTTCTGGTGGTGATGATCATCCGCTGTGCCAAGGTCATCATGGACCCCTACAGCGCCATCCCCACATCCACCTGGGAGGAGCAGCACCTGGACGACTGAGGCCTCGAGGTGGTGGGGACCAAGGCCCTGGTGTCTCCTGGACCTGGTCCCCAGTTCACGGCCCACTGAGGCCAGGGATGGTGTGGGTTCACCTCAGCCCTGCTGGCCACCACACTTAGGAAATTCCCCGGGGCTGGGGATGTGGCCACCTGGGAATCAGGGCACTGATCCCAGACTCAGCAGGCTGAGCCGAAGCCCAGGCCTGCACCACTGTGACACTGGTGTGTGGTCCCCTTCCCCAGCTCCTGTGTGCCTTTGGGAACTGAGCCCAGGACAGGCACCCCTTACCAGAAGAGGTCTGGATTCCAGGGACTCTGTCCTTAACATGCAACATAGCACATGGAGGTCCCTGGCAGAGACACCCCCTGAAGCCATACCACACCCCCAGGGACAGAGTGGAACAGTGAGGGGGAGAGCCACAGGGCACCTCCCCAAAAACTAACAGAGGCACACAGGCTACTTCAAAGCAGTATTTTTTAAAACCAAGACATAGAGGGAATATATTTTTCCTATCATAAGTGCAACGTGTATTTTAGAAGCTTGGGGAAATGCAGATAAAAATGAGGAAAAGAGCACCAACAACCCCACCTCCAGAACTCACCATTTGATATATCTCTTCCAGCCTTTGATACATGTATTTTTTAGCGTAATCACATAGTGTTCGTGACGTGACGCCGTACCGCTGCAAACCAGCAGACTCTTTAGGATTGGGCCCCTGGGGGCTTCCTGACTGTACTTCACTTTTCACTGACTTCTCACACACAAAACCACTTCACCCTGAAACCCTGGGAGGTGCACAGTCTGGATGAGACCTGGGCTCCATCCTGCCCTGGCCACTCGGAGGAGGAGTGTGACCTTGAATGAGTCACCTTGTTCTTGGTGCCTCTGTCTCCTCACTGTACGGTGGGGAGGGAAAGCCTTGCTAGTGTTTTTGTTTGGGGTGGGTTTTGGGGTTTTTTTGGCATTTTCCTCACATGACTGAAAATCCAGGAGAGGGAGTGCTCTAAATGTAGATGTGGGGCAAGAAACAAGTCCTCCTCCTCCTCCTCTTCCTCCCTTGCCCACCCCATCCATCACCCACACCTGTGACCCCGCAGCAGGAGTTCTGGACCAGCACCCAGAAACCTGCTCCCGTGCCCCAATTCCTCTGTCTTCTTGTGTGACCTCCAGATAGCTCAGCTTTCTATGAACTGGGGGAGGAACATCTACCTCACACAGTTGCTGTGAATGAAATGAGAACAGTGGCAAATGCAAGGGTCCTTTCTGGGCTCCACATCCTCAGGAGAAGCTGGGTCCCCAGAGTCCCCTCTCCCTGTGAAGCCTGGATCCCATCCAGGACCCTTGGTCAGAAGATACAGCAACCCTCGGGCACCTGACCTCGAGGGACACGGTGTCCCCCGGCTTATGTCGTTGCCATTGTTTTCACAGGCGATGTGTAGGCCAGATCAGCAGAGTCCCTCCCTCTGCCTCTTCCCAAGGCATGGCCTGCATTCCGTCAGGAGCAGAGGGAAACCTCAGCCTTCCCTCCCATCACCTGGCCATGGTACCCAGCCCACCCAGGCCACCTGGGAAATGGATTTCCAAAGCACTGTCACTGCTGGGTGACCTCTGAGAACAGACAAGGCCACTGCTGTGCAGGCAGCATCCAGGTTACCAGGTGTCCCCTCCCTACTGTGTCGGACACACAGAGAGGTGGCAGCAGAGGCAGTGGCCACAATACGTGGGAGGGGGCAGAGTCTTAAGCAAAGTCAACTGCCCTCGGAACCTACCTCAGAGACGCCAGGCACTTCCGAAAGAAGCCACTGGCACAGGCCACACCCAGATCACAGCTGACTCCTAGTCAGCTCACGCTGGGTCTGGGAGCAGGACAGGTCTGGTGGAGCTCCCTGGAGCTCTCTAAAGCCCTGGGAGTGACAGCAGGATGCCCCAGGGCTGTGCCACTCAGACTGTGGCTGGAGGACCACCCTCTGCAACCCTGGGGAGCTTGCGGAACCCAGAATCCTGCCTACCCCCCATCTCAAGCACACTCACATTGGGCTCCCTTGGACCCAATTAATTTTTTTCACACCTAGATTCGCTAATATTTCCCATCTTATCTCTTGTCACTTTCTTTGGTGGCAAGAGGGAACAGTAACAGTCCAGAAAGGCTAGAAAATATAAAAATCACTCCCAACCCTCCCCCACAACAAAACAATTTATTTTGTGCACATATTCCCGTCTACTCCTGGTTCACGTCCAAGCTGAATTTTTCACACATTCCATCAGTTGTACAACTTCACATCAGACTCTCCCAATGCTACAGCACATGCGTGTTTCCACATTGCTGCTGCAGGCTTCATACTTACTGTTTCCCTGAAAATAAGACCTGGCCAGAAAATAATCAGCCTTGAAAATGAGATCAGAAATGCCAACCCCAATGAGCCCATCCCGGCCTTCCCTGCCTTACAGAGCAGCCAATGAGCAAGAAAATAGTGAGGGCAGGGAAGGCTAGGATAAGCTGATTGGGGCTGGCTTTTCTGAACTCTAGTTTTCAAGGCTGACTTGCATTTTCTGTTTGGGACTTACTTTGGAGGAAAGAGGGTAGCACTCTTGTGGGACCCAAAAGGTGGTACCTAATGTGCACACAGCTCTGCACAGCCCTTTTATTATACCCTTGGGTTGCTTCCATTTTCCCACTTACACACCTAAAGACAGCTGGAGCCCGAGGGCTTATGCAGGATGGGGGAGAGCTCACCCTTCCTCCTCAGAGACACCTGGAGACATGCACCTATCCAAGGTTGACCGTGCAGAGAGAGAAAAACAAGTGAAATCTCATGCCTTTGTTGTGATGTCTGCTGCTAAGGGAGGGATGTGGTAGTCTTGGGGATCCAAGTGGCTTGAGCAGTTTCTTCAGCTGTCCCCAAACCCCAGAGAGTAACTCGATCCCAAAGGGGTTGGTCCTGCTTTCAGACACTCAGTGGAGAGGAGTGCAAAGCCCACTATGTCCACAAGGGTGACCCGCACCCCTCAGTCTCACTGTTGAAGACTCGTCCTAGCCTGTGATAACAGCCATCTGCAATGCCCTTGGCCCTGTCACTGAGAGGTGCCACACTGAGTCCCTGGAGCACATTCACATGCCAGCCACTGTCCAGTTGTAGCACAAAGACAGGGCACCTGTGTCCAGAGGGGCCACCTCACCCGACCAGCCTTCTGCCCTGCACCCTGGTGTCCCTGACCGTCACCCCCTGAGACCCCTCCTGGCAGGGCGCTCCTTGCTCCATGTCCTCTCAGGAAAGCAGGGTTGGACAGCATTTAGTGGAAGGATGTCATAGAGGTCAACCAAGGTTAAGGGAAGCGGCAGTGTGGGGAGGTGACCTGCCAGAGGACAGTCATAGTGTGAAGCTGTAACCAATTGGGACTTGGGTTAGGGTTAGGGTTAGAGTTAATGCTGCAGCACTGGTGGGGGAGTCACAGGCGGAGATCAAAACTCCTTCCCCACTGCAACCCACTGGGAGTGGAGTTGGGGAGGCCTCCTCCTGTCCGCCAACCCCTACCTGGGCTGTTCCGTAACCAAACCAGCAGAAGCTAATGGTGAATCAACCCCTCACCATTTGTGAATCGTGCTCAGATCAGGGGAGAAAGATGGCCCCAAAGAGAGAGCACCAAGAAGTTCCATCAGCCACCATACAGTCCAGGGTGATGTCACGTTTGTTCCACACCCTAGAACTCAAATCGCAGTGCAGCCACACTGAGGTGAGCAGGGAGACAGTGAACATTAAACTGGCCTCCAAGCTGGCCCATGTCTGACCACTGAGCCGTGGGGCATCTCACCTGGCAGCATGACCCCAATCTTCCCTCACAGAGGGTCTGAGTTCATGGTGCTCTGTATCAAGTGGTCACAGTCTCCCCATTCCCAAAGAACATGCAGCAGTCTTGAAGGCCGCTCTGGAAGCACTTTAGAACTCTTGAGGGTAACAGGTGTCTGGGGCAGCATGACCTAAACTGTGTGGCATGTACAGACAGCTCAGCATCTCAAGGAGCCAGAGGAATCTACATTCTGCTCCTACCCTGGACTTAGAGAATGGGAACATGGGTCATTGGGGTACCAGGGCCCCAAGAAACCCCTGGGCTCTAGGCACCATGCTTGTCCCCATGGTGTAGCAACAGCCTTGTTATCCCCTGGGTATTGTGACAAATCCCCTGACACTACACTGACCCCTTGTCTTCCTGGAGGCTCAACATAAGGACCCCAAGTGCCCAGGACCATCTTGGCTTCTAATTAAACAGACCTGCAACTACCTTCCTTTGTGGAAGCACTTCTTCTTGGCCCCTAAGGATTTCCAAGCCCACTGATCCTATAGTTTTAAGGATGGAAAACAAGATCCCCTGAATGGATTGCTGAGTATAACAGTAAAAGGGGTCACTTTCACCCCCAGCCTGTGGTCCCCAGGACAGGGGACCTGGTCGGGGATAGGAAGCACATGTGTGGCCTCTGGCTGCATACAAACACTGCTCTCTCCAGGATGTGGAGGAAAAGGAATCCCTTAACACTGTTGGCAGGAATGGAAATGAGTGCAGCCACTGTAAAAAACAATATGGAGGTCCCTCGGAAAAACTAAAAAGGTAGAACAGAATCCCTATGTCCAAAAGAAGTGGAATCAGTGTTCCAAAGAGACGTGTGCACTCCCATTTTCCTGCTGCGCTAGTCACAAGGGCCAAAAAACGGAATTAAACTAAGCATCTACCAGCTGATGGGCAGATGAAGAAAGGGTGCTGCACACATACAGGGGAGCAGGTTCCAGCCACAGGAAAGGATGTAATTTTTTGGGACAGCATGGATGGATCTGGAGGTGGTTATGCTAAGCAAAATCAGCCAGACAGAAAGACAAATACTGCATGATCTCACTTGTTATCTTATAGAAGTTATCTCATAAAAATTGAAAGTAAAATAGTGGTTACCCTGGCTGAGCAGAGCAGGGGAAAGTGGGTCAACAGGTGCTGTGTTACATACAGTTAGACAGAAGAAATGAGCTGTGACTTCGCATACAGCAATGCACCATTGATTTCAAAGAAGCAACAAGAGGGGATTCTGAATGTTTTCACCTCAAAGAAGAGATCAGTGTTTGAGATAGCTATGTTTCTCCAGATTTAAATATTATACAATGTAAACGTGTATCAAAACAGCACATGACACCCCATAAATATGTAAAATTTTGTGTCTATTTAAAAAATAAGAAACTAAAATAAATGACATGAGAAGGTCAATAGTGCCTCCTGGAGGTCAGGCCCAGGACAGCCCTCCCAGGCCCCTGGAACTCAGCCAGGTCGCCTGCTGTGGGGACAGGGCTGAGGCTGTGGTACATCTGTAGGGTGACTGAGTCGGGTGTGCCTGGTTTGAATGTGACCCCCGTGTTCCCACAGTGGAAACCTGGTTCCCATGCAGGGTGGGGAGGAGGTGGGGAGTGAAATGAGGCAATCGGGCCCTGGAATGCCACTACAAAAGGGGTGTCTGGCCCACTTCCCCTTTCCTCCACCCATCTGGTGCCTCCAGCCAGGTTACATGAAGCAAGAAGGCTCTTGCGGGATGGAGGCCACCCTTGACCTTGAACTTCCGCCTCCACATCCTCAGCCAGAAAAACCATGACCCAGCGTGTGTCCTCTGCTGGGTCAGCATGACCCATGGGGCCAAGGCAGCTTGGGGCGGCACCTGGTAGGGCAATGGGTGAGTCTATCCCAAGGGCACATGTCAGCTCCCACCCCTCTGGCACAGAAGAGGGTCATTAACCTGCCACCAAGCAGCTGGCCCATCTCCACCGCCCACCCCCGGGGACAGAGCCACATGGGGCCCTTGAAATTGGTCTCAAGCCCTGGCAGGCTGTAAACCCAGAAGTGATGGGAATGCTGCCTTTGAGAGGGAAAGCACTCCCTGCATGGCTCCTGTCCCACCATGGCCACTTCCTTCATGACGCCACTGGGCACATAGCAGAGCAGACGGGAGGGCCCACGCTGCAGGCTGACTACCTTGCCGAGGTGGCCACAAAATCTTGACACTACACCCCACCCTTGTTCGCCCCACTCCACGGGGCCTCTTGTCCTCTCTTGCACAGTTAGGGCAGCACTGGACCCCACTGCTGGGGGCGGCCAGGAGCCCCACATGTACCCCGATCTGCCAAACGCCTGGCACCACAGTGTCTGCTGAGCCGACAGCCCAAGCGGCAGGGAGTTGCTGCTGCTCTGGGCCCACTCAGAAGCAGCAGCCTGTGACCCACCCCGGAGACACATCCAGCACATGTGGAGCTTTCTCCAAGACCCCAGTCCTCGAGCCTCCCCTCCACCAGGTGACCAAGGAGAGGCTCCCGTGCCTCTACCCCGAAGGAGACACCCACCAAGACAGCACCAGTGTGCGACCCCTGAGCTTTCCTGGGGTCCCCCCCAGTGCCACCATGTCATCCACACAACAGCAGCTCACCAGGGTTTGTGGACCATCAGGATGTCAAGGCCCCTGTGGTGTGACAGGGAGTGGGTAATGCAGTCAGCATGCTCCAGTCTCCTGAGGGACACACGTGAGCTCCTACAAGTATAATGACTGGGGTGCAACAGAAAGGATTTTCTAATAGTGTCCTCAAACTTCACATGTATCAGACAGCTTATTCTAACAACTGCTGGGCCCAGCTCAGAATTTTTAATTCAGATCACCATTTTGTTTTCTTTCGGCTGGCCTGGAATGTGGGTGTGCTGGCTGGAGTTCCAGCAGCCATTTTTCACCAGGAGGTGACTCTGAGGCTAAAGAGCCCATGCTGAGGACAGCAGAGCAGAGGAAATACCCTTGATGGCTCCGTGGAGCTGCTGTACAAGCAGGCCCAGACTGCTGTTAGATGAGAAAGAAATGCTAGATGATGTGCATTCTCTTCCTCGGGGTTTTTACTCGCTGCTCTCTCTGCCCCTGGCACCCATCCAGCCTGCTCCCTGCTCCTGAGCTCTCTGGCCCCTCCACAACAACAGCACACACATCTGGAGTACTAGGGAACATGTCACCACCTAGCTTTCCCTCATCTTCCCCACAAGAGCACATGCCCCATAAGGACAGGCTGGGGGCTCTGGCACAGCCTGGCATAGACTAAGGGCCACACCTGTGCCCCTCACCTTCCCAGGTGCTGGAGTGGGCACCTCAGGCTCAGGACAGTCACCAAGCGTAGCCTGGGCCTGGGCCTGCAGGTAGACCTGACAGGGAGGGCCAGCTGGGGCTGAGGGTCCAGCATGGTGACGCCCTGGTCAAGGTACCCAGATGAGGCAAGACAATATTTTAGAGGCTTCTGTGGAAGATGACATCAACAAAGCTGAAATCAGTAATTGTGGGTGAAACACAATGTTCCAGGAGGTAGGCAGGCCTGGTCTAATCAGGTGAGGGTGTCAAGAGACTTCCCAGGGAAGATGGATGTTGTCTGCAAATGTCTTCAACTTATATGCAACTCTAACCAGTCTCAAGGCTGGCAGGCACCCTGGGCCCCAGAATCACATGAGCCAATATGTTCAAATAAGTATCTACATGCACACGCACACGCACCCCCCCACTCCGTCCCTAGTTAGGGAAGCAGCATACCCACCCTGCCAGCCTAGGGGAGCCTCAGAGCATGGAGACACAGCACAGTGGTTTTATTCACCCCAGGGAAAGAGCCGGCAGCCACAGCGGGAGGCCCATCCCCTGCAGGTCCTCAGGCGGGTGAGAGGGCGGGCAGCACCTTCCCAGTGCACTGGCCAAAGCCCACACGGTAGCCGTCTCCCTGGCAGTGCCCTGGAACAGAGGAGGATGGGGTCAGCCATGCTGCCACATGAGACTCATGCTACAGAGGATGCTCCAGGAAGAGGCACATGGGGGCACACGGGGCACTGGGAGGTTCAGGCCCTCCTGGCTGGGTCCCTCTGGCCAGGAGTCTGGGTTCAGATCTGACATCCACCTACTGGGCTGGACCCGGGGACCCCAGACCTTCGCCTCCTCGTCTGTGAGACAGTCTAGTGACAGCCCACTGCTCAGGCAAAGGTGGGAGGAGCCCACAGGCTCTCAGGGACAGACGGAGCCCAATGCCAGGTCCCTCGGAAGCCAGGTCCCGCAGCCATGGTGGTGATGATGAGGGCTTCGACCAGAACACAGCTGTGCTTGAAGCTTACGATGTGACACTGCTGAAGGCAGAAGAACTGCGTTCTTAGACCAGCTGTCTGAGGGGAGGCTGGGCTCCTCATCTCCTGGCTGCAGGACCTGGCTGGAGGCTGCACCCCAAGGAGCAGACGTGCACTGTCTCATTACTGGGACCCAGGACAGGGCCCGAGAAGGTGTTCCCTGTCACTGAAGGACTTGACTGGCTTGAAGAAACCTCACAAGCACTGTTGACGTCAACCTGGAGTTGCCCTTCCTGCTGTCAGTAACATGAAGAGGGGCAGGAGGTCCCCAGAGGTCCGAGGCACCCCCACCTCTCAGGATGGCTCCCCGAGCCCAGGTGCAGGGCTGGCTCTGCACAGAACAGGGATGGAGCAGAGGCTGCTGGCCTTTCCGGTCTGTGCAGACGCACACATAGTCTTCGCAGACGCAGGACCCGAGTTTACCAGAGTAGGCCAGCGCCACAGGCAAGGACAGGACAAGCTGCGGTACCCTCACCTGTGATGATGACCTCGTCCCCATCCTGCAGAAACATCCTGGTCTGTCCCTGCCCCAGCTCTATGGCTTTCGTCCCCTTCCAGGACAGCTCCAGCATGCAGCCAAAGCTTTCTGGCTCCTTTGTAACACAAAAGGGAAAAGGATCACTCATGTGACACCGAGGTGTGGGGTCTGCCCCTGCTGGACAGTGCTCAGGGAGATCTGGCAGCCCTGCTGCCTCAGAGGCTTGGACGCTGCCCCTTCCTCCCTGCTACAAGGGCCTCGATGTCCAGGATACCGAGTCCCCGGTGCCCTCCCTGCCACCACCGTGGAGTGTGGCCACAACCCAGCTGGGAGGGACCAACATGCACACCCCATGGTATCATCTCTGAAAGTTCTGTGCCTGATCCCATGCTCTTAGGGCACAGGGACGCTGAGAAGGGCCACAGCGGACAGGCCACCCCATCCTGGGAGGGGCAGTGTGACATGGGGACAACCAAGACACCACAAGTGCTGCCAGGCCCTTTGGGGACAGAGACCCAGAGTCCCGTTCTCACACAGCCTCTGTGCAAGCGTGGAGGAGAAGCTGATGCCCCATCAGCTGGGGACCAAGGACCCTGGGCTGGGTGGGGACCAGGGCTCTCTGCATGAGGCAGCCCTCCTGCAGCCGGGACTCACCGGCCCGCTGATCGTTCCTGAAGCCAGAAGGTCGCCTGGCCGCAGGTTGCAGCCATTGACAGAATGGTGGGTGAGCTGCTGCAGCATGGTCCAGTACATGTGCTGGGGACACAGGGAGCAAGCGGGGACACAGTGCACACAGGGCCCTGCTCCCCGCCCCTTGCCTCACCCCCATCCTGCCCTCCAGCTCCCCAGCTGCCTCTCAGGTCCCCCATAGAAGAGACTTGTGGTCCCCGCAGAGCTGCCCAGGAGTCTCCCCTCCACCCTCCTCTCTAGGCCCAGTCTCAGCTCCTCTGCTACCAAGAAGCAGCCCAACAGTGTCAGTGCTCACCTTGAAGTTGGACCTGCAGATGGTTGCTGCCTGGTTCATTCCTTCTCCTGTTGGTGAGAGAGAGGGCGCATTGATGAAGACCTAATTCCTGTCTCCGGGGGCCAATCAGAGGGACTGCTCTGTTGCCTGAGCTTTCCATCACCCAAACAACTTCACTTAGAATTTGTGAAACAGTACAATCACAGGTATTGGAGCCTGAGACCTCCGGAGATGATCCGGTCCAGGGACAGCAAATGCATGCACACAGCCACCACTGCTTCCCCTCCTGCATCCATGGCACGTGGCACCTGTGTCCCTGGGGTCCAGGAGCAGCCTCAGAATTCTTCGTAACAGAGCGCTCCTGCAGTCACAAACCAACTGGGAAGCCTGTGCCTGCTGAAAGGTACTTGTGACTTAGGATCAAGGGGAGGCTGCTATCCTAAGAGCCCTGCAGACAACAGGGCCATCTGTTCCTTCTCCAATGACAATCAAATCGCCAGGCTACTGCAGTTCCATTTCTGAACAGCAGTAACAACTGGAGAGCTTCTCTAGGTTCTTCCCTCGCACCTGCCTTCCCCTCTGCTCACAGAAAGTCAGGGGCTCAGCTTGGCCCCAACCCTTTCACCAAGGCAACAACTTGGGGCATCAGAGTGGCAGGTTCAGGACTGTGTCTCTGTATCTGTGCTTCCTTGGCCACTTGTACCCTCCCCAGCAGCATTGGCACCTCTGAGCAGGCAGGGAGAAGTGGACCCCAGGATGCTCTCTGGGTGGAGAAAGACCAGCCTGGGTTTAGTCCCAGCCTGCCAGTAGCGAGCTGGGTAACGCCCTAAGCCTTGGTTTCTAATGTGGCACATGAAGGAGTGGAGTGGGGTGGGGTGGGACCAGCAATTTCCCAGCCCTTTCCTCCAAGAAGCACCCTGTTCCTTGCTCTTTCTCCATGAAGGGCAAAAGCCATGGAACAGGCAGGGGGTGACACAGCAGGGCCTAGTGTGTGTAGACAGGAGGAAAAGGAAGAGAAAATGAGGAACAAGGAGGCCTGGGGACGGTACGCAGTTCCCAGATGAAGCCCCACCCTGAGGCCAGAAGATGGCACCTAGGCCGCCCTCCTCCTAGGCTAGGTGCACGGCTCCAGGCCTGCACATTGTCTTTGCTTAGCCCTCACCACCACACAAGGCCAAAGCCACTATTATCCCACTGCACAGATGACAAGGGAGGCAGAGGCGGACACGCTGGGCAACACGCCCAGGCCACGCTGCTGGGCAGGAGCAGGGCTGGGCCTGGACACCAGCCGTGCCCTGAAGGGCTGTCCTTATCACTAAGGGTCGATGACCTGTCAGCAGCTCCCAAGGTTGGCCCTGGACAGGGCTCAAGGGCTGTGTGTGGCCCTGAGGGCTAAGCCAGAATCGCCAGGGCAGCCCAGGCTTTCAGACAGGCACCTGATGAAATTTGCTGCCCACCCTGCTGTGTCCAGCTGGAAGATAAGCAGCAACCAAGCAGACCCTGGATGGGAGGAGGGAGAGGGGAGCTGGGCACAGGATGGGGTCCTGGCTTCAGCCCACACAGTGGAGAGCTCAGTGACAGTGTCCCCTGGGGCCAGTGTGGCTCCCTCAGCACTAGGAAGTCCCTTTGAGAAACACATGTCTGCAGGGCTGTGGAAGGGCATCCTCCCCTTTCCTGCACAAAGCTCAGCAGCCACCAGTGCATAGCCCTGGGGCACACACATGCCCATTGTGCCCAGGCACACCCACCTGCTCGCCCTCCTGCTACCTACCTTTCAGGGCAACAGACAGGTTGATGTCAAACATGTAGGGCTGGTCATGGCAGAGGTACGGCAGGGGCCTGGGGTCCTGGGTGGCAGAGCATAGCACAGTGGTAGCCAGCATAGAGCTTGCCAAGCTGCCCCTAGCACCACTGAATCCTGGGACAGAGGACCCATGTGGCTGCAGTGTCCCTGGACATGGTGTCTTGGCTGCACACCAGGGGCAGGGCAGTCATAGGTGTCAGACTCCAAGAAGGGAAGCTGAGGGAAGGGCATCAGCAGGTCAAAGGTCACACAGAGGGGCCCCAGAAGCCAGTGGAGTGGAGGGTGGGGGAGGGTCCCAGGAGGCCAGAGATGGGAGCACAACCTGGGCAATGAAGGGGTGAGGTGGAGTCCCTGGAAGGCCCAGGGTCAGGCAGCCCACAGAAGCACACAGCCCCCACTGGTGTCGGGCCACCAGGGGGCAGCTCGATAGCCAGAAGCTGCATTCTGAGCAAAACCAGTATTTCCCAAATGTGACCCATGACTCAGTAGAGGGACACAAGATCAAGTTTTGTGGTCTGAACCTTTTATGGTGTTTCTTTTATATTAAAGAAGAAATGGGGGTAGTGAAGCAGGAGTGTTTGCAGGGAGAGTCCTGGGGTCTGCTACAGAGCAACCCCAAGATGTCACTAAGCAGGCCTGCACAGGCCTGGGGACATTTCCAGGGAGGGACAGGGTAGAGCTCAGCATGTGTGGCCCCAGGCAGGGCAGAGTGCAGCAAGGTTTTCGGGGACCTGGATTCATGGGAGGATCGGTCAGGAGCCTTGGGTGAGAGACAGTCCAGGGCAGTGATGGCGAACCTGACAAGCGTGGACACGCAGGCTGTTTGTACCACTGAGAGCTCTAAAAGGTTCCACATCAGTGGCCTAGGCAGTGTGAGGGCTGCAAGGTCTGGGCCCTGAAGTCACAGGCAGCTTTGCAAATCACAGGCCAGCAGGGGCGGACTATACAACTGGGGAGGGTGAAACCCAGCCAGGCCTGGACAGCAGGACAGGCTGTGGGTAGCTGCCCTCCTTGCTGACTCTGGGAGCTGGGCTTTGAGGGGCACCACTGGCAGAGGACGTGATCTGCCGGCAGCCTGGGCAGTGGGGTCATGTGGCGGGGGCTGCCAACTGGATTCTGAAGCCTAAACACTACAGGATCACTGAGAACCAGACTCCTAAGAACTGTGCTGAGGGCAAGAAACCACAGAGGAGAATGTCTGGACCACAGCGGCCTGGAGGCCACTGTGACCAGGACCCTAGTGTGACGGGCTTGCTTACCTGCTTGGGGTTGGGCACAGTGAAGGGCACGAGGGCATCCATGGGCACCACCCACGGGGAGATGGTGGTGGCAAAGCTCTTCCCGAGGAACGGCCCAAGGGGGACATACTCCCACTGCTGAATGTCCCGGGCTGGGGAGAGGGTGGGATAAGGGCTCAGCCTTGACCCAGGAGCATAGCCTGGTGCAGCCGCCCATACCACCCACCCAAAGGCAAAAGCACTCAGCACCAAGGACAGAGGTCCTGGGCGGCACCTGCTGGTTTCAGCAGACAATGGCCAGAGGTTGACAAAGATGTCTCTGTGAGGGGCCAGGGATGGACACCGCCCTCCTACATGTGGCAAAGGAGTAGAGAAGCTTCAGGTCTTAGCAATGAAGTAAAACCTCTGTGCCCAGTACTTTGTCTGGAGAGTGGGACTCATAACACTACAAGCAGCTTTCAGGGCCCAGAGGGAGTCCGAGGGCACATGAGGTGTGAAGCCTGGGGCCTGGCACATAATAAGTGCTCAACAGACACCAGGAAACCTCGTCCCTGTTCCAACACCAGAGGAAGCTGGGACTCAGCAAGGACTCAGCTTGGGTCCAAGGGCTCAGAGCCAGGGTTTGAACCCAGAGCAGCAGCAGACCCAGGAACCTGTGACCAGCACCAGGCCCTTCCTGCCCCAGAGCAGGGCCACAGGCCTCGGCTTGGTCATTACCGCTCCAGTCGTTCATGAGAACCATTCCAAAGATGTGCTCGTGGGCCTTGGAAATGGGGATGGGCTCTCCCAACTGGTTCCCGGGGCCTATGAAGAAAGCCTGTCAGGCAGAGAGGTGATTAGAACTCGGGCCACTGTGCCCCATGGCACTCGTCACCTAGAGAGCAAAAGTCAAGGTTTCCAGACCTGGGCCAGGCACCGTGCACCACAGGCACAAACGTCTGTTATGTCATCAAGGCCATCTGGGCACGCACAGCCACCTCCTCCTGGCCCTCTGTGCACCTTTCTGTCTTTCCCTCTCACCCCTGTCTCTGACAGGTATGTGAGGCTTGTGAAAGTGAGACCATAAGGTTCATCATCACATCACGGAAAATCAAAAGGCTTCCTTCCATGTTCCAGCTGCCAGGAGTACCTCCCCACACTTAGGACATGGTGCAGCACTGAGGCCTGTGCTCAGGGACCATTAGGAACAGCAAAATCACATGTGAAAAACACAGCACGCAACATGTGAAGTGCACATGTGTGTGTAGCCTAAGGGCCAAGACGGTGGACAGCACATGGCCTTATTCGCCTCTGCACATCAGGAGACTCAGCTGTCACTGTCTGTGCACTGAGGACCAGAAAGGCTCTGGAAATTACTTCTGGGCACGGAGATCAGCTGTAACAAGTAGGCACATCCACAGATGCAGACCGGCGACTAATGAGGACTGACTGCACTCTGATGCCTGGGAGGGACACAGAGCTGCCATTCATGGGAGAAGGTGCATGTGTGAGCGGCCACCCAGGGGCTGCAGAGGTCCCAGGTCATACCCTGCAGCCAGCTCACCATTTCCAGCTCCACATCCAGGAGCTTGCAGGGCCCGTACACAGGAGGCTTGGCTGCAATAAGGACGGAAAAAGGGGCTGCTGTGAGTGCTGGGCTTCAAACACACTGCTGGGAACAGGCAGAAGGCATGGCAGGGCCTGAATGCAGGGTCACTCACAGTTATCAGGCCTCATCTGTCCCATGGGTCTGCGGATCAGGGTGCCGGACACCACAACGGAGGAGGCGCGGCCATGGTAGCCCACTGGTAAGCTCAACCTGGGGAAGGAAGGAGACATTACAAGGCATCAAGCCTGCTATGGGGTGTGGAGCAGACTTTAAAAAGAAACTCAGAAGCATGTGAGGCTCTAAGACACCCGTGGCCAGCTGAGGTCACTGGTGTAGAAAGGTGGCCCTGAAATCCAAACCTAAGTTGAAGTGACCACAGAGCTCTGCTGCTCCACTGTGCCCCCACCCTCACCCAGCACAAGGGGCATGGAGCAGATGACGGTGGGTGAGGAAATAGGGAGGAAAGGCCCCAGATATCAAAACACTACACAGCAGCTTCACACAGCACGGTGCTTCGGTTGGGGAGCAGCAGAGCACACTGAGGACCATGGGCCGGTGACAGTGAAGCCCGTGGTAAAGAGAAACAGGCAAGTGCCTTGGAAATTGGGGGACATCAGACCCTGTGCTGCAGAGAATGGTGACTCCCCAGAGATATGGCCACATCCTAAGCCCCTCAAAATGTGGGAAGCATCTTGGCAGATATAATACCTTAGGGATCCGGAGATGAGGGCGTCTGGGGGCCCTATATCCAAAGGATCCTTACCAGACAGAAGAGGACAACAGCAGTGGATAGGCAGAGGCACAAGGAGGTCCCCAGGGAGTGGATGGTCCCCTTGAGCCTTCAGAGGGAGCTGTGAGTTCAGACTCTGGACTTAGAGAAGGTAAATTTGTGCTGTGTAAGCCAGCCAGTTGTGGGCCTTGTCATGGAAGCCTGAAGATACTAATACAGATCCATGCCTCACCTCACACACGAAAGGAAATTCTGGATGGATTAAAGATCCACACGTACAAAGAAGAGGTACTGCCAATATAGGGAAAAATACAAATAACATTTTCAAATTCTTGGGGTAGAAGAAGCCTTCCTAAACAAGACACTAAACTAAATCCAGAAAGAGAGTGAGTACATATTTCACTTTGTAAAAATGTAAAACTTCCACATCCAAAGAGACTGCCAAGTAAAAAGACAACACACAAGCTGAGTATTCCTTTTCCAAAATCTGTAGGACCAGGAGTGTTTCCAATCCTAATTTTTTTCAGATATTGGAATATTTGGATGTATATAATGAGATTGGGAACAGGACACAAGAATAAATACAAAATTCTTTTCTTTCACATACACCATATATATACCTGAAGATAATGTTGCAGAATAGTTTTAATAATTGTGTGCAAGAAACAGTTTGTGTACCTTGAACCACCACAAAGTATCACTTGTGGCACCATGCCAGCAGCTTAAAAAGTTTCAGATTTTAAAGCACTTTGGATTTCAGATTTTCGGATTGGGGTGCTCAACCTGGAGTAGGAGAACATATTTGCACTGCTCTACAACAGAGCGTTAATTTCTGTTAATTATCGAGCTCTTTCAAGCTGATAAGAGAGAAGTGACCATGGAGCTGAGCTAGCAGAGTGCGCAGGGGTCCCCATGAAAGGACGCACAGGAGAGCGCCAGCAGTTCTGCCTCTGGAAAAGGGAACTGGACACATCTACCAACACTTTTTTGTTTTTTTTAATTTGTTAAATGTTTGCTAACTTACTGTACCATGTATGTCCTACCCAAAAATTTATTTTGTAAATGACTGAGGTATATTTAAGTTGATTTATGCAGAGAGATGTCAGTGAGTGAAAAAGTAAAGTTCAGCATGGTTACACTCTGTTAACTGAAGAAATTAATTTGAAGAAATAAAATACGTGGCCACATGTGTGCCTCACCTGTGGAACAGCTCAGGGAGCGACACATCCAAGCACTGTAATTGCCTCTGGTGGGTGGCGAGGGAGGAGCCCTCCTTTGCTCCCTTTATTGGATTAAGTTATAAAATGCAGCTGTATGCAACTGCACAGTGTGTAATAATCCAAACATCAGATGAACAACAGGAGCTGGTCACCTTGCTCGTTCAACCATTCCCCTGAGAAAGGCAATGATGAGCTCTATTCTGCACTCACCTGCCCACACACATACATATGTGACCCACAAGTATGTCAACAAAATATAAATGACAGATACATACATGTGGACCTGTGGGTATGTGGAACTGTGTGTGTGTGTTAAACTGAAAATCCGTCCCCCTACCCCAATATTCACACCCTAATCCCTGGAACTAATGGATATTACCTCACAAGGCAAAGGGGATTAAGTTAAGGATCCTAAAACATAGAGATTACCCTTTGTTATTCTGGTGAACCTTAGGTATAATTTAAAGCAGTAATGCCGAACCTTTTAGAGACAAGTACCCAAACTGCAACCCCAAACCCACTGATTTATCACAAAGTGCCAACACTGCAATTAAATCTGAATGCTGAGGTTTTTGTTTAGAAAAAACAGCTCATACAGTAACATCTTTTGTCTTAAAAGAGAAACAAATAATACACGTGCCATAGGTTCGCCACCACTAAATTAAGGGGTCCTTGAAGGCAAGAAGGTCAAGGAGGAAGCAGGATTGTGGGGATGGAAGAGGCAGTGTGGAGGGGATGCAAGTCAGTGGCTTCCAAAACTGGGAAGATGCGGCTCCTCCCAGATGCACCAGAAGAAATAGTCCTGCTGACAGCTTGGCTTTAGCCCAGCAAGGTTGATTCAGACAGAAGAGAATGTGCTTGTGTTGCTTTAAGACACCAAATCTACAGCAATTTGCTATGGCAGCAACAGGAAGCTAATACGTATATATATATATATATATATTTTTTTTTTTTTGGTACTGGGGAACGAACTCGGGTCCTTGCGCTTGTGCAGCAGGTGGCGAAACCACTGAGCTAAATCCCCAGCCCCTGTTAATATATATATTCTTTACCAAAATGAGAAACGTTTTGAGTAACACCCTCTAATTTGCTTATCACCTTGGACACGTCATGCACATCTCTCGATCTCAATCTTTCAGTAACTTATGGGACAGTTCACACTGGGAAGACACTAACTTCTCCTGTCCACCCACCACTCAGGCTGCCTCTACCTGCTACATGGGAGCCCTGCTAGGTCATGAAGGTGCTGCTTGCTACTTTTACTTCAACAGGACAGACACAGAGGAACAGCCTGCAGGTCGGGGGACTTGCACACTGTGAATTACACATGTTCTTCATGTACTTTCCTGTAAGTGTTTGGGTTCATCACTATAAGCATAGAGTTGAGCATCCCTAACCCCAAAGTTCAAAATGTTCCACAATCTGGAATTCTGAACCCCACCATGCAATCACAATGTGGAAAATTCCCCTGGGCTAAAGGTGTGGCTCGGTGGTAAACACTTGCCTTGCACACAGAAGGTCCTGGGTTCCATCCCCAGCACAATGAAGAAGAGGTATGTATAAAACTGGCTGTCAGACTATGCAAATAAGGTATATATGAAACAATTAAACTTCATGTTTAGACTTGGGACCATGGGATATCTCATTGTGTGTAAGCAAATGTTCAAAAGCCTAAAAAATCTGAAATCTGAAATGCTTAGAATTAGGGATACTCAACCTGCATCACTTTTGTCATAAAGGCTATGTAGATAAAGTATACAAGGCACTGGTGCAGGCCACGGTGCCTGACATCACAGGGCACTCTGTCTGCACTCGCCCAGCAGAAGGACCTGAGACACCATCCACCAGCACCTGTCCCCAGCCACCCATCCCCACTGGGTCTTGCTGGTGGCTTCTCCAGGTCCCCTCTTCTTTCTTTATACTGGTCTAACAGACCCTCTCTCTGGCTTATCCTCTCCAAGTGTGCACCTGCCCATTACCCAGACCCTCTTCAGTTCTGAGTGACCATCACATCCAGAGGACACCACGGAGCAAAGGGCCAGGATCACAGCTATTTCTCACCCTGAGTGGGGCGGTAGGTGAGCCTCCCACTGTCCTTGGGGAAGTCTATCTTTCTCTGAGCCTGTCTTCTCTCTGGCTCATGGTCCTAACCTGAGTCACCTCACAGAACTATCAGGAAATCAAGTGAATGAATGCCTGCACGGGCCACACTTTGAGCAGCGTACAGGAGTGGGCACCCTTGACGATTCCCATTCATCAGAAGGTACTAAGTATGGAAAATGCTGGGATTTAAGAATCATGACAGAGCAATATCAGCTTACAATGAAAGAACCCAGAAGGACCACAGTGACTCAGGGAATCTAAAGCCAACCTCTGTTCTTTTGCGGAACAAGCTCACGAGACCTGCACTTGGGCCCCAGAGCATGTCCCCAGCCACGCCAAGGGGGCTGGAAGCTAAGGTGACCATGTCTAGAGACTGCAGCATCCCCATCACATCCCATCACTTTCGGTTTCCTCGCTGGTTTGCTTATAGCTAAGTGGAGCTTAGTAGCACCTAGGAAATGGACAGAATCTATTCACCAGCCTACAACATACATATGTAACCCATAAATAACATATGACAGGTGTATATGTGACATGGATAGACAGACCTTGATCTCACTCACATGCTGGGTTTGGGACGTACCAGTTGGGCATCAGTGCATTCTCTTTGCCCCTGAACATGATTCCGATGTTGGTGGCGTGCTGCCTGGAGGAGTAGAAGTCCGTATAGTCTCCTGGGGAAGAGGACCCAGGAGAGGCTGTTAGCAACCCAATGGGGAGAAGGGGCATTTCCAACCTCATTTCAAACGTGACACTAAGTGATCTCAACACAGATTCGCTTTAGGACGCCAACTGAGGAAGAAATAAGGAGTCAACACTTTCTGAATCAGCCTGTGGAGTTTGATATGAAAAGGGACACTATCCCCTTCTTGGGCCCTCAGTCACAGCAGCAGGAACCCTTCACCATGTCTCCCCAAGCTGTGCCTGCCCCAGACCAGGTTCAAATCCAGGCAATCTATGTGGGCCCCTCCTCCATGTGGCTCTCTAACTCTCAGGGGGCATCCTTCCCTCTTCGAGCCCTGCCAGGGGTAAGCTTCTGCCCCACAGGTGTCAGGTCATATGCCTCCAGATCTCTATGACACAGCCATCTCCAGGCCACTCTGTCCCAAATTCTGGCAACTCCCTTAGGAGTAGGATTGAGATCTTGTACAGTCCTCTGGCTGAGGTTTATGAATGGGATGCTTCCTAAGCAATAGGCACCCTGTCTCCTCTGGGCAATGAGTTACTAAAATCTGCAGAAGAATCCAGATGGGAGAGTTTATTTCTTTATCTTCCTAAATTTCCTGTCCCCCTTCCCAAAAAGCTGAGAGCCCCAGTCCCACTAGGCTGGGCTAGAAGGGGAAGTGGGAAGGGTGAGCCTGGAAGCCACTGGAGAAGGAGTGTACAGACTGAGCCCTAGTTGTTGCTTCCTGCCTCTGGTTCCACAGCACAGAGTGAATCCACAGTACAAAACAAGAAACAGCCACACCAGTCCACCAGCAATGATCTGGAATCCCTGAAGGACCACTGGTTTGCCAAGAAAGAGCACAGCACATGATGGGAAACAGGTGGTCGGAGGTCCCCAACCCAACCTCCACCCAGCTTTGGCCAAGCTGCAGCCCAGAGGCCACGGCACAACTGAAAGCTGGTCCAGCGCCCCAAGCTCCCTCCTGAGGGCAGGACCTGCCAAACCCCCAGCCAAGACCTTGTCCTGCCACTCCTGCCTCAGTGAACCGGTCTGTCAGCCTCAGGCTATGTGAGCTGCACTCTCTCCACTCTCCCGACTCAAAGTCCAAGCAGATGCCTGCCTGGTGCACGGATGGCTGCACAGCCCTCTGGCTCCTTCCTTGGAGCTGCTCACCCAGGACAGCTCAGAGTTCTCAGCCCACAGCCTTTCAGGGACAGCAACCAATCTGCTGGCAGGAGCCACATGGCTGGTCACAGACCTGATCAGCTGCCACTCCTGGAGGAACGAACAGGCCTGGAGACAGCTAAGTCAATGCCGGCCTGGTACTGAGACTGACCAGGGTCAGGGACCAGGTGACAGCATTTGCTCTCCCACCTGTCTGGGCAGGGGGTACTCACCAATGGTGGCCGGAAGGTGCATTGTGGCCAAAGCCTGCGAGGTGAATGCCCTGAAACACAGAGTCAGGGCTTCAGGGTTGGGTGAGTGGCAGAGCAGCTGGGCTCTGTGTCCCCACTGCAGCCTGAGCCCAGGCCATCCCAGTCCTACTGGCCCTCTCCAAGGCCACATGGAGCAGGAGGCAATGAAGCCCAGGGACAGGCTGGACTGCCAGGAACTCCCTCTCTGGACACCAGTGAGGGCCAAGGTGATGCTGATGAACAGAAACAGCAGAGTGGAGTTTGGGGGAGGCCCAGGTGGCCAGAGTGCTCCAGTGCACAGGATGGCAGAGCCTGACCCACAAGGCCAGGTCAGCCAGGCCAAGACCCAGAATGACATTGTCCACCTCCCGGTCCTCATGTCCCTGTGCATCCTCTTGCCCGCCGAATCCATGCACTCCTCACCGCTCCCGAAGCTCTGTGTCATCTCGGAGCCTGGCTTGGCTGGCAGCCAGCAAGTTCTGTAGGAGAGCTCTTGCTTCCTTCCAGGCGGCTGGGCCCAGCCCCATGAAGCTGTTGAGAGTTGGCTAGGGCCAAACACAAAACGAAGATCAGACACACAGGAAAGCCCCAGGGTCCCATCCTGGCCAGGGCCACCGGACACCCTGCCAGGCTCTGCCACTCCTCTACATCCATGCAGATGCTCCAGACCCTTGCTCTTGCTTTTGTCACTTTTGCATGACACTGGAGAAAGCCACTGCCTTTCCTGACCCTGCTTCATCCCCTCCAAGACCTGCACACAACTGTCAAAGCCCAGGATTTCCCTCTGCCTGGCCTGAAGCTGCAGGTGGCTGATCCTCCCAGCGAGGCCACTCCAGTGTGAGGGGTATGGTGGCCTGAACAAATCCCCACCCCTCCACAAATTAGTTAGGAAGGAGTTTGGGTACCAGTGAGGAGCGGCAGGCAGTACTGTAGAGGCTGAGGGTCAGGGCTCCAGCCCCAGCCCTACGCTTCTTGTGGTAGAAGCTGAGAGGACGGCATCTTGTTCCAGATGCTGGGGGTCCCCACCCATCTAGTGACGATTCCAATCTCTATGTCAGAAGGACTGAAGGAGAGAGGATGTGTAAAGGTCCTGGCACACAGAAGGTGCTCAATAATTACCCCTCTGCTTCCTGCCACGTGTTATGGAGATGGGTGTCAAAGGAGGGAAGCTCATAGCCACCCCACATGGACACACAACCCAGGCTGACTGCTGTCCTGCAGACCTGGAGTCCAGGGCTCCTGGCTCCCCCTACACCCTGCCCCAAGAAAGACCTAAGAGTACAGAGAACTGGCCTGCTTTTCACCAAAGGACCCACCTCCAAGTGAGGAGCCAGCTGAGGTGTCCCAAGGCTACCCTCTGCCAGGTGGTGGCTCTGAGAACAGCCTTACCTTGTCCCCATGTAGCCTGAGACTTAAGGAATAACTGCCAGCAAAGGTAGAAGGCAAGGTGGCAGGGACAAGCCACATCACAATGTCCTACCTCAGTGAAGACATCCTGGTGCTTGGCAAGGGCAGGTCCAGTGAAGAAATGCTTAATGGCACTGAGGTCCAGGATCTGGTCCCCGATGGCCACACCAATCCGTGGCTGTGGCTGGGGAAAGATGACACAGTCAACACTGGGAAAAGGCTCTGCAGGACTTGGCTGATTTGGTCAGGAACCCATCTGCTGCACAGCCTACCAAGAGGGCCTGAGGAACTGGTTCTTGGCATCCCACCCCACTGCCTTCTCTGCTTCCACAATGAGAAGGTAAAAGAGTTGGGAAGCTTCACTTGGAAAAGAACCCACCACACCATGGGGTGGGAGAAGAGCAGTGAGCTTGGTCCATGGCCCTTTACCAAATCAGAGTCCCCTAGAAAGTTCCCCAAGCTCTAAGTGAGTTCCTACAGTGATGAGGAGCTCATCACCTTACTGGGTAGCTGAATGCCCTTCCCAGTCTGACCTGGCCTTTGCTCAGGGCCACCACATGAGCTGCATCACAGTGGGCACCCCACGCACAGTGCTGAGGGCCAGGTGGCGTGGGCGCCAAGCTTGCTGTGGCTCAAGCAGAAGAGAGCCCAGGCCGCTGAGGGTTACACCAAGCCAGACTGCTCCTTGGGCCACGTTGGAGAGGGTCCTTTCTGCCCACACAACCCAGCATCCACATCTGTGTATCAAATATTTGGCCAAGCTTGGTCTTTGACCCTGCAACCCTGAGCTTTGCTGGTCAATAGTGAGCCAGACAGTGAGCCTGCAGACTCCACTTCCTAGGGCCCTAGTCTGGAGACAGGTTCATGGAGCTCTTGACCACCAGCTTTGCCGGTCCATTTCCAGGGTGCAGAAAGGCCTGATCTCCACTGGCTGCTCATCCTGATGGGCTGAGAGGAGGTGGCCACATCTCAGGCATGTCACCCCAGACCAGGGCTTCACAGATCCACACCCTTCCCTGGCACAGCTTGCCTGGACAGCCTGGCAACTCCTCCCGGCTCTACTACTCCCTGGCCTCAGTCTCCCGCTCTGGAAAATGGGGTGCAGAGCTCCTGGATCCAGTGGTATCCACTCTGGTAATGGTCAGGGCAGACCCTGGGTCTATCCCTCTGACCTTGGGCCACACACCTGGCTGAAGGCAAGAAGGAGCTGCCACCCCTGAGCATGTCCCAGGTCAAATGACAGCAAGGCTGCCTGTACCATCAGCTGTGAACAAGGCCTAGGAGCTTTGGGTGGTAAACTACCACCCTTGTGCGCCACACTATGTGTGACCCAAAGACCTGGGAAAACAGTTCAAGAGTCCGAGTTCCTTTCCTTTTAACTTTGAGACTATGTTCTTCAGCACTAGACCAGAAGGGCTCCAGGTGGGCCCAGGCTCCCTGGGGTCCTAGTCTGCTCTATCACTACCACCCCCTCTCCTCTGGGCCTTGGGGTCTTGCATAACTTGAAACAGACTAGGGAGAAACCCCTTGTCCTACTTTAACAGAAAGAATGTGTACTGCCTGCCTCAGCTTTGGTCACATCTGGTATAAAGTTGTCCAAAACAAAGCTCTAACTCCTAGCCATTGCGGGGTGGGGGCTTCAGGGACAGACTTACAGGAAGCCTGCACACCTAAAGGTTCTAGACCAGTGGAAGGCCAAAGGCAACAATTCTCCACCCCAGCCCTCTTACCAGAGGGCAGAGGAAAAGGATGCTCTGCCCCAAAGTCCCTGTGGCTGCCTGCAACATTGTAGCAGTGAAGCAGCAGGCTGGTGTCTGAAGGCCTCTCAGCCATTCACTTGGGCACTGATTCTGGATTTCCTGGGGCAGCAAGTTAAGCACCCTCCCAGGAGGAAGCCTGCTTCCATACTTCTGTCTGATTGATGTGCGCCCCCAGGAAAGGCAAGGACAAAGGGCAAAATGCTAGTGGTCAGCAGGGGTGGATCCTGCCACCAGAGGGAGGCTGGCTGGGGAAGGCTAGCACTCCATGTGCATGTCCCACCAGGACTGTTAACTTGCTGCACTCTTACAACATTTGGTCACGCCTGCCAGTTACAAAACCACTCTCTGACTCTGGCAGACCAAGGTGTGTACTGCAGACAGGCCACAGAGGCCAGCGCGGGGACAGCGGGCAGCTGGAGGAAGGGCCCCCACTTTCCTGGAAGGGGCCAACTGCCAGGAGATCCAATACCAAAAGTTCCCTGAACACTGTAGGTGCAAGCAGATGCTGGGGTTCCAGGGCTTACAGAGCTATCAGGAGTTAGGGGGCGGGGCAGGGGCAGAAATCTTAGCAAGAAATACCACCCACACCACCGACGATGGAAATCTGCTCTCTTGTAAACTTGCTGGTGACACCCCCACCACCACGTTGTAAAATATTTCTTTCTAAAAGTTCTTTTCTCTGCCCGAAAGGGCTCCTGAATGGCAAGGAACAAGCTGCTCATTACAGTTGATGGATTCTTTCCGGGTTCTAGGCAACCAGCGACAGGAAGGACCTGCTGGAACGGGGGAGGGAAAAACCTGACAACTTTGGGCAGGACAGTGCATTTCCTGAGAGCGATCCTACTCGCTGTGCTGGCACGGGGGTCGGGGTAGGGTGGGGAGGGTATCAGGACCACTCCATTTCACTTGTATTCACTGTTCGCACTACCTTGCAGAAACAGGCTAAGAGGCTAAATAACCTGCGCAGCTAGAAAGAGCCTGACGGGATTCGAACCCCCGGACGCTGTGCACGCACGACCCTCGAGCAGAATGTCGCGCCCAACCCTGCCCCCAGTCGCCCCGGCGCCAGGCCGCAGCTCACATTGTCCGGGGTGGAGAAGACCCCGTAGGGCAGGTTCTGGATGGGGAAGTCCGAGTCTGCGGCCACAGGGATGAAGGACATGGCGGCGAGCGCGGGCAGCTTGGCGAGCACAAGAGGAAAAGTGGACAGGCCAAGAGGCCCGCCACGCCTCCCGGGTCCCAGAGAACTAGCCTGCCTATTGGGCGTGCGGCGAACGCCCCGCGCCCACTAACCCCGCCCCTCTGGCCCTCAGGGAGCCCCGCCCACCGCTGCCTCACCCCGCCTCTGGTTCTCCTCGGCCGGGAGGTGGCCACAGGAAGCCCGGCCCCTGAGCCCCGACCCTTAGTCCCTCAGGGAGCCCTCCCCCTCCCGGGGGAGATCTGGTCGGGCTGCAGACACTTCGCACTCCGCCCTTTCCCCGTGCCCCGCCTCCAGCCACTCTTCCCTCTCCAGGCCCCGCCCCTTCCCCCGAAGCAGTGCTCTTCTGGCCCTGGGGAGACTTGCTTCCGGCTGCGGCTCAGGCGAGAGTGGCTCTCCCTTCGTCTCAGCCATGTTGTGGGACTCATGCGGGCTCGGTTTGAGGCGTGCGCCCCACTTGTTTTTCTCACGTTACCTTTTGAGATGTAGCGTCCTCCTGCCTCAGCTTCTTTCTCTGCCCATTGATAACAGCTCCCCAGTCACAGCGTTGCTGGGAGAACTAAAGGATCCAATGTTTGTTGAGCTCTCAGACCAGTGCCCAGCATAAGTACTATGTCTGCCTGTGTAAAAGGCACAGGAGCAGGGGAAGAAGGGAAAATGAAGAGAGGGAGCAGTTACATCAGTCCCCTTGCCAGTGCCAGGTGGCCTACCTTACTGCTCAGGCAGGCTGGCTTTGTGACCAGGTTTGGGGGACGCTGGAGTCTTTCTAGAGATGTTTCTAGGTTCTGTCTCCAACAGAGAATTGGTCAAGACAAACACATTTATTAAAGGTAGGAAAAGAAAAGAAACATGCTCTACAGAGTGAATACAGGCCGACGAAAGGTAGGAAAAGATATACCCAGCAAATAGTCGCCTGGCTTGACCGTGGCTCTTTTTGTATCTCCCACTCCTCTGGCTGTCAGGTCCAGACCTTCCTGTCTAAAACGTGCTTCAGGGCCTGGGATTTAGCTCAGTGGCCCCTCTCCTGCCTGGCAAACACTAGGTCCTGTGTTCTATCCCTGGTACCACAAAAAAAAAGTGCTTCAAGTAGAATTGAAGATAGCACTCTTGATTGGTTTCACATGCCATGCTGTGGGAACCGTTCTGGGCATGTGTCCTGGAACTTTGTAATTAACAGGTCACGCCCACTCTCCCAGCCAGTTTGCCTGGCTCTAATCTGCCTCAGCTTGGGGGCCACCTGACAAGAGTTAACCAGCCTTTAACCTCAGCAAATTAAACTCACTAATCTGTTTTCTCCTTTCTCAAGCAGGGGTAGTGTAAAACCTGTTCTGGGATTGCTGGCAAGGAGTTAGTGATTAAATTTTTTCCCATTAGGGATAGCCAAGCAGAAAATAAGCCATTCCTTTATTTCTGGGTTTTGTTTTTCTTCATGAATACGACAAAAAAGAACAGCCAAAAGTAGTGGTCATTACTGAGTGAAAATAAATTTAAAATATAAATGCAGATTTCTTAGAACACTAAAGCAATTATTTTTTTTAAAAGCAACTTTGACATTGCAAAATATATAGGGTACATGGTAGCTATGGATATATACACCAGCATTGGAAACAGTTTCACTTTGCTTTGAACATTCTCATGACGTGAGTCAAAAGTTAATGAATTAATGAACATATAAGCAGAATGAAAATAATTAAATTAGCCCCAAATCCTAGAAATTAATTTCAAAGAATACTTTAAAGATTGCAGAACCATCTCATTATTTATAAAAATAACCATTTCCTTTCATATTGAAGTGAATAAAAGAAGACTTTAAGTAAGATACAGCTCCTTGTCAATGCTTTGCCCTATCTCCCCTGTTCCTTCTTCAAAGCATACAGGTCCCAAGTTCCCAGACATTTCTCCCTCTCTCCCTCTGCCATCACCTCCAGGTCAGCAGTGAAGTATGTACCGAAGAACTTGCAATTCCAGCACTGGATTGATTGTGATTGTGTAAAAAAAAGGAAGAGAAGGAAAAGTAGAAGAAAACAATGGAAGAGAGGAGGCCAGGACAGGCTCTGAGAGTGGACTCAGGTATGGCCTAATCACTTGTGTCCTAGAAATTTGTGTGACATTGTTCCAGTCTGGACATGGGCCACATATCTGAGAATGTGTGTGTTGTGTGAATGCTTCAGGCACACTCTTATTAAATAGCCTGAGTACTGGCAGATGCTCATAGAGTTAAAAGAGTAGAAGGTAGCATGCAGTGGAGCAGCTGTGCACCCCTTCCCAGGCCCTGCGATGGTTCTGTGCCTGGGCACTAACCAGTGATTCCCAGGAAGGACTCTTAACTGGCCACAGCCCTCAGCTCTCACCTCCCACCAGGAGGGGGTCTGCTGATGAAGACTTCTGTGTTTTAAGTATATCCTGAGGGAGGGAATGAAGGTCAGTGTGGCAGTGGTAGGTGGCCTGACTTCCTCAATAGGTTCCAAACACGGGAAAGAGTGTCTCAACTCTGTTCTATGGCATTCTGAGACCCACCTCATTCTCACTACTCATAAACAGCAGTGAATTAAATACCTGCCTTGCACCAGGCCCACCCTCTGCCATTACTTACTGAGCATTTTGTCAATACATAGGGAAACACTTGACACAGAATAGGTACTCCATAAAAACAGGACCTATTTTTTTTTTTAAAGGTTTTTTTGGAGACAGGGTCTTGTTATGTTACCCAGGGTGGTATTTGAACTCCTGGGCTCAAATGATGCTTCTACCTCAGCCTTCTGTGTAGCTGGGACTACAGGTGAGGGTCAACATACCAGGTTTTAAATATTTAAATGATATAAAATGATTGAATAAAAGGAAATGAATCAACAGCCAATGCACCTCTGTGCCAGGCTCTGGGATATACCTGCAACCAGCAGTTCAGCATCTTCCATTCTCTTCTTAGGACCAGACCAGGCACTTTCTGGACACAAGTTAATGAAGGCCTAGATGATAAAATTCACAGGCAAAGAAAACCAAAAACCTTTGTGGGAAAAAGGGTGGAGCAAATATATGCGGAGGGAATGAAATGGCTGAAGGTGGAGTAGGATTTTGTAGTTTGAAAATAACATTTGCCAACCCACTAATTATATATAGTCTCTGAAAATACCAAAACTCAATTTGGAAAACAGCATCTGAAGTAATGTGCAAGTACACTGTATTTAGTTCGTTCTCCTTTTGTGGGAGGGAATGTGTTGGGCATGTGCATTTCAACAATCATAAAAAAGAATTTTATGGAAAAAATACTGTACATAATCCCACTAACCTATGGTCCTGGGTCTTTTAAAAATTCTATTTGTGTGTACATGATTTCTCCACCTTTGTAAATTTTATATACATACAAATTTCCTCCCCCTCCATGTCCTCTCCCTCTCGGTTAACAGCTTTACCGTGTGGCTTTTTTCCTCCTGGATGTTAAACAAGGAGACTATGTGTTAAGAGAAACAAACCTAAATATGAATGGAAAGGCTTGAAATCTGGCTCTCGAACATACATATTTCTGTTTGGCTGAGTCACTGCACCTTGCCAAATCTTAATTGCATGTGTTGTATAAACAAAATAATAAAAACAATACCTGCCTCATAAAGTTGTTAGAAAGGTTAAATAAGGGAACTCCTATAAAAAATCTTGGCATGCTGATGGACAGAAAGTTCTCCGTAATCATCAGCAACCCCCCATTCTGTTCCTCCTCGCCTCCTCATCTCAGCACTAACCTGTATAATATCTAAGTGCAGTGGGGAACCAAGACTCAATCAGCCCGAGACATTCTGGGAGGGAACTTTCTGTTCTGCCTGCCTTCATGGGGATTTTGATTACAACTGTGATGTGTTCGATTCATCTCAGTAACTGCCTGAGGCAGATTCTTTTATGTTTAACTGACAAATAAAATTTGTAACTATTTATCATATACAATATGTTACTTTAAAATATGTATACATTATAGAATGACTAATTGAGTTAATTAATATATATTACCTCACTTTTCTTTCTTTTTTTTTTGTGAAGAGAACACTTAAGTGTTAGCCAGCTTTTCATCACTGTGACCAAACCTCTGACATGCACAACTTAAAGGAGAAAAGTTTTACTTTTGCTCTGTTTTAAATATTTCTGTGCAGGACTGGCTGGCTTCAAGGCAAAACCCCATGGTGGAAGGGTGTGACGGAGGAAACCTGCTCATCTTATGGCAGCCAGGAAGCAGAGTGAGAGGAAAATGACAGTCATGATGTTAGGTAGAAAGTTAGTCATTAGCAGGCTGGAGACAGGCAGCTGGAGGCTACCTGAAAAGCAAAGAAGACATCAATAGCTATAGATAAGCTCCACACAAGCTTGTGGTTTCAAAATTTAGCTCAGGAGAATATAACATCTCTAAGTGTGCTAATAAGTTTAGGGCCCATGTAAAGTTCACCCCATGGGTGAGGGCTTGGGAAAAGGTCTCAAGGTCTCAAAACAAACCAAATGAGAAGTAAAGGAGGACCTCTTTCTCTCTAGAGTAGGTCAATCTAGCCCATTTCATTTGTATAAGAACAATGACTTTTGAGGAAGCAAAGAATATGCCTTAAAAGATCCAGTTAAGGGCCAGGGAATTAGCTCAGTGGTTCCAGTGCCTGCCTTGTAAGCCCAAGGTCCTGAGTTCGATCCCCAGTACCAAAAAAAAAAAGATCCAGTAAATCATATACAGTAAAACCTTGGATTGCAAGTAAGTTGTTCTGCAATTGTTCCACAAGACAAGCAAATATTCAGTGGTGCTGCCGCCTGCCTCACAAGCTCAAGGTCCTGAGTTCAATTCCCAGTACCAAAAAAAAAGATGAGAAAATATTTCTAAGAAACTTGAACTTCTGAACAAATGAAGTCTTGTAGTATGAGTAGTATGTGACATCAAACATCACATGACCATAACTGAGCTGATTGTTCTCTGTCTCACTGTGAGATTGGGGTAATCACCACCCAATAGCAAGAGGTTATGGAGGAGATCTCATCTTCAGAGGGGGAGAAAAGGCAGAGGAATCTCTCACTTCAAGTGAGATTAGGGAGATGTGTAAAATGTGGGAAACAGTACAAAGTTTTGTAAAAAAGCACTACCCAAATAAGGCTGTAGCTGTGTAAGCAATGAATCTGTTTAATGACAATGCAATGTCATATTTCTGGGAAATCCTCAAAAGGAAGCAAAAGCAAGTGTCACTGGATACGTTCCTTGTTAAAGTTAAAAGTTAACGTTGCAAGAAAAGAAAGAGTCCATTAAGCCAATAGATAGTGGTGATTGCCTTGGTGATAATGAAAGTCATCCTACACAATAACTCTCCTTTCTTGTCTCCCTCACACCAGCCATAAAGGTTTTCAAAGATAAGTGCAGGTTAATTTGCTTACTTTTAAAATATTTTGTATTTATTATTTTGTATTATCTTACAGTATTGTAATTATTTTTATATTAATGTTTTGGGTTGTGGAACAAATTATCTGAGTTTCCATTATTTCTTATGGGGAAATTTGCTTTGATCTACAAGAGCTTTGGATTACAAGCATGTTTCTGGAATGAATCATCCTCACAAACCAAGGTTTTACTGTAAATGTAACCTGAGCCTTCACCATGTGAGGACCCAGCTGTCCAGTAATAATAGCATAGTCGCGGGCCAGGGATTTAGCTCAGTGATTCCACCACCTGCCTCGCAAGCAGAAAGTCCCGAGTTCGATCCCCAGTACCAAAAACAAAAACAAAACAAAACAAAACAATAGCAGAGTCAGGGATCACTATGGGGACAGGTAGAGTCCTGGGCCCTTACCTGCTGCTCATTAAAAACATGATTTATGCTTTCTTCTAAGACTGCCACAGACTTGAAAGCCATTTTTGCTGAACCATGACTGATACCCAGTAGGTAACTAAAAGCCGAACAAAGTTTGACTTTCATTTTGTATCTATCGTTACTGTAAATCATGGGTCAAATCTCTTCTCAGCTCTCTATATAGATATGTTAATCATTTAGGGAATGTCTAAAAGTTGGCAAAACAAAGCTGATTAGCCCTAAATTTACACAGTCTCACCCCCTTCAAGATTGAAGACACTAGGGTGGGGGATTTTCAGGGACGTTCAACTTGTTGGAGATCACCTGAAAATGAGACCACTCCTCAGCCAGAAGGATTCTAGTTATGACATCAGGATTGAGATCATGACCAACCAGAGCCCAGCCCACCAGCTAATCTTTCAAAAAGCTTTTCCTATAAATTGGTGCTTTGGTTTTAATCTCCATTATGACTAAAATAAGGACCTTCATTAGTCAGGGTCAGAAAGACCCTCTTCATCCAGTTTGGTGCCACTTCCTAATAAACCCATTGAGCTAATAAAATCAGTGGATTAGACCACTTGTTGAAGTTTAGTGTCCTCATGATTCAGTCACCTCTTTAGGCCTCTCAGTCCAATCAAGTTGATAATCAAGATCAACATCACAGTTTAAAATCTTAACTTTTTTTTGGTGGCAGTGGGAAACTAAACTGGTGCACTCTACTATTAAGCTACATCCCTATCCCTTTCAGAGTCTTGCTAAATTACCTAGGTGATACTTGGAACTTATGACTCTGGAGTCTCAGCCTCCCTGAGTGCTAGGATTACAGATGTGAGCCACCATACCCTGCAAATTTCAAGAATACCGAGTAATATGTTGTTATTAACTATATATAGTTAGCTTGTTAAATTATTCCTTCTAGTTTAAATTTTATGTCCTTTGACCAAGATTTTCCCAATCCTCTGCTCCAGCCATTGGTAATTGCCCTTCTCCTCTTTGCTTCTGAGTTCCACTTTTTTAGATTCCATACATGGTGAGATCACATGGTGTTTGTCTTTGTTTTGATATTATTTCACTTTTAATGTCCTCCAGGTTCATTCATGTTGTCACAAGAGACTGGATTTTTTATGGCTAGATAATATTCCAAAACCAGGCATAGTGGTGCAGGCCTATAATCCCAATGCTCAGGAAGCTGAGGCAGGAGGATCACTGTGAGTTCAAGATCAGCCTGGACTACATAGTGAGTTCAAGACCACCCTGAACTACATAGTGAGACCCTGTCTCAAAAAAATAAAACAACAGGGCTGGGGATTTAGCTCAGTGGTTCTGCCGCCTGCTTTGCAAACGCAAGGACCTAAGTTCGATCCCCGGTACCAAAAAAGCCCAAACAAACAAAAAAATAAAACAATAGTATACCATTGTGTTTTCATACCATATTTTCTCTTTTCATTCAGCCATTGATGGAGACTTGGGTTGATTCCATATCTTGGCTATTTTGAATAGTGCTATGGTGAAGATAGGAATGCAGGTGTCTCTTTGACACACCAATTTCAATTCCTTTGGATAAACACCCAGTAGTAGTATTGTTGGATCACATGCTAGTTGCACTTTAATTTTTTTACTGTTTTTCCATAATGACTGTACTAATTTTATCCTCACCAACCATACACAAGGGTTTCTTTTTCTTTACATCCTCTCCAATACTTATCTTTTATCTTTTTGTTAACAACCATTCTAACAGGGGTGACATATCTCATTGTCATATTAATCTTCATTTCTCTAATGATTAGTGATGTTGAGTATTTATTCATATACTGGTTGGCCATTTGTGTCTTTTGAGAAATGTCTTTTCAGAGATTTTGCCCATTTATATCAGATTTTTGTTTTTCTTACTATTAAGTTCATTATATATTGTGGATATTAATACCTCATCAGATATATGGTTTTCTTCTACTTTATAGTTGTCCCTTCTATTGATTCTTTTGCTGTTCAGAAACTTTTTAGTTTGATGTAATTCTATGAGCTGTGATAAAACATACAACAAATTTTTTAAAAAACTTCTTACAGTAAAAGAAACATTACCATTAATCCCCCTCAAAATACTCTTCAGTTCAAACATTTATTGTTGTTGTCAAATGTTTTTTCATCTATGAATATGATCATAGTGATATTTTGGATTGTTGATATTATATTGATACTCAAATGTAGAACCAGCCTGTCATATCTGGAAGAAATCCTGCTTAGTTGTCATATATAACTTTTTATTGCAGTGTTAAATTGTTTGCCAATATTTTGTTCAGATTTTTGTGTTTATATTCATGAGAAACATTGATCTATTACCTTTTAATGTCTTGTCTGATTTTGGTGTTGGGATAATGCTGGCTTCACAGAATGGTAGAAAGTATTCTCTGCTTCTACCTTCTGAAAGAGACTGTAGAAAATTGATGTAATTTTTTCTTAAATGTTTGGTAAATTCACCAGAAAACCCATCAGGCCTTTCTTTTTCCTGGAAGGTACTGACTCAATTTCTTATAAATACAATCCTATTATTTCTCCTTGTGAGTTCTAGTGGATTTTGTTTTCAAGGTATTGATCCATTTTATCTAAGTCATCGAATTTGTGGGCAGAGTTGCTCCTAACATTCCTTTACTATCTTTTAATGTCCTTGGGATCAGCAGTAATGGCTTTCACTTCTGATAGAGCCACTTTTTAGTATTAAAGGTATGTTAATGGATTTCAAGAGCTTTCTAGATGTTGCTAGGGTCCATGGTTAGCGTCTATCAATCATCTGCACATCCTCACTTTCTCTTCTACTGGCCCTCTGAATTAACCTTGATGCTTATGTATTAATAAGTAAAAACAAAGGCCAGGAAGCCCATCTGAAAATATATCACAATGAACTACAAGTCCTTTCTAAAATTTCCAATACCTATTTAGATATTCTAGAAACTGTGAAAAGGGAATTCTATCCATTAGTGGCTGAGTATAAACTGTCTTCATATGAGAAATGTGGCTTTTGGAATGTATGTTTGAAGGAATAATTTCAAAACTGCACTATGTAATACAAGTTAGCATTCTAGAAAAACTAGAGTAGAAAAAGCCCAGACAAGTCAGTATAGGACAAATAAAATATGAATTTGTGGTTTATGGCTTTAGTGAAGATGGAAAGCTGTATGAATGGATTTTTGTGACAAAAATACCAAATGCGGCTGATTCAACAACTATTTTATGTGCTGGGTATAGTGGTCCATGCTTGTAATCCCAGCACTCGGGAGGCTGAAGCAGGAGGATCATCCTGAGTTCAAGGCCAGCCTGGGCTACATAGTGAGTTCAGGGCCAGCCTGAACTACAAAGGGAGAACCCACCTCAAAAAACCAAAACCCAAAACCAAAAACCAAAAAACCAAAAACAACTATTTTATGCAAAGCTCCAGTTACAAAATGTGGTCATGAAAACAGCTTTATAATTAACTTTCCCCTTTTAATACTTTAGACTTGAGGCAGAGAAAACTAGACTAGTCATGCCTCTTGGTTCAGGACACTTGCAGCACTGGCTTATAGACAGTGCTGTAGTTGTCTATTGTCTTGAACTTGCCACCCCCAAAAGCTGGACCTTGACCTTATAGCACCACTGACTCATAGGGCAGCCACCCCTCCTCTCATCTAAGGTATTGTTCCAGGTTTTGCTACTATCCTTTTAGACAATGTGCAAATTTCATTTATGACTTAGGAATGGATTTTCAAACTTCCTCTTTCTCTAATGCAGGGGATTAAATGCAGAGCCTTGTGCATGCTAGGTAAGTACCCTACACTCAGCTACACCTCCTGCCCTTTTACAAACATTTTACAGAGGAGCATGTATACTTTGAGACTTTTAGCTCACTCTTTTTAAAAATATATATCCCTATTTCTAAGTTAAATAAATCAGACACATGTTTAAATATCACATTTTCTTGTGTGAGAAACTGCAAGTGTAAATAAGGACCAAAATGGATGGTGGATATTAGGAAGTAGGAAGAAAATGTTCAAATAGGAAAGGAAACAAGGGAGGAGTGAGGGGGAAGAGGAAAAGGAAAAAAGGGAGGAAAAAAATGGAAACAAAGCTTTTGTAAGTGAGGGGAAGAACAGGTGAAGGGAGTGGAAGGGAATGGGGAAAAAGAAGAATCAAGATATCATGTACAGGTACAAATTCCCTATGATGAATGTGATCATTATGTATATAAAGAGTACCAATAAAATTAATTTTAAAAATAAAAATATGCCTATATATTATATAAAATATAAATATTATATATTACATATAATATATAAAGTTAAAATATATACCCACTTCAGTATTTTATTTAGAAATAAGCAGGGAAGTAGAAATAGATGACTGTTAATTAATAGTCATGCAGTCATTCCTTGAGTCAATAAATTCTTGGGGTCCATTGTTTTTGAAGGCCTCAATTGTGTTAGATATTGTGCAAGTTACACAGGTAAGATGTGACCTTAATTGATAGAAGAATTTTTAATTTCTCAAGGCAAAACAAACTCTACTTCTAAGACTTACTTTGCTCCCCATACTTCTGTTTGTTGTGTCACTACAGATCATCAAACTGGCTATTATAAAGATATATCACATTTTATTCATGCACTTGAGGACTTAAATTTATTTCTTGATTTCTGATTTTGTAAACAGTGCTATGAAAATTCTTTATTGTACATGTCTCCTGTTTATGTGCAGGTTTTTACTGGAGGTACAGAATACAGAATTTCTGGTTGTTTTTTTTTTTTTTTTGGTACTGGGGATTGAACTCGGGACCTTGAGCTTGTGAAGCAGGCAGCGGAACCACTAAGCTAAATCCCTGGCCAAATTTCTGGATTTTAACATTAAAATCTTTTAAGTTTAAAATAAAGTTCAACTTTAAAAGGTAATACCAGGGGCTGGGGATTTAGCTCAGTGGTGCTGCACCTGCCTTGGAAGTGCAAGGTCCTGAGTTCTATCCCCAGTACCAAAAAAAAAAAAAGGTAACACCAAACCTTCTTAAGGGTGAAACCATGTCTCACTAACACCAGCGAGAGATCACTTGGAAACCCTCCAACAAGATATTGCCAGGCTTTAACATTTTTGCTAGTTGAATGGATATAAAATGGTGTTTCATTGTGGTTTTTATTTGCATTCTAACTTTTCTCACTATGCAATTTGTCTTTACTCATTCTTTGAAGAAAACCATTTTAAGATGTTTTGGTGAGGGGCTGGGGATTGAGCTCCGGGGTTCAGGCGCCTGCCTCGCAAGCGCAAGGTCTCGAGTTTGATCCCCGGAACCAAAAAAAGAGATGTTTTGGTGAATAAAACGTTCTCATTTTAATAGACAAATTCATTAATTCTTTTACGGTTAATGCTTCGTACGTTACAAAGTCCTCTATCTTGGTCTAAGAAGTGGTCATCTCTACTTTCCCTGAGGTTTAGTTTTATTTTAATTTAAATCTTTAACGTCTTTTCCCATGCCATAACACAGGGATTGGTTTTCACATTATGCCACACAGATAATTGTCCTGGCTCTAATTATTGTACAGTCTCTTTCTCTGATAGAACATACCACCGAAGTTCATTCCATCTGAGTCTTTCTCTGGGTAGTCTATTCCATTGGAAACCTGCCTGGTCCTTTCCTGAGAAGCTAGGTTTTATTTGGGGGTACTGGGGATTGAACCTACTGAGCCCTGCCACTGAGCCACATTCCCAGCCTTTATTATTTTTATATTATGAGACAGTATCTCACTAAGTTGCCCAGGCTAGCCTCCAACTTTGGATCCTCCTGCCTCAGCTAGGATTATAGGCATGTACCACCATGTCTGGTTAACAACATGCTCTCTTAAGTAACATAACTTCACGGTGAATCCTGCCATCTTGTAAGGCAAGTCCCCACCTCCTGCTTTTTTGTTAATATCCTAGTCCTTTCCTTATTTACGTTAGAATCACCTAAACAAGCTTCATGAAAAAATCTTGTGGGGGTATTCTGACTGAAATTACTTTGAACTTATAGGTCTATCTGGGGAAAAATGACATCTTTATGATATATATTGCCTATCAATGAAAATGTGCACTTGAGATATTATTTAGCAACTTTTTAGAATTATTTCTTGAAGAGGTCAACATATATTGTTAATTTCCAGGGTGATTGGTACTACTGATACTACTGTAAAATGGTGTAATCTGGTTTTCTAGTAAACTGGCATAAAGAAATGCAACTGACTTCTGAAATTAATGTTATATCTGGCCTAACCCTATTATTTCTAGTAATTTCTCTAGATTTGTTTGGGTTTTCTACAAAAACAATCATGTAGCATACAAATGAGTGTTCCTCCCTTCTTTTTATGACTTGTTTTTCCTGCAATGTAATTTCAAATATAAGCAACTATGGGGGTGGGGGTAGCTGTCCTTTGTTTCTGACCTTAAAAGGAAACCTTTTTCCTTAAGTTCCCTCTTTTTGGTAGATGCTTGGTTTTTATTTTTTACCTGTTTGGTTGACTTTTTTACAGAGAAACTATCCATAAGAAATTTCTTTCTAATCCTGATTTAGAAAAATCTCTGTTAATCATGAATGGGTATTTAACTCTATGAATTACCTGAATTTATTACAAAGGTCATAATGGTTTACTCTCATTTTAATGTTAGGGTGATCAATTAAATCTGTAGATTTTAATACTAAACATCTTTATATACATGAATAGGACATGTAAAGTAGTAAGTAAATCATTTCAAACTGAGAAATGGATATTTTAAAATACTGCCTTCATTTATATTATGAAATATTTCATGTTTGACACCTTCACTGGAAGAGATAGCCTCTTTAATAAATGGTGCTGGGAAAACTGGCTTCCCACATGCCAAAGACTGAACCTAGACCCATATGTTTCACCATGCACTAAACTAAAATCAAATGGATCAAAGATCAAAACATAAAAATGGAAACATTTAATCTGCTGGAAGACAGTACAGGCAAAACTCTTGAAGACACAGGTGTAGGCAAAGACTTTATGAACAAAACCTGATTGCACAGTAAATATTACAAGGAATCAACAACTGGGATCACATCAAATTAAAAAGCTTTTTTGCATAGCAGAAGAACCATCAGCAGAGTGAAGAGACAACTCACAAAATGGGAAAAAATTTTTACTAGCTACTCCTTAAAGGACTATATGTAGAATATATAAAGAACTAAAAAAATCAGACCTCCAATCCAAAGTGAGCAACTGAAATGAACAGACATTTCTCGGATGAAGTAGAAACAGCAAATAAATATATGAAAAAATGTTTCAACATTACTGGTCACTCAAGAAATACAAATTAAAATAACACTGATATTCCATTTCACTCCAGAAAAAATGGCTATCATCAAGAAATCACAACTGATTACAAATGCTAGTGAGGCTTTGGAGAAAAAGGAATCCTTTTCCATTGTTGATGGGATTATAAACTGGTACAACCACTATGGAAATCAATATGGACATTCCTCAAAAATCTTAAAACTAGAGGTTCTATTTGATCCAGCTATTTCCCTCCTAGGCATCTTTCCAAAAGAGTTAAAAGCATCATACTACAGTGATATATGTATACCTATGTTTATAGCAGCACAATTTAATAATAGCTAAATTTTGGAAACAGTCCATAAGCCCACTAATAGATGAATGGATAAAGAAAATGTGGTATTTATATACAATGGAGCATTAATCTGCTATAAAGGATAAACTTGAGTCATTTGTAAGAAAATGAATGCACTTCAAGATCATAATTTTAAGTGAAATAAATAAGACACACAAGTTTAAATATTGCATTGTTTCTCTTGTGTGAGAAACAGGAGTAAGAACATGTTCAAATGGGAAAGGGAACAAGGGAGGGGGGGAGAGGAGAAGAAGGGAAAAGGGATTTAAAAGAAAGAAGAGAAGGGAAAAAATAAAAATAAAAACAAAGGGTTGAAGGGAGGGGAGGGAAAAAAACAATTAAGATATGTATAGGTACAAATTTTCTATGATTAACGTGAGCACTGTGTAGGGCAAATATGTACTAATAAATTTTTTTTTTAAATTCCATGTTTGGATTTTGTAATGTAAGTCTGGAACTATAGAAAAAAACAGACTTTTGAGAGTCTTTCTATTCTGTAATTCTCCATTTGCACTGTTCTCCAAATTATGCCCTTTCAATTTCTTTAATCCTGCCAGAAAAAGAAGCTTCTATTAGATATTAATTCAGTGTGACAGAGTGCAGAGCAGAGAATCAGACAAGGTCTAGAAAATATGACATCAAAGTGACAGAAAGTTGTTCTTGGTTCTGAAAAATGCTGAGGTCTTCAACTCACAGGAATATAAAACTGTATCATCACAAAATTAGTTATAAATAGATGTGAGACAAGTAGTACTCTTATCAAATTAGAAGACAGAAAACCAGAAATTTTAAAACATAGAATTAGGGCTGGGGATATAGCTCAGTGGCAGACTGTTGGCTTGTCATGTGTGAGGCCCTGGGTTCAATTCCAGTACTGGGAAGAAAAAGATCAAATAACAAGAAAGAATAAGAGAAAAAGTAACACAAGGGAGATCCTGGCTTTCCTTTTTATTTAATCAAAGACTGGTGGATAAACATAAATACAGCACAATTACTTCAGATCATTCTTCATATTGTACACACAGACCAGTGAACGGGATCTGAAAGAAACCTGCAGTCAGCAGTGAAATGCACACAGCACTTCCTTCCCTTGCTCAAGAAAAGAAAAAAAAAACAACTTAGAATCTCATCAGCACATACTCTCCTGTGACAAATGATTCAGACATAAATAGTGGGTGGAAAGAAACTATATGCTAACTTATGTATAACCTTTGTTAATGAAAAAACAGAAGCAGCCATAATGATTAAGATACATTCATTTACTGATAACTAGGTGTGCCTGAAAGGGCATTATCAAAAGAGAAATCGTGCTGCAGAGAAAAGCTATATATACATACACAATGAGAAAATAAACTGCAAGATTAACGCATGCATGTTTAATACTGGAAAAATCACAGCCCTCCAAAATTTCTCCATGTTATAAAAGCCCTCTGCACTCAACTAAAATTAAAATGATCTTGAAAGGATAATACTTGTAAAGTTTAAGTCTTTTCAGCCACAAAACTGCAATGGAAATAAATGTTCAGTCATTTTCAAAACAAAAACAAAAATCTATTCTTCTGATGACATGCATGATTAAAAGGTCTATGCAAGATACATTGCTCTACATTCCCAGTGACTAGGAAAAAAAAAAACCTCAAGTCAATCTTTAGTTTGCAGATGGTCAAAGAATTCTGTATTCCAGCAGGAGTTCAAATCTTCTGTATCTTTTCACCAACAACTACTGGATTTTCTTTTCTGATTTTCTCAGCAGCATCAGCTTTGTAATTGTAAGAGCAATTGTGCACATCTGAGTAACGGTGTACACCACAGTAAACATTTCCACAGCGGCATTCAAACCCTGAAAAGGGATTCAGACACAAATATGAGATGGGTGGCAGGGAAAAATACTAAGTTCTTTGGCACAATTAGTAAACAGCATTGATGTATTAAGGCAGCAATCTAAAGAATTATTCCAAATAAACAGTTTCACAAACTACATTTCCAAAGTACACAAGCAGAACTTCATTTCTTGTTCCTATCTACAAATCAAGATTTGTATGAGAGCAAATCTTAAGATCAAGGTTCTTGTAGCCACAATTACTTATCAAAAATGGGTTGCTAAATTGAAAATGTGAAATATTTTTAAAAAGCAAAATACTGCATTATAAAATTAAGCATACTGTCAGAAGGCTATCAACATTTAATTAAGAAAGATCAAATAAAACCTCTGAAAGAACTGTTAAAAGCACAGTTTCAAAAAAAGCCCCCCAAAAAACAGCCCATTATCTTCATCAGCTTTTCTTTGTTAACCTCTGGAGATGTGATTATACTTTGGGACAGGATTTAAGAGCATGACATCTAGAATTAGGTTCCTTAAATCTCAATCTATTCACTAATGTAGGCAAATTAACCACTCTGAGCCTCAGTTCCTGCAACTTTAATTCTGGAATAATAAGTTACTAGAAGGATTAAATAAAGAGTGTACTAAGCGCTCAACTTTCAGTAAACACACAACAAATGCAACTTAATTTTTGGGAAATGCCAAAGAATTAAAGCCAAAATAGAGATGTAACAGGTATGCACAGTCGTACTCCCTTGAATTAAGGTTTTATGTTATGATGGAATTTTTGGAACTGTAGCTTAGGAATCAGTATTTTAAAGATGACCCTGATTTTCTTTACATTTTTTCACTTCCTATAATGAAAGAAAAATGAAACAACAGTAGATTGGACTGACAGATTGGACAGGAAAATTGCTAAGGCTTGTAATCATAAAGTCTGAGAGTTATGAGATTTACAAAGATTCTATTTGATATGAAATATGTATACTTTTAAATGTCAGGCTAAGGTATAGCTCAGTGACAGAGTGCTTGCCTAGCATGTGCAAGTCCAGGAGTTTGATTCCCAGCACCACAAAAATAAATAAATAGATAAATAAATAGTGTTGTTTACGTTTGTATTCTTTACATATATACTGCTAACATATAAGCCAGTTTAAAACATCTTGGTATTTGACTCAGATTTCTTTTCCTCTTTTATCTCAAATCCACTCCTTAGCCTGAAGTAATCCGAAACCCAAAGCACAAATTTTACTCAAAATTTTCTCTACTCTACTCTTCTACTTTTTTTTTTTCATAAGCCAGTCTTTTATGTGAAGTATTCAGCCCTTGCCTGGCCATAGTAAACAATAAACCTTGGTGCAAGCCTACTCCACTAGTCAAGCCCAGGACAAGCCTCTAATTTTAGCTCTAACCTGCAGTATGCAACACAGTTCTTCACAGACTCTGTGCTACAGCTACATTAACCAATTCACAGGCTCTGAATATGCCCTGTTCTTCCATTTCTCAGAGCTTTGGTTCAAGCTACTCTTTCTGCCTGAAAAGCTATTTCTATCAGTTGGAAGTGAAGTTTTCCTCATTCAAGACCCAGGTGAAATATCTTGTCTTCGTGTACTTTCCTTGCCAGGCCTCTAGTCCCCTTGTTGTTCTTTTTTTTTGGTACCGGAAATCGAACTCGGGACTTGGTGCTTGCACAGCAGGCACCAGAACCACTGAGCTAAATCCCCCGCCCTAGTCCCCTTCTTTTAGATAAATTAATAACAGTACTCCAGTTCCTGAATTCCTAGAGTAATCTGCACTTAATGTAAGTTCTCTGCTCAATACTTCCAAACATATTTTTCTCCCTTTTTTAACAATACTGACAGCTACATTATAGTAGCTAACATATACTGATTACTGTGAGATAGCACCAGATTAACTGCTTACATGTTTTAACTCACTGAATCTACATAGCCTATGATTTACCTTATTTTATATACAGAAAGTACTTCACAGCTAACCTGGTGCTTTATATCTTTGGCACACTGACCCTACTTGTCTAATATTTTCAAAATCAAGCTGAAATAAATTTTTTAAAGGGCCGGGGATTTAGCTCAGTGGCACTGCATCTGCCTTGCAAGCACAAGGTTCTGAGTTCGATCCCCAGTACCAAAAAGAAAAAAAAAATTTTTTAAGAAAAGTGATTCATTTCACTTTTAGGCATGTAATTAAAGCTATTTTTATTTAAGAAAATCTATAAACTGGGCATGATGCCACATGCCTTTAATCCCAGCTATTAGGGGCTAAGCCAGGAAATCCCAAGTTCAAGGTCAGCCTGGACAATTTAGCAAGATCCTGTCTCAAAATTTAAAAAGAAAGAAAGATCAGTCAATGCGGTGGCACACATCTGTAATCCCACAAGTCTGGGAAGCTGAGGCAGGAGGACTGCAAGTTCAAGCCCATCCTATGCAATTTAGCAAGACCCTATCTCAGTAAAATAAAAGGCCAGGATACAGCTCAGTGTGAGGACTATGGGTTCAATTCCCAGTACTAGGGAAAAAAATCAGACGCTGAAGTGTATCCAACAATAATTCTCAGAGAACAGAAACAAGGTAATTGAAATCAGTAATAACCACACATTTTAAAACACAATTTCATGCCACACGATAGAGGCCCTTACCAGTGAGCCCCACTTTCTTTCTGCACATGAGACAGCGGTTCTTTTTCTGTTTTGGTTTTTCAAGGGACTTGCTTTGCTCTTCAGACGGTTGCTGTGCTGTGTCTGACACTGAAGCTGACAAAAACAGGAAGGTGATAAAGTTTAATTCTTCAGTAAGATTTTGAGACTGGGTGGTGACTGTCCCTTCACCCCACCCTACCAAGCTATTGTTCACAGGGTAAGTGAGGAATTTATTTATTAGCATGAACAGATGTTTGTAAATTACAAAGTTGTTTATAAGATGACCCCTTTTTGGTTAAAGTTTTGTAGATGTATGTATACACATACAGAAAAATCTAAAATAGGTAACTGACATGTTAATAATGACTAGAAGACAGATTATAGATTTTCTGCTTTAGGTTTAAACTGTATTTTCTAATTTTTCTAATAATCATGTACTTGACCCAAAAGACACACAAGCACCACTTGAGTGTTCTAATGGAATATGCAAGAAAATGGCCATATGCAAACTTAATATTGATCAGAGTCAGAATTATATAGATCTCTCTGAGAACAAAGTTCTCAAAATGTTTCACATAAAAACATTTAAAATGTTAGGAAAAAGATAACTGATGCAAAGAAACTTTAAAGTATTAAAATTAAGATATTAAACTGATACCAGTACATACTGAAACCAAGACCACATACATCAAGATTCAGAAAAAAACTGCTACTTCTAAATTCTAACTAAGGTGCCCACCGCTGTCACTAATGATCCCAGCCCTGAGTGCTGTCACCAGGTGAGAGCCCACAACAGGGTCCGATTGATGAGACATCTTGTTCTGAAACAGCCAGTGACCTGCCATGGGTCATGCTCTTAACCTCTCCCATTCATCACTCTATCTAGGCCTCCCAAGAAGTCCTGCAGTGCTGTGCTGCACTGCACCCTCCCTGTACACTCTATAAAACATTCCAAAGGGCTCTCCTTTCTTCTCATTCAATCTAGGTTCTCTTAAAAGGCCAAGATAAAATACCCTTTCCTAGCTTCTTCTCTGCTTCTCATTCAGATAACCCTCAACATGCCCTCGGGCATTTCACATAAGCCCCCTCTTCAATCCACATTTCCCATTCTATACCCCAGCATCTGCCACAGTGCAAATATGGTGATGTCCTCTCCAATGTTTCAAATTCTTTGATGGCTTCCCATAACCCCTGGATAAGGTCCAAGGGTCCTTCAGGGCCCTTGAGAAGCTGTCCTTTCCATGCGGTGAATTCCTCTTAACCAGGCATAGAAACCCTATCCTGCACCCCCCACAGCACTTTTCACACTAGTATAACTGCCTGCTGAACATCACCTCATTAACCTGATTAACAATGGGCTTCTGTCTGAGGGAAGAAACCTATCCTCTTCATCCCTATTACCGGTGCCTATCTTGGTGCCCCTGGCCACTCAATACATTAACTGAGCTACATATCTACTTTATTTATGAGCTCTGTTTCCCCAACTACACTGTAAATCCATTGAAGACAAGGATGGTGTCTCTGTTCAAATCTCCAGCACCTCTTACCATGAACTTCATGAAGTAAATGCTCAAACATTTGCTTTACAGTAAACATTTGAGTTGTGAACTTTCAGATACAAATGGACCTCATGCTACAAACATTCCTGGATGTGAACAAATCATGGAAGTAGCTCACATGTCCACTGGACATTCTCACAGTTGTGCTATGTGCTTACTGTACAGTGCAATAGTGTACAGTAGGACACAGCTCAGTCAGAGCCCGGGATGTCCGGAAGCAAGAGAAAAAGCAGTGATGTGAAGGGGACGACTAGGAAGCTCAAAGAAATATACACTGTGTATCTGTGTCAAAGGTGTAGAAGCCTCGTTTGGTCAGACTTACGAACCAGTCCAACTCAAGAACGTTCTCCTGGAACAGAACTCATTTGTACAGGACTTACTGTAGTGGATTCTGACTTGCTTATGTTAAAACATTATATCTTAATAAAATATAACACCAGGTAAAACATCACAAACAAGTAAATATGCACTAATGAAGAACTACAGTGTGATTACTCCACTAGGACATAATGAAGCTAGAAAACAGAAACTTCTAGTTATATAAATATTTGATCTTTGACACAGAATACAGACACACAAAATCTTTAATTTTTATTTTCAATAAACAAATATTCCTAGAATATGAACTTTTTGAGGGCAAAGGCTCCATGTCTTTTTCTTTATTTATTGAGACAGGGTCTTGCTATGTAGTTCAGGCTGGCCTTGAACTCAGAGTGATACTCCTGCCTCAGTCTCCCAAGTGCTGGGATTATACGTGTGTGCCACCACACCTGGTTTCAGGCTCAATGTCTTGTCCACTGTTATCCCCAGCCCCAGAACAGTATCAAATAAGGTTTGATGTATAGAACTAAAAAATAATTTAACCTGCTATAAGCAATCAATCTGTTATATTTATTGTCTGCTTTAATGGTAGTAATACTATCACAGGTTTTAATATATATGGAATATATTAAATATGTAAGATTTTATCATATATTCAGTACATAGTGTATATGTCACAGGTTTTGTATAAATCACAGGTTTTGCTATATTAAATTTTATATACATACACAAACAAAAGTGGTTTAGCTTCTGAGACACAAACTTCAGTATCTGGAAATGGGGAAAGCAGAATCACATTTATCTCCCATGTGCACAAATTTTATTACATCTCTTAACAGGAACATTTCACAATACTGACCCTAAATACCTAAGGCAAAATGGATTCTTTTTAACTGAGGCAAACACTATCCAAAAGCTTGTAAGCTGCTCAAATTTGGGAACAATAAATCTCAAGTAATTCTAGGATTGATAATTCAATCTTTTAAAGAGCCATACAATGGCCAACAGGCCAAGAGACTAGATTTGTACTAATAAAACCTAAAACTAAAATAAGGACAGTTTCCTCAGAACTAAGTTTTCATATTTGGAATTGAGAACTGAAAACAGAATGCCTGCTTGTTAACAATTAAGAATGGAGGGCCTGGGATTTAGCTCGGTGGTTCGGCTGCCTGCCTTGCAAGCGCAAGGACCCAAGTTCGATCCCCGGAACCAAAAAATAAATAAAAAATAAATAAATAAATAAAATAAAATGTACCAGTAAGTGTTTAAAAAAAAAAAAATTAAGAATGGGTAAATCCACTGTCCTAATAGTCTATTTAGGAGGCCTTTGTGGCAGCATAAAGGCCATGACATAAACTAAGTTGTGCCTGCTGAATTAATTTTTAATGGAAATCCTGAATAAAGTCTATTGGTCACTGCTGTCAAGATATTCTAAAAAACAATGCACAGGTAAAACTGGTTTAATTACCCACAGGTAAAACTGGTTTAATTACCCACATAGAGGATACAGAGGAACAAGGCCCTTTACTCTGGGTCCTGTTAAAAAAAAAGAAAACAGAGAGGAAAGAACGAAGGAAGAAAGGGAGGGAGGGAGAGAAGGAGAAAAGAAAGAAAATAAAGGTAGTGTACAAATATAGTAAGTACAGTACATAAAACTAAGCACTACTTCTGTTTGAGGCATATTTATACACAGGGTGAAAAATAAAACTGAACAGAAAATGGTATTAATAGGTAACCCCTAAAATTATCATGTAATTTAAAACACATATGGTCTCTTCAGAGTCCTGCCAAGTCTCCTCATACAAGTATTAGACTAAGTATTTCCTTCCTTCCTCTCCCCTTTCCCCTCCCTCTTTTGCCTTTCTTTCCTTCTTCTTCTTTTCTTTCCTTCCTTCTCCCTCCCACCCTCTTTCTTTCATACTGGGGACTGAACCCAGGGCCTAAAGCATGTTCTCAAACACTGAGCTGCACCCCCAGGCAAGAATTAGACTGGGCACTTTGAGGCCGTGACTATTTCTGTTCACTTCTGTACACCCAGGGCTGACATAAAGCAACTGCCCAAACATACTCACTGAATCGATATAGACTTTCACAATGACCTACTAGGTAGGATTCACTTCTCTTCTCTGGACATCACTTTCTTATACGTAAAATGAGGGCTTAGACTCAATGAACTTTAAATGACTCCTAACTAAAAAATTCTTTACAAAATGAGAAACATTTCAATACTGGAAGAGAAAAATATGCCTACATTGTTAGTAGCACGCAGAAATATGATACACACACACACATATGTATACAGACACACACATATAATGTCTTTAGGAGCCATAGTAAAAAGTAAAATACATTATCATTTCAAAATGTAATCAATGACAAGTATTAATTAATTTTAGATTTTGGAGAGTATTACATATCTAAAACCCAGTGCATATTTACAATATAACTAGAGCAGTTACTTTACTCTTGACTAGCTGCATTTCAAGAGCTCGACAGCAACGCAAGGCTAGTGGTGATCATATGTATAGAGCAGTTCTACAGAGGACATGGGTTTTCTGTTAGCAGCTATCTGGGGCAAAAACACTGTTGCCTTAGTCTTGCTAACCAGGCCTGGAGCTAAGCAGTTGACCAGATGTTTAGCATGTTATGAGACCTGAGTTCAACTCCCCCCCGCCCCACCACACAAAAACAAAACAAGCCCCCCTCCAAAAATCTCTTCAAAATTATTCTTGATGATTTTCCAATATCTGATTCCGAACAACTTTCCCAGTGTTAGTTCCAACACTTATTTGCCTGAATCAGTGACTGTCTCCTATTTCCCAAATTTCAGGTTTTCCACCTATATACTGGTCTCATAATAACTCCTCCAGAAAAAGCCCTTTTTACTGTCTTTATGGGGGTAATTGAAGATTGGAGGGGATATAATTCATGTATCAAAGCTCTTTAAAATGATGAAATCAGTGATTTTTAGTGTATTTGCAAGGTTATGAAATCACTCTTAATTCCTTAATATTTTAGTCACTCTAAAAGCAACTTTTACACGGAGTGACAATAGCTCCCTACTTTCCACACCTCCTGGCAACTACGACTGTTTCTGTATGTGTAGACTAGCCTCCTCTGAATATTCCATGTAAACAGAATCACAGAGTGTGTGGTCTTTTAAACCTGGGTTCTTTTATCAGAGTAGTAGTTCAATGTTCATCTATGAGTAGAATAAATCAGAACTTCCTTCCTTTTGAGGCTGAATGATATTCCATGTATGGATATACTACATTTTATCTATCCAATTATCTGTTGATGGACATCTGGGTTGTTTTCATGCTCTGAGTTTTATGAATGCTGCTGCTCGAGCACTCGTGTACAAGTATGTGGACACATGCTCACTTTCTCTCCCTCTCTCCTCTCTTCCTCCTTATCCCTTCATTCATTCCCCACCCTCTTTCTGTACTAAGGATTTAACCCAGAGCCTGGAACATGCTAAGTGTGTACCTTACCAGTGAGCTGTACTCCCAGCCCAAGGCATGTTTTCAATTCCCTCAGAAATTGGGAGTGAAAAATGCTAGGTCATATGGTAATTCTATTTAACTGAGGAAATGCCAAATTGTTTTCCATTTTACATCCCTACAAACAATGTATAAAGGCTCTAATCTCTACATATTCTTGAAAACACTTGTTACTGATTATAGCTATACTAATTGATGTGAATATGGTTTTGATTTGCTTTTTCCTAATGAATAATGATGGTAAGCATCTTTACGTGTGCTTTCCGGCAACCTGTTTCTCTTCTCTGGAGAATGTCTGTTCAAATCCTTTGCTTTTTTTGTTTGTTGATTGTAGTCAGTGTCCACTGAGCTACATCCCCAGTTCATTTTATAAATCTTATTTTGAGTGTCACTAAGTTCCCTAGGCTGTCATCCTGCCTCAGCTCCCAAGCAGTTAGAATAATAAGTATGTACCTTCATGCCCAGCTTCCATTTGTTGCTGTTTTAGGTTTCATATTTAAGAAACCAATGCCTCAACCAAGGTCACAAAAATTTACACCTGTTTTAAGAGTTTTTATAGCTTTAATTCTTACATTTATTTAGGTCTTTGACGCACTGTGTGTGAATTTTGCATACAATATGAGGTAAGGACCAATTGATTTCTTTGAGTGTGAATGAGGGTGTCCGAGCAGCATCATTTGTTGAAAAGAGTATTCTTTGCTCACTGAATGATCTTGGCACTCTTGTTGAGAATCAAGTGTCCATAGACACATAAGTATATTCCTGGATGCTCCATTCTATTCCTTGTCTCTGGATGAGCCCCCTCATACCAGTACTACAGTCTTGATTACACTCCTTTGTCTTAAATTTTGAAACTGGGAATTGTTAGTCCTCCAATTTTGTGGTTGTTTTTGTTTGGCTATTTTCATTCAGTCTCCATAATCAGAAGAAATTCCTGAGTTTTAACCTATATGAGCTTTCCTAAATTAGTCTCGAGATCCTATTACTCTAATTGACATAAACAATGCACCTTCATCAAGAACCTTCAGTGTGTTTACCTTGTTGCTCAGTGTAGCATTCCCTTCTGCTTTGTCCTTAATATCATTTGGCTCTCCTAGAACAAACACTTCAGGGATGTGCAGCTTACCAACTTAATACAGGACTTCATTCTACTGTTGCACAGTTTTAAAACTCTCTTTTACTCTAAGCTTCCTGTAACTCTCAATCAGTTGGGCAATATACAAACTAAGAATATCCTCTCCTTACAACTCATTTTACCACTACTATCTCAGTAACTTTTAATATGTATAAGGTGGACAAAGTTATGTTACCATAAAAATAAAAGTAATGTTCACAGAAGTTATCGACAGGGCTGTCAAAACAGACCCCTAAGTCCATATTCTTTTAGTATGACCCAAGACCTGAAGGACTGAGAGGTTAATCAAAGTTAAACACATGTTTAGTAACACAGCTAATCAAGCACAATGGTTTAGAGTACACCAAAATACTTAAAAATTAAAGGTAGCTTTTGTGAACTGAAAATCAGACTTAAAATTGCTAAGTAACACTGCTATTTTTTTCAAAAGTAAAAACATAATTTGACAAACATGCTGCAATATGCTAAATTCTCATTTAAACATGAGAACAATTCTTCAGAGCCATGAGGCAAAAACGAAAGCAGTACCACCCACCTGGGGGCAGCATAACCTAATTATAAACAAATAAGCAGAACATATACAAAGAAAGAAACATTGTTGTGAAAACCTAATAAACAATATTAGGAAATGCTCACTCAGAAACACAACTTCTACTCTTACACCACCTTCCACCAAGATTGGTCTAGCTGAAACAATTTCCCTTGAGGGAAACATCACAAGGCTTGCCAGGAAACTAAGAGGCAGTGGAGGAGTGGTGCGCACCTGCCTCGGAAGAACACACACACATTCACAACCCAGTCCACAAGCACAACAGTCCAGGAGAAAGAATACTAGCCTACAGGTAGCGCCCAGGCTCACTTCCTGCTCAGGCAATCACATGACTGAGTCAAAGAGATTTTTTTTTTTCTTTTTATCCATCTATTAAATAGATGAAGAAAACATTCTCTGAATTTGTAACTATTAAACAGGGTAATCATACATACTTGTGTTATGTGTACACACATTCATAACTGTGTTCATAAAAATGAAGGTATTCTTAATTCAACAATATGAATTAAAACTTTTTTAAAAACCAGAAAAAGAGACTATACACTGAAAATTAATCTCACCTAAAAGTGAAAGGTAAAACATGTACTTGATTTGTTGAAGATAGTTTTGCTGAAATTATGAATGCTAAGTTGTTGTAAGGTATATTAATACTGATTTAACCTACAAGTCATTCAAATCATGTATGAAAAAAGGAGTCTGAATTTTTAAGCACTGTAATTTTTCTTAACACAGCATGAGGACTACCTTTTTAATTAACATACTCAATGCTAGTTGGAAGAAACTAACATTCTGCATATATACCATGATGGTATGAAAGTACTTCATATTATCAGTTCATCAACTCACCATCTTTATTCTTCATCAAGCTGTATAATAACAGCTATCATATCCTCAAAGACATACATATTTTTTAATAAATTCTTTAAAATTTGTTCTCATAAAATATATGTAATGTTTTCACGATCAGCAGCCTGCTTTTTTCCTTCTCAACTTATCTCTCAAGTCTGCTACTCAACCTGTGGTTCCTGTGGTTTTCCTTTAGTATTTATGGCCTGAAACTGACTAGGCAATGAATGGCCTGGTCCTCTGCTCCTTTGCTGGTTCATCCTCGTGCCTAGGACCTCCAGATCTTAGCCACAATACTGATCACACTTTAAAAAAAATCTCCAAATGAGCACTCTCAATTCTGAAATGTGATTATTTCCACCTTACTCTAACCACATTACCTTTCTCTGCCTAAAGCAACAACCATACTACTGTCAGTATGATAAAACTGATAAGTATTTGCTGGGCATGAAAAAAATCAAGGAGAATTAGCTAGCTTTTTGCAGATATAAACCATTATGAATGCCACGCATAATGGAGGGGGTCACTGGCCAGGGCATCTTCTCTTTAACCCATGCTTAAAATGACGGGCAGAGTGATGCACTTTGGGCTTATCCTTCCAGTACCCCGCCTTGGTTAGCACGTTTGGAGAACATGATTAATTAAGTGGAGATGATTTAACAGCCTCCTACATGGCGTCCTCTGCTGTCTCACACTAAGGACATCATTTTGATCCACACAGTGGGGACACGCACAGACAAGAACACAGGGTCCTGGGCTGTGAACACAGGAAACTGATATGAGTACACACTGTCACAGAGGGGCAAAAGAGGTACCTGCCAGATAAACACAACAGTCTCCCTAATAACCAGGCAAAAATCCAAAAGAATCAGGTTCCCCTCAAGTCAGAAACCTCGGTTTGCTTGGAAAGGAAATATTTTTTAGATTTAACTGGCCAAAATAATGAAAAAGAACAGTGTAACACTGCTGCACGGTTATTTAATTATATTTTTTAAACAGAACAAATTTTGAGTTTTCTGTTTATGCTGATGTATATGTTAAAGGGGAAGTAACTCCCAATATTTCAGTCAATTAAATTCTTGAGGTTATATGGTATTCTGTTCATAATGAAAACATCAATACATGTACTTTAAGCATTCAATTTTTTTCAGGCATGCACCTAAGCTGGAGTCTAGCCTACGACAGACACTCAAATATGTCAATAAAAAAAATACATGCTAGTTCATACACAAACCTTGCAGATCTTCTGTTTCAGGTACTGCTTTGTCCACAGATGTACTGTCCACTTGGGAAGATGCTACAGATTCTGATAATAGTGACTGATTTGATACAGAGCTAGAAAAGAAAAAATATTTCCATTTTTTAAAATAAAAACTTATTATTTATGTTTTAAAAAAATGTTTGCTGTGAGACAGAATCTGAGTATGCTGCCCCAGCTTAAACTCTGGATCACAATCCTCCCGCCTCACCCCCAGTGCTAGAACTATAGGTAACTGTCACTGCATTATGAAATATTTCTATTTTAAAAGATGATCTCTACATGTGAATATTTTTTAGGATTTTTTTGGACTTTTATGAGTATATGTTTGCAGTACATAATGATTACATTCACTGTAGGGGATTGGTACATTTGGTACATGTACATAACATGTTTCAATTCACCCTTTGCATCTCTTTTATTTTTCTAGCATCAGGGTCATTTATTTATAAGACCATATAGAGTTAGCATACACAGAGATTGAAAACTAGACTAATGGGCCAAAGAACATATAACACATGCAAGACAATTGTACTAAGTCAAGGTACACTTTCAGATACACTGTCTGGACTGGATTACAATACCTTTTTCTCTTTTTCCTATTATCTGTCTTTTATTTTTAAAAAAAACATATATAAATATATAAAAGGAACCATGCAGCCAGGCATGGTGGTGCATGCCTGCAATCCCAGCACTTGGGAGGCTGAGGCAGGAGGATCACTGCGAGTTTGAGACCAGCCGAGGCTACATAGTGAGTACGAGGCCAGTCTGAACTACATAGTAAGACCCTGTCTCAAAAAAAAAAAAAAAAGTAACCATGCAATATTTATTTAAGCTTGTGTGTCTGAGTTACCTCATTTCACATGTGAATATTAACTAAGGCAGACAATAAATAAGTCAAGTTACTTGAGTGAATCAGTAACAGTACACAGAGGTACTTGTTTCTAATATAAACACAGAGCTTCAGAACTACAGAGGAATGTGGACCAGAAATCTATGCTTTGGAAACAAAGCAAAAGTACATTTCCTTTGTACAATTCAAGTACCACATGAATCCATGACATGAAAACCAGTATGATAAAGACATACTTAAGGTCCCTAAAGCAAAGTGCAAATGAATCCATGACATGAAAACCAGCATGATAAAGACATACTTAAGGTCCCTAAGGCAAAGCTGCAAGTGGTATCCTGGCATAGCAAAACCAAACATCTACCATGAACTGGAAAATGGAATGGTAGTGCAGAAAGTTGGTATACTTGTCACTAACAGAATAAAACTGAAATATGTATTTCTCTATGCAGCCTTCTCACCCTGACTCCAGAGTTAAAAACATAAAACAAATAGGAATGCTGTATCATGGCACTGAATATTATATGTGATAAGACCTTTTTTTTAAAAAAAAATGCAGAACACTAATTCTTACAGACTAAGAGGGCAATTTAAAGAGTTAATTCACTGTGCTTCAAAAGGACATTAGGTGTCAGTCAGGATATGATATGAGGAAGAACAAAGAAAAAGATGTTTGAAAAGGAAATCAAAAGACTTAAAGCTCATTCCCCACGTAAAAACAATAAAATGCTTTTTCTAACTAGTGAATATAAACAGATAAAATTTTACATGCTAATGTAGCTTTATATATAGTCTTCCCTAATAGATCAGCAACAGAATACAATCCAGAAAGTCCACCTTACCTTGGCTGCATAGATGAAGATGTAGAGTCTAATGCTGACTGAGCCTCTGGGACACTGCCATCTGTGCACTGAACTGGTAACGATTCAGATAGACTACTGACAGAAGCTGCTGTAACAGTACCAATTTCATGTTAGTGATTCTATATTCTGGGCAGCCCAAGACCTAATCTAAAAAAATGAAAATCAACTTTCTATAACATATAGTATATGGATTTTGTTTTACTTTATCTGTTGGTTCCTAATTTTTATTTATTTATTATTATTTTTAAATGAACCTTGGGTCTTCACAATGAGCTACATCTCCAGGCCTTTTTTAATTTTTATTTTGAGACAGGGGTTCACTAAATCGCTAAATTGCCCGGGGTTAACTCTTAATTTAGAGTGATCTTCCTGCCTCAGTCTCCCACAGTACTGGGATTACAAGCATGCACAACAATGCCGACTTGTTTCATTGTTTTTAGTTAAAAACTTTGTAGTACTGTAATTTGCCAATGAATTTTTTTTCTGGTGCTGGGGATTGAATCCAAGCCTCAGCATGGGCTCTAAAATGGAGCTATACCTTTAGCCTGAAAAATGTTAAATTTTTTTTTTTTAAGTTTAGGTTCTTTTTTTTCTTTTTGCCCCTCCCTCCCCCACCCCCTCTTCCTTCCTTTTATCTCTGGAAAAAATGTTAACCAAGAAGAAAACCATATTTACAAACTGCATATATTAATAAACTAAATTCCTACTTCTTAGGACTATCACCCAAACCCCAAGGCTTTAATTCATAACACCTTTCAAGTATCAGTGTACGAATGAGATGTTTAAAATAAAAGTTAACTTAGCTGAATTTACAACTAGGTTCATAAGGACCTAATACATTAGGTTGTACTTTGGATACAAAGGTAGGTAATTATTTAATTTAAAAACAATTCATGTTCCTTTGATCTTAGCCTTAAGAAAATTTGGAGATTTTGATGAAATGGTTCTAGTTTTTCACTTAAACATGAAACAATTATAAGACCGCATATAATTTAAATGAATTAAATAACAGCTTATACTTTCATTAATCTACACATTAGCTGGTAACCTATATTAAAACTATCCTATCCGAATAGCTTTGACAATTTGTTTAGCAAAGCTTGTACTCATCCTCATGACCCTTCTTACACAACAGCTGAAACAAAAGACCACCTCAATTCCAGGACAATCCCTTCACACAAAAAGGCATAAAAAACCCAACTGAATGGGTGCTGAGCACTGTTTACAGTGGAGTTAATTTGCCACATTCCTCCTTCCTAATGGAGGCAGGCTTTCTCCAAGGTCAGCTGTGGCTATGTATAATCCTCCATGTATCTAGATATTTTTTCCTTCAACAACTACCTTGGCTGCAAAAGACCCTGCAGATAGAAGAACCAAAGTCCCCTTACAGCCCACACTCCCTTACTTTACTGTCCAAAACAGCTCCATTAATTTGAGGTGTGCCTCTGTTTTTACAAGGTAATAAGAGTTCTTACAGCACATCGAGTTAAGACTATGGAATAACTTCACAGTATTTACAAAGAGCAGGGGATACTCTTATTTCTGACTCCCCACTACTGATCATCATAATGTGTGAGACGAAATTTTACTGAGATGAAGGTGGTAATGCAAATACAATGTGAGAGCAGAAAAGGGTACTGGATACACTCAACTATCCAAATGTATGCAAGTTATGAATACTACTGTGTTTTAACACAGTTACTTACCAGGTGGGCTTATTCTACCACTACTACTATTCTGTCTTTGAAGATGTTCTTTATAGCACACTGAACACATGCCATTTGTACGAGGGTTTCCATAAAATCCGCAGCCAGTGGAACAAAGCATAGGCACCTGGCTGTGATTTGTTTCTTGAGCCATAATCCTCTGGTGTACACCTGAAATTTACATAGTATTAGCAAAGAACTCAGGTACTTTAATTGTACATTATCCAAATTTACTTTCATAATAAAGAAACCCCCCCCATTACATCTTTCTCACCACTCTATATAACTGAACCAAGACATAGGACTGATAAAGACCAATGACATACTATAAACTTTCTCCTGCAACGCAACTTGCTCTACACAGAGGACTGTCCTGACTCAGAAAGTATAACATGTGATTAAAAAATGCAGTTATTGTTGCTTTGAACACACTTATCCCATCATTCTTGCCACTTTCTGAAGCAGTTCTGAAAGTCTTTCATGAGTGTTTTTAGTTGTGGCTACCTCAATATCCTGAATCCATTAAAAACATTTACCTTACCTTATCATTTTGACTTTGAGAAAGTGGGAGAAGTTGTATGGTGCTAGATATAGTGAATCAGATGATGAGGACATACTGTAATGTTTTTATAAGCCTGCCTACTCACTGGATATCACTGAGCAGCAGCATTCACTGTATTTTTATTATACCTTATAAAGACAAAAGAAGATGCCTAAAAAGTGGCAAAAATGATGGGAATAGCATGTTTGAAGCAAGGAAGGGGGAAGTACTTTAAGAGGAATTAATGACAGTGTTTCTTTTATTATAATAAAAAATTCACCACATACTTTGATCACCTCTGTATAAAGAATTCCTACAGAAAGGGAGCTGTTGGGCCCGGGATTTAGCTCAGTGGTTCTGGTGCCTGCCTCGCAAGCGCAAGGTCCCGAGTTCAATCCCCGGTACCAAAAAAAAAAAGAAAGAAAGGGAGCTATTTTGAAGATTACACCATCCAAAATTTAAGGACAACTCTTTAGACTCTTCTAGTAATGAGAAGTACACATTATAGGTTTTGCTGCACGTTATACCACTTAATTTCTAACCATTTAAACTTTTACTCAAAGTTCAGACATTAACTTGTGTGATTATCTGTTTTAAAAAGCATTTAACCATAATAATGATTCTGGTGAAGAAGATATGAAGAGTTGGGCAAAATTCTAGTGAAATGAGAAATCAGTTCAATCATTTTGGAAAGCAGTTCAGCAATTCACCTGAAGAGCCCAGTGGAAAACAAATAGTGCTCTCTGAACCAGCCATTCTCCTTTGTATAATCAGAAATTGAGCAAAAAATAATATACAAAGGATATGCTTCACAGCATATTATAATGTTGATAAACTAAAAATAACCTATCTGTCCAACACCAGGGGAATGGACTCATTAAAATTATGATACATGTTAATGGCAAGTTATGCAGTCATTAATATTTTAAAATGATTTCTGATGGAAGTATATATGAATATATAATATATAGTTGTTAATTAGGACTAAAAGTGCATCTATTAGTCACCAAAAAGGGCAGTAGAGATCATATCCCAGGATTGCAAAAGCAATGATTTTTTCCCCCTGATTTGTACCCTTTCTGTACTTTTAAAATTCTTTACAGTGAAGATATTGTTTGCCCAATTAGGGAGAAAATTTATTTTTTAAGTACCTAAAATTTTTAAAACTACAATTAAAAACTAACAAGGCAGAAGCATCAGTCAAGTACGTGGCACTGAGACTTAGGAACTGTCTGGGAACCACATGAAGGCAGTGATCCATCACAGCAGATGGAAGAACACCATGTGCCATTTCTCCCATAAACCAATTGGCTCTTTGGCATAAATAACAAGACAGATGGTAATAACAGGCTCTTCCTTATTAAAAACAACCACCTCCTAAATGAAGCTTACTCCAGAATGAGTGAATGTGTATTACAGATGAGTCTATGCTCAAAGATCATAAAGAATGAGACTAACCAGAGGAGGCAAATGTTTTGCCATTGAAATTTTCTTGAACTGATAAACACATAGGGAAAGCATTCCTTGTTTACTGTTACCAGGTTTTTTATTCAACTAAACTGTTAAAAAGACTGTTGAGGGGGCGAGGACAAGTTAACACAAATTTCAGAACCAATTCCTGTAAATACACATACCAAATTAAAAGATGACGCTGGTACAGTAAAGCTTATTTCATACCTTTTCTTTTTTGGCCTATGTTCTTGAGGGATATTGGTCTGTAGCTTTCTCTCTTCTTATTATGTTTGTTTGGCTGTGTTATCAGGGCAACTGCTCACTGTCATGAAGCTAATTAATAAGTGATGGAGCTGGGATTCGATCCAGGTAGTCTGACTACAGCAAAGTCCACGATCTAAACCAGCACTTCTCAAAGTGTGGTCCAGAAAACCGCTATGGAGGTCAAAACTGGTTTCGGAATAACACTAACAAGCTGTTTGCCTTTTTATCAAACTGACACAAGCAACAGTGGTACAAAAGTAGTGGTGGATGAAACAGCTGGAGCCTTAACACAGAGTCACACCAAGGTAATAGCACCAAACACTACTGGTAGTTGTGCTCATCAAGTTCTCATGGTGAAAAGCATTAATTTTACTAAATCTTGTCCTATGACTAACTGGGAATCATGCATGAAGTACACTCCAGTTGCACGGGGAGAAATGACAACTCTAAAGAAAAACTGCTTGGGCAGCTACTGCAATTATGAGCTGGCTGAATTATCTTTTTCATGGGATACTTTCATTTGAAAGAATGACTGATAACTCTAGTTATCTCTACTGAAGTATATGGTGGACATTTTCTTGAAAATGAACAAAGTGAACCTGATAGTCCAAGCAACTAAAAGTATTCACCAACAAGGACAAAAACATTCAAGCACTGAAATAAGAAAAAGCCTGACAAGTCTCCCATAGTTGAGTGTTTTGGTGAGATCAATGGTGATATTAATGAAATGTGATTAGCTGATATTGAATCAACTTTTGAAAGATCTTCACAAGTCAGCAAACTATTATTTTGCAAGTACCCAATTCATGAACAAAAAGATCTATTCAAAGTGAAAGATCAATGAATGTTACAGATAAGACAAAAACAAAACAAAACTATGTTTAAGAAACTACCAACCTTGGTATAATATCAAAGAACAACCATTTGCATTATCTGAAAACATTGTTAAGATAGTCTTTTCTTTCCCAACTATGTATGAGCCCAGATTCTGTTCCTTTTCTTTCTTTTTTAGTAGTGCTAGGGACTGAACCTAGAGTCTCAAGAATGCTAGGTAAGTACTCTACCCCTGAGCTACATCCCCAGCTCCAGATTCTTTCTAACACTTTAACAGATTGAAGAGAAGTATGAGAATCTTGTTATTATGCCTGATCTTAAGGAAATTTATGAAAATATGCTAACAATGCCACTCATCACTAAAAAGAGTGTTGTGTGTTTTGGGGAAGGGGGTTAGATTTTCCATAAAACCTTTTAAAGCTGGGCCAGGGATTTAGCTCAGTGGTTTCGCCGCCTGCTGCGCAAGCACGAGGACCCGAGTTCGATCCCCGGTACCAAAAAAAAAACCTTTTAAAGCTAATTAGTAAGTACTTAAATTTTTTCACAGCTTCATTTGTAATATAATAAATATCACTAGCCATAATCCTCATAAAGAAAAGCTCTTCAGAGTATTCACTAACTTTAAAGAACATAAGATCCTGAAACCAAAAATTTTGAAAACTTTTTGCTGCAAAATGTGCAGTCTCAACACAGGCAGTAGCACCTCAAGGGGGCAAACACTGATTCTCTGAAAAAGGAAGGGACCAAAAACCCATTACCCTTTATGTATAAAACCAGAAATATCTCCAACATATAAACAGATATATAATATTATCTGCAGATTTAAACTTTTATGGAGGTGGGGGCCAGTTAGAAAAAAATAGTTTAAAAGAGTTCCTTGGGGTAACAGATAATACAGAAAAAAAGATTAGGAAACACCAGTCTAAACCATCAACTATACTAGGGCTACCTATTAATAACATTAAAATAATATAAGATAGGAATTAAAGGAAGTTTCCCTTCTGATATTGATAATCTTTCAGTATTATGGCTGGCAATCACAAACACCCAGATGTGATAAATATTCTACTTGTATAAAAACTCAAGTACAGTAAATCGTCACAGATAAAAATCAGAATACTTACTTCAAAACAGTAAGATTAAAATGTTAACATGACCAATTTTCCCAAGCCAAACTGTCCTGCACAGCAGCAAATTAACAATGCTTTTCACAACTTAAGAGGCACAAGAGTTCATAGGCAAATGAAAAAGAATCGACCTTATTTACTCATCTTTAGGACATAAAATGTACCTCTACATGAAGATCCAGAAAGACCAAAACCATCAGAGTAGTAAGTTTATCCAAGTATGTGCTGGTCCATATGGGTGGTCACAGACAAGCTGGAAGTCCTGCTCCCCTCCCCTTGCAATGTGACCTTTATGGTGGGTAGACAAGGTACCAGGTGCATCAATCAGGTGTCCCAAATGATCATGAGGAAAATGGGAACGAGAAGGAGGCAGAACAATTTCTTAATTGCTGTACTGTGGGATTCTGAAGCTATAAATCCAAGAAGACAAAGAGTAAGACACACTACCAGACATATACACAAAATCAGTAAGGATGGTATTAATAAGTTTATGAAGAGAATTCATAAAACCTGAGTTCTGATTCGTAATCAAAATCATCACGTATTATTCCCTCTAGCTCCCGAGACAATACTTAATAGCTATTCAGAGTTTACTATGGGGCAGGAACTATTTTTATTGTTTTATTTATATATTATTTAATCCTCTCAAGAATCTTCCATATTGGCACTGATATCCTTGTTTTAAAAAAAGAGAAAAATTGGGCCAGGGATTTAGCTCAGCAGTTTCGCCGCCTGCTGCGCAAGCGCAAGGACTCGAGTTCAATCCCAGGTACCAAAAAAAAAAAAATGAGAAAAATGATACTCAAAGTAACTTGGTTCAAAGTCACACATTTACTAAGCAGCTAAGTGCCTTTTTATTTTAAATGTGAAGAGAATGACTGTTCAAGTCCATGATATCCCTATAAACCTACAATTCTGTGAGCATTCATTATTAATAATTATTATTTAAAGATTTAAAATTTCATTCATTTGTTCAATCTTTAGATATTATTTAGCTTTAAATAGCTGTAACTGCTCTGAGAAAAAGTTAATGTCTTTTTACCTAAGAAAATAATTCAGGATTAAAGAATTCAAGATTTTAAGACTGCAAAGAAAATTCATTACCAACTATTAAAAATTTTGATGAAAAACAGCAATGACTGCATGCAACATACTCAATTATAACAGCAAATATGTGTCAATTTAATTTATCTCCTTTGCTTTATTTCCTAGAGTTGTCATCAAGATCCAATAATTTTATTTTTGAAATATCTCATGTTCCTTTATTTTTCTTTCCAATTGTGCTTTTCTTCCCCTTATACCTGTGGGGTTTCTGTTGTTTTTGTGCTAGGGTTTGCAGCAGGGCCCTGGTGTATGACTCCAGTGCTAAACATTTTAAATTTTCCTTTTAGACTTACTTCCTCTCCTCCCAATCTATTTATTTAAATTCTCCTGGAATATCCAGTTCTGTTTCAGTTATTGTATAACTGCCCCCCAAGAGAAGTATTCAACCTAGCATTCGTGCTGTCCATAATTTACCCCAACCAGACTAATTTCCTTGAAAAGTATGCTGTGTGAAAGAGACTCCTTGGACTTAGGCTGGCAACAGTTCAAATCCCAGCTTTGTCGTTTTTGTCTGTTTTGCAGTATTGGGAACTGAATCTAGGGGTGCTCTACCACTGAGCTACATCCCTACTCCTATTTTATTTTCAGACAGGGTCCCATTAAAATTGCCCAAGCTGGTCTTAAACTTGGGATCCTTCTGTCTCAGCCTCCCAGAGTGCTGGGATTACAGGCATGTGCCACCATGCCTGTATTAGTTTTGGCATTTTATTATCTGAAAGTGCCTGAACAAGTACTAGATCACCCCAGTTTCAACATCCTAAGAGGGCACTAACATCCGCTACCTAACCGGATTAAATAGTGCATACAGAGAGCATCTAGACAGAGACTGGCACAAGGCAGAAGCCCAGCAACTGCTCTTAAATCAGCTCTGCCTGAAAGCAGAGGCCCTTCGCTCCCTTCCAAACATACTCTTTCCTAGAAACAAGAACTTTTGTACACTGCCCTTAACAATTCAATCTGTTTGTAGAAATCAGCTCTACATTCACAGAAGCCGACTGTGCTACCCTTTCGGGGCTCCTTCCCTACCACTGTAGACACAACACATTTCCTACCTAAACTTCAAGTTCCTTCTTCAATCCCCTTTATGTCTAATATGATTTCTACAAAATATCTTACTGGGTAAGTATTCATGTTAGGGGGAAAATGGTTACCAATTCCTTGAAAAGGGGAAAAAAATATACTGAGGAAAACTTTCACACTGTAGTATTCATACAAACAGCTATTCAGCAAGAATGCCGAAGAGCCTAAGGCAGATATAAAATGCCTATCTATTTTTTACATTGTGTTTTTCTTTCTCCTCCTAAAGGGAACAAGGGAGGGAACATAATTTATAATGAATTATCTGAAGTTATGAACCGATCAGCTTGGGTTAAATCAGACTCAGTCATGTCTGACTGGCTAGCACATGTTAATTAATTTTAAATTAACTGTTACTATTCAACAATTGGGGAATGTCACATAAAAATTACAGATTTCTAGATTTTCTTGAAAATCAAAGAATAGAAAAATTCTGATCTCAAAATTAACATTCAGCTAGGGCCCTATTAAGTGGGGCCTGTACTCTCCACCTACCTTCACTATTGGTTACTTGACTAATCTGACTTTTAATCCCTACATTAACAGCTTTGTCCTCTTACTTTGGGATCTTTACTATTAATTTCGAGAAGAAAAAATTACCCATGGAATAGTGACTTATATAAGAATGCAAATAAACTCTGAACTAGTACTACAGCCTGAAGTGGTAAGAAAAGCCCTTCCTACCTTTGCCCTTTTACTAGTCACTGGAAAACTAAACACTTGGCTAATGCTCTTTGCAACTATATCAAATGGAGATCCCAGAAGAGAGCAAAGTACAATTTGGGGGGGGGGGTGTCAACAACTGATGCAAAGAGGAATACCCAAGCTGACACAGGTGCATGAAATTGCCATTTCCTGGTGGCACACAGTAATTTCCCAGAGTTCTAAGCATCCAGGTCTAGAGCTATCTATCCTATGAGCAATATATATTACGGTGGAGGGGGAATATGTGCATTTTGCTCATATGATAGTTTCTTTATAGAGATAACAAAAATACAAGAAACTTTACAAGTTCTCTTTTCCTAAGTGCCAGTTTAAAGTTTCTGTGCATGTTTTGTTTGGCTTTTGCCTGTTTTGTCTTCTGTTCTGTGGCTTGTCTACCATTTTTGTTTGTTTGGTTTTTTTTTGGTACCGGGGATCGAACTCGGGTCCTTGCGCTTGCACAGGAGGTGGCAGAACCACTGAGCTAAATCCCTGGCCCTTGTATACCATTTTTAATGGAAATTCATCTAAATCTATTTTTTAAGTGTTCCTTTTTATAGTTAGTGCTTTTTAGATGTTACTTAATACACTTTTGCCTACTCCAAGGTCATGAAAACATTCTGTATTTTTCTTCTAAATTTTGTTTTATGTTTCATATTCAGATCTACATCCATCTACAGTTATATTGAGTGTGCATTTGTGTGTGTGTGTTGTTGTGTGGTACTGGGCAACAAACCCAGGGCCTCACACATGCCAGGCAGGTACTCTACTGCTGAGCTAAATTCCCAGCCCTTTTTATTTTTATTTTAGACAAGGTCTGGTTACACTGGACAGGTTGAGCCTCAAACTTATGATTCCTCCTGCCTCTGGCTCCTAAGTAGCTGAGTATACAAGCATACTTCACCATGCCTGGCTGAAGCAGATTTTTTTTATATGGAATGAGATAGGTGTTTTTCCCATATATGGGTATTTAATTAACCCAAAACATTACCTAGTACAACATATTCTCATCTTTGTCCACATGTCTGGTATACATGTATATCTCTTAATTCTGTTCCAATGGCCTGTCTACCGTGTTTGAAACTACTGTAGTTTATTATCTTTAGGAATATCAGAATCAGTTATTAGGAAATGAACTTTATCAGCTAAGGATAACTGGCAACAGATTTGGGTGTTCTTTCCCATATTTCATTAGTTATTCTTGTCTTTTTGCATTTTCATATAAATTTTAGATTCATCAATTTTTACTTAAACAACATAATAAGTAATAAATTGATTTAAAATTGTGTTGAGGGCCAGAGATTTAGCTCAGTGGTTCCACCACCTGCCTCACAAGTGCAAGGTCCCGAGTTCAATCCCCAGTACCAAAAAAATAAATAAATAAAATTGTGTTGAATCTACACTGCTATATACACTGTATATCCTTCAACTTATTTAGGTTTTCTTTAGGTTTGCAGTAATGTTGATTTACAGTACTCAATAAAGAGTTCTTGCATATCTTTAATCCCCAGATATTTTATTTACTTAAAACCTACTACAAGTGGTATCTTTTTTTTCTTCTTCCGGTACCAGAGATAGAACTCAGGACCTTGCACTTGCGAGGCAGTCAACGGAACCACTGAGCTAAATCCCCGGCCCACGGTATTTTATTTTTAAATCTCACTTTCTGTTTGCTTGCTGATAACCGCCAGTGTATTACTGGGCAATCAGCAGAAAGCCATGGACATGACGGTCTGTCACTTCCAAATCTAGGCTGTAAGAGGCATTTTCTCTTCTTGGTAACTCATTCTGGGAAAGCTGGTTGCCATGTCTTAAGGAAATGCCATGTGGTAAACAGGGAGGCCTGTGGCACCAGCTATGAGGAAACCTGGAAGCAGGTCTTCCAGACCTAGTGAAGTCCTTGCTTGGGTGACTACAGCCCTGGCTGACATCCAGACTGCAACTCCATTGGAGACCCTGAACCAAGACCATACAGCTAAGTCATTTCTATATTCCTGACAGAAACTATGTGAGATAATGGATGTTTTAACAATATTCATTGTAGCTGTAGCTCAGAAGAAGAGGCCTTGCCTGGCATGCTTGAGCCCCTGGGTTCAATCCCCAGCACCACAAATAATACTAAATAAGCATGTTTTAAAATATACAAAAACGTTTTAATTTTGATTATTTTAGGCCATTACATTCTGCCACAATTTGCTATGTAGCAATTGATAACTAACACAATTACTGGTTATCTAAGTCTCTGCTTCTGTTCTTGCCCTCTGATAGTCTGTTTTCAACGAAGTAGCCAGTGATCCTGATGATCTAAATGAAATCACACTGTTGCTTAGTCAAAATCCTCCAAATGTTCCCCAACACACAAGGAGCAAAAGCCAACTTCCTTGCCATGACTTCAGGCTCTCATGATCCGATACCCTGTTGCTTGACCTCTTCTTTTAGTCCTCCCTATCAGACACACTGCAAGGCCTGCCATGTCCACTCCACTCCTGTCCCAAGGCCTTTCTACCTGCTGGCCTTCTATTCTCCCAAACCCTGCTCCCTCGCCTCCCTTATGTCTTTGCTCAAATAGCACCTTTTCAAGGAGACCTTCCCTTATCATCCTACTTAAAATTGCCCCTTGCATCCTTAATAATCCTTCCCAGTACTATTTTCATCAATGCTTTTCTTTACTCCACTCTTAATTTACTATTAAACTACACATATTTTGTCTGACTTCCCTTTAGAATATTGCCTCCATGATAGCAGGAATCATTTTTTTTCACTGATGCATAAAAAAATGCTTAGCAAATGGTAAGAGTTTCAGGATTTGTTGAATGTATAAAACTGCCCTGCCATCTTCCCGGTACCCAACACCTAGTAGCCAGGTATTTATTCCAAAGCAAGAAAATATCTCTTTAAAGAAATTGAATTTGCTGTTTGAGGAGAGATCTCAGTCTTCCAGCAGGGTTGGCTACATATGCTTATATGATTTGTACCTTGACAAAGATGCCTCCTAGCCTTGTGCTCCACGATTTTGGTGATCTTTTCTAATTCAGTCCACCTAGAAAGGGGTTCATTTTAAAGTCTGCCTAATTTAGCAGGTTCCAAGTAAAAATTAAGTTTTAGTTAATTTCATGTCCTCAAAACTGACCTTGGTCTTATATCACTTACCTTAAAGAATGACACAGCTTTTACCTACTCAAGACCACCCAATATTCCTATCTGCAAAATTCCCCATTGGCTCCCACATTCATAGATATTAACTTTTCTTCAAAATTAAAACTAACATAAAATAAGATCTGCAATCCACCAGATCCATATGCGTAAGTCTTTACTTCCTCCTCTGAGACCTTCCAGGACATTAGTCACACCACCAGGGCTTTCACGCACCCGTTCAACCAAGCAGTCTCTGGGCTTCAATCCTTGCCCAAACCATTTTAAGAAATCTCTTCTCCCTCTAACACAATCTTCAACTTAATGCTCAACATTTGTAAATGACTGTCTTTCACTAATTCCTTCCAGTTAATATTGTCTTTTTCAAAATTTAAATTTCTTCATGCTCTCTTGGAAACTTAATATACTTTATATAAATGACTGGCTTTACTATTTAACAGTATCTATACAGTGTTTTATATGCCAAGCATTGGTCTAAGTATTTTATAAATACCAACTGCTTTAATCCTCATAATGATCCTGTGAAGTTGGTACTATCATCATCTTCATTTCACAGATGAGAAATTGAGGCATGGAGAGATTAAGGAAACTGCTCAAGGTCACACAGGAATAAATGAAGGAGCTAGGATTTCATCCATGCCATTTGGCTAGAGTCTAGCCTCTAAATCAGAAGTGTCCAAGGCATATCTGTGGATTCATGGGAATTCCTAAAATCCTTTCAGAGGCTCAAGAGCTCAAAACTATTTTTATAATAGCAAGAACTTGTTATTCTCCCTTTGCACTTGTTTGACATTTGCATTGGCAGTGTAAAAGCAACAGGGTAAGACAGAGCCTTAGCATGAATCAAGACAGTGGCGTTAAACTGTACTAGTAGTTATCTTCTTTATCACCAAACTCTCTCTCTCTCAAAAAGAGGGAAGGGGTTCATTTAGGAATATTCTTGAAGAAACAAAGTTATTAATTTTATTAAATCTTCATTATTGATTATAATTCATTGTATTCTTCTTTGGCCTATTCTAGGATACTGGTACCCCAGAGTAAAGCTTTCTTCATTCTGGTTTCCTATCCATATACCATAAATTGAAGTTTATCTTTGGACAGAATCTAATCTCACAGCTACTTAATTAGTCTCTCCTTCCTGAGAAAAGGCCTATGGAGAAAACAGATGCCAACACAAATTCAGAGGTAAACAACTATCAGCTCTTTATAAAATCAATGTCATCCTTCAATATGATGTGAAATATGAATAATGAGCAAATAACTCTATAAGGATAGAGACTACAACATCAAAGAGAAAAGCCAAATTAAACACAGAGAATAATTGTTTATTTTTTTCCAGAGTTATATTTGCAGCCCCCTAGGTTAGGGTCAGTAAACACTGCCTCTAAAGCACCAGAGTATGCACATTACAAATTTTTGATCTATATAGGCTGTCACAGCAACTCAACTCCAGCTTGGTAGTAAAAAAGAAACCACATATGCCAGTGCAGTGATGTAGCTATGTTCCAGCAGAACATCTATTTATTTATTTGTTTATTTATTTATTTTTTGGTACCAGGGATCGAGCTTAGGTTTTTGCGCTCGTGCAGCAGGCGGCGAAACCACTGAGCTAAATCCCCAGCCCCAGAACATCTATTTATAATTAAGAGGTGACTAAGAAAGATTGCTTAGTGGGCCACATGTCTGACAATTCCTGCTCTAGGATCAGTAAGAAGCACATTGGAGGTACTCAAATGGATAAACTGATCATTTAATTATTAAATAATTAATGATTTAATCATTGGTTAGAAATATGAGGAAAAGGCACAGTAACATTCCATGACTATAAGCTAGTTTTTACTTTCCTTTGTCATCGTTCTTTGTTCAGGATGTCCCACTATAATTATTTGTGGGGCTTATTGCTCCATTAAGTCCTACAGAAGACACAAGTTTATGACCATGGTTCTGCTCTCAACAATCAATGCAGGGGCTAGAGGTGTAGCTCGGTGCTAGAATGCATATTTAGCATGCCAAGGCAGTGGGTTCAATCTCAGCTCAAAAACAATGACTTTCATGTATCTACAGACATTGCATGTAACTCCAAAAATCACAATCAGCCACAAAAATAAAAACCCTAAAATGTAAGAAGCACCAAACCCAGAGGTTTGAAATATACCACTTTAACTTTATAGGAGTATTTAAAAATGACTTCAAAAATGATCGTGATACTAAAAAAAATGATAGTGAAATATTGCAGATGGTGATTTATCTTTTAGCTAAAAGCTAAAGCCACAGTGGCACACACCTGTAACCTCTGCATTCTGGAAAGCTGAGGCAAGAGGATCACAAATTCTAGCCTAGCTGGGCAACTTAGGAACTCAGTGAAAGCCTGTCTCCAAAAAAAAGGGGGTGGGGCTAGAGATGTAACAGAGGGTTCAATCCTCAGCACACAGGCACACACACACATACATACATACATACACAAAATAAATCTAGAGTCAGGTGTGGTACACACCTGTAATCCCAGCACTTTGGGAGGCTAAGGCAGGAGGATCATGAATTCAATTCCTGCCTGGGCAACTTGGTGAGACCTGTCTAAAAGAAGGGGGGTAGCAGCGTTTGCTGGGGATATCTCAGTGTGAAAGTCCTAGGTTCAATTCCAGTACCATCATCAAAACAAACAAACAAACAAACAAGCAATCCATTAATACTTGGGTGAGATGAGTAACATATTTTGAAAAGAGGCCTAACTATGAATCATTACAAAACATACTGTTATATACATAGGGCAACTGGATACGTAACATGCCATGGTGAACAAAACAAAGGATTGATTTAATCCTAAAGCTGGTTCTGATGCTGGTACTTCCAACTTAAATAAATGGTCAGCCTCAAGTTCCTCATCTGACTCACAAGCCTCTGAGGAAGATCAAACGGGACAATGACTGTGAAATCATAACACATTAATAGCAACAGCACAGTTCAGAACTGGATGGTTTATTTAAGCTAAATATGTGTAGTTTATAATGAGAGGGAGAGCTGCAATCTGTCAAGTGTTTAATAGTAGCTGCAGTCATAAATCCAAGACTCTGTATTTATCCATGGCTCACCAACGGCAGGTACATAAAAGGGCTCCTTGCCACATTAATAGTGATCACTTGTTAGGTGTTCTCATTCTCTGAAAATGCCTCACTTCTATCTGACACAACAGCAATTTCATGATTAGAAGTGTCAGAGAATGATTTCTAGCATTTGCCTCTCAAAAGTTTATGATGTAACAATTATTCTAGTTATCTGCCAAAAATTATTCTAAATGCTTACACTCAGGAGTTAAAACTGCAGAATTACCCTTCTACGCCCAAGTACCAGTCTACATCCCAGTCTATATCTGACTACATCCAAACATCACACAGTGACACTTTGGTCAGTAACCAACCCCATGTATGACAGACATCCCATAAAATTATACAACCAGAAGTCAGAGTTCACTTTGAGTACACTGTGTGCCCAACGATAAAGCCACCTAAGTTGCTTGTTTCTCAACGTATCCTTATCATTGAAGTGTGAATATATAGTTTACTGAAGAGAGAGTTCTGTGTGTTTGGAATACAGGATGGTGGGAAAGGATCCTAGAAGAGATTACGAGTGAGGCATGGTGGTGCACACTTGTAATGTCAGCACTTGGGAGGCAGGAGGACTGTGAGGTAGAGGCCATCCTGGGCTATAGTGAGTTTGAGGATAACTTGAACTATGTAGTTAGACCCAGTTTCAAAAAAAGGAAAAAAAAAAAAGGAGAGAAAGGCTACATGATGTAAGCTAAGGAGTCTAAATTTAAATCAGCAAGCAATGGGAAGGAGTGCTTAACAAGCGCCATTTACAACATTCTACTTTTTAAATATATTTGTATTGCTCTGAAAAATCATTCAATGTGACTTTAAAAATGCACACTGCATGAGAACATTAAAGGAGTGAAAATGGTAATCCAAGGGAAAATGGTAAGAAAAATTAAGTAGTCAGAAATATTGTCAATTAACAAAGTGGAGTATGGCCATAAAGGCCTATTTGCTAATTACCAGTAGAAGCTGTTCAGTTGACTTCAGTCCTCCCAACCAATAATATAAAAGAGTACACTATTAGTTAAGAGGCACAATATTCTACAGCAAAGAAAAACTAATCTCTCAGGAGAAGTACAATTATATCTTGATCCAGACAACATAAGAGCATTTCATCTTACACTTTTTATTTCAGGTACTGGGGCATTGAACTCATCTTATACTTTTTAAGTAAAATATAATATGATATGGTCAACAATATCTGTACAGTAAAATCCAAGTTTCTGGGGTTGTTTTTTGGTTCCACTTTTCTTTCTTTTTTGGGGGGGGGGTACCAGGGATCAAACTCGAGACCTTGCACTTGCAAGGCAAGTGGCGGAAGGTTCTACTCTTCTATACAAATCAATAGTATCATGGCCAACTTCAGCTAACAGCCAACTTACAAAGAGCCAGTTAAAAAGAAAATATTAAGGTATCTAAGGATGTACACAGACTTATTCATATTCATCATTGGTGATCCTTCATAAAGTTTATTTCTCCTAAGTGCTTTCATTCTATCAAGGATTGCTGAAGTAGAGACAAAAGGGTAAGGAGAAAGTAAATGATCAGGTAGATTGGGCCAAAATCTGTTTCAAATACAAAAGTTCCTTTTTGGTATTTTTTGTATCAGCTTTCTGTAAAAGATTTCATTTTAATTCAAATGGTTAAAAATTTGAAAACTCTTAAGTCCCTGATTGGGACCAAACTCCTAAGAATTAATAGTAAGTCAATCTAAGGGTAGACACCACCAAAAACACCTGAGCTGGGCCAGTGAGGCAGCTGCCCCTCCTCGGAGCTGAGATGCTCTGAATATCCATAGGTCACCAAATCTCACCCTACAAAGTTCTCTAAGCTTTTTTCCCTAAATTAAAAATCTAATTGGGTAACTACACAATTAGATACGAATCAGTAAACACTCACTGAAAGTATCAATGGGGCCTAAAGTAGAACTTTATATGGATTATCTCATTTAGGCTTCACCAACACTATAGAAGAGAGGAGATATCCTCCTCCAACACACATTCTTTCTTGTGGTAGGGGGTGCGGGGGTGGTGGTACTGAGGGGTTGAACCTAGGGCCTTGCAAATGCTCTACCACTAATAAGACTGTATCCCCAAGTCCTCTTTTTAAAAATTTTGAGACAGGGCCTCACTATGTTGCCCAGTTTGGCCTTAAATTTGCGATCCTCAGCCTCCCGAGTCACTAGGATTACAGGTATGTTCCACAGGGCCCAGTCACGCACACCCCTTTTTAATCACGTAAAAAAAATTGAAGTTACACTTGCCACTCATTGCCTCCATGCTGACAATCTTTCTAACACAATCTGAGCAACCAACAGCTCTTAGCTCTTGGTACCCTTTGGGTACCAGGAACAACCTTCTCTAGACAAGCTAATCAGACTTGGGTGAATTCCACCCAGTGAACCTGTCTAAAGTCAGAGGCTGGTGTTGAGAAGACAGAATACCAGACACTTAAGATGTACCAAGGCTATAAACTGGCAATTTAGTTCCATATGATTTCCTAGAAATCTTTTTAACAATCTCCATTTTTTCTTTCTTCAGTTATAATTTCTGTTCCCATGTGTTCTGGTCCTTGATTAAAATCTAGTAAAAAGTGATTTCTTTGAAAACCTAAGACTACTCTCAACACTTATAATATTTCTAAATACACAGTAAGTGAAATACACAGTACTACAATTTTAAAGTAGTAAAATTGACTGCTTTACTGGGATCTAAAAACAAACAACAGATTCCTTTATAATAAAAGCATGAAATGAAACCTAGGCCTTCCTGACACTACTGCATTACCCTTAACATAGTTAGTCTTCAAGGGTGTTTCTGGATTATCAAGCACTCTACTAGCAGCTAAATATAAATACTAATTTTTATTTCCATAAAGCAAATGGCTCACTTTGATCCCAAAAGCAGTAACTGATACACCTTAATACTTGCAGCAATATGCCTGACTAAACTGTTAATACCTTCGTTTAAAAAATAACTATTATAATGAATTTTATAACTAGTCTAAAATAACTTGACTAAAACCTAGAGAAAATATACCTAACCAAGAGTCTTACAGAAATATTTATGCTTCTTTTTCTCTTCCTTTATGGAGTAACAGCTAGTATAAGGGCCAATCTTCTATGTTCTAGTCAAACAGAACTGTGACACCAATAAATGTCATGGTTAGTATACATGCATTATCTAGGATGTCTAACTATCTAGAACAGCACTGTCCAGTATAGTAGCCATTAAGCTACATGTAGCTACTGAGAATGTGAACAGGAGGCCAGGGGAGTAAGATTTCTATTCTGCTGTGCTGGGAATGTTTCTTATGATACTTTAACTGATAATGAGATTTTGTGATTTCCAAATTCTTAATCCTAAAGCTTTAAAATCTATTAAGGGGCCAGGGATGTAGCTCAGTGGTAGAATGGTTGACTGGCAGGTACTAGGCCCTGAGCTGGATCCTGAGTATCAAAAATATCTTTGAGGATTTATAATATAGTACTTAGTATTCCTTTTCTCAAAGAAGAAATACACGTTTAATAATAAAAATCACAGTAATAATTTGCACATTTTGACAACTCAATTACGACAACCCTATCAGCAAATTATTACTCTGTCTTACAAATTAGAACATCAAGGCACATATCGGTTTAAGTAATTTGCTCAATATCACCTGGCTAATAAAGGGGACTCCTAGGATCTGAAACCAGGTAGTCTGACCCTACAGCCTATTACTCAACTCATCCTGCAACCCAGGAACTCCATCTTAATTACTATGTAATACAACAGTAACTAAGAAGCTAAAATGCACTTGTAAATCTAGGTAAAACTGTGTCACAGAAGTGGGTTCATCAGTGAGATGCCTAGGTACTATGGTAAGCTAAAGAGTAGGACAAGACAGAGGGGAAAGAGTAGAAAAGTGTTATTATGGTGCTCACATATTCCTACATGTACGTTCTATCCCAGTAAAATTAATTAGTTTTTTCCTAGCACTTACCTCTAGTCCCTTGACAGAAGAGTAATATAGAACACAGAGAATCATCTTGGAGAGATAAAGGAGAAAATGAAATTCAGGATCAATTTGCTATCATACAATTGCCCCAAATGCTCTCTAAGTATGAAAGCTTCCTTCCTTCTAATCTCATTTTAAAAATCAAAGTTTCATTAGTACATTCCAAAGACTTTTTTCACTTTTAATTTTGATACTAGTTTAAAAAGCGTGAGAAAGGAATATTGTTGAAATACTGTAAACAAAACAGCAGCACCAAATTAAACTGGGATTTAAAAGTGAAATGCCAAATGATTGACTAGACAGTTAGAACTCCTATTATAGATCTTAAAATTTCATTAAAGTGAGGTTTGTCATCATTAAGCAAAGAGATTACAATAAAGATTAAGGGCCAGATGATCTCTGGAAATTCAGACAGCACTGTGTATCTACTGGCCAATCCAGAAAGGAAAAGAATGGGGCAAAAAGAACCTTTGAGTTTTCCACTACTTTTGAATGCAGCTAACATGTATTTTCTTCATTTCTGGCATGTATCTTTTGACTACTTTCATAAGAATATCCATATTCAATGTGTATTCTTCACCTGCTTTCTGTCTTCTCATTCACTGATTCTAAAGATAATCCATTTTGATTATTCCTTTAGACATTAAATTTGTGAGATAGATATATATATACATATATATATATATATATATATTTTTTTTTTTTTTTCTTTTGTACTGAGGATTATACTCAGGACCTTGCGCTTACAAGGCAGGCAGGGCACCACTGAGCTAAATCCCCAGCCCTACATTTGTGATATTAACAAGAGTAAGCTCAAGTAAAGTATAAATACAATGCAAGCAAGTAACATCCTTCTTACCCTATGCCTCATTAAGCAGTTACCAAAATTTTATAAATTTTATCTACATTCTCATCATCCTGCTCAATACAATGTTTTACATTTTAATGATCCCATCAGTGTAAACCATGAATGTTCTTTTAAAGGGGAAGGGCATCCAGTTTAGAGTCTCATTTCTAAAGTCTTTGAAGGAAAAAAAAATGAATAAAGTAGAAAAAACAAACAGACACCTTCCCAAATGCATTCTTGAGGTGATAACTTTTAATAAGAGAAAAAAAGGCGGGAGGGGATTGTTTTTCATCAATAGGGATTTACATTACCAAAGAACTTTTAAAAATAAAACAGGCATGTTTAAAACATGTCCACTACATTTAGGAACAAAAGTTCCTTTATTTTGAAGTAAATACTCTCGCTGATGAAATTAATATCTTATTTTCAGAAGCAATTTTCTACATTAATATCAAATATCACATTCCTAAAATACATTTTTTATGGTTGGTCGACTGAAATATTCATTTTTAAGGGCTGAAGTCAACTAGAAATAAACTGCAATCTGAAGAATTATAATCTTCCATTTCACAATAATAAAATTAGTAATGCAGACTCCAATATTTAGAACAACTTTGAAAAAAGATAAGTGGTGGTTAAAGACAGCTGTTAAGTATCACTACATAAAAAATATTTTATAAATAAAACTCTACCACCCACTCCACCCTCAGCATCCTACCCCCCAGGAAAAAAAAAAACAGTAAAAAACACCCTAGATCCTAAAATATGTCTTATAATGCTGACTGAGATATACCTGCAAACACTTTAGACTTTAAAATAATCAAGTTCTACGTCCAATGACATAGGGTACAGGCTTAAGTCTCTACTCACACAGTGGAGGTTGATGAGCAAACAGCTGTCCTGTATCTTGAGACAGACATTAGCTTCCTGCCTTCCCTATCCTCATAAGCAGCTACTTAAAGTTTGAGTTTTATGCAAGAAAACATTTTAAAGCCTTCAGTGTTTTATTGCAGCAGACTTCAGATTCATTCCTGTAACACATTTAACATGAAAACAGTTGAGACAGTTAAAATTTATTATGTGCCCACATTTTAATCATCTCAAATTTTAAGGAGTACTGTCACTATTATAGCTACATAAAAGGGCTACTGAAATAAAAATAAGAAATAAAAAATTCTACCATTTTGTATTTGACACTAATGTAAAAACATAACAATATATAGCTTTAACCTATCCATTCTTCTATACCAAGCCACAGGCTCGGTAAGCAAGGATTACTTTATATAATCATTAATACCCAAAGTAAACAAAACTAGATACTTTTCTGTTTTCTTAAAGGTTAGCCAATTGGCCATCAATTAAAGAACACCTCTACAAGTATTTCAGAGCCTTGAGGGTCTCAAGTATAATCCTGTTACAGCTTCTGACTAGGAATAATGAGCATCTAGTCCTGTTGTTACATTTATCATAAAAGCTTGTAGCACCTTCCCCCACAAATTCAATTTCTATAGTACCATCACTGCTTCAAGGTTAATTAGGTGATAGAAGACCTGGGGTGGGGGAAGATGACCTGCATTTCCACAAGAAATATTTGACCCTATTCAAACAAATTTTCAAATCAAAACACAAAAATCCAAAAGCGTTACAAATTAGGAAGTAAACTATGATATGATAAAAAAATTGTCATTTCTTCATTCCATTAACAGTGTATTGCATAAGCAGTCATAATGACATTTTTCTCTGCAGAAATAAGTAGCAAAAAAGTGTTTAACTTAAAGAATTCTGGCATGGTAGTGCACACCTGCAATCCCAGGACTTGGGAGGCCAAGGCAGGAAGATCTTCAGTTTAAAACCAGCCTGGGGCCGGGGATTTAACTCAGTGGTTCTGCCGGCTGCCTTGCAAGGGCAAGGACCCAAGTTCGATTCCCAGTATCAAAAAAAATAAATAAAACCAGCCTGTACTACACAGCCAGTCAATTTTTTAAAAGATAACATTCTTAGATAAAAATGAAATACTATTTAAAAATTCGACACAGGTAATTCTTAGTAATTTTGTTGTCTATCTTTACCCAATCTACTTTTAAAATAATGGTCTAGTAATATTACTTTAAATAATAGTCTAGTAATATTACTAGTAGTATGAAATTTAGTGCATGATTGTACCAGAAACCCACACACAGGGGATAATTTTAGGCTTAGATGTTTCAATGATTTTCTTTTTCACCTGATTTTTTCCTACAATTTCAAGTGAACAGCAGGCAAAATATGTATATGAATATGTATATGTGTATGTATAAAAATGCCCTAGAAAACCCAGGTAACTACTTTCTCCCTACATGTACACTGGCTTTGGTGCACATTATTTTTATTGGCCTCAATTTCTATAAAAATCTAAGGAAAAGCTTTAAGATTTCATGAACATAGTACATGTACTATTTATAATAGCAACATGGTTTAAAAACACCATGAAAAATAACATCGAACCACTCCAATTTCATTAATTTAAAAGTTATTTAATGCTCAAATACTGCACATGCGCCATGCTATAAAAGATGACTTTGTTTATAAAACAACAAAAATATTCCTTTATAATCTTCTTATATTATATATTGACTATATTACATACATACACATATATATATATATGGAGAGATACATAAAGGATTTAAGAAATTCAAAAGCTCATAAAAAGTAACTTGATAAGAGTATCTTTCACTTAAGAGGTTTATATTACATGCACATTTAATCCTCACTCCACCTAAAAAGCAGATGCTATTATTACAAACTCTTTACAGATAAGGAACTGAGATACATAGATATTAGGAATTTGTTCATGGTCACAGAGCTAGTAAATGACAGAGCTGGGATTTAAGGTCAGATCTATTTGGCTCCAAAATCTGGTGGTACCCATAGATTAAAGAGAAACAGTGATCTATTATTGTACTGATAGACCAAACTATATCTGGAATTAGTATCTGGGGTTGGAGATCATATATTAAGTATAATATTGATAAATGAGTGTTATCAGGAACCCAAAGGGATAGTTATAAATTCAGTGAAGCCATCCAAGAAAAAATATAAAATGGAAGTGAGTAGCCTAAAGAAAAAAGGAATATATTTTGAAGGGCTGTTAAAGAAAAAAGAGCAGACTTATTTCATGTTGCACAAGAATACTTAAAACAATGTACAGAAGTCTCCAGAGACAAATTCCAGTTCAACATTCAACACTGTGTTGAAGCACACAGGAGCTGTACAGGTTCCCTCTTCCAGTTGTGATTAAGTATCCCCATCATTAACATCACAAGAGTAACTGATTCAGGTAAAACTGCCAATGTTAAAACTCTACGAAGGGAAGTTTTATGAGGATTGAATATATTGAGTCTCAAAATATTTCCCCACAAAGTTTTTATTATAAAAAGAAAAATAAGTTAAGTGGAAGACCCTGGCAGGTATATCAGCCAGAAGACAAATTTAGTATTACTAATAACAAGACAAGTGGACATGCACCTCTTGTGATGCTATAGAAGCACACATACAAATGTTAACACACATCACAAATGTTAACATTCCCTCCAGAACTACATTTTCTAACTTTAGCCATGAGCACATCTGATGAATCCAAATTGAGGGAGATTCTATAAATAAATGGTCTTCAAAAGTGTCAGTGTTGGCCAGCGATTTAGCTCAGTGGTTTTGCCGCCTGCTGTGCAAGCACAAGGACCTGAGTTCGATCCCCAGTACCAAAAAAAAAAAAGTGTCAGTGTCATTAACAACAAAAATTAGGGAAATGTTCTGATTAAAGGACAATAAAGAGATGTGACAACTAAAAGCAATGAAAAACTCTAGGTTGGATACTTATCTGGAAAGAAATTATAAAGAACTTTACTGGGAAGCTTGTGAAATCTTAATGTGGACTGTGTATTAGACAATTAGATAACAGTGTTAGATTTCCTTACTTCACTAACTGTAATGTACTTAGTTATGCAAGAGAATGTCCTTGTTCTTGGGAACTACAGGCTGAAAAAAGTATCATGTAATAAAGGGGCATAACATATGCAACTTTAATGGTTTCAAAAAATAATCTGACATGAAATGATAGAACAGATTGGGCGAAATATTAATAGGTGAATCTTTATTAAGTGGCACATAGAAATTGTTTGTATCACTGTAGCTTTCTATAAGTTTAAATTATTTCACAATAAAATTTGAAAGACAAATATTTTAACCTGATATTCTAAGAAACCTGAATACCTAACAACAAAACTAGACTGCATATCTCACAGCCACCCTCAAACTCGAATGTTAAAACAATCTAAACTTTATGATTATCTATTCAGTGAGTTACAAGAAACAGTGGTCTGGTTTAAAACATCAAATATGAGTGTCAAATGACATGTGCCATCCCACTGATGACCAGATGTGACTCCTCCTCTGAGCCTTATTGTTCTATTGCAGCCTTCCCAAAACTACACTGCTGCTAAAGAGACCAATTTTTCCACTAAAATACTGCTTTTCTTCAATTGGGAATGCAGTAGCAAATGTGCCCCTGTCAAGTTCTCCACATTAAGTTAATTTCTGGTTATGCTAAATAGCAAAATAGAAACATAACAAGAGCTAATGAGTGATCAGTATCAAACACAGAAAACACTGCAAACAAAAATCTGTAATATCAGTAAAAAGATGAGGAAGCACACACTCACTGCATAGTACCTGGAAAAGATACCATAATCTATTATGAATCACTACTACTGCCAGATCTCTCTATTTTCTTTCCAATTTTTTCCTACTGATCTATATTTAAACTCCCAATTCCCTGAATGTTTTAGGTAGATGGCACTGTAATAGAAGTCAGAAGAACTCACCCTGTGAATGAAATTTGACCAATTCGCACCTGATATTTAAGTCACTTTTAAAAGTAAAATACCAAACTTAAGAAATATAGGACATGTACATGGATGCGTGCACGCATGTGAGTGTGTATATGCACGTGTGTGAGAAAGGAGCTTGCCTTCTGATTTAACATTTATCATATTCCTGCCAAGGCGATTATAACATCTAAAACACAGCTCATTTCACAGGCATTCATTAAGTCATTAGTCAAATCAACAAGGTCATGTAGCTGAACTACAAATCTCTAATACAGGATATCATGAATCAAAAACCTTGAGTTGTAGCTTTTTCTGTATTTACCTTAACTTAAATGCCATTAAGTCCTAAACCTTAGGATAAAGGAGATGGTACAGAAAGAATTGAAAACAGACTGCCAGGAATGTAGCTCAGCAGCACAGGCATCTGCCTGGCAAGTGCAAGTCCCTGAGTCCAATTCCTGGTACCAAAAAAAAAAAAAAAAGAAAAGAAAAAGAAAAAGAAAGAAAGAAAGAAAACAGGCTCTGAAGCAGTAAGACTGAGAACAAGGTAGAAAGATCAAGGGCACTGAATGTACATCACAGCCAAAACTCAATGTGCCTGTCTGAATTCTAGCATAGTCTTGTAAGTTAAAGTTTTAAATAAGAAATATCATTTTAGGAGAGGTCCAGTTAAGGGAAAAGGTAATAGCTTTTTGGGGGAAATGGATAAAGAATAAAAGATGAATAGGTGGCAATTTGTTCTAAAATGTTAAATTTTTGGTTTAATAGAGACTTTTTAAATCTTCTCTACCAAAGTAAAGAAACAAAATATTACACCTAAAAGTTTTCACTCCTAGGTATTGACACAAGCCATATTAGGACTTGCACTGAATGTTCATAGTGATGTTATTCTTAACAGCCAAGAACTGGAAACAACCCAAATATACACTAATGGTAAATAGACAAATAATGATAAATCACACAATGGAATACTAATCAGCAATAAAAAGGAATGAACTACTGTTGAACATATTATAGGTGAATCTCCAAATTATTATTCTAAGTGAAAATTAATAGGAAACAAAAGATTATAATGTATTATTTCATTTATATGAAATGTGACCAAAAAAATACAACTATAACAGAGAAAGCAGATCCAGGGACTACAGACGGGGACTAGGGTTGGGAGAAGGACTTGACTCCAAATTGATGATAAGGAAACTTTCTGGGGTAATGGTGATGTCCTACATGACGGTGGTGGCTGTGGTGGTGGACTGCTATGCTCCTCATTAGTAAAACTGCACACAAACAGGAAATAGGAAGATAGATCCTTTGCAAATGACAATGCCACCAAGAGATGAAGGGGTGGGAGAAGGAAGGGGAAGGAGACGTTAAAGGAATTAAGATTTATTATGTACATGTATCAACTCTGCATGATGAATGTAATCATCATGTACTGCAAACCTGTACTAATACAAAATTTTTAAAAATAAAATTCACATAAAACCAGTGAACTTTATGTTATATAAAATTACCTCAATAAAGCTTATTTTAAAAGCTAAGACAAAGGAATGGAAACAGTCATTTTGGTTCAAACTATTATTCAGAGTTAACCCTATGCTAGATAAAGATGATTAAAAGTTTGGGTTATACAAAGTGGAATCACATAACTGATGAGTTAGAGGTTCTGCAAGTACTGATTTTATCCTAAGTAATTTTTGTTTCATATTAATTCTACATAATTATCCTAATTTAGCAAAAGCAGAGAAGCAAACTTCTCCTATCCTTTACCTTCTTACATCATTTTAACACCTTGAAAATGATTTGGTACTCTAAATAAGATGAACTTGGGTTATATTTTAAACACACATAATTATTTATAATAAGCATACAACATGAAATGGAACTTAAATATGTTCATCATCTTTTTTATTTTTTTTAAAGACACAGGGTCTCTCAATGTTGCTTGCTTTGGACTCAAACTCCTGGGCGCAGTGATCCCAGGCCTGTGCCACCAAGCCTAGCTTATCACCAATTTTTAAAGTTGGGAGTGAGAAGCTTCTAATTCTGACAAGTTCTACTGAATATGATTAGCTGGTCCTAGATCTTAAACTATAACTGATATTAAGTAACTTACTTCAGTCTAACAAAAGATACCTTACCTTTCAAATAAAGGGAGCACGGCTCATTTCTTCAACTAAGGATCACTTCTGAATGTTTTCTCTTTGACAAACAGAAAAACAGCTTCTCCACAACTCAGAAGCAATTTATTCACTCATTAAATTTCAATCACAAAATAATACATTTTCCAATTTAACTTCCCTGGGAACTTCCACATTTTAAAAAAGTCCTTCTTCAGCGATGTATGTGCACCCATGTTTATAGTGGCACAGTTTGTAATAGCTAAAGCTTGGAAACAGCCCAAGTGCCCATCAACTGGAAACTGGATAACAAGAAGATGTGGCTTTTTAATAAAATGGAGTACTACTCAGCCATAAAGAAAGAGAAACTAGAGACATTTATAGCTAAACGGATGCATATTGAGGCAATACACTTAAGTGAAATAAATAGGACACACGTGTAAATACTGAATAGTTTCTCTAGTGTGAGAAACTGAAAGTGTAAATAAGGATCAAAACAATTAAAATGAATAACTGATAATCTGAAATAGGAAGAAAAGGTCCAAAAGGGTAGGAGAAGTGGGAGGGGAAGGGGAAAGGAAAGAAGGGAAAGGAAAAATTATGAGAAAAGAAAAAAATGGAAACAAAGTCTTTGTAAATAGGGAAGGGTAGAGGGGGTAAAGGGAAGACAGGGAATGGGGAAAAAATAAGAACCAAGATACATCATTGCATGGGCCGGAGATTTAGCTCAGTGATTTCGCCGCCTGGTGCACAAGCGCAAGGACCCAAGTTCAATCCCCGGTACCAAAAAAAAAAAAAAAAAAAGATACATCATTGTATAGGTACAAGTACCCAATGATAAATGTCAATGTATACCTAAAATGTACCAATAAAGAATTTAAGAGAAAAAAAAATATGGTAGCTATGAAAAGCAAGACTTAGGTACAAGTAAACTGAAAATGTACTTTACAAAAAGTACAACAACTCTTAAATTTATAATCTATTATAAAAATAGATGACAATAAATATCACAAAAATATCAAAAAGTCCTTCTCGTGAGAAGTGTAATAACTAATATTTAAATAGACCTAAAAATTAACCTAAATTGGACAATTTAAGACCAAGAGACTTCTTCAGAGAACTAAAAATAATTTGAAATTATATATGTGTGTGTGTATATACATATATATTTAAGTACAAATAATATAAATTATATTTTAACTTTTTTTCCCAGTGTTAGGAATACAACACAGGACCTCATGCATGCTAGCGAAGTGCTCTAACACTAAGCTATGCTCCCACCCCAATTATTATAATTGATTTAAAATATTTTTACGTTTACCACAAAACAAAATGCTCAAAATAGTAACTTTTTAAAAGTTTTTTTCAATTTAAGCAGCTTTTCACAATTCTATCAGTGTTACAGAAATACTAATATTGCCAAGATGAAATACTTCAATGAACACATTCACTCACTTCTTACTATGGTGGAGTCTTGAAGGACACAAAATCAGGCTGAGTAAATTAGGTAATGGTCCTTCTTCCCTAACTCTTAGCCATTTAGAACTAGGAATAAATTAAAATGTTACTCCTTGAATTAAAAATGTTAACAATGAATAATTGGCATATCTTAATGTTGAGTTTTTTAAGAAAGTTTCTAACTGCTACTGAATCAATTTTTTCCTATACATTCTGTTCATTCATTCTGGTTAACTAATTATCTTACAGATAAATATTATCTGCTGGAAGGAGGATAGATACATGTGGAGAAAAGAATAAATATAAAAACATCACCACTACTCAGGAAAAAAGCACATGTTAATACACAAGTCACTTTCTTGGCTGAGGTTAAGCATATAATTCAGCCCATTACATTCTGATAACACCAAATTTCAGGAGCCATCTGTCTTGCTCAACACTTTACAGAATTTCTAGTTTCGGGCACACCTGCTTAGAACAGGTGTTTAAGGCATTCAAATGTTTATATAATAGATGAACACTTGCATTTATCCACATCACAAAAACAAACCCTAAACTCCTATATATCAACTGCAGGAAATTCAATCACCCATGCAAAAGCCAAATTACCAGGTTTTTTTCCCACCTTTAAGGATCAATCAAGGAATGCTTTAACAGTGTAGCACAGACAAATCCAGTCTAAATTAGTTCCCTTCCTCCTTCCACATCATTAAATACTCAGCAGTAGGTTAATCTACGACAATCTAAAAATACGCCAGATGATGTCCTTGTTTAAGATTTTCTAATTTGTACTATATTTGCTTCAAAAATTTAATAGAACCATAGGTCATTTGCAAAAAAAAAACCAAAAAACCAAAATCAACAAAAACTGTATATAAGTACAGTCAAATGAATCCCAATTTAATGTCCTTACAATACATTATTATGGGGGTAGAGTACTGGGAACTAAAACTAGGGTCTCATGCATGTTTGGCAAGAGTTCTACCACAAAGCTACATTCTCAACCCTTTTTATTTTCAGACAAGGTCTGACTCAGCTGCTCAGGTTGAGCCTGGTACTTGGGATCCTTCTGCCTCAGCCTCTTAAGTAGCTGGGATTACAGGTGTGTGCCACCATCCCCAGCTTATTTTCACTATTTTTAATGCTGAAAAGGCATTAGCAATTGGAACAATTTTCAAGTATCCCTTAATTAGGAAAAGAAACTGTAGAAGCCTATTACCTGTAGGACCGGGGATTTAGCTCAGTGGTTTCACTGCCTGCTGTGCAAGCGCAAGGACCTGAGTTCGGAACCCTGGTACCAAAAAAAAAAAGAAGCCTATTACCTCTAAAACTACTTTGAAGTCAATCACAACTGTCTGTACTGATCTGCATTCAACCTCGTATAGAGATCATCTTGACAATTTAATTTAAGTTCCTATTGTGGTGAGACCTGACCTGTAAACTGTTTGACAAATCTAAATCAGCCAAGATCAGGCTTTTGTCTTCTGATTCTATGGGCTGCTAGGAACCATGATTTGATGGAGCCATGATTTGATGCAGCCATTTGATCCACTTTTCCCCTTCTCCAATAATAAGCCCTAAGTAATAGCTCCTTATTTATCAGTCTTAAACCTGCTGGAGCAAGTCCAACTCCTCCAGCATGGCCTCAACATGCTGCTAGGAAGTTAGTCTCAATGACCTGGCTTCACATTAGCTAGAAACAAAGACCATGGAGAGTGTGGTTCAAAATTTCAAGAGATAAGCAAGTTTTAAAACTTGGAACTTTTCTGAAATGATCACTGAACATACATTTCTCTATGCAGTACAACTTTTAGATCAGTTTTTCCCCAAACCAAGGACTAACTGCATCAGAAGACTGCAAACTTCTTGGTCTACTCCATACCTAATGAATCAACTTCTGAAGACTGAGCTCAAGGATTAGCAAACTCTAACTCCAAGGGTCCCTAAGATTCTTAGATATATAACAGGAAATATTACTTTTAGCACAGAACACAAGTACATATATACAATAGAAAAGAAAATGGCTTCAAACTACTATAAAGATTGCACCTTCAGAATAATTTAGGTCAACTACAATTAGGCCAGAAGATCCACCTCTAAAAGATATTCTTGATCCTTGATTTAAGAAACACTGAACTAATGTTATGGCTTGTATCCAGATGTCCCCTACAAAGCCTCATGCACTCATAGGCAGGGCTTTTTGGAGCTGGCTAAGTCCAGGATGTGTGATACTGAGATTAAGGGTGTGCGGTAGTAAATTAGTCCAGTAATTGGAAATTAGTCCACTAATTGGAATTAGCATAGTTCTGAGTATGGGTAACAGGAAGTCCCACCCTGGGTATGGGTGGCACCAATCGTTAGGCTTATTGCCTGGATGGACTACCAGGGGAAAAGAAGGAAGGCAGGCTGCTTCTGCTGCTGCTTGCTGCTTTGCTGTCTTCTACCTGCTTGTCATGGATTGTTTCTCCTCCATGTCACCCCTCTACCATGCCACCCTATCTTAGAGGTAGCAGACTGGACTGAAACCTCTACAAACTGTGAGCCAAAATAAACTTTACCTCCTTTAACTTGTAGATATCTGGTTATTTTGTCACAGCAACAAGAAAAGTAACTAAGACCGCACAAAAACCCATGCTAAGTGATTATTTCAGGAAAACCCCAACATTTTAAACTTGTTTATCTCTTGCAACTTTGAATCATGGATCCCCCAAAGAAATCTGCCAAAAACAATTGTTTTCCACTGCGAACGTTGGACAACCACTACTTGCAATTTTAGCAAATGTCTTCTGTTAGCTAGACATAAGAAAACATGGTCAGTGCTAAGTAGATGGAAGAGAAGGACCAAGAAGTTCCACCTTTTCACCACTTAAAAAAATAATGAAAATAAATCTGTATTAATATTCAAATTAATAATGAATACTCAAATTCTGGGCAAAGTAAAAATCTGAAGATGTGGAGATTAAAGTACATACAGAGAATTTATCAAAATGGTATGTCTTGATCTAACAGTACAGATGTGATGACAGTCCATTTTATATACTTTGTTCTGAGTTGCTAGAGACTCTAATATAAAAAGAGCACAGGGACTTCTAAGTTCAATATTGCAGAGTAAAAAATGTTTGTCAAAATTCATAAATAAGGAGAAAAAGAACATGAACTCTATCTTCAATGAAACATAAGATAACTGTACTGTAACCATGAATCACAATATATTTATGACCATGATGAGTTGAAGGATGACAGACTTACTTAAGGAAAGAAAAGCCAAATCTAAGTAAATGGATGAAGAGAAAAGTGCCAATACAGAAAGATCCACTTCCACTATAGCAATTCAGAAGTCATCAGGAAAATGAAAGTTTATGTAAAGAAAATTTAAACCTCCTCTTACCTACCCTCCTCCCACAAGAAAGATCTCAACAGAAGTTATTTCATAAGCAAAATAAACAGGGCATGGAAACAGACTTCTAAGAAACTGTAATGAATTACCTAAGAAGAAAAAAATCTACAAATAATAAGACCAAGAAATCAACCACTTAAGGGAAATGTATGGTCTTTACGCAAGAACTGCTATTTCTGAAAGCTTCCTCCTGGCAAGCACTGGATCGGGCTCTTGTCATACTTTTCAGTTATCGGAAGTTTAAGGAGTTACTATCTTCAGCATATCACATTTGAAGCATGTATGAAATATATACTTATTAAAACCTAGAGATATACCTAGTTTATGAAAAAATGTCTGTCATATATCTAAATGGTAAAGCCAGTGTTCACTGGCCCCACTCTAGTTTTGGTACCAACCTGAAACAAAGTGGGCAAGTCATAGCAACGGAGACAAAAAAAAGAAAACCCTTTAGAGAGAAAACTCCCAGCTTTGCTCTCTCTGTCCCAATTCTTTCCAGAGGGTGAGACACTGATCCACTTGAGAATACTGTCAACACTACTCTCCCACACTAACAGAAGGGACCAAATAAGCCTTTCCTTACCAAGAAGCTCTCTCATAGAGAACTGAGTTTTACAGCCTTTTTGCTTATTTTCTCCTTTCCTTCATAAAATAGTTGACACATATGTAATGTTTAACTTTACATAACAAGGTTATATTTATGCTCACATTATTCCAAAATGCTGATATTTTTCAGATAATAAAAATTTCCATGATTAAATCAGTTTCTTTTTCTGCTTTTCTTGTTTTGGAAACTTTAAAACCAACTACTGCGGAATGAAATTTTCCATCAGAAAAATAGAATGCCCACTCAGAAAATATTATGATTAAGCAAATGTAAATTGTGAAGTAATTAGACCTCTTCAGATTATATTTTTAAAATGCTCATTTGGGGGCCAGGGATTTAGCTCAGTGGTTCTGCCGCCTGCCTCGCAAACACAAGGTCCTGAGTTCGATCCCTGGTACCAAAAAAAAAAAAAATACTCATTTGGGCTAGGGATATGGTTCAGTGGCACAGCATTTGCCTCACATGCATAAGTCCCTACATTCAATACTAGTACTAAAAAAAAGAAAAAAGTGTAATAAAAATGCTCAGCTGTGGTTACCACTTTACAGAAACCCTGCGATACAATAATCTTGCTATATATATTCTATATACTTTGAACATTATTTAATACCTTTTCATATGTTTTATTCTGTTTAAGGAGCTAGGTCTAACCAATGACAAGCAATATACAAAATATTTCACCTGAGAAAATCACCTACCTCTCTTAATTTTTTTTTTTTTTGGTACCGAGGATCGAACTCAAGACCTTGCGCTTGAGAGGCAGGCGGTGGAACCACTGAACTAAATCCCCAGCCCAGGAAATCACCTACCTCTTCCTACCAATTAACACTCACTTTCCTTTCCCTCTGCTAAAACACTGGCAGATTCATGTAGCATGCAAGAGTTTTAAACAGTATGAAGTACAACTGTCCTCTTAAAGTTATTCATATGTATGTTTGTTATTTTAAGATATACTATAAACTTGAATCAAATGACCACAACCAGCAAGTGAGGATAAAGTATTTCCCTTATTAACAAACTATAAATTATACAGCAATCTCATGGAACAATTAAGGCAATGAAAATACAAAACAACTTCTAATCTGTGAACTGAATAATCACTGCAAATAATTTTCTTAATTTGAAAAATAGGGGTTCTGCACTATCAGAGAACAAAAGTTTAAATTCAAGAATGTAATCAAGCCAGGTGTGGTGGCTCCTGACTATAACTTCAGCACTCTAAGAGGCTGGCCAGGAGGATCGAACAGCCCAGCCTGGGTCAACTTCCCAACATCCTAACTGAAAGAAAAAATATAAAAAGGCCTGGGATGTACCACAGTTTGAAGGCCCTAGGTTCAATCCCTAATACTATCTCCCACATACCAACAAAGAATGCAATCAGCTGTTAATATTAATGGCCATAGTGAGGTATAACTATATGTATTTAAAATTGGGATCTGTTTCTTACTAAAGACAAGAACAAATCAAGGATATCGATGAGAAAACAGTAATCAGTATTATTTTTAAAAAGATACTCACTTAATCTAAACGGAACTCTTTGTGAAAGCAAATAAACAAAAAGTCCCGGCAACCCATTTCCCTTAAAAGGGCATTTTTTTATTCTGAGAAAACTACCAAAATTATTAAAATAAAATATGGTATGGAGTTTAATCACATATAAATCAGCTATTAAGGATCTACATTCATCAGATTCTTGTAGGATCCCCTCTTCTTCTTCACACTTTATTTTCACATGTATCCTCCTCCTCCTCATCTCATTCTCTGATACAAAAATCAGCCAGGCATGATGGCACACGCTTGTAATCACAGCACTCGGGAGGCTGAGGCAAGAGGATCAGTACAAATTCAAGCCCAGTGGCTACATAGTGAGTTTTAAAGCCAGCCTAGAGTATACAGTGAGACCCTGTCTCCAAAAAAGAAAAAAAAAAGGAAAAGAAAAATGATGATACATACCATGACTCCACAGAAGTGTGTTCACAGATCTACACACTGACACTCCTGAAGTATAAAATCTAGAGGCTGGAGAGTTAGGCTAGAGTCCAGATGATTAGAAGAACAGCAGGTCATGGTGGCACATGCCTGTAATCCCAGCACTTGGGAGCATGAGGCAGGAAGACTGAGAGTTCAGGCCCAGCCTAAGCTACACAGAAAGACTCTTATCTCAAAAAACACAAAATACAGTTCAAGCTTCCATGTAGAAGTCAGTTCCAGGGCTCAAACTAGGCAAAAAGTGACTCGGTGGAAAGCAGAGCTCAGAAAGTATTACAGAGAAAGCTACTCCATTTTCAAAGACATGGGGTCTATAGAAATGATCATCACCCCACAGTAAGCAGCTGGAAGGCAGAAACTACATCATTATTCCAATTCAACACATATTTAAATGCTAGGTAGGGAGGAAACAAAAGAAGTCATGTGTGCTCCCTACACTCCAAGGATCTTACACCGTTTGTATTAAAGGCAAATGTGTTAAATTATTATAATACTGTATAATTAATCGAGAAGAGAAGTTGTCCATTTTCAGTATGCCTCTCAGAAAGATTTGAGAAAAGTATGTGAGGCAAAAGCATGTGAAGGTGAAAAAAGGCACCTGGAGAAAATAGATGTAGTTTGCCGTGACAGAAGCATAAGGTGAGGAAGTGGAGAGACACAGGCATACAGATGAAAGGGTGAGACCATGGTGGGCCTACTATGCATAAAGAAGCAATAATAGAAGATCCGTCAAATGTTGGGAAAGAGATCCAATGTGCTATCCAGTAGAGCAGTCACTAAGCCACAGTAGCGTCTGAGCTCTTGAAATGGAGCCAGTGCAACCAAGTCCGTTTTAAATTTCACTTAATTTTAAATTTTTTCAAATTTAAATGGCCACTTTTCCAACCTACCATATTAAGTGTACAGCACTGACCTACAGCATAGGTAAAGAGAATTTTCTTACCTAGGAAGAAAAGAAGACACAGGCATTTGTAAATTATGGAAGAGAAGAAGAAGGAAGCTGAGAAAATTCACATGATAATCTCAATGACAACTATGAAGCAAGAGGCAAGAGTGAGGTCAGTCTTAGAGAACAGAGGAAGCTTAAAATAGCCATACAGAGGAATGGGCTATGACCAAAGCCAAGCTCTAGTTATGAATTATAAAGTTTGTAGTAAAGTTTAAAAAAAAACCTGACAAAACTGAATATGGACAGTTGATTAAATACTACTACTGTGTAAATGTTAAATTCCTCGATTTTTTTATAACTTAGCATTCATTAGGACAGTTGTCTAGGCATCCGGAAATACAAACTAACTCCACAATGTGATATCACTCTACCTCCATAGGCATGGCTAAAATTTTAAAACCTGATCATACCAAGTGTTGGTGAGAGTGAAGAGAAAACTATAAAAGACAATGGGATGATAAGAAACAGTTTAGTCATTTCCTATAAAGTTAAAGATGAAATTGTCATGTGACCTAGAAATTCTACTTCTAGATCTCTACGGAAGAAACAAAAAACATGCCAAAGGCTGGGGATGTAGCTCAGTGCTACAGCACCTACCTAGCACATGCAAGGGTACAGATTCAATTCCCAGTACTACCCCCACCCCATAAAAGACTATTTGGGGGACTGGGACTATATAGCTCACTGGTAGAGTGCCTAGCATGCTTGAGGTCCTGGGTTCAATCACCAGTACTGCCACAGAAAAAGCCACAAAGATTTATATACAAATATTCATACATTATTCACAACGAAAAGACAGAAGCAAATCAGTCTACAAAAGTATGGATTAACAAATGTATGTTTATATACAATAGACAACGTGACCTTTTAAAAAGGGATGAAATTGTGAACATGAATGAATCTTGAAATCACTTTGTTAAGTAAAATAAGCCAGACACAAAAGGTTAAAATAAATAGCCAAATTTACAGTTTGTTGGTTACCTGGTACCAGGGGAGACAGGAACATGGAGATTATTGCTTAAGGGTACTTACCAGGCAGAAAGTTTCAGTTAGGGATGATTTTAAAAGTTCTGAAAGCAGGAAGTGGTGGGATGTTCCTATAGTCTAAATTACTCAGGAGGCAAAGGCACTAAGATTCCTTGAGGCCAGGAGTTTGGGGTCTGCCTGGGCTACACAAGACCTTGTCTTCTTTTTCTTTCTCTCTCACTACTGGGGATTAAACCCACAGTCTTCACACTGAGCTACATCCCTGGCCACTTACTTTGTATTTTGTGACAGGGTCTTGCTAAATAACTAAATTGCCCAAGTTGGGCTTGAATTTAAGATCCTCCTACCTCAGCCTCCCAAAGTGCTGGGATTACTGGTATATGCCACCATCCCCAGATCCCATCTTGCGTCTTAAAAAAAATCTTCTAGGGCCGGGGATTTAGCTCAGTTGCACCACTCCTGCCTCACATGCACAAGGTCTTGAGTTCGATCCCCAGTACCAAAAAAAAAAAAAACTTCTAGAGATAGATAGTAGTGACAGTTACACAACAATGAATGTAATAGACCACTCAACTGTCTACTTAAAATGGTTTAGGGGTAGGGGGGTGTAGCTCAGTGTTTGAAGACTTGTTTAGCATGCTCAAGGCCCTGGGTTTGATCCCCACCACCATAAAACATAAATAAGCACAAGTTAATATGTCTTAAGACTATAATTTGTAATTATTAAATCAGCCCTCCTGACACTGTTTATTTGCACAGAACCCTTCATCATTCACTACTACTCACTATCACACCTTGAGTATCCTCCATGCCTCCTCCCTATCTCAAGAATCCCGGGAGAGAGGGCTTACTAGATAGTGGGAAATAGGATGGCACCTGCTGAACCAGTGAAAGCTATGGTTGCAGTACTTACAATAGCTCTCTATTATTCTCTCATTTTATGATTCTCCTTATGCTGTATGTCCAAAAAAAGAAAAAGAAGATCACTATCACTAGGTAGCCTCAAACATACCTAATACAAATAATCAAGGCATGTCTCTGATTTTACTTTTTCTAATTTCTTGATTATCTTGGTTTACAGTCATCTTTCTCCCTGCTTAGCTTCCATAGCAGTAACTTACGACACACTATAACATGGTACTTGGTAATACCTAATACTGTCTTATTTAAGATGAAATATTCATTCTCCAATTTCACCAAACAGAATTTGAGCTTTCTTAAGAAAAGCTCTATCTTAACAGCATTTTGCAAACTCACCCAATTAGGGAGCTAGTCTGACTACCTTACCAGGCTCTATGCATACAACTCTTAAGAATCTGCTACTGAAACAGAAAAATTTTTTCTACTAAAAACGTATTTTATAAACTGAGATTTAGTAGTCATTGACAGAAAAGGCAGAGTATATATTTTAAGTAATTGCAAAAATTTAAGGGAAATGGGTGTGTATTCTACTTACCCAAGGTAAATAAAAATTCTTTTTAAATTATGCACCATAGTATTATATGACATTCAAAAATCTATTAAATGAACTGTTGTTTTGTACTTTTAAAATTTAAAAAACAGCAAAACATTACTTTGAAGAATAAAATAGACCATCTTGAAACTTTTGAGAACAGTATTATGCTTCTTGCCTCTAGAAAACTTTAAATGGTAAAAACAAAAAACACTCCTATTTTTACAATGGGAAATGCATGAAATTTTTATTATAAGTCTACAATTACCTTTACCACCAACTGTAAGTAAAAACTCAACCCCTTCAAATAAATACATATTAGCAATATTTACCTATTATTTCAAAAGTCCCTTCCATATATTTTTTCTTTTAATGCCAAGTTGCTTTCAAAGCTATGGATGAAAAAGCTATTTTTTTATTTTCATTTGTGTCAATTTTTTTTTTTTGGTACCAGGGATTGAACTGGGGACCTTGCGCTTGCGAGGCTGGCACTGGAACCACTGAGCTAAATCCCCATTATTTTCATTTTTTGATTCAACAGAGGTCCTTCTGTGTTAATGTATGTTGAGGGGGTGGCAGAGTAAGATAAAAATAAATGAAATATTTAAATGAAAATTATTTCAAATCAAATGCTTCTTAGTTTCCTTCAATTTTCTTTGTATGTGATATTGGCTGCAGCATTCAACCTTGATGATATAATATTTAATACAAAAGAATATATGTAGCCTCTCTACCCTACCTAGAAGTGAGCAGGCAATGTGACTAGTGTTCACAGGTAGAACCTTACACATCTGGAAGCAAAATGGTTTCTTACACAAGGTCCAGGCTAACAGCTATTTAAGGAGGTCATTAGCATTTCAAATAGCTCACATAAAGTGAGCATTTTGCCTAATCTTTCCTTTATACATTTCGGTCCCAAGCTTTTATTAAATGTGAGGAATTGAACAGCTTTGAAATTCAAAATTAACCAGAGATGGAAAACTACCTTTACTTCTTCTATGCCTTATTCTTTTATCTTCTTATATTCTGAGGATGCTAAAATGTCATATCTTTTTCAGTGTGTTCCAAAAAATTGTCAGAAATGCTTTTTTGAAAATGTTTGTTTTCTTTAAGGCATCGTTAGACTTGGGCAGTAAGTTTTGAGCATGCCCTAGAAAGAACTGTAAATAGTGGATTAAAGGATGAACTGGAATGATATGGAAAGAAAAGCTGAAGAAGTAAGGAAGGACCAATTTAGAGAGACCCACAGCTCAGTGCTTAGGGGAAAGAAAGTACTATGACCTCAGTTCAAAGTATGCTTGCCTCTTACCAGCTAAGGAAACTCTGAACATGAGTTCTAAATCACTGTCTGAACATTAGTTCTAAATCACTGTTAAGTGAAAGCAATAATACGTAGGTCTTCAGGTTGTCTGGGGACTCCCTGAGAGAATGTTTAGCCCAGAATTCACTAGTATTACTATTTTTCACCCCAGGCAAATAAGTTAAAGTTCAAAGGACAACAAGGGATCACTAAGGAATTCTGAGCAGAGAAAAAGAGACATGACTGCACAGTAAATAATGTAATATACTGAATCAATCTTGATGTTCAGTCAGGTGGCTGTTTCAGTAATCTAAGAGAGAAATTCTAGTGTGGCCTGCCCTAAAGAGGTAAAGAAAAGAAGTGGATAGATTGTAGAAATAGTACATGTTTAAAAATGTTAAGACTTTGTAGCTAACTGGGGGTGAAGGAGAAAAATCAGAATGACACCCAAGTTTGTGAGCTGGATGTATACTGGTCTCAAGAACAAAAAGAGAGAGAGGGAGGGAAGGAGGGAGAGAGGGAGCTCAGAAATATTAACATACACAGGATGTTAATTAAAGATATGGGACTGGAAATTAACAAGGCAAGTATACAGCGAGAAAAGTTAATAATCCTATGAAACACCATTACTTAATAGCTGTAAAGAGGAAACATTTCCACAGGACACAAAGATCACAAATAGGAGGAAGCACAGGCAGTGTCATGAAATTCATGGGAAGAATTTCAAAAAGGAAAAACTGTTAAGAGTACTAAGGAATCAAATTACTGAGGAATCAAGTATAGGACTCTCAAATTACTGAGGAATCAAGTATAGGACTCACAAAATCCACAAGGGGGAAGGGACCTAGAAGGATTATACCTCGGAGGGGAAAAAAATGTATAAAGAGGAGCAGATGTACCTACTCTCTTCTACCAAAACACTATTAACCATAAAACTGTTTCAAACTCATTGTTTCCAATGTCATCCAAACACAGAAAACCAAACTCACTCAAATCAGTTCATGGACATTTTAGTTCCTAAATAAGTATTTCCTAAGTCCCAAAATAAAGTAAGTTAACTCCTAAAACATTTACCTTCTTTCATAAAAGAAGCCATACAGGAACATTTCCAAACTGTTAAGAGTCTCCTATTACAGAGAACAAAGAGACCTTATGAACACTAAGCCACTGGTTCTAGGTTCTTTCAAGTTTTATCAAATTATTGCCCCTTATATTTTTTTCCTTATATTATTAAAAGGCAAAAAAGTCACAACAGTTCCCTGAATTGCCTAACAATAGAGACTTTGTATGCTGCATTCCATATCCCCTTCATAATTTTTTTCATTCTAAAAGAATAAAACACAGCTACCACTATTCCTATCTTTCCTCAGCATCTAGGTCAATTTAAGAGTCCTCTTCTCCCTGTAGAAAACTGATTTTCACTCTCCCCCTGAAACCAACAAGCTAAATAAAAAGATACTCCCTAGTTCTGTCAGAGATCAACACAGTAGAGATACTGTACAGAAACCATTAAAGATCATCATTTCTCCAAGTGTCAGTGGTCTCCTGAGCACAAGCAAAAAATCTTTACCTTGGGTACCCATTAAAATATAATCAACAGCCAAATATGAAATGACTTTCACTAAAATTATTTCCATACAATTATTTTCATCTTTACTTGGTAGTGGTAGGAATTATTTTTGTTAAGAAAATTAAATACTTTTCTTAAATTCAGAAGGAAAATATTTATGATATAAATATTGAAAATTTTTAAAGTTTTTCTCTACTATTTTAAATGTTAATAAAACAAAAGTATGTCTGGAAAAATATTTTTCAACCATAAGAAACAAAACAGACATAAAAAAAAACTTTTCCTGGGAATCAATGACAAACAAACATTATCTCTAAAAGCAAAGATATGAAGTTATCCATAAATTTAAATAAAAGTTATAGAAAATAAACTTACTCAAAGTGCAAAAATAAGGCAGACTATTGAATTCAAGACCATACATGCTCAATTACTGTCTGCATCAATGAGTTTTATTCCCGTGTATTAATTAAATTGTAATTTTTGTCTTGAATTGTGCTTTAAAATAAGTTTATTCTGCAACATTAGTCAACTAGCTTATACCAATTACAGCTATTTCATTAAGCAGACTAGTTAATAAGCCTATATTTAATCAGCAGTCATTGTCAAACAAAGAATGCTTTCAAAATCAAACAGAACATGTCTAGTACCATTTTGTGTTTGTAGTTATCTTTTTACCTTTAAGAGAAAACCTATAAAATACTATAAAAATGTGATGTATCACTTTAAAACCTAGAATTACACACACAAATTCTGTTTCTAAAATGTATTTTTTAAAAACCCAAAATTCAGAAACGCAGTGACAAAGGCAATTCATATATATTCATATTAGGTTCACTGGGAGTATTACTCTTATCCTTTCTAAAAATGTTTCTGATATAGTTTCTTAGAAGAAAACATTTCTCCTGGTATGTGCTTACTAGAAGAAGCACATATAGTACTAAGGAGAGCTAGCATGAACAACAAAGCCACTAGTCCTGTACTTGCAGGTGGTAATACATATAATGAATTAAATACCCAATAATGATACATAATTGCTCACTTAAGTGGATAAAATTTTTCTCAATTTCCTTCAGCAAATTTTAATATCCAGAACATGGATTCAGATTTATTTGTATCTTGGAAAATGGAGTCTAAAATAGGCTGTTTAGGCCAAAATTGGCCAACAATTCAAAGAGCTCCAGAGGCACAATGTAATACAAAATTTAAGGGTCCACCCATCAGAGAAATTTTAAAGCATATCCTGCTGGTGACATAAAAATTTGTATAACCTTTTGGAAAAGCAATTGGACCAGCAAGTATTCATATCCTTTCATCTAGGGAAGCCTACTCCAGGGACTTTTTCAAAAGGAGTCTTTTTTTTTTTTTTTTTAAAGGAAAATGTTGTAAAGATATACACTGAAATGTGTTCAATGCAATGCCATTTGAAATGATAAAAAATTAGAAAGTCTAAAAGTAGAACAAACAAAAGACTAGGTTAATTAAGGTCAAATCAACCTAAGAAAAGTATATTCCTACCAGAATTATATCAATTTTAATGAGGATACAGTTTAGTGAAAATACAAAACTGCACTAATTCAAAAGTATTAGAAAAATACAAGAATGTAAGATATAGAAGAAAAGATTTAAAAAATCAGAGCATCATACAATGATATTATTGTGGGTATATGGATAGCTTATTGATTTTATTATTATAGTATAGTTTAAACAATAGATATAGCAGAAAAACATTTAATTCAAAAACCTTTGCATGATTTGGAACAAGCAACATAGCAAATACAAGTACACTGGAAGAAAATGCTCAGCTGGAATTTGGACTGATTACGGAAATGGACTTTTATACCTTAATTTCTATGACAGCAAAGGGCAACAACATACAGAAAAGTCTCTACAAAGAAAAATTATGATATTGACACATACTATAATTACTTCATAAGTAAAAAACATTAATAGAGAATTAGATACTTTTTTCCAAGTTTTGGGAACCTATTTATAGCTTTTTAAAATATAAATCCGTTCATTTCCTGTTTCAGAAGGCTATTACTTATCTTCACCTTTGAAACAAATAGTTTGAAGAAGTTTTACTTTGCTCTACATAACATAAATCATTTTTTAAAAAACAAAGCTAAAATTGTGACCTTACTAAAAATATCTGCATATTGTTAAATTTAAAATTTGCAAGATTTAAAGGAGGGGGACAATACTAAGGGTATTATCAAAGAAAATTAAACAGATAGCACTTCAATTCTTATAAAAGAACAAATTTAAACCTGCCACATTTATTTGTCTTCTAGCAACTTAACATCTTAGGTTTAAGGAAACAGATCTCAAGATGTCATTTATAAAAACTGACAAATGACTGCTCCAACAGCCAATCCAAGAGAATAGCCTGTTATTGTATATGACTGAGTCAAAGATTTTTAATGACATTCAAATTCTTAACTAAAAATAATGATTAAAAGAAAGTCAAGTTTGATCCTCTGAACACCTATTTCCTGTCCAAACAGTCCTTTTGTTCTGCTTCCCTGTTTAATTTTAATGTTCAGTTTGCATCAGAAAATAGAAACAATAACAAAACCTAGAATACACAGAAGCATAAAGGAGTAAAAGTATGAAATATAGGATCATTAAAAGGTTAGAACAAAAATCCTACCAACAAAACCTCCACAATTTTCTGTTTGCTTCACCTCAGATTAACTTCACTTGAAGCTGTACTCCCAAGCAACCAAACCTGAATACCAAACTCCACCTTCTCTAATTCTAGTGGCTGAAGAGTAAAATCTCCTCCCTGTTAGTGAAACTGATAATTGTGATTGGATAAGGCTAATATCCATTATTTTAAAGAACTTTTCCTTGCTAGCAGGTTAGGTTAAACACACTAAAACCCCCTGGATAAGCTGGTTTCTTAAAGAAACAGTAGGTAATGTTTCAGTTTTCCCATTTATACTCTTTGCTTTCTCTTTTGTCTAGGTGAAAAATAAACTAAATAACATGGATGAAAATAACACAGGAGCTTTAATTTGAAATTTAGTGAAAAATTGTTTAAAATATGTTTTTAACCTAAATCATTTGATATTTTTAAAGTCATAAAAGATAGAATCCTATTTTAACAGAGTTTACACTTTGAAAATTTTAAAACGGCTACAAAAAAAATCTATTACAAGATTTTGTTAAGCGGTACAGTATTCGTATTTTCTCTAAGACTTAAAGAGAGAATGGTAAGCGAAAATATACAGCCCTGAAGTACTAAGTGCAAAAGATTCATTTCTAAGCTATCAGTGATATTCTCAGTATGACAACACAGTAAATTTTCAGTGACATCAAAGATTAATATTTCCACTTAAAACTGAAGGAAAAAATGGGCAGAAATACTATTTTTATATTAGCACATTTAACAGGCCCGACACTGTACGTTTTGCCAAGGTTACTGTTTTGCCATTGCAAACAGGGATCTAAAAGAACAAGAACTTGCTCTAATATGTTCAGGTATAAAGTTTGTTTTTATTTATTTATTTTATTTTTTGCTGGGCTGGGGATCAGCCCCAGGGCCTCACACATACTAGGCAAGCATGCTATTACTATATCCCCAGGCCCAGGTATAAAATTCAGGAAGGTTAATTTTTTAAATTGTTTTTTAAAAGGATGGGAACCACTGTACAATATTCAAGGTGAAATTGGCACCCTAAGATACAGTTGAAAGGTATATTCCTCTAAAGTACTTCATTAGCTACTTTAAATAGTATTTTTATAGATTCAAGTGTTTTTTAACAAAAAAGACCCTCTTTCATGTTATATACATAACTAAGTTTGTTACATTTTATGATGTTTATGTTTTAATCAGAACTGCTTGATTTTTATTTTTTGTAATTTAAAAAAATTTTATTCTTTTGTGGTGCTGGGGATTGAACCCAGACCTTGTGCATGCTGAGCAAGTGTTCTACTGCTGAGCTACACCTCCAGCCCTAGAACTGCTTGTATTTTACAGTTGGGCTCACCCAACATTACTCTGACATTAATCATTATCTCACTGATTCAACAGCATTTAAGGTGTTTAGTAAAGTGCAATTTAACCTATATCAAAATTTTCACTATAATTCATAAAGTGAATATTAAATAAAAATATTAAATAAAAAATTTGCTTTAATTCTAAAGCAAATTAGAATTTCTTCTTAAAATATGCTTTTAATATGTTTGTGTACTGAGGGAAATTTAATTTAACACTTTTCAAAGTTCAAAACCTTGCAATCATTTTTTCCCAGAGAAAATTCACATTAGAACACAAAGCCAACAAAACTGTTTCCAACACAAAAAGAAGTCTTTGTGTCAAACTGAAAATTCACATAATTGCAACTAGACATGAATATGGGGCAAAACCCTTCTGAAGCCCAAACAGCTGCATAATCTATTATGCCCTTTAAGTGGACAAATTGAAAGAGCCAATTCACAGAGGTCTAGTCCCAAGATTCTTTGCAAGGATTCACTGCTTTGAATGTCCAGCACTCCGTGAGTCAAGTTCAGGTTTTCTTCCCACTGTGTGGTTACTCTTGCAAAACAACACTGGAAGCAGGAGAGGTACAGGAGCAATCAGGAGAAAAAATTCAGAATTTCACTTAACAATGTAAGACTTGAAGGAAACACTGTAGCTTTTAAAAAGTTACAGAAAGAGAGGGTAAACATTTTAATCTTAAAATTTGGCAGGCATACAATTAGTTATGTGAACCAAATAAACCTCTGTATGTCAACTTTTCATTTCAAAGTTAATTATTTGCATGAAACACACTAACCTATATTAATATAAAACCAAGAGAAAAGAAGTAAGATACAGACTTGGCAATTCCAGATTGTTCAAAGATCTCCAAATAATTAGCATTTTAGGTGGAACACAGGTTAAAAATCAAGGGTATTTTATTCTATTTCTAAAGCAGCTACAGAAGAAAACAGCAAAAATAAATAAAACTAGGTAATATCAAACCATAGAACATAGATTATATGAAGACAATATTGCTTCATAGGAACAAGGAACTTGCACAAGACTCCCTGATGGCAGATGACAATATCACTTTTTCAACAGTAAGCAAAGGATGTACTGTATACTCTTTATAGAAGCCCAGAGATTTCATCAAACCTATCAGCAAAAAAAAAAAAAAAAAAAAAGAGAAAGTCACTGAACAACTTGGTCCCACTTTACTTTTTTTTATTTTTCTTGAGACAGGGTCTCACTACATAGTTTAAGCTGGTCTTGAATTCACTATGTAACCCAGGCTGGCCTCAAACTGGAGAGGAGCCTCCTGCCTCAGCCTCCCAAATGCTGGAATTACAGGTTTGCATCACCATCCCTGGCGCACTACTTTTGATTTAAAAAGTTGCTATACAAATAATCAGTGCCTAGGTTATTAGGAAAAACTTTTGGTAGAATACATACAGAGCAAGGTAAAAACTTTCTTACAATTTTAAAGAACTAAGAATAGCTCAACTGTTCTTCCTATAACAAAATAAATCCTGGGCATTCTCCCTGAATCCAATTGGTGGTTTACATAGTAGGTGATGAAAGAATCACCCTGAAATCAGCTAACCATGAGTGGGATCAATAATATAAAGCCTGAAAACCATCACCCAAGGGATAATAAAAATAACTTTCAAAAAATATTTCCTCGGTAAACAAATATTGCCTACAAAAAGTTCTGAGTTTGGTGTATATCTTTGAACTCATTACAGGAAAAAAAAAACCCCACAAAGTATATATATATATGGTGTTGGGAAGGGTTGTAGGTAAGGGGCCAATTCAGCAAAACACTGAACACAGGATTTTAAGGCAACATACAAATAAGAAAACATAAACCAAACTAATAGGAGAGAACAAGAGACAGTAAATGGTTTTGTTTTAGGTCTAAAAGGACAAACAAGGTTAACAGACACAAATTAGAAAGAAACATCACAACAGTGAGATAAAAGTACAAAGGAAAAGCATTTGGAATCTTCAAGTATTAAGATTTAATGGTCATAAACTGTCATGTACAATGACATCTAAAGTAAAACAGCTACATAGAAAATGAACAGGAAATACACTGGCAGTTTTGTTTCCTTCTTTCCCTCTTAGTTGCCTAAAAGAATTTTTTATAGTGCTTATCAAAAGGAAAGCATCTTTGTGGACAAGTTTTAAATATCATAATAGCAAAGAAACCTAACAACTTTGAAAAGTACAAGTTGACAGTTAATTGTCTCTTGTCAACTAAATAATGACATTCAAAGTCAAGAGAGTCACTTTATTTACTCACCACTGTGTGCTGGGTACTATGACCTGCTTTGGATACCATGTCAACAAAAGGCACAGTCCCTACCTCTGTGAAAGCTTCTGGTTTAGAGTCAGATCATCACTACAGAAATGTAACAGAAGCCCCATGAACATTTTGATTTTCTAGTAGTCACATTAAAATAAACAGGTAATATTGAGTCAATATATCCAAAATATCTCATTACTCAATATATAATCACTATTTTTTAAATTGAGATTTAAAAAATTCTTGTATTGTATTAAAGTTCTTATTTTATATTTATAGCACACCTCAACTCAGACTTGCCGAATTTCAATAGGCAGATTTATTTTAATATAAATAAAGTACTGTATGGTAGACATTAACCACCTGACTTTAAGTTAGGAATAATTCTGATAACCAGAGAAGACTTCCTATGGCTCATGTCCAATACAATAGCCAATAGCCACAACTAGCTACCACGCATCTGAAATGTGACTAATAAAAATGAGAAACTGGGGCCGGGGATTCAGCTCAGTGGTTTCGCCGCCTGCTGCGCAAGCGCAAGGACCCAAGTTCAATCCCTGGTACTAGAAAAAAAAAAAAAAGAGAAACTGAACTTTTGATATTATTTAGTTTTAACTCATTAAACAGCCATTAAGTGGCTAGTAGCTACCATATTGTAAAACACAGCTGTCAGTACAGGAAGAACAGACATTAAACACACACACAAACACATACTTAGTGAATTGCAATTGTTACAAATTTTTACAAAAGAAAGGCCCAATATGAAATAAATCCATAGAGCCAACAGAAGGACCTTATCTATTCTGCAGCATCAAAGATTCCTCAAGGAAACACAATTAAGCAAAAGACTAGCATATGTCAAGGTCTTAGGTAGAGAAAACTGAAAATTCAGTAGAAATGAGAAGTATCAAAGAGCAAAATAATATTTTTGACTCTTAATTTTATTTATTTATTTTTCTGCTTGAAAGAGATCAGAAAGAAATTTTGATATTTGTAAATTATTAGGCAGGAGACTGAAGGCCTAAGAATTTAAGTGACATTTTTACAAGCTGTCTATGTAGGTTTTTGTCCCACACTAAAAATCACTTCTTCAACTCTCCAAACTCCAAGATAGTATCTGTGTTAGTTACTTTTCTCTCATTGCTGAGACAAAATACCTGACATCCAAAATTAGAGGGGAAGGGGTTTATTTGGCTTCAGTTCGTAGAGGTTTCGTGCATAATCAGCTGGCTCTGAGGCTGGGATGGCAAACAAGCATTGCAGAGAAACAACAGGGCATGCATTAGGCAGCAAAGGCAACAAGGGGAACTTAACAGCATCCTACTGCCCTTTTATCTTATTCAGACTACTTAGAGCGAGTAGCATTTATACCCTTAATCCTAGTGCCTTTGAGCCTAGCAATGCACCATGAATCAATTCCAGCTTTATATACTCTAGATCAAGCCTATGACCACATGAGGCTTTGGGGGGATGTCTAGACCCATAGCATTCCTCCCCTATTCCCAACCCAAAGACTCATATACATTCCTTTACACAAAAGGCACTTAGTCCGTCTCTAAGAGTTGCCAAAGTCCTAACAGTTTCAGCATTGCTGAAAAATCCAAGTCCAAAACCTTCTCTTGCTGGGGATTTAGCTCAGTGGAGCCGGGCCTTCCTTGCAAGCAGAAGGTCCTGAGTTTGATCCTGGTACCGGAAAAAATAAACAAAAACAAAACACAAAGTCTCCTCTGAGATTTAAGGCAAGCCCCTGTACAAATGAAAAGAAAGTCAAACACTTCCAACATTCAATGGCACAAGATAGACATTACCATTCCAATAGGTTCAAACAGGAGGATACAAAGGAATGGGACCAAAATAAGTCCAAAATCCAGCAGGGCAAACATTAAGTCCTGTAGTTCCATGTGTAGCATCCGAGACAGTCTGTGGTAAGTTGTGAACTCCAAAAGGCTTGGGTGGCTCCTCCCCTATGGAACTTCTGGTGGTTGTACCTCCCATGGCTTTTCTCTTGGGCTGCCTCTGCTCCCTCCCTGCAGCTTTCCTCAGATGATCCACACTCCTGGCTTCTCCAAACTTCTGGGTCTCCACTGCACCTTTGGCTTCACACTCACAGCTTCACATCCTGCCCTCTCAGGGGCACCCTACCTGGCCTCCCAGGCCTTCTTCTGAAATCTGGGTGGAAGCCTTCATGAACCCATCACTCTTGCATTCTGCATGCACCTAAAACCAGCGCTGCGTAGATGATGCCAAGGTCTGCTGCCAGCTGGAGCGTTAGTAGCCAGTCTTCCCTCTCTCTTTGCCGTAGGGGTCCAGTGCCGATAAGCCAAATCCTGAAGAACAACTTCCCCAAACCACCATTTTGAAACAACTTCCTTAGGCCGCTGCCATTCTGGAACATGGTGCAGCTGCCACCATTTTGGAGCCCCGGTCTCTGGGGCTTTCTTCTCAAAGCAAATTCCTTTACCTTTTATAACTCTGAGGCTGCAAAGGATGGAGTCCTGCTGCTTCCTGTGATGCACTCAGGCCATCTTTTCTATTCTCCTGTTCCTTCTTAGCAATCACGAGTTCCTCTGCTTTATCTTTGCAGTCCACAGCTTTACTGGTGCTTCCTTTCTGATCAAACTCAAAACATTTTAAATTGGGCTTTTTGCTCTTAATTCTCAACACAGATCTGGCTAAAAGCTCCCAACAGTAGCCACGCTACTGCCTCAATATTCAACTGCCTTGAAATCTCTTCTGCAAGATTAATTAGCCCACCACCCCTAATCTCAGTCTCAGGCAAAGTCTCTGGACATGAACAAAATGCAGACAAACTTTCTGCCAAGCCCTAACATACATCATCTGGAGTCCAACAGGCAATGCAGTCCTTCTTCCTAGCAGAAACTTGCCTAGCCTGGTCTTTACAAGCTTTCTGGTCTTCTGAGCTCTGACCAGAATCTCCCATACAGAACAGCCTAAGGTGTTCCAGCTCTACTTCTTTGGCTTGCATCTCTGAATCTTTCAGCAAAGTCTCTGAACATGAGCAAAATTCAAACAAATTTTCTGTCAAACCATAACACACATCTTCTGGAGTCCAGCAGCCAATGCAGTCCATCCCAGCAGAAACCTCCTGAGCCTGGTCTTTACCAGCCTTCTGGTCTTCTGAGCTCTAACCAGAACCTCCCATACAAAACAGCGTAAGGCATTCCAGTGCTGCTTCTGTAACCAATGTCTCTGGATCTTTCCTAACTCTTCCCCTTCCCACAAGCCCAGTTCCAAAGGCTTTTGAGCCACATGGCCAGGTAATGTCGCAGCAACAACCCCACTTCTCTGGTACCAAATTTCTGTGACAGTTACATTGCTGAGACAAAATACCTGACAGGCAAAGTTAGAGGGGAAGGGGTTTATTTCGCTTACAGTTTGTAGAGGTTTTAGTCCATAACCAGCAGACTCCAAGGCAAAGATGACAAACAGGCATGGCAGAGCAGAAACAACATGGCATGCGCTAGGCAGCAAAGGCAACAAGGGGGACTCTTAATTTTAAAAGTCTGATTGGGATCATGGAATCTAAACTGGATAGAAGGGCTGAGGAGAGGTGGAAGTAACCCTACCACTTGGATAGTAAAAGTGTCAAACTTAAGTCTTCCACAATGAAGCCTATCCCACTCTCCTCACTCAGGAAACTCCAGTCATTTCAATGTTCTGTCAATTCTAAATCAGGCCAAGTACTTTGTGCTACTAGCTCCCTTCACTTGGGAAACTTTCTCTACCTCTGTCATGATCTTAGAGTGCAGAATCAAATTTCCAAATTTTCTACACAGGATAAGCTTTGGGGCAGTAATCCAGTTGGAATATTGGAAGATGGAGGAGTGGCTCAAAACTGTTTGTAAAGCAAATATTAAAAATAATTTAACCAAAAAATTTAGTTTGTTACTATTTTTTAAAACGCTCCAACACATTTGGAAAGCTAAAGAAGCTTCTAAACATACCTTGGTACCACCAACTTCATGTTAACTTTCAGAGACATTCTCAGAACACTCAACACAACACCCATTTTTTGCTAGCGATTATCAGAATCTGAAATATCTTTCTTCTCTGTGAGCTGCCTGTCTTCCCCAAAGGATTGTAACTCCTTGCAGACAAAGGCCTTGTCTTGTTTGCAGTTGTGTCCTCAGCACTATGCAGTGTCTGGTACGGAGCAGGTGTGCAAACTGTTGACAGAATGAAAATTGCAACCACAAAGACTTTTACAAACACACACATAACATAAGCTGGGTGTAGCTCCATGGTAATGAACTCAACTAGCAGGAATGGGGCCTGGGTCCCATCTCTAGCAACTACAAATTGGGAGTAAGGGGAGGTGTACCAGTGCCAAATCCGTGGTAACGCATAAACAATAAAGAGCCACATGTATATGTTTAGAGTATGATAAAGGTAGTTTTATTTCAAGGCATCAAAAGATTATTTTTTTTAAAAGGGCAACAATAACTGCTTAACTATTAAAGAAAAATAAGTTATTTCACTTCACATATGTAAAATCAGTCCCAGAACAAAAGAAAGATAGATGTAGAAAATGACCATAAAAAAACTAGAAGGAAACAATTATGTGGGTAGAATCTTTTAAATATAAAAGCAAAGTAGAAGCCTTAACAAGAAATTAAAATGTCCTAAAAATTCAAGGAAGCTAGGAAACGAAGAAGGAAATAATGCAATCAAATAAAAGGCAAATGAAGAGCAAGAAAAAAGACTTGTAATAGTTAGCAAAAAGGTGCTGCCCTAGGTAGGGTAAATACAAAGTGTATTGGGCCAGGGATTTAGCTCAGTGGTTCCGCCGCCTGCCTCACAAGCGTAAGGACCCGAGTTTGATCCCCGGTACCAAAAAAAAAAAAGTGTATCACACATATAAACCACCCCAAAATGGGCAAAACCAAATCAGAACATGCCCAGTACCCGTATCTCTAGTTATTGTTATGATTAAAGATATACTAAATCCTATGAAAAAGCAAGGCACACAGGAAATGTGTATCTCTCATATATTTATTGATGTTGGGCTTTGAAACCAGGGCCTCATGCATGCTTGGAAAGCATTCTACCACTGAGCTATATCTCTGGCCTTTTAAAAATTTTGTGACAGTCTCACTAACTTGCCCGGGCTAGCCCCAAATTTGTGATCATCCTTCCTCAGCCTCCAAATAGCTGGAATTATAGGCATACACAACCATGCCTGGCTTCTCTCAAACTTTATACTATAATATTGATCAAGTTTTTCGAGATGGAAGAGCATGTGGTTGGGGGGGCAGGAAGATGTCTCAGTATGTTGCCGCGGGGGTTTGTCTCAAACTCCTGAGCTTAAGGGAATCCTCCTACTCAGCTTCTGAGTAGCTGTGACTAGATACCTGGCTTTACTCAAATTTTTAAGGACAAGATTTGACAATACTTTTGAAAAAAGATTTTAAAACTGTGTATATGCTTTGACTCTAAAATTTTAAGACTGAGCCTAAATCCTAAAAATATTGAAATGAGAAATAAAGAGAAAAGACATAACTCTAAAGATGATCTTCACCCTATTGTAATAAAAAAAGACATACAAGACTAATTAAATAATAGTAGTTTTGTAAGATGACATGGTACGTACTCTTTAAAATTACTATTTTTAATACCTTTAGATCTAGTAAACATGAGGCAATCCCTTCCCTCAAGTAGTTTACACACAAACAGGAGATATAGACAATAAACAAAGAAATAATCTCAGATGACAGTTTTTATAAAGAAGGTAACTCAGTGGTCAATGAATGACATCTCTGAAGTAGTGACATCTGAGCAGAAATATGGTGCTCTCTGAAGAAGGAATAACAATTTTAAGGGGATAAGCTTTGCATGCTTAAGAATCTCAAAAGGACACAATTCTAGGGGGGAATGGTAGATGAGATATTTGTGAAGCAGGCTTGGCGCTAAACTGGCTTGGAGCAGCTCTGCTTAACTTCATAACCTCTAAGTCACATGTTACTACTAAGCACTTGAAACATGGTTAATCTTGAACTGAGATGTCCTATGAGTATATACACCAGATTAAAAAAATTAAAATATCCCATTACTAATCTCTTATATTAATTACATGTTAAAAATAATCATGTTTTGGGTAAGATGAAATACATTTCACCTGTTTCTCTTTCCTTACAATGTGGTTATCAGACAAACTTAAAATTATTAAGTGACTCCCATTTATGGCTTGCTTTTTTTTTTTTTTTTTGAGTATCAGAGTGTTCCATCTCATTTCCCTTTGGGGTTGCTGTAGGTGATCTGGAAGTCTGGTTTTGAGACTTATTTAAGTGTTTTCTCATTTCAAATGGGGGTGGGGGGGCTGTTGGCGCCTGCACGGATTACCTCCTCTGAGCTGGGAGAGGTGGGACAGGGGCCGGGAGCAGCGGTAGGGATGGTGGCCCAAAAGCCCTTTCCTGTGGGCTGGGAACAGTGGGAGGGATGGTGGCCGGGAAGCCCCTTCCTCTGGACCAGGAGCAGTGGGACGGCGGCTCAGAAGCCCCTACCTCTGGGCCAGGAGTGGCGGGACTCAGTACCGTGCTTTGGTGGTCCGGTGTCCTCTGCGTCTTTGTAGTGTGGAACCAGGTGGCTGCCCGTCTCAATCAGTTGTTTGCTTTTTTTTTTTTTGGTACCGGGGATCGAACTCAGGACCTTGAGCTTGTGAGGCAGGCGGTGTTGTTTTTTTTTTTTTTTGAGACAGGGTCTTGCTAGATAGTTCAGATTCGCCTTCAACTCACTATGTAACCCAGACTGGCCTTGAACTTGTGGCAATCCTCCCGCCTCAACCTCACAAGTGCTGGGATTACAGGCATGTACCACCACACCTGGCTATATCATACTTTTATTGGCATCACTGGTCTAGGGTATAAAAACCACAGTAAAAAAATTTTTTGAAATTTATTATATGCATTGAAATCTACTGAAAAGCCAGATGGCGTTGACATACATATGTAATTCCAGCTATTCAGGAGGCTAAAGAGGAGGACGGCAGGTTTGGGCCCAGCCTGGGGAACTTAGCAAGATCCTGTCTCAAAAATTAAAAAATAAAAAGGGGTGGGGATGTAGGTCGATACAAAGGTCCTGAGTTCAATCCTCAGGACTGCAAAAATAAGTAAACAAATAAACAGGATGGGATGTAGCTCAGCATCCCTTGGGTTCAATCCCCAACAGGGTTGGGGAAAAAAGAAAAGCAACTAAAGGGTTTGAGCCTGGAAGTAGGACACTCATATCTATATATCTAGAGATATCTATAGATATCTATATCTAGAGATATCTAGATATCTAGATATCTATAGATATCTTTTATTTTCCACAGCCAGAGTAGATTGTAGAGGACCAAAAGCTGAATAAAGGACACCAGTTAGATAACTACTACTTCCATCTTATGTAAAGCAAAGGTTTAGGATATCATACTTGGGATAAGTTCTAACTTATCCCAAACAATGTTCAGAATTAACTTTTAATAGTTTACATAGGATATAAATAATGCAAACACAAAAATCAAGGATATACCTGGCAAAATGTTAACAAAGATTAACTATGGTGGTTGTAATGGTGGCCTTTCTATCTCTTTTTAAAACTTTTCTTTTTCTTTTGGTAATGAGAATTGAAGCCTTAGAACTGAGCTACATCCCCCTTTTTTACTTATTTTGCAACATGGACTCCCTAAGTTGTTAGTAGCCCAAGATGGGCTCAAACTTGTGATCCTCCTGCTCAGTTTTCTCTTGGAGTCAAGGGGTTTCAGGTGTGCACCCCCATGCCCAGCAAGGGTGGCTTTTCTTCGTATCTTTCTATTCCCTCTCAAAGTCTGGGGAAAAAATACACATACTGCCACTGCTCTTATAATCAAATACAAAAATGAATTTCTTTAAAGCAGGCTAATAAGGCCCTACCAAAACAAAGCATCTTAGTACTTGTCTGCAAGTTACATATATAAAAAATGCTCTACTTTCATGCAAAAACTTTCACACAAAAACATGTTCAAAGCTAACACAATCATTACATATTGCCTCTCACACACACATAACACACACACACATATCTCATCTTCAGAAAACTAAGGAATATAAAAAAGTTATGCCCTAATTTGTCATGGTATGCTATTAGCATGATAAAACAGTTCACAAGCTAAAAAAAAAAAAAAAACTTAAACGTGTTGTTAACAAGTCCTAAAATATCCATCACACACCCTTATGTCTTTCTCCAAAAGACACACTATGTAATTGCACACAGTAACACCTTAGTTCTAATGCTTTCCTTTAAAATCTGCCATTTGATAAGTGCTTCTGTTAAATAAAGTTAAAATACACTTAGGACAGGTTTTTCACAAGTATTCAGTAAAACAAAAATGTTTTAACTAATATGCTCAAGTATTTTCCTATGCCTACAACTCACTCACTCCTTCCTTTATCTTTCTCACTCTCCTTCCTTCCTTTCTCTTTGTCTCTTTCCTGTACTCTAGACTGAAACCAGGGCGTTATTCATGCCTGGCAAGCACTCCACTGCTGAGCTACAGCCCCAATTCTTTCCATTTTTTTGAGACAGACTTTGGATAAGTTGCACAGGCTGGCCTCAAACTTGTGATCTCCTGCCTCAGCCTCCACAGTAGCTGGCATGCACCACCATCTTCAGGCAAACTTACTATTTTTCCACTGGAAAAGCATGCCAAATTGTGCCAGACTTTTTTACAATTTAATTTCAAAGGATGAGATTCATTATGTAAAGATTAACAGGGATCTTGGTTTCTTATGCACATCTTCAACAGTGAGGAAACAATCATTGTAGCTATGAATCTCTTCCATTTAAACAAAAGAGAGAATCCCAAAACTTTTCATTCATCTTATTTCTAAGTGTGTCAATCTATTTTACTTCTAATGACCTAACATGTTCTAATGCAATCTACATCATTTAGAGAAACTTTTACAAAGAAATGTTCATAGAGCACACCTACTAAAAGCACAACGAAATAAAAATCAAATCTAAATACCCATGACTTATGAATTATATTATATATAAAAATATTATAAAACAATGAAATGAATGAACTGCAGCCACCTACAGTTTTTCAAATATTTTGATCATCTCCATCCCCCATCGTCCTCCCTTACACTCTCTTCCTGTTTTATCTTCTTACACTGCATTGTGTTATATATTCTTTTGTGGTGTTAAATATATTCTTGGTTACTTTTAAATTTTTTATTGAAATATAATTGATATACAATAAACTGCAGATTCAAAGTATAAAATTTCTAAGTCTTGACATTTGTACACATACAGGAAATTGTTGCTAAGATCAAGATAATAAATCCACCAACTCCTAAATCCCTCCCCTGTACATCTGATTCCTACCTTCCTTAAATACACTTTCAAAACCTAAGAGAAAAAGTTTAGGACAATCTGTTCTGGAAACTTAAATGTTCACCTTTTTGCAAAATCTTTTCTCTGCAGCTCTGGGGACTATACAACTCAGCAAATGCCCTGAAACTAGACAGAATTACTTCATAACCATCCCTAAAAGGTGACGGTATTTTACATTTTAAAAAATCAAAATACAAATCTAGTTTGAAAGAGGAATTTGATCTTGATTCTCTAAGGCTCCCGGTTTCCATCGCTGACCTGCACCCTAGAAAGGACCCCGAGCCCCGACGTCCCGAACTCGCACTGGAAGCAGCTTCGCGGGTTGGGGGTGGGGTCCCCACGGTGTCACAGAGTCTCAGAGAGGGTGAACCACTTCGGACACTACACACCGATGCCCAGGAACTCGAAAACACGCACTGCCGCTCCAAAGAGCGAGCGGCCGCCAGCGGGAGCGCCAAGGGACCCGCACCCGGTGGCTCCCAGGCCGCTTCCGGCCCGCGAGGGACACGCAGGCGGAGCGGGGCGGGGGGGGGGGGAGTTGACGGCTCGACCAAGGAGGGGCAGAGACCCGGGGGACACGAGCATGAGGTGTACCAAGGTGGGGGGACACGGGGAGGACTCGGGGACACGAGGGAGGTCGGGAGTCCTCACTTCAGCTGGGTTGGGGGGGACAAGAGGGGGCGATTGCCTCAGCCGGGGGTGGCACGAAGTGGTCCCCAGGTCCTCGCCTCCTCTGGGTCGGCAGAAGGGGGACCGAGTCCCCTCCCTCAGCCCCCAGAAAGGAAGGCGGGATCCGCCTCGCTCCTCACCTGGCGGCGGCTTCTCCGCCTGACGCGCCCGCCGCCGCCGGTCCGCGGTGAGTAGTGGAGCAGGTGAGGCCGCGAACCCGGCTCGCTAGGCTATTTACTAAACTTTTCGGCGTGGCCTTGGGCGGCTGGCGCGCCGCGGAGAGCGCTGGGATTGGCCCGCCCGCCCGTCCGCCGCTGACCAGATTGTGACCCGCGGGGCGGGGTCTGAGGCGGGGAAGGGGGCGGTGCGAGACCCGGGGCGGAGGGCCATTGGCCGCATCCCGGAAAAGGGGCGAAGCGGGCGGGCGGTGCTCCTCCCTTCCCGCCCGACCTGGGACAACCCGCGAGGTTACTGCCGCGTGAGAAGTAGCGCTCTCCCTTAAGTGGTGTGGCTGGCTTCCGCGGGCCCGCACACTTTCTGAACCCCCCAATTCCGCGAGGAGTAGTGTAGCTCTGCTGCCAGTGACGGTGGGGGAGGGGTTGTCCCCGAGTTCGCGCCCTCGAGCGCCTAGGGAGGGGAGCAGGTGTGGTCCGTGGGCGGCAGAGGAACATTCTCCCGAGCAGCCCATCTGTATTTTAAATTTTGAAGCTTTATTAGTCATGTAGGGGTTTTGCATTACTTTTGATTTTTAAAAATCTCTATCGCTTGAACAGTATTCTGTGTCTTATAAATAAATCTGCATACAGGAGGTGATTTACCCAACAGCACCCTAGAAAGCAGGCGTTCTGTCTTCTGTCTCGGTTCTTCTTTGGGGGGCGGGTGCCGGGGATCGAACTCGGGACCTTGCGCTTGCGAGGCAGGGAGCGGAACCACTGAGCTAAATCCCCGGCCCCCTGTCTCGGCTCTTGACCCAAAGCCTCACAATAGAAATCTACAGTTCTAAAGTCTAGGACGCAGTCCAGCCTTTGGCTTTCAGAGAAGACCCAAGCCCCCGTCCTTGAATTACCAATTGCATCTTTTGGGGGGTTGCGCGTTTCAGGGTTCATTTCCTAACATCTCTCTGTGTGTTAGGCCTTAAAGTTTGTAGAGAAATTCAAACAGCAAGAGAACTTATGATACCAACTGGCATGTTGTGACTAGGATTTGGTTTATTATAATGCAAATAACTAATTTTGCTGTGTAAACCATTTTTCTAAATAAACGTGTGCTTTGTTATTAAATTAAAACATGGTCCATAGTACAAAAACCTCTCACGATTTTTATTACAACACGTTTTGTCTATCAAAGAAGACTATGCAGAAGGCAAAACTCTCTTCTTGATTTAAAAAAAAAAAAAAAGGTGCTTTTCTGCCGTGTCCAGAATGGAGCAGGTACAATGGTGCATGGCTATAATCTCAGCATCTGGGAGGCAGAGGCAGAAGGATTGCAAGTCTGAGGCCATCCTGGCCTATGTAATGAAATCGGCTCAAAACAAGCAAAACATAGAAGTTAGCCAATTAATACTCATATTCTTTGATTTATCTTCATTTTTAAGTCTATTGTACTTGAAAACACTAGTCAAAAATATATTCATTGGCTAGTAAAAGCTAACACTCCACTGATTATTCTACATAAGACCCTGTATTAAGCAGTTATTTATTTGATAAAGACATCTCAGTACACACATAAATATAGTCAGATGATTTTTGACAAAAATGTAAAGGTAATTTTAATGTAAATACAATATTTTTCAACAAATGGTAGTGGAATAATTGGACATTCATATTGGGGAAAATATACCTAGATTCAGACATTTTGCCTTTTAGAGAAATTAACTTAAAGTGGGACTTAAATGTAAAGCATGGACTAGAAGAAAGTCCATTTGGCCTTGTGTTTCCTGAAGGGTTTTTAGACATAACACAAAAAGCAACCTATACACAAAAATACATGTTGGACTTGATTAAAATGAACTTTAAACTGAGCATGGTGACCCATGCTGTAATCTTAGCGTTCTGGAAGGCTGAGACAGGAGGATTGCAAGTTGGACCTCAGACTTGATAATTTAGCAATTTAGGGAGATCCTGTCTCAACATTTTTTTAAAAAAAACAAATTTTCAAAAGAACTGGGATTGTAGCTCAGTGCGAAGGCCCTGGGTTAAGTCCCTACTATCACAATAAAAATAACCTTGGCTGTGTGAAGGACACTAACAGTGAAATGAGAGGATAAGCCACAACTAGGAGAAAATACTGACAAAATACATATTGGTAGGGGACTCATATCCAAAATATACAAACCACTAATTTCTTTTTTTTTTCTTTAAAACAAAGTCTCACTATGTAGCCCAGGCTGGCCTTGAACTCATGATCCTCCTGCCTCAGTTTTGGAGAGCTAAGATTATAGGTTTGTACCACCATGCTCAACACGATTCTTTTTTAAATGGGCAAAATATCAGACACTTCAGCAAAGAACATGTAGAGATAATAAATGAGAATATGAAAATATATACAACATCATTTGTCAACAGGGAGATTCAAATTAAAATAGGAATTAGGTACTACTGTGGACTTATTAGCATGGCTAGACTAATCCATATGGGACTGGACTGAATTTGAGTTGGAGACATCCTTGTATACTCATATTTAATTTCAGCTGCAAATGGATACATAGGAATATTCATATATGCACATATGTGTGTTTGTGTACATTTATTAGCATATACATATCTTCTTCCTCTGTCACTTGAGAGGACCCAGAAGCAGTCACACCCTAGGAATAAGCAGCACATCTGGCACCTGGATCTTGCCTTGTAATTCCATCCCAATAAAAGGAGCCAGGGCTTCCAGGAAGTGGCTGCTCCTAGGGCTGGGGCAGGGAGTACACAATCCTATCCTATCCTACATGAGGGCATCTTGTGGTGCAGAAAGTAAGGAAGCACTAGGAAACCCTACTGCAGCTAGGGCTATTTCAGAGGAATACAAGGCCAACTGAAAGAGTTCCCAATACCAAAGGTGGAATAATTTGTGTAATAAAATTAATAAAGCAATATTGGATTATAATCCAATCAGTGTGCCCCACACTGATGGGCCACTGACAGGGTTCTCTTGTGTCTTCTCCTGCCCTGGGGATGCCTTTGTGCCGGCTCTAGATCCTGTGCCTGGAGGCCAAACTGGGCTTTCTGGAGGAGCAGCCTTGGGCTTTGGCCTCTATATGTGGGGAATGGCCTGGAAACAGGATGAGGAGCATGTGGGGTTGGGATATTTTTTCTTGGTACCAGCTGTGCTTGGTCACAGAAGATTGGTGACATTCTTCCACCAACGCCATGAGCTGTCAGTGGCCCTTTCCATCCAGTCATCTTTCTAGTTCACAGGAGCAGCTCCCTCCCCTTATCAGTCCAAAGCACAGTCTCCACTGGGCACTTATCAGTGGCACTGGGCAACCCAATGAGAGCCCTGGGTACCAGGCAAATACATACCTGCCCCCTGGGCCCTCAGTAAATATTTATTAAGTGAAGGATTCAGCTTTGTCACTTGGCAAAGTGTTCAAGTCTCCAGAGACCCTTGGGACTGTGCAGCCAAGTGGGCAGCACACTGGGCAGTCAGGGCTGGGCTCAGACTGTGGCTTCTTAAACTTATTAGGTGAGAGGTAAGTTGTTTAGTTCCTTATCTTTAAAGTGGACATAATAATATCTTCTTCACTAAGTTGACTACATGAAAAACAGATTATGCAAAGTGCTTAGCATAGTGTCTGGCACAAAAATAAATGCTCCATAAACAGTAGTTGTGTTATCTAGTTATCTAGTCTAGTCATGACTAAAATTAGACAGCCTTTTGCAATAGATAAATGAGTAAGGACACAGATGGGCTATCAGCAAGCAACCAGAAGTGATTGGTTTACTATGCATGAGGCCTGGGTTTGTTCTCTGGTACTACTAAAAAAAAAAAAAAAGTTATTGGCAAGCAAAATTAAAATAACAGTGAGATAGCATGTCTTACCTCCAAAGCTAGAAAGTTGCTTTAATAAATATATGAAAAAACATTCAACATCACTGGTCATTCGAGAGATGCAAATTCAAACAATGCTGACATTCCATCTCATTCCAGAAAGAATGGCTGCTATCAAGAAATCAACCAATAACAAATGCTGAGGGGGCTGTGGGGAAAAGGAACCCTGCTCCACTGTTGGTGGGAGTGCAGACTGGTGCAACCACTGTGGAAATCAGTGTGAAGATACCTCAGAAAAATAAAACTAGAGGTTCCATTTGACTCAGCTACTCCCCTTCTTAGTATCTTCCCAAAAGAATTAAAACATCATATCACAATGATATATGCACACCCACGTTTATAGGGGAACAATTTGTAATAGGTAAGTCTTGGAAACAGCCCAAATACCCATGAATAAATAAAGAAGATGTGTGGTTTTTTTTATACAGTGGAGTACTACTCAGCCATAAAGCAGGATAAACTTGCATTTCTAGGTAAATGGATGCACCTTGAGACCATACTCTTAAGTGAAGACACACGTTTAAATATCACATTGTTTCTCTGGTGTGAGAAACTGAAAGTGTAAATAAGGACCGAAATGTAAAATAGATATTGGGAAATGGGAAGAAAATGTTCAAATGGAAAGGGGAACAAGGGAAGGGGAGGAGGAAAGGAAGGAAGGGACTAGAAAGAAAAAGAATAGAAGGAAAGAAATGGAAACAAAGATTTTATAAATGAGAGGAAGAGGGATTGAAGGGAGGGGAGGGGAATAGGAAAAAAAGAAGAAACAAAATATATCACGCACCAGGTACAAATTCCCTATGATGAATGTGATCATTATGTATATCTAAAATGTACCAATAAATTTTAAAATTAATAAAATTACACTTGAAACTTTCCAGGACAGAATAAAACAGGAATAGAAGCCTGGCATGATGGTTCGCACCTATAATCCCATTACTCAGGAGGGTGAGGCAGGAGCATCACTGCAAGTTTGACGCTACCTTGGGCTACATAGTAAGTTCAAGACCAGCCTGAACTACATGGAGAGACCCTGTCTCAAAAAACCAAAACAAAACAAAAGAGCAGGAATAACATTTGTTGCTCAAAAATACCAGAATGTAATAGTTTTCAGAATTTAAGTGGATGCACTTCTAGTAATTGTGCTTTTAGTAGTCTTAGAAACTTTTTTTTTTTGGCAGTACTGGGAGTTAAACCAAGAACCTTGCACTGAGCTACATCCCATACCATTTATTTATTTATGTGTTAGTTTGTCTAATTATTATTGTGACACAAAGTCACCAAGTTGCCCAGGCTCAGCTTGAATTAGTGATCCTCCTGACTCAGCCTGAATTAGTGATCCTCCTGACTCAGCCTCCCAGAGTCCTGGAATTACAGGCATGTGCTACCATGCCCAGCTGAAACTTTATTTTCAAAACTTCTGGCTGATGGGTTTGCCCTGTGAACCACACTTTGTCAATCTTACTCTACGTAAAGGGGGTCACCAGTGCCAGCACTGACCCAGAGCTTTGAAGAGGGTGCCCCAGAGTTAGAGAGATGAGGACCATTGCAAGAAGCCCACAGTATCAAGCAGATCCTCTCCCCAGTCCCAGGCTGAGGATCCTTGTGGTGTCTTAGGTGGACCTTGCTGTGTGGATCATGCCCCGGGCCTTGAAAGTGCTCTTGAAGACAGTATGATGAGGGGAGGCCTAGGAGGCACCTTAATAGTCTTTCCACATGTCCCCCTGGGGTTCAAGGGCTGTAGAAGAGAGGGTTGAAGACTGGAAAGGCTACCTCCTTTCCTTCACCCGAACCCCACCAACCCACCCACCCACACCCATACACAGACTGAGCACATTTCACTCCCTTAGAGCTCTGGGTACTGGAGGATCATGGTGTTCTACATCTAATAGGAGACAGTTGTCCTAGTGATGCTATGGGCAACAGAAGTGACAACATAAAGCTTCCCATATGGTCTTGGCAGGGGTTGCATGGAGTCACCAGTGCTGGCCAAGTAGGCTGGCCTGCTGCTGGGCTACCTGTGGCTTACAGAAACGTTCTCAGAATCCGGTGTGGGTAAAGTCCCTTGGAGCCCTCACATCCAATGAGATTCAGGCTTTTTGAGTGGAAAACAGCCTGAGCTTTTGTGTTTTGATCCAGTGGTTCTGACTCTAACCGAGGATTGAGACGCTGGGTTGAGGTCTTGCTACTCAGCGTGGCCGGTGGATAGGCGGCATCAGCATCATCAGACAATTGTTCCAGACCTGTGCGGTAACAAGACCCCTGGGGGATTTTTATGCATCTTACAATTTGAGAAATGTGAGGGTTGGATCCTTCACTAGGAAGTGACCCAGAACAAGGCTTCAGGCCCATGATGCTCAGGATCACCAGCTGAGAGACGGAAGAGTCCAGTCAGAGCAGCGCCCTGTGAGGGGAAAGAGCTTCCTGTCAGGGGAAGAACGGTCTGTTACTCAAGAAAATGGATCCTGAGTCTGGGGAAGCAAAGAAATATGGGGACAACACAGGCCCTGCCCGCAGCTGGAGGCCGGCTGTAGTGAGCCCGTGGTTCTGCCAGTTGTCTATGCACTTTGCCCAGCCTCCTTCTGCCCTGAGCCAGTGATTACCTGAGTCCACACCCCTCAAACTTTGCTCTTCCTTATCTCCAAACCAATCTCAGATCCTGTAACAAATTCAGCATCTCTGCTCACAGATCCCTGTGTTCAGCATGGCCTCTCTGGTATTTGCTCCAGGGGACTCTTCTGGAGAGCCCACCCCTATCTGGGGCCCCACTCTAGCACTGGGAGTGTGAGGTAACAGAGTGCATCTGAAGGCCACTTTCTGGGTTGTGTTAACCAGCCCTCCCCAAGTCCTGCAGGCACTACTGCCTAAGACAGCTCACTGCCCTGTCCCTGCGGTTCCTGTGTCCTCCCCACAACTTCATTGAAAGCCCCTTTGTCAGTCAGTCTTCCTCATGTTGTCCTCACTTGCGTGCATCACCTGTTGAAACCCTGATGCTAGAACCTGGAATGGTCATGACCTTAGGGGAAAATGTGATCCCAATCCCAGTGATGCCCTCTGGGTGAACCCACCAGAATCCAAGATTCCAACATCCGGATACAACAGGCACAAGGAGCTGCTTGCTGCAGAGTTGCATCTGTAGGGGAAACTTCCCAGCAATGGGCAGGACCTAGCCAGCAACCAAAGACTGGAAAGGGAGTGAGCTGCCCTTCCAGGTAGATTTAAGTGAAAGCTTCAGGCCCAGCAAGAGACTTTCCCACACGGACCAGCGGCAAGGCCTGGTGAGCCCAACAGCTCCTCCCAACTCTGCAATGGGGTCTACAGATGGCCCCTTTTTCCTCCTGCACCCTCTCTCAGCTCTCCAAGACCCACCACCTGGAAGCCTGCAGTGAATGTGTTGATTGGGAAGGAGAAGAGGAGAGATTGGCCCTTCCTATGGCCCTGGTCCTCACCTTCTCATCTGACCCTAAGGGTGTAGCTGGGTTGGGTGGGACTAGAACCCACAGGAGCTGCCAGCCTGTAGCTTTGGAAAAGTCTGTGTGCAGATTTCCCAGAGAGGTCAAGGTGGAACATAGGTCCTCACACCATGGGTGATGGAGCAGATAACACACAGGTGGAAGATCCTGCACTAGGTCATGAGAGGTCTGGGAGGCACCAGGCAAGGCCACTTCAGGGTGGGATCTAGCATGGTGCTGTCCAACACTGGCCAAAGGGGCCTGGACAGTCTTAAATTAAGAGTCTCCATGGGGTGGGACACTGAGAGAGGGCTAGGTTTCAGGCAACATGAGTTCTCCAGGCTGGCGCTCAGGTGGCTAAATGGGCCCAGAGGATGCTTAGGGAAGGAGGGCATGTGGCCTGGGTCAGAGATTGAATTTAAACTCTACTGGCTAGAGAGGCCAGACAACCTGAACTCATTCCTTGCTCCTTGCTGGAGGCAGAGCAATAAACCAACGCCCAGGTCTCCACCCTCCCGGAGCTCAGAGTTGCCCTCTTGCCACCTCCAGGACTGATTTGGCAGCTAAGGTGTGGCTGAGTCAGCACGCAGGAGGACTGGTGGCCTGGATCTTGGGAGCTGGGGCTGGCAGCGAGCCCAGCAGAGACACTGGCCCTTTCACACAGCAGTTACCCTGTCCAGGCTGCCCATCCTGGAACAGGTGGGGACCTGAGTGTGACCACATGTCACCATCTGCCCAGAGGTTGCTCAGTCTTAACATGTCCCCCGAAAACCTCTCTTGTCCATAGCAATGGACCCTAGGGATGGAGGTTCTTTGCAGCTAAGGGTGAGGAGTGGCCAAGTGCAAAGTGAGTCATTGCTGGCAGCACAACAAAATCCTCAGGCTGGATCCCCCGGAAGTCTGAATGCTGCCAGCTTGGTATTTGTTCCTAGTTGCTCTGAAGGACCACACAGCTAGGTGTTTAGGAAACAATTAATTAGTGGCATCTCTGACCCAAATACCTCCAATTCTGACTCATTAGTCACTCTTGTACTTGAGGAAGTGGATTCAGAAAAAACATTTAAGATCAAATAATGCATAACTTTGGCTTGAATGTCTGCTCCCCAGGGAGCGCTGGGTATGTGTTCTGCTGTCACTCTGGAGTGTGGATGTTTGTTATTTGGTTATCTTCCTCCTGCCAGTCTCCCACACAACCCCAGTCTGGTGACTTAGTGTCTAGTGTATAATAAGGACTCAGTAAATGTTTAATGAATAAATGCATGAAGATTCAATATAGCTGTTGTAGAAACCAGGAGCTCAAAGGGTGAAATGAAAGCATGAAACTGATCATTTTGAAAGGTCTGAAGTCAGAATGAGAGGACTAGAATAGACATGGTAGGAGGTTTGGTTTCAAGAGAGCAAACAGGAAGCATTCAGACAACATACAACCATCCATGGAGCTTTGTGTTGTTGGGTTTCCTGGCCAGGGTCCTGTTTGTTTATGGGGCTCCCCTCCACTGGGATCAGCTGGCCTGATCTCTGGGTCCAAGGTGCTCTCTCCAGCACACATATACTTGCTCCTGCTATGGGGCAGGCACTGGACTGAGCATTGGTAGGATGCTGGCCAAAGAGGAACAGGAGTTTCCCAAGGGTCCATGTGTGTCAGCTCACATGTAGGAGCGCACACACACACACACACACAGAGTGCAGCAAAGGCAGCGGTGTCAGGTGTGGGGCCATGGTGTGACCTGACAGCGGAAAGCCAAGGCCCTTTGGAGCAGCCAGAGGATGCCATGCCCTGCTGCTTTGGTCCCACCCTAGGCTCCTCTTTGAATCCCTTGCACCTGATCTTCATGCACTTGGAGGCCCTGAGTCTAGAATGCCGCTGGCTTGTGTGTGCCACACTTGGCAGCTGGCACCTCACAAGTGGGCCATTATGACTCTTGTTTTACTCATCTCCACCCTCCCCTCTGCTGCCCTACTGACTTTGATGCTTAGTGTTTGCCTTCTGTGTTACTAACACATTAAATATTTATATGCAATGCCTCGTCTGTGCAGCAGTGCGCTGGCACTAAGCCCCATTGATAAATAAGATGAGTGCCTGTGGCATTCAACATGAGAGGAGGGAGATGATACCTAGCCAATTCTGCACACGGCTGTAATGGCAAGAACATTGGTACCATAGGGTGAAGTGGGAATTGGAGGTAGGCAAACCTGAAGTGCTCATTCATTTTCTCCTCGAAAAACTACTGAAACCTCCATTACATGCCAGGCACACTCCTAGATCCTGAAAATACCACAATAAAAAGCTGGCTCAGGGCCAGGGATTTAGCTCAGTGGTTTTGCTGCCTGCTGCACAAGTGCAAGGACCCGAGTTTGATCCCCGGTACAAAAAAAACCAAAAATCAAACAAACATAAAGCTGGCTCCCCCACCATGTTTGGATTCAGGTTCTTTCCTGGGCCTTCATACTCACTGCTCCCTTGCTTACAAGATCTTAGTCCATCCCCTTAGGTCGAGTTATCTCCTCCATCCTTTAATCCTCAGCTCAAAAGTCGCCTGTGGGAGCTGGCTTCCTTGGCCTCCTCTCTGAGGTAGGGCCCCATTAAGATGCTCTCATAATAGCCTGTAATCTTCTTTCATAGCATTTGTAATTATATATTTATTAGTGGGACTATTTCATAGGTGTTGGTCTCCTTAACCATCTCTGTCAAGGATCATTTATTGTAGTCTTTACGCTATTTAGCACATGGTAATGCAGTTAATAATGCAAATTAAATAGATCAATGGATGAATGGGTGGATGGATGGATGGATGGATGAACAGACTAGAACAGAGGCAGGTACCAATTAAGAGACTGATCTGGTAGTCGGGTCAGGAATGAGATGAGAATGGTGAATGGGCCACAGCAGTGGAAGAGGAAAAACTGAAAAGGAGATTGACAAATGTCAGTCTGCTGGATTTTGTTGTGGTCTCAGGATTGTGGTTTGTGCTTCAGGGATGAAGCACAGAAAAAAATGCAAGGTGACAACCTGGGTTCTGATTAAGAGCAAGGAACTTGGAAATATGGAACAGGGAACCAGTTTGGAGGTGTGGGATAAAGAGGGTGATCTGCTGAATTTATTGTCTCTGTTGAGGCAATGAAGTGGAAATTTCAAATTACTTTTGGCCACTATGGTAGTGGGATGATACTATTGGCTGCCCTAAGAAATAAACTTCATCATTTCAGTGGCTTAATACAACAGAATTTTTATCTTGTTTTGTTTTTGTTTGGGTCCCCCTGACAGCCTAATGCAGGCATCTGAGGTTGCTGTGGTGACTTAATGACCATGATTTAGACCCAGTTTCTTTATACCTCATAGCTCCATCCATCCCACGTTGGCCTCAAAGTATATGTAGTGTCTAGACCAGTAGTGGCAAACCTATGCCATGCATGCTGGAGCTTTTATTGAAAGCTCTAAAAGGTTCGCCATCACTGGTTCAGATCTTCTTCCAAACTTTAGATAGCAGATTCCACATCAAACCATGAGGCCCAAACTTCGAGACTCATACTTGTGTACCCACACCCCTTCTTACCAAGGTGGACAACCAAGCCCAGTGGAAGTGGTGGACACATGACTGGTAAACCCACACTCATCCTAACTTGGAGGACAGAATACAGGTCACATTTTCCAAATTCCCTTGCCACTGGAGTACGAGATGTGAATTTCTCTCTACCAGCCAGATGTACTCACAGGTGATACTGGCTTTTGTACAGAGAGGAATGTGGCAGGGATTGTGGTGGAGGCTACGTGAACTGGAGGATGCCAGTGGCTTTCTGAATTTGGAGGTGGCTCCCTGGAGGGGACTGGGGTGGTAGCTTCTTGTTTCTGAAGCATCCCGATCACACACAGAAGGTCCTGTGGCCTGCAGTTCTGTGTTGTGGTTTGGGAGTCCTTCTGGGAGGTTCCTGTTTGTGTTTGTTTCTTCAGTGCTTCCAGTGATTCTGTGATCTGTCTTTAACCCCTAATGAATGCCTTTCTGTTTATACTAGCTAGAGTGAATTCTGTGGTTGCAGTTGAGAACTCTGACGAACACCCCATGCCAGGGAGGAATACCTCTGCCTGCACATGGGTTCTTCCTGGCAACTTCCAGGCCCTAGGGTGTGAAGAGGCCAGGGCTTATCCTTGCTGTGGGTCTAGAGAAGTGCCTGTTTTCTTCCTGACCTGGAAGCCAGCCCTGCTGGGAGTTACAACAGCCTCCAGGGAGGGAGCTGTTACTCTTCCTGATGTCCCTGGTGGAAAGGAAACAAGGAAGATGTGGAATGTCCTTCCTTCTCCTAGAAGGAAAGTAGAGAGCTATACCCTGCACACCTTTTCAGTCACCTGGACCCAGGGGTTTCTTCTCTGGCTGCAAGTCCTATGGTTGTGTAGTGTGCGTGTGTGTGTGTGTGTGTGTGTACAAATGAAGGAAAACTCCCCTGGGGAATTTGTATAAATCCAATACAATAAAACCTTAGTTTGCAAGCATAATTCTTTCTGGAAACATGCTTGTAATCCAAAGCACTTGTATATCAAAGCAAATTTCACCATAAGAAATAATGGAAACTCAGATGATTCATTCCACAACCCAAAAATATTCATATAAAAATGATTGCAATACTGGAACATAGTACAAAATAATAGAGAAAGTATAAAATGTAACAAAAAATAAACAAATTAACCTGCACTTACCTTTGAAAACCTTCATGGCTGTTGTGAGTGAGATAAGAGAAAGAAGGGTTATTGTGTAGGATGACTTTCATTATCAGGCAATCACTGCTAACTGTTGGCTCAATGGAATCTTTCTTTTTGTGCAACTTTAACAAGGAACCTATCCAATGGCACTTGCTTTGCCCTGTTTTGAAGATTTAGCAGATATGTAACATTGCATTGTAGTTAAACAGATTCATCTCCTGCACTGCTACACCCTTGTTTGGGTGGAGCTTTTCTACAAAATTTTGCAGTTTCCCACATTTTATACATCTCCTTATCTCATTTGAAGTGAGAGATTCGTTCACCTTTCTGTCCTTCTCCTCTGCAGAGATAGCCTTCATAATCTGTTGGTGTTGGGAGACAATCACCCACAATCCTGCAGAGAGAGAGAAAGAGAGAGAGAGAGAGAGAGAGAGAGAGAGAGAGAGAGAGAGAGAGAGAGACAGAAATAGAGACAGAGAGGAACCATTGGCTTGGCTGTGATAATGTGATGTTCTGCATCACATACTACTCATTGCAAGACATCACTCATTTATCAAGTTAAAATTTATTAGAAATGTTTGCTTATCTTGCAGAACAAGTTGCTTGCAAAACAAGGTTTTGCTGTACTTGGTTTTGCCCTCATTGTAACCTTGACTCTAATTCTGTGCTCTGAGCTTGGACACCTAGGCCTTACTGGCTCTGGAAGGGCCACCCCTTCGGGGGACTGAAAGCAAAGCAGGCAAACCAGAGTCGGCCTCTCCTACTCCTTCCCATCTGGACTCTTACACTTGTTCTCTCATCACTCTAGAGCCAGGAATGGCACTCCCACAGGAATGGCACTAGACTAGGAAAACCTGAACTGTAATTGAAGGGTTTCAGGGGACTAGTCACTGGGGACCCCCTACATACCTAGATATTTACCCAATATATCTGCACATGAACATTTATAGTAGCTTTATTTATCAGTGTGAAACTTGGAGGCAATCAGGATATCTTTGAGTAGGTAGATGGATAAATAGACAATTCAGACAATTTGACACTTTGGTAATAAAAAGAAATGAGCTATTGCTGGGTGTGGTGGTACATACCTGTAATCCCAACACTTGGGAGGCTGAGGCAGGAGGATAACCATGAATTCAAGCCCAGTCTGGACTATATAACAAGACCCTGTCTTGAAAAACTGAAAGAAAGAAAGAAAGAAAAAAAGCTATCAAGGCATGAAAAGACAAGGAGGAACTTTAAAAGAACTTTGGAAAGAAAACCATAGGTCAGTGGTTGCCAGGGGATGGAGGGTGTAGAGAAGGATGAACAGTAGGGAAGAGTGGAGTTTTAGGGCAGTGAAATACTGCTATACCACAGCAGTGGGTGTGCATCATTCTACGTTTGTCCAGACCCATAGAATGAAGAAAGCCAGGGTCAACCAGCAGTGAGCTGTGGACTTTGGATAAGAACACTGTGTCCATGATGTGGATTCATCAATCATAACAAATGGATCACTTGGTGAGACCCACACAGCCCTGCTGGTGCCCCACGTACTGACATCTGGGTGTGGGAAGTTGATGACAGGGGCGGCTGTGTGTGAGGTCATGGGGCAAACTGGAAATCTCTGAGGCTTGGGCTCAGTTTTGCTGTGAACCTAAAACAGCTCTGAAAAATAAAGTCTATTTTAAAAAGAAACAACTGACTCCCTTTCTGTCCCCAATTATTCTATCCCCTCGTACTCCAGGTGTAAAGAACTGGTTTTTTCTGTTGCTAAAGATAGAAGCTTGTTTTAACAAAGCACTTTTATTGAGTTAAAATTTCCATACAGTAAAATACACTCATGTTAAATATACTTTTTGATGTGGGGCTTTTTTTTTTTGGTGGTGTTTAGCTCAGAGAATGTTTACACACATAAAACTCCTGTGTAACCACAAGCCAACACCATCCACATACAGAATATTTCTATCACCTCAAGAAGTTCCTTCCTGGCCCTATGCAGTATTTGAATAGCCTGGTTCTAGGAAGCCCTTTCTGTGCCCTTACAAGACTAGTTTTGCCTGTGTAACAATCTCCTACAAAGAGAATTATGTGGTATGGAACTTTTTTACATCTGGCTTCTTTGGATAATATTTTAAAAATATATCCATGTTGTTGCATGTATGAACAGCTGGTTCCTTTTCATTGCTTATTAGGATTCTGTGCATTGATTATACCACTTTGTTTATCTACCTCTGTGGATGGCTTTGGGTTATTATATATAAAGTCACTGAAATTTGAGTACACTTCCTCACATAGGGATATTTTTATTTCTCTTAAGTAGAATAGTGACAGTAGAACTGTAAGGTGTGTTTTAAGTTTATATTTAACTTTATGGGAAATCACCAGATCTTTCCCAAAGCAATTGGACCTTTTACATCTGCCACCAGTGCCCAAGAGTTCACTGTTCTGGATCCTCACCATGCAGGATATTGTCAGTGTGTTATTTCTGTCATTTCAGAGAGTACTTAGATAGTCTGTATGGGTTTTTTTTTTGTCTGTGTGGTTTTAATTTACATTTTCATGTCAACAGTGCATGTGGAGTTCTGTCAATTTGCTTATGTACCATATATATGTATCAGTTATGAAAAGCCTATTTAAATCTTTTGGCCATTTTAAGAAGTTACATTGTTTGTCTCCCTGTTACTACTGAATTATGAGTTCATTACATATTCTGGATACAGGATTTTTTTTTTTGCCAGATATACATATTGTGATTTTCTTTCAACAATCCATGTCTCCTCAATTTCTTAAGTGTCCCTTGAATATTTTAATTTCAATGAAGTTCAATTTATAAAAAAATTCTTTTGTGAAGGATTGAACACAGGTCCTTTCACAGAGCTGCATCCTTGCCTCATTTTTAAAAAATAATTTTAAAATTTTGAGACAGGGTCCGGCTAAGTTGCTCCAGGTGGACTTGAACCTGCTTCATCCTCCAGAGTAGCTGGGATTACAGGTGTGCACTACTACCCTCAATGATGTTTTTTCTCTTATGGTTTATGAGATTTTTGGCAATGTGATCAGGTTCTTCCTGACAAGAACTCTTGTGGCTATAGTAAGATTAAATGAGAGAATGGAGTTTTGGTCTCTAGAGATAAAGAAATACAAATCTGGAGCATCTTAGACAGGAAGAAAAAAATTATGAGGGAGGTTGCAAAGGCCATGACCCTGAGCTAGGACAGTTGAGAACAGTATCAGTAGCTAGTATTCATTGAATGTTTAGTATGTTCAGTTCCTCTTGTACTATTTTTGAATGATTTAACTCATGCAATACTTAAAACCACCCTGTGGCATCAGTATCATTATTGTCCCTATGTTAAATACAGGGAAAATGAGTCACAGAGAGATTCAGGAACTTGCCAAGGTACTAGTTGGCAAAGCCAAGCTCTGACCTGCACAGTCCAGCTCAGGGCTCTTGCCCACAATGCTTTGCTGAGTCTGACCCAGCAGGGCTGCCGACTGACTGGTGTCGGTCAAAGAGGCCCCCACTAGACTGCTTCAGGGGCTCTCACCAGAGTGACCACCAGCCATCTGTGCTGGTGAGCTGTCCAGTCCTCCCCAAGGGGGGCTAAGCCAAACCTGTGAGGCTGTACAGAAATATAGCAGAGGCCTCTGCCTACCCCCAACATTCTCCTGGGGCCTGGTGTCTCTCAAGGTGTGGCCCAAACTCCAGGGTTAGTTTCCATCCCTACTGGGGGCCCCCTCACCCTGTTCTCTGTCCCCCTGGTTTGCATCTCCTGTCTCCAACTCCACTTCCAGTCTTCCCCCTCCATTTTGGTCCATTAGACTTGGACCAGGTTGAACAGACCTCCTGGGTCCCCATCCTACTCTCTGCACCCCACAGGCTGAGGAATGGGAGCATCAGAGACCAGCAGCAGGCTCTGTGCTACCTCTGGGCTGCTGGACACTCTTGATAAAGATATGAAAACACAACACACAGTGAACATGTTTCAAAAGATCATGTGAGAAGGCAAAACATATTTTCACTTAATTTTTTTCTTTTGCAATGCTGGAGATGGAACCCAGGCTCTGGTGACGCTAAGTGAGTGCTACACTCTGAGCTCTACCTTGAGCCCCTCAGTTAAATTTTTAAGCCATGAGAAAAACCTGACCATTTTGAGACAGTTCTTCCTTTGGAGTGTCAAGATAGCATCCGATGTCTTCTCCTTCACAGAGAGAGCAGGTGTGTTTAAGTGTTTGCAGATGCATAGGTGACAATAATAGAGGAGAGACTACAAAATTAGAGCTGGAAAATTATTGTGCATAATTAAAACATTGCTCTCCCAAAGATCTGAGGTTAAAAAAAAAAGACTTTAAGAACACTAAAACCTGAGGGGCTCAAAATGAGAGAGATGAGCTGTGTAAAATATTAATGAAGTCAAAAGGTTTGATAGAGTTTGAAACTAAGGTAAACTTTTATTATAATTCACCTTTAGTGAGGTTGAAGGGAGACCCCCGAGGCCACAATAACCCATCTGTTTTAAGAGAGTTTGTCCTTAATGGAAGATTTTTAACTGTCAAATGTCGGCAATCTTTTTAATTTAATAGTTTGGAATTATATTCTTTTCATTGCAAGGTAATTATGCATGACTGAGGTTCATTTTGGGCCACTTATGTCTCGTTTTCCTCAATGTCATGTGAAGTGTATTAGTGCATCATATTAGGAAAACCCAGCTTTGGAACCATTGTTATGATCACCTCTGACTTTTCTTGTGTCGTGATTGGGTGTGGAGCAATTAACTCCAGCTAAATGGAGCAGATCAGGAGGGGAAGAGCCCGCAGTTGTCAGATGTGCTGGTTGGGCATCTCCTGCAGAAACTGGAATTACTGTAATGCCCCTGGGGAATGGCTGCCTCTGCCAACAATGCTGTGGCCTGAACAGAGCCATAGACATTTCTGTACCCATAAGAACATGGCTTAATGTGCTCCTATCATATCAATATCCTGATTTTCCGGAGCAGAGATGGGATATACAGAGAAAGATGTGATTAGACATAAAACATAGCTGGGTGTGGTGGCACACACCTGTGATCCCAGTACTTATCGGGAGGTTGAGGCTGGAGGATCACCAAGAGTTCAAGGAGATTTCACAGCCAGCCTAAACTACATAGTGAGACTCAGTCAAAAAAAAAAAAAGACATTAAAACATGATAAAATATATCAGCTATGCAGGTGTATTCTCTCTTCCAGCTACAGTGTAAATATCTCATTGTTTATTTTATTAAGTCAAGATAAAGACTGAGACAAGAGATGAATTCTGCAAATTATCTTGGCCCAGGAGAGCCTGCCAGAAATGTCAGGAGTTCTCAGCAGTGAAGCACACAGGAATGAGGTAGTGGGGGTGGGGAGTGGGGGTTTCACCTGGAAACCAGGCAGGACTCAACTGGCCCAGCAGGGCTGAAGGCCAGGTAGGCAATCCAAGAGACTCAAGTCTCTATGCTATAGGGACCAATACCTGGTCTGCTTTGCTGCTGAAGACCACTGGCCTTCCTGATTATCACCCATCTTGGAGCCTGGAGTAGAGAAGAAACTCCTAGTGGGCTCAGGAGGGAGGGAGGGTAGGTATGGACCCGCTCAAGGCAAATGGTTTAGTCCACGTGGTGGGTCTTCCTTAGTTCACCTCCTAGCTAACTGGAATGCTGTTTATTTATATTTCATTTTCTTACTCACCTCACAATGGTAGGAGGAAGTTTCCTAAGATATTCAGCCAACCCAAGAACTTTGTTGTGAAGAACTGAGATGCGGGGGTGGGATGGGAAGAGGGAAGGAGGAGGTCCCCCTGGATGCCTTCCCTGGCATCTGAAGACTTTCTGCTGTTTGGCCCATCACCCCAAAGGCTGCCTGTGCAAAGCTCTGGAGTCTCTGGGAACAGTCTAACCTTTCTTCATTGCCAAGCATCTGGAATCTGCTTCACTCTCGAGGTCCCTTCAGCCCGCTAACGATGTGTTTGCTGGACCGTTGGTGACAGTGATGTGCTGTAGACGATGTGGAGCTGGGCACCCTGCAATGTCCAAGGAATCTCCCCTAACAGGTGCTCCCCAGGCTGCTGGAAGGATGGCAAAGAAGTCCAAGATTGGCAGTGGCTCCTCTTCCAGGGCCCCCTAAGTGGGCTGGGGGGAAGGGCTGCACAGACTGAGGAGTTAAACTGGGGAAATTGTGTGGTGTATGTTAGTGTCCAGGAGTGCCTTTAGAATAAAGTCCCCCATCCTTACAGTATCTTCCAAAAAGCTTCCAAATCAGAGAAAAATAATAAAGATCCTTTTCAGGACAAGGAATTTTGTGCAAAAAGGAAAAGGGCCTCCCTTTCTCCCAGATGCAGCACCTGCCAGGTAGATACTTCTGCTCTTCACTGTTTTTTCACCCATGTGCTTGATGCACACAGTCACACGTGGTGACTCTCTTCCTGGTTCCTTATGACATGGCCCCACAGCGCCCTCTCACTTCATCTCTCACTGCCACTTTCTTTATTTTGACATCAGACACCTTCCATGGCTCCACCGTGCCACCAGCTCTGTGGGACGCATCTCCTGTGTTGTTACCTGCCTCAGTGGTTCACTCTCTATCATTATTGCTGAGCAATAGCTCATTTGTATGTGAACTCTGGTTTGTTATTTAAAGTTCTACTGATGGACACCAGAGTGGTTTCTAGTCTGGGACCATTATGAAAAACAGCTGCTAAGAGCATTTTTTTCAAGGCTTGGTATAGACATGCATCTTCATGTCTCTTGGGTAAATACTAAGTGTGGAATTACAGGTCATATGCAAAAACAGGGCTGGGAGAGCCTGAGATCACACCCTGGCCTCCTCACCCAGGCTGGAGGAGAGGCCATGTCTGTGCACTGCGGGTGATTTGGTAGGGACACACAGTGGCAGGACTCCACCTCTGGACTCAAGCTGTGGGAGGTCTCCTGCTCTGAGCTCAGCCCTGTCCATTGGAGGGTGGCAACAGGAAGGGAGTCTCACCTGCAGCATCCGTGATAGACCCATTCTACCTGTCCCATTCACTCCCTGGGATGCTGCTTCTCCTCTCAGGGGACAAAATCCTTCACCTGCTTCTCCTAAGTCTGCTATAGTACTCCCTAGATCTCCCCTCCTGGGCTTAGACCAACCTAGTTGGGGTGCACTTTGCACTCAGGTTTGGTCTGATACCCTCAGGCTGAGTGCTCACAGGTAAAGTCCTGAAATGTTTTGCATTTAAATGTAGCTATAACTCTCTACATGTTAAAAATGTCATTTGGATCCATTATAATATTTAGTACACAAGAACATAAATATGTCACAAATCTTATAAAAATGCACACTTTCATTGGAAATACATCTCTTAATGAGAGAGATGAGACTTTACATATTATTTCCTCTATTTATATGAGTATTTCTTTTTGCTAGAGTTCAACATCAATTTTCTTTTTATATTTTTATGACCATAAACACTGAGGTACTTTTAAAAAATTAAAGTTTTATTTTATATAAATGTTATTCAATTAGTGATCTGCCAAAGTCACATAGTGGTCTACAATCACAATTGCTTTGAATGATTTATTAGCTGGTTGTGTGACTGGTTCTTAGTGATGTTTTCTGCTGTCCTTCTGCTTTGGCACCCTGGAAGTTTTCATTCCCCGGGGGAAGAGTATCATGGGAAAGAGCAGAGGTGTGGAACAGGGAATGGGAAAGGAACCCACAGCTCCATCTTTTTTTTATTTTTTATTTTTTTTATTTTTATTTTTTATTTTTTTTTCACAGCTCCATCTTTAAACATTGTTCCTTGAAGGCTGTCTACATTCAGAAAAGAGAACACACAAAATTGAGGCTCCTCCTGTAGCTCTGCCTGGTTTTCTTGCAAAGCCGCTGCACATTCAGAGCTGAGTGTTCCACCTGCTCCTGGTTTTTGACCCCACCTCCCCAGCCCACCTTCTCCGTCTTGTACGTTGAAAGACAACCTTGGGCCCCTAGGCACTGCCCCACCTCTCATATTTTCTAGGCCCATAGAGCCTCAAACTCAGCATGGCTTCCTCCTCTCCACCTAACAGGCTCTTCTTGGGTTTCTCTCCAGACAGTGTGTCCCTCGCCCACTTGGGTCATTCTCAGGCCACTGGTCACTGTGCGTTTGTTTTTTCTTTTCTTTTCTATCTGCAGAATTAGAGATCAAGCCCAGGGCCTCGCCCATGCCTGGCCCACACTTTACACTCCTTGCCCAGGGTAAGGGGTTGCTCTCTTGATGCCTCTCAGATCCACCATTTTGTCTCCATCCTCCTGATCTCCACCCTAATTTGGGTCCCAGGCATGTCTCTCCTAGTTACAAAGGATCTCAGGATCTCAAAAGCACACTCGCCCGGCTCTGTCATTTCTGGCCCTCTCGCACCCTGTTCCCGGCCTCTTCTCTCTACACTGCAGACTCAGCTGAGTGGGTACCTTGCTTCGGGTCCTCCTGCCCACAGGATGAGGTCCGCTCTTCTTAGCGTGCTTGGAGACATGGCCCTCTGAGACCCACCCCTCTGCTTCCAGCTTTCCCGCTCTGACTATGGATAGCACCCTGCTTCAGTCAAAACACTACATCCCTTCCCCGACGACTTCTCTTCGCTTTTCCACCCCATCCCCTGTGCTGGGTCCTGTGCCCAACTCCTCGTGATTTCCTCTGCCAGAGCCAATGGAGGTGGGGTTTCTGGGTGTCCGCGACTGGGGCTTCTCAGTCCCGTATCCAGCACAGGTGCGGGGCTCCGCTGCAGTTCTGGCCGGCATAGGGAGGGGGCGCCCGCCGAGGCTCCGAGGTTGCCCTGGGCGACCGGCTGTTGGGGAGCAGCCAGCCCAGACCGGCCATAGGAGCCCCAGTAATCCAGAGTCAGCCTAGATACTGATTCCTAGTTTTTTTGTTTGTGTGTTAGGATGAGTTGAGTTGTCAAAAGGTAAGCTTATTCATTCCTACGCTCATGTGAATGTAAGGGAAATGTATAGCAGTATTTTCTCTACATATTTTGGAGCTAGACAGCTCTGGTTTTTAGTCCTGGTTGTGCTACTTACTAGCTATGTGGCCTGTCAAGTCCTGGATGTCCTGTTTCTCCTCTGTGAAACGTTAACAGTACCTTTCATAAACCTGAAATGAGATGGGGTTATATAGTTCTTGGCATAAGTCGTGGCACCTAGTGGGTTTTCAGGAAATAATTCATTTTCCCCTTAAGAAATCCTTGGGTTACCTTGAGCACTTCCCCGACACACCCTGCTCTCTGTTGTGGAATGACCTCTAGGTCCACTCTGGCCTGGGACCCACCTGAGGCAGCCTTCACCTACTTTTCTGTCTTCCGCTCTGTGCTAGGCACATGACAAGAGGTCTCTCGGTGTCTGCCTGGGCTAGAGCTCAGCCCTGAGGCGAGAAAGGCAGTCTCTTGGGGCTGCTGTGGCCTGGAGCCAGCTCTTCCTGGCACATGGTGGCCCATACTACTTGTGGGCAGGAGACTGCAGGCTGGGACTGGCTGTCCAGGTGTAGCTGGCAGGGAGGTCACAGGAGCACAAAGGGTGGATGGCTGCAATCACCTGCCTCTGAGCCTGCAATCACCCACCTCTGAGCCTCTGCAGTCACACTAGTCTCTGTTGGGGGGATTAAGGGATTAAGGCACCTCCCTGAGAGGCCTTCCTAAGATTGGGATGATGAGTACATTTCTCCAGGATGCCAGGCCACCCAGGGAGGAAGGAGGAGCTGACGCTCTTGGCTTTGTGCACTCAGAGTGTTGGGGTGCTTCTGTAAGGCTGTGGGTGGGGGACTTCTGTGTTGATCCCCTTCATGGGACCGAGAATCCCTCTGCATCTGGGTGAAAACCTGTCCCTGCCATGGGGATGCAGCTCCGGGGATCTTAAAGTCCCCAGTTTGGCCAAATGTTTGTGTCTTCTGGGTCCTGTTTGTGACTTTTTCTTTATATATGTGATAATTGTAGGCTGAGAAAAAGGATGTAGGAATAGAAGATCCTGGAAAGCCCCGAGTTTTTCTGATGTTGGAGCAGAGGGGCTGCTGAAACCGTTACCAGAGATGGAGACAGGATACCGAGGACTGCAGGATGGGGGTTTCCTTTGGAAGTCACCTTGCACTAGACAGAGGGCTGCCTCCCAGGGGCACTGGGAAACACAGGCTGCACTGACATTCAAACTTGAAGGAGCTTCTATTTTTAAAAAAGTTTTATCATGAAAGAAATTAACATAAAATAGAATGAGTAGTATATTGGAATCTCATGTGCCTCTCATGAATTTCCAATATCTTGCCTATTCTTATTTCTCCTCTCCAAATTTTTTTTGCCATAATAGAAACAACTCTACTAGTTTATTTTAGGAAACTACTAAGACCTTATATAAAAATCTGTGATAAGAATCAAAGGGTTCTTAGGGCAGGGAGGGGATCTGGAGATGCTCTGGCCAACTTCCTTAGGTGACAGGTAGAAAATCTGAGGTCTAAGAGGAGAGCCAGCCCTGAGGCCAAGGCTGACTCTGGCTGGAAACCAGGCCCTAACTTCTGAATCTGGATTCATCCTGCACTACACAGTGAAGCATGCAGGCTACTGCAGCAGAGCTGCTCTGAACTAAAGAAAGTAGCAGAGAGCCCTGCAGGGTCCCTACGTGCTGGGAAGAGGATGGAGCAACTCACAGGGGCACAGGGAATTGCCATCCATGCCTAAGTCAACTCCATTTGGTCCTTACTTCTAGGAATGGTGGTCTGGCCACCATGAACCCTGTGGGAGGTTCAGGACAAGGAATTGAAGCCAGTGGCAGAGGTGGACCTGCATCGACGTCTTGGAATGTCTTTTTGCAGCCCAGGCCCTTCTGTCTGCTTGGCTAGATCCCTACAGGAGAGTGGGCACCCACATCTGGGTGCTCACAGCTGGGCCTTGCTTTCTGAAGCCCAGCAAACATTTCTTGCAGCTCTATCCTGAGAGGAAAAAAAATCCCAGTGAGGACAGTAGATTTGCAAGGGGAAGAAATATGTCTCCTTGATAAGATGCAGTCACTGACATAGTACTGTGGCTCTGGGATCAGGACAGAGAATGTGGATGTCTTCCCTGGGGTGTCTGGAACTGACATGGGCAGGGACAGGGACACTTTGGCATGAAGCCTTGTCTGGAGTGAGCCTCTCTCACCACCTGTCCACACAGCATCTTGGGGGGTAGGGACTCTACCCACAGGGTCCTGCAAAGTACTGGGGTCACATGTGCTCTAGGTCCCAAATATTTAACTTCCAAAGGCTTAGGGACACCAGTGCAGCCAGCAGGGAGCAGGGCTGGGGAGACCTGTGCTTCAGAAGGCTGAGTGGGCCCAGGTCCAGAGCTACTCTTCAATGCTTTCTTGGGGTCAGGGATCCTCAGAACACATTTATCGTTGCTGTTATTTACCCAGTTTATGACAAAGGAACTGAGAAACCTTCTCCATGGCCACAGAGCTGCAATGAGACCACTGTCAAGGAGCTGCATGTGAGACAGTGAGGAGCAGATGGCCCAGTGACGCTGTGACCATTGCAGTGTGTAAGCCCCTGTGACACAATTACCTATTAACACATCCTCAGCCAGGTCCCTGTTGGTAAGCAGCACGTAACTGTTTATGCATATGCAGTGCATGCATTATGGCAGCACAAAAGTGCACATTTGCTTGTAAAGTGCCAGTTTGTTAAATATAAACTTTATAGACTTTGATAGACTTTACAGTCACCTTTGAAATAATGAAGTTGCCATCTTCCAATTTGATATTTTATCTGTCTAACAGACAGCAAATGTTTCATCCTTAGTTTGCGGGTTGATCAGACCAGCCTGTGGATCTTCCCTCTGACCGGCAAGATTGCTGACAGTGCAGTTCAGAGCAGTCACCCACATCAGACTGCAAAGCCAAACCCTGTCACTTTCAGAGTTGCACCAAACAGAACAATCTAGCTTATCATGCTGGATTTGTTTTCAGATGGTTTCAGAGATGCCAATAGTGCACATTTTTCCTATTACAGTCAGTTCATGGTCTAGCTTTTAATACATTTAAAGTAATAGTGTGTGTGTGTGTGTGTGTGTGTGTGTGTGTGTGTGTTGAGAGACAGGGACAGAGGAACTCAGCAAAAAAAAAAGCTCCCCTGTCTTCAGTTATTTTGTAAGATAAAAGAATTATCTGTTGAAGCAGACATTATTTTTATCGTCTGTTAATTTGCTATTTTCTTCGCCAAAAAGTTAGTCTTCCCTTTTAGTGAAATATTCTTCACAAAGCCAAATGGGCATGATCTAATAACTCTGCTTCTAGGCATATATACTCAAAACACTGAGAGCAGGGACTTGAATAGATACTTGTATGCCAATGTTCACACCAGCAGTGTTAACAATAGTCAAAACATAGGAGTTAACTGGGGTAGTGGTGCATGCCTACAATACCAGCTACTTAGGAGGCTGAGGCAGGAAGACAACAACTTGGAGACCAGCCTGGGCAACTTAGTTATGAAATGGCTGGGTATGTGGTTCAGTGGTAGAGTGCTTGCTTAGCATGTGTGAGGCCCTGGATTCAACACCCAGTGCTTCAAGAACAAAACAAAAGCAAAAACACATACACAAACAAACAAAAAACATAGTAGCAAAGCAAGTGTCTTCCTGTGGATGAATGGATGAACACAATGTAGTAAATACATAGGTAGGCTGTGATTTAGCCTTAAAAAGGCAGGGAACTCACACATGTTAAAATACAGGTGAACCTTGATGACATTATATGCTGAATGAAATAATCCAGGCACAAAAGGAAAAATATTGTGTTATTCCACTTATCTGAGGTATCTGGGATACTCAAATTGATGTGGAAAGTAGAAGAATGGTTACAAGAGGGTGGTGTGGGGAAGGTGAAGCGTTATTATTCTTATTATGTTTATGGTGCTAAGGATTGAACCCAGGGCTTTGTGCATGCTAGGGAAGTGCTCTAACTGAGCTATGTCCACACCCCAAGTTATTGCTTACTAGCTATAGAGTTTCAGTTGAAGATGACGAAGGTGTTCTGTAGATGGATGCCAATGGTTGCACATCAATGTGAATGTCCTTAATGCTACTGAATTACACACTTGAAAATGGTGAAAGTGGTAAATTTTATTATTACTTTTGCAATGCTGGGAAGTGTATATCAGGATTCTGCATGCTAGGCCAGGACACTACTACAGAGCTCTACCCCACCCCCTCCAAGTACATTTTATATTATCTATATTTTGCCACAGAAAAAGGCAAATGGCTTTTCTGCTCAACACTTGTATTAAAACTCAATTCTAGCCTGTTTGCTGCAAATCCCATGTACTGCCTTATTACAGGGCAATTCATTCCAACCAATCACAAGGCAGGCTCAGGAACTCCATTACTTTCATGTATCACTAAGGAGATGCACGCTGCCCACATCACTGGGAAGCCACAGAAACATGCGCCCTGGCCACATGTGAAAGCCACATGTGCTCTAGCAAGGAAGCAAGAGACTGGGGAGGGGTCAGGTTGCTCTTGTGGGAACCAACTCACTTGTGCCAGAGTTGACTCCCTCTCCTGAGATGGCGTTGCTCACCCATGAGGTAGAGATTGCCATTACCTGAGTCCTCCCCACTGGGCCCCATCTCCTCTTAAAGCTGCCACACTGAGGACAGAGTTTCCATCATAGGGACAAGCCATGTCCAAACCATAGCACTGTTACCAAACTTAAAAACCTTGAGGAAGGACCCAGATTAGCCCTGGTTGGGTCAGATACTTACATCAGGACCAATAAAAGATAATCAGGGTGTTGGACTTTGTTTTTTAGCAAATCTGATGCCCCCGGTTGGAACCTTATAATTGCAATTGGTGAGTGGAAAGTTTATCAGAAAAAGAGAGATGCTGTTTCTAAAGAGGAAAAGGGTGTATGGCAGACAGGCATCAGTGATATAGACACCTCACCCAGTGACCAGATCAGAAAAGACCCGTTGTTTTCTTTACCTAGGGAGGGACTTCTTGGCAGTTGGGACAGTAATTTGGCTTATCCAGCAAATATTCGCTCCTCTTGCTGGAAGATTAGCCTATGATTTGCTATCTCCAAAGGAGTGTTAGTGGATGACTCAGGAGGAGACCTGAAATGTACCTCTGTTGTAGACTTGTGCTTCTGTGGCTTTGCCATCTGAATGAGGAAAGTCTGCCCCATGGAAGCTACCAGAGCCCCAAGAATGGGAGATTCGGGGACAGAGCCAGTGAGCTGACCCACAGGTCTGGGCTCGATGCCAATCAGTCCTAGTTGATCTGCAAACTGGTGGGCAGGGTGTTGAATGGTTACTGGCAGAGGGTGCTGAGGTTTGGGGGATTTTAGTAGGCAGTAACATAGTAAACTGATACTTATGGCATCTTATGATGTCTGAATATTTATGTTCATAAAAATCTATATGTGAGTATTCATAGCAGGTTTATTCATAAAAGCCAAAAATTGTGAACAAACCAGGTGTACATCAAAAGGAGAATGGATAACAAAGGATGGAATATTCACACAATGAAACATTTTTTTTCAGTTATAAAGAGGAACTCATTACTGATATACAGTGGACCCTTGACTTATGAACTCCATTCATTCACGAGGGCTGGTTGTAACTTAAGTTGATCAGTGAAGGCTCAGGCTCCTCTACACAGCCTTCAAAGTCTCTCTCCTGTAAACGGGCAGATCTCAGTGTCCTTAGAGAGACACTGGCCCAGGATTTCTCAATTAACCCCACACAGGAAAAGATGTTGAAATATTCCTTCCAGAACTCTTTAAGGATTAAATCTGTATCTGAGACCCTCTGGAAGCACAAGTGGCTGGCATTCAGGTCATAGCTCAAGACTTTGGTCCTAAATTAAAACTAAAATTCCAGTCGTAACCCAAGTTGTTCTTATGTTAGTCCAGTCATAACTTGAGGGTCCACTGTACTCAAAGATGTGAACATCAAAATCATTATGCCAAGTTAAAGAAAGTAAACATGAAAGGGTACATACTGGTTGGCTTCATTTATATGAAATTCCAGGATGGGAAAAATCTATGACTACTATAATGATAGGCAGATTGATAGTTGGCTGTGGCCAGCGAGTGGGAAAGGATTGACTGTAGAATGGCCTGAGCAAATATTTCTGGGTAGTGGAAATGTTTTATATTTTTGTAGGGATGTTTGAATTTGCAGGGTTTTTTTTAGAAATTACACATCAATTAAATCAAAGTTGATTTAAGAAAAATCTCTGTTATTCTAACTCCAGTTTCCTCAGGAACAAATCCACTAAATAGTATTGTCTGAATGTCTTTTCTAAAATGCAGATCCAACAGTGCTACTCTCGTGGTTAAAATCCACCAAACATTTCTGGTTTTTGCTCAGTCTCAAACACCTGAACCAGTACACACAGCCCTGAGGTGCTGAGTTCTGCTTGCCTCTTGCAACTCATCCACCCCTGGAAGTCTCTGTTTCAGCCCATTAGAAGTGGAGTTCTTGGCCGGGGATTTAGCTCAGTGGTTCTGCCGCTTGCCTCTCAAGCAGAAGGACGCGAGTTTGATCTCTGGTACAAAAAAAAAAAAAAAAAAAAAAAAAAGAAGTGGAGTTCTTGAGACACACTGCTGCATATTTACAGAGCTATGCTCTCTGCCTGGATCTCTCTGCATCCATGAGAGCCGCCTCCAGGACAGACCTCCTCCAGGAAGGCCTCCCTGTCTCTTCTAGGAAGGATCTTCCTGTCATTTTGTGTCTTGGCACTTCACATCCTGCAGTTGGACTTTGCGGTCTTGTTTGACACCCATCACACTGTGTGACTGCAACACACCCCAGTCGACCTGTGTCCCTGCAGCCCAGCTCAGGCCTGGCGGGGGGTTGGGAAGTTTGCCCAGGAGTTGGCTGTCTGAACTTTACTCCCTGGTGTGTTTAAGCCTTGACTTTTGCAGAGGACTGCCCCTCTGGGGCCAGTTCCACATTCTGTCCTTGACTACTTCTGCTTCTTTGGTTTGGCTAAACTTTTTCTCCCACTCAGGGTAGTGGAAAGTCCATGGCCCTCGGCCCTAATCACTTAAATGTCCTATTTAAATAGGCTTCCTCCTGTACTTCCCCCAAGGTGACATTTAAGGAAAGAAGAGCCTTTTTCTTTTGCATTGTTGAGTAAAGTTTGAAAGAGAAACTAGTAGTTTTGGTCACAATCTCACCCTGATTACGAAGCAGGCCATTAGTCAAATACTCAGGGTTATGGCAATGACAATAATAGATACCACTCTGCCAGTAACCATTCAACACCATGTCCTCAGTTTCCAGATGGATTGGGACCGATTTGTGATGAGCTCTGGAACTGCTAGTCAGCTTGCTGGCTCTGCTCCTCGAATCCCCATTTTGGGGCTCTGGTGGCCTCCATGGGGCAGACTTTTCTCAAGGAGATAGCAAAGGCATAGGAGCACAAGCCTCACCACATCTACCACAAACTTAGCAAGTACCATCACAGAACTGGGTCTTCTGGAGGAATAGAGGATAAGAAAGACAATTCTCTCCCTCAGAGCACTGTGGCCTGGAGCCCCACTCAGACAATAGGCTCACTGCAGTGTGAGGCGCCTATTGCCCATCCAGCACTCACTGAGAGATTTTCCTAGCTGGGGTGAATAGGGAAGGCTTTATTTGACTGGTATCTGAAGGTGGAGAAGATCCAGAGACATGGGAATGACAAAGAAAAGCTGTTTTAGCTACAGAGGATTGGAAGAAGCATGGCTGACTCCCAGAAGCACTTGGCAGGCTGAGGTTAGGTTGATTGGGATGCTGACTCAGAGCACAAAGAACCCTGAAGAGTTTGGGTTCCTTGTCACAGGCAATGAGGTGCCCTTGGAGGATTGTGAGCTGTGAGTGGAAGTAATAATGGACACTAAAGTAAGATGCAGAGAGAAAGGAAAGACCATTCTGGCCACACAGTTGTGGGCATGGGTGTGGAGAAAAGGATGAGGCGGTACAATTAGTGACATTATTGCCCATTTCTCTCAGATGGTTGATCTTATGCAGGGCTATCCATAATTCCAACCTCTCTGCTGCCTTCCTTTTCCCTGGTTCTTTTTTCCCATCTTTTACCCTTTCATCTACCTTGTGGTTTCTATATCCTTTGTTAAAGCATCCAATCCCACTATCCCAGCTTCATGACACTTCCTCCTTCCCTGCCACATAGAGATGCTCTTTGCTTGTTCCTGAGTAAACAGGACCATTAGGGAAAAATCCTGCTTGCTGGCTGTACTTTTGGGACTTCCTGGAGACTATTACCCTGAGATAACTCCAAGCTTCTCCCAGGGACATATCACTTCAGGCCTCTGGGTTTTCCTGATACGGTGTGAGGGTTCACTTTCCTCCAGTGGGTTTTCTGACCATTGTGGCCCCATGGGACCAAAAGAGATGATGGGGACATGCAGGTGGCTTCTCTGCACCTTCCAGCTCCTCTTTGTGCTCTGTGTCACTTTGAGGACTGTTATTCTCTAGAGGCCTTGGAATAGGGGAGCAGCCAGGCTAAATTTAGGAAGCTAAAGAGCCAACCAGGGGTAAGGGGTTCCCTTGAGTCACCTCCTCTGATTTGGTGAAAACCCAGAAAACTTCAACTTCAACCTTTGGGAAAAAGGGAAGTCACATCAGTAGTCTTCCCCAGGTCATTGCCTTGTCCTGGAGATTGCATTTTTTTTAGCTGTTCATTGCCAGGCCTTGGGGTTCTCCACCTGTCTTCATCAGAAGTTACCGTTGGCAGATGTGGTCTCAGTTTTCTGGTCTGGCAGAAAAAGCCCCAGTTGTATGAATCATTCCAGTAAAAATGGCACACCAGGGAGCAGATCCCTACATGTTAGGCCAGGAGAAAAGCACATTATCATTGTTTTAAGCCCCTGAGTGTTGAGGAGGTCGTTTGTTACAAAGCAGTAGATAACTGGAACATGCATGTGTAAGTGTGGCAGCATGTATAAGCACAATGAAAGCACATGAGATTGTAGTTCATATAGATGAGGGGTGATCAAAAACTACAGTGAATGTTTAAGTTTAAAAAATTATTACACTGAAAGATGCATTGTCACTAATGCCTCTCAACATACTCCCCTTGCTTTGAACATACTTATCCCACCATTCTCGCCACTTTCTGAAACAGTGCTGGAAATCCTCTTTTGTGAGTGTCAATTGTGCTGCTGTGGTTGCCTTGATGTCCTGAATCAACTCAAAATGTTTACCTTTCGTGGTCATTTTGACTTTGGGGAAGAGTCAGAAGTTGTACAGTGCTAGATCCAGTGAACAAAGTAAATGAGGGTACAGTGTGATGTTTTTACTTGACAGAAATTGCCTTACCAGAAGTGATGCATGACAGGAAGCACTGTCATGATGGAGGATGAAACCATTTGCCTATTTCTAAGACCATTCTTTATGTACACGATTTCTTAAATGCTCTAAAAAGCAAATTATGGTATTCAGTGTTCACCATGGTGCTCCTGGGTACAAACTCAGCTTGCATAACTCCATCAAGGTCAAAAAACACAGTCACCATGACCTTGATGTTGGATCTTGCTTGATGTGCTTTTCTCACATGAAAACTGAGTGATTTCCATTGAAAACTCTGATCTTTGGTCTCAAGATCATAAAAACATAGATCCAAGTTCCATCTCCCTTGATGACATTTTTTAAAAAGCTGGAATCTGAAATAGCACAATCTCACATCTGCAGTCAAACTAACAAGATATCATGTTAATGCATTGTTTGTGGTCTATGATTTATAGCACACTTTAAAATACACTTCTTCCTATGGCAGCTCACACTTGACTGACCATGCCGGACAAGTTAAAACTTGCCATACATCTTTGCTAGGGTTCCATGCACTGCCTCTGTATTGAAGATCCCTGCTTCTCCATTGGATGGTACTCAGCAGCAGTGTTCACTATATATTTTGATCATGTGATAATCATCACAACAATGAATACAAAACACATTAAAAGTGGAAGAAATTCCTAATTCATTATTAGGCTGACAAATGCCATGGGTACTTCTGCGTGTGTGTGTGTGTGTGTGTGTGTGTGTGTGTGTGTGTGTGTGTTGCTAGGAATTGAAACCAGGGCCGATGAAACATGCTCTGCCACTGAAACATGTCCCCAGCCTCCCAGGTCCATATTAAGTGTGGAAAGGTATGATAAATCAATTTCAGCCAGCTCCTCTTGGCCCACAATAGAGCAGGGTCACATGTGTGCATTTCCCAGAACCTCAGAATTGTTCCATGGCCTCAAACTGGGCTCAGGCCCTAGCGTGAAACGCAAGGAATGTCTCTATATTTGAAGCTACTGCAGTAATCTCTTTTAGTTATTTTTTTTCCTGCAGAACCTTGGACTAGTTACAATATGGTAAAGTTTCTTCTAGACTGAACACTCTTTTGAGGAAAGAATTTTTTCTTCAATGGTTGGAATCAAACCAAGGGCTTCATATGTGCTAGGCAAGTGCTTTACTACTGAGGTACATCCCTAGCACAGAAATTTTTATCTCCAGCACCTCATGCAGGCCCGGGTACAGTACATAGTAGTAACTTAGTGCACATTTATGGAATAATGGATACACATTTGGCTTCCAGGTCCCGCCCAATGTGGTCAACCTGCTCAGAGTGTACTTAGGGTGAACTCAATTTCGTGCAAAATTCTATCCATAGATTGAGCAGTTCAGAGGACAGAAATTAGTCCCTAGAGCCTGTAAGTAGGCCCCAGGGAATACAGAAAGACTGCAGTGGCATGGAGGAAGGACAGCCCCATGCCTGACACTGCTTTGTGGTCAGCTACTTGCCTTTGATTCCCCCTCACTTCCCTCCATCCTCCACCCTAGCCCTTTTACACTTTATATACAAAAATAATTCTTTGGAGTTTTTTTGGGAAAAGATTTTGTCTTTCTCTTTCCTACCTACCCTGGAAAAGCAATTATTTGGAAACTTCTCAAAATACATCAATACAAGCCACAATATTTGAGAATTTTTAAAGCAACTCCTTTTTTGATCCAGATCAGAAATACGAAGCCCTAAATATAGTTGGACCTAGCTATGATGTAAGTGCATTTTACTTATTCAGCAAAGATCAACTACTTGCCTTTCTGAGGTCCAAGCTAGAGCACTGGATGGAGAGAAAAAAAAGAATGCTGAACTCTAACTCTTAAGCCATGAGCTTCTATTATTTTTTCATAAATGTTCAGCACCATGTGAATGTAACAGGAGAAGAAAACCCAATTGTCCCATTATTTTGGTGGTTTTTACGATGCCCAGAGATGTTCTGAGGTGAGGAGCCGCTTGCCCTTCACTTTATACCCCTGCAGACAGAGGGGCCAGTCTGGGAGGACTTTCCCAGGGGAACTCCGGAGACATAGGCTGCCACAAAACTGTAAGCTCCTTATTCTTTATGGATCCCATGTTGATCTGGGTACTCCTGGAAGTAAATACCATGAGGCAGTAGGTAGGTGTGTGAGAGGTCAGGAGAAGTGGAAGGAGAAGAGGCAGTGAGATGCCAGAGGCTATGCTATGCAAACTGACCATGTGACACAGAGAGGGAAGAGAGGTGGAGGAAAGCCTTAGACTGCTGCGAAGTGTGGAAAGATTTCTACAAGCTCAGCGGCTCCTGAACCAGTCACTTGTCAAGGGAGGTTGACTTGTAGGATGGTCTTCATTTTCCTGCCCTGCTGTCACTGGCTGGGAATGGTCATGGGACACAGGAACTCAGTGCATAGTAAGGGGCAGAGTTGCAGGGAAGTGATGGGTCTGGACTCAATTATCCACATAGGAGGTCAGCACCCTAAACAGCCCTCTCCCTTCCTCCTTAATTCTGTGGTGACAGGAATACAAGTTTCACACTAATTTTCTTCCATTTGCAATCAAAGTCGCTTCAGGTAGGGATGGGGGAAAAAAGTGAATCCAAATTTTTCAGAAACCATGAATCCTCTCCTTCTCCAACCACTGCCTCTTCAGTGTGCAGCTGCCAGACAGGAATGGCTCCCCACCTCCCCCAAGGACTTGGAAGCTGCTGTAATTGCTATGTACTCAGGGGAGGAGATTCAAAATCCACCCCAAAGTCCCCAACATTCCTCTGAGCCACTCATTTCACCATCTCTGCCAAGCTTTGCTCAGAATCACTGCCAAAGTGAAATAAAATGACAGATCTGCTGTTCACTTCAAATTGTGCACTTAGGAAGTTATGCACTCACTGGGTAGAGAGGGGACCGGGAGCCAGATTCCTCATTAGTCCATGAAAGCATAACGGGGAGCTTGCTCTGCCTAAGCACCTACATTTCAGGAGACATGGTGATAGATTGTCTCTTTTTAAAAAATTTCACCTCAACTGCGAGGTTAGTGTGGATTACCTCTCTCTACCAAGAAAGAAGCCCTGGCCAGGCGCAGAGTGAGTAGGGAAGACAGATTTGGCTGGGACTCTCACCTAGGGCCTCTGACTCGAAGGCCAGCGCTCTTTGCAGTCCCACAAATATTTGATCCATTCATCGGATAGTTTATCTGACTTAAGAATATGAATTAAGGTTTAAGGCTTGACTTTGTTTTCTGTCAGAAATTCTGGAGTAAATAGGAGGTGCTTGTCCCCTTTTCCATAGCATAGCAAATATCAAGCAGTGCTGCCAAGTAGATCGACCTTGAGGGACCTCTACTTCTGACACTCAGGCCTCTTCTTGTCCATTCCAATTTTCCATTAATCTGGCTTAGCCCCCACTCCCCACTGCACCAAAGACTTTTTTTGGAAGGTGAAGTTCACTAATATAAAATTACCATTTCAGAGCATAGTGTGTGGTGTATACCTGTAATCCCAGGACTCTGGAGGCTGAGGCAGAAAGATCTCTAGGAGTTCAAGGCCAGTCTGAACTACATAGCAAGACCTGTCTCAAAAACCTGAAAAAAAAAAAAAAGGAAAAGAAAAAAAGAGTCAAGTCCAAATAAATGACCAAAGCAGGATGCTTTTATATTTTTTAGACAAAGAACAACATATCTGTGCAGGACAAATGGTATCTGGACTAGGCTCATAAATCTAAGGATGTTACTGAGAGACATGGGGCATGAGGTGGTAGAAGCTCTTGGAAGTTAAGGCTGCCTCAGTTTGTTTACTCAGGTACACTGCAGCCCCAATTACCAGCCACATGGTTCTCAGAGTGGTAGTTCCCCCAGTGATTTCAGCTTGAAACTGTTAGTCTACCAGTTTGGCCTATTCGAGAGGGCACAGCCTCAGCTCCTTCAGTGCTTAGGAATGGACTGGCTGGGGTTTGGTAATTCTATCTGGAACTTTTTCTCAGGAGTTGGACCAATTTACATTCCCACCCGCAATGTGTGAGAATCCAGATTCCTCCCCACCTCCTCACATTTATGACTTTCGAATTGCATTAATCACAGGATGAGGAAGTGACCTCTTCGAAACACTTTCCTCTTTCACATTTTAAACTTTCTCTTTCATACACAGCCTACGCAAGAAAGTAGGAGGAAGGATCCTGAACTATGATGCAAACAGAAATTCCACTGGCCAGCAGCTATCACGATGGGTCACATCCTGCTCAGCTCTGCTGCCGGCTGCCTCCATCTGCCTGCACAGGCCCCAGGCAAGCCAGCTCCAAGCTGCCCTCCCCAGCCCAAAATGATTGACATGGAGTTCAGGTACACTCAAACTCTGGCCCAGGAGTACCTGCTTCACGTCCTTCAGGTACCTCAGCGTGGGACTGGCCACAGCAAGACATCCAGAGTGCTACAGGACATGGCTTTCTCCATCCAGGAAGAAGTTGAGAAGAGTCTGAAGCCATGCTTGGACAGATTTGATGTGGTGTCCATAGATGCTGCCAGGATGATATTCAACCAGGTGATGGAGAAGGAGTTTGAGGATGGCATCATTAATTGGGGACGGATTGTGACCATATTTGCTTTTGGGGGGGTCATCCTCAAGAAACTGTCACGAGAGCCGATTGCCCCAGATGGGAACACTTACAAGGAGATTTCTTGCTTTGTGGCTGAGTTCATAATGAACCACATGGGAGACTGGATACGGCAAAACGGAGGCTGGGTATGTGACATGAACATTGCCTTTATCGTTCTTCTTTCTTCTATATATTTTTTAAAATGTGAAATAGAAATTGAGAGTTTCCTTGCTAATTAAAACAACGATAAAACACCTACCCAAGGATTTTAGTTTCTTTGGGCTGGTTTGTATTAGAAGTTTCTAATTTTTTAAAATTTAAAAAAAATCATTGTTTGGTTCATTTTCAATGAATCCTTGAGCTTAGTAGCTGGAAAATACTCCTGTCTCCAGTTTTTTTTCTTAACAGTGTGAATCGTGGTAGTGAGGTTTGGGAACCAATAAAGCAGTTTCCCAGAGCAGGTTGGGGCAGCTGCTCGCACTTAGCTTGGCAGGTTGGCATGACAATGCAGAATTAGTACAGAAAGAGTTGCTATTTATCCTATTGTAAATGATTGATAAGTATATAACCAATGACTCGGATTAAGACATGGAAGACAATTCAAAAAGATGTATTTATAACCTTTATTCAGGAAAAAAATCAGTAAAAAATGGAAAATAAAGAGATTAAAATGAATATAGACAGGAATAAATGTTTCACAGAAATTGTAGTTTTTGTTTGGAGAATGTTAAAGTCTTGTTCTTTGGTTTCTTTGATTATTTTGTGTGTGGTCACATGTGCAAATCCTGATGACCCATTAACTTTCTCAAACTTAGTATCTGAAAACCACATAAAGTCAACCTCCATATTTGGCTTATGAAGGCAAGCTGTGAAACTTTAGTAGGGTCTTCCTGTGCCAAGGATATGTATTAAATTAAAGCCTCACAAAGCTAAATAAATTGTCTTCCATTAAAAAAAAAAAGAGTTGCTACTACATGCTGTTCCATGTAGGAATTTATTACATTGCAAAAGACAGGTGTATATTTTTGTAAGTTTATTACTTGCAAGCTGGTTTTTTTCAGTTTTCTATTATAATAAATTCTGGGCTGTTAAAGCTTATTGATTAGCAAAAAATACAAAACAATGTACTGGATCACTAACAAGAGCCTTTTAAAAAGTAATTTTTAAATAAAAATTCAGTTTATCATCAATGCCTCAAAAAGCCAAGACTGTGAAGAACTGGCATTGATAAGAAGCTTTCCTTTCTGTCCCAATACACTTAATACTTATTTTAAAAATAGCAATTATATTTCTCCAGAGCCTTCCTCCAATTTCCAGCTCTAGTTAGCTCTCACCTCTCCCAAGTTACTTATTATTTTATATGCAAAACATGCTGATTGAATACATGCAAAGAAAATACACATACATGTAGTGTTTTTTGTTTTCTTCTTTGTGATACAGGGTCTGCTATTTTGCAAGGTCTCGAACTCCTGGGCTCAAGTGATGATCCTGCTTCAGCCTCTGGGGTAATAGGGACTACAGGGTCATACTACCAGGCCCAGATAACAGATTTTTCCTTCTTTTGTATGTGGGGAGGTGGCTGGGGGTTGAACCCAGAACCTTGTGCTAAACACATACTTTATCCCTGAACTATATCCTCAGCCCCATAGTACTTCTTTGTTAAAAAATTTTTTTATTTATAAAAATAGTATGTGGTATTTATTTTGCAACTTTTTTTTTCAATCAAAGCTATTTAAAATAGTATTCTTTAGAGTCCTTCATATCTTCTGTTGTATGTAAATGCCACTAAATAGCTGGCCATTCTAGCTGATGGATATTTAGGTTATTTCCAGATCCTGCTATCACAAATAGTGCTTTCCTGAGTATCTTTGTGCCCTTTTCCCTGTGTACACATGCACACATACGTGCGTGTGTGGTGTGTGTGTGTGTGTGTGTGTCTTTTCTAGGGCAGATGTTAGGTCAGGACTGTTGGGTCATGGTGTGTGTCTACTACACCCTTGTCTTCCAGCATGGTCCCACTGAGTTCCTCTCCCCCCCGCAGCAGCTTGTTAGAGCTGCCCCTGCCACCAGTGGGCTAATACAGACACTCCTCATTCAATGACTGAGTTCTAGTCCCTATGACTAGGTAGTTAAATGAATTGGTCACTAAATGAGGAATTGTATGTAGTATGTATGTTACAATTACAATATTCAGAACAAAGAAATAGTCAAAGAAAACTCTGACTTGATGATTTTGCTTTTATTTGCATAACTGTTATATGCAGTACTGTAATGCATAACAGAACATAAAACTACAGTACTCTACTGTACAGTATAGTCAGGAGAAATTGCAGTATGGTATAAACAAGGTATACTATACAAAAATAAGACCTTGAGGCCCTATAAACAAGTGTACAGAACTGTACAAAGGAAAAGATGGCTCATAAATCTGAATATTTGTTAAACAGGTAATGTCTGTAGCAATCTTTTGAAATTTCTCCAATTTTTTATCTTGTGTTGGTTCTTGTTTCCTTGGTTACTAGTAGGACTACACATCTTTGCATATTGAGCATCTTTTCATGTTTTTTTAAGCACTTGTAATTCTTATTCAGGGAATTACCTGTTTATAGCTTTTCCCCATTTTCGTATCATTTTGGTTTTTTCTTATTGATTTATAGGGATTCTTTGAATATTGTGGATAAAAATTATTTTTGTGTGTAGCAGATTTCTTCTAGTTTGTTGATTATCTTTTAAAACCATAGCTGTCTTCAGTTGTTATGAATGTTTAAAAATTTGATACAAAAAAATGTTTGATGCAAGCCAGGTATCTGTGCCTGTAATCCAAGCTCCTGGGGAGGTGGAGGCAGGAGAATCTCAAGTTCAAAGCCAGCTTGGGAAATATAATGAGACTCTTCTCAAAAATGAAAAAATAAAAAGGGCTGGAGATGTAGCTCAGTGCAAAGGCCCTGGCTTTAATCCCCAATAATGCCATAAGAAGAAAAAGCCATCAGATGTATTAATATTTTACTTTGTGCCACTTACCATTTGTTTAAGGCCTTCTTGCCCAACAATGGGCCTTATTAGAATCAGTCTTCTTTCTCAATCATGCCCTTCTTCCTGGAACGCTTCTCTCTTACTCAGCTTGATGTGGGCTGGGTGAAGCCTGCTCATGTTCTCTTCTGGATGACTGCAGGAAGCTATGCTGAAGGACTCAGCAATATTTTTGCTGTATTGTGTCAATTTCAAGCGAAGGTAACTTCTGTACACAGAGGCTGCACACCGGATGAGCCTGTAGAGAACACCCTGCTTGCACGCTCTCTGTGAACTGGTAGTCTCTGCCCTCTGCCTAGTAGGACATAAGGAACACAGGACAGGAAATACCTGTAACTTAGAAATTCAAAATTCTTCATAATTTATTTTGTGAGCACCTAGAACACAGAATAAATGGGGTGTGAGGTGGTCTCCTAGAATTTCCAGACATCCAGTCTCCTTTTAGGAGGCCCCAGGGCAAGCATAGTGTGGCCAGCATGGAGGTGTCAGCAAGGGCACTAAACACACACTCATCCTCCATCATGTCCAGCATGGGTTCCATGCTTCTCCTCAGCTGAGGCTGCAGACATGCTAGAGTCACACTGAGACGTCATGTCCAGGCAATTGCAGTGCTCTGTTCTCAGCTCACGGGAGACATCAATTCTGCTAATTTTGGGTGGTGCTCTTTGGCATCAGTGCACACAGCTGTGGCAAAGTGATAGTTTCGCACAGTGCTGTTGACAGATCTGCTCAGATTGATTAATTAATTAACAGCGGTACTGCAAACTGAATCTGGAGCCTCTGCACTGAGCTACATCCTCAACCATTTTTATGTATTTATTTTTATTTTGAGACGGGGGTCTTGCTTAGTTGCTAGGTTGCCAAGACTGGGCTCAAACTTGCAGTCCTCCTGCCTCAGCCTCTCAAAGTGCTGGGATGACAGGCGTGTGCCACCAGGCCTACCTGGATGAGTTTATTCTTGAATGATTTGTTTCATGGGAAATGCATGATCACATGCTGATTCTGCCGAACCAGTGGCCCACAGAAGAGGGAAAGAGGCATTTCACAACTTTATCAAGTGGCATCAACTTCTCCCTTTCTATCCTTCCAAAAATAAATCTCTCTAAGCACACACAGTCAAATCTAATTATCTTTTTAAAGTGCCAGAGACTTTACGCAAACTTCTGGTTTGGGAATGTAGTGTGAGAGCACAATGTAGATGCTGAGCACTGAGTCTGGCTCAAACAGATCTAGGTTCATTTTCCGGCCTGGTGCTGATCTCTGTGTGACTTGAACAAATTATATAACTTCCCTAAGCCTGCTCCTCTTCAGCAAAACTGGAGGGTGTTGCATCCTATTTCCCAGGACTGATCAAGGATTAAATCAGCTTGAGCTCCTATCCTCCCTTTCTTTCCTTTTTTCCTCTTCCATGTTTTCTATTGTTTTCTCCTGTACCGGACCAGTTTGAAGTGCTAAAAATTGAGTCTCTCTGAAGATCAGATGAAAGAGCTAGTGTCATGTTTTATGGTATGCATCATTAGCATTCAGAAGAAGATGGTTCTTGAAAGCCACTAAAATGTGCTGTAGTAGGGCACAGGTGGTGTAGTCCCAGCAATTGGGGAGGCTGAGGCCGAAGGATTGCTTGAAACCTGGAGTTCAAAGACAGCATGGACAACAGAGTGAGATATACATCAAAGAAAGAAAAGAAGAAAAAAGAAAGAAAGAGTGAGCTTGAGATGAAACTCATGCCTCTCATTCCTTGGGATCATTCTTCCTTTTGACCCGTCCCTCTGGGATGTGGCACTCTCCTCTGCCTGTGCTGGGGGAGAAGGAATAATCCTTGGGCCTTAGCACCCTTCGGGGGCATCGCATCTACTGAATGCATCTCTAGACCTGGTGCTTAGCATAGGGCTTCTTGTGTAGAAGGCGTCCAACGAACATGTGTTGATGGGGAGACTGAATGAGTGTTAAAACAGGAGATGAATCTTAATTTTTCTTGCTTAGTTGAGGTATAATCTTGGGTACACTACTGAAGTTCCCCGTGACACAGAATCCTTATATAATGTGGATAATGAATATATGATACAATAATATATCCACAATATTCAATAAAGACAATAATAGCTGCCTCAGAAGGGAAGGTGAAAGACAAGAAAAACACTTTTGTGAAAGTGCTTTGTGAACTGTCAAGGACTTTGCAACTATGGGGTAATGTGGGAAATTCCAAAAGGTCTAAATATGTAATTTAAAAAATTTCTCTAAATGCCCAAAGAAAGCCCCTTTCAAAGTAGGGATGTACAGAGCATTGCTTTCCAGGTAAGTAGAACATTAAAGCTTGGGTCTTAGGAGTGAGGTCAAGAGGTTCTCTTCCTTCCTTCCTTCCTTCCTTCCTTCCTTCCTTCCCTCCTTCTGTAAATAATGGCCAGGATAATTTGAGTCCAAGGGAACAGGCAGGTTAGGTGTAAAGAGCCATGTAGATGACTGAGGGATGGCGAACATTTTAGAGACAAGTGCCCAAACTGCAACCCAAAACCCACTTATTTATGGCAAACTGCCAACACTGCAATTAAACTCAAATACTGAGGTTTTGATTTAGAAAAAACAACTCATACTTTAACATCTTTTGTCTTAAAAGAAAAACAAATAACATGCCTGCCATAGGCTTACCACCACTGAAGTGTTCAGTCTGGCAAAGCCATCTTCTAAAAGTGTAAAGATCCAGCAGTGAGGCGGTATGATCTTAAATACTTGCAAATATCTTTTGGTTAAACAGATTTGGGGGCCATACTCTTCTTACATTTCTTTCAAACTTTAAATTGAGATTTAAGATCATTTAATGAAAAGCCAGGAGAAACGTAATCCAAGTCAGGCAGAAGCACATGATAGTGACACAGGAATTGGAGAAAAGCCTTCTGCTCTGGCCCTTGGGACAGCATTCTGTCTCTGGGACCCAGCCCTGGCTTCAGACCCCCATCCTATCTAGCTGCGTTCCTCCCCAGTTGACCACGTCCACAGCCTGTTGCCTCTCTCCCTGCTCTTGTCCCGCTCTACTATGATCTGTTCTTTACATAGCAGACAGAGTGATAGTTTTTAAAAATGGGAATTACATCATGTCCTGGCCTAAGCAGACCCCCCTAAGATGCCCCTTCTCCCTGGGAACAAAATGCGAAGACCTGATCTCTGGATTCAGGGCCCTGCCTGATCTGGCCTCCAACCATCACCCAAGTCTCATTTTCTATGAAGGTACCCTGCTCTGTCACAGCTCCAGCCTCCCGGATAAGCTCTGCAGGCTCTGCCCCAGGGCCTTTGTACTTGCTCCCTCCTCTGCCTGGAATAATGTTCCCCTGGAGGTCTGAGTGGCTCTCTTTTTCCTCACTCAGTTCTCTGCATCAAGGCTGCCTCCTTCAGGTCTTCCTTGACCACTACATTAGTGGCTGGCTCACCATTATTCTGTCCCCACAGCCTGCTCCTTCCTCCACAACAGCTTTCACCACTGTGTCACATTTCACATGTATTGCTTAGCTGCTTGTCTTCTGGGCAAGTGGGAGGCACTGTAGGCCAGCTAGGGCAGGGAGTCTGGGGCGTGGTCACTGCTGGGGAAGAGCTCTCAGATGAATATATATGAATATATACATGAGGCTGTATAGCTATAGAAATGGGGATAACCGTCTGGTATTTGCCATGTCTTTAAAAAGTTTTGGGGATTATTGGCATCCTCATAGTCTGTTCTCTGCTGCTGTATCAGAATACTGCAGACTGCTTAGGTGATAAGGAAAAGATCTCTCACTGCTTCTCGGCCTTTTGGCTAAGATCAAGTATAGGAAAAGAGCTCTTATTTCTGGAGGCTGGGCACGCTGAGGTCTGAGGCTGCATCTGGCTGCTTTGCAATATGGCAGAAGTTATGGCACAGTGAGAAGAGAGGAAGTGGGAGAGGGAGAAGGAAAAGGGACTGGACCCTCCTTTTTATAATTCACCTTTTCCCCATAACAGCCTTAATCTATTCATGTAAGCACAGTCCCCAATCTTCCCTCTTTTGGAACTAAGCCTTAAAATCAGAGACCCCTGCATGCTAGACAAGTGCTCAACCACTGAGTTAATCCCAACCCTTTTTAGTTTTTATTTTTTGTTTTGTTTTGTTTAGTACCAGGGACCAAACTCGGGTCCTTGCGCTTACAAGGCAGGCGGCAGAACCACTGAGATAAATCCCCGTTCTTTAGTTTTTATTTTGAAACAAGGTCTCACTCAGTAGCTCAGGCTGGCCTCCAACTTTCCGTTTTCCTGCCTCAGCCTCCCAAGAAGCTGGGATTACAGGTGTGTGCCACCATGCCTGGTTCAGACAAAGGTTTTTAAAAAATATAGACTAACTCAATGAACCATACACTATACTTAATTAATTTATAATCAATAATTATAAAACATCCTTACAAAAATAACTTCCAGCCTGAAGCCCTCCCTTATTTTAACAAACAAGGAAACTGAGGCACAGCAACAATAAAATATCTAAGACAACCCAACTCTTCAGTGCCCTGGCTTGGATTGGAATGTGAATATTCTGCTTGTTTCCACTGCATTCATTTCCAAACAAGCACCAGAAGTTTTAGAAAATTGTGAAAATAATGCTATTAAATGTCCCTCTAGAAAAATTTGCCCTGTATCTTGTGAGTTCCAGAGCTAGATAGCTTGTATCATGACTAAAAAGGAAAAGGGAACCCACACGGTCTGTGTGACAGTCAGAAGAGAGTCAGAGTTGTGGCACTATCTCTCAGCATCACAGAGAGCAGGTCACACCAGACAGGGGAAGTCTCCATGCAGATTGCCCAAGAAAGCCCGCAGTGCCTACGTGCTGGGTGTGGGGTCCGCACCCAGGGAGGGAAGACTGTACCCCTGCTCCCCCTTCCCCTAATGCCCTGGTAAACACTTGGGGTTTTCCATATACTTCAGGGAAATAGACACTTCCTTACTCCCCTTCCTAGAATTTTCATTGTCCCATATCAGTCAAGGGCAATGATTCCTTATTATTATAAAATGATCAAGGTCTAGTGTTTCTAATATGCATTCAACTTCTAAAGAAAAGAGAGTGAACCAAAGAAACAAAATGAACAAATTAAGCTATATGAAGATGAAAAACTTAAAACTACAATTAAAAGAACACAGAGTAGGAAAATATTTACATTTACCATATAAGAGTTCATTTAAATGTAAGAGAAAATCATCAAGCCTTTTAATAGTTAAAAAAGGAAAGGCTGTTGAAAGAGAAACATAAATCACTGAAAGCACATAGGAAACATTACTAGCAGCTAAAGAAATTCACATTTCAACACAGTCTTTTTGTTTTTTAGACCAATTAAATTGGCCCTGTGTAAACCCTATTAAACTCTCAACATTATTTTTGAATACCAGCTCTTATTGCAGATAAGGATAAGGCCGTGACTTTGCTCGATAGGTCTTTCTGGAAAGCAGTGTGTACAGATATCCCTAGTTTAGTGCCTGTGTTTAATGGCTGCTTGGACCTATGACCAGCATTCAGGCTTCTGACACAGGAACGTGAGTGGCAGTGTGGCCTTATGGTGGCTTCTTCTACTGTATAGTACTATAATTTCTGCTGATTGTACTGTATGGTACAGTACTGTAGTTTTATGTTCTGTTATACATCACAGTACTGCATGTAAGAGTTATGGAAATAAAAGCAAAATCATCAAGTCGGAGTTTCCTTTGACCAGTTCTTTGTTCTGAATATTGTAACGCACATACTACATACAATTCCTCATTTAATGATCAATTTATTGAACTAGTCACTGGACAGAACCCAGTCCTTAAGCAAGGAGTGTCTGTATTACAGGAGGCAGGAGTGCTGTGATTACCTACTATCAAATGTACTGTTAGAACCTTATCATGAGACAACCTTCCAAAATACTAAAGGATGGGGCAGAGGAAACACTTGGCATTCACTATGGAAGCATTATTTCTAAGAAGGGTTAAACTGCAAACAACCCAAATGTCTAACAATCGGGAACTGGTTAAGTAAATTGTGTCACATTAAATTAGTGGAATATTCTGTAGATCTTAGAAATGTTACCTGGAATATGTGAGGTGATGTTGAAAGAATTTATACTGTAATTATTTGTACCCTAGTCATGATTGTACTTAATGTACCTGTGAGGGTAGTAGCATTGACTTTTTTCTTTTCAAACTTTTTTCAAATATGTCCTTTCCAAAAATATTTCCTTTAATGATGCAGCCTTTAGCTTAAGGCCATTATAGACATTCCTCGTTTAACAACTGAGTTCTGTTCCTATGACCATATTGTTAAATGAATGGGCTGCTAAATGAGAAACTGTACATAATTCATACATTACAATATTCAGGACCAAGAAATGGTCAAAAGAAACTCTGACTTGATCACTTTGCTTTTATTTGTGTAACTCTTACATGCAATACTGTGATGTACAACAGAACATAAAAGTACAGTGCTTTACTGTATGTACAATCAGCAAAAATTGCAGTACTGTACTGTAGAAGAGGCCACCATAAGTTTTCACTGCTGCTCACACTCTTGTGTCCTAAGACTGAATGTGGTTCATAAGGCTGAGCAGCGGGTCATAAGGCCAAACAGTCATTAAACAGATGGGTTGTTAAAAGAGTAATTTCTGTATATAATAATACGTATACAATAAGGGTGCATTTTCTTGTCAGTAATTCAGCAGTGCACAAAGAATGCTCAGGTCTGCCTATTTCTGGGAACAGCAGTCTTTTGTTAAATTGAACCATGCTGGTCCCAAGGAAGCCTGACACATAAGATAATACACTGCATTGCTGTGGTTTGAGTGTCCCCTGGAAAACTCATGGTGAATGGTAATTGCCATTGTGGTAGTACTAGGAGGTGGACCTTTAAGAGTAGATGAGTGTGTGTGGTGTGGCGTGGTGTTTCCCTGCTACTCCAGAGGCCAAGGCAGGAGGATCATAACTTTGAGGCCAGTTTGGCCAACTTAGCAAACCTTGTCTCAAAATAGAATAAAAAAGGCTGGAGATGTAACCCAGTGCTTCTTGGGTTCAATTTCCAGTACAAAAAACAAACAAAAAGCTATATCTGGCTGGGGATTTAGCTCAATAGTACCGCCACCTGCCTCCTAAACACAAGGTCCTGAGTTTAATCCCCAGTACAAAAAAACAAAAAAGAAAAAAAAGCTATATCTGATCTAGCACAGAATTAATCATAATAGAAACAATCAACTTTTTCATAGGTTAAATGCATTAGTCTAACTTGAATTTACTCTGAATCCTTATAATTCTCCATACAATAGTTTATAAATCTAAATGAATTTTAAGTGCTAGACACTTGAAAGAGAAAGAAGAAATTAGACTCTCACCCCTCTAGATCTGTATTTGCTGCAGCTGCCCTTCTTTCCCTGAAAATAAGCCCTAACTGGAGAATAATTAGTCTTGAAAACTAAAGATGAGAAATGCCAGCCCCAATCAGCCCATCCTGGCCTTTCCTGCCCTCACTATTCTCTTGCTTGGTGGCTGCTCTGTTTTCAGGGAAGCATGGTAGTCACTGTGGCTACTGAATAATTGAGATGTGACTAGTTTGAATTAGGGCAGAAGTACTAACTACTATTGGATTTTGAACATTTTGAATAAAGGATGAAATATCTCATTGATGATTCATACTGTTTGTATATTTAAGTAATATTTAGGTATATTAAACATGATGTATATTAGCTACATCTTAAAATTATTTTTGCCTGTTTCTTTTTACTTTTCAACATGTGGCTGGAAGCAATGAAAAACCATACGTGAAGCTCCAAGGGTGCTTCTGTGGGACACTGTTGTGCATGTGGTCTAGATTTGGAGGTAAAGAACAACTACGAGAGGGGCAGGATACAAACAGTGACAGTACAGAGAAGACTGACTACTTACACTGTACACATGAAAATGTCTTTGCTTTTTATTCCAGCAAGCCTCATCTCCAATTTAATTTTAATTTAAAAAATCTTAAATTTATTCTCTCATAGGAAAATGGCTTTGTAAGGAAGTTTGAGCCCAAATCTGGCTGGCTGACTTTTGTGGGAGTTATGGGACAGATTTTTGAGATGCTCTCTCTCCTGAAGCAGTTCTACTGACCAAAAAGGACACTGACTCTTGAGAGAACTACTGCCAACATGGAGTCCTTCTACTTAAAAAACAGAAACAGAACCCCCTGCCCCCGCACAACTTTGATGACATAACCTGAGTTTCCAAAGTTACAGGATTTTGTCTCTATTTTAATTAATAAATTGTGCATATTTATCTTTGCATGTGATTTGTGTCTTAATTTTAACTCTGCCTGGCACTTCACCTTGGTACAGGAGATGCAGTAGGTGTTGAAGTAAGGGATGATAACCAGGGAGGTGATGTCTGTCCTGCCCTATGGAAGCTTGGGTGTGCCCACCATGCTGAAGTTGCTGTGTGTCATCAGGCCAGACCATACAGGGGCCAAGGTCTGCTGCCTACCTCCTCATGGGCCCAGGCCCACTGTCCCCCCATCCCCTGGGTGCTCAGAGTTTCACATCAATGCCTTTCTCACCACCCAAATGTCACTCTCTGGCCTGTTTGGAGTTGATGGATACAGCAACTAGCTATGTGGTGTTGGAGCTCAGAAAATGAAATCCCTAAGTCAAGGCCCCAGAAGCAGCATCAGAAGCAAAGTTTCTCTCTAATCTTCCCTGCCCTCCTGTCTGCACCTCTCATTCTCTCTCCAGGCAAGCCATAGAAACTAGAATTCATCTTCCCCAAGGCAGGTCATAGAAACAAGGACTTCTTTGCCCCAATGCCAAACATAAAACCTAATGGTATTACTCTAACCTTCCTCCTTCTTTTGGTGTAAGAGTTGGCCATAAAGAAATTCTCTGGCTTGACCTGTTTGAATGCAAGTCCTAAGACCCCCAGGCTGGAGGGGTCCTGCCCTACCCTAGAAGGAAGGAATGCTGCACAGAGAAGCTGTTGCCTATCAGGTGTGGGTTCTTTTGTTCAATTCAGATGGAAGTCACAGATTGGAAAAGTTCAGCTCCATTGGTGGCTTGGGTTTTGGGTACCAGTGGCTCTGGCCCTTAATGGCTCCATACCCCTCATCCTGGCATGTGCATCCTTGAAAGAAATTTCAGGTAATGAGTGGCTTTTCCTACCCAGTGTGACTCCTGACAGTATGGAAAGGTCAGGGGGTGAGACAGCAGGAAGGGTTTGTGGCCAAGGTAACTTTGGCTTATTACGAAATCACATCTGAGATGTATCTACTCTGTCTCGAGACTGGGGGAGCAGGATAAGAATACACATTTTCTCTTACCTCTTCCTGCCAAGGGCCTTACCTGCTCCCTGACTGCTTTTGATTTTAACTCTTTTACTCAGAGCTGGATGATGGGAATGGACAGTTCTGGGCAGACATAACAGGAAGTATGAGACTGCTACTTGGAATACATTTACACAAGAAACCACAAAATCTGGCTTTTAACCCACGGTTCCCTCCTCAGCCACATGACGTTGGGAAATCAGTGACTTTTTCTGGCTTGGAGTGTGACTCAGTCTTTGAAGCCAGACTGCACTGTGTGTTTTATTAATTTATTTTTAGAAAAAAAAATTTCTGTGAGCCTTTCCCTATTGCATACATACAAATTAGATTGAAGCAGACCATAGACCTAAATAGATATTGAAACTATACAACTTCTTGGAGAAAATGTAGAGGAAAAGCTTAATGACTGTGTAATAGGCAAAAGTTGCTTAGAATACAAAAAGCCTGAACAAGAAAAGAAAAAATTGGGTGATTTAGAATTCATCAAGAAAATTTAAAATCTACTCTTAAAAAAGGCACCATTAAGAACTCTGACAGCGAGTATCTGAATTATATAAATAAAGCTATAAAGACAATGACACTATAGAAAATAAAAATCTTGCTGAAAGACAAGGACAGAATGGGAGATTATTGGGCCCTTTAGTATCTCACAAAGAATTCCTCTCCAAGTTCATATATTATATGCTTACACCTCAATAACAAAATGACCTTAACCTTATTTTTAAAATGAGCTTTTGCTCAATTGGACGTCTCAAAAAGCATATATACAAATGGCCAGTGGAAAAGGAAAAGGTGCTTGACGCCTTTAGTCATCAGGGAAATGTAAATTAAACCCACAATAAAACTGGGTGAGGCCCAGGGATTTAGTTCAGTGGTGCTGCCACCTGGCTTGCAAACGAAAGGTCCTGAGTTCAATCTCCAGTACCAAAAAACAAACAAACAAAACAAAAACTGTGTGTCTGTAGTCTCATCTACTCAGGAGGCTGAGGCAGAAGGATTGCTTGAGCCCACGAGTTCAAGGCCAGCCTGGGGAACATAGTGAAACCCAGTCTCAAAGAAACATAAAAAGAACAAACCCCAAAACACAGTGAGTGACCAGTGCATCCCCTCTGGAATGGCTAAAATGAGCAAATGTGACAGCTTTGGAGAAAATCCAGAGTAATTGGGACACTTGCAAACTACGGTAACAATGTAAAATTGTGTAGCTACTTTGGAGAACAACTTGGAAATTTTTTATAAAGTTATATATACACTCATGGTAGGATCCAGAAGTTCCACCATCAGGTACTTATCATTCATGGCAGCTTTATTCATGATAAGCTGGTGAAACCCAAATGCTTATCAGTGGGTGAGTGGTGGAACGAGTTTAGAACATTCCTCCTCAGGCTTTTTTTTTTTTTTTTTTCACTTTTCATTTTGAAACAGTCTTGATAATTGCTAAGTTGCTCAAACTAGGCTTGAACTTGCAACCCTCCTGCCTCAGCCTTCCAGAACAGGGTTATAAGAGTGTGTCACTATGCCTGGCTCCCATACCATTGAAGAGGTAACAGCCCTGCTCACACATCGCTTGCTCCCACATAGAGTGGCCTTTCCTGTGCCTCCCTGCACTTCGAATTTGGGCATGGATGCTTCTACAGCTCCTTAGGGCTGTTGCAACTCCTTCCTCGCCCTTTGTAGATGGCACTGCCTCTGCCTCCTCACCTGGTTAGTGCTCATGCATCCTTCAGATTTCAGCTGAGGTCGCTTCTGCCAGAATGCCTTCCCTGATGAGGTGAAATTCTCAAAGACCACTATCTCAATCTCATAATTATGTTTGCATGATATTAAGATTGATGTATCTTTTTTCCATTCTTTTTCTTTTCTTTCTCCCTCTTTTTTTTTGTTTTTGGAGACAGGATCTCCATGTAGTCTAGGCTGGCTTCAAACTCACAGGGATCTTTCTGCCTCAGCCTCTTGAGTGCTGGGATTATAGGCATGTACCACCACACCTAGCTAATAAGATCCATGTATCTGTTTCCCCAACAGATAGCAGGAATTCTGGCTGTACTGGTTTACTACTTTAACTCAGGGTCCAGCTCAGACCTTGGCAAAAGCTCAGTCAATATGTGTTTAAAAAATGAAGGAGAATGAGGATTACTTAGTTTTGGAGGAGGGGACTAATGAGGCTGGGGTGAGGGGCACGGTATTCTCAGCACTCAGTCCAGAGAGTGGTGATGGCTGGCTGCTTTCTAGCTCCCAGAAGCTTATTTTGGGTGCTAGAGATGGAAGTCAGGACCTCCCGGGATAAGGAGCTTTAGGCAAGTACTTTCTGTTCATTTTCACAGAGGCTGTCTGAAGTAGACATTATCCACATTTTACTCTTGAATAAATAGCCCAACACTAGGGTGAAACTCGGTGTACCCAAGTCACAGAGTTGGCCAAGTGGGTGAGAGTAGGCCTGGACCTTCTAAGGACTCTGAGGTCCAGGCTGGTCCTCACCCCTATGCTTCCTCCTCTGGTGCCACTTCCTCTGACCTTACTACACCACCTGCTCCTCTCCTGGGTTGCTGCTCCTTTCAAACTCAGGAGCCGCCTGTGAGGTCCAGCTGTGTTGGGACCCTGGGTGACCAGGCAGGTGTCCTCACGCTCCCTTGTTGCTGCCTCACCTGTTTGCAGGTGTCCTCTCAGTGGGACTGTCCCCGACTTGGGATGACTGGCACTATTTCAGAACCAAGACCTTCTGCGAAGGATGCAAGGCCGTTGTCAGGGAGATGTTCTTTAACATCCTGCAGGACATGAAGACAAAGCAAACTCCTTTATTACTGGCAGCTCTCTGTGGTTACTTCTGCTGGAAGGGTCACATCAGCTGGACAGGGCATCATGGCTGAATCATCTTTCCATGGCATGGGTGGGTTCTCTCAGATGCACAGGGCGCACGTGCAAGACAGCTGACCGAGAATAGGGCTATGATTTTTTGCCTTAACAGATAAATCAAAGCCAGCTCACATGAGAGTCAAACCCATGACCAATGTGCCCAGAAACTGTGTTAAAGGAGAAGGTGGATGACTGCTGTTTGAGCAACACAATGATGTACAAATAGAAAGAGTTTGCGGTATACAGACTTGTAACACAATTTGACACAATGCCATCGCCTGGGCTTGCTTCCTGTTTCACTGACTAGTTTCGCACTCTTCCACTGTCTACTATCTGCTCTGCATCTACACTAGTCTCTGTTCCTCCCCTGCTATTACTGGGAGTCATTGTACTGGGGTTGACCTGTACGCCTGTGACCTGGACCTCACTCCTCACCTCCCTTTGGGGCCTCTCTTCAGGGTCGTCTCCCGAACCGCACAGTGGCCCTCTGTACAGCTCCACTCTGTTAGCACACAGACTTGGATAACTTCTCCTTAGCAAAAGCAAAGGTGGAGAAAACAAAACACCTAATCTCTCAGCAACTATCCTATTTTTCTGCTCCTCTTCAGGGAAAAACCCCATCTCCAATTCCTCTTCCTGGAGTGCCTTGAGAACCCTTACCATTCATTTATCCTCAATGCTAACTTACCATTCAGATGTTTATCCTCATGGCTAATTTACCATTCATTTTTATCAGTCCATGTTTGCAGTAATGATGTTTCCATTCCTTGTGTGAAGTTGGTACATGTACACATACATCTCCATTCTGTTTTTAACCCTTTTTCCTCCTCCTGTCCCCATCCCTTGATCCCCTTCCCATCTGAGAAAGATCTATCTCCCTACTTGATATTATCTTCAATTTGGCCTTTATTTATAATTTGGGTTTCTCCTATAAGAGAAACCATGGCATATTTAAATTTGTGTGTCTGACTCATTTCACTTAATACTAAGATGCATCCATTTTCCTACAAATGACTCAAGTTTATCTTTCTTTATGGCAGAGTTGTACTCCATTGTGTATAAATACCAAACTTTATTTATTCAGTCACCTATTGGTGGACACAGAGACAGCTTCCAAGATTTAACTATTATGAATTATGTTGGTATAAATATGGGTGTGAATGTAGTCCTATAATATGATGTCTTTAACTATTTTGAGAAGATATCTAGACAGGAAATACCTGGGTCAAATAGAATTTAGTCTTTTGAAGAATCTGCATACTGATTTCCATTAACTTACCATTCATATCTTTATCACCACTGCTAACTTACCATTTCAAAGTCTATCTCCACTAATAACTTCAAGGATGAGTTTGCAGTCCTCAGCTTCCTTGACGCATGACATCTGATGCATGGATGACCCTTTACACATAATTTTATTTGACTTCGAGGACACCACTCTTTCTTGGTTCTCCCCCATCTCACTGGCCACTCTGACTCATTTGATGAATCTCTCCAAGGTGAACTCCCTAAGTATTGGGGTGTTCCAGTGAGTCTTTGGCATTTCTGTCTTCCTAGTCCATAATCACACCTAGATTAGGAGCCTGACCTCAAGAACCAACCACATTCCTGTCTCCAGCCAGGACCAACCTCTGGACTCTAGATGATGAGCAAGCTTTTTTAGTTCACTATGTTGATATCTGAATCCATGATTTTCATCCTGCGAATCTCTGACTATGAATCCTTTATCATCTTAGTTAATGGGACTGCCATCTTTCCACCCACTGGGAGTGGAAATCCTTTAGACTCTGGCTCTTCTTTCTCTCATTACACATTCAGCCCATCAGCAAATTATACTGCCATCAAGATGTGTCCAATATTTAGCTGCATGTTACCACGGTCACTCTGCTGCCCTGACTCTAACCACCCCGAATCTCTCATACAGCTCTAGGGGCCACTTTCTCACTGGTCTTCTTGCTTATTCCTTTTCCTCTGCAGTTCATTGCCAACATGCGGTCAGAAGGGTCCTTTAAAGTATAAGACCACATTATGTTGCCTTGATGCTCATAACTGTGGCAGTTTCCACCTTGCTCAGTAAAAGTCAAAGCTCTTCTGAGGTTGTCAGGATGGTTTCTGCCCCAGATAATACATGGCTCCAGAGGATTAATAAAATGGGGGAAACAGGGCTCTCAGTAGCTGTCCCTGGAGGGCTCGCCCTCAAGTCCACAGAGCTCGCTGGGGGAACTTCACACTCAACACTGCATGGACCTACAAGTACAAGTACTGTCCTAGAAAGAAACAGGGTATGGCTGCTGAATTGTTGTTCTCAAGGATTAGGAGTAAATGAGGAAGGCACTTTTCATCAAGAGAATCAAAGCTTTACCTAACTGGACAAGGCTGTTTTATTCTTCTGGTATTTGTAGTGCTGAGGACTGAACCCAGGGCTCGAATTGGCAGTCAAGCACTCTACCACCCTCAGCCTGGTGCTCCACAGGCTCTGCCTATGGTACACAGCCATCAGAAGCAGCTGCAAATGCCCAGACAGACAAGCTCGGGAACTCAGCAGCGGATCTGACCAGCAGCGCTGAGCTTCCGCAGCTTTAGGGTGGCCTCAGGCCTTTCTGTTGGCTTCCTTACTGTGTTCTTTTGCTTTCAATTCTGTTGGTATTCAACCAGCTGCTCTCAACAGAAACTTGATTCTGAGATCATTCTTGAATCCTCTCCTCCATGCCTTTTATTCAATCAAATCCAGACAGAACTACAGCAACTCCCCCAACCCCCTCCCTTTACATTACTGGGGAAGGAACCCAAGGGCTTCACACTGAGCTACATCCGCATCCTTGTTTTTGAAAGTTTTAAAAAATTTGAGACAGGCTCTCACTAAGTCACTAAGTTGCGCAGGCTGGACTCAAACTTGTGGTCCTTCTGCCTCAGCCTTCCAGAGGGCTGGGATTACAAGTATGTACCACCACACCCTTTACTTCTTAACTATCTCTTAATTTAACCATTTTTCCTTCTTAACTCCTTTGGCACACTGACAAAAATTAAATTGTACATCTTAAATGTAAGGATGTAAGGATGGATATAAATGAAGTCAGTGCTAGTTTTAGCTTGGACGATAGAAACCAAGATCTCAGGAAGACTGGATTCATCCTTCCTCTCCCTCTCCCAGCTCACCCCTCCTGCATTTTACTTGCACATTTTATGGAAGTGAAAGCAAACACAACAGCAAGGCCTGACAGCTGTGGCCTGACAGCTGTGGTCATTAGGTTTTCCTTCATGACACCGTGGCTTTTCTTCCACTTATCTTGGGTGGCAGGTCCCCAGTGTGTTAGCTCACTCTTGAAGCACAGAGCTCTACTTCAACTGTAGCTTATCAGTGCTGAGGAGAGTGAGGTCCCCTCTCCTGAACCTCATTGTCACCAGCAGCTAGGATTTAATTGGCATAGTTGGATCTTGGTTGGCCCAAAACAAGGCTTCACTACTGACTCAGCAACTGCGTGCCCAGTGCCGTTTCCTCCAGGCCAGCAGAGAACTGCACACACCAACTGCAAACCACACTGGAACACAGGGGCTGAGTGGGGGCACACCACTGTGACAAGAGGAGAGGCAGGGTAGTGTGACGTGTGGACATCTTGGGCTGGAGTCCAACACATCCATGGAGCAGCTCTGTGAGGGTACGCAAACCTGTTTCCTCTGTAAATTTCTGTAAAAATTCTAAAACAACACCTCCTTTAAAGTTTGTCTTGATGAATACAGGGAGCATGTGAAGGAAATGGGGTAGGACCCTACATACAGGAAGGGCAATAAACTGGGCCTGTCATTCTGATGTGACCTTGGCCACAGGCCAGCTCTCCTCTCAGTCCCAGTGGATTTGTTTTTTTCCCATTCCATATTAATCAGCCTTATGTTCGCCCACAAGGTCACAACTGTGACCATTAAATGTTTGTGATGGAGAGCCAAGAGCTTATATCACACCCACATGCATAACCGAAAAAATCCTTCTCAGAGATTTTTGCTTTTCAGAGTTCCTCTTCCTGGCTCTGCCACATCCAGGGACTTTCCCCCCTCTCTCACTTCTGCTGGCACAGGGGAAACTGGTCTTGTTAACTCCACAGTTCCTTCTATTTGAGTTGCTACCTTCCCCCCTGTGCTTTGAGAAACACAGACTTTAGGGACTATCTTTTGTCACTGTGTCTGCCACTTTCTACTCCAAGTGGCTTATGAAGTATTCCTTCTAAAAGAAATTATACACATGGTACTTCTTCTAGGAGAAATTCTGGTGGATAAAGACTTCTCCACATGAGTACATCATGGTAATACTGAAATCAGCTACACACAGTGGCACACAGAAGAGCAAAATACTGTGGCATAGAAGGCCAAAGGAAGTCTGGAGCTGGCTGAGGGTGCCCCAGAATAAGGAGCCTTTCCTGAAGGCAAACTGTAAAGAGAAGATGACTTGCTCAGAATGTTCTCTTTGTAAGGAAAGCAGGTTCCACAGTAGTGTGGTCTGAGAATGAGAGAGATTAATGGCAGAGGGACTGACTGACAGCCTGCTGTGACAGAGGATTAGTGTGTTTGTGGTCCACTTGAAGTTTCCAAGCTTTTCACAGGAAGATCTCTTTTATTATGGGTTTCATAATTTCACTTATTAACACTATTTTTATTTTTTTGGCCTTGAATTTTGAACAAATTTATTTTTACAGAAAAGTTGTAAAAATAGTAGTTCCCAAATAGCCACCAGGTAACTTCTATTAATATCTGATAGTGTAATTATTCCAAACAAGGAAATTAACATTGATATAATATTACTAACAAATCTATGAACTTTATTTAAATTTCTTTTTTTGTGTAGATATATTTAAAATTTTTATTTACTTTTGGGAAAAGTATTTGTATTGCTAAAGGCTCATTTTTAGTAGCAAAGCTTGCTTTCTACTTCTAAGCATGGCCAAGAGATTTATATTCGCTTCTATTGCAGTGTAGGCCGGGCATCTTTTGCAGAAATTCATTTCATACATCATGGAGTTTTTATTTGGATTTACTTTTTTTTTTGCTTAAATTCTTTTATTGTTACATTTTAGGTATACAATACATTTACATTAATCATTGGGTGCTTGTACCTGTACATGATGTATCTTGGTTCTTATTTTTTCCATTACCTGTCCACCCTTCACCCTCTCCAGCCTTCCCTATTTACATAGACTTCGTTTCCATTTTTTTTTCTTTTCTCATAATTTTTCCTTTCCCCACCTCCTCCCACCACCCCTACCCCTTTGGACCTTTTCCTATTTGAAAGTATCAATTATTAGTTATTAATCCTTTTAATCCTTATTTACACTCTCAGTTTCTCACACTAGAGAAACTATTCGGTATTTACACGTGTGTCTTATTTATTTCACTTAAGAGTATGGCCTTAATATGCATCCATTTAGCTATACATGACTCTAGTTTCTTGTTCTTTATGGCTGAGTAGTACTCCATTTTATAAAAAAACTACATCTTCTTTATCCAGTTTCCAGTTGATGGGCACTTGGGCTGTTTCTAAGCTTTAGCTATTATAAACTGTGATGCTATAAACATGGGTGCACATATATCACTGTGGCATGGTTCTTTTAATTCTTTTGGGAAAATACCCAGCAGGGGACTAGCTGGGTCAAATGGGACCTTTAGCCCTAGTTCTTCGAGGTATCTCCATACTGACTTCCACAGTGGTTGCACCAGTCTGCACTCCCACCAACAATGGAGAAGGGTTCCTTTCTCTCCACACCCCCGGCAGCATTTGTTATTGGTTGATTTCTTGATAGCAGCCATTCTTTGTGGGGTGAGGTGGAATCTCAGTGTTGTTTTCATCTGCATCTCTCGAATGACCAGTGATGTTGAACATCTTTATTTAAATTTCAACAGTTTTCTTATTCATGTTCTTTTTTTGGTCCGGTCTCATCCAGGGCAGCTAAATTATAAGTAGTTGTTGTGTTTTCTCAAATCTGTGACACTTCCTTAGTCTTCATTTTTAGTGATCTTGAGACTTGAATAATATTAGTCAGGCATTTGTAGAATGTCCCTCACCTTGGGTTGGATGGTTTCAGGTGGTCAGGCTGAGGTTATGCATTTCTGGCAAGGCCACCACAGAAATGAAGTCATGGCCTTTTCAGTGCATTGTTAGGAAGTACAGAGGTCTTTTTCATGGTGATGCTAATGCTGGTCACTTGGATAAGTTGGGTTTCATCACATTTCTTCACTAGTAAGTATCTTGTGGCGAAATATTTTTGAGTCTATGAAAATGTCCAATTCTCATCATTCTTCCATTCATTTATTTTAGCATCTATCAATAGTTCTTGCCTGCAACAATGATGACTACAATGTTTGCCTAATGGTGGTTTTCTGTTTCTATTATTATTTCCATGTCTGTTCATTGGAATTGTACAATAAGGAAGTATGTCTTTCCTCTTATTTATTGATTCATACCAGTGTGGACTAAGATAAATATTCATTTTATTCTACGGGCTAGAATGTAAGACTGTCATGGTTTTGTGGCTCAAATTGTCCAGGCTCTGGACATTGGGAACTCCAGTTTCACTCCTGGCTCCCTTCTGACACCTCCTTTTCTTTGTGACACCACAAAACACTCCATGTTCTTGTTTTTCTTCAACTCCAACTCCACCACTATTTTTTTAATAAGATTTTTTTGTTTGTTTGTTTTAAATTGGAGAATAGTATTTAGAAAGCAAGGTCTAGATGCTAGATTTCAGTGTACCAACTGGGGTGTCAATCATCCTAGGTTTTTTTATGGAGTGTATGTGTTTGTGCGGGTGTGCAGCCATGAGTAAATACCAACAATTCCAGTTCCTATCCTCCAGCCTCCTCCATTCCTTATTTGTAACTTGTTTTTCCAAGAGGAGCAAACCTGACTCTCACAATTCACAATACATTTTCTTAATTTGAGAATACAGATAAGAATTTCACAATTACTAATTTATACTCCTATGAAACATAAATGTACTAACTAGAGCATAATATTTGTATGGTTAGTTTTTGTCTTTAGCTTTACCATGTACAGTCAAAATACCACTTTCCAAAGTTACTTAAGTGAGCCCTTTGCTTCCCACCCACTGGCTGTGGTTATGTTAATCACTTACCACACAGTCCCTTGTTCCCAGCTGCATCTCAGGTTGTCCTGCTTCACACCCACTAGGCCGCACCACTGTTTCTCCTGTCCTACTTGCCAGTTCTTTCCAATCTGTTCTCAACCTTTCCCTGTAGGTATCCAAACTTCAGTTTTGGTTCCTGCTCATAGAATTAAAAAAAAATGAACATGAAATTTTCTTTTTATCCTCTTCAATCATTTTATGGAGATATATTTCCCATACTGTTAAATTCACCCTTTAAAAATGTGCAACCTACTGGTTTTTAGAACATTCTTATAGTCTCAACAAGAAACCGTGTCTATCCTACTCCTTCTTCCTCCCAGCCCCAGACAACCATTAACCTACTTTCTATGTCTATGGATTTGCCTGCTCTGGACATTTTATGTAAGTGGGATCATTCAACACATAACCTTTTGTCTCTGTCCTTTGTTACTTACTATACTATTTTCAAGGTCCATTCATAGCATGTATCAGTACTTCATTACTTTTCATGGCTGAATAATATTCCAGCCCATGGATATACCACATTTTTTGGTACATTCATCAGCTGACAAAAATCTGGCTTGTTTTCACAACTATACTGTAATGCTGCCATGAACATTTGCTTTCAATTCTTTTAGGTAGAGAAGTAGGGGTGGAATTACAAGGTCAGGTGGTAACTCTGTATTTAACTTTTGATGAACTGCCCCCCAAATTTTCCCAAGAGGCTGCACCACTTTACATTCCCATAAGTATATGTTTCAACTTCTTCATATCTTTGCCTATACTTCTCTTTTAAACATAATTATAGCTATCCTGTGTGTGATATCTTTATAGTTTCAGCTTATATGTATTTTTCAATGACTAATAATGTTGAACATCTTTTCACATGCTTTTTCATCATTTATAAAACCTGAATGAAGAAACGCCTACTCAAGTCCTTTGCTCATTTGAAAACTGGATTATCTTTTTAATTCCTGAGTTGTAAGCATTCTTTACAAATTCTGGATACAAGTTCCTTATTATATATATATGATTTGCAAATATTTTCTTCCATTCCATAGGTTGTCTATAGGTGTCCCTTGATACATGGTATTTCTAATGTCAATGAAGTCCAACTTACCTACTTTGTTTTTTGTTGTTGTTGCTTGTATTTTTGATGCCATGGCCTGGTCTGAAGTAATGCAGATTTATGCCTGTTTTCTCCTCAGAGTTTTCTTGCTTTGGCCCTGATAGTTAAGTTTTGATCTATTTTCAGTTCTTTTTTTTTTTTTTGGTACCGGGGATTGAACTCAGGACCTTGTGTTTGCAAAGCAGGCAGCAGGACCACTGAGCTAAATCCCCAGCCCAGTTAATTCTTAACTATGGTGTTAGGTAAAGGCCCAACTTCCTTCGTTGGCACAGGGACACACAGCTGTCCTGGCTCCACCTGGTGACTCTCCTTTCCCTATAGAATAATTATGAGCACTCTTGTCAGGGACAATCCATTGACCATAAATGTAAGGGCAGACCTCTTAATCTTAGACTCCCCAGCCCCCAAGACATAGGCCAACCAACTGATGTGTAGTATAAATCACCCAGTCTCAAGTACTGTCACAGCAGCACAAACTGACCAGGCAGTCGTGCACTTCGGAGGTCAGTCCTTCCTCTGTAGTGTATGCTACAAGTACATTCTACAGTTTGTCAGTTACCTTTTCACTCCCTGTGTGTTCAGTACAATTGTAAATACTTTCACCATCATATTTATCAAACTCTTCTTTTACTGCCCCTGGGATTTGAGACACAGTGGCAAAACTTTTCTAAGAGGTTAAAGAAGAATTGTCCTGGTTTTTTTTCTCCAAGTATTTGGACTAGATCCCCAAGCCACTGGGATTTAAAAAAAAAAAAAAGCATGGTGTGAACAATGGATGTACTTTATTTATTTAAACTGCCGATTCAGTCGTTCCAGGACCTTTTATCAGGAACCTCCGGGCCGCCCCGGCAGTGTGAGCGGCAGTGTGAGCAGCGTTGCTCCCGCCGACCCTGCAAAGGCCTCTGCCCGCTGAGAGGAAGTCTGCATCCGCTTCGGTCCGGAGGGCTCCTCTGTACCTGCGGGTTGGTGAATCACCTACCGCTGAAAGGTGTTTTTATGCCAGCTTTTGTAAAGTTCATTATTAATACAAAACTCACTCAATGTTCACATCAACTCGCCAATCTGTTAAGTTCCGGAACGCAGCATGCTAACCCGTAGGGCACAGGTACAGCCGAGGCCGGGAAGCCTTCAGGTCAGGGTCCGCTCGGGCCTGGGAGGCGGGTCCGGGGCGGGTGCGGGGCGGGACCGGGGCGGGTGCGGGGCGGGGCGGGCGTCGGGGACGTGCTACGTGTGCGCGGCCAGGAAGGCGCGCGGCTTGAGGCGGTGAGATGGCGGCGAGATGGCGGCGACGGCGGCTGTGAGCGGCGCCAAGCGCAAACTTCGGGCCGAGTTGAAGCAGCGTCTGGCCACCTTGAGTGCTGAGGAGCGACGGCGCCAGTCCCGCCTGCTAACACAGAAGGTGCACGGCGTGGGGATCTCGTGCGGCAGGCTGCGGCGGGACCCGTCACCACACAGGCGCGGCTCTCGGCACGTGCTCCCCCTGTCCGCCCCCTCGGGGCCGCCGCGCTTCCCCCCCCCCTCCCGCCCGCGGGCACGTACACGTTTCGGACCCCTCGCTGCATCTCCTCCTTGGTCCCCGACGGCGCGCTCACAGCCTTTTCCGTTCCCTTGCGCCGATTCCCCAACTCTACCCAGGTGCCCCTGTATCGAGGCGCTGTGGTGGTAGAACCGGGGTCCAGTCCGTATTCTGTCTCCCTCGTGCACCTCTGCGGCCTGGGCCGGAAAGGGAGAGACAGAGCAGCAGGTCCCGGAGGGCTCGGGAGTTCGGGTGGGGAGGGCCAAGGTCTGTCACTCTATGAGGACAGGGGCCCCCCCGCGGGGACCACGTGGCCTCACAGGCCTCCTGGTCGGGCCTGCGGTAAGAGGGGAGGCCGACGCGACAGGATGAGCCAGGGCTTTTTGTATCCTGATCCTAACCCACATCCTAATACCTAGTCCCTTGTCTTAACCCGACACTGCCTCTACAGAATGAACAGCACCACCCCTGCAAGTCTGGGGACAAGTAACAAGGATATGATGGAACATAACCCTGTGCTCCCCTGACCCTGACCCTTGTAGACCTGTTGAGTGGTGTGTGACAGGACATGACCAGTGCTATCTGTATTCTGACATAAATGTGAACCCTGACCACCATCCCTGCAGGCCTGTGGTGAGAGGTAAAGCGGTATGTGACAGGGCACATCCAGTGCTTTCTGTACCCTAACCCTAACCATAACCCTGACCCTGAACCTTGGAGATCTATTGGACAGTTAAGGGGTGTGTGAAGGAACCATGTTCCTGGGTTTCCTTACCCTACCCTAATCATTACCCAAACCCCAGCCCTTATCTGGACCCTGGCTGGCCTGTGATCAGAGGTAAAGCTGCATGACAGGACACACCCAGTGCTTTCCATATTTCTGCTAGAGCCATTAGGAAGGACATATTAGCATTTGGATAATGGATTGGGGAAATAAGGAAGAAAGAAAAAATGACCAGTTGAAGGGCGATCATGATAATTCAAGGAGGGTGATGGAGATGTAAACCAGAGGATGGGCAGTGGAGAGATTGGGAGAATCAGCAGACCTGGCAATTGATTGGATGGGGGGTAGAGTGCTTGCAGGAGAGGGAGTCACCTGTAGCTCCATATGTAGAGCAGGGATAACACTTCAGGATTACTAAACATCAGGAATGTAAGAATTAGAGCAGATTTTTGGACAGACATGGGGAAAATAAGGATGAGTTCAGTTTGGTGTCTTTGTCCATGGGAGATGTTTTCTTCAAACAGGTCTTGCTATGTTGCCTGTATTGGCCTTGAACTCTAGGTTCAAACCTTCTTCTCTCAGCCTCTGTGTAGTGTCTAGAACATACATCATAAACTTCAGGTGGGAATAGTTATTTAGAGACAGAGCTGCTGACAGTAGTAGAATTACAACTAAGAGCATCAAAGGAGGAAACAAAAATTAAAAAAAAAAACAGACCCATGAGTCTCAGTAATATACTTTATCCCATATATGCAAATAGTCACATATAGTGAATCTGCTTCCCAGCTCTTACATGTGCATTCCGTGATCAACTAATGGATCATGGCCCTAAAATCATTGTACTATGACTAGAACAGTGTTTTCCCTTAGTGAATGCTTAATAAAGGTATTAGATAAGATTACAGATATTATCCACATCTGTAATCCCAGCTTTGTGGGAGGCTGATGCAGGAGGATTGAAAGTTACAGCCCAGCCTAGGAAATTTAGCAACTTAATAAGACTCTGTCTCATAATAAAAAAATATTATACAAGAGGCTGGGCATGTAGTTTAGTCATAGGCCCTGGGTTCGGTCCCCAGCACTGGAAAAAAAGAAAAAGAAAAAAGGTATTAGTGATGGTAACGATGTCTTCAGATCATTAAAAAGTATTCCTATTGGCATAGCATCTGTTTTGTAATTTAGAAATTTATGAGAAAAGTAATGTATGGTAAATTAAGCTTTATGCCTTTATACCCTTACTAAGATGAGGAAATTAGTGGCCCTTTATTCTTTTTATCTTCTACTCTGCCAATTTCTGATGCCTATATTATGTTGTTAAAATTATATGAGAATATACTCTAAAAAAGTGGAAGAAAAAAACCCAAGAAAGATACTGAATTCAAGAAACAGCCCTACCTCAGAAGCAGGGTAAAGAGAGACCTCAGGGTGATGGCTGTGTGCTGGGCCAGAAGGCACCCAGACCCAAAGATGCAGGGCTAGAAGGCCTTAAAAGGAAAGTAGATCTATTTTTACAGACAAAATGAAAAAGAATCTATTGATAAGATAAAGCCATACTCTTTGTTTTGCCAAAAAAAGAAAAAAACCGTAAAGGTAATCAAAAATTCTTGGAATAATACAGTTAAGTCAATTTTATATTTAAACGTTATTCTGTAACTATAATGAATCTAATGAGCAGTAATTCTGGCTCATTTCAAAACCTGAAATTCCAGTAAACAGATTTTATAGTATTTTGTTATATACATAGTATTCGCTATAGAACTCATTTGGCTAATAGTTTGAATTTCAAATTTAAATGCTTTTCTTGTTCTGCCCAATACCTGTGCCCTCAACCTAGAAACTGGTGGCTTTATTTATTTATTAACCTAGAAACTGGTGGCTTATCTCTTTTCCTTTATGTCTTTCTGGAATTATTGTTAATAAAAAATCTTTTGTCTTTTAACATTTTTTTCCTCTCCTTTTCCTACTTTTGTCCTATTCCCCTACCCCAAGATTTTTTCCTAACTTGCTTTCCATTTTACTAATCTCAACTTTTTATTTGAGGAATGCTAGGGATTGAACCCTGGGCCTTGGGCATGCTAGATGAGCACTCTATGACAGAGCTACACCTGTAGGCCTGTTAATTCCAATGTTAATTTCCAGTGATTATTTCTTACATTTCTGATTGTTTCTTTCTCGTAGCTGTCTGTTGATATTTTATAGATGTAGTTATCTTTTCTGAGTTTAAGAAAACTAGAATTAAAAAAAAATTCTCAGTTCTTCAAGTTACCTCACTTTCCCACTGGATCATTTTTTCTCCCCTTTTCCCTCCCTTCTTCTGTCCCTTCCTTTCTCCCACTTTATGTTTTGGTTTTCCAAGATACTTGATGACCCTTTGCCTTCTGTATATGGTTCTGAATGAAGGTATGTTAGCTAATGGAGAGTCCTTTGCCTTTTGTAGTTACTTTGTGAGGGACCTTAGGCAGGAATGGATTCTGCCCTACCTGCCTCCACGTTCTCAGAGTGTGATTTGCTGCTTCGTCTATTAATAGTGTCTCATCCACTCTCTGTCTTATAACAGTTAGCCAACTCTCTGTTTTCTTGTTCTCAGTGGTATAATGGATTTTCTTTTTTTGGGCTTCTTTACAAATGTCATGGAAATGAGATTTAGGGAAGGAAGATAAATGTGTATGCACAGTCTCACACTGAATTTTAACTAATATTTCTTATTGCTTATTCAGCTCTTGATTTTCTATATTCTGCTTTAAAGAAAACAAGAAAGACACTTAACTTTCTCATCTAGTACCTGGTGCCAAGAGCCCCAGGCCTGCCCAAAGTGTGAGCTCCACATTTCCATTTTCCTTGCCTTTCCTAGGCCTCATGGAAGCTGTGCTGCTTTTCAAAAAGGAGTTAACTTCCTTCCTAGCACTGGTCTGATGTGTTCTACCTACTTAATTTCTTTTTCCCTTTTTATTGGGAATTACTTGACTTCCTATACCTGTATCTTTCTGCCAATCACATTTATGAGCTGCTTTTGTAGTGTCTTTTTCTTCTTAGCTTGGGGACAGGGCAAAGCGGAAATGGAAGGGTGATTGTTGACTTTTCTATGGTAAGCAAATCTCAGTCCCCTTCTGCCTGAGGAATTATTCTTTCTTTCTTCAGGATCTCTGTTCCTATCTTAGTGAACATTTCAACATTCAGTTGAACAGAACGGAGTGGGGTAGTAGAGCTAAGAGAGAATTATAAGACATGTTTTCTGCTTCAGGGATCTTAGGGACTGGTTCAGGATATTACACTTAGGGCATATAAACAACTGGTGATCATCTCATGACAATACAGAATTAAGTCGTATAATTCTAAATGTATAAGGGTTCTACTGAACTTAGGAAAAGTTAGGGCTTGCATTTGGCTAACAGGTAGAATTTAGGAGGAGAGAAACCTGATAGTGTGAGGAGTGGAGAAGTTTGTAGGAGCCAAGATTTAGAGATAAAAGAAAGGAGAAGCCTGTGAAATGACTGAGGAGGTGAGAATCAAGCTGGAGACAGAGTGGGGCTCCCCTCGGTGTGACTTTTGAATGAATGTTCACGCCTTTGAGTGTGGGTTTGCCAAAGGGGAAAAGGGATCAGAGAAGTAAGGCTTGGGTTTTGAATGAAAGTCAGACTTCAGCACTTAGTGACCTCGAACCCACTATACTACCTTGCTTTTTTTTTTTCTTGTAAAGTTAAAGCAAGTTAGAGAAGGTTGGGAGAGAAGAGATACTCTCAAGGGGAATCACTAGTTTAAAAAGTATAATCATGGGGTTTATAATTGTTGTAATTTCCCATTTAGGTCATTGCTCACAGTAAGTATCAAAAGTCCAAAAGGATTTCCATCTTTCTGAGCATGCAAGATGAAATTGAGACAGAAGAGATCATCAAAGACATTTTCCAACAAGGCAAAACCTGCTTCATCCCTCGGTACCAATTCCAGAGTAATCACATGGACATGGTGAAGTTAGCATCACCTGATGAAATCTCTTCACTTCCTAAAACGTCCTGGAATATTCATCAGCCTGGTGAGGATGATGTTCGTGAGGAGGCTTTGTCAACAGGTAAGTGTTTTTGTGTTAGAATCGATGTTTTAGGATGTTGTCAGATTATAATGAGTTTTTAGACCTCTGGCCCACCTGTTATTTGGGGTTCAGTGGGAGTTTCTTTTTCTGTAGGGAAGAATTTGTATTTTGCTTATATTCCAAGATGCCACATGACCAGGTTTAGGATGCAAATTCTCTGTAAGTTGTGAACTGTAGATTGTAATAGTGAGTTATCAAGGAATTGCTGCCTTCTCCCAGGCTCTTGTGCTAACCTGGTGGCCTGAATTATACATTTCCCTAAGTGATTTCATCATTAATCTATATGGTTGTGAGTGCAATATTATTATTAATGTTGGTGGGAATTTCTATCTCCAGGTCAGACCTATTACCTACCTTCTAGCTATATCTACTTGATGTCATGTGGCATCTCAAAAACAGTGTGTTCCAAATTGGATCACATTCTCAGCCCTGCTGCCATGGTCCATCTCAGCATGGCCACCACCAGCCAGTTAACTATGATAGAGATCCCTAGTAACCTTTGATTCCTCTCTTCTCATGCCCTACATACTGTCTGTTGCCAAGTCTAAGCTGCCACCATCCTTGACTGGTTTACTGTACCAGCTCCTAACTGTCCCTCTGTCCTCGTCTTGCACCCTTTCCTCCTTCTTAATCCACAATCTGCAAAGTCACTGAAACAAGATTTCTTTTTTTTTTTTTTTGCACTTTATTAAATTCTTTTATTGGTACATTGTAGGTATACAACACAATTACATTTCTCATTGGGAATTGTACCTTTACATAATGCATCTTGGTTCTTATTTTTTCCCCATTCCTAGCTCTCCCTTCACCCCCTCCACCCTTCCCTATTTACAAAGACTTTATTTCCATTTTTTCCATTTCTCATCAGTTTTCCTTTCCCTTCTTTCCTTTCCCCTGCCCCTCCCACTACCCCTACCCCTTTGGACCTTTTCTTCCTATTTTGCATTATCGATTATTCATTCTAATTGAAACAAGATTTCTAAAACACCAATCTGACTGCTTCTCCCCCATTTGAAGTCTTGCAGTGACTTTCTGCTGTCCTTAGGTTGAGGTGAACACCTCTCAAAGAGGCTCATCTGGTGTTGGTCCTGTGTATTTTCTCTCCCTGGCACGGGTACTGCTTGTTCACCCAGCTCACATCTTCCTACTCTCCAATTCCAGCAGCTTTGAAGACCTCTCTGTTCTTCAACCCTCCTCTGCTTTTTCTACTGTGGGATCTTTGTACCTGCTGTTCTCTGGCCAACAGCTGCTTGGGGGATTTTTTTTTTATCATTATTAAGCAGCCAAAGAGCCTAATGCAAAATAAGCTAAGGCTGCCATTTGGTAAAGTAATGCCTCAAACCTGTCTTGGAGGTATATATTTTCACTAAGACTTAAATAGTTGCAGAGAAACCTTGGCATAGCTTTATGCAGTCTTATCCCGATTTCTTCCCCTTGAAATTTAACATCATATGGGCTGGGGATTTAGCTCAGTGGTTCCACCGCCTGCCTCTCAAGCTGAGGACCTGGGTTTGATCCCCAGTACCAGAAAAAAAAAGAAATTTAACATCATAACCTATAAAATCAGTATAGTGAGATGGAGAGGGACAGGGTCAAAGACTTATCTGCTTTGCTGCCTCAACTTCCCTTATGTTTTCCAGTCCTGGAATTTGTAAGATACTTAGGCACGAAAAGTACATTCAAATCTGCCTCCTTCCTGTCGTAGACCTGATGAGTAACAGTATTATAAAACTCCTATTTTTAAGGGGAAAGACTGTAAGTGTTTTGATACAATGAGACAATAAGGGAATAGTGTAGCCCAGGCCTAAAGATAAGGAAATAAGAGGAAGTAAGTTGTAGGTCTTGACACTGCTTGCACATAATGTAGCTACTTCTCTAGAGTCTGTGGCTTTGGGGTATGTTCTGGCTGACTTAATGTGAACACAAGCTTGCTAATTAAAATTCCATTTGGTCTCCTCCAGCAGCCTTTTCCCTTACGAATAGTTATGCCACTTCCATAATGTCTTCTTTGGGTTAAGCTAAATGGTGTCACTTTGTCCCTTCATGTGTTTGTTTCAGTTCCATTCAAGTCCAGTAGTGGGAAGAACAGAGGAGCGTGACCTTTCCTCTTAGCTGTGCTTCCTGAGTGACATAAGCCCAGCTCAAGTCAATGAGTGAAATCATCTCTGGTTTTAGCAAATTACTCGGTGCTTAAGAGCATTCAGTAAGTGGTACTACTATTTTTAAGAAAGGAAGGCAGAATTATTCATTTCTTGATATTCTTGATAAACTGAGTATTTTATGTTTTGATAAATTGCCTCTGAGCATACTTTATGACAGATACCATTTTAGGCCTGGGGAAGACAAGGTCCTAGCCTCCCAGGGCTCTAGCTGGGGAGACAGAAAATATGTGTTACTAGAATAAGTATCCCTGCCAGTAATATATGGTAAATGTAAGTGTCATATGAAAGCTCATTGAATATTAAAAATTTAGAAGTTAAAGGATTTGTCCTGAAATGAGAAAAGTCCATGCCCAAACTGGTTGTTCATTTTTCTCTTCTGTGGCATGTGTCCATGCCATATTTGTGGTCCCAGTGGCTTTTTCCCTCCCACGTTTTTTGCAGATACTTGCAGGCTGAGTTGCAGAGGATAAGGGATTATGCCTTAGTTTCTTCACCAGACAGCCGGGTGCCAAATGTTGTTTATAGCAGTGTTTGAGTAGGCAGGCTCGATGTTTGTCTCCTAGAATCACTCTCAGCACTATGGATTTTTACTTGCATCAGCAGCTTAGAATGTGGCAACTTCAGTGCTAAAGCATAAATCTAGCTTCACAGTGTTTGGAACAAGCTGATCAAAGCTCAGATTGTACTCGGTGAAGCTTTTGTAGTCTGTTTATCTTTCTGGCTTGCTAATGCTCTCTCAGTTTAGAAAAGAATGACTTTTAGTGTCCTCAGTTGCAATTAGAAGTTCCTGGGCAGGATTTCGTATACATTATTCTTATTTTGTGTATGCAGAGAAATAAACCAATGGGTAAATGAAATTGAAGGGCTGTTTCTTTACTGAATTTGTCTTCAAAGTGAGGAGTGTATGGGCAATAAGATTAGACAGGAACCTTTTCATTGAGAGTATATAATCTGATTCAACATGGCTTAAGCAAAAATGGAACTTTATTGGGCCAGAAACTGCAGAATCCACAGAAGAGTGAGATTGAGGTATGGTTGGATTAGAGTCATTAGGAGCCAATCCATCGTTTTCTGAGTCTGCTTCTGTCTGTGTTGGCTTCATGTTCTGGTGCCACGTAATGGCCCATGACAGCACTGGCTTCATCAGTATCTTTACTGGTAGCAATTTCAGCAGGAAAGAGTAAGCCTATTTTCTAACAGCCCCAATAAAATCCTGATCCTAGCTCTCATTGACCCAAGTGGCCACTGCCAAATTAAATCACTTATGGCCAAGGACATAGAATAGGCCTACCTGGCTTAGGCCTAAGTGGTCACACTTCTCCAGTCATGTTTGCCAAAGTAACCTTAACTCAGATGGCTTGCATTACCACATGCTTGAAGACTTCCTTCCTTGACTAGAAAATAAGTCTTGATTCTGTAGCAAGATACAGGAAAGAGGAAAAGAGGTGTTTGTGAACCTTTCCCTTTTTGGGGATAGGTCCCTCTGCCTTTGCTCACCAGCTACCCTCAACCTGAGTGCTGTCTTTTTTCTCTCTGTTAGAATCTTGATTGTTCTTAAGGCTCAAGGTCAGTGCCTCTTTCTGCAGAAGGGTTCTCAGGGTCTGCTTCATCCTCTATACTTCTCCCTAGGTTAGGGTCCCTCATTATACTTGTGTTAAGTTGCATATATGTGTGTTAAAAGATTTTTTTTTTTTACTTTAGTACTTGCTTAGGTTAGGAGCCCACCACTTTTTAATTTTTTTTTTCCCGTTACTGGGGATTGAACTTAGGACCTTGCGCTTTTGAGGCAGGTGGCAGAACCACTGAGCTAAATCCCTGGCCCAAGGAGCCCACCACTTTAGACCACTTTATCAGAGGTTTTTAAGTAAGTCTGTAGTAAGTCATGCCTTCATGTCACTCTCTCCTGGTGATCCTCCTGCCCCAGAAGCATGGAAATAGCCTTCGAGTGTTTTCATTGGTGAGCTTGGGCTCTACACAGTACCTTAATGGATATGAGTTCCTCTTTTATCTTTACTAGCTTATACAGTAGACCCTCAAGTTAGAACCGGCTTGACATATGAATAACTTGGGTTAATTAAGCTAGTAGAAGATTCATCTGCCTCTTGCTGTCTATAGTGTGTACCCAGGTAAACATCCACATCTCAGCTGTATTGACTAAGTTACAACCAGCCCTTGGAACTGATCGAGTTTGTAAGTCAAGGGTTCACTGTACATCCTTTTTATGTGCTATGGCTTGGATCTTGCATGTTCTTCAAAGGCTCATGTGTTGGAGGCCTGATCCTCAGCCTGTGGGGCCTACTTGGAGGTGGTGGAACCTGTGAAGAGTGAGGCCCAGTGGGAAGTCACTGGGGGCATGTCCTTGTCAGAACATTGGACCTTCTCCTTCCTTTCTCTTTCCTGTCCCTCTCTCTCTTTAGTCTATTCCAGCGTCTCCATCCTGAGGTGAACAACTTTGCTCTGTCATGACATGCTGCCTCACTGCAAGCCTGAAGGCAATGGGTCTTCCTGACCATAGACTGAAACCTCCAAAGTTGTGAGCTAAGATAAACTTTTCATCTTTCTAAGTTAAGTATCTTAGGTATTTTGTTACAGTAGCAAAAACTGACTAAAACTGAAGTATATGCCTAATAATTTTATGTTGAATGAATTACTGATAGTAGCTGCAAAGAAACACAAATAGCACATAATCTATCCTTACTCTTTATTCTGTGCTTTAGTATGCCAATTATCTGTAAAAGTAGATTTTCAGGAGTAAGTGAGCAGAATCCGCTAATTTAGTAGTTTTCCCATTATTACTTTTATTTTCTGTGGTTTCGGTCACCCTTGGTCAACTGTGGTCTGAAAACATTAAAAGAAAGTTTCTAGAAATAAACAATTCCTATGTTTTAAATTGTGTGCCATTCTGAGTGGTATGATACACCCATGCCATTAAGCTGTGTCCTGCCTAGGACCTATGTCATTTCTTTGTCCAGTATATCCAAGCTGTCTGCGCTACCTGGTTGTTATGTAAAAGCTGAATCTGTCATCAAATTGACTGTTGTAGTGTCACAGTGCTTATAGTCTGTGTTTTACTTAATACTGGCCCCAGAGCATGCAAGTAATGACTCTGGCAATTCACATATACCAAAGAGAAGTTGTAAAGCGCTTCCTTTAGGTGAAACAGGGAAAAGTCTCATCCTAATAGGGAAAGAGAAGAAACAAAACTACTGAAGTTGCTGAGATCTATAGTACAACAAAATTTTCTGAGAGATGACGTTCACATAACTTTGCTTATAATATATTGTATAGCACTCACACATATATCTTATATTGTTATATATCTTACATTGTTATTATTGTTTCTGATTTATAGATTAAATCTTACTATAGATACTTGTGTATAAGAAAAAAACATAGTATATGCTGGATTTCATACTGAGATTTCACATCCGCCTAAGGGCTTTGAATGTATCCCCATGGATGAGGGCAGGGCTCCTTTCTGTTGAATGATGTAGGTGGCAAGCTTGAGGTAGAAACTGAGCAGAGACAAAAAAATATTTTTCTTACTACTCATCTCATTACTTTAGATTAAAGCAATGAAATCTGCTGTAAAAATTTGAAGTGTCCTTTGAGTGTAGTGATACAGGTAGCCAGAATCATTTGTAAGACATCCTGGGATAAATTAGTTTATTAGATTGTCTGGACCACTTGTTTTCAGATTTTAAGCCATGACTTACTGGCTTTTTAATTCAGTTCAGGAGCATTAACAAAACAAGAAAGAGATACAAAAGACACATTTAGTTAGGGGTTTGTGCATGTGTATGCATGTGTGTTGTCAGTATGAAGTGGATCATGTTTTTCTTGCAGTAGTTTCCAAAATATTTGAAGCCACTGGTTTAAGCCTGTTCATTCAAAAGGCATGCATCTCTTCAGGGCCTGTCAGTGGGCACATGCAACAGTGGGATAAATGGCATGTTTCCTTCATGTGTTAATTTTGATGAGAACAAATGGAGAAAAACAAACACACAAGTGAAACCCCACATTACTTTTCCTCATTTACTTCTTTCTCTACCCTGCACTGGTGTGGGTACTGTTAATTCCCTGCTCCTCCATTTTACAAAGCAAAAGAGACTCAAGTGCAGTACCTTGCCCATGGTCATGCAGCTCCTGAGTGGCAGCAGGGAAATTGAGACGCAGATCACTTTGGCTGTGGGCCACGTTCTGTCCCTGCAGCTGGAGTCTGGATCCAGGAGGCCTCCCAGTGGGGTTGAGCAACTTTGGAGGTCCTAGTGCTGTGTCTTGTCTCTGTGGCTGCTTTTTTCTCTGTCCCTTCAGTGTGCACTACCTACTCCTGGGTGGCCTTATGACCCTGTGCTCAGCCAGCTTGGGCTTCACTGAGTTAAGTAGGCTCCGGGGCTTTGGAAGGATGTATTCTGAGGGGAACAGGCATTCCTTCTCAGGCACGAGAGGTGTGGCCCCTGCTGTACCACAGGGTGTGTGTGTGGGGGGGGGGCACAGTCATACCTGGTTATAGAATTAGATCAGAAAAATGAGATTTTCCCAGTGTAGCATACTTAATGACTTCTATAGAAAATAAAGTATAAAAATGCTGTGTTAGTGGGGTGTGATGGTACAGGCTTGTAATCCCAGTATTTAGGGAGGCTGAGGCAGGAGAATCGCAAGTTATAGCCCAGCCTTGGCAACTTAGCAGGTTAGTGAGACCATGTCTCTAAACCAAAACTAATACAACAAAAAAGAGACAAAAATGCATAGGACTGGGTGGGGGATGTACCTTAGTGGCACAGCTCCTGCCCGGCAAGCACAGTCCTCAGTTTGATCCCTCATACCAAAAAAAAAAAAGCACAGGACTGGTGACATAGCTCAGTGGGAATTCCCTGGGTTTAGTTTCCAGTAACTCTCAAACACACATACACAAACACACAACCAAATAAAAATGCTCTTTTAGTTCAGATATTTATTTTTATTGAGCTGCAGAATTTCTGTTCAGTTTTATTGAACTCTAACATCTCATTGACTTAAATCTAGTTTTAGGTTTTAATTTTTAATAGCACTTGAAGCCAGCATGTGATTTTCTTTCTTTCCCTTTTTTAAAGTTAAGCATTTCAAACTGATACTTAAATATTGTACAATTTCCTTGAGCTTAAAAGTGCTGTTTTTGGTTGTATTTTTTCTTACAATTAGCTTTAAGTGTGGGGTTAATAGTTTTCCTTGTCTGAGAATATCCATACTAATTGATTGTTCCAAAGAGGTAGTGAAAAGGGGACAATGTGGAAATTGGTCACTAGCGGAATTTCACACTTGTACTTTTGTAACTTTGAGTGATTTTGGTTTTTTAAAGTAAATGAGTTGTCATAAATACAGGCTCTGATAATTATGGTTATATTATATTCCTAAAACTTTGTAATTGGTAACTGATCTAGGCTGGTGACACGTGGCTTTGTGCACTCTGACTCCAGGCTAAGATCTCTGGAGTTTGCTTAGCTGAGTTCTTCCTGCCTTCCGAGTGGGGCAGCTAGGGGCTGGGTGGACCATGAGTGGGCAGAGGGAGTAGGGGCCTCTGTACTGACAGGGTGACATTGGAGGAGGTTGGGGTGGGGTGCGGAAGTAGGGCCTAGGGACATGCTTAGACTTTGAGCTCTAGTCAGGACAGGAAACTGAGGACTGTCCCCCCCACACTTAATCTTTCCTTCCTATCCCTCTCCAGTGCTGCAGTGCAGTCTTTATCTTTTCTTTCTCCTCTTCATCTCCATTCTTTTTTTTTTTTTATGTTAAACTCTTTTATTGGTACATTTTAGGTATACAACACAATTACATTTCTCATTGGGAATTGTACCTTTATGTAATGCATCTTGGTTCTTATTTTTTCCCCATTCCTAGCCCTCCCTTCACCCCCTCCACCCTTCCCTATTTACAAAGACTTTATTTCCATTTTTTCCATTTCTCATCATTTTTCTTTTCCCTTCTTTCCTTTCCCCTGTGCCTCCCACTACCCCTACCCCTTTGGACCTTTTCTTCCTATTTTGCGTTCATTATCGATTATTCATTCTAACCATTGGTACATTTTAGGTATACAATATAATGACATTCATCATTGGAAATTTGCACCTTTACATAATCTCTCTTGGTTTTTATTTTTCATCCCTGCCCAGCCCTCCCTTCAACCCCTCCATTCCTCCCTGTTTACAAAGATTTTGTTCCTATTTTTCCATTTTCCCATATTAATCCCATTCCCTTCTATCCTTTCCCCTATCCCTCCCACTTCCTTCCCTTTTGCCCCTTTTCTTCCTATTTCACATTACCTATTATACATTTTAGTCCTTATTTACACTTTCAGTTTCTCACACCAGAGAAACTATTCGGTATTTATACATGTGTGTCCTATTTATTTCACTTAAGAGTATTGCCTCAATGTGCATCTACTTAGCTATAAATGTCTCTAATTTCTCATTTTTTATGGCTGAGTAGTATTCCATTTTAGAAAAAAACCACATTTTCTTGATCCAGTCTCCAGTTGATGGGGATTTGGGCTGCTTCCAAGTTTTAGCTATCACAAACTGTGCTGCTATGAACATGGGCGCACATATATCACTGTGGTATGATTCTTTTAATTCTTTGGGGAAGATCCCCAGCAGTGGAATAGCAGGGTCAAATGGGACTTCCAGTGCTAGTTCTTTGTATCTCCATACTGATTTCCACAGTGGTTGCACCAGTCTACACTCCCACCAGCAGTGGAGCAGGGTTCCTCTTTCCCCACAGCCCCGCCAGCATTTGTTATTGGTTGATTTCATGATAGCAGCCAGTCTTTATGGAGTGAGGTGGAATCTCAGCCTTGTTTTCATTTGCATCTCTCTAATGACCAGTGATGTTGAACGTTTTTTCCTGTATTTATTTGCTATTTCTACTTCTTTGAGAAATGTCTGTTCATCTCAGATGCCTATTTTCAGATTGGGTCTTTAAATTTGGGAGGTCTGATCTTTTTTAAGTTCTTTATAGATTTGAGATTGTAGACCTTTGTCTGAGGAAAAGCAGGTGAAGATATTTTCTCACATTGTGGGTTGTCTGTTCACAGTGCTGGTGGTTTATCTTGCTCTGCAGAAGCTTTTTAATAAGAAGAGATCCCACTTGTTGATTGTGCTAGTTCATGGGCAACTGAGGTTTTGTTCATAAAATCTTTTCCTACACTGATGTCTTCAAGAGTTCTACCTAACCTCTGTTCCAGCTGGTTCAGCATTTCTATTTTAATATTTAGATCTTTAATCCATTTTGATTTTAGTTTAGTGCATGGCAAGAGATATAGGTCTAGTTTTAATCTTTGGCAAGTCGAAAGCCAATTTTTCCAGCACCATTTATTAAAGAGGCTATCTTTCCTCCAGTGAGAGTGTTTGGCTCCTTTATCGAAGATGAGATGGCTGAGTGTGTCTGGCATTGTTTCTGCATCTTCTAATCTGTTCCACTGGTCCTCAAGTCTGTTTCTTTGCCAGTACCATGCTGTTTTTTTCACAGTAGCTTTGTAGTATAGTTGCAGGTTAGGGATTGTGATACCCCCTCCCATGTCTCTGTTACCTAGAATTGCTTTTGCTATTCTGGATCTCTTCTTCCAAATGAATTTTTGGATTGTTTTCTCAAGGTCCATGAAGTATGCTGCTGGGATCTCATTTGGAATTGCATTGAATCTACATAGCAGTTTTGGAAGTATGGCCATTTTCACTGTCTTAATCCTTCCTACCCAGGAGCAGGGGATGTCTGTCCATTTTCTGATATCATCTTCAATCTCTCTTTTCAGAGTGCCATAGTTTTCAGAGAAGAGGTCTTTGATTTCTTTCGTTAGGTTGATTCCTAGGTATTTCAGTTTTTTGGATGCTATTATGAAAGGAATTATTTGCCCTATTTCTCTCTCAGTGAGTCTGTCATTGGTGTAGAGGAAAGCTACTGATTTTTGTGTGTTGACCTTGTAACCAGCTACTTGACTGAATTTGGTTATTAAGTGTAGAAGACTTTTGGTGGAGTTCTTGGGGTCTTCTTTATAGAGTATCATGTCATCTGCAAATAATTACAATTTGACTTCTTCATTACCTATCTTTATTCCTTTTATTTCTTTCTCTTGTCTAATTGCCGTGGCTAATGTTTCCAGAACTATATTGAACAAGAGTGGTGATAGTGTACATCCTTGTCTTATTCCTGATTTTAGTGTGAAGGATTTTAGTTTTTGACCATTTAGTATGATATTGGCTGTTGGTTTTTCATAGATGGCTTCTATCAGTTTGAGGTAGAGACCATCTATTCCAATTTTTTGTAGGGTTTTTATCATAAATGTATGTTGGATTTTGTCAAATGCTTTTTCTGTGTCTATGGAGATAATCATATGGTTTTTGTCCTTGGCTCTATTGATATAGTGTATGACATTGATTGATTTGTGTATATTGAACCATCCCTGCATCCCTGGGATGAATCCCACTTGATCAGGGTGTATGATCTTCTTGATGGTCTTCTGCATTCTGTTTGCCAGTATCTTATTAAGGATTTTTGCATCTGTGTTCATTAATGAGATTGGCCTATAGTTCTCCTTTTCGGTTGAGGCTTTCTCTGCTTTGGGGATCAAGGTGATGCTTGCTTCCAGGAATCAATTCAGGAGTATTGCTTCCCTTTCAGTTTCATTGAAAAGTTTAAACAGGAGTGGCAGCTGTTCCTCTCTAAATGCCTTGTAGAATTCAGCAGTGAAGCCATCAGGGCCTGGGCTTTTCTTAGTTGATAAGTTTTTAATTACGTTTTCAATTTCATTGGTTGATACTGGGTTGTTTAGAATTTTTAGGTCTTCTTCGTTCAACTTTGGTAATTCATATATATCTAGGAATCTGTCCATTTCTTCTGTGTTGTCCATCTTATTGGCGTATAGGTTCTGGAAGTAGGTATTGATGATCCTCTGGATTTCTGCTGGGTCTGTTGTAATTTCACCCTTTTCAATCCTAATTGCATGGATTTGGGCCTTTTCTTTCCTTGTTCTGATAAGGTTGGCTAAGGGTTTGTCAATTTTGTTTATTCTTTTGAAGAACTCACTCTTGGCTTCATTGATTTTTTTGTATCATTCTCTTAGTCTCCGTTGCATTGATTTCTGCTCTGATCTTTATAATTTCCTCCCTTGTATGAGCTCTGGCGTTGTCCTGTTCTTCTTTTTCTAGAAGCTTGAGGTTCAGCATCAGGTTAATTGGGCTCGTTCTCTTTTCCTAACATGCATATTCACTGCTATGAATTTCCCTCGTAAGACTGCTTTCATTGTGTCCCATAGATTCCGATATGTTGTATTCTCATTGTCATTTAATTGAAGGAACTGTCTGATTTCTTCTTTAATTTCCTCTGTGACCCATTGGTTATTCAGAAGTGTGTTGTTCAATTTCCACGTGTTTATGAAATTTTTTGAGTTTCTTTTGCTATGGATCTCCAATTTCATCGCACTATGGTCTGATAATGTACAGAGGATAACTTCAATTCCTTTGCACTTACTTAAACATGTTCTATGTGTGAGTATGTGGTCTATTTTGGAGAATGACCCATGTGCAGCTGAGAAGAATGTGTATTCTGATTTTGTGGGGTGGAAGGCTCTGTAAACATCTGTTAAGTTCATTTGTTCAAGAGTTTGATTGAGTTCTAGTATTTCATTACTTATTTTTAATCTAGTTGATCTATCTATTTGTGACAGTGGGGTGTTGAGGTCCCCCACTACAATTGTGTTAGTGCATATATGGCTTTTCATGTCTGTTAGTATTTGTTTTATATAATTGGGTGCACTAGTGTTTGGTGCATAGATATTTATGATTGTCATCTCTTCCTCTTGGATTCTTCCCTTTACAAGGATGTAGTGTCCTTCTTCATCTCTCATAATTAGTGTTGGTTTGAAATCTACTTGATCTCCCAAGAGGATAGCTACTCCTGCTTTTTTTCAGGTTCCTGTCACATGCAGTATTGTTTTCCACCCTTTAACTTTCAGTCTATGAGTTTCCTTTTGAATGAAGTATGTTTCTTGTATGCAGCATATTGTTGGATTTTGCTTCTTGACCCATTCTGCCAGTCTATTTCTTTTGATTGGTGAATTGAGACCATTAATGTTGATGGTTATAACTGAAACGTATTGACTTGTCATTGCCATGACTTTTTCTTTTTGTTGGGTTCTCCCCCTTTCCATTTAATTTCTTGTCATGCCAGATGGGTTCATTCTGCTTTGCTTCCTGGGGTTGAAATCCTCAATGTCTGTTCCTAGGCTATTGTGTAAAATTCTTTGGAGTGCTGGTTTGGTATTCACGAAGTTCCTAAGGTGCTCTTTGTCATGAAAGTATCTTATTTCTCCATCCATTTTGAAAGGTAGTTTTTCAGGGTACATCAATCTGGGTTGGAGGCTGTTTTCTTTTAGGGCTTGGAATATGTCCCTCCAAGCTCTTCTTGCCTTGATGGTTTGTGTTGAGAAGTCTGCTGTGATTCTGATGGGCTTTCCTTTGTATGTGATTTGTTTCTTTTCTCTGACTGCTTGGAGAACTTTGTTCTTCTGTTGAGTTTCTGGAATCTTAACAGTTATATGCCTATGTGTAGATTTTTTTTGATCAAGGCTATTTGGAGTCCTATATGCCTCACTTATCTGTATGTCAGGTTGTTTTCCCCTCCTTGGGAAGTTTTCTGCCATTACTTCTGTGAAGAGTTTTTTTATGTCATCTGCACTCTGTCCTGTTTCTTCATTGACTCCAATCAGTCTTATGTTATTCTTCTTTGCATCATCTAGCAGCTGCTGGATTGATTTCTCATGTTCCCTTATAATTTTGAAGCAATTTTTCTTTTCCTGGTCACTAATTGCAATCTTATCTTTTATATCTGAAATTCTGTCCTCACATTGGCTCATTCTGCTGTATAGACTTTCAGTGGAGTTTTTCATGTCCTGGAAATCTATTTGCATCTGTTTTATGGATTCCATTTGTTTCTTATGTTGGGATTCTGTCATGTTCCTAAGCTCCTCTCTAGATTGATTAATCATGTCTTGCACTAGGGGCACAATTTCTCTTGTTATCTGAGAAATTATTTTGGATTTCATTTTTCCCAGATCCTCTTTTGTTGCCAGTTCAGTGGGTCCAGGTGGTTGAGTATCAGAGTGTTCCATCTCCTTTCCCTTTGTGGTTGCTGTAGGTGATCTGGAAGTCTGGTTTTGAGACTTATTTACGTGTTCTCATTTTGACTGTGGGATTGGGGGTGTGCTGTTGGCACCCGCGTGGATTACCTCCTCTGAGCTGGGAGAGGTGGGATAGGGGCCGGGACCAGCGGTAGTGATGGTGGCCCCAAAGCCCTTTCCTGTGGGCTGGGAGCAGTGGGAGGGATGGTGGCCGGGAATCCCCTTCCTCTGGACCAGGAGCAGTGAGATGGCAGCTCAGAACCCCTACCTCTCTTCCAGAAGCAGCAGTAGGGATGGTGGCCCAGCAGCCCCTTCCTCTGGGTCGGGAGTGGCGGGACCCAGTACCGTGGTCTGGTGTCCTCTCCGTCTTTGTAGTGTGGAACCAGGTGGCTGTACAGAGGAGCGGGGGGTGTCCAGTGGATTGCTGCCTGGGGGTGGGCTGATTTGGTGTGTTCAGTGGGACTTGTGATCTTGGTAGGGCGTCCACCCATCCCCATTCTTTTACCTTCCTTCCTTATCATCTCATCCCTAATATTTTTCTAACATTCAAGTAATTTCTTTGCTACTTCCTTCCTGCTCGCCTGTGATTTTTGTTCCCTGACTCTTCATTCATTTACTTCTATTACTTCCTGCTTATTATTAAATAAAAGCTTACGTTACCGATTTTGACATGAAATGTTTTTGGTCCCATTATCTTCTATTTTATATTAATAGTATTTGATGCTTTGCTGACTTGAGATATTAAACATTATTTATAAATTACTAAAATTTTTTGAACATTTCTTAATTTTGTTGCTGTTACTGTCTGGCTGATTCGTTCTTCTCTCATCCTAGCAAGAATTACAAGGTAGAGAGTCAAAAGAGGATTGAGGAAAAGTATTCATTGTAGAGCAAAGCAGAAAGCAACATTTATTGTAAAGCAAAAGCAAAAAGCCCCCAGGCAAGTGAACCTGGGAGGGGGCTGAACAGATTGCCAAAGGGATTCTATCTAGGGGTTTTTAAACACAAAATAACTGTATCTCAAGCAAGTACAGATCAACTTATGGGGTTACAAACAGAAAAGTTTGACTTAGAAGGTGGGCCTATAGGAATTTAAGATATGCGGGATTAATTGTAACTTTTCTAAAATCAGCGGGACAAACAGGACAAATGCTTTCTTTAGAGAGGTGTGAATATTTATTTTACTCCTGGGCAAGATAACCTCACCAATCCAGTGAAATCTTTGTTGAGCCTCAGTGCCCTGGGTTTGGCCATTGTGTCCTTCCCTGGATCTTTTCTGGCTGCCTGTAATGCTATCCACACTCCCTTGCCCTCATGGGCTAGTGTCACTCTGAGAAGTACTCTTACCTTCCCACAGGGTCCTGCACATTCCAGTGCGCATCATGTTTTACAGAGACCAATTGTTTACATTTTTGTTGGGGGTTAATACATTTTGATTATTGCAATTCAGTTAGGAATTGAATTGGATCAGAAGAAACAATAATCCTGTGAAATAGAGGCTTAAACGAGGAAGGGTGTTTTTATCATTTGTTTTCATGCACCTTACAAAGAATTTCAGTGGCAGGGGAGTGTTGTCATTGGTCTCTCAGCTCAAGGATGACACGAGTGTGTTCTCTGCAGTGTTCTTGCCCTTTCTTTCACAGTTGTAAAGTGGCTGCTGCAGATCTACCTATCACGTCACTAGTGGACAAGGAGAAAGAAGGATGGAGCTGATGGCAGTGGTTCTATGTCAGTCTTAAGAATTTTCCGTGGAAACCCTATCATCTCATTGACTTGAACTATGGCAGACCCTCTCCATAAGGGAGTGTCCAAAGATAGTTGTTTTTAAACCAGGCATGGCTTTGTCGATAAGGAGGAGCAGGTAGGCTGGGTACTGGGTCAGTGACTACCAACTGAGGTCAGCAACACTGAGGGGCTGAGGGCTGGGAGTGCTGGGAAACTGAATCTATATTCTTCGTTGAGCACAGAGTGGGATCTGGATCTGTATACTCAGGTGTATTTTATTCCAGAGTTTATAAATGATGTTATTTAAACCAACTCTTGAATATCTTTATATTAATACACACATGTAACAATTTGAGAAAGTAATGTTGAAATCTCCAACTACCATTATGGTTTCGTTAATTTCCTTAGTTTCTAACATATTTTCTACTATGTGTTTCAACACTATGTTTCTCATTGTGGAAGACTTGTTAATTGTTATTTTGAGATATGATTTGGCTTTGTAGCCCAGGCTGGCCTTGTATTTGGGATCCTCCTGCCTCAGTTGGCTATGAATTTTTTAATGGTTATAAACCAACCTTCTTTTCCCATTTAAATTTTTTTGTTTTGGGTTCTACTTTATCAATGTTGCCATTTCTCTGTTTTTGCTTGGAGATGCCCTTGGTGCTGTTCTTTGAACTTTGAACACCATTTTTTTTGAGCCAGCCCTCTTATAAATATCTTACAATTGGATTTTTGTTTTTAGTATTCAACTGGGAGTCTGTTTTATTTTATTTTAACTGGAGCAGTTCTGTCTGCATTTTATGATACCTGTTTAGTTTTCTGTTGTTTTTGCTGTCTTGTTTTATGGAAACTTTTTTTTTTATCATTTTTCTTTACATCCTTCTCCCCCTGTAGTACTTGATAGCTTGTATTCATTTCTACTATTGCACATGAAAATATTTTTGAACCTCAAATTCTCACTAATGTTGTCATTAATAGTATCTATTGACTTTTCTTCCTGTGAAAGACAAGAAAATGAATGTACCTTTTTTCCTAGTTTTTATCTATGTAAACCAGGGTTTTAAGTTAGTAATAAAGATGTATACCTATTCTTTAGGAAACTATTTTCCTGACATTTGATTTTCTTTTTACTATATGAATAAAAACAGTTGTTTAAACTGAGTTCTAAATTTTCCTAGTTCATGGTTATTTGCTTCTGCTTTTGTACTATCTTCCTCATTCTTGATTTATGTATGTAAGAAATAGAAACTTAAAGTGGTCCATTTTCAAAATAGAGCCTAACTCTGAATGGAAAGCTACTAGTACACAAAATTGCCTACTTGCCTGTGGATGTGACTGAGGTAATGAAAGGTCCTTAAACAAAGGGGGAAGGGGCAGATAGTAAAGTATGGCATCACTATTGGAAAAGTACTGGCAGTTACCCACTTGTGGCTTAATCATTTGCCTTTAAACCTACAAAATGTTTGCAGAAGGAGCAGCCCAGGGGTAAATCCTAATAAAACCTACTGGACAACTGGGAAGATTGTACTCCCCCATAGTATTCAGAACTGTAAGGAAGTTGGTGCAGGGACCTGGATTCTAGGAGAGAAATTGCTCACAGATAAATTGACCTGGGTGTGCTTGCTTAGCTGTGAGGCTGGCACCTGCTCTTCAAGACCGAAACATTAAGTCTTGCATTTAGTTCACTCCCAGTCCTCAGTCTGATCTGTCCATTGGGTGAGGGGGCTTGTGCCTCACAATGTATTTTGATTAATTTCTTGGTCAGGTGGAATATTCCTCTAAGTAAAATTTTCAGTATGTTTTATGTATAGTGTATTTTCAGAATGCTTTTATTTTTGATGTCTTTGTACATCTCATTGAATTCCTGAATGGGATAGAATTCATGTGTCATGCTTTTTTTGTTTTTTGTTCAAAATTGTAGACAAGGATTTGACAAATATTTTCTATCAAATACCATCCACTTTACTCGGTCTCCCAATTCAAATGCTAATCTTATTCAGAATCTTATTCAGAAACAGTGTCACAGACCACCCAGAAATAATGTTTAGTCTGGGCACCTTTTGGCACAATCACATCGACACATGCAGTTTACATTCACACCAAGAAAATCTTTCTTTTCCTTAACTCCTTAACATACAAGTTTTCATATTCCACTTTGAACCTAGAAAGTTATCTTGTATGAAAAAATCATCTGCTCCACAGAGAAACTTCATACAGAGCTCCTTCAGTGATGATTATTTTTAGTATCATAAAGTTGATACTGTTTGGTGGGTCTGACAGAGTACAGGGTCATGTGTACGGGAAGCAAAGAATCGCAAGTGTGCATCCAATGGTGAAAAAAGCTACATTTATTGAAGATAGCAGGAAGGTGTGCTCAGGGTAGGTCTGTGCCAACAGAAATAGAAAGGGTGGCATAAGCTGGAGAGTAGTGTCAGGATGACAAGAAAATAAAAAGCACGTAGATAAATCGGGCTTTTGGATTTTAAAAGAGGTGGACCCCAGCCCAGGTGTCTCTCATTGAGTTTCTCGATAAGCTTGACAGAAATGACTGACAGGGTGCTGAGTCATTTTAGGGGCATAATACACGCATGCCTATCCCAGAATCCACTCTGATTAAAGCACATACATGAGATGCAATCCATCTGTATAAACCTTTAGTGAGGTTCCAGTGGGGAAAAGGTTACTGAAGTTCGGGCCATGAGATATAGCACACATGTGCCCTGGCCTGGAGCTATAGAGATTTCCAGGGTCTCTTTTTTAAAATTTTATTTTTTAAAATTTCAGTTTCTCTTGGAAAAGTAAAGGAAGATTGGGCCCTGGGATGTTGTCCAAATTCAGGTGGGTGAAGGGGGAGTGGTTCCACAACCCCAGGAGTGCTACCTGTAGTAAAATTATATTTAAAGTTGCATAAAATCAACTGTTGTATATTGACTATTATATGGAAATGGGAGAAAAAAGTTTAATACAAAGCAAAAACAATTACATATTTAGTCCTTCTTCCTAATTTCCTTTGTTTAATGGAAATTCCTATTAGTCTACTTCAAAGGAGCTAGGTACTTGATTTTGTATACAACACCTTGGTTATTGCTAACCTTGGGCTACAAACTGCAATGTGATAGGGAACATCCAGGCCTCACTAAAATCATAAATCAAAAATAGCAGAGCAATCTTTACTAACTGGGTTGCTAAGCTCTTTCTGTCTATCTCATAGACTCCCCCCCACAAAGCTTCAGTATATATTCTGTTATTTGAGTTAATTCTAGATTGCTGTTAACTGGAAGTATGCTTCCAAGTTAACAGATTTTTAAAAATATGTGGACTTAGAACTTCAGTGCTTAGAATGTTTAGTGCAGATTCTTTATCTTCATATTTTGAAACTTATGTCCTTTAGATTGGACAAGTTATAAGTTTCATAGTTCTGATAGCATCTTTCACTAGAAAAATAAAGATTTAGAGACTTATGCCCCACAAACACCTGCTTTAGTGGTTCATTAGTAATTAGGGCATCTTTCATAAATGTGGTTGGAAAACTTCTGTTGGTTTCTATGGCCATCATGATGTTTTTTCCCTGTTTGTTTCACTTTTTATTTATATTTAAAACTATTTAGAAATATTTCTGAATTTGATGGTTATAATAAGCTATAAGATAAAGAGATTACAAGTAAAAAATAGCTATATTGTAATGGATGGAAATACTAGACATTTTTCATACATGATATATGGAAATATATATAAAGAGACATTCAGAAAACTTCAGTATCCATTTGTATATTTATTATGATACACAATCTTTATTCCCTTGGAAGTCACTATTGATTTTATTCTGTTGAATTTGCCTAACATCATCTCAGCCCTAAATTGATTATAGAAATCAACAAAGAATTGTAATTCATGTGTGTGATATGCTAACTTTCAAGTTTCTATTGAGTTGGAAAAGGTATTGATGATAGCTCTGACAATATACCTGAAACTCCTTGAACAGGAATATATAAAAGACATGTTGGGCTGTTTTTATTCTGCATAAACTATATTTCATAGGAGAAATAAGTTAGATGGAGGCGGTGGTGTGGTATGGGAAATTGTGGGAAGTAAGAAATTGTTGATGTATGCTTGTCCTGGCAGCACAGCAAAGGACAGGCTGGGTGAGGTAAAGCCAGATGGACTGGGATAGGACATCACCTGGGTGTCTGATGGAGGCAGTGATGGGAGCAATGAAGACGGAGCAAGTTCCCATAATTAGAAGGTAGGGTCTCCAGACCTGGGAATCTCGAGACTGGCTGCTGAGGGCCTGTCTGGCTTTGCCATCTGGTGTGAGGCTCTCAAATGAGCTTGAGATGCAGAAGGGAGGGCAGGTTTGGTGGGCTGGGGAGCAGATGATGCACCTCTGGGGCCTCTTGGAGATCCTGGGAGGTGGCCTGTGGGATGTGTGGATCAGGAAGTCAGGAAGGAGGAGGCACTGACTCAGGAGTTGCTGGCATGGGTGAGTCCTGAGATTACAAACATGGGACAGACCCATGTTAACTTCTCTTTCTAGACAAGGTTTCTAGACAAGGTCAGTTGCTTTTGAAATTATTTCCTAGACTAGTATAATTTATAAAAGTAGAGAGCAACTACAAATACAAATTTGGAAAGGTTAGCTAAAAGGAGAACACTGAAGATTGCTTAAGTATATGAAAATGAATGTAAACAGTGTCAGGGTTAAGAGGCTATAGATAAAAATAGGCTTCCTATTTTTATTAAAATGTTTTTGGCACCTCTGCTTTTGCTGAGGCAGGGGCAGAATAAAGTGATAAACATGCTGGAGTAGGAAATGGTGTTTTTAGGCAAGACAGTCTTTCATTAGGGCTGATACAGTTGAAGAGAGTGGTAAATTAGAAATGTAAAAGAATTGCCCTGCCATTCACCTATCAGCTTTTCCCATCTCTCCTTATGAGAGGAGTTATTAACTTTTTATGTTTAGGTCCATGTTCAGTTGGTAAAAACCATAAATAAAAGCAGGTTCTGCTAGTTGCTCCCAGGTCATACTTGCCTCTCTCCTCTACCCTTTGTAGCTTTAGCAAATAAAATGAAAGCATGCTGAGTGAAAGGGTGATTTATATTGTGTTTGTTTTTTGGTGATGAGGAAGTGGCCTGCCTGTACACAAGCTGCCAAATCCTTCAGAGGAGGATATAGTCTTTACATGACAAAAATGGAATTTAAGGGTATTGATATTTAAAAGACAAACCAGGCTTCCAAACAGTAGGACAACCATTCATTTATTCATTCATAAGAGTAAATTACATGCCTTTGGCAAATAATTTAAATAGTTTAGAAGAGTATGAAATGGACAAGTCTCTCCCCTCTTCCAGCCTATTCTCAAAGGTGACTGTTGTTAACATACTTGTGTGCCCTTTTGAGTCTTTTAAAAAATTAATACGAGGGCCAGGAATTTAGCTCAGTGGCACCCCTCCTGCCTCACAAGCCCAAGGTCCTGAGTTCGATCCCTGATACCAAAAAAAATACAGATAGGATCATAGTTCTCTTTCTGTTCTGCACCTTGCCTTTTTACTTGTTAATAAACCATAGAATTTTTTCATAGTAGCACATGTAGATCTAGAGTTTTAAATGATTGTGTAGCATTGATGTACTCTAATCAGTCTTCTGTTGCTGGACATTCAGATTGCATGTTTTTAAAATATTATAAATAATAATAAATAATAACAGTACCTCCTGATAGGTTTTTTTTTGTATACTTAAGCAATTAGGTCAATAGAATCGAGTCTTTTTTTTTTTTTTGGTACTGGCAATCAAACTTGGGACCTTGCGCTTGTGAGGCAGGCACCGGAACCACTGAGCTAAGTCCTTAGCCTTATAGAATCAGTTCTTATCAGTGGATTCTAAATTTTTATAGATGTGTTCATCTTGTGCCCCCAAAAGACTGGTCCACTTTACATACCTGTTACCAACACATGAGAATGTGTGGACTTTACCCTGCACGAATAAGTGAGCAATTGAAATAATGGATGGACTTACACTGATGACCACCTGTTGGGTGCCAGGCCCCTGTGCAGCCCTGGGAACACGACTTTGAATATGGGCAGTGGTCTCTGGCCACAAGAACTCACAGGCGGGAAGGCAGCTGCATGGAGAGGGAGGAAGAGGGTGGTCAGGCAAGGTCTTGGTTTCAGACAGATCCTGCATTGGTTACTGACTTGATGCACACTAGCTGGTAGACAAGAACAAACCCTTTCATCTAAGCTCTGATCCTTCACTTGAAAATGAGAATAGTATCTGTTTCACTGATTTGTTTTGAAGATTAAGAAATTTGCATGAAACTTTTAGTACAGTGCCTACTATATATCAAGTGCTTGATGAAGGTGATGGTGATGATCGTAATGGTGACAGTGATGATGATGTTATTTATTGCATGTGAAGTAGTGATTTCAATTCTGGTGCTAAGGATCGTAATGAGAACAAACCCAGAGTGCTCTGGGGACCTAGGCGGAGGACTGTCTTTACCTGGGAATGCTTGGAAAGAGCTCGGAAGGGCAGCTGTGTTTGAGTCAAATATTTAGTTGTGAATACAGGTTGAGCGTCCTGTATTCAAAGTGCTTGAGACTAGAAACGTTTGAGATATTTCATGTTTTGGTATATTTGCGTGTACATATGAGATCCCTCAGGGATAAGTCCCAAGTCTAAATGGAAAATTCACTTATGCTTCATGCACACCTTGTACATAGACTGAAAATAATTTTATAGTGTCCCTGAATTTTGATCATGTCTTGTCACATGAGTTCAGGTGTGGAATTTGCACATGTGGCATCATGTTAATGATAAGTTTCAGATTTTGAAGCATTTCTAATTTCAGATTTTTGGATTAGGAGTGCTCATCTGTAGTAGTTTTCCATGAGGTTGATCAGAAAGAAATATCCCCTCTTAATAAGTTCTCAGGAAGTGCATTGTAGCAGGAAACCTCTCTAATATGGGCAAATTTGATAAACATTCTCAGAAGAAATTTATTTGGTGCATCTTAGGACCCCTGCTACTTGCATTGTCAGTGTTAGGGATCATTTTGTCTTGTTAGTGCCTCTGGTTTGTTTTGAAGAATTAAGCATAATTCTTTTTTTTTTAGTTTTTGAGATAAGGTCTTGCTGCTATTAATATTAATGTTCTCTCTGCCTTTTAAAATCAAAATGCTTAAAATGTCATTATGGAAAATAATACAAGCTTTTGTATGTTTTTCAACCTTTTAAAGTTGTCTTTTATAAGTAGTATTCTTTGTCTCAATTTTTATTTTTTGGTTTTAATCATTTTCTTTCTGGGTAGTGACAGTAACAGTTCTTCATATATTAAAATATTAACTGTTAGTCTGTCATGTATGCTGCAAAAAGTTTTTATCTAATTTTATTTATTTATTTATTTTTATTTTTATTTTTTTTGGTACCTGGCATCGAATTTGGGATCTTGCTCTTGCAGGGCAGGCACTGGAACCACTGAGCTAAATCCCCAGCCCCACTCTATTTTTAAATTTTCTTCTTTGTGTATGTTTTTATTTGGGGGAATTGAGTTGTTTAAAAATTTTATTTTTCCCTGAACGATTTTTGCCTTTGGCCTCATTTTAGATCTTTCTTTACTCTTGAGATTATGTGAATCTCTATTTTATTCTAATATTATATTTTAATATTAAAAATTGAATCCTTTAAAAATTTATGCTGATGTACATAGGGATGTAACTTTTGGTGTTTCAACATGTTAGTGAATAATCTACCTTTTCCCGCTGGATTGTATGTCAGCATTCTCATGTACTAAACTTGTGTAAATTGGATGTCTTGGTCTTTCCCAGTGATCTCTTTGCCTGTAATGGTACTAGTGCCATAGGATTTTGATGAAAATAAATGTAAAATAGCTGTTTAGTGTATTGTAATACTTTGTAGCATGAGTCCTGCCCCATTACTCTTATTTTGGAAAATTTATCTTAACTATCCTTACATATTTTTTTAAAGATGAACTTGAATATAATTGTTAAGTTTTGCCTTCAAGGTGTCACCAAGATCTTTATTGGAGTTGTGTCAAATTTGTAGATTAATGGGAGGAAATAATTTGTTTACAGTATTCCCTCTTCTTCCAAGTTATGGCAATCCTCTCCATTTCTTTGTTCTTTTGTTAATATTTTTGCTTTTAGCCATGCTATTTTTGCACATTTCCTTTAAGGTTGCTGTTCTGTATATTCGTAATTTACATTTGTTGTTGTTGTTAATGGAAGCTTTCCATTATATTTTAAAGCTGATTATTTTTATTGTATAGGAAAACAAGGAGCACAGGCAAGTTTCCAAGTGGAATCAAGAGGCTCTGAAGTATGTTTTTTGGCAATATTGGGGATTGAGCCTAGGAACTTGGGCATGTTGGCAAGAGCTCTCTACCACTGAGTTACATCCCCAGCCCTTTCTAGAAAAGTTTTATTTTGAGATAGCGTCTTTCTAAGTTGCCCATACTGGTCTCAAACTTAACATCCTCCTGCCTCAGCCTCCTGAATAGCTGGGGTTATAGGTGTGTGCCACACTGCCTGACTGTCCAAAGTAATTTTTAAGTTTTTTTTCTTCAAAATTTCTTAAGGTTAGTAAAATTGAATATTAAAAATTTAACTTCATAAGATACATGTATCCTTGTTAGCAGTTTCAGAATGAGCTATACAAGACTGGTTTTCAAAGGCTGTTTCTTAGATTTCCAGCAGATGTCAGTGTTCCTCAAATTCCAAGTGGGGTTTTGTCAGTAAGCACCTGGCATTTATGAGTCTTTCAGTTTTTTAATCAGCACCAGCATGCTGGGGACCAGCTGAATAGAAGGATTTGGAGGTCCTTTAAGATAATCTTTGCTTCTCTAAGTGGGGAGAGGCCTAGCTGCAAAATGACTTGTCCAAAGTTATGCAGTCAGTGGAGTGAGGCCAGAACCCACCTGTTCTGGTTTCTAAAAATTTTCTTTCTCCAAAAGACTGATTGAAGCTAGGCACCAAAATCATGGAGAACAAAACGTGTAGTCCACTGTAGAAGATGGAAGGGAAGAAAATGTTGTTTAGTTTGTTTGGGTAGATAAATGTTTAAAATATTCTTTATAAATAAAATGCCAGATTCTTGGTTTATAATAATAATTGGAGGAAAGTAGCTAAAAACAGCTGGTTTGAAACAGTTGAATGTAGACTTGATGGATGTGAAAGTGACTTCTAATGAAATGTCCTGTCCTTCCTACTGCCCATGAGACTTGTGGCATGTACACCTCAATGTCAGTACCTCTACCGCACCAGCAGACTGACCTCTACTCCCTCTTTATAGACCCAGTGGTGGTATTGGAGAGAAATAATAGAAATCATTCAGTTCTACCTATATTGAAAAATGTGATCAAGGAATCTATAATCTTTTCCAATAAATATATCAGGTAATAGAAAAAAATACTTCCTTTTTTTTTTTGTACCGGGGATCGAACTTGGGTCTTTGCACTTGCGCAGCAGGTGATGAAACCACTGAGCTAAATCCCCGGCTCCCCTTTTGTTCTACATTATGTCCAGTAGACAAATCAGGGCAAAGAAGTCAGCGAAACTCTTGGGGACAGCATTGAACCAAGTTAGAAAGTAGACATCAGTTTGAAGTACACTTCCTTTACACTGCTGACTCCATCTATCAAAATGCACTCTCAGGGAAGGACACAAGCATATAGTTGCTTGGCAAAGAACCCTCTAGGTGCGTATGATCAGCACCTGCCTCCCTCTCCTCACTGGGTCCTGGAGCAGCCAGAGCCGGGGATTGGTGTGAAGTGAAGGAAGGGTCTGTGAGTGGAGTTGAGTAAGGGCCACATTGCAGAAGCAGAGATTCGAAGGCTGGGAGGGTGGGAAGTTGCCTGCGTGGGGCTGAGCAGCGAATATGTTATTGTGTTTAGAGTTTAAGATCACGATTAAGGGTAGGCTGGGGTTGGTTTGGTTTTAGCCTTTGAGTTGGAGGTCAGTAGGAGATGTTTTTCTATAGATTTTTAAAATATTTTACTTTGAAATAGTAAGTTGCAAAAATAGTAGAGTGCATCCTTCATTCAGCAACCCTCAATAGTGACATTTTAGAAAAGTTTCAGTGTCAAACCAGGAAACTGACCTAGGTGTCCAGACCTTATTCATACTCCACCAGGATTTATTTGCATGCGTGTGTGCATACATGTATGCACATTCCTGTGCAATTTTACTAAATATGTACAGTAAGATACAGGATAGCTCCATTTCTGTGGAGGAGCTCAGGGGACCCCAGGGGTCCTGCTAGACAAGTGAGTGTCCGGAGCCTAGGCTGGTTGGCAGCCTAGGGACTTTGCCAGGAAGGCTTTCTCGGACTCCTTACACATTGTTGGTATGATGTGGGGAGGTGGGCAGTTTTAAAACACATTTTGATGAGGAATGAAACTGTTTAACTGGCATATTCTTTGCAGAGTTTTAAAATCGGCAGAAAAACCCTAGTCCCTGTTTTTCCTGGCATCTCAGATTCTGCTCACTCATTCTCTTTCTCAATGCACTGCGTTTTCAGTTTCCTGGAGATTCAGCTTGGCTCCTTATGACCCTGGTGTCTCCTTCATTTTCCCCCTGGGGGATGATCAGGAACTCACAGGCTCCACCTGCACAATTAAGCAAATGTCTCACCCTGTCACTGGAGGTGTCTCTCTTGGTGGTCTAAATGGACTCTTCCCACCATTCTGCCTACCTTTGTTCGGAGTCCCTCAGAGGGAACAGTCACCAGCCCTGCACACACCCAGGCTCCCCAAACCTGCACTCCGGTTTGCTCTGGTTTTATGCCTGACCTGCTGTCACCACCTCTCTTCTTGACCTCATGTTTCTGCTCATTTTTCATACAACAGCCATCTGCTTAGGGACACTTTGGCAGGCCTAACCCCCTTCCCAGCAGATACAGCTTTCTTTCTTTTTACTTGTTACCGTGGCATATACCTTCCTCTGTCCCTTCTTAGTTGTATAGTTATCATCAACTTTTAGGTGTGTTTCTAGCTGACCACGTCATCAGGTCCTAGAGGGATGGGTTGTCACTGTTCTCTGCAGTATAGGGCCTTGCACATGCTGAATTATTAGTAATGGTTATTGACTTGATTCCATTGAATGTTGATTGAGATGCAAACCTTTAGAAATTTTTCTTCTGCTTTCTTTTTCCTGTCACACTGCTTTAGCAGGCTTTAGAGAGTATTAAGGGATTTAAGAGCAAGTTTCTTACCCACCATAAAAAGACTTATTGGAGCAGATAAGAAGGCTAGCTTGTGTGACAAAAGCCCCAGTACTCATCAGAAAAGGACATTATGTAAACTCAGGCACTGTTATTTCACAGCAACATGATACTTTTATCATAGACTTGAAGTATGTACAGGATTTGTTCTAGGTGAGACAAGAGTCACATTAGCCGATCTGTGAGTCCTAGGCATGGAAGAAGAGAGCATGCAGAAGAAATATAATGTACCATGTAATTTTATTTTAGTTAAATATATTCAGCTAGCGAGAGTGCAGGACTTTCAAGTGCCTGTTTCATGCCTTGGTAAAACAAATGGTGGAAGGCAAGGAGAAGCTTCCATTTGCTCAGCTCTCAAGGCTTAGGAATTATGCAGTGCTGTAATTATTTAAGATAGTGACTTTGAGAGCTCATCTTCTAGAGTGAGAGAAATAGCAGAACTCCAAAAGCACCATTATATATCTGTATTGGAGAAAATTGTTCTTTGCTGCTCTCAAAAGTAAACCAGACTCTTCCTTTCTTTCTTGAGCACAACCTCCAGTGACCCTGTGCCACTGGAGGGGCTCCTCAGATGTCCCCCACTGCCATGTTCTTCTTTGTTTGCTTGTTCTTTATTATTATTGTAACAAACAGAATGTATAGTCCACCATTTTTACCACTTTGAACTGCACTGTTCATTAGTGTTGTATCTGTGTTGTTGTGCAACAGATCTCTAGAAATTTTAATCTTGCAGACCTGAAACTATATGTGTGTGTGTGTATATATATATATATATACACACACACACTAAACAGCTCCCTTTCCCCCTCTGTCCAGCCCCCAGTAAAACCATTCTATTTTCTGTGAATAGAGAATTCTATTCTCTATGAATTTGACTCTTGTATACTATATATAAGTGAAATCATGCAGTATTTGTCTTTTGAGTCTGGTTTCATTTATTTCTTGATCATGTCACATAGAAAAACAAGAAATTATCCTTGAAATTCTTAGAATCATTGAGCTGTGATACTAAAAAGATCTGAGAAATTGAAGATTTCCATCTGCCTGTTTTTCTAGTGAAGAAACTCAGACACAGAAGTTGCCTAAGCGTGGTAGAAAAACAGAGGAAGATCTTAAGTTTCTTCTCAGTTTTACTGTCCTCTTTAGGTCCATCTGACTATTAATACCAGTGAAAGTACTCCAAACTCAGAGCCAATATAAGTGTCGTATGTGGAAAACACTGTTTGGACCAGGTTGCTGCTGCCTCAGATCTAGTTTTGGCAGTTTCTATATCTGTAGGAAAACAGTTTAATTTCATTCAGTAAGATTTATTTTGGTCACTCTAGGCTAAGATAGGAGAGTGAAGTGTTAGTTATTTTCCCCCAAACCTTGTGGCAGATGCTCTGCAGCAGGGGCTGGCAAAGCTTTCTTCCAAAGTGCTAGACAGTAAGTACCTGGGGCTCTTGGCCTGACTGTGTTTACTGCTGTGACCCAGTGCCGTGACCCAGCTGGGGTGACAGCTCAGCATGGTTGTGTCCATGGTCACATGGTCTGTAGTGTAGCCAGACCTAGCCATGGGCTGCAGTCTGTAGACCCTGTGAGTACAGGGTTGGGACACCCACCCTGCAGCTCCTTTGTCCTCAGCACCAGCTTGCTGAGGAAAGCAGCTTGCTTCATATGCATTGTCATGGTTGTTTATGGTGATTGTGGTGATGATGACTAAGAAAATCACATGAGTCAGATTATGGTTACCTGTTCCTTTACAATTTTGGAGGTATTTTCTAGACGACATGCTAGCCAAGATACAACAAACACTTAGAAAAGTAGCTAACATACTTGAAATACATCTTCTAAAGAAGACTGGAATTTTTTTCTGAATATTCATAAAAAGATTTCTTTTTCTAAAGGAAAATAGTTTTCTTCTGATTATAATGATAGGACTTAAAGAAGAAATTAAAAATAATCAAGTCCCCAAGCCCAGGAGTAACCACCATTGGTAACTGTACTTGAACCTTGCTAGGTCCCTTTGAGGCCTGTAGTCTCCACATGGCATTTTGCTTGCTTGGTGCCCAACAGGCTGGCCTGGGCACATTGCAAACATCAGGGGGCACCAGAGTCCAGGGTGCTGGAGAACAGGTGGGGCATTGATCATCTAGCTCCTGCTCGGAGCCCTCTCACTCAGGCCTGTGACCATGGTGACCGTGGTGACCACGCCCCCAGCCCCTGTATCTTCAAACAGGGTAGCAGTGCCTGGCCCTGCCCAGCTTTATGCTGGCCCTTTGCCCTGGCCTCTTTCCCTACTTGTATGCCATTTCTCTTGTGTGGCCCTGACCTGACAGGGTAGATGCTATGTCAAGGGGACTGTGCCATCTCCAAAGTGAGGTTGGCTTTCCTGTGTGCCTTGTTCCCCTGGCTTTTGGGCTGAGGCCCTAGATCCCAGAGCCTGGCTATTTGGAAACGTGGATAATAATAGCTGCTGGGTGATCATAAGGCAGAGGAAAGGAGGATAACCTGGGGTGTGCGCAGCATTGTGTGGGCACCAGTGGCAGCTAGAAGGGAGTGTAAAGAGCCGCGAGCCACACCAATGCTGCAGGTTTAAGAGCAGGAGTTAGCAAGGGGGTCCTCTGCACAGGAAAAGGCCACCATGACCCTCCCAGTGTACCTTGTCAGTCTGCACAATGCAGAGTGGTAGGAGCTCCTGCTCTGCCCAGGGTCTGAGCCAATCCTGGATGCCTGGCACTTGTTTACTTCAAGTGACAGCAGGTGGCAGTAGAGAGCCTGACTGGCCAGAGACTGAAATCTGCATAAGAATTGCAGAAAGATTGGTGTTATCTTCTTTTTTTTTTTTTTTTTTTTTTCCTCATTGGGAACTTGTACCTTTACATGAGGTATCTTGGTTCTTATTTTTTCCCTATTCCTAGCCCTCCCTTCACCCCCTCCACTCTTCCCTGTTTACAAAGACTTTATTTCCATTTCTTATCATTTTTCCTTTCCCTTCTTTCATTTCCCCTGCCCCTCCCACTTACCCCTACCCCTTTGGACCTTTTCTTCCTATTTTGCATTATCGATTATTCATTCTAATCATTGGTACATTTTAGGTATACAATATAATGACATTCATCATTGGAAATTTGCACCTTTACATAATCTCTCTTGGTTCTTATTTTTCACCCTTGCCTAGCCCTCCCTTCAACCCCTCCATCCCTCCCTATTTACAAAGATTTTGTTCCTATTTTTCAATTTTCTCATATTAATTCTGTTCCCTTCTTTCCTTTCCCCTACCCCTCCCACTTCCTTCCCCTTTGCCCCTTTTCTTCCTATTTCACATTACCTGTTATATATTTTAGTCCTTATTTACACTTTCAGTTTCTCACACCAGAGAAACTATTCGGCATTTATACATGTGTGTCCTATTTATTTCACTTAAGAGTATGGCCTCAATGTGCATCCATTTAGCTATAAATGTCTAATTTCTCATTTTTTATGGCCAAGGTGTTATCTTTCAAAGAGAAGTAACTGTCAGAGTCAGCAGAAAGAGAATAACTGATTCATATCCTATGTATAATAGGACCTAGGGTCTAATGAACACTTACTGGAGTTTTTAAACTGGTCATTTACCTGGACACTCCGTAAAGTAGGTGATATTGTTACTCCCACCTTAAGGGGAAGAAATTGAACTTTCAGGAGCACTTCAGTAGCTGGACTGATGAATTTCAGCTAACACAGGATGTTGTGGGCTGGAACCCAGGCAGCCTCTGATACCTGCCTTCCTTGCCTTTGGTCAGCCTCCAGGGCTTTGTCCCTGGGTGCATGCCAGAGGTGTATGTTTTTAAAGTTCTGATGTGCCAAAAAGGTGAAAGATTGCAAGCATATGAAAAAGTGGCAGAAAATGTGCCCCTTATCCAGGACCTTATCCACTCCTGAGCACTAGGCTCCTGAATCGGCCCCTCAGATATCTGTGTCCTTCCTGGGATGTCCTCATAGGGTGCCTCTGGGCCCAGGGGAAGGGAAGAGATTGGTCCCTTGTCCTCTCAGCTCCATTCTGTCCTGGAGTCTCTCCATCAGGTTGGAGGATGATGCTGTTGCTGAGAACTACGTCACCACATGTTACTCAGGTTCTTCATTTCTTTGTTTTCAGCTTTACCTAGAAAAATCTTAATTCCCATCCCCACCTACTCCCCTCATTTAAACACAGTGTTCATAATACTCTTAGGTTTTAAATATAGCATGCAGAGCTTGTCTTGTATTCAGAATACTTCCCTTCATGATTATGACAGGATGACTTGTAATACCCAGGAACACTGGAAGGGCCACCTTACATGGTGTTGGGTTCTTGTGCCTAGTGCTTTTGTGACAAAGACAGTCCCTGTGTTTTGATGCAAATTTTGGCACCTGTGCTAAAATAAAGGATTTTATAATAATGCAGATGGATACTTGTGTCCTAAATAAAAAATTCTTGCTACGCTTTCTTTCTACACAGAGATTCTCAAATGGCCAAAACATGTTGTAACTAAACATTGCAGAGAGAAAAGATGCATTTACTATGTAATTTTTTAAAAAGTCACCAATTTCCATTAGATGGTTTAATTGACTGCTCCTTAAGTGCATTGTGGGCCCACAGGGAAATATGTTTTTCAAAATCTAGTTTTCATACATAATCAGAGGTTGAATATTTTTGGTTACCATATTGCTTAGGTGGGGTTTTGTATGTTACTTGTATGTACTCTGGTTTCTCCATGAACAAAGGTTGATTCAATGAACTGTGCTTCAGTTCTACCCCAGGGCGACCAGAATGAGCCCAGAGCATATCCACAAGGGCTATCATGAGTTCCTGGTCCTATATTTCATTTTACAATTTCAACTTCTTCCTGTTTTGGAAGTGTGTTTGATGGGTGTGTCTCTGTCTGCACTGATGAGACTGAAATTGGTGTTCATAGCTTGGAGATGCCTCCATCATAATGTGTGTGCTCACCCCTGGTTTCAGGCCGGGGCAGGGTGGCATGGCAAAGGAGAAGCAGCTAACCCATTGATGAGCATCACACCCCCACGATCCAGTCAACTCCCAAGAGCCCCACATGTGAGCACATGAGGCTTTGAGGGACATCTTGATAAACTCTTAACATTACCCATGTGTATATTTTACAGCAACTAACTGCTGTCTTCTAAAGGACAGGAATTGTGTGTCCTCAGAGACTTCACAGACTGTACCTGAAGAGAGGAAGGGCTCCTAGGAGGGTGTGGAGGGTGTGTTCTGGGTTTCTAAGAGAGAACTGAACTTCAAATAACCTGAGAATTTTCTGGTGACAGAAAGAGCCCCAGAGGGAGCAGAGTTCAAGAGCACAGGCTACTGTGGGTCTCTGGAGAGATAAGCTTGCTGGAAGGGGCAGGGCAAGAGACTCGGGTGAGTGCCAGGGCCTCGCAGCAAGTCGGCTTGGAATGGATAGACAAGTTTACACGAGGAGGTCATGACCATAGCCTGAGATCTACTCTGCTGGATTTTGGCAGGCAGGGCTGGCATGTGTGTGCTAGGAGACAGGGAGAGCCTAGTTCCCCTCACAGTTCTGCAGGAATCAGGACAGCTGCTGGTAGCAGGGTTGGCCTTGCTGGCATGCTGAACATCTGTACTCCTGACACTTGTACAGAGTTATTGGCTTCCAGCCTGGGTATGTCTTGCCAGCAGTGCTAAGTCCTTAGTCCATAACTAACTGGAGGTCACTCAGCAGCCCCAGGACAACCAGGCTGGGAAGGCCCCACGGCCACACTTGTGTTCCCTCCAGCCCCTGCACTCATAATGTCCATTAGGTCCTCCACTTAATGACTGTCACTGTCTTCTGCATGATGGTTTCTACATGCCTGTCACTGTGGGGGGTTTAATAATCCCCAAGGCTATGCCTTCTGCCCAGAGCTGCAGCAACCTGCTCTGTCCTGATGATCCTTGGCCAATCTTGGTCTCTGTGTTAGTTGGAAAGCCTCCAGCCAGAGGACTGGTGAGGGGACATCACTTTGTACCTTTGGAATGTCTCTGAGCAGGTTAAGGCTGCTTTCCTGTGATGTGGGGAGTGCGGCCACTGGCCCTGCCTGTCTGGTGGGGGAAAGTAGGAGACAGCTATTTGGACGGTGTGAGGCTTTCCACAGCAAACCCTGGAAACAGCTCTGTTGTTCATTTCTCCCTGACCCTTGCCTGTTCCACCTGTCATCATCCTGAGGTGCTGGCTCCAGAGTCTGACAGGTGTGTAGAATCCCTGGTTGCCTGGGGAGACTCTGAGTAGTGGGGCCTGGGAATCTGGCATTTTTTATGTGGCTACGCATAAAAGAACTGCTGGAGGCATGAAGGAAGGACCTGCTGAGCTGTTGAGTAATTGTTCTTTACTTCATCTAACTTTGCTTTTCAATTTCTACATTGATCACATATTCAGAAATCAGAGAAAGATTAGATATCATTAAAAAAAATCAAAACCACATCTCATTTTAAGGTGATCGTTGCAAAAACCACTGGTCCTCTTACATGTGCTTCTCTGTTCTCAGGGGGACTTGATCTCATCCTCATGCCAGGCCTGGGATTTGACAATCACGGGAACCGGCTAGGCCGGGGCAGGGGTTATTATGACACCTACCTGCAGCGCTACCTGCAGCTGCAGGGCACGAAGCCCTACACCATCGCCCTGGCCTTCAAGGAGCAGCTCTGCCACCATGTCCCAGTGGGCGAGCATGATGTGAGGGTGGATGAAGTCCTCTATGAAGACCCCACAGCACTTTGAGTCCAGATGACCATGCCAAGTAATTGGGGTGAAGAAAATGTTTATTTTCCCTTGTCAAAGTTAATTGAAATTGTTCATTAAAGTGAACGTGGACTGCATTATTTTTGGTGTGAGTATGAAACCTGCCATAAAACTGTCTGCAGAAATCAGTACAGGTGTGAGTGGTAGAATATTAATCAAAGTAGAACCTATCACCATTGGTGTGCAGCCTGACTCCTGAGGCTGATGTGACGAACTTTGCAGTTTAGGTTAAATGTTCACAAGGAGCTGTGCCCAGGTCAGTGTGGGAGGAAGTGGGACATGTTGACCTTGGCGCTGTAGCTCACTGTGTCCTGACTGCTATGGGCTTGGTCAGTTTCTGCTGGGTGTACAGAAACTCAGCAATTATCAACAGACTTGCTACTTTTACTTGGGGTGCCAGGTTCCTTCAGAATATTATGTTACTTCATCATGACTTCCTTCATTCGCTCTGATATTTCGTGTACAACACTGTCAGCTCTCGGTTGGTGGAGGGAAACCTGTGATTTCAGTACTTTTGTTCAGCTGACTGGATCCTATCACTGCTGGTTTCTGAGTGTCAGCTGCTTATAAGTTTAAGATCTGATAAGTCTTAAATTAGGAATGATTTTTGTTCTCTTGTGGGTTTTGCATTTGTCTGACTTCGCAGATGGTCTCCCAGCTGGAGGGTGGTAACTTGGTGGGGAGGCTTTGGTGATCACTTGAGAGCTGAGAATCTCCCCACCTCCCCACCTCTCTATGTCCCCTGCTATCAGCTCTGTGGACCCTGCATGCAAAAGGCCTCTGGCATCTGTTCTCTCCTCCCATTGCCCTTCAGTGTCCCACTGTCCAACCCCGCAGCTCTCTGGAGCCAGACTCAGCAGGAGCCTCATACTGGGTTCTTTTTCCTGCAGTTTGTTTCAGAATGATCTTATAAAACACATCTGATATGATCGTGAAGCACTCCTGATTGGAGTTTTTAGGGAACTTCAGAGCCCCCTTAGAAGGCGCCTCCTCGCCTGCTTTTTCCAGCTTTTCCTCCCCCGCTTTTTCCAGCTTTTCCTCCCCCCACTACCTTGCTCTTCTCGAACTGAGTTCTGCGGCTGCTTCTGGCCTTTTCATTGTGAGCATTTCTTTCTGAGGAGCTTTTTTCTCTTCTTTATCTGGGGAACTCTCTACACCTGCCTTGTTTGTTCTGTCTTTCCTAGACAGCTTTGTTTCTTCCTTGTATAAATGACCCAGGCGCTGAGCTTATCACTGTGTCCTGTGCATTAGCTCTTAGTGGCCATGTCTGTCCTCTGCTCCAGACTGTGAGCTCCAAAGATGTTTCATACCGAGCAGACTGTTAGATAGAGAGTGGATGTGTGGTAATACTTCCATTGAATTAATTGAGTATATTTGGAATGACTTCACTTAAAACATAGTTCTACTATTCTCTGGATGATAGAATGTGATTTGTTATTTTGTATTTTAAGTGAAAAACTTAAAAAAATGTCAGTTGGACTAATGGTGGATCTTACAGTTTGGGACATCCAGTGAGAAATGGGAAAGAAGTGGAGTTCCTTCACACTGCGAAGACATGACCATTCTAGTGGAAAACCTTGTTTAGCACTATTTCACCTGTACAGTTAAAGTGGATGTTACATAGTGAACATAATTGCTGGTCTGAAATGGTTAAAGTGGGAAATTCCTGAGTCGCTGCAGGCCTGTGAAGATTTTCCCTGTTGACCCAGTCTCTATTATTTTTCCACCAAAGGGCAATGTTTAAAAACCCAATCTCTGGCTCCTTAAGTGTGCGAGAATATGGATTTGACTGGCCAGAAAACTGAAGGCCCCGAGAGTCAAGAAAGTCAGAGTGCTCTGGGTGTCCCCCTGGAAAAGGAGCTGTTTTCTAGTGACCAGAAGTGCACTGTGGTCTCTGCAGGGAGGCTCGAAAGGGAGGACCCCTGGTGGTGCAGGTGACACTGATCCTATCCCTCTGCACATGGCATCAGAAGAGCTGGACACTCTAGTGAGGTGGACATGGAGCAGGAATGGTGGGTCTGAGGTGTGGGAACAATCCAAGTGGAAGGGAGGAAATAGCAGCTAGGTCTGAGCAGAGACAGTTCTTAGTTTTGGGGAATTGCAAGGCATATCAGTCTCCAGTATGGTGTGTATTCTATAGGTCTATGCTTACTTTACCAAGGAGCTGTGAAGTTCTGGTCCATGCCTGGGTGAGAGTGAGGCACACTTCATCACCATGTCCTCTGAACTAAGAGCTTAATGAGTATAGATGGGTTCGTGCAAAAGCTCAGTTCCTGACCCCAGGTTTTTTTCTTGCAGAGATTATTGAGATTCAGTTGTTCATTTTGCATTTTAATCATACCTCCTCCAACCTACAGCTCCTCAAAGACACATATCTGCCACATTTGTGGCTACTTCAGGACCTACCACAGACCCTAAAACAAATTAAATAGCCAGTAAAGTCTTGATGCTAGAACAAACAGTTCAAACATCACCTGCCTGTACTGTGCACATGCTGTTTGGGTGTGGGCTGCTCCCTTTGCCAGCAGTGTTTCAGGCATGGAATTTTGCAGGACATGTCTCAATCCTTGCCTTAGTCCAGCCTATGGGCCACACCATGTGGCTTTTCCTCCTTTTCAGTGCATTCTCTCTTCACATCTTTTCTGTCTTCTGCCTTCCTGTGTTGGGGAGGCCCCAGACCTTCTGCCCTTGAGGTGTAGTCTCCAGTCTGTGTGGGCACCTGTCACAAATGTATAGTTTTTTGCTGTGCCTTAAAACAAAGAATGCATTTTTCTAAATAATATGCACCTTATAAAACATACACATGAGAGGATGAGACAATATTGAAATATATGTGCTTAATAATGTACTCATTTTTGCCGGGGATTTAGCTCAGTGGTTCCGGCGCCTACCTCGAAAGCACAAGGTCCCGAGTTCGATCCCCAGTACCAAAAAAAAATAATAATAATGTACTTATTTTAAAAAGGAAAATATATGGTTGAAAACTTTTAAATTCATTGTTATGTTCTTTCTTTCTTATCTCTTTCTTGTTTGTGATGCTGGGTATTGAACCCAGAACCTTGCATATACTAGGCAAGTGCTCTATTACTGAGGTATACTCTAGCCCCAAATTCATTATTTTTAAAAACTTTACTTTAGCACATTTTGAATGATTCAAAAGTAAATCAATGACTGAAAATTCAGTTTATTCAATAATTGGTTTTAAGAGCTTTTATAGCTGAAAGAAGCTATCTTGTAGAGACAAACAGATCCAGAGGGAAGTAGAGCTGTAGATACTGAAATTTTCAGTTCTGTCTACTGATTTTGCAGTGATATTTTTAACTGAAATCTGGCTAGTAAATACCCATTTTTCTTGATGTGAATCTGTCTTTTTTATGTATTAATCAGTAGGTGCCACACATTTACTTTGTTGACAAATGGGTTTAATAACCATTTTCCATGTTTTCCCTCTGCCTGGCCTGCCCCCCAGCACTAGGCAAGCAATCTACCATTGAGCTGCATGGCCGCCGCCCCAACTCTCTTTTTGAGAGTAGTTGCCTCCTGTCTCACTATTTTTTTATTTTTTTGGTACCAGGGATCAAACTGGGACCTTGCCCTTGCGAGACAGGCAGTGGAACCACTGAGCTAAATCCCTGGCCCTCCTGTCTCACTATTTAAACATGCCTTTTACCCAAATTATATGTGCTTATGTTTTGAAAATCTCTCTTTAGGTAGTGATTTACTGGTGACCATTTATAATCTCAGAAAATTATAGAACTTTTGTGTAAAGAATTACGTGAAAAACTCATCTTGAAGTTTAACAGCTCTTTTAAAAGTATTTTGTGATAATCAAAAAAATTTAGATGACTAAAAATATTTCTCATGGGCACTTCTTATCACATCATAAAGAGTTGTAAATATTCCATCATACCATAAGGGCCCTAATTTTATAAAATCCTCATCAGTGAAACCTATTGCACATGGGACATGTCCTGCCTGTGAATTAGGGGGTGATACTGTTGCTGAATTCCTTTTTTTTGGTACCAGGGATCGAACTTGGGACCTTGTGCTTGCGAGGCAGGTGCTGGAACCACTGAGCTAAATCCCTGGCCCCTGTTGCTGAATTCTTGATGTGAAATCTACCACCTCACCTCCGAAAAATTTCAGTCAAAGCAGCCACTCTATCAGGAATAGAAAGTGAAATAGTTTGCCCATAAAACATTTTTTTTAAAAGGTGAATTATTTTGAAAAGTATTTCTTCTCCTTTTTTTTCATTTTTCTTTTATTTCTTCTTCTTGTGGTACTCTTAAGAGGAAATATGTTGGAGACCCCTGTCCTGTTTCTCAGCCCCCACTTGAAAAGGTCGTTCCTGTGCTGAAGTCTTTGGGTTGCCAGCACTGTCCCCTGCAGGTCGTGACAGTGCTTCCTGATAGGAAGATGCCTCAGCTCTTTTTCCCTACATGTTTTTATCATTATTTCATGCCTATTTTTGTGGTTTGAAGAACCAGTGGTTTTGTTTTTTTAAATGGGATGATACACTTGGTCTTTTGCTATTAAGTGACAAAACATAAAAGGCTTATAAACATTTGTGATTCCATTTAGTGAACTTGTTTAACAAGTTTTGGAGTTTGAATCACAGGGTATGAAATGCTGCTGAGCATGTCATGGAGGTGTCCTCTTGGTCTGTAGCCTCTGCTACATGGCCTCGCATATTCGTTATGTGTGTGTAGCACAAGGTTCTTCATTAACCTGGGGACAGATCCCACTTCACAAAGGCTTCTTGATCATTCCAAGTTTTTTGGCTGACTTCTTGGCAAATCTTAGTGTTTTTTCCTTTGTGGCTTATGGACAGCTTGTACTAGAAATAGAAGTATAGTATCAGCTATTGTTGCTCATGTGTGTGTGTGTTAGGGTTGACTTTGGTCTGCTGTTCTTTGTAAGAATCTTTTCAAGGCACTTGTGCATTTTGAGAGGGTTGGTTCAGTGGAGCAGGGAGATGCCTCTGCCTGGGAATGTGTGTATAAACCCCAGTGTTTCACCCCTCGCTCTCTGTCACCTGCTGTTCCTTAAGCAGGACCTGCACCCAGTGCCCTCCTGCACAGGACCTTCTGATACACAGATGGAGCCAGGGCCCGATGTCAGTCTAAACTTGACATGTGGCAAAACTTCTTGTCTTTTAAAGATAAGAAGTACATGTAAATAGCAGTTCTAATTTCTTCTTCCCCATACACAGTGGATTGCCTGCCGGCTCTGGAGTGGTCCCCCTGTTTGGAGACCACTGCGTTAAGGACAGATACTTCTGGTGTGATAGGCACAGGGCAGTCAGCTGGCCACTCCATGGGACACTGCTGATTGGCAGGGCTGTCACCGTTGTCATCTGCCTCTGCCCCTGCCCTGGTTGTGTTGACCATGTGGCGTCATGCCTTATTTTGGTCCTGGCATGCTGCCATCTTCTGTCTTCTGGTCTCAGTGTGTCCTGATAGGGCTCCCTGCCTTTTGTCTGCAAGGTATGGCTGGAGCTGTGATCTTGATGGTTGGTTTGAGCAGCAGGAATAATTTCTTTAAGTCATTCCTTTATGGAGAGGATGTCTTAGACTCAAGGTGTCAAAAACCCTGTCACCCTGGAAACAGCAGATCCCATTCTTTTGAGTGTTTTGCTTTCAGACTTCCCCTGGCTGACCAGACTTCCCCTGGCTGACCAGTACAGTAAGTCCCTGACTTATGAACATTCAAGTTGCAAACTTTCACAGCTGTACTGTACAGTAAAAGGCTCACTTTGTCACCTTATGAATGAAGCTGACTTAGGAACAGTTCCCCAGAATGGAACTTGTTCGTAAGTCAGGGACTTATTGTATATCAAAGGTTCTCAAGACTAGAGAAAAGCCAGAAACATGGCTTCCATGTTCTCCGTCCAGCCTCTCCCTCCACTCACTGTGCTACAGCTGCTTTCATTTTAATATTTGCAGCTTATTACTACAACAGACCACATTAATAACAATGAGCGAGATCTGCGCTGCCCTGCCCCCACCTGCGCCTCCCAGCCAGGAGCATTCTGGTGAGGAGCAGAGCCTGCTGGGCGCCTGCAGCACCACCCCAGGGCCCCCCTCCCCCGACCTCTGGCTTCTGGACTGCACCTGTACCTGGATCCACACCACAGAGGCAAAGGGGCTCATAAAGGCCATTGTCCTGAGCTCCAGAAGATACAGCAGAAGTGAACAACAGAAAGAGGGCCTCTCTCAGGCTCCTTGATGAAAATTGAAGCCCACTGAAAAAGTGAAGAGCATCTCTGCAATAAAGGCACACCAGACCACTGTAGTTGGTAATTTGGAGGGATCACCACCTCCCATCTGAACCTAGACTATCTTCAGGGGAAGGGCAGCTGGAACCTGCAGTAGAAACTTGAAGAGTTCAACCCTGTAGAAGGTCAGGGAGCTCAACTTGGGCCTTGCAGCCAGAAATCAGCCTGAATCTCAAGGGTCTGCTACTGGCTTGCTGAGACTAATTGACTTAGATCTGCACACTGTGGCCCACATTGTCTATTGTGACAGCAGAGATATACCCTGAAGGAGGCCCTTCATTTTAATTTTTTGATTTTCAAAATTATATTTTTCTTATTTTTAATTTTAATTTTTCATTTTTTCTCTATTCTTTTCAATTTTTTTCTTCCTTTTTCTTTTTTTTTTAACTTTACTTTCTCTCTTCCTCTCACTCTTGCTCTCTTGCTCTCCCACATTCTTCTTCATCTCCCTTTTTGTTACAGTTTCTAGCTTCTCTATTGCTGTTAGGTTGTTCTGTTCTTGTCTTTGTTCTTTAATTCTGTCTTTTCCTCTTGTCTTCAACAGTTACCTGGAGTTTGCATGATCTCCTGTGTCCTCTGGCCTCACTGCTAACCTTCCCCTATCCTACTACCTATCCCTCCCTCCCCAACAACTTCTAAGTCCCCATCCAAAGGGTAAAGTTGTTATATTGAAGAGTTTATTCACTATAAACATATTTTGGGCTGGTCCTCGATTTTGATTTAATTCACACAGTTAAGGGTGGTAGACTAATAACTACCACAAATTGTCATTTTCTAAGCTGTGCTTGATGGTATGGTGTTGCTGCTTGTATCACTTGGGCTAAGGTGTCGTGATTGATCTAATCAGTTGTCCTTCCTGGTATAATGAAAATGAGCCACAAAGTCATTAGAGACTCAAAATCTAAAGACCAGCTATATCTGGAAGACACCTCTGAGAAGTAATCATTCCATTAAGCTTCTAAATACAAGCAACAAAAATACTTACAGTAAGCAATTTCAAAGTATCAGCCCAGGAATTAAACCAAGGACAATACCCAAAACACAAATGAGAAGACATTAAAGCAAGGCACAAACTCAGACTTCCACCACACCAAAAGCAAATTCTGGGGGAAGCAAGGTGGAAAAAGTCTGATACTCAACCACCTGGACACCCTGAACTGATAGCACAGGAAGTAACAAAACAGATGAATGAGGCACTAGAAAAATTCATAACAGAAATAATATCCCAGGTAACTATAGAGATGGTGAGCAGAATGAAAGACATGATTAGAGACTCTAGAACAGAAACAGATAAAAAAATAGATAAGTTCAGGACCATGATGGAAGCCATGAATGCCCAGCATAGGAAAGAAATGGAAACTCTGAATGCCCAACATAGGAAAGAAATAGAATCCATGAAATAGATTCAAACAGATATCCAAGAGATTAAAAACTATCAAAAGTATACACAGCAGAGTGAGCCAATCTGAAGATAGGATATCATATATAGAAGACAGGAGGGCAGTCAGTGACCATGAAAAGAGAGATCTCTTAAAAATAGTAAGGGACTATGAGAAATCAATCCAACAGCTCCTACATGATGCAAAGAAGAATAATTAAGACTGATAGTCCACAAAAAAGCAGGAGAAAGTACAAATGACATAAAAAACCTGTTGACAGAATTAATGACAGAAAACTTCCCAAACTGAGCAAAAGAGTTTGGCATACAGATAAGTGAGGCATGTAGGACTCCAACTAGCTATGATCAAAAAACATCTACACCTAGACATATAATAATCAAGATTCTGGAAACCCAACAGAAGAACAAAATCCTACAAGCAGTTACAGAAAAGAAACAAGTCACATGCAAAGGAAAGCCCATCAGAATCACAGCAGACTTCAACACAAACCCTCAAGTCAAGGAGAGCCTGGAGTGAGGTATTTCAAGTCCTAAAAGAAAACAACATCCAACCTAGACTGATGTATCCTGCAAAACTATCTTTCAGAATTGATGGGGAAATAAGATACTTCCATGACAAAGAACACCTGAGAAACTTCATGAATACCAAACCAGCACTCCAAACAATTCTAAACAATATCCTAGAAAAAGACAAAGAAGGTAACAACTCCATGAGGCCCAACAGAGCGAAGCGACCAGGCAAGGCAAGAAACTAAAGGGAAAGGGGGAAAATAAAAGAGCCAACCACTGTAAAACATCATGACAAGGATGAGTCAATCGTTATCAATTGGGCTGGGGATTTAGCTCAGTGGTTTCGCCGCCTGCTGCGCAAGCACAAGGACCCGAGTTTGATCCCCAATACCAAAAAAAAATGACTTATAACCATCAATGTTAATGGCCTTAATTCACAAATCAAAAGAAATAGACTGGCAGAATGGATTAAGAAGCAAAATCCAACAATATGCTGTATACAAGAAACATGCCTAACAAAAAGAAATTCGTAGACTGAAAGTAAAAGGATGGAAAACAGTTCTCCATGCAACAGGAACTCATAAAAAAGCAAGGGTAGCAATCTTACTTGCAGGCAAAGTAGATTTCAAACCACAACTAATTAAGAGAGACAAATATGGTCACTCCATCCTTGTGAAGGGAACAATCCAAGAGGAAGAGATGACAGTCATAAATATATATGCACCAAATACGAATGCCCCCCAACTATACAAAACAAATATTAATGGACATGAAAAAGCATATAAGCACTAATACAGTTGTAGTGGGGGACCTCAATACCCTACTTTCAGAAATAGACAGATCATCTAGACAATCAACAACGAAATTCTAGAACTGAACCACACTTTTGAACAAATGGACCTAATAGATGTCTACAGAGTGTTCCACCCCACAAAATCAGAATATACATTCTTTTCAGCTACACACGGGCCATTCTCCAAAATAGACCACGGGCTAGCTCATAGGGCATGTTTAAATGCAAAAGAATTCAAGTTACCCCCTGTATATTATCAGACCATAGTGCAATAAAATTGGAGATCAATAGCGTAAGAAACCGCAAAACCCCCACAAACACATGGAAATTGAATAACACTCTTCTGAACAACCAGTGGGTCACAGAGGAAATTAAAGAAGAAATCAGACAGTTTCTACAAGTAAATGATAATGCCAGTACAGCATACGGCAATCTATGGGACACAATGAAAGCAGTTCTACGAGGGAAATTCATAGCATTGAATGCCCATATTAGGAAAACAGAGCTCAAATAAGCAACCTAATGGGGAATCTTAAGCTCCTAGAAAAAGAAGAGCAAGACAAACCCAAAGCTCATACAAGGGAGGAAATTATAAAGATCAGAGCAGAAATCAATGCAATGGAGACTAAGAGAACAATACAAAAAATCAACAAATTGAAGAGTTGGCTTTTCGAAAGAATAAATAAAATCGATAAACCTTTAGCCAACCTTATCAAAAAAAGGAAAGAAGAGGCTCAAATCCATGCAATTAGGAATGAAAAAGGTGAAGTCACAACAGATCCAGCAGAAATCCAGAGGACCATCAATACCTACTTCGAGAACCTGTACTCTAATAAAATGGAAAACACAGAAGAAATGGACAGATTTCTAGATACATATGAATTACCAAAGTTGAATGAAGAAGATATAAAAATTCTAAACCCCACCATTACAATGAGTGAAATTGAAAATGTAATTAAAATTTTACCAACAAAGAAAAGTCCAGGTTCTGATGGCTTCACTGGTGAATTCTACAAGACATTTCGAGAAGAACTATTGCCACTACTCTTTAAACTTTTCAGTGAAATTGAATCGGAAACAATACTTTGAAATTCATTCCTGGAAGCAAGTGTTACTTTGATTCCAAAACCAGGGAAAGACCCAACCAAAAAAGAGAACTACAGGCCAATCTCCCTCATGAACATAGATGGAAAAATCCTCAATAAGATACTGGCAAACAGAATACAGAGGATCATCTAGAAGATCATACATCCTGACCAAGTCAAGTGTATCCCAGGGATACAAGGATGGTTCAACATACCTAAATCAATAATTGCACTATATTAATAAATACACTAATTATATTAATATATTTATTAATAAATGCACTAATAAATACTATATTGGTAGAGCCAAGGACAAAAACTATATGATCATCTTAATAGATGGAGCAAAAGCATTCGACAAAATTCAACACCCATTCATGATAAAAATCCTGCAGAAAGTTAGAATACATGGTCTTTATCTTAACTTGATAAAGCCTCTCTATGAAAAACCAATAGCCAACATCATGCTAAATGGTCAAAAACTGAAAACCTTCATGCTAAAATCAGGAACAAGACAAGGATGTCCACTATCACCACTCCTGTTCAATATAGTCTTTGTTACATTAGCCACAGCAGTTAGGAGAAAGAAATAAAAGGAATAAAGATAGGAAAAGAAGTTAAACTGTCATTATTTGCTGATGATATGATACTGTACATAGAAGACCCAAAAAACTCTGCCAAAAGACTTTTAGACTTAATTGATAGATTCAGTAGAGCAGCTGTATACAAGGTAAACACTCAAAAATCAATAGCCTTCTTGTACACAAAGAACAGATTGACTGAGAGAGAAATTAGGGAAATGATCCCTTTCACAATAGCATCCAAAAAAATGAAATACCTAGGAATCAATCTAATGAAGGAAGCAAAAGACCTCTACATTGAGAACCATTTAACACTGAAAAAAGAAATTGAAAAGGATATCAGAAAATGGAAAGATATCTCTTGTTCTTGGTAGGAATAACCAATATAGTGAATATGGCCATACTTCCAAAACTGCTATATAGATTAATGCAGTGCCGACTGAAATTCCAATAATACATTTCAGAGTACTAGAGAAAACAATCCCAAAATTCATTTGCAACCAGAAGAGACCTAGAATAGCAAAAGCAATTCTAGGGAACAGAGACATGCCTGGTCAGGGGTGGGGTATCACAGTCCCCAACTTGAAACTGTACTTACAAAGCCATTGTGATAAAAACAGCACAGTACTGGCAAAGAAACAGACCCGACGATCAGTGGAATAGAAGATGCAGAAAACAACTCCAGACATACTCAGCTACCTCATCTTTGACAAAGGAGCCAACCATCCTCACTGGAGGAAAGATAGCTTCTTTAATAAATGGTGTTGGAAAAACTGGATTTCAGCTTGCCAGAGATTAAAACTAGACCCCATCTTTCATCATGCACTAAACTAAAATCGAAGTGGATTAAAGATCTAAATATTAGAACAGAAACACTAAACACTGGAAGGTAAGTTAGGTAGAACTCTTGAAGACATTGGCATAGGAAAAGACTTTATGAACAAATCCTCAGCATGGGAACTAGCAGAAAGAATCAACAACTGGGATCTCACTAAAAAGCTTTTGCACGGCAAGAGAAACCGCCAATAGAGCTAAGAGTCAGCCTACAATGTGGGAAAAAATTTTTAGCAGCTGTATCTCAGACAAAGGTCTACTATCTATAATATATAAAGAACTCAAAAAAATCAGACCCCTGAAATATAAAGACCCAATTCAAAAATGGGCATCTGAAATGAACAGACATTTCTCAGACAAAGAAGTAAAAGCAGCAAATAAACATATGAAAAAATGTTCAGCATCACTGGTCATTCAAGAGATGCAGATGAAAACAATGCTGAGATTCCGTGTCACCTCAGAAAGAACGGCTGCTGTCATGAAATCAACCAATAACAGATGTTGGTGGGGGTTGTGGGAGAGAAAGGAACCCTTCTTCATTGTTGGTGGGAGTGCAGAGTGGTGCAGCCCCTGTGGAAATCAGTATGGAGATACCTCAAAAAACTAGGATTGGAAGTCCCATTTGACCCAGCTATTCCTCTGGGATTTTTTTAAATCCCAAAAGAATTTAAAAAATCACACCACAGTGATATATGCTCTCCTAGGTTTACAGCGGCAAAGCTTGTAATAGGTAAAACTCGGAAACAGCTCAGTTGTGCATCAACTGGAAACTGGATAAGGATGTGGTTTTTAAAAAATAAAACGGAGTACTCAGCCATTAAGAACGAGAAACGAGACATTTATAGCTAAGGGCATGCACATTGAGGTGATACTCTTTAAGTGAAATGAATAGGACACGTGTAAATACCAAATAGTTTCTCTGGTGTGAAAAACTAAAAGTGTAAATAAGGATCAAAATGTATAATTATATTGTGAAATAGAAAGAAAAGGTCAAAAGGAATAGGGGAAATGGGGTAGGGGTAGGGGAAAGGAAAGAAGGTAAAAGAGAAAATATGAGAAAATGGAGACAAAATTTTTGTAAATAGGGAAGGGTGGAGGGGTTGAATGGAGAGTTGGAGAATGGGGAAAAAATAAGAACCAAGATACATCATGTAAAGGTACAAGATCCTAATGATGAATGTAACTATATTGTATACCTAAAATGTAACAATAAATAAACTTAATAAAAAAAAAAGAATGAGCGAGCTACTTGAGTAAAAGCCCACTGTTTCATTGTTTTATTATGTGTCCTGTGAATGTCTTATGTATACTTTGAGTCTTAAAACAATGTTTAAAAACTACACTTTCAAAAGCAAACAATTGTTTCACTGGTAAGCCATACCCGGAGTTCACTGCTATAAATGGCGAACATTTGGTTTATCTACAAGCAGTAATCTCTTCAGACTGGAAGTACAAAAGTGTTTGTTACTTCCCCCCAAGCTCAGAGAAAAGACTGTATTTTGAACACAGGAATTGGGATATGGTGGTTGACCTTGTAGAATACATTGCTAGTTTTAAATATTTGCTGTTATTTAAATCTAGGGATAATAAGAGATCAGTCCTACCCCTGTAGGATACTTAAATGTAGGAGCCAGTGGATCTGGAGGCTACAAATCTGTGTGGCCATCTCCTCCAGGCCACCTCCATACTTCTGTGCAGCATCTTATGAAATATACGCTGCCCATGCTACCTACCTGCCAACAGCTCTTGGTGGGTCTCTCTTACCCCAAGAATAAGGTCCAGGCCTCAGCCTGCATATCAGATCCTTTCTGATCCAGGTACACCTTCCACCCCTCCCCTCCCCACGCTCTCTCTCTGTCTCTGTCTCTGTCTCTGTCTCTCTCTCTCTCTCTCTCTCTCGCGCGCACGCGCATGTGCACACCGACACACACACCCACACACCCTCCCTTCCTCCCTTTTTCTCTCATTCATGCCCTCCAGACCGATTGTGCTAGCTCTGTCAGGATCCAGTATACTGGGCAAGAATGAGACACAATTGATGTGAGATTGTGTATGACAAGAGAAGTGTGCTAACTGGTGGGTTTCAGTCAAATACTCTAGAACAAGAATGCTACCCTTCTTGGCACGTGGAACATCTGAAGATCATGTTAAAAGATAGATGCTGATTCTGCAGTTCTGGGTGGACCTGATACTCAGCATTTCAACACACTCCCTGGTGGCACTTCTGGTTTCCACCTCTGAGTTATGGGCTGCACAAGGGCTATTTAAATTGAAGTTGATTAAAATTAAATACAATTTAAAACTCAGTTTCTTGGTCACACTAGCCCACGTGGCTGGTGCCTGCTGTGTTGCACAGTACAGAGACAGCATTTCCTGCACCGTTTTCTAGATATTTCTAACTTTTCATCTATTAAGTCAGAATCTTTTTTAGGGCAGGGTCCTGGTAGCTTGCATTTTGAACACATCCCCCAGGGTATTCTTAGACACACTAAAATAAGAGAAACACTTCCCCAGGGATCTGAAATCTGGTATCCAGATGCAAATCCAAGGGGGATGTGGATATGTGAGAAAGGGGACAGTTCTGCCTCATCACCCTTCTTGCCAGCCTGTTATACGCAGGTGCAGCAGAATCTGGCAGCGGAGCTTCGCAGGGCCAAGAAAGTATTAGCCCTCCAGTCAGCAGCACTCTGCAGGTGTGCTGCCGGACCCTATGTCTCCTTCAAGTTCTCCAGGTGTTAATGGCTGAGGACCAGAGCCAGCAGCCGGTTTCATGGATGATCTCAATCCTGGGAGGGGAACCACCAAGAAATAATTCTGTTGTTCTTCAGACCATTTTAATATCCTTTTTCTGCCCAGGAACATATTTTAGGACGATCTTACCATTTTTAAAGTCATCTTTCAGATACAAAAAGTTATTTTCGTTGATTAAAAAGTTCTGGTCAATTTAAATAAAAATTTCACTCTGGTCCAGCTTCATGCTTATTCCCTCACTGTTTTCCTCCCAGCACAGCCATGGGAAGGGGGCTTGGCATAATGTTTCACTTTCCTTTCTTCTGGTACTGAAGGTTGGGACAGTTAAGGAAAGGAGGTGAGCTGGCCAGAGTCAGCATTGTTATCAACTGGCCACTAGTGCCTTCTGCATGTCATATGCCCAGTGACTTGCTGAGCTGCTTTGAGGGGCCTAGGAATCCTTGCTGGAGCTGTGTATGCTGCTCTGACTTCTGCTGACCCTGGCTGCACTGCCCAGCCTGCCTTCCAGGAACACCCTTGTAGTCCTGGCCCAGCTGGCAGCGACCCCTGGCCATGTAGGGAACTGGCTGCACACTTGCCCCCCCTAAACTGCACATATCTCTGACCTCACCCCCATTCTTGCTGTGCTCATCAGGGCTTTTGCCCCTCCACAGATGCCAGCAGTCGTACCTCAGGTTCTCTCAGGAGCTCCCGCTGCCCCATTCCGGGCTGTGTGGCAGCCCCAGGGTTTAGGTTCTGCCAGGAAGCAAGTGCTGCTTGACAGGCATTCTGTGGTCCTGTGGAAACCGTCACTTGCTTGGGGTGGTGACATGGGAAGGGAAGAATGTGACTCCCACCAGCCCTCATCTCTTGTGTAGCTTAGACCTCGGAGATGGTGGTGTGAGTTCAGGAGCTACCCTGGCTGCTGTTGGCACATCTGCATGCATGTGCATCCAACTCTTGGGGTACTGTGTGTTCTGCTGCATGCAGGTGAAGCCAGGCAGCACCTCTCCTCACCTGCATGACTTCTACCTCGGATGTCCCATCTGAGTGAGGCCTTCTCAGTCATGCTGCTGCCTGGCAGACCTGTAGTGGGAGGGTTCCTTCTGGGCAGAGCCTGACCAGTTGGCTAGGGCTGTGGAGACTCCTCCTCCTCTAGCCTTGTGGGGACCTCAGGGTAGTAGCCTTGGGCATTGGTGCCCTGCTGATGACCAGCTACATAATCCCCTCAGAGTGGTCTGGCCTCTTCTGCCACCCATTCTGTTTCTTGGGATTGGTTCCCCAAGTACATTTTGGGCATGCCATTGCTGGTTGTGGTGCTGCTTTTCTGGGGTCTTAAGCTGAAAACAATATGTCTGTTTCTTCTCTTTAGAAACTGCATACTTGTCATCCATTGTCTTAGCTTTGGAGACTGTAAAATCTAGACAAAATGAGAAGTCCCGCCTAATGCCTTCTACTTATTGTTATTGGAGTGGAAAGCTGACAGCATAGACTGATCGACAGGTGGACCCTTCACTGGTGAACAGCCTGCTTGATGTTCCTGTTGATGTGGATTCATGTTTTTGCTTGGGGTTTTGGTTAGAGAACAATATGAGGCAGACAGATAAACCCTGATTTAGGTGTTGAGAAAGGGTCTCAAGAGCAGGAGGTAAATTGGAGCCTGTGGACTAAGTTACTTTGTGTCTGTATCTATCAGCTGTTTTTTGCTTCCAGCAGAGGCTAAACTTAAGTAAAATAAGAAGAAATATTGGACTGCATATAAACACTGTGGCCTGCCTCCTGCTTCCTTTCTCAGACTGGAGCTTACTTCTTTAAGGGGCCAGGATGTTGGCTGTGGGCCACCTAGAACTGAGGCCTTCCCTGATGTTGCCCTTGGCTCAAGAGGTGCCTGCCCAGGTTTACAGCCTTTGTGGTGGTGGCTGCCTGAGCCCAGCGCTTGTCTGTGTGGAGTACAGAGGTCTGGCCATTCTCCAAGTGTCCCAGTACTGACTCCCAGGGCATGTGTGGGCCTCATCAGTGTCTGGCTCTTACTGCTGGCCCCTGGTGCATCCCTCCTCCAGGCATTGTTCCTGAGAGTTCACCCTGATGAGCTTTCTGTGCACGAGTCTCCAACTTCCTCTGTTTCCTGGGTAACTGGAGCCATGCTGATGGTACTGGTGAGTCTGCAGAATCAGACCAAACCTGGAGCCCAGGAAGGACAAAGAGCAGGGTGGCCCCAGAGATCTTAGTGGCAGAAACTTGTAAACCTTTTCATACTACAAAGCATCTCTGCCAACTGAGCAGATTCCTGGGAGGGGAGGGAGCATCAGACTGGCCTCCTTTGGGCTGGGAATTGGGTGCCTGGAGCAGAGCCCCATGGAGCCGTGGATGGAGAGGAACATCGCTTGTGTCCCGCTCTAGTGCAGGCACTGGCCTGTCTCATCATACATACACTTCCCATGTTTTCAGTTATCGGAAGCCAAATGCAGTCCAAGAATATTACATGGAAAATTCTAGAAATCATTTTTTTTGTTTATTTGTTTTTGTGGTGGTGGGGACTGACCTCAGGGCCCTGTGCACTACTGAGCTCCACCCAGGCTGACAGTTCCCAAGTTTGAAATCACAAACCAGTCTGGGCGATGTGATTGCATCTTGTGCCCTCCTGATCTGTCCCCACATGGGGGTGAATTATCCCTTTGTCTGGCACATCCTCACTGTAGGTGGCTGGTGGCCCATTCTTCACTGAGCAGCATTGTGATATTAGAACAGCTGTCACCATGTCGCCTCAGGTAACCTGCATGAAGGAGTTAACCCTCATTCACCACACTTCACCTGGTCTTCTGAGGACTAGATCCTCTCACATCTCCACAGGAGTGGGGGGAAGGCACAATGCTGTATGGAGAGAGAGAGAGGGAGAGAGAGGCCTTATCCACATAACTTCATTAAAGTGTATTGTTACAGTTCTGTTTTATTATTGTTGTTAATCTCTTACTGTGCATAATGTATAAATTAGATTTTATTGTAGGTATGTGTGTATAGGAGAAAGCATGGTATACAGAAGATTTAGTACTTTAGTTTTGGGCATCCACTGCCAACTTGGCTTGCACCCCATGTGGAGGCTGCTGTGTCTAGAGTTTTCTTGGAGAAAGGAGCTGATTCCTGGCTCAGGGCAGGGCTGCAGTGGCTTCTATAAGGTACTGCCTTGACAAGGAGCGGGATGGTAGTGGGGCCAGGGACAGAGGCTGTTGGAGATGAGGCCACAGATGTGTCCCAGAGTCCATCAGGTGTGCAACTGGAGTGGGGACCAAGGCTTGCTGCCTGTGAAGGGTCCATTTATGAGGACCTTCTGCCAGGCCTGATGGACCACGGGATGCATCTATACAAGGTTCAGTGAGTGTTTTCATGCAGCAGGAGCCACCAAATATCATACTCTGCCTTTTCTGAGTGCAGAACCCAGAGACACAGGCTTGGGCCAGCTTCATGGACAGGAGACCAGCTTGGTTAATTGTGGTTCAGGGGACCACACGGCATAGTGCATGCTTTCCTTGGGAGTCAGGTCCTGCTGTAGAGCTCACCAGTGGAAGTGAGGAGGAGGGAGAGGACAGGCTACTCTGGGTCAAGTCCTTCTGCATGAGCAAATGGAGCCAGGGAAGTGGACATGTGGGCTGGCTGCTGTCCATATGTCTGCATGTACTCAGCACTGTAAAGTATCACCATTCCCACTGCACAGAAAGCCAAGGCCAAGACCATATTTAAAGTAAGTGGTAGCTCAGGGTTTGAACCAAGTCTTCTCTAATTTTAAAGCCCATGTTCTCACATTGCCCTGTGATGCTGCCATGTTCCCTCTGCAACCCTGACATGACTCATGTATGCCCTTGAGTGGCCTCAGGATTGTCTCCTCAGTTAACAGAGGATCAAAACAGTTGAGTTTGAGGAAGCATGGTTTGTGAACTCCCCTGTTAATACTTTCAATCTAGATGCCCTCTCCAGCCTTGTGTGTTCATAGGTGGGGCTTTTGGGGGTGATTGGCTTATGGGTGTATTATAGTCATTATAGCTAAATGTGATGTGGGGAGGTGAAGCCTGGTTGGAGGAGTCACTGAGGGCGTGGCCTAGAAGTCTCTCCCTTCTCTCTTCTCTCTCTTCTTCCGGTCTCCCATATCATGAACAAGTCTCCCCTTCCATACCCCTCTGCCATGCCACCCAGCTAAGGACTGAAACCTCTACACACCATGAGCTCAAATAAACATTTCCTCTTTTCTGTTTTTAGTTTTTTGGTACCGGGGATCGAACTCGGGTCCTTGTGCTTGCAAGGCAAACAGCAGAACCACTGAGCTAAATCCCCAGCCCAAACCTTTCCTCTTTTGAGTGTTGGGTATTGTGCTTCAGTGATGAGAAAGTGACTAGGACACTCCCTTTCAGAGTCACCTGAGTGGATCCTTGTGAATGCTGCCTAAGTTCACCAAACCAGAAACACTAGTGGGTCTGGTGATGGCCTTGATCCCCGCAAAGTCATGCTAATCTTTAATCCCCATTTGGGATGTCAAGGTGGAAATTTAATAGGATGACAGTGGGAAGTGATGGGATTAAAGGGGTCAGGATGGAGTCCCCACCATTGAGTATTGGTGACCATATAAAATAACAGTAAAGCCGGTATGGTGGTGCATGCCTGTAATCCCAGCCCCTGTGTATGCGCATGCGCAGAATCAACCCCCCCCCCCCCCGGCCAGCCAAGAGTCTGCTCAGTTGTGACCTCTCAACCTCACACAGTTCTGTGAGCAAAAATAAACTTCTTTCTTCATAATTTACCCAATCTGGGATATTGTGTTATGAGGGAAAAAAAACAGACTAGTACAGTGTGCTGGGATGCACATTTGTACAAAGCACCTCCCCTGTCTTGTGTCCTGGCCCAACTCTCTGAGAATCTAATGTACTTTGCCATTAATAAAAAGGTCTAATATATAAAGAACTTAAAAAAATCAGACCCCCCCAAATTTAAAGACCCAATCCAAAAATGGGCATCTGAAATGAACAGACATTTCTCAGACAAGGAAGTAGAAATAGCAAATAAACATGAGAAAATGTTCAACATCACTGGTCATTGGAGAGATGCAAATGAGAAGAACACTGAGATTTCACCGCATCTCAGAAAGAATGGCTGCTGTCATGAAATCAACCAATAGCAAATGTTGGTGGGGCTATTGGGAAAGAGGAACCCTACTCCACTGCCGGTGGGAGTGTAGACTGGTGCAACCACTATGGAAATCAGTATGGAGATACCTCAAAGAACTAGATTGGAAGTCCCATTTGACCGAGCTATTCCTCTGCTGGGTATCTTACCTAAAGAATTAAAAGCATCATACCAAAGTGATATATGTGCACCCATGTACATAGCATCACAATTCGTGATAGCTAAAACTTGAAAGCAACCTAATTGCCCATCAATTGGAAACGATAAAAAAACGTGTTTTTTAAATAAAATGGAGTATTACTCAGCCATAAAGAACTAGAAACTAGAAACATTTATAGCTAAATGGATGCATATTGAGGCGATACTCTTAAGTGAAATAAATAGGACACACATATAAATACTGAATAGTTTCTCTAGTGTGAGAAACTGAAAATGTAAATAAGGACTAAAAAGTATTATAAATAATGTGAAATAGGAAGAAAAGGTGCAAAGGGGAAGGGGAAGTGGAAGGGGTAGGGGAAAAGAAAAGGAATGGAATTAATATGAGAAAAAGAAAAAATGAAAACAAAGTCTTTGTACATGGGTTGGAGGGGTTGAAGGGAGGGCAGGGGAATGGGGAAAAAATAGGAACTAAGATGGATTATGTAAATGTAATTTTCCAATGATGAATGTCATTTTATTGTATACCTTAAATGTACCAATAAAATTAATTTAAAAATAATGGAAGCAAATTAATAAATACATTAAACTTGATTTTGTTTTTAACTTTTTAAAGTTTTCTTCTTTGCTTTTAAAAAAAGTTTTATTGTATGTGCATAAATGTGGTTTTGTTTGTGTCTATTCTGTTTGGGGCTCAGAACACTTTTGGAATCTGTGGCTTGATATCTTTTGTCAGCCTTAGTCACTCTTCATAAAATGGAGTCCTGGCCTGATTGCAGTTTCCTGTCCAGGACTTGAGTGCCATGTGTTGGACCTGTGCTCTGTGTCCTTTGGTCCTGCCCATGCCCCTCTCAGCCTTGGAGTTTCCAGCATATTTTCTGTCCATTCTCAGAGTTTGGGTCTTCTCTGTTACTTGTCTATGAGTTTTCTGATCACATCTTTACATGGGCCTACTTTTCTATTAAACCCATCTGTTGAGTCTAGAACTTTCATTTAATTTTAAAAAATAGATTTTAAGTTTTTGCTAAAATTTAGCTTTTTTTTTTTTTTTTTTTTTTTTTTTTGTACCAGGGAGCAAACTCAGATTGTTGCTCTTGCCAGGCAGGCGTGGCACCACTGCGTTAAATCCCTGGCTAAAATTCATCTTCTTGAACATACTATATTTATTTTCAGAATCCTTGTGTGATAATTCTAGTATCAGAATCTCATTGTATATTTAATATCTATTTTGTCTTCTTAATTTCTGGCTTTTCCCATCTCCTAGTGTATTTTATAATTTGTTTATTTAAACTTTTTCTTTATTTTCATAACTTGTTAAATAGCAGACATTGTGTATGAAAATTTAAAGAGCGAATGTGACACTGTGGACAATGACATCTTTCTCCTGAGAAGATCTGCTTTTCCTTGGGAGTCAGGGTAGGGATGAATTATCACAATCCACTCTGGGACCCAGGAGATTGGAAGCCAGGCTTTAGTTTTTATGAATGCTGGTGTATTTCTGGCTAGTCCTTCCTAGATTCAGAGGTTTCTTCTGAAGATTGAACATGCAACCACCAAAACTTTGCTTCAACCTAGACTGTTGTATCCTGCAAAATTATCTTTCAAAATTGATGGGGAAATTAGATACTTTCAAGACAAAGAACACCTGAGAAATTTCATGAATACCAAACCAGCACTTCAAACAATCCTAAGGGATATCCTAGAAAAAGACAATGAAGATCACAACTCCATGAGGTCCAACAGAGGGAGGCCACCAGGCAAGGTAAGAAACTGAAGCAAAAGAAAGAAAGAAAAAAAACAAACAAGAAGTAAAAGAACCACCAATAGTAAAACATCATGACAAGGATGAGTCAATATCTATCAATTATAACTATCAGTGTTAATAGCCTCAATTCACCAATCAAAGAAATAGATTGACAGAATGGATTAAGCAAAATCCAGCAATATGCTGTATACAAGAAACACACCTAATTCAAAAAGAAATATATAGATTGAAAGTAAAAGGATGGAAATCAGTACTCCACACCACAGGAACCCAGAAAAAAGCAGGGGTAGCAATCTTATTTGCAGACAAAGTAGATTTCAAATCAAAATTAAGAGAGACAGCGATGGTCACTACACCCTTGTGAAGGGAACAGTCCAAGAGGAAGAGATGACAATCATAAATATATATGCACCAAATATGAATGCCCCCAACTATACAAAACAAATATTAATGGACATGAAAAACCAAGTAAGCTCCAATACAGTTGTAGTGGGGGATCTCAATACCCCTTTATCACAATTAGATCATCTAGAGAAAAAACAAAATTCTAGAATTGAACCAAGCTATTGAACAAGTGGACTTAATGTCTAGAGTGTTCCACCCCACAAAATCAGAATACACATTCTTTTTGGCTGCACATGGGTCATTCTCTAAAATAGACCACATGCTAGCTCATATATGTCTAAGTAAATGTAAAATAATTGAAGTTACCCCTTGTTTATTTTCAGACTGTAGTGCAATAAAATTGGAGATCAATAACATAAGAAACTGCAAAACTCCCACAAACACATGGAAACTAAATAACACCCTCCTGAACAACCAATGGGTCACAGAGGAAATTAAAGAAGAAATTAGTTTCTACAAGTAAATGATACTACCAGTACAACATACAGGAATCTTTGGGACACAATGAAAGCAGTTCTACAAGGGAAATTCATAGCAGTCAATGCCCATATTAGGAAAACAGAGAGAATTCAACCTAATGCAGAACCTCAAGCTCCTAGAAAAAGAAGAGCATAACAAACCCAAAGCTTGTACAAGAGAGGAAATTATAAAGATCAGAGCAGAAATCAATGCAATGGAGACTAAGAATGATACACAAAATTAATGAATCAAAGAGTTGGTTTTTTGAAAGTACAAATAAAATTGATAAACCCTTAGCCAACCTTATCAAAAAAAGGAAAGAAAAGGCTCAAATCCATGCAACCAAGAATGAAAAAGGTGAAGTCACAACAGATCCTGGAGAAATCCAAAGCATCATCGGTACCTACTTTGAGAACCTATACTCTAATAAAATGGAAAACACAGAAGAAATGGACAGATTCCTAGATACATATGAATTACCAAAGTTAAATGAAGATATAGAAATTCTAAACACCCCAATTACAATGAGTGAAATTGAAAATGTAATAAAAAATTTACCAACAAAGAAAAGCCCAGGTCCTGATGGCTTCACTGCTGAATTCTACAAGACATTTAAAGAAGAACTATTGCCATTACTCTTTAAACTCATCAAGGAAATTGAAAGGGAAGCAAAGCTTCCAAATTCATTCCTGGAAGCAAGTATTACTTTGATTCCAAAACCAGGGAAAGACACAACCCAAAAAGAAAACTGCAGGCCAATCTCCCTAATGAATATTGATGCAAAAATCCTCAACAAGATACTGGCAAAAAGAATACAAAGGATCATCAAGAAGATCATACACCCTGACCAAGTCGGATTTATCCCAGGGATGCAAGGATGGTTCAACATTTGTAAGTCAGTAAATGTAATACACTATATTAACAGACTCAAGGACAAAAACCATATGATCATCTCAATAGATGCAGAAAAGGCATTTGACAAAATCCAACTCCCATTCATGACAAAAACCCTACAGAAAATTGGAATACAAGGTTTTTAACTCAACCTGATTAACTCAATCTATGAAAAACCAACAGCCAACATCATACTAAATGGTCAAAAACTGAAAACTTTCACACTAAAATCAGGAACAAGACAAGGATGCCCACTATCACCACTCCTGTTTAATGTTGTTCTTGAAACATTAGCCACAGCAATTAGAAAAGAGAAAGAAATAAAAGGAATAAAAAAGGAAACGAAGAAGTTAAACTGTCATTATTTGCTGATGATATGATACTTTACGTAGAAGACCCAAAATACTCTGCCAAAAGACTTCCAGACTTAATTGACAGATTCAGTAGAGTAGCTGGATACAAGGTCAACACTCAAAAAACAATAGCTATCTTGTACATAAAAACAGACTCACTGAGAGAGGATTAGGGAAACAATTCCTTTTGCAATAGCATCCAAAAAAATGAAATATCTATGAGTCAGTCTAACAAAGGAAGCAAAAGACCTCTACACTGAAAACTATAGCACTTTGAAAAAGGAGATTGAGGAGGATATAAGAAAATGGAAAGACATCCCTTGTTCCTGGATAAGAAGAACCAATATAGTGAAAATAGCCATACTTCCAAAACTATTACATAAGTTTAATGCAACCTCAATTGAAATTCCAACAATATATTTCACAGAACTAGAGAAAACAATCCAAAAATTCACTTGGAACCAGAAGAGACCTAGAATAGCAAAAGAAATTTTAGGCAACAGAGATATAACTGGGGGTATTACAATCCCCAACTTGAAACTATACTACAAAGCTACTGTGATAAAAACAGCACAGTATTGGCAAAGAAACATACCCGAGGATCAGTGGAATAGATTAGAAGATACAGAAATAACTACAGGTATACTCAGCTGCCTCATTTTTGACAAAGGAGCCAACCGTCCTCATTGGAGTAAAGATAGCCTATTTAATAAATGGTGTTGGAAAAACTGGATTTCAACCTCCCAAAGATTAAAACTTGACCCATGCCTATCACCATGAAGTAAATTAAGATAGAAGTGGATTAAAGATTTAAATATTCAGATAGAAAAACTAAATTTGCTGGAAGATAAGTTAGGTAGAACTCTTGAAGATATTGGTATAGGAAAAGACTTTCTTTGAATGGTTTTAATTTTTTGTATGTGTGTGTTTGATAATAAAGTTAAAAACAAACAAACAAAACTTTGCTTTGCTTCACAGCCTCTTGGACGCCTCTTGGCTTCTTTCCTGGTCAAAAGCACAGTTTTTCAGCTGTGTGTTTTTCTTAAGAATCAGCAAATGCTTCCAGGTAGAAAGCTGTGCCAAATATTAGGTTCACTTCTGTGCTTTCTTTTGCTTTGAGATCATGGTACCTTAAGACCTCACCACATTTGATAACTCTCTGATGCTTTCAAACAGAATTTGTATTTTTAAAAAATTATTTTGTTCAGCAGTTCTGTTTGTGGTAGAAGAGTTGCTCTGAATAAGTTAGGCTGCCACACCTTGATACTGGTTTTCTAGTCTGCTAAGGTGATTTTAAAGCAAAATGCACCACACAAAGTCAACTCCTTGCCACACCTAAGGTCTGTCCCTGGGGCCTGGTTACAGATGTTGGTTTCCTGGTCCTAGCTCAGATGTACTGAACTCTGATCTCCAGAGGAAAAGTCTGGGGTTCTGGCAGGAGTTTCTCCTGATGGCGTGTGTGGGAAGCCCCAAGCCAGTGCCTCTCAGGCCCTCCCTGTGTGGTGTCAAGACCTCAGTAGGCCCCAGAGGACCCTGCAGGAGCTGGCAAGAAAGAGCTTGGTGTGCTGAGGTGCAGAAAGCTGTGTGCTGCCTTTACCTCTTCTGGACTGGTCTTGTATTTCCATGCTCCATGAGTGGTAGTGCCTCAGCTAAATTATTTTTAATTTCTTCCATAGACATTTTAATCAGAGATGAAAAATGAGTGGTCTTTTGGCAGCAGTTCAGTCTAAGAGGAAATTATTTGGTTTTGAGAGGTTCATTAATTTGTACCAGCTTTTGTGTAGAAGGCAAAAGGATGTGGTAGAAAGCCAATTGGCATTTGGGGTGCAGAGAGGAGCCCAGAGTTCTGGATGTCCCTGGTGTTGGAGGAGTCATGTGCCACTTTCCTTTTTCCTCCCACTAATGTTAGTTTCCTTTGCAGGCTCCAGTGTACCTGCCTGGCATCCTCCTAGTTAGGCTAGGAGACTGCAGTGCAGTTCTATACCTCACCCCAGCCATCCTCTTCCTCTTCCCCACTCTGGAAGTGGTGGCTCCTCTCATGTCCCCTACTCAGAAAACCAGAATGCTTAGAAGACCAGAATGCCAATAAAAATGCATCCAATAAATACCAGGCTTAGGGATTTCTCTTGGAAAGAAAGACTGCTTTGGCTGTTGGACTTCAGACCATGTGTGTTATCCTTTTGCAGAAAATTTATCTCCAGTTTGCTCATGTCCAGAAGCTTTGCCTGAGACTGAGAATAAAGGTAGTGGACTAATTAATCTTGTGGAAGAAATTTCAAGGCAGTCTAATGTTGAGGTTGTGGTATGGCTACTGTTGGGGGCTTTTAGCCAGATCTATATTGCAAATAAAGAGTAAAGAATCCAGCAGAATGATTCAAAACATTTTGAGTTTGGCCAGAAAGGAAGCTCCAGTAAAATTTTGGACTACAAAGATGGGGAAGAGGAGAACTTGCTTGCTGAGAATGAACAGGACAATAAAAAAGGTGGCCTGAGAACATCACAAGAACTAGCAGGACTCCAGACTTTTCAACCTCAAAATTGCAAAGATGAAGGACTTTGCTTTGAGAAGAAAGCCCCAGAGCACCATGTTCCCAAATGGTGGTGGCCTAGGGAAGTTTTTCCTCAGGATTTGGTTCTTAGTGATCAGCAATCCAGGGAGTGGGCCCCTACAGCCAAGAGAGAAGGAAGCCTGGCTACTGCTCCAGCTGGTGGCAGACTTTGGCATTAATCATGTAGAGCTGGTTTTAGGTGCATGAGGAATGCAAGAGTTCTGGAGTCGGGAAGGCTTCCACTCAGATTTCAGAAGTCTTGGGAGGCCAAGAAGTGTGTCCCTGAGAGGGTAGTTTGTGAAGCTGATGTGAAGTCAAAGGTGTAGGGGAGACCCCAAAAGGTTGGAGAAGCTGGGAGTGTGAATTGCCCAAGGAAAGCTACAAGAACCGAGCAAAGCCAGCCAAAGAGAAAAGCTGTGACCACCACAAGTGCCTATGGAATGGAACCACCCAATCCCTTTAGAGTTCAAAACTTGCCACAGATCGCTGGACATGGAACTATAGGATTTAATGTTTGCCCTGCTGGATTTTGATTTTACTTTGTAGCCATTCCTTTCTATCCCCCTCTTTGTACCTTTTGGAATGGAATGTCTGCTTGTGTCATTGTATGTTGGAAATATTTAACTTTCTTTTCATCTGTACCGGGGCTTGCAGCTCAGTTTGCCTTAAATCTCAGAGGAGACTTCGGACTTGGAATTTTCAGCAATGCTTAAACTGTTAGGTCTTTGGTAACTCTTACAGATGGACTAAGTGCCTTTTGCATAAAGGGATGTGCATGAACCTTTGAAGGGCCAGGGGCAAAACGTTATGGCTTGTATCTAGATGTCCTCCCAAAGCCTCATGCAGTCATAGGCGGGGCTTTTTGGAGGTGACTGGATCTAGGTTGTGTGATGCTGGGATTAAGTTTGTGACACATGCCCCACTTTGCATATGGGTGGCACCAGTCAAAAAGCTTGTAGTCTGGATGAGATAAAAGGGAGAGGCAGGCTTGCTGCTGTTGCTTCCTTTTTTTTTGGTACCGGGGATCAAACTCGGGTCCTTGTGCTTGTGGGGCAGGCAGCAGAACCACTGAGCTAAATCCCCAGCCTGCTGCTGTTGCTTCTGTTGATGCTTTTCTGCCTTCTTGCCCTGCTTTGCCATGGACTGTTTCTCCTCTTTGATGTCCTTCTGGCATGCTGCCTTGCCTAGGAGGCAGCTGACTATGGACTGAAACCTCTACAAACTGAAGCTGATATAAACCTTTCCTCTTTTAACTTTGGCTATTGGGTATTTTGTCTCAGCAATAAGAAAAGCAACCAAGACAGCTTGCTTTCTATCCTAGGTTTGCTTTGGCTTTCTGCAGCCTTGGACAGGCCATCTTGCTAGCAGATGGGGGCTTTGGAGAAATTGTTTGGGGTTCTTGGTATCCTGAAGAAAGAACTAACCAGGATACTCAGAATGAGTAGCAGCCTAAGAGTTATTAAAAAGGAGCAACAAGAGTGATTGAAGGCAGCGAAGGTGCACTCCACAGATGAGAGATGAGCTCCCAGCCCTACAGGGGCAGGCTCTGGATCTCTTAAGGTCCCAGGGTTTTGGGAGGATCCAGAGCTGGGGATTGACAGGAGTTGTGGCCCAATGGGGACCTAGCTTGGCTCACCCATCCATAGGGGAAGTTTTTGGCCATGCAAGGCTTTTAGAGGAAGTATCTGGGCATCCAAAGCCCACAGGGAGTTCAAAAGTACAATGCAGATGAGTTTGGACCCTGGCCCGATTTGTATACTTTTAGGTTTGCATGAGCCTGGGGCTCATGGGGGCACAGGATGACCTTTATCTATTGGTTTTCTGGTATTTTGCTTTGTCTGGTTTCTTGATTCTCATCTCATGGCTGTTTTTTACTTGGCCTTGCTCTACCTCCTACCTCAGTCTTGGCTCTTTGAAGGCCAGTTTCCTGGTCTGCAAAACACATTGCCCCTCCCCTTGTAACAGCATTCATATCTGCTCCTTGCTTTATGGATTCCTTTTCTAGCCATTGTCTTTTTGTTTGTTTTGTCCTCATGACTGTACCTTATAGGTCTTTACCTCCTCCTCCTTGAATGTTTTATTACCGGTGGATTCTTGAGAAACTCACCTTGTTTTTATATATTGTGATGCAAAGAGAAGCTTTCTGGGGCTTCTGGAGTGGCCTAGCTTGGTGCTGGTCAGTGAGGATGGACAGGTTGGTGTCAGGCCAAGGAAATATTGGCACAGCCAGTAAGTGAGGGATACTGGAGGGTCTGAGGTCCTGGGAGGGAGGCAGAGCCAGCCCTGCAGGGCCCTGTGGGGCCAGGGGGAGACTTGGGCTTTTTAGGGCTCGAAGCTGACATGACAGACATTACTAGAGAGCCCAGACTCAACACACAACCTGTGTGCCTGCCGAACATCAGCATTCGTGCAAAACCTGCACCAATGCAGAGGGTATAATGGGCAAGTCCACCCAGAGGTCAGCTGGAAGGATTACAGTAAAGAAAAATCAAGCTTTCTGCTGCTCACTAACAGGTTGAGATTAATCTTTAGCACTCATGTCCTTCTCTTAAAGACCCCCAGGTGATATTACAGTTTTAGCCCTCACCAACAGGGTCCATCGTCTCCATGGTCCACTGTTTCCTCTAACAGAAGCTTGTAAGGCTGTGTCTTTGATTCCTGGTGTGTCCTGTGCTGAGCTTCTCAATTTATGGAAGAAGGTCGATATGAAACCACAGATTCTTTTATCACAGTCCTTTTAATTATTGCATGTACCCAACTTTATGATCCAATTATGGGTAAGATTAAAGTTCATCAAACTACTTGTTTTATGTGAAATTCCTCCATTTCTAAAAGATCAGTGAAACATTACAGAACAAATGAAACAGGTACAGATTATACGGGTTGATTTATTTTCCGTCTTCAACAAACAGCAAAACCGGTTCTGATATTTTCCCAGCATAATAGGTCCATGTATACAGTGTACTGTTTATCTTTTCATTTCAGCCTTGAAAAAAATGGCGATATATCTCCAGTGGGAGTCGTCATTTCACTAGATATACAGTGCTTAAGGCTGTGCAGTGCCCAGCCAGTTTGTTACAGCAGATGGATGAGAACCCACTGTTTCATGAAATTGCTTTTGAATATTTGCACAATGACCTTTCCCCACTCTATCCCACCACTTTAACTCTTTCTGCACAAGATGGAAAAGGCTGCACTCCTGCAAGGCCTGGCTGAAACATCTCATCACTTATGTGAAGCCTTTCCTGATGTGATCCCCGTGATCAGGGCAGGTGCTCTCCTCCTAACCTTTCCTTACAGGGAGGAAGCAGAAGGAGTTAAGACTGCTCTGGGGACATTTTTAAGGCCACCCATTGGTGAGTGGTGGAACCAATACTGATTCAGGCCTGGCGCCTGCAAACCTGCTGCTTCTGTGCCCTGGAGCATGCTGCCCGAGCCTCTGTTGTGTCCTCTGCCCCCATTTTCCTTCTATTTGAGCCCATTTTCCTCCATTCTAATTGTAGCTTCAGGTAGTCTTATGCCTGCCCCCGCCTCCAGCAGGCCTAGCACTTACTGGACCCTCAGTGGGTGAGTCAGGTTCAGTCAGAGACCCAAAACCTCAGGAGATCCTGCCCTTATGCATCTGGATTTGTTACAGGGTTTATTAGAGGGATTCGGCTTTTGATTGGTGGAGGTTGAAGTCCTCAGACCAGGTGTTTAGGAGAGAGTGGAGATAAAGTAGTGCAGAGTGAAAGTGTGGTGGAACCCATACCTAGTCTGGATGTGTGACCTCCACAGTGTGGGTGTCGTGAGGAGCCAGCCCCACTGTCCTAAGACCAACTGTACACACCTGGCTGAAGAGGACTCAGAAGATGGAGCGGCCTCCGTGGCTGCAGAGGGCTGGAATGAATGGTGGCTGCCCTCTTCTGGCCTCTGGCTTTGCTGGGAGGATCTCTCACAGGCCCTGTCCTGACCAGGAACCTGCAAGAAGTGATCCTGGGAAGTGTGGCTCAGCACAGCCACTTGATGGCCCCAGAAGGTCACAGTGGTGCCTGTCTGTCTACCTGGCACCCACATGCCATGCCACTCTGTATAGATGTCGCAAAGCCCATATGACACAAGCAGACCACATGTAGACCAGCAGACATGGCCCTTCCCAGAAAGCAGAAGTCCCCTCTGTCCTGGGGATGTCCACTCTGCTTCTGCTGGGCTCACACTCCCCCTTAGATACATGTAACCTGAACTCTGAGCTATGGACACACCTCATGTGGATGATGAGGGAGTGACTGGGTTGTATAAAAACTGACATCAGGATAATAAGTGCTCATGAATAGCGTGCTTCTTATTTGAATGACAGCTGGTATGCATGGCCACCTCCACCTCCACAGTGGCGCACTCAGTACCCTGGGTGATGGTCTGGGCCAGGAGTCAGCTAGCTTTTTGTTGTTGTTTGATGTTTTATTTTTTGGGTTTTTTTTCCTTAAATTCTTTTTTTGGTACATTTTAGATATATAATATATTTACATTTATCATTGCGAACTTGCACCTTTACATGATGTATCTTGGTTCTTATTTTTTCCCCATTCCCTGCCCTCCCTTCACGCTCTCCACCCTTCCCTATTTATAAAGACTTTGTTACCTTTTGTTCCATTTCTCATAATTTTTCCTTTCCCTTCTTTCCTTTCCCCTACCCCTCCCACTTCCTCTACCCCTTTGGACCTTTTTTTCCTATTTTGCATTATCAATTATTCATTTTAATCATTGGTACATTTCAAGTATACAATAAAATGACATTCATTTTTGGAAATTTACACCTTTACATAATCTCTCTTGGTTATTTTTCCCCATTCCCCTGCCTTCCCTTCAACCCCTCCATCCCTCTCTATTTACAAAGACTTTGTTTCCATTTTTTCATTTTCTCATAGTAATTCCATTCCCTTCTTTCCTTTCCCCTACATCTGCCAATTCCCCTTCCCCTTTGCCCCTTTTCTTCCTATTTCACATTATCTATTATACCTTTTAGTCCTTATTTACATTTTCAGTTTCTCACACTAAAGAAACTATTTGGTATTTACACATGTGTATCCTATTTATTTCACTTGAGTATCACCTCAATATGCATCGATTTAGCTATAAATGTCTCTAATTTCTCATTTTTTATGGCTGAGTAGTATACCATTTTATAAAAAAACCCCACATTTTCTTTATCCAGTCTCCAGTTGGTGGGCATTTGGGCTGCTTCCAAGTTTTAGCTATTACAAATTTGTGCTGCTGTGAACCTGGGTGCACATATATCACTGTGGTACGATTCTTTTAATTCTTTGGGGAAGATACCCAGCAGTGGAATAGCGGGGTCAAATGGGACTTCCAGTCCTAGTCCTTTGAGGTATCTCCATACTGATTTCCACAGTGGTTGCATGAGTCTACACTCCCACCAGCAGTGGAGCAGGGTTCCTCTTTGCCCACAGCCCTGCCAGCATTTGTTGTTGGTTGATTTCATGATAGAAGACCTTCTTTCTGGAGTGAGGTGGAATCTCAGTGTTGTTTTCATTTGTATCTCTCGAAAGACCAGTGATGTTGAACATTTTTTCATATGTTTATTTGCTATTTCTAACTTCTTTGCCTGAGAAATGTCTGTTCATTTCAGATGCCCATTTTTGGATTGGGTCTTTAAATTTGGGAGGTCTGATCTTTTTAAGTTCTTTATAGATTCCAGATAGTAGGCCTTTGTCTGAGGAATAGCAGGTGAAGATTTTTTCCCACACTGTGGGTTGTCTCTTCATTGCTGGTGGTTTCTTTTGCTGTGCAGAAGCTTTTTAATAAGAAGAGATCCCACTTGTTGATTGTTTGTGCTAGTTCATGGGCAACTGAGGTTTTGTTCATAAAATCTTTTCCTATACCTATGGCTTCAAGAGTTCTACCTAACCTCTGTTCTAGCCGATTCAGCAATTCTATTTTAATACTTAGATCCTTAATCCATTTTGATTTTAGTTTAGTGCATGGTGAGAGATATAGGTCTAGTTTTAATCTTTGGCAAGTTGAAACCCAGTTTCTCCAGCACCATTTATGAAAGAGGCTATCTTTCCTCCAGTGAGAGTGTTTGGCTCCTTTATCGAAGATGAGATGGCTGAGTGTGTCTGGAGTTGTTTCTGCATGTTCTAATCTGTTCCACTGGTCCTCTGGTCTGTTTTTTCTTGGCAGCACCATGTTGTTTTTTATTATAGTAGCTTTGTAGTATAGTTTCAAGTTGGGGGTTGTGATACCCCCTGCCATGTCTCTGTTACTTAGAATTGCTTTTGCTATTCTGGGTCTCTTCTTGTTCCAAATGAATTTTTGGATTGTTTTCTCAAGGTCCATGAAGTATGCTGCTAGGATTTGAATTGGGATTGCATTGAATTGATATAGCAGTTTTGGAAGTATGCCCATTTTCACTATGTTGATCCTTCCTACCCAGGACCAAGGGATGTCTTTCCATTTTCTGATATCATCTTCAGTCTCTCTTTTCAGAGTGTTATAGTTTTCAGGGAAAAGGTCTTTGATTTCTTTCATTAGGATGATTCCTAGGTGTTTCAGTTTTTTGGATGCTATTGTGAAAGGAATTATTTGCCCTATTTCTCTCTCAGTGAGTCTGTCATTCGTGTAGAGGGAAGCTATTGATTTTTGTGTGTTGACCTTGTATCCAGCTACTTGACTGAATTTGCTTATTAAGTCTAGAAGATTTTAGGTGGAGTTCTTGGGGTCTTCTATATAGAGTATCATGTCATCTGCAAATAATGACAATTTGACTTCTTCATTTCCTATCTTTATTCCTTTATTTCTTTCTCTTGTCTAATTGCTGTGGCTAATGTTTCCAAAACTATATTGAACAAGAGTGGTGATAGTGGACATCCTTGTCTTGTTCCTGATTTGAGTGTGAAGGATTTCAGTTTTTGACCATTTAGTATGATATTGGCTGTTGGTTTTTCATAGATGGCTTTTATCAGATTGAGGTAGAGACCGTTTATTCCAATTTTTTGTAGGTTTTTTTTTATCATAAATGCACGTTGGATTTTGTCAAATGCTTTTTCTGCGTCTATGGAGATAATCATATGGTTTTGGTCCTTGGCTCTATTGATAGAGTGTATTAAATTGATTGATTTGCATATGTTGAACCATACCTGTATCTCTGGGATGAATCCCACTTGGTCAGGGTGTATGATCTTCTTGATGATCTTCTGCATTCTGTTTGCTAGTGTTTTGTTGAGGATTTTTTGCATCTATGCTCTTTAGTGAGATTGGCCTATAGTTCCCTTTTACAGTTGGGTCTTTCTCTGCTTTGGGGATCAAGGTGATGCTTGTTTTCAGGAATGAATTTGGGAGTATTGCTTCCCTTTCAATTTCATTGAAGAGTTTAAACGGTAGTGGCAGTAGTTCCTCTGTAAATGTCTTGTAGAATTCAGCAGTGAAGCCATCAGGACCTGGGCTTTTCTTAGTGGGTAAGTTTTTAATTACATTTTCAACTTTATTGATTGATATTGGGTTGTTCAGAGTTTTTAGGTCTTCTTTGTTCAACTTTGGTAATTCATATGTATCTAGGAATCTGTCCATTTCTTCTGTGTTTTCCATCTTATTGGCATATAGGTTCTGGAAGTAAGTATTGATGATCCTCTGGATTTCTGCTGGGTCTGTTGTCATTTCACCCTTTTCATTCCTAATTGCATGGATTTGGGCCTTTTCTTTCCTTTTTTTGATAAGGTTGGGTAAGGGTTTGTCAATTTTGTTGATTCTTTTGAAGAACCAACTCTTGGCTTCATTCATTTTTTGTATTGTTCTCTTAGTCTCCATTGCATTGATTTCTGCTCTGATCTTTGTAATTTCCTCCCTTGTATGAGTTTTGGGTTTGTCCTGCTCTTCTTTTTCTAGAAGCTTGAGATGGAGCATCAGGTTGTTTAATTGGACTTGTTCTGTTTTCCTAATATGTGTATTCACTGCTTGCAAGACTGCTTTCATTGTGTCCCACAGATTCCGATATGTTGTATTGTCATTGTCATTTAATTGAAGGAACTGTCTGATTTCTTCTTTAATTTCCTCTGTGACCCATTGGTTATTCAGTAGTATGTTGTTCAATTTCCATATGTTTATGAAGTTTTTGCGGTTTCTTTTGCTATGGATCTCCAGTTTCATCACACTATGATCTGATAATGTACAGGGGATAACTTCAATTCCTTTGCACTTACTTAAACATGTTCTATGTGCAAGTATGTGGTATAGTTTGGAGAATGACCTGTGTGCAGCTGAAGGAATGTGTGTTCTGATATTGGCGTGTTGGAACACTCTGTAAACATGTTAAGTTCATTTGTTCAAGAGTTTGATTGAGTTCTAGTATTTCATTATTCATTTTTTGTCTAGTTGATCTATCTATTTGTGACAGTGGGGTATTAAGTTCCCCCCCCCACACTATTGTATTAGTGCATATGTGACTTTTCATGTGCATTAGTATTTGTTTTAAATAGTTGGATGCACTAGTGTTTGGTGCATAGATATTTATGATTGTCATCTCTTCCTGTTGGATTGTTCCCTTTATAAGGATATAGTGTCTTTCTTTGTTTCTCTTAATCAGTGTTGGTTTGAAATCTCCTTGATCTGCCAAGAGGATAGCTACTCCTCCTTTTTCTGGGGTTCATGTAGCATGAAGTATTCTTTTCTACCCTTTAACATTCAGTCTATAAGTTTCATTTTGGATTAAGTGTGTTCCTTGTATGCAGCATATTGTTGGATTTTGCTTCTTGACCCATTCTGCCCATCTATTTCTTTTGATTGGTGAATTGAGACCATTAACTTTGATGGTTATAACTGATATGTATTGAGTTATCATTGTCATGACTTTTTTTTTATTGGATTCTCCCCCTTTACATTTTAAATTCTTTTCTTTTTGGTACCGCGGATCAAACTCAGGTCCTTGCACTTGTGAGGCGGGTGGCGGAACCACTGAGCTAAATCTCTGGCCCATACATTTAATTTCTTGTCATGCCCGATGGGTTTATTCTGCTGTGCTTCCTGGGGTTGTGATCCTCATTGTCTGTTCCTAGGATATTGTCTAAAATGTTTTGTAGTGCTAGTTTGGTATTCATGAAGTTCCTCAGGTGCTCTTTATCATGAAAGTATCTTATTTCTCCATCAATTTTGAAAGATGTTTTTGCAAGGTACATCAATCTGGGTTGGAGGCTGTTTTCCTTTAGGGCATGGAATATGTCACTCCAAGCTCTTCTTGCCTTGAAGGTTTGGATTGAGAAGTCTGCTATGATTCTGATGGGCTTTCCTTTGTATGTGATTTGTTTCTTTTCTCTGACTGCTTGGAGAACTTTGTTCTTCTGTTGAGTTTCTGGAATCTTAACAATTATATGCCTATGTGTAGATTGTTTTGATCAAGGCTATTTGGAGTCCTATATGCCTCACTTATCTGTATGTCAAGTTGTTTTCCCCTCCTTGGGAAGTTTTCTGCCATCACTTCTGTGAAGAGTTTTTTTATGTCATCTGCACTCTGTCCTGTTTCTTCATTGACTCCAATCAGTCTTATGTTATTCTTCTTTGCATCGTCTAGCAGCTACTGGATTGATTTCTCGTGGCCCCTTACAATTTTGAAGCAATTTTTCTTTTCCTGGTCACTAATTGCAATCTTATTTTCTATATCTGAAATTCTGTCCTCACATTGGCTCATTCTGCTGTGTAGACTTTTAGTGGAGTTTTTGATCTCCTGGAAATCTGTTTGTATCTGTTTTATGGATTCCATTTGTTTCCTATGTTGGGATTCCATCATGTTCCTCAGCTCCTCTCTAGATGTATTAATCATGTCTTGTACTATGAGCACAATCTGTGTTGTTATCTGAGAAATTATTTCTGATTTCATTTTTTCCAGATCCTCTTTTGTTGCCAGTTCAGGGAGTCTAGGTGATTGATTAACATAGTGTTCCATCTCATTTCCTTTTGGGATTGATGTAGGTGATCTGGAAGTCTGGTTTTGAGACTTGTTTATGTGTCTTCTCACTTCGACCTGGGGGGGGCAGGGGTGCTGTTGGCGCCCAAGCAGCTCACCTCGTCTGAGATGGGAGCAGTGGGACTGTGGCTGGGACGCCCCTTCCTCTATGCCAGGGGCAGCCTGACAGACAGTGGCCCGGAAGACCTTTCCTCTGGGCTGGGGGCGGTGGGACAGACCGATGTTTTGTTTCTGAGATAGGGTTTCTCCATATCACCCAGGCTGACTTCTAATTTACAATCCTCCTGCCTCAGCCTGGTAGGATTACAGGTGTGTGTCAGCAGGCTTAGCAGCATTTTTGATAAAGGGTCAATAGTGAAACTTCAGCTTAGATGGCTGAACGATCTCTATCTTAACTGCGCGACTGGACACTCCTATATTATAATGAAACTATTTATTGAAGGGCCAGATTTGACTCATGGGCTGTATCTACTGGTCATGGGTGGAAAGAGTATTCTCTTTGGAAAGAGAACTGCTGGACCACAGGGTCACTGGGATAGGAAGCACCCTTTTCCTGGTGGCCAGTGAAGGGCTGCAGAGAGATGAGCTGCTTTGTCCTGGAGTGGACGTTGCTGAGCCCTGACTAGACAAGAGAATTTGGCATTAACTGTTTTTTCATCTGGTCTGTAAACACTAATTGAGCACCTGCTGTGTGCTGGGCACTGGCAGGGTTACAGTTGTGAGAAAGTGAAAATTGTTGTTTCTTTTCTGGACTTTGCAGTCTGCTGGGAGACACCTTAAACAGCAGTCAATCTGTCGAAAATGGGTGCTGTGCTAGAGATCCAGGGCCACATTTGTGAGGAGCTATAGGAAGCAATGTGAGAATGGGGCTTCTGCATGAGACCTGCAGGGTAAGAAGCTGTACTTGTGCTGAGACCTGGGAGGAGCAGCCCAGGCCAGCATGTGCCCAGAAAGATGCCTTTTATGCCAGTGAAGACTGGCTGGTGATGAGCACCATGGGAAGCATGGGAAGCATGGGAGAGTCAAGAGATGGGTACACTAGGCTGTGGGACCCTGTGGGCAACCACAGGAAAGGTGTCAAAGGGGAATGGGTGGCAGGAGGTCAAGAGGCCCTTGAAAGCCTTTCAGGGGACATGGGCAGCCTGGGTCAGGTGGCAGTCGTGGTGGTGTAGCAGGAGGGGCTCACTGGGCTTTGGGTGGTAGGGAAGACAGAGTCAAGGATTACTTAAGCTTTGGATCATTCTGCTTTGTTTGTACACAGGGAAAATGGGCAGGAGATGAGTTTTTTATGGTGGTAAAAAGCATAGAACATAAAAATTTCCATGTTAATCATGTTAAATATTCAGTTAGGTTGCATGAAGTGCACTCACATTGTGGTGTGACCATCACCAACCCCTCTTAGAGTATTTTCATCACCTTGCATTGAGGTTGTGTCATTAACCAATAACTGCTTACTCCTGCCTTGGCCCTTGGCAAGCACCACTTCACTTCCTATCTGTATGAATTCAGTGACTCTGGGTACCTCATGTAGATGGGATTTTGGTGACAATGTATTTCATTTAGCACCATGTCTGCTTGGTTCTTCTACAGTGTAGAATCTTCTTTTTCGAGGCTGAATGGCATTCTGTTGAGCAAATGAAACATACTTTGTCTTTCTGTTCACCTATTGTGAATGCAGCTGCTATGGACATGGGTGTGCAAACATGGGCTTATGTCTTTACCTTCCCTTCTTCCCTGCCATATACCCAGCAGTGAAATCCCGACAGCATATGGCAATTCCATATCTCAAGTTTTGACAAATCACCACACTGTTTCAGGAGCAGCTACACCATTTTGCATTCCCACCACCAAAGCACAAGTATTCTAATTTTTTTACATTCTTGCTAACACTTTTTTGTATTTTTTTGGTACTGGGAGTTGAACTCCAGTCCTTGTGCTTGAGAGGCAGGCAGCAGAACCACTGAGCTAAATCCCTGGCCCGCTTTTTTGTATTTTTTGAAATAGTCATTTTAGAGAGTGTGAAATGGTTTCTCCTTGTGGTTTTGATTTTCATGAAATAAAACTCAAAGTTTCAGCCTGTTGTGTTGATGTCTATCTTAGTTAATTTTTTCATTGCTGAGACAAAATACCCAACACCCACAAGTTAAGGGAGGAAAGGTTTATTTAGCTCACAGTTTGTAGAGATTTCAGTTCATAGTTGGCTGACTCTGAGCGAGGGTGGTATGGCAGAGGGGCATGGCAGAGGAGAAACAGTCCATGGCAGGGTAGATAGAAGGAAGCGAACAGCAAGCAAGTGACAAGTGACAACACTAGCCCTCTTTCTGTCTTTTATATTTTATCCATGTTACCTGCCCTTAGGGTGTGTAACGCCAAGGTGGGGCATCCTTTATCCTACCCAGAATTATGCTAGTCCAATCAGTGGACTAATTTAGGAATCACATTCCCTTGATCCTAGCATCACATACCTTTCAAAAGCCCCACCTGTAACTGCATGAGGCTTTGAGGGGCATCAAGACACAAGCCATGACAATGTCCTCATGAGCCATCCCAGTGGAGGAGCCAGAGGCTGGAATTGAGGAGTCAAAGTGAATACAGGGTCCCTGGCTCAGAGGCGATTGGCCAGCCATGGCCTGGAGGAAGTGGCAGGAGTTAAAGGGGACTCCAGGATGGGTCCTGTGGGAGCTGACCAAAAGGTAAAGGACAGGAGGGGAGGAAGTAGCCAGCTGGGGCCTAAGAGCCAGGGCTGCCTGGAGAGAGCAGAGAGCCAGCTTCCCTGGCACAGGCAGGAAGCTAGTCCCAGAAGGAGAAGTGTGCCTGTGTCAGGCTGTCAGCTAGGTGAGCTCAAGCAGCCTGGTCACCCAGACCAGGTTTCTGAGGAGCTGGGCTCCAGCACACATGCTGTGGGGCATGAACTGTGCTGCAGGGTTTGCACTGGTGGCCACTGAGATTGTGGCTTCTTAAAGCGCATTCAGTTTGGCTTCCAAGGTGCAGGGGTGGAGCTGGCAGATGCCACATGGTCCTCTCTGGTTATTGGTGAAGGAGGGTGTTCCTGACATGAGCCAGCGTCTTAGCCTGCTATAGCCTCCCCCAGCTGCAGAGTCAGCACAGCCATTGGCTCTAAAAGAGATGAGCTCCTGCAAATGGGAATGAGTTCATTGGCTCTGCAACCATCCTGATATCTAGAAATATGGGTCATTTAAGGCTCATGTGTAACAGAAAATGTATCTAACGTGGCTTAGAAGACACAGCAGTTAGTTTTTCACAGCTAGTAAGAATCCTGCAGAAGCCCATTTAGGATCAGTGCAGTTGCCTAAGGAGAAACCAAGAGTCCAGGTTTCTTTGGGCTCTGCTTTGCCATCCTTTACTTGTGGGTCTTATTTTCATGATCACCAGATGGCTGCTCTGCCTCCAGCAATCACTTCCAGATTCCAGGTAGGAAGAAGTTAGAAAGGCAAAAAAAGCACAAGCATATACCAGCTGAGTCACTTTTGTTTTCCACACAGTAAGCTTCTTTTTAATTTCATCGGCTAGCTGGGTGTGCCTAGTCTTCTCTAACTTCAATGAAACTAGGGAGGTGTTTTACCAAGCTCAACAAGCCAGGGTCCTGCTTTTGGAGAGAAGGACGCATTGGGTGTTTGGCAAGCCAACTCCAACGTCTTCAGCAGGCAGGGTTAGGGAGGGCAAAAGGAAGAGCTGAGAAAGAGAGAACAAGGGCACGGAGACCCCAGTGTGCTCTGGAAAGCTGAACTTCCAGTTTCTTAATGGTGTGGGGGCTGCTTCCTCCTTTCCCTAAATGGAAACGAAACCCTGAAATGCTTCCTGCTCTCCCTAGCCTGCCTCTGGATCTCCTTTACGAGGGCCCAGTGCATGAGACCCTAACATTTCCCTTTACTTACACACAATTCTTTGTGACTGTTTAGAAAAAGAAAGAGGGGTAATTTAAAAATGCACAATTCCACAAAGATGACATGCAATCTGCTTTGGTGTCCCATGACAGCCAGAGCTACAGAACCAAGGCGGAAAAAGTCAGAGGAGGCAGACACTTTGCACTGTTGGTCAGAAGGGGCTTGAGAGAGGAATAGCCTGACTGGAGGTAGCTATACTATATCCCTTTTCCCTGAAGCTGCAGCTGGGTTCTGGTCTCCAGCCCAGCTTCATCCCGAGGATGAGCCAGGGTTCCTGGAGAGGAGCAGGGAGACCTTCAGAGACCTCACCTCGGCCCTCCGTCCTCTGGGGACCCAGCCGCTGGGATGGTGTCCCCAACCCCACATGACTCTGGCTTCTGCTTATCTGCTCTGGGTCCTGGTTCTGTGGTGGCTTCCAGCTGGGGAGCCGGGCTGGTGTGAACGTACAGAAGGTGCTGGGATGTGGGGAGTTCCCTCTAGGGTGGGGCAGTTGGACATGTGGGTTGGGTGTTGGAAGCCAATTTGTGGACAGGGGCCAGGTGATCCTCAGAGCCATGGCAGTACAGTGTAGGCCCCTGCCGGCTGGATTCTGTCTCCAGCCAGGAAGAGGGCAGGGTTGGGTGGAGGTGCCTAGAGGCAGCTGAGCTGGAATAGCCTGAGCATCTGTCTCAGTCTCCCTCCCTCTTCTGGGACCTTTGCTCTCCACTGCGGTTTCAAAACCCTTTCAAACGAGTCACAGGCTGGGTGTGGCTCCATGGTGGGTGCTACCTAAGCATGTGGGGTCCCCAACAAAATACAAGTTAGGTAGCTAATGTTACCACAAGCATGTTGAGCTGTGTTCTGGGTTCACTCCAAGGCCGTGGTCTTGATGGCATTACAGTGTGACCAGGGAGACAGATGCCCTGAGCAGGGACAAGTTGCTGCCAGCAGGTGCGCTCAGTAGGAGTGGTGATGAGGAGCACGTGGAGAGGCCAGCAAGAAGCATCAGGGAGGAGAGCAGGGGAGGCATCTGGGCAGTGACAGGGAGTACCCAGCCTGAGAGAGGGCAACGGTGGGCAGGAGAGGAGCCCTGCAGATTTCCACCAGCTCATGCAGGTGTGGGGCGTGCAGCTCTTGCTGTGGACTGAGGATGCTGCTTATGTACAATGGGGAAGAGCGGGTGACAGGGACCACCTGTCACTTCTGTCACTAACACCGGGGACCTGGAACCCTCCTTGGGGAGATGGGCAGAGGCCAAGTAGAGTGTCCTGGACCTCAGGAATTGCCAGGAACAGCACACACACTAGCATGCATACACATGTGCACATCCACACATGCATGCCCGTGCACACAGGAGCATGCTATAAGTTAGTCCTATCCTCAAGTGCTGGACATGAAGCTGAAATGATAGAAGAGACCAGAAAGCCAAGGTGATTCAAATGCTTTGTCTTTTTATATACATTTTTAATAAAGCGCTGGGGACCCCAGTCTGACATTCTTTGTGAGCAAATTGAATTTTGTTTGTTCTTTTCAAAGAGTTACTAAGTCTGTGGATTTGAAACAGATGTCTGCAGAGACCAAGTCCGTCACTCACTCTAGGGACAGTAGAGCCCTTGGGAGACTGGGCACTTGGAGCTGTGCTGGCCTGGGGTGTCTTCTGTTTTCAGAGTGGATGGGGTGCCTTTTGCTGATATGGTGGCAGATGCAGGCCGTTTCAGCAAGTTCGGCTTCTACCGCAGAGCCAGTTATCCTGGAGGTTCCTAAAGGGCTTTACAGGTGAGGAGGGCCTCTGTCTCTGCTGCATGACCTGGAAGAAAGGTGAAAATCCCTCCTTCCGGGAGTTGATGTGTGGCTGGGGGCTCTGCAACACAGAAGTTTCTGCACATAGGTAAATGTGTACCACAGCCCCCTGGGGAGCTCCTCAAGTTTCCTCATCTGTCAGCTGAGAGACCATCTTCTCAGGGATGCTGTGGATTTAAATAAGGAGATTTCAGTGAGAAAATAGCCCTCAAGGCCAATACTCAGTGGCCCGTGCATGAGGCACGTTCCTGAACATTTCAGAGGTATGTGCACGTGGACACCTGTATGCATGCATGTGAACACATGTGTGCATGCACACACAAGATTGCTGAGATCCCCAAACAGAAACCAGTTTTAGATGGCTTATTGTTGTTTGCATTGGACTGGAACAGAGCCAGGATGAGTTGAACTAGAAGGTAAATGACTCCATCACCCAGGAAATGCCCGCCTTTGCCCTGGGTGGCTTCCTGCTGGCCCTCAGGTGTCTTAGATTGCCAGCCCCTCCTACGCAGTCCGGTTACCTCGTAGCAGTCCATTATCTTTCACAAGCCTTGTGATCGCCCAGTTTGAGCTGGTCTCCCTCCCCAGTGTCATGTCCCTCTCACTCGGCCCCAACCACATGCACTGTGTCCACAGAGAGCCAAGGTCTTTCCTGCCCCAGGGCCTTTGCAGATGCTAAGTGACCTGCTTCGAGTCCCCTCCTTGACACCCCTCATCTTCATTCCCTTAGACTCAGATTACTGTCTGGAAATCTCATCTGTTCTTGTGCTGCTTTAAGTTGGGTGTCTGCACCAGAGCTCCAGGAGGGCTAGGCTATGTGTTCTGCTCACTGCTGTCCCTACACCATCTGGGATAGGGTCTGTAAAGCATGTGGAAGGAACTGGCCCAAATGCATGGACCCCCCAGCTCCTTTGACTGCACTTCCTCCTGAAGTTGCCATCTGCCCTTCAAGGTTTGCAAACCAAGCCTGCCAGGAATTAAGTTTTTGTTTGTGAAATACAGCTTTGCAATGTTGCTGTCTCAACTGAAACAGGCACTGCTGGGCTGAGACTTCAGGTCTGAGGTCTAGCAGGGGCATTCATGGTTCAGCTCTCTGTCTCTGTCTACCACAGGCTGTGAAGACAGAGTTCAACTGCCCTTTGCCACATCATACCGGCTGCAGGGCTGGTGAGTGACTCTCCCAGCTCCCTCAGGTCTGAGTGGGGTATCCCAAGGGCTGCCCTGTGAGGCTGAGCTCCTGCACTGGGGTTGATGCCCCTGCTGCTGCTGGCCTCTCTTTCCTGCCCTCCTTTATGTTCCAGATAAGCCAGGTGATACTGAGTCTGCTGCTGGGCAAATGCAAACTGTTCCATGTGTGAGTCAGGTGCTGAGTGATGGGCCTCGGATACTGTAGTTCCATGAGATCACTGGGAGCTAAAAATTCCTCTTAGTGATGTTGTAATGTCATGTCATGGTGTGAAACTTATCTGGGTCACCCTGCGGGTGTAAACAAATGTTCTTCTTCAACAGTCATTTAAAAGAACAGCACACACAATTGTGTGTAGTGCATAACACTCAATAATGGTAGTAAATAACCTTGCTACTGGTTTATGTGTTTACTATATTTTACCTTTCATCATTACTATACAGAGTACTCCTTCTACTCATTACCAGGAGATTCACTGAAGAGCAGTCTACTGTGTGAGGCTGGCAGGAGTCTTACACTGTGCCTGGATGCCACGTCCCTGTATGCAGAATTGTCCTTGTGGCTGCTCTCACCTCATGTTGTGCTGTTCAGTGTGGCCCAGAAGCCACATGGACACACCTTGTGGCCCAGGTGTGTGGCCAGCTGTCCCTCTGTCTGTGTTCCTGCAGTCTGTGGAGTTCACACAGGGATGGAGTCCCCTATTCACATAGTCCTTAGAACATCTCCCTGTCATAAGTGGCCTGTGACTGTGCCCCACCACTCCATAGTTACGATTATTACACAGTAAACTCTGATAAATGCCTCTGCTCATGTTTGTTCACAGATCCTCTGACAAACTCTGAGTTAAACAGTCTGGTCTTCATTTTACAGAGGAGGAAGTAGAGTCACATCAGAGAGGTAAAGCACTCGGTCCTCGGCCCAGACTCTGTCCTTTCCATATCCAGGTCCCACTTGCTGTGCAAACTTTATATCAAGTGAATGGCTGTATAGACAAGAGCCAATTGCAAGGCCTGCACTTTAAAGGGTGTCCTTGAGCCCTGTGCCACTCCACACTTTGAAAAGAGTGTTCAATGATATGCTCACACAAGTCCCCTGAGACTCACAAGTGCCAATGCGAGCACACTTAAGCCACCTGTGCAGAAACATGTGCTGCAGTTTCCTGTCTAACCACAGACACCATGTCTGATGTGTCATCTGCTTAGCACCTCACATCCAGCTGACAGCGCCAGGAGTTTCCTAGGTTGCCGGGCTCAGCCACTTGCATTCAACAGCTTGGGGACCTGAACCAGCCAGAACCAGACCCCGTCTGGTAGGAAGGGCCACCAGCCAGCCACGGAGCCCTCTGCTGGTGATGCTTGAACAACAAATGGCTTCTCAAAGTGGGAAGATGAAAAGGTTTTTCTTTTTATGGGTTGAGATTTAAAATGACATTGTATAACTAGCAATTTCTATGTTTGTTGTGACACAAACACTTAAATGTTTGGCTGCTGGTCTTCTTGGACCAAATTCTCTGCATCAAATGAAACTGTTTTGCTGTAATGAGCTACCATACCTGGCCAAGAACAGTTCCTATGCTTCGTTTACTGCCCAGCTGTGGACAAAGTGGGTGATGGCTAGGGGCAGGGCATGTCCTCCACAGAGTGGTGCATGGGCCAGAGCACCCAGAGGCAGAGCTACAGCTCAGGAGTCCTGGGGTTGGTTGGGTTCTGAGACTGTGTTCCCTTTTGCTGGAAAAGAGACAGATTGTCAGAGTGCTACAGTTCAACAAGGGTGGCACTGGCTGATCTGCACTTTTTATGGAGGAATCACTGAGAATTGGACTTTACATCATTCGATCTGTCAGAGGGTGACTGTTGAGACCACTCTGCAGGACATGTTAATCCGAGGGTCATTACAGGATGATGCATTTAGTCCTGGCATGGCTTAACACAGTGGCGGTGAACATGGCATGTGTGCTGAAGCAGGCATGCAGAGGCCTCTCTGTCAGCATGCGAGCCAAGTCACTCCAGCAGCCAAACATTGGATATTCAGGTTTAATCGCAGTGTTGGCACTTTGTAATAAGTAAGTGGGTTTTGGGTTGCAGTTTGGGCTCTTGTCTCTAAAAGGTTCACCATGACTGGCTTAGAGGAAACCAGATGACAGATCCCACCAAAGATGCGTGAGATGGATTGTGAGGATGGCTAGCTGGAAATCAGTGTCTTAGGAGGGTGAGGCCCTCTGAATACAGTAGATTTATGATATGTTTCTAGACAGTCGGGACATCCTGAGTAATTTAAGAAACTTAATTTTTTTCATCAAAAATACCTTTCTCAGGGCTCTTATAATGGTTGCAACTAAGAAAAATCAAGGTTAGCAAATTAAGGTAAAAGAGGATGTTTCATAAGTGAGGCAGGATGGTCTGGTAGAGAAATTAGGTGCATCCTCCCTTCTCTTAGAGGGCTGGCAAAAATCTGGCTCCTCTGGTGACCTGATGGATCCTTTAAGAGAAGAGGATTTTTTTTAAAAATTAGTTTTATTAACATAATTTGCATATGAAAAAGTTGTCAAATTAAAAGTACAATTTGATGAGCTTAGACAAAGGTATACTGCCATGTAACCACCATAATCATGGCACAGAAAGAAATCTCCGTGCCCCTTTGCTGTCATTCTCCTCTCCTCATTGGCACCTGAATTGCTGATCTGCTTCCTACCATCAGTTTGCCTTGTGTGGCTTCATATAAATGATTCAACAGGACTGGTTTCGTGGTGTCTGATTTCTTTCACTTAGCGTGATGCTCTTGGGAGCCATCTATGGGTCTCCATATATGAGCAGTTGCCTGTTCTTGTGGCTGAGTAGTATTCTGTTGTGTAGATATACCACAATTTGTTTGTCTGTTTACTAGTTGATAGATAATGGATTCCCCTGTGTGACTTTATGTTTCCCTGACTCCAGAGTATGTACCCAGGAACAGGAATGCTGGATTGTAGAGTAAGCACATGTATAATTCTATGAGAAACTGTCAACCTTTTCCAAAGTGCATCTACCGTTTCACACTGCCAGCAGCAATGTGTGACTTTTAGCTGTCCTACATCTTTGTCAACACTTGGTTTTGTCTGTCTTTGATTTTAACCATTCTGGTGAACGAGTAGGGTATCTCAATGTGGTTTTAATTTGCATTTCCCTAAATACAAAATGAACTGAGCACCTTTCATGGACTTTCCTGTACTTGTTTATCTTGAGTGAGGTGACTATTCAAATTACTTGTCCTATTTTGAAAAATTAGGGTTATCTTCTTATTTAGGTAAAAGAGTTCTTTATAAATATCCTTGGCTATCCTTTATTAGATGTATATTTTGAAAATATTTTCTCTTGGCATTTACTTGCTTTTTTAATGTTCTTGAAAGTATCTTGTACTGAGCAGTGCTTATGTTGTTTCCATTATGTTTTGCTCCATCCTATAAAGATTCTCCGCTTTGCTTCACTTGCTGGGCCATATACACTGAATTGGAGGATGAGGGGGCAGGAGAAGCCACATTGGCCTCAGGCATCAGAAGAAGCACTTGAGGTGAGAATGGGGAGAGTATATTCCCACTCTGAGGTGCCAGACCCACAAGAAGACAGATATGTTCTCTGCTCCACCCCTGGCCCAGGTTAATGACCTCTGCCCCCAGTGCATGCTGGGACTCAACTCTATCCTTCTGGGACAAAGCCTGGATTGTAATGAGGGTATTCTGAAGATTGTGCTGAGGTGCAGTGAGCCATTTCTAAGGAAAAATCTTTTGTAGTCTCTAGAGGACATATCTGAATGGGGCAGTTCATTTGCACATGTTAGATATGATAATTTCCTTTGTAAATATTGTTCATTTGTGGCCAAAAGAAAGATCTGAGTTTATATTCAGATTCTACCATGTGCCAGCTTAGTGACCTCTTGGAAATTAATTTTTTTCATCTGTAGAATGGTGATAATAATAACTTCCTAGTGATTGTTGAAGGATTAAAAAAGATGATTTATGTAAGACCTAGCTCTATGTAAATGATGTATGCATAGCTTAGCACTATTGTTCATAAATGATGGCTATGTTTGTCTCATTATATATATATATATATATATATATATATATATATATATATATATAACCATCTAAAATTGTTTTGAGAAGGTCACACTGAACTGGGCATGAGGTTGAGCTGTTAATTAGTGCATGGATTTCTGTGAGCAGACCAGTAACATTTATTGTATTATATAAGTATTTATTTCTTTGAGCTAACAATCCTAACATTTCTTCTCTTCTTTCCCTCTTTTGGTGCCTGGTCCATTGTCCTCCTAAGTTTTAGTTTAATCTGCCACACACAAGTGTTAGCTCAGTGGAAGTTGCTGAGAAAAGTTGAAAGAAAAGATGAAAAGCTCCCACTGGCCCAGCTGTAGCCCACAGCTGTGGAGTGGTGGAAGCCACCAGAGGGAGCCACTGTGGCACCATGGTGGCCTTGTGTCTGCTCCTGGCTCAGCCCCTCAACATGCTGGCTCCTCAGTGCTGTGGGTCCCCAATCCCACTCTCCCTTTGGCCTTTCTTTGTGTCAGGTCTGACTCCTGGTTATCACTTGGGAGGCTCCAGCCCTCTGCCCACCTGGGTGCCAGGCCTTATTCTGACCTCTGAGCCTCAGAAATCTCTTACATGAACTGCCAGGTATGGCCGGACCCCTCTGTTGTTCTCTGGCTGGAGGCTGGGGGATGATGCTGATACCTAATCCATAAAGATTAGGATGCCCCTGCTCTGGGCAGACCGGAATCATCCCAAAGTGAACTCTAGCCTGTGATCCAAAAGAAAGGATCATCACCATGGTGTGTGGCCAGGCCAAAGAGGCACACACAGATTTTTACAGGAAAGAAGACTCAGGTCTAGAGAGAGGGGTGAGTGCTTAGGCGAGGCCCTTGGGTCCAGAAGTGTTTCCATTCACCCAGATTCTAGCCATGCTGGCTTCTAGAGCAAGGCTAGAGGCATTGTGCTCAGATCTCTACTCAGGGCTGGAGCCTCAAGGGGTAATTCCCATCCAGAGCAGCCATGGGGTCCTGCAGAAGCCAGGCTCCAACTGAGACCACACGCTGGGTTAGCACCTCCCTCCGTCCCTTCTGAGACTGCTTCCTCAGTAACCCCATGGACCTGAATCCCTGCCTCAGGCTTTGCATCTAGGGAAAGAGACCTAAGACATCTCCTTCCAGACTTGCTCTCCATGTTTCCCCCTCCTACAGGGCCTCTCCAAGGCTGTTGCTCTGCCTAAAGTCACCCTGTTCTCCCTCACTCTGCCATCTAGTTAATGTCCACCTGCAGTGCAGCTTCCAGGGCACCAACTTTGTGGACTTTTTCAGCTAGGTCCCTCAGACCTCAGCTGCACAGTGTCCCTCTCTAGTGAATCATGTATTTTGTGAGCATACGACTTTCCTGTTTGAATGCATGTCCATTGGTGGCAGACATGGACCTGCTGTGCTTACCACAGTATCCCCAGTGCCTCCCTTGGTACTGGCTCATGGTGGGAAGGGACTAAAAACAAAAGAGAGAAAGCAAAACACGAGTGAGGCAGGAGGGGCCAACACTGCATGGGAGCGGGGGGGCATGTTGACACAACTACTGGGCAGAGACTGTCCTTATGCCCTCTGGTTCAGCAGCCTAGAGGCCCCTGAAATCTGGGTGGAATCTGGATGGTCCTAGAGTGAGGGACACAGACCTGAGCCACTGTTTGAGGGGAATGTGGGAAACTGGAGAGCCCAGGCTGTTGGTGGCCAAGAACAAGCCACCAGGAGGGCTTTGCTCTTCTACGGAGATGGATTTGCCCTCTAAGTGTGGGTCTCCTTTCCTACTTGCCATTTTTCCAGTGCAACCCTGCAAGCTAGTGACCTTCTGAGTTCCCAGGGGAAATGGGATGATTGTCTCTGTGCCCTGCCCCAGTGTTGTGGGTGCCTGGAACCCCCATGCCACCCTGGTGTGTCCCCTTTCCCAGTGTGTGACAGCCCACTGTGGTGCCAGGAAATGGCAGCCTTGGTCACAAGCGCTAGTGGCAGCTGTGAAGCCCGAGAAGCCATGGGCCCTGGGCAGCCCTTTGAACCTGTGTCTCACAGGTGACCAGAGTCCAGTCCCACAGCACGAGAGAACAGATGCCCCTGAGAAGTGTTCAAGGTCCAGAACAGGAGGAAGCCATGACTGAAGCTGATGTACACTCATCAACTGTCATGGACTCTGATTGGCGTTTCAGAGGCAGGACTTGTGATCATTCCAACTCTGCCATACTGGGACTGTCACACCTGTGTTTGTGTTGAACTGAAAGACTTCTAAACTCACAGACCTCACAGGTTAACAAGTTCACCACCCCTTGTGTATCATGTGACAAAAATACCCGCAAAGAGCTTCAGTCCTCTGCCCCAACACTTCTGTGATGGGGACCTCCCTGCTCCTGTGACAGCCAGTGTCATATTTGGATAACTCTTCAACTGATGTTTTTGTCGAGCTGTAATTTTAAAAATTAGATCTCCTTTCACATTAATTTCTGTGCTTTCTTCCCTGTCCCTTTCTTTTTTTTTTCTGTTTCCACCCTTGGCTCAGGTTTTCTGCTGGCAGTGGCAGGAGGTTGGTGAGGTACAGTAGTCTCGGGAGGGAGAGGAGGAGCTGAAGAGTTGGAGAGTCTGATACTTGAATCAAGCTCCAAAGGGCAATCCCAAGGTCAAAGCCCTGTTGTTTCCAACTCAGAAGATAGAGGGCCTCTTTCATTTCTTTGTCGTGGGGCAGGCATTTACTGTGTCCACTGAGTACCAAAAATAGAAAGCCAGCTTCTATTGTGTCTGACCAAGGACTTACAAATTATCAGAAAACCAACAGAGACATAGCATAGCCACAGAGTAGGACCAAGGCTTGCAGACTTTTACTCTGATAATAATAATAATAATAATAATAATAATAGTATAATCACTGTCAGACTAATAAGAAACATTTTCTCCTACAATAGTTTAAAAAGCGTCATTTATGTAAATTACCTTATTTCATTTACTTCCTTTCCCATCTCCAAGTGAACCTGTAGCGATAAGAGTGAATGCTCTGAAACATGTTCTTAATTTTAACTGATTACTGCATGTGGAATGTGCAGAGCACAGGTCTGTTTCCTAAAGGATAAATCCACGAAGAATGCATTTAGAACCTGGTTGCACCTTGATTTGAGCTCTTCCTAGAGTAAGCCTCCACTATAATTCCTTGTAAGGAAAATACAAATTTATTTAAAGCAAAGTCAGTCCATTGTTAGGACATGGGTAGGACAATTGCTTTCTATCTGATGGACTTAGATATAATGCTGATTAATTCTCCAAGAGACAGCTGAAGTCTATGTATATATTTAAATTTAATCAGACTAAGGCATCCCCTACCATGCTTTTGGTGGGAAGAGAGAAGTTAAGAGATGATAGTTTGATTTGCCTATGGAAATCTAGCCTATATAATATGTATTCCTTGTCCGTAATCATTTATGTACAATCAAAAGCCAATCTTTCATTTTGAAAGAAGCTCCACAGCTGAGTATTCAGCTTTATCAGGCCCTTCATGAAAACTATTATCAAAAGGAGGAGAAAGCACTTTCTCATTTGTGATCAAGAAGTTTAAAGTCTTTATGGAGCAACTTGGAAGCTGTGTGTGTGTGTGTGTGTGTGTGCGCGTGCAAGAGAGACACACAGAGAGAGAGAGAGAGAGAGAGAGAGAGAGAGAGACCAAATGAATACAGTGTAGTGACAGGGCTGATTTATATCCATGATGAGCCCAGAACATTGATTGCAATAATCAGAAATAATCAGGTAGGATTTCTAGTTTGTAAGGATATTTGGAATAGGGTCAGAAGAGGATTTTGTCACCACTTTCAGGCCTCTGCCCCTCAGTATCTGTAGCCTGTGAGCTCATGGTGTGACACCAGGAAGTCAGAGTCATTGGGCTCATTGGCAATTAGGGCACTTTCTGGAAGTTAGGGTGTTGCTGGCATCATGGGGCAAACAACTCTGTGTCTTCAGTGGACTTCACCTCATTTTGACCAAGGTGTACATATATCAAAAATCTCATCAATGAAACCAAATGAAGCAAAACACAGACATGTTAAAATTACAAAGGGGGAATTTTTAATCAAAATCTCAGCTGTCATGTTTGCTGAAATTGATAAGCTGATCCTAAAGTTCATATAGAGATGTAAAGAATTAGGGGTGGGGGGCTGGAAGAAAAGGAGAGAGAGATTGCAGAATTCACATTTCCCAACTTCAAAAGATGATATAAGGCTACAGTAATCGAAATAGTGTGGTTTCAGCACAGGAATAAACACACAAATCAATGGTATCAAGTCAAAAGCCCAGAAATAAATCTTCACACTTATGCCCAATTGATTTTTTTCAATATTAAAATCTTTATTTATTTTTTCAGAATTGGAACCCATAGAACACATTAGAAATTTGAGTGTGTGTCTTATTTGGTGTCTTACCAAGTACTTCTACTTGTGCAACAACTCTGAGAAGAAATCCTTGCCAATGAAACAAGAGGGTAGTGATTCCAACACCTCCCTTTAAGCATATAAATTAATTCCCCAGTAAGTTATTCCTAGTTTCTCCATTTTGTGTTTGTGAGGAACACCTCAGTTCCCAAAAATTTGTGACAGTATGGTACCCAGTCCTTACTCCCCACCCAAAGGGTGATAGGCCATTAAATGCATGAAGAAAAGTCTTTTCAACAAACTGCAAGAACAGCTGGATATCCATATTCAAAAGAGTGAAGTTGGACCCCTCCCTCACACCATATGTAAAAATTGACTGGAAATAAGTCAAATATCTACGTGTAAGAGCTAAAATGACAAAACTCTTAGAGGAAAATGTAGGAGTAAATCCTCATGGCCTTGGGTTAGGAAATGGTTTCTTAGATCTGAAAAACCAAACCAGATATAACAGAAGAAAAAATAGATATGTTGGATTTTATCAAGTTAGAATGTTTTGTGTTTCAGAGGATATCATGAAGAAAGTGGAAAGAAACTGTGAGATGGAAGAAAATATTTGCAAGTCATATTTCTGATAATGGACTAGAATTCAAAATTCTTACAACTCAGTGGTAACTAGACAAATAACTCAGTTAAAACGGGCAAAGGATGAGTAGATATTTCTCCAAATGAGATACACAAGTGTCCATAGCAGTATCAAATTGGCTTATGGAAGTCTGCATAATTCTCCAGCTCTGATTGAGCTTCTGTGCTCCTTTGTCCTGAAGACACTGTCCACTCTAGGCCACTCGCTGGGGAGGCACACAGCCCGCTGCTCCAGGAGGGCCAAGGTGGAGAACAGGACAGGGCAGGCGGGAATCTGGAGCTATGTCTTCTGACATTGCTGGAATTTGGCCCTGAGGATGTCCTAATCCTTTCTTCTGGGAGTTTGACTCCCAGGCATAGTTTCATGTCAGGCAGTCTGGATGGGGCCAGTGATCCTGAGAAATGTTGCTCTCATTTGAGGGGAGGTGACCATAGGAAGGGAACCGGGGATGCTGGCAGAACAGCCCACACGAGGGTTTCCATCTGTCATTAGGGACCTGCTCAATGTGGAACCCTCTGACCAATGCCACCTGAGGGCTGAGAAGGAGTACAGCTGGGGAAGCTGCATTTGTGGACTGGTGACGAGTGGTGACATGGTGTGTCATGCTCTTTCACCTTCTTGAGGAGACTGAGGATGAGTTCGTGACAAACCAGAGCACAGGTCTGTGATAACGTGACTTGATGATGCACATTAGTCAATACCATCAGGAATGTCTTGCTTTCTTTAAATCGGCTCATCAATTTGATAACTTTATTTTTCACTATGCTTCCTCTGACCCACCAGAGATTAGGGCAGGGAGGAGAGGCAGCAGATTGGAGAAGCCACGAGGGAAGAACCGTACCTCCTGCTTGGTTGACAGGTGTCAAGAAGTACAGGGGAGAAAGCCCAGGAATCTGACGCTAAGCAGGCTGCCCTGGCAACCTGTGCCGCAGAAGGGGCACAGGAGCTTCCTTGGATGCTATTCTGCACTCACGGTCTGGCTGTTGTTTTGAGCAAGACCAAGTCGAGAGTGACTGACTTTCAACCATGCATCTACCTGGGGCCCAGAGACTGGCCTGGGTCAGAAGCTTCTTTGGAGCTGGGGAACTCCTTAGCCACTGCTTGATGGAACCCTTGGTTTTTGTTCCTGTGTGTGCAGAGATAAGCCCCACGCAGTCCTCTGCTGCCCTCTCCGTAGAGTGATGTGGCAGACGGTTGGCATGAGGCCCAAGTGCTTCCCTCCATGTGGCCCAGAAGAGAGTAGGAGCCGGCCAGCCTCACTGCTTTCCTGGCCCGCTCAGCCCAGAGACCATGAATACAAATGACAGGAACTGCCTCAGACCCAGGACAAGGAGAATGATAAATAGACTCATTTCACTTATCCAATTTCTTTTTACATTTTCATCTAATTTCAAATTATTTCTTGGAGGATGCACATTTTATTAATAAATCACTATTTTTAAAATGACAGAACATGGAATTTGGCTAAGGGCTGTTTCCCTCATATGCAGTTAGCCTTGGAACACAGTGGCAGCTGCCAGGCTCCTGATGTGGGGTCTTGAAGCAGCACCCACATCCAGTTAACCTTAGCACTCTCCTCTCTTTGTCCTCTCCAGGAGCCTACTGATGCTATACAGTGTTAGGAGGTAGATGACTGACAGCACTAGAGTCCCTGTGCCACTGTACATAGTACCTGACACCCACAACTTTAAAAGCTGACTCTTTAAAAGAGTCAACTTACCAGTCCATGGTATGCTGACTCTAAGGCAGGAATGACATGGCAGAAGGATGTAGAGGAACAAAGCTGCTTAGTTCATGGTGCCTGGGAATCAGAGGAGGGAAACAGTTACAGAGAGGAAAGGGACAGGGAACAGACAAAGACTCCAAGGCCACCATGACCCACCCAGAAGTGTGTGTTTCACCAATCTGCTGAGTGGATTCTAAAGGCTGATTGGGGCTTGCATTTCTGATCTCTGGTTTTCAAGGCTGGTTATTTAGAGAATAGTGTTAAGGCATATTTATGGCATCCAACATGATGTTGTAGTTTGCATATAAATAGTAAGAAGGTCACTACACTGAAGCAAATTAACATGTTTATCATCTCCCAGATTTTTTGTTTTTGTGGCAAGGGCTGCTCAAATGCACTCAGCAGGAGCCCTCTGTCAGCATAATTTTGCTACCTGTGGTCCTCCGGCTATGGCTTCTGTCTCTGGGCTTGTTCATTTTTTCACTGATATTGTTGAATGAGATAGTATTGTCTTTTTCTCTTCTTGTGAAATCTTTGTCAGTTTTGGTATCAACATATGTTTCTGTTTTTATCCTTTATCTATGGTCTAGGATACCATCATTGTAAAGTGCCTGAACTTCAAACTTTGCTCAGAACTTTCCTGTGAAACCATTTCTGGTGGGGGCAGAATAGTTGTGACTGACTGTGGGTCAGTAGGGGGCTGTGGGCAACTACCAGGGGAGGTTTCAAATTATTAAGAAATACCTAGTGAGCTTTAATTGCCCCATGTGCAATTAAAAATGTTTTAAGTAATCTTTAACACAGACAACTAGTGTCTAATTAAGCTATCTTCACATATTTTAAGGGGATTTTACTGTGACAAAACATATATAACAAAATTTATCCTTTTGGTCAGTTTTGAGTACACAACTCAGTGGCATTAATCCATTCACCCTATTGTGTAGCCATCACCCCCATCCATCCCCAGAACTCTTCTTTTTTTTTTTTTTTTTTTTTTACCCTAAGCAAAACCCTGCGCTCATGAAATAGTAAGTCCTCATTCTCTGCCCCTTCCAGCCTCTGGTAACCACTATTCTACTTTCTGTTTCTATGAGTGACTACTGTAGGTACCTACAATAAGTAGAGTCATATACTATTTGCCTTATTGTATCTGGTTTATCTCATTTAGCATAATGTCCCCAAGGTTCATCTATGTAGTAGCCCATGTCAAAATTCCCTTCCTCTCCTTCCACTGTGATACAAATATGTAGCACATTTTGTTTATTCATTTATTGATGGATTTCTGGGTTGTTTACACCTTGTGGTTATTTTGAATAATTCTGCTATGAATATTGGTGTATAAATATCTACTCCAGTCCCTGCTTTCTCTCTGTTTGGGAGTGAAGCTGCTGGATAACATGTTAATTGTATATTTAGGGTTATGAAGAGGCACCACACTCACATGCAATTGGAAGTTGTTGGCTCTACTGGGATTTCTAAGGCCTGAAATCTTCAGTGTCTGCTGAACACTCAAATGCCCGAGTCACCCTGATACCTGCATATCTAATTCTGTGCTGTTCATTTTCCCTTGGGCCAGCTCTGCCTCCATTCATCAGCTCCTGTCCACCTTGACCATCACGCTGCTTGCTGAATGCCACGTGGCACTCTCCTGGCTGGCTCACACCCCTGTTGTTCTCTTCTTTTACACTCAGCCCCACTCAAAGGTATGTGCAGTCTGATCATATTTGTGTGAAGCCCAAGGTTGGGCCAAGCTGGTATACTGTGCAGGGAGCAGAACAGCAGCAACTGTGTTAGGGGTGGGAGACTGTATTGCAGATAGCTAAGTTAGTTAAAAATTATGACAAGGCAGTTAGACAAAGCTGGGCCCTCAGCAAGGAAAAACAATTGAGGCACATTCACTGGGTAGCATTATAAAAAGAAAAGAGGCACTACTTCCCCTAGAGATGAATAGCAGTGATTGATATTCTAAATGGTCATCAATCTCCCTGGCCCATTTCCTTTCTGGAAATTCCTTGTACGTAACTTGTTTTCCCATTTGATCCCCATTTAATTAATATTACCTGGGTGACTGTACTTGTAACCTTATTGGTTGGTCATGGTTTTGTTCCACCTCATACCCACCTTGTAATTTTCCATTAGATCTTACAGTTTTGTCTCACCTTAAACCCACCTCACCTCATGGCTTTGAAAAATTGGGTCCCCGGGCAACCCATTTTCTGGTCCCCCTTCTGTCTCTCTTAGACAGAAGCTATCTTTCTCTCAATAAATTTTTCCTGTTTTTAACCTCTGTTGTTACTAGAATTCATTCTTCGATTTTAGAGAACACAAACTCATGTTTCAGATATCTAGCAGGTTTGGGAGTTGCATCTATTCCCCCTGTATCAGCTGCACAGGGGTAAGAGGGGCCTTTGGGGCACACAAATTGTTGTCTGTCTTCTTTGGCATTGGTTATGCTGGGGGTGCATTTACAATCCCCATGGACCTGCACATGTAGTAAGCACTCTCACTTGAAGTCCAAACCCAAGCCTACCTCTCAATACCCCCTGACCACACTCCAGGCTCTCCTTCCCAGTAGTACCTGAAATCCTTCTGTGCCTCCTCTCTGCTAAAGACCCCACCTCTTGTGCCCTGGCCCAGCTACATCTACCCTGTCTCTCACTACCTGCTCCATCTTTCTACAGCTGTCTCACCTTGCATTCTCCTGTTCCTTGGCACCTCCTGCTACAGGGCCTTAGGATGTACCATGCCCTCTGCTGGTCTTCTCTTCGGCCTCTTCTTTGCTGACTCGATTTCTATCTGTCCCTCAGAAGGTAGGGCTGTCCTTGACCCAGGAAGTCTTCTCTGACTCTCTGGGCTGGATGGTGTTCTCAAGCCTTAGAAGCTGTTTCCTGGTTGTAGTTATGGTTCTTCATTAAGATGAATCATCATTTGACCTATGTCTACCTTTTCTAGGCTCAGTGAGAGTATGTTGATTTTACAAAGCAGTTACCTTACCAGGATATTACATGGTTGCCTGCTCCATGATAAATGGTCAACAGGTATTTGTTTGAAAGACTGAAACACAGACAAATGGAAAGAAAGGAAGAGAGGATGGAAAGGAGGGCTACATCCCCAGCTCTTGGTGACCCAAATCCTGCATAGAAAGATTTGACAGTGCAGCAGGGCTGGGAGGGTGAGGTAGAACATTTGGTGTTTGTGGTCTGAAATCTTTGTATCACGATGGATTTTGTTGTGCATGTGAAGCTGACTTAAATAGGTAATGAATGAACTTCTTTAGTATGCGTGCACCTTGGGGCTGGGTCCGTTACCATGGTGAGGCTTGTCCCTCATAGGTCATCGTAAGTCCAGATGGCCTGGCTTGGGACCTTAGCTTTGCACACAGAGCCCTGGGCTCAGGCCAAAGCAGAGGTTTCTTCTGAGCCTCAGAGAACTGACACTGAAGAGACTGCTTCATTCTGTGGGATTTCAGAGTCTCACGTGGAGAGGAGGAGGCCTTCATTTCCCCCAGACTGGAGGGTGGGGCTGTTAAGACCCTAGTATTGTTGGGGCTCCTGGCTTAGGCCCACAGGTGCCCATTTCTAACATTTGCCAAGTGTGTACTGGGGAGCAAGGGAGGAGTGTGTGTTGGGGGAGGTAGAAGGCAAATGCTTTTAACTTGTTTTTCTGCTTTCATGCCCTTTCTCTGCTCTGAAAAGTCAAATCCTGCTGAAACAGGAAAAGAGAGGCTGGGAAGGGATTTTTCTTTGTTCCAGGTTGAAGCACAGAAGGTTGACTAAGACACAGGAAATGAGGAGCTGAGAAGGCAAGACTCCAGGGAGAGTATGGAGGAGGGCACTGCTTGCTAGTATCCAAAGGAGGCCCAGGCTGTGAGCTCTGTCCCCTGCCTGTGAGGGGAGACACCGGGGAGCACAAGTGTACCCCTGAGAAGGGGTTTCTTACACTTGATGAAAGCACATTCCTTGTGAACTTGAGAGACCTGTGTGAAAGGGCCAGCAAGACTGAAGCAAAGAGGGTTTCTCATCCCTCTCGAGATTTTCCTGTTTACCTATAAGGTCACTAAATCTCTCCTAGATTGTTTGGCAACAACAGATGAGGTCTGAGTAACAAGCACATGTTCCCTGGGATGACTGCCATGGGTTCTGAGGATGACCAGGTCGAGGGTGGCACTGTGGGGACTTCCTGTGTGCTGTGGACAGTCTGGTCTAAAATATGGAGTGGGAAAGAGCTTCAGCTACCCCAGGAAAAGCCAGCCAGGCTGTGAGCTGCTGAAAGAAGCTTCTTTCTACTTCGACTCTGGTGCAACTTCATTGTCTGGAATTGCAAGATTGAGGGACCAGGAAGAGGAGAAAGTCATGATAGCTGTATGAACTTCCATTTCCAAGGAGGGTTACTTACATTGCTGGGCCTCCATTTTTCTTGGGTAGTTAGAAATAGGAGCAGGTTCAGGGTATGTAGAGTCCATTGTCATGTGACTGCTATTGTAATTCTTGGAGAAATTCTGTGTTGTCATTTGCACTTGTTGCTTAGTCTCTCGATGCACTGTTCTAGAGAATGCACTGGTGTATAATTCAAAGTTGGAAGTAGGATTGTGTGTGCCCTTTGGCCTAGAGCTCAGGATGTCATCAGCGAGTATGTGGTTGGGGTCCCTTTGAGAACAGAAGCTGAACAGCCTGGCAATGGCTAGAAGGAGAGGTGCTCTGTGCAGAGTGGTGTGGGTGGAGAGCAGGCTAACCTGTCCCCTCTGTCATTTCACAGAGGACACCTCTGCCTTGTTGGCTGTGTACTTCAGCATTAAGGCCGGGGTAGAAGGTCACTGCTTGAGAGAGGAGCTGGTACACCCAAGCAGCGGGGCCTGGCCTCCATGACCTGTGCCCCTGGCTCTGGCTCTGTTTCCAAGCAGGCTGTGGCATCCTGCACAGGGCATGCCTGGTTCTTGGCAGGGAAGGAAGCCTGTGTCCTGCTGCTGTTTATAGTAGGAGGCGGCTAATTCTCAGGGAAGGAGGAGGCCTGTTTCATCCTTGCCCCTGTGGCACAGCCATCAGGCTGACACATTGACCCTGTCTGAATTTGGGGGCATCTCTTGACTGGTTAACACCCCAAGGAGAAGGGGATGCCATGCTAGCACTCCGAGTTCCCATCTCCTGTCTTTGTATGCAGATGCCCTGTGCAGGGAGCCAGGGGCTTCACAGCAGGAGACTGATTCATGGGGCATCTTCAAGCCTAATGCAGCACCTGGTGCACAGCTGGCCCTCAAGGAGCATCTACAGAGCTGAATTAATCCTGGAAGTTACCAGAGGGAAATGTACTTCATCTTTGCTGGAAACACACTGGAAGTAGGATTTTTTCCCTACTTTTTGAAATTTTTCCAAAGGCCTAACCTGAAATTTCTGACAAGTTGATTTTCTATTTCACATTCTTCCAACTCAAAGATTTTTTCAGATCTCATTGGCTAATTAGAGAAGGAAATTGCAGATGCAGAAATAAAGTGGGCTCCCATGCTAACGCTGTGGCTGCTCCATGCACATAGCTAGTCCCAACTGGGATGTGCTGCTAATACAAATCACCGGGAGGAGTCTGAAGGCTTAGCATCAGAGATGTAAAACATCTCATTAATCATTTTCTTATTATTTTCTGAAGTGAAAACATTTTGGTTATATTGGGTTAAATAGAATAAATATGTTGTTCATAATTTTTTGCCTATTTCTTTTATACTTAAAAAATTTGTGGCTACTGGAAAATTTAAAGTGAGATATGGGCTTTCTTTATGTTTCCCATGGATAGAGCAGACCTGGGCTCTGCTTATCTAGTTCCCCAGATCACTTTCATGGTGGCCCAGGAGAGGAGCAAGGGAACACTGGGCTGACGGAAGTCCTCGCTTTTCTTTAGGGTTCTGCTGTCACTCTCCGGAGATAGGCCCTGCAGAGTCGCTTCCACATTCTTCTTTTATGACTTCTATAGAAGGCTGGGCCCTCACTCCACAGGCTCCGCATAAGGGGCCCTGAGAGGGGCACTGACATACGTGGGCCTGGGGTGGCACGGCTCTGCTTCTCTGTGAGCAGTTGGCCTCAGCAGGGTGCTCTGTGCTCATCCGCTGCAGTTCCACCTGCCAAATGGAAATTTCATAAACACTAAACGCAAAGTGGGCTTAAGTCAGTTAGCTATAAGGGAATTGCAATGCTCATTTGTGCAAAATGTGATTTATGCATTTTGTTTGTGTAACGTTCAGGACTAAAGCGCATCTTGACAACAATCAGAGGCCGAATCAAGGCCCAGCATCGGGCAAATGGCCAGGAGAGAGAGCTTGTGTGATGTGATGACCCCATACTTTACTCAGTGTTCCCATGGATTTGAATGTGATACTCAGCGCTAGTTATGGAAGCAGCAATTTAAATGGCTCAATTTTTCTTTATCAGACTTTGTTTAGCACAGGCTCATTGGGGTGGAAATCTAGTTTGTACACAATTATTTACAGTTTGTTGGCTTTTGAAAAAACAGGATCTTTTTATGAGAAGACACAGAATGGGCTCAGCTGAGCCAGAAGCTAAAGCGTTGGCCTCCCTTTTGTGTTGGTCTCATCCCTGAACCCTCTGCTGATGGCTTTGTTGTCTCCCTTGCTCCTTTCCTTTGTCTGGCTTCCAGGCCTAATTTTTGGGTTTGTCTCCAAACAGTGGGCATTCTTTTATTTTTTCCACCTGGCATCTTCTGTGGGAGAGGGTACCTTCTTTCCCTACAGGAACCAAACCGGCCAGACTCTTGCTGCCCCTGACCTAGCACTGGGTGGAGCCACGTGACCTCAGCTGCTCTGGCAGATGCTCCTACCCGAGGCTGTACAGCTGGAGTTGGTGCTGCAGAGATGCAGGGACAGAGGATTCATTCCTCTAGCTGTGACACTCACCATCCCTGGGGACCAGGGTCCTGTGTCTCCAATGGGCTGTGGCACATGGCTAGGAGAAATGAGTTACATATGGCAGAGATGGTTCAGCTGGACCCTCTGTCATGGGACCTGTCTATCACCATGGACCCCTTACCTTCCTCTACTTTTTACACAGATTGAATTTGCAATCTTCTAATGTATTATGCTGTTTACTTGTTCTCTATGTTTATTGTTTATACTTTTCTCCACTAGAATAGGAGGTCCATGGAGATGGGAACTTTGTTTTGCTTACCGATACCCCAAGTATCTGGGACATAGTAGGCCCTCAAGAAACACTTGTTAAATTAAATATTTGTTGGAAAGATGCAGGGATGGTTCAACATAACAAATCAATAAATGTAATACACCATATCCACAGAGCCAAAGACAAAAATCACATGATCATCTCACACAGAAAAAGCATTTGACAAAGTCCAACACCCATTCATGATAAAAAAAAAACCCTACAGAAAATTGGAATAGGTGGTCTTTATCTCAATCTGATAAAAGCTGTCTGTGACAAACCACCAGCCAACATCTTACTAAATGGTCAAAAACTGAAAGTTTTCACTCTAAAGTCAGGAACAAGACAAGGCTATCTGCTGTCACCACTCCTATTCAATATAGTTCTGGAAACATTAGCCACAGCAATTAGACAAGAGAAAGACATAAAAAGAATAAAGATGGGCAAAGAAGAAGTTAAATTATCATTATTTACAGTTGACATGATATTCTACATAGAAGACCCTAAACTACCAAAAGACTTCTACATTTAATAACCAAATTCAGTAGTGTAGCTGGATACAAAGTCAACATTCAAAAATCAACAGCATTCCTGTACACAAATAACAAACTCACAGAGAGAGAAATTAAGGAAACAACACCTTTCACATTAGCATTGAAAAAAATGAAATACCTAGGAATCAATCTAACAAAGGAAGTAAACAATCTTTACATTGAAACTTACAGTACTCTGAAAAAGGAGATTAAAAAGGATATGAGAAAATCAAAAGATAACCCTTGGTCCTGGGTAGGAAGAACCAACATAGTAAAAATGGCCATACTCCCAAAATTGTTATACAGACTTAATGCAATCCCAATCAAAATACTATTAACGTACCTCACAGAATTAGAGAAAACATTCCTAAAATTCATAGGAACCAGAAGAGACCTAGAATAGCAGAAACAATTCTGGGTCACAAAGGCAAGGCAGGGGGCATCATAATCCCTGACTTGAAATTATACTGCAGAGCTACTATGATAAAAACAGCGTGGTTCTGGCATAAAACAGACCTGAGTATCAATGGAACAGATTAGAAAGATGCAGAAACAATCCCAAACACACTCAGGCACCTTATCTTTGACAAAGGGGCCAAACATATTCACTGGAAGGAAGATAGCCTCTTTAATAAATAGTGCTGGCAAAACTGGCTTTCTACATGCTGAAGACTAAAACTAGACCCATGTCTCTTACCATGCACTAAACTAAAATAAAGTGGATCAAAGATCTAAATATTAAAACAGAAACACTAATTCTGCTGGAAGATAGAATAGGTACAACTCTTTAGGACATAGGTATAGGGAAAGACTTCATGAACAAAACCCTGACCTCACAGGAAATACTACAAAGAAGCAACAACTGGGATCTCATCATATTAAAAAGCTCTTGTACAGCAAAAGAAATCACCAATAGAGTGAAAAGACAAAAAATTTTAGCCAGTTGTTCCTCAGACAAAGGACTAATAGCTAGAACTTATAAAGAATTAAAAAAAATCAGACCCCCCAAATTTAAAGATCCAATCCAAAAATGGGCATCGGAGATGAATACACACTTCCCAGATGAAGAAGTTGAAATGACAAATAAATGTATGAAAAAATGTTCAACATCACTAGTCATTCAAGAGATGCAAATTGAAACAAGTTGAGATTTCATCTCACTCCAGAAAGAATGGCTATTATCAAGAAATCAACCAACAAAAAATGCTGGCTGGGCTGTGGGGAAAAAGGAACCCTTCTCCACTGTTGGTGGGAGTGTAGACTGGTGCAACCACTATGGAAATCAGTGCGGAGATACCTCAAAGACCTAGGATTAGAGGTCCCATTTGACCCAGCTATTCCCCTACTGGGGATCTCCTCAAAAGAATTAAAAGCAGCATACCACAGTGATATATGCGCACCTATGTTTATAGTAGCACAGTTTTTAATAGCTAAATCTTGGATGCTGGGAGCACTGTGCTGTAGATCACTATGGCCAGGCCTAACTTGCCTCCTCCCATGGATGAGGCAGGGCCCCGCAGAAGGAGAACAAGAGGGAGTGGTGGTGGACCAAGAAGAGGACTGTCTTCCTCCCCACCCATTCACCGGAAAACCAAGCATGCTGTCCTGCAGACCTTAGCTACTCTCTTGGCTCAGGTTACAGACCAGCCCCTTTTACCTCCTCCTGTACTTCCCCTATCTCTACCACTATAAATAAACATGTGGCCATTTGGTTGGTGGTATTTTCCTCCCATCAGGTGTTAGAGCCCCACCTGGCCCCACCTATACCTTATTATATCTCTTAGTCTGTCTTTCTTAATATCTCACCATTGTTTCTCACTCTGTGAGCCCTTCAGCCACGTGGGCTGTGCACTTGAAGACAAGCCAAATGCCTGTCAAACAAAGAATGGATAAAAAATGTTTTTTAAAAAATATAATGAAGTACTACTCAGCCATAAAGAAGGAGAAACTTGTGACATTTCTAGGTAAATGGATGCACCTTGAGACCATACTCTTAAGTGAAATAAATTGGACACACGTGTAAATATCACATTGTCTCTCTGGTGTGAGAAAATGAAAGTGTAAATAGGGACCAAGATGTATAATAGATATTGTGAAGTAGGAAGAAATTGTTCAAAATAATACTGAGTGTCAGATACTTTGTTAATAATTAAAGTATTTTATATGAAAAAGGAATAGTTTTTTTAGGAGATGAATTGAGAAATAGATTAGCAATTGAAAATATGTTCTTTCAAGATCATGATACACAGTGTATTTACCATTGTTATTCTGTAATTATTTTGTTTGTTATGAAATTTTATTTCTTCATAGAAATGTTTTTATATTTTCTTTATTAATATCTACATGTATTACATATTACATTAAAATAAAAAAGATAAAATGATAACTAAACCAAAAAGAAAAGAAGAACTCTTCCCTTGGAGTGATTTTATAGACTGGCCTGGTCCCTCCTCCTTTCCTGAATCTCTCTTTTTTTTTTGGTACCAGGGATAGAACTTGGGACCTTGCGCTTGCAAAGCAGGCGGCGGAACCACTGAGCTAAATCCCCGGCCCTTTCCTGAATCTTATTCTGTAGCATCACTGGACTTTTATGAGTCATCTGATACCATTTCAATACATTCCTTTTACTCTGCCTTAAAGCTAACCAGCCTCAGTTTCAGTGGTTTGTAAGATCTGAGAGCAGAATGAGGTATAGTCTTTTAACATGCAAACCCAGGGGTAATTTTACTCCTGCTGGTTATTTGGTAATTTCTGGAGACAGCCTTGGTTGTCAAAAGTGGGGAGTGCTGCTTGCATAGAACAGGTGGATACCAGGATGTCAGTGCATGAGGCAACCCAAGTTACCTGTCAGGGTGTGCACCCCACATCAGCCCCTTCAGGAAGTGTCCCCAGGGAGGTTGGGCAACACCAGGTTGGGCAGCTGGCCCTGGGTCCCTCCTCTGTCCTTGATTAGCTGTGTGATGTGGGACAGGCTCCTGTTTCCCTCTGACCTTGGGTCCCCTTATCTGTAAAATGAGAAGGATAATATCACATTTGGAGGCTTAAGAGGGAGAGTGAGAATGGTGCCCAGCTCTGAGGGCACGAGCTAAGCATCACCCTCTGCCCGAGAGCAGCTCTGCATGATTCTGAGTGTTTCAGGGATTTTGATGCAGGCTAACTCCACAGTCAGATGTCCCTGGCGTGAAGGGATGAGGCAGTTGGAATTGTCCTGTCCTACAGCCAGAACCCAGGGGCAGGACAGCAGGTAAACGGGGATGGCAGCAGAGCAGCAGCTGCATGACCTGCAGTTTGAGGGACTGTGTCTGTGAGACCAGTGCTCACCCCCATGTGTTAGGACTGCAAACCGGCTGGCAACACCTCATGTGGTTTCAAGGTTATGCTTATTAGAGGTGGAAACAGCAGAATCAGAGAACAAGCACAGCCTTCCTTGCCAAATTGTAGCTTTTATTCCTGTGAGAGTAAAATTTGTTCATTTAAGGAATGTTTCTGAGAAGATGATATCAGTCATGGATGATCTTATGAGATGAGAGATTCTGAGCTGAGGCTTGCTTGTGTCCTCCAAGAGCTTGGATTCTGAAAGGGAAGGGTTTTTTTTTTTTTTTTACAGCAACCAATATAACAACAGGATAATAACAACAGTAGATTTACTGTTTAGTAGATGCTATGCCTCATGGGTAAAGGAGCAGTAAACTACCCCCAGGGCCCTGGGAAAAGATTCCCAGAGGAGGTGACAGGGGTGTGTCTTTTAGGATGGGAACAGAGAGATGGTGTGGGAGATTTGATGCTTGGGGGGAGGAGTGTGAAGGCTGAGCTGGAGCACCACCCCTGCCCCCCCAGGCTTCTCAGTGGAGTTGGAGCCCAGGGCTGGGAACAGTGGGATTAGAGGGCTAGGCCTTGGCTGCCCATCAAAACCCTGGGGTGCTGTGGAAAGGTCTTTCCCAGCCTCTTGCTCCATGTGTGTTTTCAAACAGCTCTCAGACAGGGCTGGCCCTGAAGAAAGGTAGCTGATGCCCAGTGGGATGGGTTGGGGACTAGGAAACTGAGATCGGGCTAAAATGTTAGATGTGGAATTAGGTTCCAGTCCCAGGCCCATGCTGTTGTGTATGTGGCATGGGCAACTACTTCATCTCTCTGTCTGAGGTTCCTGGTGAAACATTGGAAAAGCAGTACCTAACCTCTCATGGGAGTTATACAATCTGAATAAAACAGCTCCTGTAAGTAGTTAGGTGTTCAGCGATTTCCTTCCTCTGCCTTTCTTCCTTACATGGGCTCCCTTTACAGAGGAGTTGACACTGTCCTCTTGGTGATGGAGCATCCCTTACCCTAACTTGACTTTGGTGGACGTGGCTCCTCCCTTTGGAATGCAGAAGCTACAGCCCAGCGGGGAGGCCTGCACGAAATGGAATAATAGACTAATAGACGTGTTGTTCTAGACTTGCTGCTGAAGCCCTAAAGTTGAACAAACTAAGTACAGGTACTAAATATTCCACATCAGGAGGTGACCGAGTCCTCTCCTTCTGTCTTCATAGAAGTGAGCAGACCTGATCCTGTGTCACCGTGCACTAAGCTTAGCCTTGGCACACCTCCAGCTCTCCACAGTTGCTTCCTCCATCCCCATGCACTGCCAATTTTAACCAGTCAGTACAACAGAATCGTAAAAAATTACAATTAAAATTGAAAATGAAATCTATCTATAATAGCATCCAAAAACAGCGTTAGAAATAATTTCATAATTTAGGAATATACAATTTACATAATTTTATAAAGATACCTGTTATATAACAATTATATTTTCAAATTAAATATGATGTAATATTGAAGTAAATTGAACAAAAGATGTGTAAATCTTGTCCACTGAAAATTACAAGCTTTGCTAAGGGATATTGAAGATCTGGGTAAATAGAAATATTGTTAAGGCAGCATTCTCTGGAAATTGATCTATAGATTCAAGGCAATCATCAAATAATAACAAATAGCTCCTACAGTTTATATGGGAATGCAAAAACAGCATAGTCAAATAGTTTTGAAAAAAGAACACAAAGTTGTAGAACTTTAATTTCCTGATTTCAAAGTTTGTGATCAAGCCACATGCATTAGGGAGTGGTGCTGACGTAAGGATAGATGTACAGCTCAGGAGTGAACTGAGAGCCCAGAAATACATTTTTATATAGGTGATAACTATTTTTTGACAAAGAAAGTTCTTTGATGGAAGGGATAGTTTATTTTTTTTAAATGGAATTGGTACAATTGGATATTTACATGCTAAAATGTGAATTTAGAGTGTCACTTCACACCATGTACGAAAACTGAATCAAAATAGATCAAAAACATAAAAGTAAGACCCAAGCAATAAGCTTTTAGAATAAAGCATGGGAGAAAATCTGAGCCAGGCAATGATTTTATTAGATATAACATGACAATTATAGTCCCTCAAAGAAAAATTGGACTTCATCAACATTTAAAATGTTGGACAGAAAAGAAATGAAAAAGAAAAGAAATTTTGAAAACAAACCATTGCCTTTATTTGGCCTATCTTTTCAGTCATAACCTTCATTTCACTATTTTCTTTTGAGTTTGGAAGAATGTCTTGAAGTGTTTTTTCTGATTATTGGATTCAGATTGTGACAAAGCCCTATTGTCATTCCTTCTATGACAGACATGTGATCATATACACATTATGTAACTTTTCTTAAGTGTCATCATCTTTAAAATGAGTAAACTGATGATATCTACTGTAGTACCTCAGTTCACGAACTTAATTCTTTCCATGATTCTGATCACAAACTGAATTGGATGAGAAGTGAATCAAATTCAGTGGTTAGGTTCAATATTGACCTCACGTGTCCCCATGAGATGTGGATGACATTAAAGAGACCAGACCTGCACTATTGTGACTTCTCACAGTCGTCCACCCTGTGTCTCCTGGACCCAGCATGTACTTTTATTTTTGCTCTTCTTCTCTTTTCCTCTTTGGTTTGGCCCAAGTTTGCTCTGCAGAGCCAGTTTCTCCCTTAAGCCTTCACCTCTCAATTTTCAAATAAACTTTTGGCACCATTTTTTGGCTTGTCTCATTCAACACTTTGTTTGAGGCAAGAAGGACATGGAATGCATTTAATTGGCGAGACATTTCTAAAGGAACTACCTGACAACAATACTTTAATAAGTGATAATTTTTTCGTAAGAATGAAACATTTTATGACTCCAGAAGTCTATTTTGCATAAAGCAAAGTCCTATATATATATATTTATATATTCCACCAAAAAATGTATACACACTTACTTCAGGAAAAGAAAAACTTGTATAAATATTTTAATATCAAATTTATTGAGATATCATGAGATTAATGCGAGTTACCTTTGGTCTCTATGATTACAAGAGTTGCTCAAAGTGGTGGCCATTAGGGTCCAGACATTAGTATAATGAACTGCTGCTTGGGTAACCTTGGTCATTGAGATTGCTCTACATGAATTTCCAATTTCTTCTCTAAGGGCTGTCAGTGTAGTGGGTTTTCTGTGATATACAAGGATAACACCATGTTGAAAAAAATCGTACTGTTTTTCTTTTCCTGAAGTGTGAATACATTTTTTGGCAGATTCTGTCTCTCACCTCCTCCCTCTCCATATAAAAATGTAATACCTTTGTTCACAAATGCTTCTGTTTGCAAACAATATGGTTTGCAAAAAAAAAAAAAAGCATTCAGCAAAATTTTGTTTCCATTTGCAAACTCTGCATCAGGTGACAAAGACAGCCATGGCCATCTTCTCCGCACAAACACAAATGTGGTGATCTTCCCCCAAATTATAAAACAAATCAAGTTCATGAAATGAGGTACCACTGTACTGTATATATAATAATAATGTTTAGATTAACTACACTTCTTTTCTCTGATTTCTGAAACTATTCTTTTTTCTTCATGCCTGATCTTTTTGTTTGCTCGGGTGGGCTCTTATTTTCTCTGGTGGGGACACGGGAATGCAGATAGGCATTACCGAGTCTCTCTTAAAAGTTGTGTGGATTCTCTTTTACTTCTTTTAGGTCCAGGAGAGGAGGGAAGCAAATAATTTTTTCTTTAGTAGTTTTATTTATTAGATTAGAGATCGATTTACCTGTGAAGGGCTGGGAGGAGGCCACAGCCCAGGCCCACCTACAGTAGGATGCTCCCTGCTGTGCCTAGCAGTGGCTTGCTGACCTGTGGTGCCACCCCAGAGTCACTTGGCATCAACATGGTGTAACCAGAACTGTCACTGTTAGGTGTCAGCTGTGGTAAGGGGGAGCTTTTACTTAGCACTGCAAAGGGTGTCCATTCTGGGCTGTGAGACCTTGTGCTTTCCTAAGAGGTTGTTGTGTCCAGACTTCTTCCTTACAGCTGTCCCAAGGCCAGGCCAGTCCTTATCTCAGTCTCTGCAGCTACTGTTTGGGATATGGCTTTGTCAAGCTAGAGCTCGTGTTGCTAGTAGACTCCAAGCAGGTGAGACTGGAGTCACCATGCACCGGGTGCCCTGGACAGCGAGGTTTCTTTTGGTGCCAGCAAGGTGGCCCACACAAGGCTCTCCCAGGTGACCCTCCCTAGGGCCAACACTGCTGTCCACTGCATCTGTGTCTCTCAGTAACTTGTAGGAACATTTTCCTCCTTCCTTGCCTACTTATCTTACTCCATTTTCAGGTAAATGTGTTTTGTATCCACTAGGATGCTTCTGCTAGTTCCAGGATGAGCTTTCTCAGGTGCTACCAGTTAGGAAATGATTAGAGTTTCCCAACCAATTCTGTTCTACATGAATATCATGATGTTTCCAGCCTTTTATGGCACTCTCTATTGCACTCCTTTTCTTATTTTCAAATATTTTGTTAGAAAATCAGAAGTGTGTGCAAAAGATGAGTACCTGGGTTGCATTTTCCATGTGGAAAGAGGTCAGGAGAGTTCTTGTCTAGGAGATGTCATCATCTAAATGTGGTCCACAGGCAGACAGACATGTTTCCACAGATCTGGGACTAACTACACTGGTGACTGGTTGGGCCCAGACAGCTCCCAGGCAGTGGCAAAGCACCATGCCCTCATCATAATCTCCTTAGGGTCCATGCTTATCTTGTTGTTTAAACTCTCACTTTTATTGTCCAGATGCCTTGCTCATGTCTCCTTGGGCTGCAAAATTTCTTCTTGTTGGACCTTTTAAGGGGTCAGGGATTGGTCATACTTGGTCTTTTTTGACTTCCTATCTGCATTGATGGTATTCTGGAAATACAGACTTTTGATTGGATCTTATTTCATTCTTGTTTAGGGCTTTTCAGCTCTAAACATTTTTCTATCTATTCTCTACCTTTTCCTTACTAACAAAACTTCAAGTTTGCTGAGGATGACTCTCTGCTTCGATGAAAAACTGTTATTCTAGACTGTCCTTGAAGCCAGTGGTTGTATGCAGAAGCCTTCTGAGGATTAATGAGAATGGTTTGTTTTCCTTGTATAGACATCATTCTTTTCTTCTTCTGGATTGACCTCATTCTTGGATATCAGATTTGATGGCAAGAGCTGAAATATCTAAGTACAAATACTAGAAAAAAGCCAAGATTATTAGAAAGTCTTGACCCTGACTTTTTTTGGTGATGCTGGGGATGGACCCCAGGGCATCTAATAGATTAGGCAGGTGCTCTACCACTGAGCTACACCCCCAACCCCAACTCTGCCATCTTGAACCAACAAACCAATGCTAGCAATTACCTCTCTTTAGACTTAGCATATGGGATGGAGATAATCTCCTTTCTTATTTAGGTTTCTCTGTATTGACTTTTTTGTTCTATTATGCCAGATTTACTTGTTAACTGAAATTGGTAGTGTATTACTTAGGGTGTGTTCAAATGCAAGTAAACTCAAAATGGCTTAATGGACCAGGGAACTTATCATCTTGTCCAACCCCTTGGTCAGACAGACTTGGGATGTAGTGCTTTTGAGCTACAGCTAGCCTCCTTTATGTGTCTTTGCCTCAGCCCTTGTCTGCATGTGGCCTGCATCTTCAAGTTGGCTGTGTTAGGTACAAACCGCCCCTCCAAGCCTGTCCATATTCAATTGTAAAAGAAACACCCTTTTTTCCTTTGTCTCTACCTCTTGTAGCAAGTCTCCAGTGGTCTCCTCACAGCACAAGCCCTTTCCTGATGCAAGAGCCCACGGCCATGAAGGAAGGTTGGACTCCCTGGGCAGAAGAAGGTTTTCTTAGCAAGCAGGAAGAAGGGATAGTGCTCATGGAGTAGGCAGCTAATGGACTGCTACAGCGATGGGGCTAAGGCAAAGCCACAGACCTTGAGCATTCAGCTTTGCATTTCAGTTTTCTGGACCAAAACTCACCGCTGATCCCAGAGAAAAACACACTGCACCAAACCTAGTGTGAGCACCTTGGTAACTGACACAGTAATTATGTATGTTTTATGGCAAATAGATTTTTGCCCAGGCAGCACTGAGGCAAGTCTTAGGATGAGAGAATCAAGTTTCTTGTATAGCTCACCAGGCATGAAATCTTCTAACAGTTCTTCAGAGAACAAGGAGCAGCAAACATCTTTACATCAGAAGGCAAATGATTAACCAGGATACTCTGACTGCACATCTCTGAGATCAGCTGAAAGATTGCTATTACTGTTGATCAAGTTCAAATACAAGTAGGCTCAAAATAAATCTTTTTCACAGTTGTGAAAAGGGAGTATTAAGGAGGGATGGGGAGAGTATATTAGTTCTACTAATGTTAGCTATATAAACAGCAATGACAAAACCCAAGATTCCAAAGTCTTGACATTACTTCTTATTCATCTAATGGTTGATTGCAGGTGTTCCTGGTTGGTGAGGAATGGGTGGGGGTGAGGTAGATGGACAAGTTCTGCTCCATGTGCTTAGAGATACAATGGAGTCCCTGTGTCCCCAACACACTATGGCTTTTGGGGTCTCTCTGAATACTGATGGGAGAAAAGAGACAGATTAGAGAGGACACATCCAGGTTTTAATCATATTAGTCTGCAAGTGACACACATCCCTTTCCTTCACATTTCACTGGCTACACCTGTCACATGGCCCCATCTAGGCTTAGAGGATTAGAAATGTAGTCTCCACCGGCTCTCACTGTGGAAAGGAAATGTGGACCCCTGATGGGCAGAAAGCCTACTCTGCTCCAGGGGGAATCTTGAAAGAGGTGGACTTCAAGTGGGTTTTGAAGGATGAATCACAGCTGGCTAGAAACTCCAGGGACAAGCACACTTTCTAGCCAAATAGAAGGAGGTATTCATAAGAGCATTTATTATGAGAAGTTTTGTAAAGATTTAGAATCATCTTTGCCCATTAAAAAGCTTTTAGAAGTTTCATATTTAATAGTGTTCAACAAAGCAGTTTATGACCCAGTTATGTGGGACAAAGATCTGTGAACCAATTTTTGGAGTAAGAGTGATGACTTCAATTTTCTTGCTAAGAAAGCTGTCTGGGTGTGGGATTTGATCATGAGTTCATGTGAGGTTTAGACAGTTGGGTAGATACCAGGCATGGCCTCCATTCTAGGGCCAGAAGCTGATCGAGCTAAATATAAGCTAAGGGGAAGGAAGGATCCATCCAAGTGGCAGAGAAGGAGTGGCTTTGAGTTATAGGGGCAGCAGGCAGTGAGGACCTCACCAGAGGGTCAGCTTAACAATAGGTCTTTCTGAATCTTGGTTCCTTGTAACTGACCAATCCCACCTTGCTTAACTCATATCGTTGTTGGGAAACAATAAATAGTAACTGACAGAAGGTCCAAATGGGGCGGGGGATTTAGCTCAGTGGTTTCGCCGGCTGCTGAGCAAGCACAAGGACCCAAGTTCGATCCCCAGTACCAAAAAAAAAAAAAAAAAAAAAAAAAGAAGGTCCAAACAAATAAATAATATAGATCAAGACATTTGCAAATGATGAAGTGTTATGCAAATTGGTGAATTAATTATTTGTATAATGGATAGCTGCCCTGGGACAGGTCTAGGGCTGGAAGCTGAGGAAGACTATGCATGCCCGGTGGCTAACTGGGAGGCCGCTGAAGCCAGGAAAATAGCCTAATTCAGAGTATTCTGTTGGGGAGATAAGTTGGTGACCATTGAGAACTGTGACCCTATCATTTGGGCTTTCTAAGTCACTCTTGAATTGGACCCTCCTGTACAGTCCTGTAGACATTGCTACAGTTCATACCTTAATAGCCCTAGGGCAGTGAGCTCCTAAATGGCCTTCTTGACTCTAGTCTTGCCAACTTTGACCCATTCTCCATATGCACTTGGATAATTTTATCTAATTGTTTCTTGGTTCATTCATTGATTTATGCATTCACTAGTATTTATTGAGCTCTGTGCTAGTATTGTCTCATGGTTTATTTGATTATTCTGCTATTATTGGATATTTATACTGTTTCAATTTATTATTATTATTTGAGAGACGAATTTAGTTTTATTAAGCTCATGTTCTGGGCCTGATGATATTGTTCATATTACCCTGATGATCTTGTTCAAGTCTTGAAAAGTGTCTGTGAGGTAGGCATTCTTCTCCTTGAACAGGTATGGAGATGTAGGTGCAGAGCAATCAGTTTGTCCTCTGTCTTACAGCTTGTGAGTGGCAGAGGTGGGATTCACAAAGAAGATGATTTAACTATCTAGCTTGGGCTTTTTCACTGGAAACAATATGGGTAGGACAACACTTTGTGAGGTTCCTCAGAACCTCTCAGCTTTTCTATCTCTACAGCTTTGAGGTGCATCTTCCTTACCTGCTACCAAGGCACCGTGGCTGCCAGCTCTGAATAGATTCTGTTGACCTCCATGGGCATCTCCTACTGCCTCCTGCTCTGAGATTCCCTGCTTCTGGAAGTAGGAAGGTATCCATGTCTCATAAATCAAAATTTTGACTAATGGGAGATGGGAGCCACACAATAAATCCCCCACCTTCCTCCTTCCTCCTCCAGCAGACTGCTCTGGTGAGGCAGGAGATTAGGGTGTGGCAAACTGGCTGTGCAAGCAGGCAATGACGGCCAGGACACAGGCACAGAATAATGTCCAAATCTTGCACCTGATAGCAATCAGAGAATGTTATCTTCAATTCATTTCCACAAGATCAAGCAGGATTTTGATTGGATGGCCTAGATCTGATGTTAGAAAGAGGTGTAAAAGACAGTGGCCATTGACTTCTCAGCCACTGCCATCTTTCTTTCTCAGTGGCCCACTCTGCATGCAGGTGTATTTCTTTTCCACACTCACTCAGCAGAGCCCTTCTTTTCAGAGCACTTCTTTTCAGGGAATTTCTTCTCCCCTTTTTTCTTATCTCTAATACCTGTTTTTTGGTCGTCTTATCCACTTCTTTGAAGAGGACAAGAAGAGTGTGGATGGGACCCGGGGACCCCAGTACCTGATAACACTGGCGGTTTTCACATGGCCTTGGAGAGCTGTCCTGTGAGACCAAGTGGTCCATCTCCCTCCGTGCCAAGAAATGGCGGATCAGTGCCCCTTCTGCTATTTCTATTTCTTTTTCTGCTTCATCTGCCTTTTCTCTCACTCCCTTTCCACTGATATGAAGCCCTCTGATAATGTAGTGGCACGTAAGTGTTTGTAATTTCAGCTCAGCTTTCCAGGTAACCCAGGCAAAGATGATGCATTTCTTCATTATTTAGGGTGATTTCCTTTGTCTAAAAATTTTCCTGCTGTGGGATTACTGACTTGAAAGTATGAATAGTTCTATGTCCTTGAGACATTACAACAGACTTCAAATTTACCCACCCCTGGTCCTTACCTTACCCCACAGGTGACTGACTATCTCTAGGTATGACTTTGAGGTGACTGGCCCCTCATTACTGAGTTGAGCATGAAGCTAAGTCCTCTGGGAAATGCCTCACAGAAAAGCTGTGAATAGGAACATTTATGACCACATTGATACAAGCAAAGTTGGCTCAATGATAATGTATGGAAAAATATAATCTTTTCTGAAATGGAATTTTAACCATATGGGTATATGTTCCCTAGAGGAGGAAAACCCAGGCAAGTGCTGGCCCCTAGTAATTGCTCTAATTACCTGGGAGCTAATTAGGGACTATTATGTATTCAGAAGCCAGAGTTTCATCCTTTGGAATTTGCATTTCCAGTGAGACAGTCATTCTCTATGCATCACAAGGTGAGTGTCCCTGCTGATTTCCTCTCCCCATGTCTAAGCTGGGCTCACTCCAGGGCTGCTGTAATCAGAAGCCCATTAGGCAGAGCCCAAAGCAGGCAGGAAGAAGTAGTAGGCTTCAGTAGCAGGCCTTTGGGTCTTGAATTTGTGTAGCTCCAGAAACACGTATTTGAAAAGATTGAGAATTTGGACAACTCTTTGCTGGGGTTGCTATTTAGTTTGCTCAGTCACAAGCACAGGCTTTCTGGGAGAAGCCAAATATCAGACCCCTTCCTGGGTAAGAAATGGCCCTTGCCTGGCTTTGTAGGCCAAGAACCAAAAGGCACTTCCTGTTTGGTGGTGGTGGGGCTGCTCAGGTGTGTGGATGGCATGGGGTGTCACATGGGCTGTGAGTTGTTTGCTTCCTCTCTGCCTCCTTGCTGAATTCTACCTTGGAGCTCTGATTCCCATTGGGAGTCTCCATGGATTGAAGTCTTCTAATTCTCAGCCTTCACACTGTACTCAGCATTATGGCTTGTTCCTATCATCCTGGGGGAAAAGGAGCAAAGGTTGAGATAGTTTCTTTCTACTGGCCAGCTCTGAGCAAAGAGAACAAGTCACAATGTAATGGGAAGAATAACTCCTGGTCTGTTAGATCTCAAATGTGCTGAGTTCCTGGTCCCACGACATTGAGGAATGAAATCACAAATCAAAGGAGTAAGTTAGGAGAGTTGTATTAGAAATAAGGGGAAGAAAAATGGCTCTTGATTTCCAGGAGGGGTCCTAAGTGTGTGGCCACAGAGGCTCTTTGTCAGGGTAATTTATATAGCAAAATCACAACACGGGTACAGCGAAGGTCAAACTTCAATCAACCTATAGGATTACAAGTAGCCACTTAGCTAATATTGATCCAATGGGAAATGAGTCACCTAGCAAGAGTATATAGAAAGAACAAAGGCAGTGCTGGAAAGGGATGGGTCCAGATGTTCTGGTCACCCACTTATATTTCTGATGCCTATCTGGGCCCAGTGGACTAGCTGGTGTTAATTACAGTATAATCTCAAGTTGTTTATCCCTAGGGAGGGTTGCAGGGATGGCTACTGGAACTCCTTCTTAAGGCCAGGCTCTCTTCAGACTTACCTCCAGCCACAATTTTTCATTTTATCTTTTGTGCTGTCTTCCTCGAGGGCCCAGGCCCTTTCCGACTACATGTTAATTTCTGTCTAACTCAGCAGTCTAGGATGACAGCACTAGGGGCTCCTCTGGGTGGCTGTTCCTTGGTAGACTCCAGTGCTCAGTGCACAGGCTGCTGCCAGAGCCTGGAGAGTATGAATTAAGACAGGATCAGTATCTTAACTCTGCTGAGGCTGTAAACTGCACAGCATAGAGGGAAATAGATTCCTTGGTTGTGAGGGAGCTTAGATTCCTAGTTCTACTCTTTATCATTGTGTAACCTTGCCTTCTCCCTGGGTCTATGGTTCCAAAACTAGCAATTTATGCTAGAGTAAGAATAGCAGTGATGCATCACACATTCTGCCATGCGTGTTGTCTACATGCTGATTATCAGATTTTTTTCACTTGGACCTGGGTGTGGCCTCACAATTCTTAGCAGGCCCTGTCTAGGGCCACACCAATTGATAAGAGCTGGCTTGGAATATAATCTGTTGGTTTAACCAAAGTGAAATGGCCTCCAAGTCCCTTCCATAAACATTCTAGAAACACATTGTTTCCAATTGGCTTAACCTCAGAATTGAAACCTGGCTTACTTAATAATTTGCTTTTAAAAACTTGCTCCTGTCCTTCCACAAACAACTGTCTGTATTAGTTGTCTTTGTCGCATAGTAAATCACCATAAATATAATAGCTTGAAATAATCTTTGCTGACCTTCCATTACCCCCATTCATTATCTTATAGTTTTTTAAGTCAAGAGTCCAGGTGGTTTGGGCTGGGTCCTCAGAGTCTAAAATCAAGATGTCTGGTGGCTTGGACTCTAGAAGGTGCTGGGAGCAAAGATTTCCAAGCTCCTTGGATTGATAGTAGAATTTAGTTCCATGGAGCTATGGAATTGGAGTTCCTGCTTGCTGGCTATTGTCTAGTTTTAGAGGGCGCCTGTGTTCCTGAGGTCATGGTTTCATACCTTTAATGCCCACAGTTATATAGAAAATCTTTCCCATGCCTCAGATCCCTCTGACTTTGCTGTCTGCCTTCCTCTTCTGCATCCAGCTGGAGCAAGTTTTCTACTTCTGAGTGTCCATGTAACATTGCATCAGAGCTGTATGGTTAATCCCTTTTCTGAGGTCAAATGTGTCATGTAACAAAACTTAATCATGAGAGTGATTTCTCTATATATTTCTGGATTTTGAGAGACCAGGGTGGAACATCTTTGGGAGGTTGTTTTAGAAATTTCCCCTACCATTTTCTCACTCATATCACAGACCCTAAGTGAACAGAGTTGAAAGTGATGGAGTTGACATGATGACTTTCTGCTGAATTAGATATGGGTCCATTTGCTCAGCAGTCAGGCAACTGCTAGTACCAGGCACTGAATACAGTGGACCCTGCCTTCAAGTAGTGCACAGCCTAGTGGGAGTCAATAATTTTTTTTTGTATTGGGAATGAAACTCAGGACCTTGTGCTTGCCAGGCAGGTGCAGTGCCATTGGGCTAAATCCCTGGCTTGGATGGAGGGAGTTCCAATAAATTTGTGTTGTTATAAGACCTGTATATAATAGAGGTAAGTCCAAACATATTGATGGCAACGAAGAAAGAATAAACAGCTCTTCTTGGGGCAGTGGTGGGGAAGTTAGTTTTGGGGATAAGTTTGCTAAGAAGTGTCAGGAGCCATTCTACATAATTTTGGGGAAAATTACTTCATAATTAAATTATCATTAGTGCTGTCTGAGGCCTCAATGGTCCTGTGATGCTGTAATGCTCAAGGGCAAGATTACGTCAGTTGAGGACATCCTGTTTCTTTAAGAACTGAGTAGTAATACAAAAAGAGAAAAGTTTCACCTGGGAAGGGACAAATTCCTTATCAGCTTAACTCATCCCACCTACTGTTGTAAGAAGTTTTGCTCATCTCACCATTTTAATCAACATAAGCTCCTCATTGACCTAAGCTCCTCATCAGTTTAAGATCCTCATCCTCATAGGATTACCACCACCCTCTGAGACATCTGATACTCCCTATGAACCCAATAAATAGTGGCAAACTCGGAGTGTCTTTGTCTTTGCCTGCTCCGAGGCACTGACTTCCTGGTCCTCCATATACTTTGAAATTAAAAGTCTCCATTGTCTTTCTTTTCTTTAGCTCTTGCTGTCCTCCTTTCGAGGCAGGTGGGGGATTGATGGACCTCTGATAAAGAAGTATTTTAGTTGGGTATTAAAAGAAGTAGCTGTGTCTCTCTGAATTGCATTTGGAAGTATCTTATAGGAAATTTAAGGAAGACAATCCTATTTTTTGTTGAATATGCATTTTTCAGGCTAGTACCTGTGCGTGAGGGGAAGGGAGTGAGGATGGTGGGGACAAGGAGGGGGAGAAAATCCTTAGGATGCTGCCTGCCTCAGCTTTTAGTGTCAGCTTGATTCCTCCATCCTGCTTAGCAGGGAGCTCAGAGATGTGTTCTAGCACCAACCCGGGTGCACAGAGGATAGAATTCAAACTTGCACAAACAACAAAGGTCTCAGGACCAGAAGTGAGAGGTAGGTGATCTTGAAATAGTGGCAACAATTGATAGGTCTGACCCCTATCTGTTCCCCCCACCCCTAGCCTCCTGAGTTCCTGGAAAACAATGCCTGCTCTGATGGGACATGACACACCTTCCTCACCTGCTAGGTCACAATGCCTGTTGCTCAGCCTGAGCACGGCCACTTACTCAGCCATTCTCACTCCAATCTCATGCACTCCTCCTCACCTTACCCCACCTAACCCTGTTCCATTAACCCCCTACCCTACCCACAAAAGACCCAGCTCAATAAATTGGCCTCAGGATCTCCTTTGAAGTTATTCTAGGAGGTCCTGCCCCAAACCCTCGAATTCAGCTGACTGTGTTCTTTACTGGGTCATCACTGTTTACCTAACAGTGACTACTTCCTGGACTTAATCCAGTGGCACACTACTTCCCTACAGTCCTTTTGGTTCAGTTCTTCTCAGAGTAACAACAACCTGGTGCCAACATTCAGGACCTCACGTGCAGGTACAGCAACATCCAAAACAAGGCTCTCTGCAGCTGTTTCTCAATTTTCCCTGGCCTTGTGAGTCAATCCTGAGGACACAGGGAAAGCTCACTAAGACCAGAGTCACCCAGAGTCTTGACCTCTTCCCAGGTGAGGATCATGAGAACACCATGGCAGAGAACTGTCAGGATGAACCACACTTGGAAGGTAGAGATGCCTGGATTTCCATGCCTTGACTTTAAGTCCTGATCATTGTCTCAGGACACATAGGATTTTGCCTATGGGCAGCTCTTGACTGGTTGTGCCAGGACACTGAAGATGGAACTCTGGTATTCTGTGATTCCTCCGGGTGGCACAGCTTTGCATGCAGAATGGCCCTGTGGAGAATGTGGTGGCCCCAGAGATGACTCATGGTAAGACCCGGGGCAAATGCGGTGGGTCAGGGTCTCCAAAAACCCGTGGCCAGAAATGCGTGGGGTGAGCCTCAGACATGATTCGAGCATTCTTCTGTAAAAAGGCCACATTCTTGGAGTAAAATATGGACAAATGATCCTCAGATAAAAATGCCTTTTTTCTTTAAATGAAGTCTTCCTCCTAGTCAGCAAAAAAAAAAAAAAAAAAAAAAAAGTCGAGTGCAGAGCTTTGCTTCTCTACACTGGCTCTGCATCATTGGCTCAGCCTCATTTTAGAGATGGAGGAATTTATAATTGGTTTTCCAGTTGTCACTCAGGCACCTTAATAGCTTTTTACAAATTATTTGTTGTACAAACAGCATTAATGGAAACCAAATGAAAAAGAAATTAACTCATGCTCTAACCACTGCCACAAATCAAGCTGTTCATATTTATCTATGTTTTGTTCAAGGTTTTACCCATGTGCACACAAAATTTTACCATAGGACAGCCACCATTTGTATAGGCACATTCTCTGTTTATTGTGTAATACTCACCATTATGCTTTTTAATGGGTGTAGGATCTTCAGTGAATTTCTGAAAATTGAAATCTATGACTTGTTTTGATACAATGATTCCCTCACTCTCCCTTATATTACACTCAGATTTGGAGTTAATTTGGGGTTAATTTTTCCTCCCTTCCTGTTTCAGTTTTGCTGAAAGAGAGTTACTGCTCCCAGGTGAGGGGAGGTTTGCTGTCCTGATGTGGCATGAATTGTATGTCTCCAGAGGCACACCTCCTACTTCTGCAAGATGTTTTTTCTTATAACCTTGCTGTCTTAATTGCACATATATTTTTGACTCTATTGTTTAAGAATTACACCCTAAATACTTCCCAAGTGAATTTTGTGGGTTAGAAATAGAGACAGTGTGAAGTCTAATTAGGAATTTGTCTGAAAATAGGATTGAGTCCAGCCCCAGGGTAAGGAAGGGATTATAAGACAGTGCAGGAGTAGCAGATGCTGGGTGTAGGTTCTTTATCTCTTCCTTTCTGTGGAAGACACCATTAATTCACTATCACACTCTTCCACATCAAACTTAGGTATGACCTCAGAATCCTTCTTTCTTTATTTTTGGTACCAGGGATCAAACTCAGGACTTTGCACTTGTGAGGCAGGGACTTGCCACTGAGCTAAATCCCCAGCCCCAGAATCCTTCTTAATATTGTCCTTCAGGAGTCCCTGCTAATAAGTCATTATTAACACGTGACACTGCTATAGCTGGGATCAGGAATGTTCTCCAAAGGCCTGTGTGTTAAAGGCTTGTTCCTAGCTTGGCACTATTAGGGTGTGTGTTTAGAGCTTTTAAGGGGTGGGACCTCATGGGAAGCTTTGGGTCTTTGCGGTGTGGCCTTGAAGAGAATTGTGTCTTTTCTTCTCTCTTTTTCACATCCTGGCAACTGTGAGATAAGCATCTTTGCTTCACCACATGCTCCTACACTGATGTGTTGCTCTGACACAGCCCTAAACTATTTGGGCCAATGAATCATGGACTGAAATCTCTGAAACCACAAGCCAGAATGAAACTTTTTTCTTTATAAGCTTGTTCTCTCAGGTGTTACAGTAATGAAAAACTGAACAACACAGACATGAAGTCTGCTTACTGTCCCAAATGTGACAAAAACATGGAGCAAGGAGTGAAGAGCATCTATCGCTGCTGCTGCTCCTTTGTGTGACGAGGGCCCTGGAGAGACTGAGTATGAGGAGACTGGAAGGGGCTCTGCTAGGCTGATCCAGCTCTCCCACGGTCTGGACACCCAGTGTCCAGGGCGGTAGGTGCTTATTTTATGGATGGATCAAGTTAGCAACCTATAGCAGCCTTGGATTAGAGAGACTTATGGACAATTCATCCCCTGAACCATCCATGGGATGAAGAGGGTAACTGGGCCTTCGTACTGAGGACTTCAGAGTGTCCTAGATCTCTGTAGGACACCACTTCCTACATCAGGCTTGCTCCTTCCTTGTCCTCTGCTTCTCATTGCTTCCTGTGTCATCTGTTGGCTACATCCCCCTCAGTACACATGCTCTTCTCCACCTCAGGATGTGACCGGGGCCTTATCCCTTCTTGTGTTTATCACCTCTGCTACCTCACATTCAGGCTTGCTCTAAACTTTCTCTTGGTCTAAACTTGGTTGGCTCTGAAGCAGGATGGAATGCACTTTGGTCCTGTGGGTTGGCAGGTGGGCTGTGTAAGCAAATGCTTTGTCTGCAGTTTCTTAGTGACTGAGAAGACCCAGGGCATTCTTATGATTTGAGGGCTATTGTTTTTGTAAAAATTAAGAAAAACTGAAGATAGGTTGCAAAATTTTAAAGTCTATATTTTATAAGTGGGTATTTTAACACTAAAGTATTCCATAAAAATGTATTTTGAAGAATTCCTTCATGGGTTCATTGTTGAGCTGTCTAACCCTACCTGGTGACGATATATTCTCAGTCCTTCAGCAAAGCTGAGTGAGTCCGTGTGTCACCCCCCTGGAGGTGACATTACTTTGGAATGGGGCCAGGCCTTTCAATCCATCTAACCTCTCTGTGGTAGCCCCTGGCTAGGACCTGAATTTGGGTCTTCTTGTGAAGATGGCATCTGAGTCCTTCTTGAAATGCCCAAGATTTAATACTTTATCATCTCAAAAATTAATTTTTTTCCAATGACTGGTCTCAACTTTTGTAAGGAGTTTGCATTTCTTATTAACATTACTTCAGCCCTACTTCTTATGAAGTGTTAATCTTGATCTCCTTTCTAGTCTGCTCTCTGCATAGTGCCACCCTCAATTATCTCTGTAACCTGAGATTTCTCCCATAAGAGCAGGGCATTGCTTTGGTCACATGGGTTAGGGTTATGCTACAGTAATAAATAGCACCTAAATCTCATTTGCTTGAAATAATGAAGGGTTCTTCTTAGTCATGCTACATGTTCATCCCAGTTTGCTTGGGGAAATGCCTTCATGTCACATTGCCCTGTGTGGCTGACTTGAGTGGCAGATCCTTTACTTTAGAACCGACTTTGTCTTTTTCACCTGCTGTACTTTTTAACCTAACATTTTGGAGTGAGATTTCAGAGCCACTTGAACCTGAGACTCTTTTAACTCAGATTTTCACCAAGCCCAAGAGTGAATGACTCCACCCTGTACTGATGGCAGCCCAGTCACAGGGACCCCAGATGCCCAGACAAACTCTGTGGACAGCCTTATTAAGAAAGTAATAGTATGCACGAGAGGGGAATGGGAAAGGAAAGAAGGGAAAGGAAAAATTATGAGAAAAGAAAAAAAATGGAAACAAAATCTATGTAAATAGGGAAGGGTGGAGAGGGTGAAGGGCGCACAGGTAATGGGGGAAAAGAAAAGAACTAAGATACATCATGTACAGGTACAAGCACCCAATGATACATGTAAACGTATTGTATACCTAAAATGTACCAATAAAAGAATTTTTAAAAATAAAAGAGAAAGTAATAGTAAGCAGAACAGTTTGTGGAGTGTAAAGAATTCATGTGAAAACTAAAGTGACATAAAATCTATTCTGTTCATTTTTAAAAAATTAACTAGTCATATCCATTTGAAGTCCATCCCATGTCCCCTGCCAAGAGTATCTCCTCTTGTAGCATCAGTTGGTGTGACACCGAAATGCAGGATGGGGTCTTCTAGGTTATGGAGATTGTGGACCATCCCAGCACAGAGCTAACAACAATCAACTCAGGTCCAGCTGGAGAACAAAGGTGACTGTTGAGTGTATGGCCAAACCAGGCACTAGATGCACCCATGCAGCAAAGGGCAGGGTTTCAGAAGGGCTCATGGAGGGAAGGTGGCAGCCCTGAACCTCTGGAACAGAGCCTCAAGCTAGAAGGACAAGTGAGACCTGTACAGGGGACTGAGGAGCCAAGCAGAAGGCACCTGTGTGGTCTGGCCTTGCATGAAGGTCCTGCATGTGGCTGTGATGACTCAGGCCTCTGATGACATCGGAGATCCCATAGTTCACACCATCCCTAGGGCTGGGTGGGGGTGAGCTGCTCCAGCTGTGGGTGCTAATGAATGAGAGAGGGCCAGCGCCAGGCAGGGTGTGATGAAGGACGTCATATGTTGGCTTATTTATAGAGGACTAAAAATGACAATCCCTCCCAGATGCAAATATTCACACTCTTCCTAAAGTACCCAAAAAAGCAGCACAACAATCCAGTTAACGCAGGAGGTTCTTCCTGAAGGTCCTAAAATGTGTTGTCTCATTCATGAGAGTCATGGATGAAATATGTTCTATTTCTGGACCTTTCTGGGCCCTGCAGAATAGACCAGGCACGTTGAAGGGACCTGAACTCAGAAGGAGGAATAGGGTGGTGAGAGGAGGCAATGGGCGGCCATGGCAGCAGGTGAAATGGTGTTCTCTGTTGTCTTTGGAGCTTGTACCTGGGGTTCTTGTTAAAAAGTAGATTCTGATCCACAGATTGAGGGTAAGGCTGAACATTCTGGATTTCTAACAAGCTCCCAGGTGGCCTCTTCTGCTCCTGTTATGGACCATATATGAGGACCTGAGGACATGCAGTGATCCAAGGGCCAGAAAGTTGGTCAGAGAAAACAAGCATAGGGGTGTTGCACAGAGGTGGGCAGAGCCATGGAGAAGAGCAGCAGGTGACACCCAGGTGGAGACACCCTGAGTAGCCTGGGAAGAGGGCTGCTGCGGGGGCTGGTGGAAGAAAACACAGGCATTAGGGCCCTGTGATGTGGGGCTTTATGTCTGGGTTGGCCCGTTCCTAGTTCTATGACCTTGGTCACTTTAGTTAGTCTCTTTGGGCAGTCTCTTCACTGGCCCAGTGCTGCCTGGATTGTCCTATGAGGAGGGTCTGCAATGGGTCTGTCTGTGGTTGGCATTTCCTGTGGTATTGGGGGGTGGGGCTGAGCCATAGGAAGGGAGCAGAGGAAGCAGAGAGACCACTGAAGATGGGGCGAGGGGAGTGTACTCTAATCATGGGAGCAAGGCCAAGCCTTACTGCCAGACTGGCAGATGAAGGGCCACTAGTCCTGGATGAAGAGCTGGTCCACAGCAGAAAGAAGCAGCCCACAGAAAACCACCAGCTGAGGGTTTGGTGTCAGTGCCATGGCATAAGGCTGGTCCTGCCTGAGATCAGGCGATGTCCAAAGGCTGAGGCAGAGCTCAGCCTGAGAATGGGGGGCCATAGGCACCTCCAAGGAGAAGAGAGACCAAGACAGGGGTTGCCAGCCCATTGTAGAACAGGTGGTGGGCAGAAGTCCCATGAGACAGGCCACCAATGTCTCTTTCCTACTAATGTGGCCAAAGGAGCTACTTCATAAGTTTGGCTCACTGTGATCGCTTGTAGAGTATTCTCAGGGAATTGATGCCAAGCACTAGTCTCCCAAGGCTATAAAAAGGCTCTCTCTGGTTTCTGTCTCTTTCCTTTACCTCCCATTCACTTTTCAACCCACTGTGATGGAAGTCCTTTCTTTTCTTTCTTTCTTTCTTTTTTTTTTTTGCTTAAATTCTTTTATTGGTACATTTTAGGTATATAATACGTTTACATTTATCATTGGGTACTTGTACCTGTGCATGATGTGTCTTGGTTCTTACTTTTTTCCCATTCCCTGCCCTCCCTTCACCATCTCCACCCTTCACTATTTACAAAAACTTTGTTTCTATTTTTTCTTTTTCTCATAATTTTTCCTTTCCCTTCTTTCCTTTCCCCTTCCCTTCCCACTTCCCCTACCTCTTTGGACCTTTTCTTCCTATTTCAAATTATCAGTTATTCATTTTAAGCATTTTAATCCTTATTTACACTTTCAGTTTCTAACACCAGAGAAAATATTTGGTATTTACACATGTGCATCCTATTTATTTCACTTACGAGTATGGCCTCAATATGCATCCATTTAGCTATAAGTATCTCTAGTTTCTCAGTCTTTATGGATTTTTTATTTTTTAATAAAAAAACCACATCTTCTTTATCCACTTTCAAGTTGATGGGCACTTGGGCTATTTCCAAGTTTTAGCTATTACAAACTGTGCCACTATAAACATGGGTGCACATATATCACTGTGGTATGATTCTTTTAATTCTTTGGGGAAGATACCCAGCAGGGGAATAGCTGGGTCAAATGGGGCCCCTAGTCCTAGTTTTTTGAGATATCTCCATACTGATTTCCACAGTGGTTACACACACCAGTCTGCACTTCCACGAACAATGGAGAAGGTTTCCTTTCTCCCCACAACCCCGCCAGCGTTTGTCATTGGTTGATTTCTTGATAGCAGCCATTCTTTGTGGGGTGTGGTGGAATCTCAGTGTTGTTTTCATCTGCATCTCTCAAAGGACCAGTGATGTTGAACATTTTTTCATATGTTTATTTGCTGCTTTTACTTCTTTGTCTGAGAAATGTCTGTTCATTTCAGAAGCCCATTTTTGAATTGGGTTTTTAAATTTGGGGACTCTGATTTTTTTCAGTTCTTTATGTATTCTAGATAGTAGTCCTTTGTCTGAGATACAGCTGCTAAATTTTCTCCCCCACATTATAGGCTGTCTTTTAGCTCTGTTGGTGGTTTCTCTTGCAGTGTAGAGGCTTTTTAATAAGATGAGATCACAGTTCTTGATTCTTTTTTTTTAAATTAAATTCTTTTATTGGTACATTTTAGGTATACAACACAATTACATTTTTCATTGGGAATTGTACCTTTACATGATGCATCTTGGTTCTTATTTTTTCCCCATTCCTAGCCCTCCGTTCACCCCCTCCACCCTTCCCTATTTACAAAGACTTTATTTCCATCTTTTCCATTTCTCAGCATTTTTCCTTTCCCTTCTTTCCTTTCCCCTGCCCCTCCCACTACCCCTACCCCTTTGGACCTTTTCTTCCTATTTTACATTATCGATTATTCATTCTAATCATTGGTACATTTTAGGTATACAATATAATGACATTCATCATTGGAAATTTGCACCTTTACATAGTCTCTCTTGGTTCTTATTTTTCACCCTTGCCCAGCTCTCCCTTCAACCCCTCCAGTCCTCGGTATTTACAAAGATTTTGTTCCTATTTTTCCATTTTCTCATATTAGTCGCATTCCCTTCTATCCTTTCCCCTAGCCCTCCCACTTCCTTCCCCTTTGCCCCTTTTCTTCCTATTTCACATTACCTATTATACATTTAGTCCTTATTTACACTTTCAGTTTCTCACACCAGAGAAACTATTCGGTATTTATACATGTGTGTCCTGTTTATTTCACTTAAGAGTATTGCCTCAATGTGCATCCACTTAGCTATAAATGTCTCTAATTTCTCATTTTTTATGGCTGAGTGGTACTCCATTTTATTTTTAAAAACCACATTTTCTTGATCCAGTCTCCAGTTGATGGGCATTTGGGCTGTTTCCAAGTTTTAGCTATTACAAACTATGCTGCTATGAACATGGGCGCACATATATCACTGTGGTATGATTCTTTTAATTCTTTGGGGAAGATCCCCAGCAGTGGAATAGCGGGGTCAAATGGGACTTCCAGTGCTAGTTCTTTGAGGTATCTCCATACTGATTTCCACAGTGGTTGCACCAGTCTACACTCCCACTAGCAGTGGAGCAGGGTTCCTCTTTCCCCACAGCCCTGCCAGCATTTGTTATTGGTTGATTTCATGATAGCAGCCATTCTTTCTGGAGTGAAGTTCCCCTGCTACTGAAGATTTGTTCATAAAGTCTTCCTATGCCAATGTCTTCAAGGGTTTTACCTAACTTATCTTCCAGCAAGTTTAGTGTTTCTGTTTTTATATTTAGATCTTTAATTCACTTTGATCTTAGTTTAGTGCATGGTTAGATATGGGTCTAGTTTTAATCTTTGGCAGGTTGAAATCCAGTTTTTCCAGTACCATTTTTTAGATAGGCTATCTTTCCTCCAGTGAAGATGGTTGGCTCCTTTGTCAAAGATGAGGTGGCTGAGTACGTCTGGAGTTGTTTCTGCATTTTTTAATCTATTCCACTGATCCTCTTTGTCAGTACCATGCTATTTTTATCACAGTAGCTTTGTAGTATAGTTTCAAGTTGGGGATTGTGATACCCCCTGCCATGTCTCTGTTGCCTAGAAGTGCTTTTGCTCTTCTAGATCTCTTCTGGTTCCAAATGAATTTTTGGATTGTTTTCTCTAGTTCTGTGAAGTATATTGTTGGAATATCAATTGACATTGCATTAAATCTATATAGCAGTTTTGGAAGTATGGCCATTTTCACTATATTTGTTCTTCCTACCCAGGAACAAGGGATATCTTTCCATTTTCTTATATCCTCTTTGATCTCTTTTTTCAAAGTGCTGTAGTTTTCAGTGTAGAGGTCTTTTGCTTCCTTTGTTAGATTGATTCCTAGATATTTCATTTTTTTGGATGCTATTGTGAAAGGGATTGTTTCCCTAATCCTCTCCTAGTGAGTCTGTTATTTGTGTACAAGATGGCTGTTGTTTTTTGAGTGTTAACCTTGTATCCAGCTACTCTACTGAATCTGTCAATTAAGTTAGAAGTCTTTTGGCAGAGTTCTTTTGGTTCTTCTATGTAAAGTATCATATCATCAGCAAATAGTGACAGTTCAACTTCTTCCTTTCCTATCTTTATTCCTTTTATTTCTTTCTCTTTTCTAATTGCTGTGGCTAATATTTCCAGAACTATATTGAACAGGAGTGGTGATAGTGGGCATCCTTGTCTTCTTCCTGATTTTGGTGTGAAAGTTTTCAGTTTTTGACCATTTAGTATGATGTTGGCTGTTGGTTTTTCATAGATAGCCTTAATCAGGTTGAGTTAAAAACCTTGTATTCCAATTTTCTGTAGGGTTTTTATCACGAATGGGTATTGGATTTTGTCAAATGCTTTTTCTGCATCTATTGAGATCATTTGGTTTTTATCTTTGACTCTTAATATAGTGTATTACATTTATTGATTTATGTATGTTGAACCATCCTTGCATCCCTGGGATAAATCTGACATGGTCAGGGTATATGATTTTCTTGATGACCCTTTGTATTCTTTTTGCCAGTATCTTGTTGAGGATTTTTGCATCTATGTTCATGAGGGAGATTGGCCTGTAGTTCTCTTTTTTGGTTGGGTCTTTCCCTGGTTTTGGAATCAAAGTAACACTTGCTTCCAGGAATGAATTTGGAAGTATTGCTTTCCTTTCAATTTCATTGATGAATTTAAAGAGCAGTGGTAATAGTTATTCTTTAAATGTCTTGTAGAATTCAGCAGTGAAGCCATCAGGACCTGGGCTTTTCTTTGTTGATAAATTTTTAATTACATTTTCACTTTCACTCAGTGTAATTGGGGTGTTTAGAATTTCTATATCTTCTTCATTTAACTTTGGCAATTTGTATGTATGTAGAAATTTGTCTGTTTCTTCTGTGTTTTCCATTTTATTAGAGTACAGGTTCTTGAAGTAGGTATTGATGGTCCTCTGGATTTCTTCTGGATCTGTTGTGACTTCACCTTTTTCATTCCTAAATGCATGTATTTGAACCTTTTCTTTCCTTTTTTTGATAAGGTTGGCTAAGGGTTTATCAACTTTATTTATTCTTTCAAAAAACCAACTCTTCAATTTGTTGATTTTTTGTATCATTCTCTTAGTCTCCATTGCATTGATTTCTGCTCTGATCTTTATAATTTCCTCCCTTGTATGAGCTTTGGTTTGTCTTGCTCTTCTTTTTCTAGGAGCTTAAGATTCAGCATTAGTTTGTTTATTTGAGCACTCTCTGTTTTCCTAATATGGGAATTCACTGCTATGAATTTCTCTCATAGAACTGCTTTCATTGTGTCCCATAGATTCCTGTATGTTGTATTGATATTATCATTTACTTGTATAAACTGTGTAATTTCTTCTTTAATTTACTCTGTGACCCATTGGTTGTTCAGGAGAGTGTTATTCAATTTCCATGAGTTTGTGGGGGGTTTTGCGGTTTCTTATGCTATTGATCTCCAATTTTATTGCACTATGGTCTGATAATATACAGGGGGTAACTTGAATTCTTTTGCATTTACTTAAACATGCCCTATGAGCTAGCATGTGGTCCATTTTGGAGAATGACCTGTGTGCAGCCAAAAAGAATGTATATTCTGATTTTGTGGGAGTGGAATGCTCTGTAAATATCTATTAAGACCATTTGTTCAATAGCTTGGTTCAGTTCTATAATTTCATTGTTGATTTTTTTTCCAGGTGATCTGTCTGTTTGTGACAGTAGGACATTGTGGTCCCCCACTACAATTATATTGGTGTTTATATGGTTTTTCATGTCCATTAATATTTGTTTTGTATAATTGGGGGCATTCATATTTGGTGCATATATATTTATGATTCATATTTGGTGCATATATATTTATAATTGTCATCTCTTCCTCTTGGACTGTTCCCTTCACAAGGATGGAGTGACTATGTTTGTCTCTCTTAATTAGTTTTAGTTTGAAATCTACTTTGTCTGCAAGTAAGATTGCTACCCTTGCTTTTTTATGAGTTCCTGTTGCATGGAGAACTGTTTTCCATCCTTTTACTTTCAGTCTACGAATTTCTTTTTGAGTTAGGTGTGTTTCTTGTATACAGCATATTGTTGGATTTTGCTTCTTAATCCATTCTGCCAGTCTATTTCTTTTGATTTGTGAATTGAGGCCATTAACATTGATGGTTATAATTGATAACTATTGACTCATCCTTGTCATAATGTTTTACAGTAGTTGGCTCTTTTATTTTTTATTTTTCCCCCTTTCCCTTTAGTTTCTTGCCTTGCCTGGTCGCTTCGCTCTGTTGGGCCTCATGGAGTTGTTACCTTCTTTGTCTTTTTCTAGGATATTGTTTAGAATTGTTTGGAGTGCTGGTTTGGTATTCACAAAGTTTCTCAGGTGTTCTTTGTCATGGAAGTATCTTATTTCCCCATCAATTCTGAAAGATAGTTTTGCAGGATACATCAGTCTAGGTTGGATGTTGTTTTCTTTTAGGGCTTGAAATACCTCACTCCAGGCTCTCCTTGACTTGAGGGTTTGTGTTGAAAAGTCTGCTGTGATTCTGATGGGCTTTCCTTTGCATGTGACTTGTTTCTTTTCTGTAACTGCTTGTAGGATTTTGTTCTTCTGTTGGGTTTCCAGAATCTTGATTATTATATGTCTAGGTGTAGATTTTTTTTGATCATAGCTAGTTGGAGTCCTACATGCCTCACTTATCTATATGTCAAATTCTTTTGCTCAGTTTGGGAAGTTTTCTGTCATTAATTCTGTCAACAGGTTTTTTATGTCATTTGTACTTTCTCCTGTTTTTTTGTGGACTCCTACCAGTCTTATATTATTCTTCTTTGCATCATGTAGGAGCTGTTGGATTGATTTCTCATAGTCCCTTACTATTTTTAAGAGATCTGTCTTTTCATGGTCACTGACTGCCATCCTGTCTTCTATATATGATGTCCTATCTTCAGATTGGCTCAGTCTGCTGTGTATACTTTCGATAGAGTTTTTCATCTCTTGGATATCTGTTTGAATCTGTTTCATGAATTCCGTTTCTCTCCTATGTTGGGTGTTCATAGTTTCCATTTCTTTCCTATGCTGGGCATTCATGGCTTCCATCATGGTCCTGAACTTAACTATTTTTTTTATCTGTTTCTGTTCTAGAGTCTCTAATCATGTCTTTCATTCTGCTCACCATCTCTGTAGTTACCTGGGAAATTATTTCTGTTTTGAATTTTTCTAGTGCCTCATTCATCTGTTTTGTTACTTCCTGTGCTATCCATTCAGGGTGTCCAGGTGGTTGACTATCAGACTTTTCCACCTCGTTTCCCCCAGAATTTCCTTTTTGGTGGGGTGGAAGTCTAAGTTTGTGCCTTGCTTAAATGTCTTCTCATTTGTGTTTTTGGTATTATCCTTGGTTTAATTCCTGGGTTGATACTTCAAAATTGCTTACTGTAAGTATCTTTGTTGCTTGTATTTAGAACCTTAATGGAATGATTGCTTCTCAGAGGTGTCTTCCAGATATAGCTGGTCTTTAGATTTTGAGTCTCTAATGACTTTGTGGCTATCTCATTTTCATTATACCAGGAAGGACAACTGATCAATCACAACACCTTAGCCCCAGTGATACAATCAGCAATACCATAGCATCAAGCACAGCTTAGAAAATGACAATTTGCGGTAGTTATTAATCTATCACCTTTAACTGTATGAATTAAATCAAAGTCGAGGACCAGCCCAACACATGTTTACAGGGAATAAACTCTTCAATATAGCAACTTTACCCTTCAGGATGGGGAATTAGAAGGAGTTGGGGAGGGAGAGTTAGATAAATAGAAGGATAGGGAAAGGTTAGCTGTGAGGCTAGAGGATACAGGAAGATCATGCAAACTCTAAGAAATTTGAAGACAAGAGGAAAAGACAGAATGAAAGAACAAAGACGAGAACAGAACAGCAATAGGGAGGCTAGAAACTGTATTTACTTTCCTTTAAAACTAATGACAATCAAGAGAAGGAAAAAAAGAAGAAAAGAAAAATAAAGAAGAAATCTGAATTAGGGCCAGAATAGGAACAAAAACGGAGATGAAGAACAAATTGGGACAGAGAGAAAATGAGTGAGAGAAAGAAAAGAGATAAGAAAGAAAAAAAAGGAGAGACAAAAATTTGAAAGGAGTAGAAAAAAATAAAAATTAAAAATTAAAAATAAGAGCAAAATTTTTTTTTTTGAAAATAACAAATAAAAATAAAAATGAAGGGACTCCTTCAGGGTATGTCTCTGTTGTCACAGTAGACAACATGGATAGCAGTGTGCAGATATAAATAAGTCAATGAGTCTCAGGAAGCCAGTAGCAGACCCTTGAGATTCAGGCAGATTTCTGGCTGTAAGTCCCAAGTTGAGCTCCCTGTCCTCCTGCTGGGTTGTACTCTGCAAGGTTCTACTGCAGATTCCAGCTGTCCTTCCTCTGAAGATAGTCCAGGTTCTGATGGGAGGTGATGATCCCTCCAACTTACCAAGTACAGTGGTCTGTTGTGCCTTTATTGCAGAGATTCTCTTCACTTTTCCAGTGGTCTTCAGGTTTCATCAAGAGCCTGAGAGAAACTTTCTTTCTGTTGTTCAATTCTGCTGTATCTTCTGGAGCTCAAGACAATGGCCTTTGTGACCCCCTGTGCCTCTGTAGTGTGGAACCACATAGTGGCACAGCCAGGAGGCCAGAGGCGGGATGAGAGGTGGGGGGAACTGCAGGTGACAGTGCAGCTAAGCTGGTCACTGGGGGGCGGGGCGCAGGGATGGAGAGGGGCTCCACGTGGCCGAGGTCCTCACCGTCCACCAGCTGGTTGCTGGGGTTGAAGTCTTTTCTTGGATCTACTGAACTGGGGCTGGACAAGCAATAGATACTTTTCAGTGTTTATGATATTTGGTCTCTTGAAGGTCACTTGCATTTGTTATCTCTGATGTGGCCTTCTTGACACTATTTTCTTGTTGCTCCCACCTGCATTTCTGAAGTTCATCTCAGTTGTACACACTGAATTTTTTTGGTAATTCTAGGGATCAAATCCAGGGTCTCACATATATGAGGCAAGAGATCCACCACTAAGCCACAGCCCAATTCCTGACTTCTTTTTCCAGCTTCTCCTTCAACACTGGGGTTCTTCTCCCTTTTTCTTCTTCATTAACAACATCTTTTGTTGTGTGGACTTTGTCTTTGTTTCTCCCTCTCATCCTGTCTCCCTCTGTGTGAGGCTTTCATTCTGTAGATAATCCTTCTTCCTGGGTCCACGTGTCAACCCCAGAGGAGATTTTTTTGGGTCAAGTGCCCATGCCTGGACTGATGACTATGCAAGGGGACTCAGTGTCATTATGTCATGTCTTTCTGGGGAGTTGTAGGGAGACCTCATGACCAGCATCCCAACTAGACCACTTGTGATGCTGCCACATAGGGTACAGCAATATGTCCACCATGCCACTCGATCTCATCTGGATCTATGGCTCTAACTATTGGCAACCTGATACCCATAATTGGACTCCCCTACCTTGATATCTGCTTTGAACTCAAGAGCAGTGTACCTACTTGCCTATTGGGTATCTGTCTCCATCTGGGTGTCCTCAAGCACCTCAAATAAAACCTTTTCAAGATAGACCAATTATGCATCCCTGAAAATCCTTCTCTCCCTTTTGGATTTACGATCTCAGTAAACAGCAGAATTTTCCACTTAGTTTGCCCAGACAAACACCCAAGAGTCATTCTCAATTCCACCTCTCCCTCAGCTCACCCCAACACTGCCAACTCCTATCAAGTGAACCTTGTAAACAGTCCTATGAGTCTCCTTCCATTCCTTCTGCCCCTGTGTCCTCTCTGCCTTTCTGACCTTCTCCCTTCCTGTGGGATACAAGAGCCTCCAAACACCAATCAGCTTCCTGCTTCTCTCTGCACTGGCCCTCCTAAGAGTGTGCTTTATAAAACACAGGTCTTATCTGCATCACCATCCTAATGAAACCTTTGGAATCTCCTTCCCGTGACCTAAAAGACCCCAATGTACTTACTAGGGGGCACCTGGGCTCCTCAGGGATTTCTTTTCCCAAATGAAATCAGGATGACATGGAGGACCTCACACATCCCTATCCCACCTGTGTGGCCCTTTGGAATCTGTTGATTCTTAGACTCCAGAGTTCTTATTTGGGAAGTAATACTTATAGAATGCTTTAGGATTTCTCAAGAACACACACATATACCTTTATTTAAACTTTGAGTGTCATAATCAGTGTGAAGCTGATTTTCAGCCCTATTTTAGAGACCAAGAAACAGAGACTAATCTTAAACTGTGCTGGGAAGTTCATGATGTGAAGTTCGGCACAGGATCACATGCATACTACACATTATCTGTGCCCAGATATGATGCCAGTGTGTATCACATGAAACATTCCAGATGCTCTGAAAAGATAGCACAGGATCCCAGGGCCATGGGATGGGGTGCACTTTTAGGATTTGTCCACTCCTGTCCTTCAGTCCACTCAGTCTGCTCATACATTTTCATGCCTCCTGTCATGTGTGAAATGAAATTTTGGGAACTACCCTTTGCTAAGCATATGTATTTGTGATTTGTAGGACTGGGCCATGAATGCTGAGTACTGTCTTTACAATGAGATGTAGATTTTCCATTTAAAGTCAAGTCCTTCATTTTGAAATGCTGAATAGGATGTACTTTTAAAAAGAATTCCAGATGGTTAAATTAGGAGACTAAGAATAAAAAGAGACCAGCCCAAGATTGCTCCCAAGACTTTTAATTTGGTTGTGAATGAAATGCATTTCCCTCTATTTCAAGTGTGTTACCTCCCATTCCTTATTCCCCAAATCATCCCAAATCATGACAAAAAGCCCTTGGGCCTCTGTGTGCCCAGCCCTGCTTGACACCCCGCCCCCCATCTGTTTCTTTTGCCAATTCAGACAAAGATGCAGTTTATAGAATAAGAGGAGGTGTAACAAGATGCTTTCCTATACAGTGTCTTTTGGAGGGAGACTGTCAGGTTGTGGCAGCTGAGAGAGAGAGCCTTGGGCTTTCTCGGCAGGGTCCTCTATGGAAGACTTTCTCAGTGTTTCCTAGGTGCAGGGTCTGGTGGGTGGGGATCTGTGGCTGAGCCCAGAGGTGGGGCCTGGTGATTTCTTCCAGGAAAGGTGAAATGCTCCCAGTGATTGTCAGAAATCATCCTGTTACCTGAGGCTCTAGGGGCTCAGTCTTCCTCTGGGCTCTGGGGCGGGGGGGGGGGGCAGAGCTGTGGAGAGGGAGAATGGGAGGGAGATGGAGGTTCCTCTCTGTCCATGATTCAAGTCCCAGGGGCTCTTTACAAAGTCTTCAGAGGGTTGAGTGGCTCAGGCACTCCCAAAACTGAAGAGGGGCGCTGGGGACTAGGGAGTTGGCCTCCATACCTGAGGTCACTTTTTAAGCCAACAGACTGGGTTCTATCCTGTGTTGTGGCCATGAGTCACAGCCAGCCAACCCAGGAGCCAGATAATTGGACCATGGAAACCTTTCAGTTTTAGCAGCTGTTGGACTTTTGCTAGAATCCAAACCCTGACACTGAGGAGGTGTAACCTCCCAGCACCAAGTGTCACCAGTGGAAAGGCCCAGGGGCCCCAGGCTTCCTTGAAGTCCTTTGCAAAGTACAGCTTGCTCCCTGTCTCCTGTGTGTACCCCAGGCAGCTGTCCTCTCAGAGCAGCCACATGGCTGGTTTCTCCTTCAGCTAGCCACCCTGCCAAGCATGCAGGCACCTGAGCTTGTCCTACCAGGCCAGGGCTCGTCTGCTGGCCAGTTTAGGCTCCATCTAAGTTCAGACAGGAGGTTTCCCTGTTGGGTTCAAGGCTGTGCCCTTCACTATCTGACCAGTGCTTGCCTCAGAGGACACCCTGGATGAGCATTTATTGAGTGAGTGAATGAATGAAGAAAAATAATATTTGGAAGGATGGGAATCACAAGCATTCACAAGCTTCATTCACAAGCAGGGTAGTGAGACCGGGGTGTGTGAAGCCAAAGTCTGCCTTCAGGTGATCCTATTAAGCCTTAAATATGTCCAAAGCTAGCAGGAGGGAGGGAGCTGGACCATGACAAGGACTACAGAAATTCCACGGTAGATGCCAAAATCTTTGCAAGGCAAGTGCAATGTTCAAATCTTTCCACTTGTTCTGTGGTCAAACACTGAAGGGAATGAACAGAGACTAGACTCAGGAGGAAGATAATAAAATAATGTAGCATTTATTTATTATTTATTATTTATTATTTATGTACCAGGCAATGTTTTAAGTGCATTCTGTGTGTTACTTCACTTACTCCTTATGAAAACCAGGAGAGTCTCCATCCTGTCATTGTCCCACTTTGCTGACATGGAACTGGAGATGTGGGCGGGGGAAACCACTTGTCTGAGAGTCACTATGATCAGCCTGGCTTGAACCTGGTCCCTCCTGGGTTCTGGCCCCAGTTATACCAACAGTTACTATGGACACAAGATCTTTCTTCAGCCTCCAAGTTGAGGTTCTTAACCTTCTCTACCGAAGGTGCTTTCTTTGGAGGAGTTCTTGGGTTTGGCACAATCAGTGGAAATAACTAATGCTGGTCTTGAAGATGGCTGAGTTGAAACTGCTCTCAATGTGGGAGCCCCCAGCCCTGTCAGCATTTGCTGACATGATTAGTTTCAAAGCACTCCTGATTCACAGGGTCTCAGACTTGGGTCCCTCAGAGACCTCTCCCCTCTACCCTTCATGGTGCTGATGGGAAACTGAGGGAAGGGACCCTGGGTGTCCCCAGCTACCCTTTTGAGCACTGGAGGGGAGCATAGCATGGAGACTGAGTCCAGCCCTGCTCCATCATTGGTCACATGTGTGACTTTGGACAAATCTCCTCACTCCGCTTAGCTTCAGTTTCCTGTAACACAGAAACAGTTTATCTCAGACATTATTCATGTGCCGAGTACCAAGGTCAACACAGCATAAAAAGCCTTAAAGACCTGGACTTTTGCTACTGTCACCCCCCCCCCCCCCCGCCATGTCCTTGGCACAATTGATGTCACCTGGTGGTCACAATGTGGTCAATACAGGGCATGCCATGCAGGCTGATGGGAAGGAGCAGGTGGGACACATGCACACTAAAAGGCTTTCTGTGTGTATTTGAGATTCAGATTCCATGTGACAAGCTGTGTTTTATTTTCTGTATCTCTTGACCCTATGGCACATGCATCAACATTAAAAGTTGGCCACACTGGACAGCACCTGTCTTCTCGTCCTCTCTGTACCCAATGTGGTCCTCATAGTAGGGCAATTTGCTAAGGTCAGCTCTCAGAAGGGAAAGTCAGACTCTTGGCCCTGTGATGGACACAGCTGTGGGACTGGTAAGTGATGCAGGAATGGAAGCGAAAGGCTGGAAAATTTAATTTCTTACTTGAGATTTTGTAGGATTCTTGTGTGGAGACTCTAGCAGCATTGGTCCCTAAGTGTGTAATGAGCAGAACGCTCCTGCTGACCGGCAAAGGATGGGCTACATGAAGAAGAAGCGACACTTTGGCCAGGCAATGGTTGCCCATGACCTGCAGGCCAAGGTGGTACCTCCTGCTTCTCACACAAGTTTTGTTAGAACAGTGCCATCATGTCTTTATGGCTGATCTGCGCTTCCTTCTCACTGCAGTGGCAGAGCCGAGTAATTATAACACAGGTCATGTGGCTCTGAAAGCCTAAAATACTTATTTGTCCCTTTATAGAAAAAGGGTGTCCATGCCTATTTTTAGTCCCTGGATCTTAGTGGTTATTAGTATTGTGGCATGACCAGCCTCTCCTGACTGCTTTACTTATGTTTAGAGCTGGTGATTTAATATGTAGAAAATATAGGGTGACTGTTTTCGTTACATTTATTACTGGGATTACTGTGTATCATTTGTTTACCAGTCATAATTTTCTTTTGTCTGCTTGTGTCCTTGACCATTTTATCATTAGGATTTAGTGATCTCATGGATTTGATTTTGTTCTCAAAGGAGAGTATGTTAATCTTTTGTAGTACACATTTGCTTTGTTCTATCAAGTCTTAGTTGAGAAAAGAGATAGTCCTTTCCCTGCACAAGCTTAATATTTAATTGTATCTGCAGTAGTATTTGATTTTTAAAACATATTTTAATCTACCAGGAAATTGTTTTAATGCAAGGAGTAATATACAAGACTGAGGTGAATCTTTTTTCCCTCAAATTGTTAAATAATTTTCCAACACCACTTTTTAATAAGCCTCCCTTTCCCCATAGTTTAATATTTCTCTTATAATTTGATAATATTTTTCTGTGTGGAATGGTGTCCTTTTTCTATTGCATTGATTATCTTATATATTCTTACAAAAATGCTTTTGCTATAGTGTTAGGTGAAAAAGCAAAGTACAAAGTTTATGTCTATATATGTATATGCACCATAAAATAGACTCAGAAAAAACTAAAATGTTATTAATTATAGCGTTTGTCTGAAACTTTTATAATTTTCTTTGTCTTCCCATTTTCCAGTCACTTTTGAAATCTTCTCATATCCACAATAATGGAAAACTAATTTATTTTACGGGAAAAACAAAAATGGAACCTTGGTCTTCTAATTTCTTTGCCTGTTACATGTTCTGCTATCTTGAGAGGTCTTGCTGTGGTTCTAAAATACTTCTTTGCTTTTTAATTTCTATGAGATTCATTTGGTGGCACGCACAGCTGTCTGTCCACAGCTGCAGTCTGTGACCTCCTTGTTACTCTGACAGAGCTTCTGCCCCTTGGCAGCTCAGGTCGATGTGGGCAAGGGCTCTGGCTTGAAAGGAGGCTGTGCAGGTGGCTGGTTGTAGATTTGAACCCCAGCCTGGCATCTCCTTTTTCTACCTGCAGGATTCCAGGCATCTGCCTGCTGGCCCAGACCACCACCTCTCAGAAGTCCAACCTGCCTTCTTTCCAGTGCTTCATAGCCTCTCAGAGCCTGGGACTCCTCCTCCTCCCTTTGTCCCACATTCCCCTCTCAGCCTGTCCGCTCCACTTCAAGCCTTAATTGTCATGCTCCTGGATCTGGTGGGTCCCCTTTTTCCTTAGAGCCTGCGGGGTTTTACATAAAATACAAAGCTGAGCTCCAGCTCTTGGCTGAAGATCCCAGTGGCCGATTTCATTATCCTGACATCTGCTCAGTATTCATATTTCATCTTCCTGGCCATCTTCTAGAGAGTAGGAGCCAATAATGCTAAGGGCTTCTCTTTACTGAATGCTTTTTATGTTCAAGGGACTGTGCTAAGCGCTTCATACACATGAGCATATGCATTTCTCATAGCTCAGTGAGGATGATATTATTACTGTCTCCATTTTACAGCTGAGGAAATGGCAGCACAGAGTGATGAAGTGAGTTGTCTAAGGCCCCATGGGTAATCCTGGGTGAGCAGCCCTGTGTACATCACATTTGGTGTATCTGATGCTAGAGTCCACACCCTCAGCCACTGGCCATGTTTGTTCTCATTCTTCTTGATTTGACTGACTGCGCCTACCTTGAGCTGGCCCAGAATCCGTTGGAATCCCCAGCCATGAGGCCAGCACTCTGTCCAGGTCACTCTTGCTGGGCATGAGGAAAAAGAAGGCAGGAAGGTGGGGCTAGAGGCCCCCTGGTGTGGATGGGTGTGTGGCAGGACACACCCTGGAAGTTGGGCTGCCATAGCCACAGCCAGAGAGTGCCCCACTTCTGTACCTTCTTTGTCATTGCCAAGTCTGGCTCAGTCTGGATGTGGGCTGTGGTCTTCCTAGATTTTCTGCAATGTACCCTGCCCCTCTCTCTATGGAGGGGGCGGCATCCCAGGGCTCTTTTCTGGGTATTTCCTGGTCATATGGGGGCCACTCCTGCCTCCTTACCAATTCTGTGGACCATGCATGGTTGAGCCTGGTCTGTGGGTCCTCATGTGTACTGAGAGGACCAGGTGTCTGGGATTGTGCCAGGTGGCATGAAGGTACACGAGGATAGCTGCTTGCTGAGAAAGACCAGAAGCCAGGAGCACAGCATCTGTTACATCACCCCCATTCTCTAGGTTTAGCTGCAGGCTCAGCTCAGAGTGAGAGCAGTAGGACCAGTGCTGAGGCCAGGTCTGCAGGACAGGAGACCCCAGGGTGTGTCTTCTCCCAACCCTACTTTTGGTGAAGTCACCCTGTGGGTTGACGCGGACCGTGGTGGCAGGATTCACATCATGGCTACACTCCTTCTCTTTCCTCAGAGAGCTACCTGTGGACTACTTTCTAGAACAACACTGAATAAAAGTGACTCACTGTTCCCCAACACTGTTTTTTTCTTTTTACTTTTCTAAGTCTTTGTACTCCTACATAACTTTTAAATTTCAATATCCAATTCTTCATTTATAGCAAGTATACATAGACCTGAATTTTTATATATACCTCACGTTTTCTAATCCTGCTAAATTCAAATACAAGTTCTAGGGGCTCCTAGAGATTTCTTAGTATTTTCTCTGTAGATGATCATTTCATCTACATATAAAGATTTTACTTCTACCTTACCAATCCTATCCTAATTGTGTCATTTTATTGCCAGACTATTTTGATTTGGGCCTAGGTTTCAAAGTTTAATGGACAGATGAAGAGTAGGCATATCTGCCCTTGTTTCCCACCTTAGGGAGAAAGCATTGTATCTTCTCCATTCATATAAGGAGTTTTTGCTGGAAGTACGGAGTACATGGCTTTGATCTGTTAAGAAGGTTCTGTTCTACTTCTAGTCTACTGATAGCTTTTACCATGAACAGCTGTAGAATTTAGTCCGATACTTTTTCTCCCACTACTGGCAGGATCATATGACTTTTTCCTTTCCTCTGTTAAAATGATGACTTTTGGGGGTGGATCTTCCGATGCTGAACCACCACTGCCATCCCTATAATAAAACCACTTTCTACATACTGCCAGATCTGATTTCTAATAGTTTGTTTTATTAAACAAATTTCTATCTATGTTCATAATTTTTTCTTCTATTATCTTTATCCAGTTTTAGGATTAGTACAATGTTGATTTCCTAAAATGAGGGGAGAAGTGTTCTTTCTTTTTTCTGCTTTAAATGTTTGATATAATTTGTCAGTTAAAATGTATATGAGCCTGTTGTTGTCATATAGGTAGGTTTGCAAGCTAGGAATATACTTTCTTTAATAGGTGCTATTCAAATTTTATATTTCTCCAGAGTTAGTTTTATTAATTTGTCTTCCAAGATACTTCTTAGAAGTTGTCAAATTTATTTCAAAAAAGATTTTTGCAATATGCTTTCTATATCCTTTTAAATTCTATAAAATCTGTGGTAATGTCTCCTGGATCTTGTTATTGTAATTTTTAAAATGTATAATTGATATTATGTAATAGGAAGAAAAGGTCTAAAGGAGCAGGGGAAGGGGGAGGGGAAGGGGAAAGGAAAGAAGGGAAAAGAAAAAATGTGAGAAAAGGAAAAAAATGGAAACAAAGTCCTTGCAAATAGGGAAGGGTGGGCAGGGGAAGGGGAAAAAAATAAGAACCAAGATACTCATGTAATGGTACAAGATCCCAATGATGAATGTAATTGTATTGTATACCTAAAATGTACCAATAAACTTAATGGGAAAAGAAAGTGTCTCATGAAGTGTTCAGGCAGGCTAGGTCTATATTCTGGCCATATCACTTCTCTGAGCCTCAGTTTCCACATCAGCAAAGTGAGGATGTTAGCATCAACATGACAGAGTTTGCTGGAAAATGAAATGAGTAAGGCATATGGTGCTTAGTGGAGAGTGATTGTTCTGAGCAGACCACAACTGATGGTGATGATTACAATGAATAACTGTAGGGAGTTGGGAAGGAAAGTGACAGCCAAGGAAATGCCTCTAAAGGCCAACTGAACAACATCCTTAACTCCACATAACCTGCTGCTGAGTCTCGGCTAGAACAGACAGCACACACGTTCCCAACAGGAAGGAGGGGATGCGCTGCTAGGAGTGGTGGATGCCTGGAGGAGCCTGCTCTGAATGGGCAGGTCCCATGGGGTTAACAGAAAGAAGGGCTCTTAGCAGACATTAATCATTGGCTTCTCAGAGGGAGCCAAATGATCCTTACCAAGGAGGTTGAAACCAGATCAAGACACTAATACTGGCTTTACCACTTGGAAGTTCTGCAAGTTTAAATAAGATACTCAATTTTGCAGACCTTTAGTTTCTTATTTATAAAGTAAGGATAACCTACTTTATGTTGCAAGAATTACAGGTGCTGGTGATTTATAGATGAGAGGTCTTTGCTCCTATAATCTACCTCAGTAGAGGATGGGTTATTACTCCTTAGACTTTTGTGGTCTGATGGTCTGCTCAGTTCTGCTTTAGCCTGTACCTGACACCACTCTTGTCACAGCACTGTCCATAGCTCAGCTGGGTCTCGAGCGTCCAGGGTGGCCTCACTCACTGGCCAGTCACAGTGGCAGAGTGGTTGGGATGCCCCCACCCTTGCAGTGGGTTCTCATCCTCCATCCAGCAAGCTGACTGGGGTTTCCTCACCACATTGATTTCAAGGATCCAACAGCAAAATCAGATCCTGCAAGTTCGGAGTAAGATTCTGTAACATAGTTGTTCAATGTCACTTCTGCCAGTCTTCAATCTGACAGCTCATGGAGCCAGCCCAGGTTCAGGGATAGCCATGTCCTATTGCAGAGGGATAATGATGGGGAAGGGGTTCTCAGAGTCATATCTTGTACTTGTTAACCACATGCAGGTGCTCTGGGCTTCTCCCTTCTCACTACCTCCCGTGGTCCCATCCCAGTGAAGACAGTATTGTATTTAGAGTAAGAAGAATGGAGAGAGAGAGAGCCAGAAAAGTGAGAGGAAATGGCCAAGAGGAGGCAGGATCTTTCTCAGCAATGGGAATGGGTTTCATTGCTTTCTGGGTAGAAATAGAGGGCGAGGGGGTAGAGAGAAGCTTCTAGAAATATAGAAGCTATATGAGAATAGAAAGGAGAAGAAAGAGGATTTAAGGAGTTTCAAGATGCAAATAAAAATTATTTTAAAAATTCTTGTGACTGCTGGATTGTATTTCTTTGAGTGTGACTTTGACTACAGATCAGGTCACACTGGGTCTTGGAATTTATTTCAGTAAAATATTCACCATGCATCTTCAGTACCTATGACATACGGGCACTCAATAAACAATGTGTGCTCTAAAGGCCTTCCTTACTCCTGGCAACAGCCTCCCTATTCCCAAGGCCAGCTATGGGGTCTACTTTAAGGGGCTCAGGCACCTCCTGCTTCACGTTGATTCTCCCCGCATGGTGCAATAGCCCTTTGCAAGACCCAAAGTAAGAAACTGGGGCATTGCTGCTAGACATAAAATTCAGGTATGCCACAAAAAGTAATTCCATTTTTCCTTTTCTCCATGCATCATATAAGACCATAGATCCCGAGAAAACTGTCAAAAATATAACCAGCACTGGCAGGGAGAAAATTCACTGGCATAGATTTCTAGACTGCAGGTCCTTTTCCCATCATCATGGACAGGTGAATTTCCAAAGTCCTTGGTCTCCTATTTCTCTGCTGTCTTGAGAAGGACCCTCCCTTTCATTTTCCTACTTTGATAGTGATGTTTCTAGTCATTTGGGGAAATAGAAGATATACTTTAAAAATCTCCTGAGGTAACACTTTTCTCTTATTTGAAAATGAACATTTTAATCGGGGTTTTTAATGTTACCTGTATTCTTTTCTCTCTATTGCTTTCTTGATGCAGCTCTTTGCTCCCTCATTTAATTTCTATCTTTCAACAAGAATGTAAACCCCATGAAGTTGGGGGCTTTGACTGTTTTCTTTACTACTGAGAAAAATACCTGTCACAAACAGTATTTGTTGAATGAATGAAAGTAAATAAATAAATTTTCCTTCTGATTTTTTTAAACATGGGGACTGTTGCTACCACGAAATATCAAAACATCATAGCCTACCTAGGTTCATTTCTAAAACTTCAGAAACTTAGAAAACAGAAATAAGAGTTAAACATTAAGGTTCTTAATGAAGCATAGTAAAAAGTACAAAATTATCTTCAAGGCTAATTTTAGAGTTGTGAAAGACTATATATGACACTACTGACTTTATTGACGTAGATTGAAAAAAGGAGTCTGTCAGTTGGAGGAGAGTGTGGTCAGTCATAGAAATAATAATTCAAAGACAGCTTGGGTGGTTTCACCCAAGACCAAGGCAGGAAGTTCTGGCTGCTGGGCTTGAGTGGTGCACCCACCCAGGGGCCCCGTTGTGAGCAGCAGTCTCAGGCCATCCCCACTGCATGCCCTAACTCACTTCCTGGATCTTAACTGCTGCTCCCAGAGCTACCTCCCATGGTGACCCACTGGCCTGGTGGGAGGTCTGCTTTCTGGGAGGAAGGGCACTGGCCTTAGGTACCAGAGGCCTCTGAGGCCATAGCGGTTCTACTTGCATCATCAGCTCTTCAGAATCATGTTGTCATCCATCCTTTTCCTCGCTGTGGCTAATCGAGAATGAGACCAGTCTTGGCAAACTGGGGTTATAAGTTTGAGTCTGCACAGGTATGAGCTGGACTTCCGTTCAGGGCGGTGCCCACCACAGATACCCTGCGAAGGCTTCAGAGACACAGCCATCGCAACTTTAGAACCATCTTGACTTTGCCATGGGATACTACTTTTTTGATTCAAGCATCATTAGGAAGAAGTGAGAGGGTTTTTCTAACAGGTATATTGTGTGACATCTGCACATCACGGAAGGCGCACCCTCACCAAAGTAGGCCACCACTACTCCAACCACTGCTCTCACCTTGAATGACCTTCAAGTCTGAGTGTGGTGACACACCTCAAGACTTCAGTTCAGTTCAGTCACTGAGGTTGTACCCTGTGCAGGTGGAGTGCTAGTTCTTGAGGGTTATGGGATCAGCCAGGATTTTCTCAAGACAGCACCCGGCTTGGTTAACCACCCACTCACCCAACTTGGCTCCAAGTCATATTTATTTTTTCTACATTTTGCATCCATAACCCAAGATCAAAATTTTCCACCCTTCAAGACATTTTAATGAATCTCCTTTGGTCTTAAAAGGTAATTTCTTTCTAATAAATTTATTTTTCCACAAATGGCAGCATCATTAAAATAGGTTTATAGCTTGTCTTCATGCAGTAAGAACTTTTAAGGGACATAATAATTCAAATATATAACTCCTAGAATCTTTGTTGAAGACAAGGTTTTCCTCAAAAACTCTTTTTTGTATATTCATTCTTAACTCAATTGCAGGACAGTTTTACTAAGAATGCTAGCTAGCATTTTCCATTCTTACCCATATTCTCGTTTTGGGTACATATGTGAAAAGAGCTTGTTTTATATTTTTCAATTCCCTTTAATATTCAAGAACCATCTTAAAGTTTCTGAAAGGTGAACACAGAGACAATACTTTTAAGAAGAACTTATTCATGGTTCTCAACCCTGGCTGTGCATTAAAATCCCCTGGAGACATTTTAAAAAATGCCTTTCTAGCTTGCACCCCAGAACAATAAATCCAAATCTTTGGCAATGGCTCCTCATTTCATTCCAGTGTGCTGCCAAGGATGTGAACCACTGAATTATAAAACCTTTATAAAAAATTTTATTATCTGTTCTAGGCACTGAAGGGATAGTTAAAAAGCTTTAAAAACTCAGTCACTTCTTTTGATAAATTTTGATTAATTTCCTAAAACTGATAAAATTCTCTATATATGTACATATTTGTGCACATGATGATTTTTTTTTCTTTTTTTGGAGCTAGGGGTTGAATCTAGGCCTTGTGCATGCTAAGCAGGTGCTGTACCACTAAGCTACACCCCCCAGGCCATACTATGATTTCGCAATTATGTATACATTGTGGATCATCTAAATCAAGCCAATTATCATGCACATTACTTCACATACTTAGCATTTATCTGTAGTGAGAACATTTAAATCTATTCTCTGATTTTCTTTTTTTCATTTAAAATGAATAATTGCATAAAACTGGGAAATAAAGGTAGCAGTAAATACAGAAAATAGTGCAATAGTAAGGGGGTGGGCAGGGGCAGGAGCTGGCTGTGGGTGGAGGAGGTAGCATGGTCTGTAGACCCCCAGCTCTGAAGGGGTGGAGAAAAGGTTCCTGGGTCTGGGTCTTGCTGAGCTGGTGGAGCTGCATGCGGAGCTGGCACAAGTTCTGCATGCAGGACTCGAGCATGGGTTGCCATTTGCCCTGCAGCGTTGCTCTCTGCCTCAGTGGGCTTGGGGTGTGACAGCTGGGTCAGAGGACAGTGAGCTGGAGGGTTGGCCTTGGTGTGTATCTCCAGCCAGGAGCTTAGGAGGAGAGAAATGACCCTTCCTCCCATCAGTGGGGTCTGTTGGGTGGAGGTTTATACCCTAGAGGAGCTCAGGACGGAGGCACAACAGAAGGGTTGGCTATCCAGGAAGGCTGGCACCAGAGGATCCCTGAGAGAATGTTGCCTGACCGCCTGCACCAAGCACACCAGACAGACTTCTGTTAGGCTCCTGGCTGATTTTCAGTAGGGGTGGCTGGGCCAGGATAGTTGTGCACTGGGCTTCCTGGTGTTTCTAGGTACCTGGCGGGTGGACCAGGGGGACCTCCCTGGGCTCCTTTGTGTCTTTCCTTCCATGGAGGTCAGACCTTGGAAGACCTTTATTGGGGTCGTTGGTGTGACTGGGTGTCTTATTGCCAGCCCTGGGAAGACCTCCCCTGGGTTCCTTGGTGCCTGTGGGTGCCTTGTGGCCAGCCATGAGGAGATCTCCCTTGGGATCCTTGATGTCTCTGGGATCCTGGTGGCTAGGCCTGGGGACACCTTCCCAGACTACTTCGTATCCATGGGTACCTGGTGCCTGGGCCCAGTGAGACTTGCCCTGGGTCCCTTGATGTCTTTCTGTCCTTGGTAGCTGGGCCTAGGGAGACTTTCTATAGACATCTGAGTTGTTTTAGGTAACTGGTTGTCTGGCTTGAGGTGACCCGTTCTGGGCTCCTTGTTGGCTCTGGACACCAAGTAGCCTTGCCTTTGACCTGGGTTCCTTGGGAGTATTTTGACATTTGATGGCTGGGCCTAGGGAGACCTTCCTGGCTCCTTGGGTGGCTCCAGGCTCCTGGTGGTCATGTCTGGGGAGACCTGGCCTGGGCTACCCTTGACAGCTGGGTTGTATCTGGATGGAGACAGCCATCTTTTTAGTCATTCAGAGATGCTTTCCCTGCTTGAGGTCCTGAGGCTGTGGCCTTGTGAAGTGGGGAAGCAGCTTAGTATGTTTGCTGTTCTTCTCTGCCCAAGTGAGCTTAGGAGCTGGCTGTCACTATATTGTGATGCCTGTTAACAAGGGTTCCAAGTTCTCTTTGGACCTATGACCAAGGAAGTGAGGTCATGACTTGAAGTCCACAAGCTGAGCACCTTCTTCTGATAAGAAGATCCTATGGCCCACACACACAGATGGGGGTGCGGATGCTAGGAGATAACACTGGAGAGAGATGTTGGGACAAGATTATGTGGGGCCATTAGCTATAAGAACCTCTAAAGTTTATTAGAAGACTAACAAAGAACTAGTGATACTGTAAGTAAAGAAAGAAAATGATCAGATTTGTTATTTTAAAATTAAAATAAAATAGCAGTGTCAGATTGGACAGAATAGAGATTGTGGCCAGGAGACCAGTTAGAAAGCCACAGAAATCTGGGTGTGTTGTGATGAATCCCAGCTAGAGAATGGCTGGGCATCCAGGGAGTGGTCCATACTGAGAATGAGGGTATGGGGGGCGGAGAGGGGGGGTGGAGAAGGATGACTTAAGTATCTGGTCATCCTTGGAGCTGATGGAGATGGGGATGGGATGACACTGACATTTAGCTGGGCCATCCTGTGCTTAAGGAGCTTTGGGGGATGGTGGGATGGGGCTGTCATTAGGAAGTTAGGTGTGCAGGTCTGCTGGCCAAGGGTGGGTTTATGGTTTGGGAAGACAAGAGAACACAAATGTTAATTGGAGCACTCAGGGGATGCATGTAAAGGAAAATGGGAGAGTCTACACTGGAATTTTAATGCTACTAACACATACAGTATGGGCAGAAGATGAGAGGGTCAGGAAGAAGACTGGGAAGAACTGGGCAGAGTGGTTGGAGAAGGGACAATAGTCATAAAACCTGAGTGAAGAGCCTATTTTAAGAAGGAGGAAGTGGTCAGAAGTGATGGGTTTCCAAAAGGTTAGTAGGCAGGGAATGGGGGAGGGTGTTTTGACTAGCACATGGAGGTTCTCCTCGACCTTGGTGAAGCAGGTCTGCTGGTGAGGGCAGTAGCCAGGTTATAGTTGGGTGGGATTTTGAGGGAGGAGAGGAAGTGAATAAAGCAAGTTTTAAGAGGTTGAAGGGAAGAGGGCAACTGTTGGGTTTATGAGGAGCTGAGGGAGGACTTGGTGTTGTGTGTGTGTATGGAGGGGGCATTAGGATGAAGTGGAGTCAGACCTGATGGAAAGGAAAGAAAAGAAACTCCTGATGGTGGGAGCTAAGGGGCTGGACAGAACCGTGGAGCCATCCCGGGTGGGGTCGGGGGACAGGGGCATGGACCCCGCACAAGTGTGGCCATCATTGAGTTTGACATAGGAAGTTTAGAGAAGATGAGCTTTATTTTCTCTGATGTAGGAGGTGAGGTACAGTTAGTTGTCAAAGAAGATGACAGAAGGACTGAGAAAGAATAGGTTTGAAATAGCCCCTGTGGAGAAAAAAGACACAAAGGGGAAAACAATTTGCCTTTCAACAATTTTCCTATTCTCCTTGTGTTTTTGAGCCCATAAACATAAATAAAAGAAATTGAATTCTTTTCACTTTTTCCAAGAAATCAAAAATAACCCTTGCATCTACTTCTGGAAAGCTGTTCGTGGAAGTCAAGGTCCAGCAGAGAACACTGCAGTATGTCTTGTAATGGCGAATATTCTTGCACAGTAATAGTCATTGTGTCACCTGAAGACTTTGGGTTATAAGAACAGGGCTGGGACACCTGGGTTCTTCCACAAAAATTGGAGACCAGGGCTTCCATACTGACCAAGGCACCTACTAAGTGCCAGGAGCTCTGATCCTTACCACTCTCTAGAAGGTGTCGCCACTATGCCCTTGACAGATGAGGAAGCAGAGACTCCAAATTATTGTTAAGGTACAGAGCCTTGATCTGAACTAAGCTGAAATGTTCCCATCAGATATATTCATTCAGTGCATTTGTCATGGGGGGAAAATTCACTAGTTTCTCTCCTTGTTTTCCCTAGCCTGTAAACTGGATTTTTCCTGTGTGTTTAATGAGCCATTATGTGTTTATATATTTCTCAACAGTTGATTAAGTGTGGGGCAGATTTTAAAGTGTTGATGTAAGCTCTTTTTAAGTCATAAAAGATTTTCTTGGGAAATATTTCCTCACCAAGAAAAGATAGACTATTCAAAAGTAATGTTGGGACAATTGGCTATCCATATGGAACACAATAAAATCAGACATCTAAATGACACGATACATCAAAATGAATTCCAGATGAACTCAAGTGCTAAATGAATAAAATCCAACTGTAAAAGTTACAGAAGAAAATGAAGAAGGATTATTTGTAATCTAGAGATAGGGAGTCCTTCCCACACAAGACAGCAACTCTGAAGCTGTGAAGGGAAAGATTGATAGCCTTGATTACATGTAGAAAGATGCTAATTGTGGCCTTGTTCCTGATGGTGAAAAATTACACTGGAAAAATTAGAGACAACCTAAAGGTTCTCTGGTTGGGAACTGATTAAATACATCACTAAGCATTCACATCACACAAGAGGGAAGAAGGTGGTCAGAAGTTCATGGACTACTTGGAATTCGGGGTTATTTTACCACTTTGAGGGAATTACCTCACTTCCTCAATTTCCTCATCTATAGAATAAATGGTAATAACTTTATTTATGTTAGGGTTATTGTGAGGATTATCAATATAAAGTGCTTTGAATCCTTAACATAGTTCTGGCTTCACTAACTGTTAGCTAAAATAATGTAGCTCTTAAAGAATGAGGTAGGTTAGGGTGCAGTGTTCAGTACGCTCTCAGACATGTTATTAAGAAAAGATATTTCAGAATAATATATGGAACATGATTACATTTTAATAACACATATTCATATTTATGTATGCACATAGGAAAACAATAGAGGAAAGGACCATGGAATAGGAAGACCTGCTAAGCCATGAGGGTTTATTATCTCTGGGGGGCGGTGAGGGTGTTTGGAAAGGATTATTTACTTTTTACACTATAATTCTGAACTGATTCAGTTTCTCATAAAGAGAAGGAGGAGACACACTGTATTACATTAGAAAAAGAAAAAGAGAAGAAAAAGTCAGGAGGGCCAATGGTGTCTTCGTTCTCTGCTGTCATTGTGGGACTGGACAGCACCGTTCGTGGGTAGAAGTGGAGCCCTTAGGATGGAGGCCTAGCTCTGGGGACCAGGTCCCACCACTCATCCCAAGAGGCCAGTTGAAGACAGATGTGGGGCTGATGACAGCAGAGGAATCTAGTCTCAGTCAGGCCACACTGGGGAGAACAGTCACTCCCTGAGGGGTAACCACAGGGTTGGGGTTACGAGGTGAGAGTCGGAGCTCACACAGCTGGTGACCTGGGTCAGTCCTGGTCTGGTGATCATCACCTCAGGATGATCAGGCAGGGCCTTGTCTTTGGTAAGAAAGGAGAGACTGACTTAAAGGCCAGGCAGGTTGGAGGAAAGGAGAGATGCCAGTGTCACCCATGCCACCGGCACAGCAGGCCCCAGGGAAGGGTCAGTACTTTTCAGAGACAGCAGTGCCCAGCTCCTCCTAACACACAGCCCTAGTCTTGGAAACAAACCCTGGGGCCTAAGACCTGGAAGGAAGAAGATAAAAATAGAATTGGGAGGTGCAAAGTCTGGGGTCCAAACCAACTTTATGACAAACAGAAAAATCAACTCTGCAAAGCTGATCTAGCACCCAGGCATCCACTTAAATGGAATATTGAGTTTCATTGTGAATCCATTTCCTTCCTCATCAGAACATTAACAATTTTCTTAAAATGTCTTTCCAGATTTGGACAGGCCTTAAACAAGAGCCCATAAATCTCTGGGCCTGTTGGAGGACAACTCAGAGATGAGCATGTATTTTCTTAGTCACTCTGATTTATCGCTTTGGTGTGTCATTTTCTTCATTTTTCATCAAAAGACCCTATTTAGAGAGGAAACCCCATTTGATGGAACAATCCCAGGACTGGACACAGGAAGCCTGAGTACTTGTTCTGTTTGCAAGAGGTAATTGAATGTCCTTGAGGTGCTTGCTTATTTCTTTAGCTGTAAAGAGAAGGATTAGATGAGCTTCTATCTGATAACTTCTAGAATCTTCTATTTTACAAATTCTAGCATTTGTTGTACATTTTATTTTGAAACAAACAAAACAGATCACTTTAGAATGACTGAAATGGGAAGGCACCTGCTTCTTACTAGGTTGTGTACTGGCTAGGTAAGAAGAGTGTGCTTTCAGAGTAGGAGGTGATTACTTAGTCATTTTCTTCAAGGACTGATTCTCAGAATAGTCTGCTCAGCTCCAGGAATTAAGCTTTGAAAGGGATTTAGAAAAATGGAAATGTTATGCTCAGGGGTGGAAAGGTGAAACCCGAGCCTATGCTGTATGTGAATATGGAAGCTCAGCACACACCACACACACGGTGTGGGAGATACCAGGCAGTATCACTAGAAAACTGAGAGAGTTGCTGATTCCTAAGGCCCTGGATGAAGCAAATATGCAATTGCTTTATAGGGAAGCTTTTCACAATAGTCCACTAGCAGTTGAGCTCACAATTAAAACATCTAAAAATGCATAAGAAAATTAGCCACCAGAAGAGAGTCAGCACATACAACTAAGAGCAGGACAAACACCCGTATAAATGGAGATAAAGGTATGATACAATGAATATGTTTAAAGTATTTAGGAAATAAATGAAGAAACATGAAATATGGAAAGAACAGGCTACTGTAAAATATTTTCGTAAAACTATAACCTCTGGAGTCAAAAGCTCAGCTAATGGATGAGATAGATTAGTTGCCGTGGACAAGAGAATTAGTGACCTGAGACATGTGCATGGGGAGAGCACTCGGGATGCAGAACAGGGAAATGAAGAGGTAAAAAATGTGAGAGAGAAGGTAAGAGAAAGAAAAGAGAAAATTTGTTCAGTCTCCATCTAGTAGAAATTCTAAAAGAAAGACTGAGGCAAACAGGAATGGTAATGTCAGAGATAGTGGCTGACAATGTTCACTAAAGAAAATAGTCTGCATATTGAAAAATTTCAACAAGACCTGACTAGAATAAATTTATACAAATCTACATTTGAAGAAGGGAATTGTCCCCAAATAAAAAGAAGATCTTACAAATCATCTACACACAGGTTTTGGTATGAACACACATTTTGATTTATTTAGGATAAATGCCCAGGATTGCTGAATCACATAAAAAGCACGTTCTTAATTCTATAAACATAGGCAAAACCATTTTCCAGTGGCCACCCTATTTGCAAACCCATCATGCACAATAGATTGCTATTTACTCTGCTTCTTCACAAGGACTTGGTATTTAGTGACTTTTTAGAGCTTAGTCATTCTAATAGGGGTGAGGCAAAATCTCTTCATGTCTTTATTTTTTATTTCCTGAATGACTGAGTGTTCAACAACTTTTCTTTAAGTTAAAATCTCATGGTATAAAATCTACTCTTTTAAAATATAAATTCAGTGGCTTTCTGGGGGGAATATATTCACAATTTTACAGCCATCACTACTACTTAATTTCAGAATATTTTGCCCATTTCCTACTCAGCCCAGCCTTTGGCAGCCACTAGTCTACTTTCTGTTACTGTAGATTGTCTGTTTCAAATATTTTGTTAAAATGAATCACACAGTCAGTATGTGACCTAACTTGTGTCTGGCTCATTTCACTTAATGTATTTGCAGAGTTTACCTATGTTGTGCCATGAATCAGCACTTCATCCCTTTTTGTGTCTGAAATAATATCACATATGGATAGATCACTTCCTGTTTGTATTTGATGGACATTTGGGCTGTTTCCACTTCTCGTCCACTGTGAACAGCTCTGCTATGAGCAGTTGTGTGCAGTTTTTAATGAGGACTTATGCTTTGTGGATGTACATCTAAAAGAGGGATTACTGGTCATCTGGCAACTGGAGTTTAATTTGTTAAGGAAATGCCAGTTTCCCCAAGCAGATGTACTATTTTATATTCCCTTCAGTAACATGAGCGTCCCAATTTCTCCACAGCCTCTCAAAATCTTGCCATACCTTCCCCATTCTAATAGGGTTGAATTTTCACTTTCTTGATGGTATTCTCTCTACTATTCTTTAAGTAACCATGATGTCATAAATGATGACCTCTCCTTAATTTCTGATAATAAAATTTGTGTTTTATCTCTTTTTATGTTGTTTGCCTGGCTAGAAATTTATGAATTTTATTAATTTTTTGAAGAACCAGATTTTGATTTCATTAATTTTATAATTGATTTTAAGTTTTTACTTTCATTGATTCCTTCTCTAATTTTTATTATTTTTTCTTCTTCTTGGTATAGGCTCATACTGCTCTTTTTTCTCCAGTTCTAAGGTAGAAGCTGTGATTATTGATTTTAGATCTTTCTTCTTTTCTAGCATTTCATTTAAGGCTCTAAACCCCCTTCAAGTATTGCTCCCATAGTTTTGCTAGTTGCGATTTCATTTTAATTTAGTCAAAACATTTTAAAATCTTTTAGACTTCTTCTTTGACTCATGCTTTATCTATAGTTGTGTTATTTAATGTCCAAGTCTGTTTGTTTCCAAGAGTCCTCTGGAATTGGGATGGGAGGGAGGTGGTTGGATATAGGGCAAATTAAATGGCACCAAGTTAACTGTTCTTACTGAAATTTGGCTCTGTTTTTTAAAAATGAATGCTTCCCAGACTGTCACAAGCCTCTAGTTAATAATCCATGTCCTGCAGATAAAGTTGATGTAGATAAATTCTCCCAGAGCTCTGTGGCTTTTACAGAGCAGGGAGTTAGCAGAGATCTTTTCTCTGCCATTTTCACCAGTGTCCCTGATACCTTCCAGGTGCCTGGCATTCACATGTTCTCTGTAGTGAAGCATTGATTCAGGTCTTTTGTCTATTTTTTAATTTGTTTGTTTATTGTCTTTCTGTTGGATTCTCCTAAATGAACTTTGTTTTGGCACAGTTTTTGCTTTTGTTTGGTACCGGGGATCAAACTCGGGTCCTTGCGCTTGTGCAGCAGGCGGCAAAACCACTGAGCTAAATCCCCACCCCCTTGGCATGGTTTTAAAGTCATAGAAAAGTTGCAGAGATAATACAGTTGCCATGGTGACACATTTCATCACCTGGTCTGTTTGTCAAAACAGTAGTCCATTGTAAGTGGCCAGACTCCAGACTTTGTATAATGTCTTGGTCTTGTGTTTTGAGGGTTCTTTGTATCTTCTGGGTAGAAGACCCTTGTCAGATGCATTATTTTCAAGTTTTTCTTCCTGGTCTGTGCCTTGTCTTTGCATTTTCTTGTCTGCAAGAAAGTAATAAATTACTTTTACTTTTCAACTGCCAGCATGTCTCATTCTTTGTATTTCTCTTTGATGAATGTAAGTATTTTAAATGAAGTATAGCAAAATATTATTACAAAATATTAAATATTAAATATAGCCTATTTAATTGAATTAAATAGCTTATGAAAAAGTTTTGTTGTGGGTTTATGTTGTTTTTGACTTAAAAGTGAATTAATCCACTCTTCAATTTAAGACATAAACCTTAAAATTCTGAGTACAGTTGTGGCATGTCAGTTAGCGCCCAAAAGTAGTGTGTTTTTCATAGTGACAAGTCAACCTAGCTTATACTTGAAATTCCAAAGTCAAATTTAGTTAGGACTGAAACAAAACTTGGCTATCAATGCCTTTCATGTATACCCTTTGCAAATATGCATCTGCTGATCTTTAATTATTCAGCCTGCCCTATCACATTTTTGGTGCCACGGCACTGCAATGGCTCATGCCTGCTCTTAAGTCCAAGAATTGGTACCCATGTGACAGAGACTGAGTAACTAGGAGATACAGGGCACCCCAGCCACACCCTGGCTTCGCTGTGATGAATCCTAGCCAGGGTGGGCAGGAGCATGTGTGGCTGGTATGTTCCTCTCTGTGGCCTGGTGCTTCACCCAGAGAGGTCTGCTTTCCTCCCATGGTCTGTTCCTGTCATCTGTCTAGCTCCTGACTGTCATTTCTGCCATAGCAGCCCAGTGACTTTGATAATGTGAGTAAGGTGGTGCTGGTGCTGATGTGCATGCTGAATAACTCTCAAGCTCTAGGGTCCAGGACAGTGTTCTGCTGACCTTTTGCTAATGCACTTTTTTGAAAAACTGACTCTGCTCATTATAAAGCTGGTACCTACACTACTGCATCTTCTACTTAAATGATTGCAAGACATGTGACTTCCAATGTGCTATAACAGTTGACAGTTTTACACAGAATTTAATATCAAGAGATTATCCAGTGGAATTTAAATGCCACAAAGACATGAAATCCTTTAAATTCATTTAAAGAAGTGTATAAATAAACTTTTTCAACATTTTGAAATTTTGTATTTCCTTTTTGTCCATGAATTCATATTTTTATTGTATTTCTCCCATAGAATTTTTATTAATGCACATATATTTCATGTTGAAATGTTTTTATTAATCATCCTATTATACTGATCATATTAAGATTATGTCTTATTAAAATTTGTTTTCTTCTCTGGAACCATAAGGCTTAAGTGCTTAAAAAAAGACTTCTGGGGCCGGGGATTTAGCTCAGTGGTTCCTCCACCTGCCTCGCAAGCGCAAGGTCCCGAGTTCGATCTCTGGTACCCCTCCCGCAAAAAAGACTTCTGTATTAAGTTATAATTATAAGTTATAATTAATTATTTAACTATAAGTTTAACAAAGCATATATTAAATTTTATTAATATTCAATGTAAGTAACTTTATTGAAAATGCACTTATTAATAAGATGAGTGAGTTTTTTTCTAATAACTCATGCATCTCTGCATGATGTTACTATTTATGCGAGTAAGCAAAACCTAGCACCTATTCTTTTATATTTAACTTCTCTTCTTTTTATAGACATAAGCTTGAGAAAGTGTGTTCATAAAAATAAAGACACCGAAATGAAACCTTGCTATGTCACTGTCACTTGAGTCTTTGAATGCCTTTTGAGATATTTGCCAAAAACCATACAGTGATTTACAATTAAATTAATTTTTAATTTTGTTAAAAGCAAAGAATTGGGAACCACCTGGCTTGGAAAAGAATTTGTTTTCACTTATCAGAGAGCTACTCACTTTTTCAGTTATTGGGAAGTGTATGAAAATATCTTTTGCAATGTTATCAATGATCTATTAATGATCCCAGATATTCTGTCTCTTAGAGGCACCTTATTTCACCAGAGTTTTTTTAAAACTTTTGGGAAAAACATACTGTTATTTCCTTCCACTTTTGCTGAGACAGCTTTAATACAGTATTTTTTTGTTATCATGTGTCTTGAATATATTTTCACCAAAACCTTAGAACTGTATGTTTGATTTACTAAATATATATGATACCTACCACATAATCTAATTGGCAGAGCCAGTCTTCCCTTTAAAAAATTATAAATTATAAATTAGCCAAATTATACTTTCTGTTAAGATAAAAATCTAACGTTGTTTCTTCAATTCAACCAAATACGCTAATAAGCATTTCAAGGACTCTTATAAATGCCACTAGAAAATAATTATGGAATCCCTGGTGTAGGAGAGACAATAAAATCAGTCAAGTTAGGATTAAAAGGATGCAGCACTAATGTAATTTATCCATTTTATAATGCTATAAAAATAAGATCATAAATCAATATGCAGTTTCTCTTTACTGATTTTTGTTTTGTTTTTTGAGTCAGGGTCTTGCTATGTAGCCCAGGCTAGTCTTGAACTCATGGCAATCCTCTTCCCTCAGCCTCTCCACTGCTGAGATTACAGGCAAGTACCACTATATCAGGATCTTTACTGAATTTTTAATAGGGCAATGTTATGCGTATGTAAAAGGACATTTATAAAACAAATCTGGTAAATGTGGATATCGCAGGTGTCAACCCTTGGTTTTCTGCTTTGGAGATACCTAAGAGTCAAATATGCAGATGAGAAATAACTCCATTAATTTTATGACACAGCATGATCAAACTTTATAGGATCAATGAAAGGGAAAGCTAGCTAACTGCTAAAACCTCATCAGCCTGGAAGTTATAATTTTCTCTTTTGTTAATAGGAGGTGAAAACCAGTAAACTCTGGGGTTTTTGGGACCCATAGTTGTCAATGCTCTGCCTTCCCTGGGCAGGGGTGATGGAAACAGAAACCCAGCCACAGCCCATGGTCTGAAAGGCTCGGCTGGGCAGTTGGGCTCTGCAGTGCCTGTTGGGATGGTGCAGGCCCTGTGGATGTCTGGGAGCCACCCTGAGTTGGGAGAGATGTCTCCTCACCTGTGCTCTGCACATTATCTCCCTTCTTGGTTACTTTCCGAATTTTTCTTTCCTTAAAGTTTCTGTTGCTTTTCCTGGCCTCAGCCAGCCCTGTCTGCATTGCTCTGGGGTTTTCTGTTCTCAATATCTGGCCTGCTTCCTATGAGGTTGGCCTGGATGCTGGAACCCACTCTTCCTCTCTCCAACCCCCCATCTGGAGCAGACTCACCTCTCCTGGAGCTGTCTTGGTGGACTCAGTCCTGGAGGCCTCTCTGCTGTGGAGCACTGTGTCCCTCACTTCTCGGATCTGTCCAGCAGCATGCTCTGCGGCAGAGTCTGGGGCCAGCCCTCCCTACCGGCAGCGGGTTTACTCTGCTGCATTGATGTCCACACCCGTCTTCCCAGCAGTCCCTCCTGCAGGGAGCTGATAGAGGGAAAGGAGCCTCTTCCCTTCTTAGGCGTTTCTGTGCCTTAGCTATAGTGGTCTTTCCCACCTGCTGCTTTTTAGGGCATCCAGCTGCTGCAAGTTGGCTATGCAGAGGGAATTCCTGGTCACCTGTGACCACAACGGTATAGGGGAAGATGGGCCCCCAAACAGACCTCTCCGCTCCAGCCCCTCATCTCCAGTACTGGGCTGTTGAGGTTGAGGCTTGTCACAGGGAAGGCAGGCATCTGTGAAGAGTGAGTGCACAGGCAGCTGTGAGGTCAAAGGTGTCCTGTTGGCTGAACAGCTGGAAAGGACCAGAGTTTATAGCTTTAGAGGAAAGGCAGAGGGTGCCAGCCATCATGGGGAGTGTGCCCGGGGTCCTGCCAGGCAGTGGGAGATGCTGTGGTTACTGATGTAGGCCTGGCCCCCATCTAAACCCGGATCTCCTTTGTTGGAATATGAAAATGATTCTGCATAATCACAAGCTCTATCATTCTCACGTTCTCCAGAAACAAACTTCCTAAAAAAATAAAAATTCCAATAGAAAATCTGTAAAGCTAGATAAGAGTGTACAGAGTCTGATTTCAAAGAACACGTGGCTGTAGACAGTTGATGCCAGTTACCTTTCTTGTGGATACTTGGTGCTGAAGAGAGCCTGTCTTAGGAAACTTGCTAACATTTTACTCCCCCTTTTGCTCAGTTTTGTCCTTCTTTCTCTCTGTCTCCTTCTGTCCTTAATAAATCCATAAATATTTTCTTGGGCATGTGGCTAAAGGTTGCTGAGTCAACATGGAACCCAGTAGTTGAGAGAAACAGCCTTTCTGGAAGCAGCCATAGGATTTGACATAACAATGAGACACTGTTAGATACAGAGATGTCAAGCAGCATGTTAGGGGGGATTGAGTGAGAATCCATGCAGGACTGTGGGCAGGTCTTTGTGCATCCCATGCTGCAATAGAGGAAGTGTCCCTTGTATGGTGAACATTGGTGTCTAGCCAGGACCAGTTTGAGAGACATGGCCCTAAAGGACCATGGGATGAAGAGGCCCCAGATGGGCTGGTCTGTTTCCTCTTGGGTTACCCTCTGCAGCCATTTGCCCCATGAATGTTCGTGTGCAGTTATATTATGTTATTACATTCCAGGCACTAGACCAGACATGGCTCTGGTTCCCCACAGCTCAGTGGAAGGTGAAGTCTGCAAAGGTAGGACGTGGGGTAGGTCCCCCTGTGCTGGAGCTGAGCCTGCCTTCTAGCTCCCTGGCTTTCCTCTTCCCTTGAGGAGGCCAGGACTACGTGGCCTTCTGCCTCTGCCTTACAGACCTGAACCCACTCCTTCAGCCCATGTTGTGGGCGAAGGCTAGACTCAGGCACAGAGATTAACTCAGCTGTCCTTGCCTTCTGTTGACATGAGCTAGTGGCACAGACATCTTGGCAAAGGATTCCAGTAGAAAGCTAGGTGATGCTATTCTCTGCTGGGCTGTCAGTAACTCCTAGGGTGCTGCACCTCAAATCCTACTCCATGAATTGGGAAGAAGTTGAGGAGTCTATATTCTTAAGCATCTGCCCTGCTGATTCCAACATGATGTCAGACCTGGGCAAGACACCGGTGAGGAGATAATAGTGGAACAGAGTAAGAGAGAACTCAGGTCCTGTTGAATTCACACAAACGATGGTATGATGGAGAAGGCCCACCCTGGGCCAACATGTCCTGGGGTACCATGCCTGGGGGAGAGGCCTGGGGTGTGAAGGGAACTTGGAGGGGAAGGAGTGATGAAGCTGAGGTTGGGAAGGACAGCAGGGGCAGATAGAGGATGCCACTCAGCAAGGGGCTGAAGGGCTGGTGCTGGGTCTGTGTTGCCCCACAGGGTTCAGGACACAATACTAGTGACAGATGGCAAAGTCTACAGTCAAGGAATTAGAGGTGGAGGGATGTTTTAGCTATCCATTGCTATGTGAAAACCGCTCCCAGGAATGTCCCATTTGCTCCACTCTGTGGGCCAGGACCTTGGCAGGGCAGGATGGGCGGGTGCCGTAGGCACTGGTTGGCAAAAGTGAAAGCTGTAGATTCCTTAAGGCTCAGTGTTGGAAATTATTTCCAAATTATGCCCATGCTGCATCTGTGGGTCACAGGGCCAGCTCAGGTTCAGAGAGGAAGCCACTGCATGGTGGCAGAGTGTCAATGTCATCTAGTGTAAGAGCACAGGGGATGGAGACATTGGCACAGTTAAACACCATCTACCCGAGGGACTAGTTGGGATGTCACCGTCTGTAACCAAGAGATAAAGAGGAGTGGGGATAGAAAGGGATGTCTTTGGGAGATGTCTCAGCTATATGGGTCCTGACTAGACTTGAGGCAGCTGAGATGAAGGAGAGTCAAGAAGGATCTCAAGGGCTGGTCAGCAGTTAGGTGCCATCCACTGGGAAAAGGAGCCATCTGGGCAGTTTCACAGAAGTCAGTTGGGTCTCTGCATGGGGAAGTGGTGCAGGCACTGCCACCCAGGAAAACCAGACAGCTGCAAGACATGAGCTGCTGGAGAGCCAGTGAGGAGCAGATATAGCCAACAACCTAAATGCTGTGGTTTAAATGTGTCCCCTTCAAAATGCAGGTTGTGGACAGTGTGATTGTGATGGAATTGGTGACCTTGTAGGGGTCTTGGTGGAGGATGTGCATCTCTAGTCTTCCCACCCCTGACCACGCAGCAAGAAGGCTGCCCAACTTAGTGAGACCCTGTCTCAAAATAAAATGTAAAGAAAGTATTGGGATGTAGCTCAGTAGTAGACTACTTGCTTACCATACACCATGCATGAGGCTGTAGGTCCAATTCCCAACACACATACACACACACACACACACACACACACACACGCACAAAGCTGTATCAAAGGCCAGTGCCTAGATTTGGGACTTCCCAGCCTCTGGAGTGGTAAGAGAATACATTTCTATTCTTTACAGATTAGCCAATCTTTGGCATTTTGTTATAGTGCCACAAAACAGACCAAGACACAGAATTTTCCTTTTCCAGCTTCACCAGCTTTATTAATGTCATAAGCAGCTTGATGCATTGGACTGACTGTATCTTTTCCTAAACTCAAAGTGAATATGGAAAGACATCCCCACTGGGGGCCAAAAGGCACAGCCTGGAGTGGAGCCAGAGATGGGAGCTGAGTAAGCTTTCCCTGCTAGGGACTCTCCCTACCCTGTGGCTTTGCAGAAGTGATGCTTTTGTAGTTAGCTATCATTCCTATCTTCCTTCTCTAGTCCCAAAGAGCAAAATAAGAAATATGAATCATGTCTTAACAACTGGAAAAACACTAAAAATTATTTTTAAAAAACATTTAGGGCTGGGGATTTAGCTCAGTGGGTCTGGCGCCTGCCCAACAAGTGCAAGGAACCGAGTTCGATCCCCAGAACCAAAAACCAAAACCAAAAACAAAAAACCAACAAAAAAACCCATCTAAAAATGTCTCCTTAGAGTAGGGTTCTGAAGGGAAATATGATTGAAAACATCAGTAATGAAAACATTTCCTTTTGAATTTTTGTTGCCTTTTTATTAATTTTGTTCCTAACAAAGTTTCTGTTATGGCTTGTGTCTAGATGTACCTTCAAAGCCTCACGTGCTCATACCTGGGGCTTTTTGGAGGTGGCTGGATTTACTGAAGATTAAAGGGATTAAAGATGTGTAATATCTGGATTAGTCCCCTAGTTGGACTAGCATAGTTCTGAGTGTGGCTGGATTTACTGAAGAGGGAAGCCTCACCCTGGGTGTGGGTGGCACCAATCAATAGGCTTGTAGCCTGGATAAATTATCAAGATACACCGAAAGAAGGCACGCTCTCTGCTTGCTTCCTACCTTGCCATGGACTGTTTTCTCCTCCGTGATGCCCCTCTGCCATGCTGATTTGCCTTGGAGCCAGCTGACTATGGACTTAAACCTCTACATATTGTAAGCCAAAATAAACCTGTTCTTTTTAAACTTGTGTTGTTGAGTATTTTGTCTCAGCAAGAAGAAAAGTAACTAAGATAGTTTCTGAGTCTGATTTTATTTTTATTTATTTATTTTCTAAGTCTCACTTTAAAGTACCAACATCTGCTCTCAGATTGTAAGGAGATTATGTGTAGGAACTACTTTATGACTGAAATTCTTTTACCAAAAGTGACCATACACATAGATTACCTATGAGGAAAGGAGGAAAGATCTCCATGTCTGCTAATCTGAAACACTGCTACTGAGTCTAGGATTGTGTTTTTTCAGATGGGACTCAATCCATACAATAGATATATTAAAAATAGAGCCTAATGTTTCTCTTGCAGTTGAATCTCAGTATTTTGATACTATGTTTTATATGGCATAAATGATAAAATGAAAGTATTCTAATCTATTTTGGAAAAAACAAGCATTGGTGACAAAATGTAGTTATTTAAGGTCATAAAATAACAGGCTTTGGGTAGGTGTGGCAGCATGAAGCCAGATCAAAGTAACTTAACTTCTTAATGTCTGATCATATAAATGAAAACTAATAAAATAACAAAAAAGGAAAGCAGAAAATGATACCATATCAAGTGGTACCATGTCATGTTGTAACTTTAAAAACAGGATCCTAAGAAAGAACCAAAGGGATTGGCAAGATTTTTATATGGGTTTTATGCCACCTATATCCTACCTCAAAACTATATTGAGAAAAGATCAACTTGTTAAAAAAAAAAGGACAAACCTTTGAGAATTTTCCCTTGGATTCCAAAATTCACACTTCAAAATCCACTAAGGAGAGGAGTGAATTACTTGGAGGAGCTATGAGGATGAGTCCCAGTTCCTAGTCACTGCAGTGTTCCAGGATGGCATCTCATGCAGAGAAGAATCCAGGAACACCCATTTTCTTCATGACTCCAGAAGAATTTGGGATTTGATAGAGCATTTTCAATTAAGGACAATGAACCTAGGTCAACTAATAGAATGTTTGGCAGGATAGCCCTCTTTGTCCCTCTCTTCCCAAAGCTGATGGTTATGGAAAGCATAGTGGGACATGCTATTCTAGCCCCTAAACTATAGCTGGATAAACAGACCTCATGTGCAGGTACAAGCAATGAAAAGGTGGGAGCAAAGCTGCCCATGGAAGCATTACCAAAATGGAAAGAAATCAAAAACTATCCAGACAACAGTGTTTGCCAACAGAGAAGCAGAATAAGATGAGAAAGGGAAATGTGCAGAATAAAAGCAATTGTTTTATATAATAATTAATTAGAATGATCAAGGACTAGAATAGACATGGCTGAAAATTGAATTGCCGAAATAGAAGAATTGACTGAATGCAGAAAACAATGAGGAGATAAAAGCAGTTCAAGAAAGACTAAGAGAAATAAATCACTGGTAAAGATGATCCAACAAAATAAATTATGATCAGGAACGTACTGCTCTTCGATGCAAGGAGGGATTATGACTTCATAACCTGCCGTAAATATTATAAGTTGAGAATGCATTTTTTAATTTTTATTTTTATTAAATTCTTTTATTGGTACATTGTAGGTATACAACACAATTACATTTCTCATTGGGAATTGTACCTTTACATGATGCATCTTGGTTCTTATTTTTTCCCCATTCCTAGCCCTCCGTTCACCCCCTCCACCCTTCCCTATTTACAAAGACTTTATTTCCATCTTTTCCATTTCTCAGCATTTTTCCTTTCCCTTCTTTCCTTTCCCCTGCCCCTCCCACTACCCCTACCCCTTTGGACCTTTTCTTCCTATTTTACATTATCGATTATTCATTCTAATCATTGGTACATTTTAGGTATACAATATAATGACATTCATCATTGGAAATTTGAACCTTTACATAATCTCTCTTGGTTCTTATTTTTCACCCTTGCCCAGCCCTCCCTTCAACCCCTCCATTCCTCCCTATTTACAAAGACTTTGTTCCTATTTTTCCATTTTCTCATATGAATCCCATTCCCTTCTATCCTTTCCCCTACCCCTCCCACTTCGTTCCCCTTTGCCCCTTTTCTTCCTATTTCACATTACCTATTATACATTTAGTCCTTATTTACACTTTCAGTTTCTCACACCAGAGAAACTATTCAGTATTTATACATGTGTGTCCTATTTATTTCACTTAAGAGTATCGCCTCAGTGTGCATCCACTTAGCTATAAATGTCTCTAATTTCTCATTTTTTATGGCTGAGTAGTACTCCATTTTATTTTTAAAAACCACATTTTCTTGATCCAGTCTCCAGCTGATGGGCATTTGGGCTGTTTCCAAGGTTTAGCTATCACAAACTGTGCTGCTATGAACATGGGCACACATATATCACTGTGGTATGATTCTTTTAATTCTTTGGGGAAGATCCCCAGCAGTGGAATAGTGGGGTCAAATGGGACTTCCAGTCCTAGTTCTTTGAGGTATCTCCATACTGATTTCCACAGTGCTTGCACCAGTCTGCACTCCCACCAGCAGTGGAGCAGGGGTCCTCTTTCCCCACAGCCCCGCCACCATTTGTTATTGGTGGATTTCATGATAGCAACCATTCTTTCTGGAGTGAAGTGGAATCTCAGCCTTGTTTTCATTTGCATCTCTCGAATGACCAGTGATGTTGAACATTTTTTCATGTATTTATTTGCTATTTCTACTTCTTTGTCTGAGAAATGTCTGTTCATTTCAGATGCCCATTTTCGGATTGGGTCTTTAAATTTGGGAGGTCTGATCTTTTTAAGTTCTTTATAGATTCGAGATAGTAGACCTTTGTCTGAGGAAAAGCAGGTGAAAATTTTTTCCCACATTGTGGGTTGTTTCTTCACACTGCTGGTGGTTTCTCTTGCTGTGCAGAAGCCTTTTAATAAGAAGAGATCCCACTTGTTGATTGTTTGTGCTAGTTCATGGGCAACTGAGGTTTTGTTCATAAAGTCTTTTCCTACGCCGATGTCTTCAAGGGTTCTACCTAACCTCTGTTCCAACTGGTTCAGAGTTTCTATTTTAATATTTAGATATTTAATCCACTTTGATTTTAGTTTAGTCCATAGTGAGAGGTATAGGTCTAGTTTTAATCATTGGCAAGTTGAAGCCCAATTTTTCCATCACCATTTATTAAAGAGGCTATCTTTCCTCCAGTGAGAGTGATTGGCCCCTTTATTGAAGATGAGATGGCTGAGTGTGTCTGGCGTTGTTTCTGCGTCTTCTAATCTGTTCCACTGGTCCTCAGGTCTGTTTCTTTGCCAGTACCATGCTGTTTTTATCACAGTAGCTTTGTAGTACAGTTTTAAGTTGGGGGTTTTGATACTCCCTGCCATGTCTCTGTTGGCTACAATTGCTTTTGCTATTCTGGGTCTCTTCTTGTTCCAAATGAATTGTTGGATTGTTTTCTCAAGGCCCATGAAGTATGCTGCTGGGATCTCATTTGGAATTGCATTGAATCTATATAGCAGTTTTGGAAGAATGGCTATTTTCACTATATTAATCCTTCCTACCCAGGAGCAGGGGATGTCTGTCCATTTTCTGATATCATCTTCAATCTCTCTTTTCAGAGTGCCATAGTTTTCAGAGAAGAGGTCTTTGATTTCTTTCGTTAGGTTGACTCCTAGGTATTTCGGGTTTTTGGATGCTATTGTGAAAGGAATTATTTGCCCTATTTCTCTCTCAGTGAGTCTGTCGTTGGTGTAGAGGAAAGCTATTGATTTTTGTGTGTTGACCTTGTAACCAGCTACTTGACTGAATTTGGTTATTAAGCCTAGAAGACTTTTGGTGGAGTTCTTGGGGTCTTCTATATAGAGTATCATGTCATCTGCAAATAATGACAATTTGACTTCTTCATTTCCTGTCTTTATTCCTTTTATTTCTTTCTCTTGTCGAATTGCCGTGACTAATGTTTCCAGAACTACATTGAACAAGAGTGGTGATAGTGGACATCCTTGTCTTGTTCCTGATTTTAGTGTGAAGGATTTCAGTTTTTGACCATTAGTATGATACTGGCTGTTGGTTTTACATAGATGGCTTCTATCAGTTTGAGGTAGAGACCATCTATTCCAATTCTTTGTAGGGTTTTTATCATAAATGCATGTTGGATTTTGTCAAATGCTTTTTCTGTGTCTATGGAGATAATCATATGGTTTTTGTCCTTGGCTCTATTGATATAGTGTATTACATTGATTGATTTGCATATATTGAACCATCCCTGCATCCCTGGGATGAATCCCACTTGATCAGGGTGTATGATCTTCTTGATGATCTTCTGCATTCTGTTTGCTAGTATCTTATTAAGGATTTTTGCATCTGTGTTCATTAGTGAGATTGGCCTATAGTTCTCCTTTTCGGTTGAGTCTTTCTCTGCTTTGGGGATCAAGGTGATGCTTGCTTCCAGGAATGAATTTGGGAATATTGCTTCCCTTTCAACTTCATTGAAGAGTTTAAACAGTAGTGGCAGTAGTTCCTCTCTAAATGTCTTGTAGAATTCAGCAGTGAAGGCATCAGGGCCTGGGCTTTTCTTAGTTGGTAAGTTTTTAATTACATTTTTAATTTCATTGGTTGATACTGGGTTGTTCAGAATTTTGAAGTCTTCTTCATTCAACTTTGTTAATTCATATGTATCTAGGAATCTGTCCATTTCTTCTGTGTTGTCCATCTTATTGGCATATAGGTTCTGGAAGTAGGTATTGATGATCCTCTGGATTTCTGCTGGGTCTGTTGTAATTTCGCCCTTTTCATTCCTAATTGCATGGATTTGGGCCTTTTCTTTCCTTTTTCTGACAAGGTAGGCTAAAGGTTTGTCAATTTTGTTGATTCTTTCAAAGAATCAACTCTTGGCTTCATTGATTTTTTGTATCATTCTCTTAGTCTCCATTGCATTGATTTCTGCTGTGATCTTTATAATTTCCTCCCTTATATGAGCTTTGGGGTCGTCCTGCTCTTCTTTTTCTAGAAGCTTGAGGTTCAGCATCAGGTTCTTTAATTGGGCTTGTTATGTTTTCCTAATATGCATATTCACTGCTATGAATTTCCCTCATAAGACTGCTTTCATTGTGTCCCACAGATTCCGATATGTTGTATTGTCATTGTCATTTAATTGAAGGAACTGTCTGTTTCTTCTTTAATTTCCTCTGTGACCCATTGGTTATTCAGAAGTGTGTTGTTCGATTTCCACGTGTTTATGAAATTTTTTGAGTTTCCTTTGCTATGGATCTCCAATTTCATAGCACTATATTCTGATAATATGCAGGGGATAACTTCAGTTCCTTTGCACTTACTTAAACATGTTCTATATCTATTTTGGAGAATGACCCATGTGCAGCTGAGAAGAATGTGTATTCTGATTTTGTGGGGTGGAAGACTCTGGAAATATCTGTTAAGTTCATTTGTTCAAGAGTTTGATTGAGTTCTAGTATTTCATTACTTATTTTTTGTCTAGTTGATCTATCTATTTGTGACAGTGGGGTGTTGAGGTCCCCCACTACAATTATATTAGTGCATATATGACTTTTCATGTCCGTTAGTATTTGTTTTATATAATTGGGTGCACTAGTGTTTGGTGCATAGATATTTATGATCATCATTTCTTCCTCTTGGATTCTTCCCTTTACAAGGATGTAGTGTCCTTCTTCATCTCTCTTAATCAGTGTTGGTTTGAAATCTACTTGATCTGCAAAGAGGATAGCTACTCCTGCTTTTTTTTGGGTTCCTGTCGCATGGAGTATTGTTTTCCACCCTTTAACTTTCAGTCTATGAGTTTCCTTTTGGATGAAGTATGTTTCTTGTATGCAGCATATTGTTGGATTTTGCTTCTTGACCCATTCTGCCAGTCTATTTCTTTTGATTGGTGAATTGAGACCATTAACCTTGATGGTTATAACTGAAACGTATTGACTTGTCATTGCCATGACTTTTTCTTTTTGTTGGGTTCTCCCCCTTTCCATTTAATTTCTTGTCATGCCAGATGGGTTCATTCTGCTTTGCTTCCTGGGGTTGTGATCCTCAATGTCTGTTCCTAGGCTATTGTGTAAAATGCTTTGGAGTGCTGGTTTGGTATTCACGATGTTCCTTAGGTGCTCTTTGTCATGAAAGTATCTTATTTCTCCATCCATTTTGAAAGATAGTTTTTCAGGGTACATCAATCTGGGTTGGAGGCTGTTTTCTTTTAGGGCTTGGAATACATCACTCCAAGCTCTTCTTGCCTTGATGGTTTGTGTTGAGAAGTCTGCTGTGATTCTGATGGGCTTTCCTTTGTATGTGATTTGTTTCTTTTCTCTGACTGCTTGGAGAACTTTGTTCTTCTGTTGAGTTTCTGGAATCTTAACAATTATATGCCTATATGTAAATTTTTTTTGATCAAGGCTATTTCGAGTCCTATATGCCTCACTTATCTGTATGTCAAGCTCTTTTCCCTTCCTTGGGAAGTTTTCTGCCATTATTTCTGTGAAGAGATTTTTTATGTCATCTGCACTCTCTCCTGTTTCTTCATTGACTCCAATCAGTCTTATGTTATTCTTCTTTGCATCATCTAGCAGCTGCTGGATTCATTTCTCATGTTCCCTTATAATTTTGAAGCTGTTTTTCTTTTCCTGGTCACTAATTGCAATCTTATCTTCTATATCTGAAATTCTGTCCTCACATTGGCTCATTCTGCTATGTAGACTTTCAGTGGAGTTTTTCATGTCCTGGAAATCTATTTGCATTGGTTTTATGGATTCCATTTGTTTCCTATGTTGGGATTCCATCATGTTCCTGAGCTCCTCTCTAGATTTATTAATCATGTCTTGCACTAGGGGCACCATTTCTCCTGTTATCTGAGAAATCATGTCTGATTTCATTTTTTCCAGATCCCCTTTTGTTGCCAGTTCAGTGGGTCCAGGTGGTTGAGTATCAGAGTGTTCCATCTCATTTCCCTTTGTGGTTGCTGTAGGTGATCTGGAAGTCTGGTTTTGAGACTTATTTACATGTTTTCTCATTTCGACTTGGCGGCGGGGCCAGTTGGCACCTGCACGGATTACCTCCTCTGAGCTGGGAGAGGTAGGACAGGGGCCGGGAGCAGCGGTAGGGCTGGTGACCCAAAAGCCCTTTCCTGTAGGCTGGGAGCAGAGGAGGGATGGTGGCCTGGAATCCCCTTCCTCTGGTCCAGGATCAGTGGGATGGCGGCTCACCAGCCCCGACCTCTGGGCTGGGAACGGTGGGAGGGATGGTGGCTCGGAAGTCCCTTCCTCTGGGCCAGGAGCAGCGGGACAGAAGGTGGCCCAAAAGCCCTATCCTCTGGGCTGGGAGCATCGGGAGGAATGGTGACTGGGAAGCCCCTTCCTGTGGACCAGGAGCAGTGAGACGGCGGCTCAGAAGCCCCTACCTCTGGGCCGGGAGCAGCAGGACTCAATACCATGGTCTGGTGGTCCGGTGTCCTCTGAGTCTTTGTAGTGTGGAACGAGGTGACTGTACAGAGGAACGGGGATGGGGGTCCAGGGGATTGTTGCCGGGGCGCGGGCTGATTCTGCGTTTTCCACAGGACTCAGGACCTCGGTAGGGCGTGCGCAGACCTGCCTGTCTGCAGCAGGCTGATTCGTGGTGTTCCGCATGTCAGAGAATGCATTTAATACATCCAGCCTACCAACATCCTTGTAAAGTGTTGGCTGTTAACTCTTGTGATTGTTGGGGCTGCGTGGGAGCTGTTTTATGTCCACTGATTGCAATGGGAAAGAGTATCCCGCAGTGTATTTCTAGGGCCAGAAAATAGCAAAATTCAAAAGTTGAAGCATGATTTCTACTGACTGTGCATTTGTTTTGTCCTATCATAAATTTGAATTATAAGACAAACCATCATAAATTGAGGATCACCTGTACAGAGTGACTCAAATGACACAAAATTTTCCTGAGATAAGTAAAATCCTAGCACACAGGTTTCATTCCAGGAAAAACTGACATTAACTGATAGAGTATGTTTGAATTTATTTTTTTATATTCTAACAATTTATAAACTTTGTGAACGAAAAGAAAAGAATGCTCTCCTTAAGTACCTAGATAGAAAAAGTCTGATACCTGCAAAAGTAAAAAATTCTGGCCTGCCTTACTCTTTTCCATAGCAACATTTAACACCAGAACCCTTTAAAAAAGGTTTAAAGTTTAAGTGAAAAGAGAATTTGACCTAGTAATTTTATATCAGCGAAATTAGTTTTCAAGTATGAAAACCAGATGTGGGAAATTCTCAAATGAAAATTATCGCACACGCTTTGTTAGGAAGAAAACAATATCAATAAAACAACTCAGCTACTAATGAAGGCTACAAACTTACAAAAAGAAAAACTACAATAAAATGACTGGAGAATCATTTAGAATTGAAAGTCAATAGAGCAATAGCTATGGTGTTGAGCAAAAGAAAATGTGACACGAAAGTTCTAGATAATTTGGTCTTTTGAGTGTCTGAGCAAAGATCCTTCCCATGTAAATGTGAATAAAGTACATGTAAACAAAAAACCTAAATGACCGTGAACTCCAGCATTGCCTAAAAGTCCAAGTCCAGATTTTTAAAAAGTCTGAGGAATGTAAAATGTTGAATAAAAAACAAATAGTCTTTTTATGATGGAAACTATAGTTATTGAACCAAATATAGATTTATAAACCTTGGAAAAATAATAACAATGTATGGGATATTTCTGTTTCAGCACGTGGAGAGGTCCCCGAGGCTGAGGGTAAAATAACAGATGCCATGTGTCAGAGTTGGTGCTGAACTCCTTTTGCAGCACTTTTGGAGGGAGTGGACAAAACCAGGTATTTTTATTTTGATTTTTTTCTAAAGGATAAAATGTTTATTTTGGCCTATGGTTTTAGAGGGCTTAGTCCATGGCTGGCTGGCTCCAATACAGAAATGCTGCAGGTGGAAAGGCAAGGAAGGAGAAAACTGTTCGATCCATGATAGCCAGGGAGCAGAGGAAGCAAGAAAGAAGAGAAAGACATGTACCGTCCAAGGGCATGCCCTCAGTGACCCACCTCTTTCAAATGGATAACACCTCCTAACAGAACATTCATCTGTGAACTCCTCAGTGGATTAAGGAACTGCCATGATCTAATCACTTTCTGAAAGCCTCACCTCTGAATATGTGAGACATTTGGAGTTCATTTTAGAGATATCCTATACTATTCTGTCCCTGGCCTTCAAATGGGTCATGCTCACTTCATTATGCAAAATGCATTCAGTCCATTTCTAAGAGTCACCAAAGTGTGAGCAATTCCAGCATTGCCCAATAGTCCAAGGCCAAAGTCTCCTCTATGACCCAAGGCAAACTCTTAGCTGTTAGTCTCTGCAATGAATCAAACAGAAAGGTAGATACTTTCAACATACAATGGCACAGAGGAAATATTCTCATTCCAAAATGGAGGAATTGAGGAATCAGACCAAAGCAAAACTGAAACTCAGCAAGGAAAACATTAAATCTTACAGCTCCATCTTCAGCACCCAGCGCACATGGTAATAAGATGTGAGTTCCACAGGCTTTAGGCAGCCTTATCCCTGTGGCCTTACCAGTTGTGGGTCTATACCGCCTCTCTTGTGCTGGCTGTACTCACTGCCTTCAGCTTTCCTGAGCAGATGTTCCATATTCCTGGAATCTCCAACTTCCTGCAGTCTCCACTGCAGCTTTGGCTACACTCTCACAGCTGAATGCAATTCCCTCTGAGTGACTCCTAGCAGGGACTGTAAACTTGTCCTCTGAAATCTGTGTGGAAGTTTCCTTCACCCTATAACTCCAGCATTCTGCATGCCTGGCAAAATCAGTACCATGCGGAGGATTCTTAGTTCTGCTGGTAGCTCAAGTAGTAACTGGACCCCTTTGGATAAGATCTGCAGGGGACTAAGCACTTGGACAGCTGAATTTAGGGTACATTTATCTAGGTGCCCCTGAGTGAGCAGGGTTCCCTGGGCCTCTCTTCCCAAAGTTTTTCAAAGGATTTTACCCTTTTACAGCCTTGAACTTTTGATGGATGGGGTCTGGCCAATTTCTGAAATACTCACAAACTATCCTTCCTGTTTTCCTCTACAAAGTATTTGGCTTCTTTTTAATGATGCTTAGCTTTACAGCAACCATACTCTTCTTGGCCCTAATTTTATACATGCTTCATTTCTGGTCAAACCACAAATTTTCAAATGTTTTGCCTCTGCTTTTAGCTCTGGACTCTTACTGGGCATCTTGCTGAAAGCAGCCAGAAGTACCCATCCCATAGCCTCAATGCTGTGTTGCCTTGAAATTTCCTCCACCAGATTAATTACCTACCTTTTAAATTCAGCCTGATATAAAGTCTTAGGACATGGACAAAATATAGACAAATTCTTTGCCAGAATGTAACATGAGTGGCCTCTAGTCCCATTCGCAATAGAATTCTCATTTCCATCTGAAACCTCCTGAGCCTGGCCTTTACTGTTCACTTTCTTATCAGCCTCCAAGTCTTCTGAGTTCTGACCAGAATTACCCATCAAGGTCTGCTTAAAGCATTCTAGGGCTTCTCTAGCCTGCATATTCAAAGCTTTCTAAACATCTCCAGAAAGATAATTCCAAGGGCTTCTAAACCACATGACCAGGTATAGTCACAGTGGTGGCCTCTCTTCTTTCGTATTATTTTTCTGTATTAATCACTTTTAAGACAAAGTATTGACACACACAACTTAAAGGAGAAAATGTTTATTTTGATTGATGGTTTCAGAGGATCCAGTCCATAATTGGCTGACTCCAATGTAAAAATAGCATGGCAGAAGAAAGCTGGTCCCCCATGGTAGCCAGGAAGCAGGATACATCTTTTTGTTGTTGCTTTATTTTTTTGTTGTTTAGTTTTTCCTTAGCATATCCTGAGAGTGTAAAAGAGAGAGCATTGAAAGTGAGAGAGAAAATGTCTCTGAGAAAGTAATTGTGAGGCTGTGCATTTTTCCTGTTAGCTGACAGAGATAGTGCTTTGAGATTATCCCAGAGGTAGGGAGAAGGTCTTCCCTTTTAGAGCTTGTTTCATGTTTTCAGGTTTGAGGGACCCAATGGACTGGTAGTAGGCCTAGGCCTGTAATGTCTCTGGGTAGGAGGCTGCAGCAGGTTTGCAGCCCAAGGAAGAACAGAGAAAGAGGTCTGCTCTGGGTCATGTAGCTCTTCTGGCATGGGTGAGGTGAGGTGTCACACGTTTCCCACAGAGCAGCTGGGGACGGTGTGGGACACCAGCCTGGACTTTGGACTTTGGGGGCCAAATTGGCCACTAATAGGGCACTGGGACTCCAGCAAGGAGAATGTATGTGAGGCCCGTCTGTGCATACCTGGTCTCGGGGGTTGGAGTCATATGCACACCAGAGCAAAGGCATCACTCACACGATGAAAATTTATCATTCTCCAGATTCCAAGAAACCCCTAAAAGTGCCTCCAGATATTGCAAGAGGATCATGAAAGTTAGAGTTTTCCTTAAATTCCACTTCTTTTTTGCCCAGCTGAGGGCAGTTCAGTCAGGAAGATGAGTGAGTGGAGAGAGAGGGATAGAACAGCAGTGCAAGGAAAGAGAGAAGACACACATTAGCCTATATCCTGGTATCACAGAGCATGGCAAGAGAATGGGTGGGTGTCTTTGATTTTTTTATTGCTAGTACTTGGTCATTTTCATTGTTCCTCCCTTCTCCATGAGTTATATCACTGATTACTTCTCTGAGGCCCTTATGCCCAGTCTTTGTGGGCATTTCTCCTGATCATTCATTCATTGAAATGTTAGCAGTTGGTTTGCTGCCCACTCTGTAGTCATCAAGCCTGGTGACATCAACATCCTTGTAAATGACTCGCCCTACCACCGATCTCTCAGGTTCTTGATCTCTTCTCCTCCTGTGATTGTTTCCTGTCACATTTCAGCCACCAATTAATGATAACCACACCACCTCCAAAATCTTCACCCAATCCTCCCATTCTATGAGCAACTCTTATCTCCCTAGCATGTTTCCTCTGGTTTAAATTTCACTAATTCTTGGGCCTTACAAGTCCCTCTAGTCAGTAACTCAAGTCTACTTTTCTTTTCTTTTCTTTTTTTTTTGGTACTGGGGATCGAACTCAGGTCCTTGCGCTTGTGCAGCAGGCGGCGAAACCACTGAGCTAAATCTCCAGCCCTCAAGTCTACTTTTCTTAACTTCCATTTTTATTATGATAATTCCATGATTCATCTATATAATAACTCATTTTATTAGCTACTGTGTCCTATGCAACAATCTGGTGGAAAGCAATTCTCTGATCACTTCTCACCTACAGCTATGTGATTAAACATGATCAGAGTAAAAATACAGCCATATTCAATGGCCTTGCTCTAAATTTTGGACCACCCACCTTGACATGTCTGCCACACTTTCCTGGCCTGCTCTTGTGCTCATCCTGCTGGATAACCACTCCAGCTCCTTCCCAACCTCCACCTACTCTGTCATCTTTTCAGTCTAAGCTAATGATCTAGCTTAAAAAAAAAAAGAAATAACTAGCATAACCCTTCCTTAATTTCCAGTAGTAGGCCTACATACCTACTCACATTTGTATGTACATTCTTTGTCTTTTCGTCTTTTACAAAGGATAAACTGTCCATGCTTCTGCCTTCCCTGCCCCCTGTTCTGCATGCCAACCCCTGTGTCCTACTCATAGACGTTGTGCTATAATTATCATCTCCTCCAACCACAATTCTCTCCACCAAGCCATTCTTATACAATATCTCATATAAATATACAATATCTCATATAAATTAACTCTTTTGAGATGCCCTATATTCTGTTCCTGTTATAATCTTATTTACCTGTTTCCCTGAAGGCAAAAGCATCTTCCTGGGTTTCTCTGAAAGAGATCTAAGCACCACCACTCAACAGAAACTGCTTTTGTCCAGGTGATAGGTGACTTCTGAATTGAGTCTAGCAGCCTCTCTGAATGTTCACCTTGCAGCTTTCCTCTGTAACACATATGCTAGTGTGTTCTATCCTCTTGAAGCACTTTCTTCACTGACCTCTGAGACTCTGTTCTTTCCTGGTCTCCTCCCACTCAGTTGCTCTGTCACACCCTTGGCCTGATCCTCCATTCCCTCACCACCTCTACATACCGGAGTGTCTACATACTAGAGTGTAGACCTAAGGTTTTTTCTCTCTCCTTCCTGCGTTTTCTTCCAATGGCCTCTCTTCTCACTCTAGACCTTTAAACACTTCAGCTTCCCTGAAGGCATCCATATTTACCTCTTCAGCCCATTCTTCTCTTCTGAACTCCAAATTTGAAAATACTACTGATTTTTCTACACTTCCTCATTATTTCATAGATAGCTCTAATGTAGCATTTTAAAGCTATTCTTTGCTACTTGTCATGAATCTGCTTGTATACTTCCCCTCCCATTTTCATAAATGGAAACAACATCAATTTCATTGCTGAGGTAAAAAACCAGGGCATCTTTCTTATCTCTTTCTGCCTTTCACACCATGATGTGAATTATGCGGAGTAAATTATTTTCCCAGACCCCTACCTCACCAACTCCTGCCTAAAAGTGCACTGAAATTCTAACTTCCAGTACTTTAGAATGTGACCTTATTTGGATGTATAGATGTAATTAGTCAGGGTGAGGTGATGTTAGAGTTAGGTGGACCCCCTAATCTGACATGACTAGTGTCCCTATGAGAAGACAGTGACACAAAGGGAGAATGCCACATGACAACAAAGACTGAGGTTGAGTTTATGCAGCTGCAAGACAAAGAACGTCAAAACCTGCTAGCAAACCATCAGAAGCTAAGAAGAGGCAAGGAAGAGTCCTCTACAGGTGCTGGGGGAGCACATCCCTTCTGTGTTGATGTCTGGCCTCGCTTTCAGCCTCCTGCCATGTAATACTTTGTTGCAGAACTGTAGGAAACTAGTATATGCTCCGTGCTCCACACACCAGCTAGTCTTCTTGGCTTCTCACCTTTCAAAAGGCAGCAAGAACTGGGTTACCAGGCTCCCAGATTCTTTCTTTGCCCATGCCCCCATGAGTTAATTCCTACACTTACTTTCTCAGTGTCAACTAGCTCCTGCCACTCCTTTGCCAGCTCTGCAGATGGCTTCTCACTACAAACGGAGTAAAATCTAGATTACTCAGATGTGTGGGGATCTGCATAGCCTAGCCTCTAGCTTCCGAACCTCATTTCCCATCCCCTTTTGGGCTGCTCAATCTGATCTTCCCACATGGGCCTGTGTGTGGTGCTGTGACACTCCACGCCTCTGGATAGGTGCATGCTGTTCTCTCCTCCTGAAATGCTCTTCCCTACATGTATTCACACCTTATTTTTTCTTCACACTCAGGTCCTCTCATCCCCAGAGAAGCTCTCTATGACTATTTGATATTACTTGGCCCCTCCAACATATTATTCTCTTTTTCTTCTTAGCACACATCTCCATCTGAAGTTATTATTTATAGATTGCAATGTTGGATTGCCATTGCCTAGACTGGGTCTTGCACACAGAAGGTACTTGAGGAATGAATGAATGAATTCTAATGCCAAAATTCAAATGTAAAGCTAAAAATATCTGACTCCCACATCTTCCATATTTAAATTTTTCTAATTTTAGAGGGAACTTTTAGGAATCTCTTTGGCAAAGAAACGTTTATCTCAAATTTAGCAATTTCTTTAGTTCTCATCAATTCCTTTTTCTTCTCTTAAATACAAGTCAAATTAAACTAAATACTTTAAAAAATTGTGCAAGTAGCACAATCCCAGTTTCTGTACAAATGTAAAGAGCAGTCTGTAGTGATGTTACTTTGTGTAGATGTGGATTTATATGTGGGATGGGACTTGGGAGAGATTGTTTTGCTTTATTTTTGGTATGATTTGAATGTTTATAATTAACACATAGCATGCAAATAAAATAATCCCATCACAATACCATTTTATTCTTTAAAAAATTCTAAAACAATATTTTAATGACAGAATATTACAAAATCAAAATACAAAAAGGCAAGGTTTGAACTTGCTACAAGCTGATATAAGAACCTGCAGTCTAAGGGGCTGGGGATTTAGCTCAGTGGCACCGTGCCTGCCTCAAAAGCACAAGGTCCTGAGTTCAATCCCTGGTACCAAAAAAAAAAAATAAAAAAAAAAAATAAAAGAACCTGCAGTCTTGGGAGGGAAATGTAAGTGATGGTTTAACTTGACAGGACACAGGAGAATCAGAAATTACTTCTGTCACTCAGATTCATATTTTATAGTAATACAAATTACAACTATCTGTGGCTATTCAGTGTATAGAACTATAGCACTAAGATGTGGGGAAAATTGTTTAGAACTGTGAATTTTAATCTCAAATAATTCTGAAGAAACTTTACATCTTCTTTTGGAAACTTTGCTCCCTTAAAGCTGGGCCAGATTTGGGTTTATCCCTTATGCAGCCTCCTTGGGAGAGATGATTCAGGGGACACAGGGACTGTATAGAGAGTGGAGGTGGCAGCTTCTGATGGGTAGAGGTTTGAAAGTGGGTTTGGCAGGCTGCTGTACCACCACTCCCAGCGCAGAGGAGGAGGCTTCCGGGAGGCTGTAGCATTGCTCCCAGCGCAAAGGAGGTGAGCCGCATGGGCACCAACAGCACCCTCCCACCGTCGAAATGAGAAGACATATAAACAAGTCTCAAAAACAGACTTGAAGATCATCTAAAACAGCCCCAAAGGGAAATGAGATGGAACATTCTAATATTCAACAACATGGACTCCCTGAACTGGCAACAAAAGAGGATCTGGAAAAAATGAAATCAGAAATAATTTCTCAGATAACATCAGAGATTGTGCTCATAGTACAAGACATGATTAATAAATCTAGAGAGGAGCTCAGGAACATGATAGAATCCCAACATAGGAAACAAATGGAATCCATAAAACAGATGCAAATAGGTTTTCAGGAGATTAAAAACTCCATTGCAAGTCTACACAGCAGAATGAGCCAATATGAGGACAGAATTTCAGATATAGAAGATAAGTTTGCAATTAGTGATCAGAAAAAAAATTGTTTTAAAATTGTAAGGGACCAGGAGAAATCAGTCCAGCAGGTGCTAGATGATGCAAAGAGGAATAACGTAAGACTGATCAGAGTCAGTGAAGAAACAGGAGAGAGTGCAGATGACATAAAAAAACTTCACAGAAGTAATTCCAGAAACTTCCCAAGGAGAGGAAAAGAGCTTGACATACAGATAAGTGAGGCATATAGGACTCCAGCTAGCCTTGATAAAAAAAAATCTACACATAGGCATATAATAGGATTCCAGAAACCCAACAGAAGAACAAAATTCTACAAGCAGTGAGAGAAAAGAAACAAATCACGTACAAAGGAAAGCCCATCAGAATCACAGCAGACTTCTCAACACAAACCCTCAAGGTAAGAAGACCTTGGAGTGGTATATTTCAAGCTCTAAAGAAAACAGCCTCCAACCCAGGTTGATGTACCCTGCAAAACTATCTTTCAAAATTGATGGAGAAATAAGATACTTTCATGACAAAGAGCACCTGAGGAACTTCATGAATACCAAACCAGCACTCCAAAAAATTTTAGACAATATCCTAGGAAAAGACAATGAGGATCACAACCTCAAGAAGCACAGCAGATGATTCTGTCAGAAATGACAAGAAATTAAATGCCAAGGGGGAGAATCCAACAAAAAGAAAAAGTCATGACAATGATAAGGCAATATGTATCAGTTATAACCAACAAGGTTAATGGCCTCAATTCACCAATAAGAAGAAATAGACTGGCAGAATGGATCAAGAAGCAAGATCCTACAATAGGCTGCGTACAAGAAACACAGTTAATTCAAAAAGAAACTCATAGACTGAAAGTTAAAGGGTGGAAAACAATACTCCATATGACAGGAACCCGAAAAAAAGCAAGAATAGCTATCCTCTTTGCAGATCAAGTGGATTTCAAATCAACACTGACTAAGAGAGACAAAGAAGGACACTACATCCTTATAAAGGGAACAATCCAAGAGGAAGAGATGGCAATCATTATTATCTATGCACCAAATGCTAGTGTGCCCAACTATATAAAGCGAATACTAATGGACATGAAAAGTCATATATGAACTAATACAATAATAGTGAAGGAATTAAATACCCCATAGTCACAAATAGATAGATCAACTAGACAAAAAATAAGTAATGAAATACTAGAACTCAATTGAACTCTTGAACAAATGAATTTAACAGATGTTTACAGAGTGTTCCACCCCACAGAATCAGAATACATATTCTTTTCAGCTGCACAGGGGTCATTCTCCAAAATAGACTACATACTCACTCACAGAACATGTTTAAGTAAGTCCAAAGGAATTGACATTATCCCCTGTATATTATTAGACCATAGTGCGATGAAATTAGAGATCAATAGCAAAAGAAACTGCAAGAATTTGATAAACACATGGAAACTGAACAACACACTTCTGAATAATTCAATGGGTCACAGAGGAAATTAAAGAAGAAATCAGACAGTTCCTTCATTTAAATGACAATGACAATACAACATATCTGAATCTGTGGGACACAATGAAAGCAGTCTTACGAGGGAAATTCATAGCAGTGAATACTCATATTAGGAAAACAGAGTGAGCCCAATTAAAGAACCTGATACTGAACCTCAAGCTTCTAGAAAAAGAAGAGCAGGACAAACCCAAAACTCATACAAGGGAGGAAATTACAAAGATCAGAGCAGAAATCAATGCAATGGAGACTAAGAGAATGATATAAAAACATCAATGAAGCCAAGAGTTGGTTCTTTGAAAGAATCAACAAAATTGACAAACCCTTAGCCAACCTTATCAGAAAAAGGAAAGAAAAGGCCCAAATCCATGCAATTAGGAATGAAAAGGATGAAATTACAATGGACTCATCAGAAATCCAGGAGATCATCAATATCTACCTCCAGAACCTATACACCAATAAGATGGAAAACACAGAAGAAATGGACAGATTCCTAGATAAGTATGAATTACCAAAGTTGAATGAAGAAGACCTAAAAATCCTAAACAACCCAATATCAACCAATGAGATTGAAAATGTAATTAAAAACTTACCAATTAAGAGAAGCCTGGGTCATGATGGCTTCATTGCTGAATTCCACAAGACATTTAGAGAGGAACTACTGCCACTACTGTTTAAACTCTTCAATGAAATTGAAAGAGAAACAATACTCCTGAACTCGTTCCTGGAAGCAAGCATCACCTTGATCCCCAAAGCAGAGAAAGACTCAACCGAAAAGGAGAACTATAGGCCAATCTCACTAATGAACATAGATGCAAAAATCCTTAATAAGATACTAGCAAACAGAATGCAGAAGATCATCAAGAAGATCATACACCCTGATCAAGTGGGATTCATCCCAGGGATGCAGGGATAGTTCAACATACACAAATCAACAAATGTAATACACTATATCAATAGAGCCAAGGACAAAAACCATATGATCTTCTTAATCGATGCAGAAAAAGCATTTGACAAAATCCAACATGCATTTATGATAAAAACCCTACAAAGAATTGGAATAGATGGTCTCTACCTCAATCTGATAAAAGCCATCTATGACAAAACAAACAGCCAATATCATACTAATGGTCAAAAACTGAAATCCTTCACCCTAAAATCAGGAACAAGACAAGGATGTCCACTATCACCACTCTTGTTCAATATAGTTCTGGAAACATTAGCCATGGCAATTAGACAAGAGAAAGAAATAAAAGGAATAAAGACAGGAAATGAAGAAGTCAAATTGTCATTATTTGCAGATGACATGATACTCTATATAGAAGACCCCAAGAACTCCACCAAAAGTCTTCTAGGCTTAATAACCAAATTCAGTCAAGTAGCTGGTTACAAGGTCAACACACAAAAATCAATAGCTTTCCTCTACACAAATGACAGACTCACTGAGAGAGAAATAGGGCAAATAATTCCTTTCACAATAGCATCCAAAAAACTGAAATACCTAGGAATCAACCTAACAAAAGAAATCAAAGACCTCTTCTCTGAAAACTATAGCATTCTGAAAAGAGAGACTGAAGATGATAACGGAAAATGGAAAGACATCTCGTGCTCCTGGGTAGGAAGGATCAATATAGTGAAAATGGCCATACTTCCAAAACTGCTATATAGATTCAATGCAATCCCAATTGAAATCCTAGCAGCATACTTCATGGGCCTTGAGAAAACAGTCCAAAAATTCATTTGGAACAAGAAGAGACCCAGAATAGCAAAAGCAATTGTAGCCAACAGAGACATGGCAGGGAGTATCACAACCCCCAACTTAAAACTATACTACAAAACTACTGTGATAAAAACAGCATGGTACTGGCAAAGAAACAGACCTGAGGACCAGTAGAACAGAATAGAAGACTCAGAAACAATGCCAGACACACTCAGCCATCTGATCTTTGATAAAGGAGCCAAACACCCTCACTGGAGGAAAGATAGCCTCTTTAATAAATGGTGCTGGAAAAATTGGGTTTCAACTACCCAAAGATGAAAACTGGACCTATATCTCTCACCATGCACTAAACTAACATCAAAATGGATTAAAGGATTAAATATTAAAATAGAAACACTGAATGAGCTGGAACAAAGGTTGGGTAGAACTCTTGAAGACATTGGTGTAGGAAAAGATCTTATGAACCAAACCTCAGTTGCCCATGAACTAGCACCAGCAATAAACAAGTGCGATCTCTTCTTATTAAAAAGCTCTGGACAGCAAGAGAAACCACCAGCAGTGTGAAGAGACAACCCACAATGTGGGAAAAAATTTTCATCTGCTATTCCTCAGACCAAGGTCTACTATCCAGAATCTATAAAAACTTAAAAAAATCAGACCTCCCAAGTTTAAAGACCCAATCCAAAATGGGCATCTGAAATGAACAGACATTTCTGAGACAAAGAAGTAGAAATAGCAAATAAACACATGAAAAACTGTTCAACATCACTGGTCATTGGAGAGGTGCAAATGAAAACAATGCTGAGATTCTACCTCACCCCAGGAAGAATGGCTGCTATCATGAATAACAAATGCTGGTGGAGCTTTGGGGAAAGAGGAACACTGCTCAATTGCTGTTGGGAATGTAGACTGGTGGAAATTAGTATGGTGATACCTCAAAGAACTAAGACTGGAAGTCTCATTTGACCCAGGTATTCCCCTGCTGGGCATCTTCCCCAAAGAATTAAAAGGATCATACTATAGTGATATATGTGCACCCATATTCATAGCAGCACAATTTGCAATAGCTAAAACTTGGAAGCAGCCCAATTGCCCATCAGCTGGAGCCTGAATAAAGAAAATGTGATTTTTTAAATAAAATGGAGTACTACTCAGCCATAAAAAATGAGACAAGAGAGACATTTATAGCTAATTGGATGCATATGGAAGTGATACTCTTAAATGAAGTAAATAGGAAACACATGTGTAAATACTGAATAGTTTCTCTAGTATGAGAAAGTATAAATAAGGACTAAAATGTATAGTAGATAATGTGAAATAGGACGAAAAGGGACAAAGGGGAAGGGGAAGTGGGAGGGGAATTGCAAAGGAAAGAAGGTAATGGACTTAATATGAGAAAATGAAAACATGGAAACAAAGTCTTTGTAAATAGGGAGGGATGGAGAGGTTGAAGGGAGGGCAGGGGAATGGGGAAAAATGAAAACCAAGAGAGATTATGTAAAGGTGCAAATTTCCAATGATGAATGTCATTGTATTGTATACCTATAATGTACCAATAAAATAAAATAAAATAAAAAGAGAAACTGGGTTTGAATAATGAGGAGCTCAGAGGGGGAAGAAGAAGATTCCAGAGGGAGATGCCTGTGGGAGAGAAGACCTGACATTATATTAGCTCATAGTCCATTCTGTGAGCTCAAGTAACTCAGGATGCTGAATAGTGTAGGGAGGGAGTGAAGCTGGGTAGATGGAGGCCCCAGGAGAGGAGACCTAAGTGTCAAACCAAAGAGGATAAGCTTTATGCTGAAGGTCATGAATATGTCCCAAAAATAAAGGCTACAAGATTTGTGATCCTGAAAGGTGACTCTGGCGACCACATGGAGAGAAGATGAGGTCATAGGGAGACCAGAGGCAAGGCACACTTAAAGGCTTAGAGGCTGCCATGATGATGTAGAGAAGAGACTGACCACCAGAGCCTAGGACTATGGCAGGGAGAAAGATAGAGAGGGTATGCAGGTGTGGGGTTGGGGACTCATTCAATATGGCAGCAACTGGAAGAGGCTGGAGAGGAGGGAATCAAAAGATGGCTGCAAAGTTTGAGACTTGAGTACTAGGTCACCAGGGCAGACTAAGAATTTTATGAAATGAACCAACAGCTATTATACAGGGAATGTGTTCCAGTTCCTAAAATCTGTGAATGTCCTTTTTCTTTTTGCTGAAAAACATTTGACTTTTTGTTTTTAGACTTGTTACTTTGAATGTGCAAGGGGAAACCAGGCAGGAAGCGTGTCCTAGCTAGAAATACCTGGGCAATGTGATCTTGCACTAGGTGCAACCTCTCAGCCCCAACCAGGAGAGATGCCTTAGGGAGTGTCCACAGAACGTCAGGTTAGATACAGTTATCTCAGACATACACAGAAACTTGCAGGTTTCCTAGGCTGAGTTTTCCAGACATGCCATTGAGATTTGGCAGAACTGTGCAATGCCCAAGAGTTTTTAAAACCAAGTTGTGAAAAGTATGGTGTCTCTATCCCCTAGACCAGTGGTGGCAAACCTATGGCATGTGTGCTGCAGCAGGCATGCAGAGCCCTCTCTGTCAGCACTCAGCCAAGTGGCCCCAGCAGCTGAGCACCAGCTTACAGTAGTTTTTTCTTTTTTTTATTAATATATAAAAAATTAACCTCAACCCTTTATTTCCATACATGAAAATAACTTGAAGGGATCTATGAACCTAAATATGAAAGCCTAGAAGTATAAAACTTTAAGAAGAAATTATAAGGGAAAATGTGTATGAATTCAGGGTAGGCAAGAACTACCTAGGATACAAAAAACATGATACATAAAAGAAAAAAATTGATAAATGAAATTCCATCAAAATTTAGAACTTTAAATGACATCATTAAAATGAAAAGTAATCCTTAAACAGACCATATTTACAATGCATATAACCTATGACCAGAATATATAAAGAACTCTGACAGCTCATTAATAGACAATCCAATTAAAAAGTAGACATAAGAAGATGATAAATAGCCAGTATAGCACAAGGAAAGGTGTGCAAGCCTAGAATGAGAAAAATACTAATCAGTACAATAACAAGATTGAATTATACACTCATTAGGGAGATGAAGTTAAAAGTTTTAAAAGCCTTGTCATGACTTTTTCTTTTTGTTGGATTCTCCCCCTTGGCATTTAATTTCTTGTCATGTCTGACAGAATCATCTGCTGTGCTTCTTGAGGTTGTGATCCTCATTGTCTTTTCCTAGGGTATTGTCTAAAATTTTTTGGAGTGCTGGTTTGGAATTCATGAAGTTCCTGAGGTGCTCTTTATCATGAAAGTATCTTATTTCTCCATCAATTTTGAAGATAGTTTTTCAGGGTACATCAATCTGGGTTGGAGGCTGTTTTCCTTTAGGGCTTGAAATACATCACTCCAAGCTCTTCCTGCCTTGAGGGTTTGCATTGAGAAGTCTGCTGTGATTCTGATGGGCTTTCCTTTGTATGTGATTTGTTTCTTTTCTCCAACTGCTTGTAGAACTTTGTTCTTCTGTTGAATTTCTGGAATCCTATTATATGCCTGTGTGTAGATTTTTTTTGATCAAAGCTAGCTGGAGTCCTATATGCCTCACTTATCTGTATGTCAAGTTCTTTTCCCCTCCTTGGGAAGTTTTCTGCCATCACTTCTGTGAACAGTTTTTTTATGTCATCTCCACTCTCTCCTGTTTCTTCATTGACTCCAATCAGTCTTATAGTATTCTTCTTTGGATCGTCTAGCAGCTGCTGGATTGATTTCTCATGTTCCCTTACAATTTTAAAGCAATTTTTCTTTTCCTGGTCACTAATTGCTATCTTATCTTCTATATCTGAAATTCTACCCTCCCATTGTTCATTCTGCTGTGCAGACTTTTGATGGAGTTTTTAATCTCCTGGAAATCTGTTTGCATCTGTTTTATGGATTCCATTTGTTTCCTATGTTGGGCTTCCATCATGTTCCTCAGATCCTCTATTTTTTTATCTGTGTCCTCTCTAGATTTATTAATCTTGACTTGCACTATGAGCACAATCTTTGCTGTTATCTGAGAAATTATTTCTGATTTCATTTTTCCCAGATCCTCTTTTGTTGCCTGTTCAGAGATTCCAGGTGGTTGAGTATCAGATCGTTCCATCTTATTTCCCTTTGGAGTTGCTGTAGGTGATCCAGAAGTCTGTTTCTGAAGCTTGTTTACATGTCTTTTCATTTTCATGAAGGGGGGATATGTGCTTCTGGTGCCCACGTGGCTCACCTCTACCCTAGGAGTGTGGGATGGCGGCGGGAGAGCTTCCTTCTGGGTGTTGAGACTGGCTCACCTTCTCTGCCCTAGGAGCATGGGATAGCAGCAGGGGAACTTCCTTATGGGTGCTCTAGAGTTGTTTTTTCTAAAGTAAAATCTCAGTATTCAGGTTTAAGTTCAGTGTTGGCACTTTGTGATAAATAAGTGGGTTTGAGGTTGCTGTTTCTGTATTTGTTCTCTGAAAGGTTTGCCATCACTACCCTAGGAAGAAATAGTTGTCAGTAAAACAGACATGGTGGTTGCAATATTTACATGAAATATTTATGACTTCTAAAAGGCCAGCTGATGTCACTCATCCTTTTGATTCTGCGACTAGTGACTGGTGATTTCACTCAGCTGTGGTGTCCCAAGGAACCTGGCGTGGGGGAGTGTGGTCCATGTTGAAGCTCTAGGAAGAACCTCCAAGCCTCAGGAATACCCAAGTCCTCAGAGTAATCCTTCCAAGGTCAGTGGTCAACCAAGTTTCTGCACCAGAATTTACCAGCTTGAAACCTAACTGGCCATTATTATCTGAATTTTTCCCCAAAGTGCCAAAGCCTTATCAGTGAAGTAGATGCTTGAAATTTATCCAGAGAGATATATCATGATTTCTGAAGGTCCTACAGTGACTTCAGGGCCAGCTCTGGACTGTCCCTAAGAGTCTCTCCACGTACAATGTTGCTTCTGCCCTCTCTCTGCCTGTTTAGACCCCTCCATGCTCAAAACTCAGCCCTGTCTCATCCAGTGCCCAAGACATTGTATTCAAAGCCAAGTACTATTTATTGAAACTTTTAGGATGATTGTATATGCAGAAGCTCATGTAATGCACAAAACAACTCAAGAAAACTGATGCTATTTTTAATCTCCATTTTAAATACTCTTTGACTCAGAATATCTATTTATAAGAATTTATCCTATAAATATAATTGTGCATATGAAATTAGCCCACATATGAAGTTATTCATTTCAGCACTGATTGTAATAGAGTGTAATAGGGGATTGACTAAATCAACTATGGAAACTATTTGATAGACTCTGGCAGCTATTGAAAACAACTCAGTGGCTCTGCATGATCTAGTAGGGAGGGGTCTCTAAAATATATATCCTAGAGAATATATATATAGTTTATTTTTATCAGTACTTGTTTATGATACGTTCATCATGGGGAGTTGGTACATATACATATCACATCATAGTCCTTTTTACTAAAATATATTTTTAATTAAAAGAAAGTCATGTAGATCAGGGATCCCCCACCTGTGAGGAACCAAGTCCCAGAGCAGGAGGTGAGCAGCAGGAGAGAAAGAAAAGTATCCTCTGTATTATTATTATTATTATTTTGGTACCAGGGATTGAACTTGGGACCTTGCGCTTGCCAGGCAGGCACAGTGCCACTGAGCTGCATCCCCGGCAGTTATCATCCATATTTACAGCTGTTGTCCATGGCTTCCATCACCGTCTGAACTCCACCTCCTGTCAGATCGGCAGCAGTGTTGGATTCTCACAGGTGTGCAAACTCTTTTGTGAACTGCACACTCAAGGGATCTCCCTATGAGACTCTTATCCTAAAACCTGCCTTAGTCTGTGGAAAACTTGCCTTCCATGAAAGTGATTCCTGGTGCCCAATAGTTTGTGGACCACTGGTATAGACAGTGTGCATTATAGGCTGCTGTATGTATGAAAAGTAATGTATTTGGGCACATGTTTGCTTATCTGTGCATAGATTGTCTCTGGAAGGACACAAAACTTGCTGATAGCACTCTGTCCTCTCTCAGGAGAATTTGGGTCAGGCTACTTTGGGGACCACTTTGGTCTGACTGGTCTCACAGCTCTGTCTGAGATCCATCCATCCACCGCATTCCTCAGTTTCTACACAAGAGCTGCAACACCACTGACTTTAAGAACTTCATTTCTAAACCTAATGGAGCTTGAGCCAGAGAAATACGTGTGAGAGAATCATTCCATAATTTAGCAGGATACTAGAGTGCTTTCTTTTTAATTCAAAACCCAAACACAGACTGTGCAGTAAAGGAAATCATGTTAAAATGTTTAATTATGATCTACAAAGGCCACATACCTCCCGGACACCCTGGAGAGTGACATCAGACTCTGTGTCCCCAGGCTCTTCCCATGGGGTGAGTGTCCCTGAGGCTCCTCCACAGCCTCCAGCTGAGCTCCCAACCTGGGCTTTCAGGCATGCTGATTGCTGCTATTTTTGTTATCTTCAATCTCTTTGATGCTGTGCCATTGTCCCTCCTGTGGTTGCCCTTTTCTGAGCTTTAGTATTTTAATTAATGTCATTTAATTATAGTTGCCCCCCTGAGGCTTTTTAAGGAATGAATTCAGTGGAGGGGATTGCATGAATGAATTCTCTAGTCTTTTGCACTTTTGCTATCAACAGCTTTGCCCCCAGGGGTGGATCCAATCATTTCCAAGACTTCTCAACTGCCACAGAAAGTGATGACAGGACTGTTATGAAGAACTCCAGCCTGACAAATTAAATGCTACTTTTTATTCCATGGGTCCAGCCCGTGAGACGAGGGTGTTGTATGATTGGTATTGTAGGGGGGCAACATTCTGCCTCTGGCTTTTCATGATTTTGACATAAGACAGATCAACAGGAGAAAAACACACCATTTATTTAAAGTAAGTTTGTGTGGCACAGGAACTTTCATAAGGAAATGAAGACCCAGAGTTCAACCTGTATATACTGAATTAGACAAAGAGTACAAACTGGGGAAATTGAGATACAGTGAAGGGACTTTACGTGGGTCACTGGGTGAAGTGACCAGGAAGGAAAGGTTGGGGTGACAAGGTTTGTTCATACAGATTCTCCTTGGTAGTCTCCACTCCTGTCCTTGATGAGAATGGACTAGGGAGTAACATTTCATGGGGAATTTTCTCTTGCTCTGAAGGGGAAGGAAGATCACGGTGATCTTTTTTGTACCTGCTGCTTTTAAAGTGACTTTATCTCAAAATAGTTAATACATCATTGTGGCATATTTTGGGGTGACATGTCCTGAACTCCCTGGGTATTAAACTTAACTCACTGTGTCTGGGTGTAGTGTCCAGAGGAAGCAGTCTAGATGTAGAGGAGGCCTCTAGTGAGGTCACGTTTGCTGTGTCAGTTGACCAGATGATATGCATGACATGGTGTCTGTCACACCCTGTGCCCTTCTTGTCACTTGGATCTCACTTCTTGTGGTGAGGAGAGTTCTCCCCAGAACCAGCTCCCTGTCTCACTCTCTGGCTTGACCAGGGTCCTCTGGGGATCTTCAGCCTGACTGGCCTCTGTCTGCTTTGATTCCCCCTCAGACTTGCCATCTTTTCTGACGTGGTGCCAAACTCTCCCTTGCTTCTTCTCCACAGCTCTGCCCTCAGCACCAGTCAAGGGTCTGCAAAGGGTGATCACAATCACTATTTTCCTTCAACACCCTTGATATTGGGTTGATAGCACAACCAGTTGTCAGGTTGATAGCCTAATCAATTACTGGGGGATGCCCAGTCACCTGATGAGGGGACTGCAGAGGATGAAAGAATAATCTACAAAGAACAAGAAATAAAGAATAAAGAATGATAATTTATTACTTGAGGGGCCAGGAGTAGATCTTCAGCTCTCTCCTGGCGAAAGGCCACCTGATCTTAGCTTTGCCATGGCTAAGACCACAAGCACTGAATTAGTCAGTATTAATGATTATACAGTATAGCAAGGGAGAGGGTGAACACAGATGTAAGGAATAGGGTGAAGACAGATGAAAGGAATAGGAGAACTAATGCACTTAATAAGCCAGGCTTGGAAAAAGAAGTAACTATGTACACTCGTGAAGGCCAGGTCACAGTTAACAAGCCACCTGTGCTATCTTGCAGGTCATAGCTAACAAGCCACCTGTATTATCTAGCTAACATTTGATCTTAGAGAATGGTAGCACAGTCATAATTCCTCAGCTGCAGTGTTTCCTTTCTATAGAGACATCACAACCTCACTGATCATTGAGACCTCAATTGTGACCGTTGGCATAGGAAAGTCTATCTCCATACACCAGCTGAAAGGTCAATTGGCAATTTACACTTAAGCCTTGGAGTGCCTCATAATCTCAATCAGTAGCCAAATTCACAAGCCAAATCAATATTATCTAAAGCCTGCTCTGAGCAGTTTCAAGCTGGTCTCCTGAACCTGAGGCATGGCCTGTGCCATCCCCATTCCCCCAGGGTGAGTAACTGCTTGTGGAGCAGGCAGGAAGGTAACTGCTGCGTGGACTACCACCTTGTCAGGCTGACTCTAGAAGTACACAGAGATGGCCCAATGGGAACAAGCAAAGGCTGACATCCTGGGGTTGTCACAGAAAAGGTGTCAGCACTGTCTCCCATGTCAGCCAGAGTTAAAGGCAGGCAAGGAATGGGAAAGCTTTCTAGTGACAAGAGGGAAGGCGCTGGTGCACCCTGAGAGAGTCTATTGGGATGGGAAGCTGCAGACTACTAAGTAGAACCAGGACAACCCCTGTGATGTAAGGGAGGGGATGGCCCCTGTTATAGGGAAGGGAACACCTGCTGTGCAGGGGAGTGGGCATATTCTGCCTTCCCTGATGAACCCTAGTCAGAAGCCAAGACCCAAATCAGGGAAGCTGTGGGTTGTTGAGTCGTGACTCCCTCAGCCAGTTGTCACAGAGTTGTGATCTCATTACAGGGCGGGCGGCTGTGGGGTATGACTTCTACAGTTTGATAAAATTCAATATTATGAGGAGAAATCTATGGTAAATTTTCTCCCCTCAAGATTCCATATGCAAATGAAGGAGAGAAGACACTCAGAAAAAAAGAGATATTACAATGTGCATCTTAGGCATATGTTCATTACCAAAGCAGTCCAGACAACCTACTGGAATTGTGCAGGTGGAGAGGAACTTGAGAGCCTGTGTCCTAGAATATGGAGCTGCAGAAGCATTGATAGTTGATAGGAATGCCTTATTGAGTGCTCACTAGGGACATGTGTTATTGTAGCTGCAATAAGAGTCATGTATGATATAGCAGGAATATCTAGAAGACTGAAGAAAAGGTAGGACTTCAATAACCATTAAAAGTACCTTAAGCAATAAGGATATTTAATTTCTGCTTTATTACAGAGGCCAAAGAAAGGCTGGTCAAAGATAACATAGGGGCTGTATGACTTGTTGAGATTCTACCTCTGTGTTAGTGCTTTCTAGTTGCTCTGCTGTCTTTAATATGGTAGCTTGTCCTCATGGCTCCCAGATGGCTCCTGCAGGTCCGGCTATCACAGCTATGCTCAAGGCAGAAAGACACACAAAGGAATACACCATGTGCATCTGTCCAATCCATCAGGAAAACCAAAACTTCCCATGTACTTCTATCAGACCACTTCTCAAGTCTTCCTGTCTACAGCTGGGAGCCATGGAAATTCTGACTCCTTGAGGATGCTGGAAGATATGTGTGGGCACCCTGGCCAGAAATGAAGTGCTGGGGTCAGACAGAGTCGCCATTCACAGGGCTAGGACATTGCACCTCACACAGGACTCTAGATGTGAGAGCTAGACAGGAGGAAGATACTTGCAGTGTGGCTGACTAAGACCCTCACTACTCAGGAGAGAAAATGGGCAAGAGGGAAGTGTTGGGACCACTGGCACCAGGTCCTAGCATGTGGAAATTGCATTCAGTTTAGTAGCTGTTGTGGGAGCCCTTGAACCACTGGTTGGGGATTATGAGAAGCAGGCATTTCCTGGCTAGCAGAGACCTAATTCATCAAATCCAACCTTTGCTTAAGAGCCTAACTGTGAGTTTCACAAACACATCCTTTACTTTTCTACTGTAAATTTTTACTTTGGCATAATAGTAGCTGGCTGTGCATCTCAGTATCTTTTCCTGAGGGATACAGGAAGCAATCTTTATGTTTACCCTCTTGGTACAACAAATGGCAAGGTGTGTGCACATGTGCGAAAGTGTCAAACTGGGATTTTCACTCATACAGTGCTCTATCTAACAGGTTTTGTGTATGTTTACCTGAGCATCACAGAGGATATCATACACTCACACCACTCTAGGAGTTGTTTTTTAAAAAAAGTTTTCTTTTGATTTTTCTGGTAGAAGTAGCCCAATTCAGTACAATGGCAGTGAATCATCAGATTGTTTATGCATGGATGATCCATAATGGTAAAATACAAGTTTTCATAACAGAAGAGTAGTGGGGATATATGATGATGATGATAATGATGATGATGACTTTGACGTTGGCCATGTGAACCAAAGTTCCTGTGACAGTGAAATGGAGCAAGAATTGACTGATACAGACACAGAGAATACAGACCTCTTGGATTCAGATGATGAAGAATATAGCCATGTAAGTTCATATTTGACTAGTTGAAATATTGTTTTACCTGGTGGCTACGAGGTAAAACATATGGCTGAGGATTGTAGCTTTATTTCCTTCAAAGGATATCAAAGTCTAGATTTTTATGTGAAATTTTTAATTTTTAAAATGTTATCAGTACATTTTAGAAAAAACACTAGGTGGGAAGGGAAAATGTAGGGCTATGGATCAGATGCAGCCAGTTTGTGATCTGGCATGAAGAATCAAGTGAGGTAGGGTCCTGGTGTCTGCTGGTCACAGCCTAGACATGGCCACAGGTCAGGTAGGAGCCCTGGGCTCCCACTGCCTTTTAGGCAGCTTGGTCACACTCCACCCTAATGGCTGTTTCAGTGGTTTTCTGAGTCTGGGGTCTGCACTGGCCTCGCACATTGGATAGTAGAGTGCCAGGCATTGTGGACAGCCTGGGATTGTCCAGGTTCCTACTTCCAAAGCAGGAGGGAGAGGAAAGCTATGCTGTGGGTGCCTGAAAGCATTCCCCTCCTCACCCCACACCCCTAGTGTAGGGGTTCAATTCTCTGGCTGAATTTCCCATGGGGATTCTTTTGAGTTGCAGCCACCCCTTTGCCACCTGTGGACTCTCACACGCTAGCACCCAAGCCACGCTCTAAGTCCAGGGTTCCACCTCTGCAGGACAGCTTCTCTGTCTCTGGAGGATGGAAGATGGCTCCATATTCCCCCAGCTGGCTCCCTCCTGGTCGGACCCATGATGAAAAGACACCTTTTCTTTCCAGACCTGCCACAACCACTAAGAAATTATACTCGCCAATGAGACTTTTGCTTATGCAAGGTGGGTAGTGGTTATGAATCGTTCTCATGCTCTTGGGTAGAATGGAGTACTTGCCACAGTATTACAGATCAGAGTCTGACACAAGTACAGCAGAAGGAGGCTGCAGAGACCAGGGCAGGGATCTGGCCTCGTTGGTGCACAAAGTGAGCTTGTGACCTAGGTGCGTGGCAGAGGCTGGACTGTGTGTCCCAAAGCAGGTCAGGAGGTGGCAGGTGCTCAATATCTGAGAGCCCCTCAGGTTCCTTCACCTTCTCAAAGCAGCTGTGTCCTGCAGCCTGTGACAAGGCTGAGCCTCTACTCTACTCTGGTTGTGAATCAGAAATGATAAGGGACTAAGTAAGCCCAGGACTTTGTTCCTAAACCTACTTCCATCATGAAATTCTTATTAACTAATTAATGATTAGATTTGTGCTTTTGAAGCTATTTCCAATTTCTTTTCTAGGAAACAGTTCTGGTGGCTGGCAGAGCCCCTTGGGTCATGAAGAAGATAGAGGTGAGTCTGTCTCGCCTAGACTCTTCAACTAAACTCCCTTTTCAATAACGTCCTTGCTGGGATTCTCTTACCTATTTTCTTTTCTTCCAGTATTATTCCTTCTGTTGCCAGTTCAGTTGTGAGGTGGTTCATGAGATTATGAAGGGTGAATTGTGCTTTAAGGGGGGTGTAGCAGAGGTCAGAAAGATACAGTCTGTGGGGCAAATCTAGCTGTACACTTAATTGTGTAAATAAAGTTTTATTGAAACACTTGCCGTCTGTTTACATATGGTCTATGGCTTTTGTCCTACAATGGGAGAGTTGGGCAGTTCTAATAAAGACCCCATGGCCCTCAAAGCCTAACACACTGGCTATATGACCTTTTACAGACAGAGCCTGCTGACCTTTGTAGTAAAGCAGCATTGGGCTGAGCCAGCTCATCTGACTTCCAATCCTAGCTCTGGCTCTGCCCGTTCCTCAGTGTGCCCTAGCTGGGACATTGTGGGGACCACTTGGACTTCAGTCTGTGAAGCCAAGATAATAACTCTTCTGCACAGGAGTATAGAGATCCCAATGGATAATAAAAGCCCTTTATAAACTGTAGTCTGCTGCATAAATGCTAGGAATTGCCATTTCTTTCTTTCTTTCTTTTGAGACTTTTGGATTGTTCCACTTCCTTAATTTGATTCTCTTTGGTTATTTCTGTGGCTGTATTAAAACCTGCAATTTGCAAGCAGCGTTAATGCTAATTTTCTAGTCAACCTACCTTTCTGTAGACTGTCAAGTGGCAAAGATATTTAAAAATAAGCATGGGTTATGTAAAAGAATTGGTTCATGAATGAAGCCCACAATCAAGTATTTTACTCCAACAGTTAAAAAAAATTTCAGTTTGTATATCCTGTTCAGTGAAGAAATTGCACCTGAACAGTATCTATATTTAGATTCTCCCTGCAGCCTCCTTGGCTACATATTTGGTTTGGTTGTAGCAGTAGTTCTGTGTGTGCGTGTACAAAGAAAGTCCCGAGCCCTAGCAGGAGGGCACGCTGACCTGGGTCACTGCTCAGACACCAGGCGTGGCCCATTGGAGCCGAGCTGGTGAGAGGAACAGCTGGGAACTGATAAGAGAGTGGGCAGCAAAGAGCTTCCCCAGGGGACAGAAGGAACAAATAGTCCAGATTACAGGTACAAAGCAATGTCATGTACAGAGGCTTAATTTAGGGCAGAGTGTCTCCCCACAGGATGGTGATTTGTAGAAGCAGCAAGAATTGCCTGAGGCTGCAAACTTGTGGCCCCTGAGTCCAAATAAAGCCTGCAGACTTGCTTCATTTGGGTGGGTTCATGGTGTGCATGTGTTTTAAATGTGTTATTTGAATGTCATTAGGTAAAATTTTTTGTTATGCTTCACTTCCTGTCTTCATAACTTTCTAATGAAGTTGTGCATAGCAGCTTGGCCCCCCTGAAAAATTTAGATTTGCCTCATTTCACTGAGTAGTGGTGGTCTTTGTTGCCAGGTTAAATACAACATCACAGCCCTTTCAGTTCTAGTCACTTGCTGCAAGCCAGGACAGATGACCCAGGACCTTCTCTTCCCTGTTTTGGGGAGAGTCTGTTAAATCTCACAAGGAGCCAGGCCCCAGACAAATAGGAAGAGTTGCCGGAAGGGCTATAATGTTTGTAGAGGGACCAGTGCATGTCCGGGAAGTTGAGCAAACCCCAGACAGCCAGGAGGAGCTGCAGATGAGAGGAAGGGTCTGTTGGGCTCCCAGCCTCCACCCCCAGCCCCTCCTGCAAGGCCTTCTGGCTGCTGAAGCTGAGCTGCTCCTCTTGCTAGGCTTGGCTTGGGAGCCCAGCAAAGTGGAAACTGCAACCAGAAAAGGTCTGGAGGTTTACAAATGTTGGGGACAGGTGAATTAGTTTCTTTCTTTCCTGTCCTTTGCCTTCCTTTCCTTGTCTGTCATTTAGTAAGGAACCCAAATCGAGTGTGTGTGTGTGTGTGTGTAAGGGGGGAAGATCAGGCACAGCAAGATGGCAATAGGTTCTATTATAAAGACTTGCTCAAGTTCTGGCTTGAAAACCCTTTGCACAAGTGAAGAGTGATCTTTCTTTGTTCCTTTTTTTATTGGCAGTAATCAGTGCAGGAGTCCATACATTATTTTTTGTGCCCTCCTACCTTGGAGTCATATGAAGTTTATGGACTCCTCTCTGAATTGAGATTTTTTCAATGTGTAAAGTACATGAGATTTTAAAAGTACTGAAATAGTTATTGAAGTATTATTACTCATTAAAAAGAAAGGTACAGTGTCAAGTCTAATAAATACCTTTGTTTCAAAGCAATGAATGGTATAAACAGTATTTTGAAATATCGGCAACAACTGCAGAGCGAATTGAGAATGTATGTGATTTCTATTAATGACAGAGTTACAGGCAATTCTCCTACTCTTGCAGTTTATTAATAGTTGAAGGAAAAGCTAAATATTTACTGGAGGTTAGTGAAGATTACCCATCTAATGCATGAATTAATAAATATAATTAAGAATCTTCGTTGGTGATTTCCCATTAAGTTAGATGCCAATTTGGGCCTGTGATATTTGTATTCTATTTGTTTTTTGTTTTGGTACTGGCGATTGAACTTGGGACCTTGTGCTTGTGAGGTAGACACTGGAACCACTGAGCTAAATCCCCAGCTGTATTCTATTTTGTTCAGAAAATATCCCTCAATTTTTATTGTATTGATTATTCTTAAGACGAGTATTGAACTTTCTTTGTAGAGTGACATTTTTCTCATTAGCTCCATTACTGTGATAAATTATATTAATGAGTTTCTTCTCACTGAATTCTCCTTCCTGAGATCTAACTTCTCTGATCCTTTCACCTGATAATACCTGAACATTCTTACCTCTTTGCCCCGAGCATTTATGTTCTGATCAACTTGTGTTCCATTCCTAGCATTTCTCTGCATTGTGCGATCTGTCCTTTCCCGAGCTTCTGGATCACCTCATCCCTCCAGCACCTCAGTCACAATGCCTGGGCAACTTGCCTACATATCAGAACCTGAGAAGCCTCTTTCAGTTTTGGCTGTTGTTCAAATATTGGTTAGGATCTTCAGGTCTGTGTGGACCCTTTCCTTTTGGGGTGAGTAACTGTAGGTGATTTCTAAATTTCTTGGCTCTTACAATCATCAGTTGTCCATTTGTTTGTCCTGAGTTGCTCCCACATATCTGTGAGATTCTTGCTGATGCTGTGGGTTTGGACTTACCTACTCATATTCTGAGGTTCTTGGGAATATTTTATTAGCTAATCCACAGTTTTCCATTCTATGACAAATACCTGAAATAATCCAGTCAGTCCATAGTTGTTTGGCCCCATTGCCTTTGGGTTGGTGAGGAGGAAGTACATCATGGTGGGGAGCATATGGTCGAGGAAGCTGCTCAACTCATGGCCAGGAAGCAAAGAGAGAAGAGGAACAGACGTAGGTCCCATGATCCTCTTAAGGACATGCCCCCAAATGACTTAGCCTCCTCCCATTAGACTTCACCTCTCAGGAGCTCCACCATCTTTCAATTGTCCCAGTGCCTGGGGACCAAGCTTTTAATATATATGCCTTGGGAGAGTATACTTATCCAAACCACAACAGCTAGTTGCATTTAAAATGGCATCTATGAATTTTTCCCTTTGATTTTCTAGATCAATCTTACATTTAGGTCACATCTTTCAAGCAGATGAGATCTTAATTACATTTTAAATTCCTGGTATACACTGATCTAGTTAAGCTTTCTATTTATTCTTGTGTCAATTCTTATAGTTTTGTACTATGTCAGTCTGGGTTCACTGGAGTAACAGATATAATATAATATAATACAATTTATACAATATATTTACAAAGTAGAATTACAATAGCCACCTGCACAGTCAGGTGTCTGTACCCTGGAAAGCTGAATGATCTAGTCAAAGACCTGGAGCTCACTGAAGTCCACTGTGTTGGAAGGCTGAAGAGTCTGTGCTAGAAGCCTGGAAATGAAGGTCCCAAGACAATGGTGAAGACTGGAGATTCTCCAAAGAAACAGAAGCAAGCTTTAGTCTTTCTCTACTCTTTTTATTCCATTCAAGCTACAAGTCTATTGGTTGGTGCCACTTACACCCAGGATGGGTCTTCTGTCTTCAGTAAATCTGTTCAGCCACACCCAGAACTATGCCAATCTGATCAATTTCTTGCTCCATTTGACACAATAGTTAATTAATGATCACATGTTCTTTTCCAGAAATTTTTCATTTCACCTTGTTTTTAAATTTATTTATTTTTAATCTTGGTGTGTACATATGTTTGTGTGTGCAGTTATTTCCTCTTTCTTACTCTTGTTCACTACACCTTTTGTCTTTCTCTCTGTCTCATGGATGATATCACAAGAAGTCTTCTATGCTGTAACTTTGTTCTTTAGATTGAGTATTGGCCATTGTCTCACTGTGGTCCATCTGCCCCCTTTACCACTGTGAGGTCAAACTCTTGGCTGACTTTTCTTCCTCAGACCACATGGTTTGGACACCTTGGCTGTCTCCACCTCTACTGAGGCTGTGCCGCAAGATTTCTGCCCACCCAGTCCCAATCGCCAGGATGCATACAGGAGGCCTTGAGGAGGAACCTGGGAACTAGGAATGGACAGAATGCAAGTCCTAGGATACTACAGGTGAAAGCTTCATATTGATCCCTCTTGGTGGGCCGCAGGTTGAAAGGGAGCTGAAGTGGAGACCAGGATCAATGCTCCTAAAAGACAGGAAATGGTTAGGAGCAGAGCTGAGAACCTAAGTGCATTTGGAGCACACATTGTTGGGTTGTCAGCAGAGCCTGAGGGCATTACAGTGACAAGGGCTGCTGCAAAAGCCTGGGGACGGAGTGTGGGGTGGGGGAAGGAGGGGAAGATGGAGATGAGAAGGGTGGCAACAGAAGATAAAATCTCTTGGGAGATGGTGATGGTGATGGTGCCTGGTCTGGGGAATAAAGATGAAGCAAGTGGGTTTGGGCTCTGATGTGTCTTACCACCAGGAGCTTCTCCCACCTATGCTGGCTTTTGTCAAGGAGGAACAGCCACTGTGAAGCCCTCTTGTAACTGAGTCCTATAGGCTGGGCCTGCAGTGCCCAGTGGGTAATTAAAAGCAAGAGAAGCTTGGCATTACTGCCTTTGTTTTACATCCACCTGCATTTTCACCACAGAACTATGGGTCAGATCCCCGCTCAGCTATGTGTAAGGCATGTTAGTCACTTAAGGAGTGTGTGGTACACAGTGCATGAGCCCTAAATCTACCTGTCTCCTCCCCCTTCAAAACTGAGGACCCCAAGGAAAGAGTAATTTTCAGGAATTGCAGGGACATCTGATTTCCAGCTTTTACAAGGTCCAGCCCCTCAACCCAACCCCATGAGGCATAGAAGTCTCCAGTCATTGTGCTAAACTTGAAACACATTGGATTCCAGAACCAGAGGCCTGCAGAGGACCCCATGATGAAGTCAACCACCAAGCCAGAGCAATTACCGCATGACAGAAACTTGAGGCTGCTCTCACCCCCTGTAGGTGAGATGATGAGAACCAAATTGTCCCCTTAAGCAATGAAGGCTCTACCAGAACCTCACAGAGCCAGTCCTGAGATAGGGACCCACTGACCAACTTGGCCAAGGTTACCTCTGCTGCTAGCTCTGCAAAGCCACAACCCTTGCCTTTTCTCCCCTTTCTGTAAAACCCTAAAGCTTCTGTCAGCCTCTTAAAAGCAGATATTGAACCTCTTTGTCTGTGCTTCCTGTGCTGATTAAATCTCCTTTTCTGCCTTTCTCCACTGCTCCTCTCCTTGACTGGCATTTTGGGACAAGTGTCACGACGTTGCCCAAGCTGCACTGGAACTCTTGTTTCTCCTGTCTCAGCCTCCCAGAGTGCAGGCATTGCAGGTGTGTGTCATTATGCCTAGTTTATTATTTTTTTAAGTAGAGAAGTGATTATGATTTTGGCTACTAGAATAGCCGGTTGAAAAGTAAAAGTCACAGGATGGTCATCTATGTGTATTTAAAAACAAGGCATACAAGAAACCAAACAACAAAAACAAGAAACCAAAGCTGCTTGGCTGAGGTTTTCCTCTTTTCTTTCAATTAGATGATTGGATTGGCTTTACATTGTGGCATTAGAGATTGGAATTTATTTGGAAACATTGGTAGATTTTTGGAGACCAGTATTTCATCTCTGCTCAGTTTATAGAACACAGTCCTCTCTAAAATTGACTCAGAGTTAATACACTTCATTTCCACAGTGGCTGCACAGTCTGCTCCCCACCAACGTGCAGAAGGGATTCTTCCCCTGGCCCTGCCAGCATTTGTTACTGGGTGACTTCTTGGTGATAGCCATTCTTTCTGGAGTCAGATGGAATCTCAGTGTTGTTTTCATTTGCACTTCTTGAATGACCAGTGGTGTTGAACATTTTTTCATGTATTTATTTGTCATTTCCACTTCATCACCTGAGAAGTGTGTACCCATTTTTGGATTGGGTCTTTAAATTTGGGGGGGGGGTCTGATTTTTTTGAGTTCTTTATATATTCTAGATGTTAGTCCTTTTCTGTGGAGATTTTTTAAGAAACTAAAACTAGGGATTCCATTTGACCCAGCTATTCCCCTCCTAGGATCTTCTAAAAGAGTTAAAAGCATCACACTTCAGTGATATATGCATACCCTTGTTTATAGCAGCACAATTTATAACAGCTAAATCTTGGAAACAGCCCATATGCCCATCAATGGATGAATAGATAAAGAAAATGCGGTTTTTATATATAATGGAGTACTACTCTGCCATAAAGAAGGATAAACTTGAAACATTTTTAGCTAAGTGGATGTACTTTGAGATCATAATTTTAAGTGAAATAAATCAGACACACAAGTTTAAATATCCCACTGTTTTTCTTATGTGAGAAACCCAAAAGGTAAATAAGGAGCAAAATGGAGGATAGCTATTGGGAAGTAGGAAGAAGAACATACTCAAATGGGAGGGGGAACAAGAGGTGGGAAAGGGAAAGGAAGGAGGAGAAAGGGGATTTAAAAAGAAGAAAATGGTAAAAAGCTTTTGAAAATGAGGAGGGAAAGAAAAGTTGAAGGGAGGGAAAAGAAATGCGAAAAAAGATTAAGATATATTATGTACAGATACAAATTCCCTATGATGAATGTGATCATTATGTATGGCAAACATGTACCAAAAAAAGTTAATCCACTTCAGGTGAGAGGCATGGTTGGAACCTTCTTTGTTATCATGCGAGCTCCCTTCCCTTGCTCATCCACAGCATATCTGAGGTATGTGGAGCCAGCCCCAACTTGCATCTGGACTACTGATAAAACACTGGGAGAGACTGAGGATCTGAATAGAAGTGATCACAGCTGACCCTTCCCCAGGTCCTTCCTTCTCTGTCATTTGAGACTGGATGGACTCGAGTGCTCTGGGACAGACTCATGCCCCACCCAAGGCTCCAGGACCTGCTCATTGTTTTCCGGTGAGAAGCTGGCGTTTTCTGCCTCAGCTGGTGCTTTGCAATGGGTCAGCAGCTCTTAGGTTACTAGGGTTTGGCAAATCACCGGGATGGTAAAATCCTGTTGATAGAACTCCTCCTTACCTTTCTCTTTCTGATGTCAGTGGGATTTAAGAGGTGGCAACTCCGTTTGGCTCAGGGCATAGCAGTACAAACACTAGAGTCAGGACCCTTGCTTCTGGTTCTGCCACTTGCTTTGGAGAAGTTAGTCAAATGCTTCCATCCTCGGTTTCCTTATCTGTAAATGAGGATCCCCTTAGCAGTCATGGCGAACCTATGGCGTGCATGCCACAGCAAGCTGTTTGTATCACTGAAAGCTCTAGAAGGTTCACCATCAATGCCCCAAAGGTTCCTACCTGACAGGATTGCTCTGCAGAATAATTGAAATAATTGCTTAAGTGATACAAAGCTCTTAGCACACCCAGTAAGTGAGAGCTGCTGAGGGTTCTTTGGATTTGGGCAGCTGAGGTGGACATCTAGATGTGCATGTGGCTATGGGGCACTGGATCGGTCATGGTGTTTTCAGTAATCAGCACAATGGCTTTTGCAGTCAAGGCATTTGTTACTTCACATGAGTAAAGTCTAACTCAGGGCAGGCTGCCGGATTGGTTGATTCATGCCTCAGTGCTATCTTTGGGGACACAGCTCTCTATGCAGGGACACAGTTCTCTGTCTCCTTCTCTGCCAGCCTAAGACTGGCTGGATCTTCAGGGTGGTTCTCAGGATCACACCTTGGTGGGCAGTTGTATTGGGACAATGTATATTCTTTCTTGTTCACGATGAGTGGGGTAGCTGGAGAGTGTTGAGGAGACCTGCCCTGGGCCATGGAATGAATGCATGACTTCCCTTCAATGCAATGAGGTCGGCCAGGCCAGCCTGGGGTCACCTGACCCAATAGCAACTGCTATTGCCAGGGGCTGGCACTTCACTCAACTCAGACCAGGAGCCTCAGACTCACTCAAATGTAAGAAATACCTGGAGAGCTCATTCCCTCGGTTTCCCAGGTCTGGGGAGTATGGTTTGTTGAGGATGAGGCCAGGGGTGGGCAGTTCAAGGGAGGTACTGAGCTGGGATTCATCAGAGGCTGCACATATGGCTGACCCACAGCACACAGCAGAGTGAAAAGATAAGTACTAGAGTACAGTCAGTTTCTGCCAGGATGGAGGAGGGTGCCAGTGTGACAAAGAGTATGGAAAAGGTCAGTCATGGAGGTCCCACATCTGGAATCCATAGACTGGCAGAACAACTTGGTGCAAAAGGGTTTCCACACATTCATTCATTCATTCATTCTGTATGTTTCACTGAACACTTCCTAAGGCCAGGGTCTGAGCTTGGTGCAGTAATTCAGCTCATAAATGCAGTGGGAAGACAGTACAAAATAGGAGGAGACCACTTGGTGCTTTCCAGATGCAATGCGACCACATGTGGCAACGAGGGAGGAGGTAGTGGAGGAGGAGGCCACCTGCTCACCTTTCCTTCTCTGGCTGCTAGAGGCCCTCCAGAGTGAAGTCAGTAACATGCCCACCCTAGCTGCCCTGTCTCTAGCTTTCTAAAGATAAATTGCTCAGCTTGGCTGATGAAGGACAATTTGGCTGTTGGAGCAGTAGAGGCAGCAAAGCCAACTGTTCAGCGCTGCCCTGGAGAGAGGACTGTCAGCCTGGTGCATTCTCAGCTGCTGCTGGTGTTGGGCAGTCTCACCTCTGACTCTCTAGCTGGGGTCAGTGTGAGAGATGGAATAAAGCAGCTTTGCAAACATGAATCACGGTGCACCCGCAGGAGACTTAGATTAACACAGTGCCTGAGCACTGGAAATAGAGCATCAGTCTTGCTTGGCCTCAGTCTGACTTATGGACTGGGGATGACAGATAGAGAAAAAAGAGGTCAAGTGTGTATTAAAGACATTTCTCATTCTGGTCTGGAAGTGTCCTCCCAAAGATAGACACTCAGCACCCCCAATTAAGTAACAGTAGTAGTAATAAATATGATACCTGATGGCTCCCGAATACTTCATACCTTCAAAGCACTGATAGACAAATGATCTCATTTGTCTGGAATCTGGTGCTGTCTGATGGCCTTAAACTCAGAGTCCCTGAGTGCATACTGTCTGGCTCCCATGTGGCAGATTTGTGCCCTGCTGGGAAATGCTGCCCCCTGCAGTCTCCTTTGTGTCGTCTTTATTGCTGCTGTTTTGTTGAAAATGACTCAAGCTTTCAGCTCAGATGATCTGCTTCTCCTCCACTGATTTCCCTTGACAATTTCAATACCATGTCAAATTCATCCTGGGCTGGAAACATACGAACCAGGGATATATGTAATGTGAAAAGAGACTTCGAGTATAAAACACCTGCCTTTACTAAAAATCAGATTTTAGCAAGTGATATTTGACAAGAGGAAAAGAGAGAAACAGATTTGTGTGCCCTTAAACATTCTGATTCCTAGAATGCACTTGGATCTGCTTTGTGCTGGGGACACACTGATGATGGCCGTCAGTAGCTTCCCTATATGTTGACTTCCAAGACAGATGGCTTTCCTTCTCTGATCCATCTGGTTTCATGTTGCTGGAGGAACCAGGGTACAGGCTCTGGAAGCTTCCAGGATAAGCCTTCGCTCCACACCCATGGTACATATAGGATGCCAAGTGGGCCTCCTGCCTGCCAGGTGATGGCCTCCTGCCTGCCAGGTATAGGATGCCAGTGGTACATAGAGATCTGGCTGCTAAAGCGCTGGGAACCAAGGGGTTTGAAGAAGCAAAGGTCACAGTCAGGGGTTGAAATCCCCACCCTCTGCCAATGAGCTGTGTGACATTAGGTAACTTCCATGACCTCTCAGAGCTTCAGTATTCAGTTCTGATAATTACTGATGCTGCCTACTGAATCATAGGCCTCGAATGCCTGGATGCATATGAAGATCAGGGGAGGAATCCAAGCACAAGCTTCACCTGGGCCAAGACACACACAAGGCACAGAGGAAGTGAAGCCCAGCTGTCTTCCACCTGGAATTTTCTGCTGGCTGTGACACTGCCTGGTAGACAGGAGGTGCCTGGCTCTCTCCATACTCACCTGCTTTTGAACCAGGATGAACCCTCGGGACCCGTAGGTTCTGCTAGTCAGGTTGGATTGGTACAGGGTCACAGCTTGCTCCTTCCTCTGTTTCCTCTTATTCCAATGTTCCACCCCCTCCTAGTGTCTTTCCTGGGGTTTCACAGGTTGCTCAGATTCAGGCCAGGAGACCACACTCCAACCTCTCACCACAGCATGGAGGGCTGCTGTCTTCTAGACAATGCCCTGTTTTTTCCTAATGGTGACAGTGTCAGTCATTTCTCCATCCCTGTGACAATATACCTTAGCAAAACAACTTAAAGGAGGAAAGCGTTATTTTGGCTCCAGCTTTCAGAGGGTTTAGTCCATGGCTGGTGTCATTAATGCTGGGCCTGTGGTGAGGCAGAAGCATCAGAAGGAAGTATGGCGGAACAAGGCTACTCAGCTCATGGTAGCCAGCAGGGGATGAGGGGGAGGGAGAGCAAGAGAGGAAGGAGCCAAGGACAAGATACAGTCCCCAAGGTCATGCCCCCATGACCCACTTCCTCTACGGGCCATCTCTTAATAGTCCATTCAGTTATAGACTCATCCGTGGATAAACTCACTGGTGAGGTCAGCACTGTTACAATCTAGTCCTCTCCCTGCACCCACCTTTGAACATGGCTGTGTTGGGGATCAAGCCCTCAGTAGATGAGTATTTGGGGTCACTTCATATTTAAACCATAGCAATGATTATATCATGCTCCACTGTGAAGCCAGTGCCAGGGACACACAACCTGTCAGCCCTTGAGGAAGCCAGCTAATTGTGTGTGTGTGTAAACTTTCTGATCTCTGATTTAGTCTATTTCCTCAATTTGGTCCATACATTTCTAAAATATGAATTGACCTTGAGCCTACTAGTAGCTTTTATTGTTCATTTTACTCCTCCTCTGTGGTGAGGGTATTTATGTCCTCAGTGTGGGGTAGGTGAGCCTGAGTGAGACATGCCGATGAGCCCTGGGCAGAGGACTTAGAGCCTGCAGGGCTGTCACCAGGGGAGGGTCCCCACAGCACCAACAACATTGGGGACATCAGGGCATTGCCTCTGGAGGCCTCATGGGAGGTTTTGGTGTTTAGATCAATGCAAAGGCATCTCCTAAGCATAAACTTCCAATTGCTAGAGGGGAAGATTTCAAAAGTCTCACCACAATCTCCCCATGTTCTAACTGCACGTGTTGAGTTAAATATATACTGTTTTCTCTAAAACTTGATGTCCTCAGCTTTGAATTCTTCCGAGTATTGCAATTGCACATACTAGAGTTTGCAAACCAAATAGCCCAGGGATGCATCAGCTCCCAGAAGTGACCCCTATAGTGTCCTTTCAGGTGTGGAATATTGCCAACTGTTTGCAAAGTCTGTATTTCCAGTTTCTCATTGGCAGGAGCAGATCTGGTGATGCCAGACCCCCATGGCAGCAGTTTCGCTGGTCCGACTTGGACTTCGGATGGGGACTAGTCTCCTGTTGGCTCAGCTTTGCCCTTGAGGTTAAGCCCAAGAGCCAGATGCCTCCTGAATCCATGCAACTAGCAGGGAGGCAAGATGGTGAGACAACAGCCAGAGGTGCAGGAAGAGCAGCAAAGTTTGGAAAAGAAAGTAAAATAAGAATATGGTAGCCAGGGGCATGACTTACACCTGTTATCCCAGAACCCTAGAGGCTGAGGTAGGAAGATTGTTAGCTCCACCCCAGCCTGGGCAACTTAGTAAGATCCCATCTGTTAAAAAACTAAGTGGCTCTAGTGGTGAAATGAGCTGGAAAAATGAGCAGAATATAGAGAAACTGAATTTGTGATGTTGAGGAAAAGCTTGGAGAACATTTCCCAAAGCAGCAGAAAGAGAAAAGTAACCAGAAGGAAAGCAATGACAGACAAGAGAAGCCAGACAACAGATGTCAGAGTAGAGATGCTTGATGGCTCTGAAAGAGAGCTGGTGAAATGTCAGGGGAGGGAAAGATGTCACCAAAGATGGTTCACCTGAATACACAGGCTGGAAAGGCCTCCTAGGTGACAATAAAGAGGCACCAATACATAGAAATTTCCCGGGTTTCAAGATAGATACCCAGAAAGGGCAAAATACATTTTCAAAAAAGCAAAAAGAATGAGGCTTGCTGCAGACCCTTTCTTGCCAGTACTGAACATGACCCATCTTGGTTGTCCCAACGCTATAACAATCCCACAGACTCAGTGGCTTGAAAACAAGGTATTTCTCACGGTTCTGGGGCTGGAAGTCCAAGACCCAGAGCCTGCAGATCAGCGTGGCTTCCTCTGATGGATGGCTCCTTCTCGCTGTCCTTACATGGCAGAGAGGGATGTGAACCTTGCATCTCTTCTTATGAAATTCTACTGGTGAAGCCTTCTCCCTCCTGACTTAATTTCCTTCCAGAAGCCCCCTCCAAAATGCCATCAGAATGGCTTTAGCATGTGGCTTTGGGGTGAAGGTGACACAGGCATGTAGGTTTACAGCACCATGAAATAGAACAATGGGAATAATTTGGTGGAAAAGGATTCCGCGTGTGCCACAAGCTATCATTTACACTGGGGTCACAACAAGACATTCTGGGAAAGGCATGATCTGAGATAGTTCACTCGTTCATGCTTAGGTAATTTTGGGGAATTGTGGGTTAACAAAATTATTATGTCATTACATAAGCATTGCTCAAAAAGTTTAATATGATCATTACCTTTGAATTTTAAAAATGGTCATAGAATGTGTTTCCCAAACTCACATGGTTCAGTTCTTTTTGTTGAAACTAACCCTTACTAATGCCTACCAGAAAAGTATTCTATGGAATGTTGTTTAGCATATGATGATTTGGACAAGCACCAAGAAGGCCTTTAATAACATTTAAGATTCATTTCTAATAAAAGATTTTAATAATTCTAAAACTTAATGCTCCTTTAACATGAGAAAAAACCCATTACTAATACAGAACCAGTTTTACAAATAATAATGAAAGACCATGAAGATCAGGGATAAGGATGTCTGTTAGTATTATTTAGCAATTTTCTAGAAATTCTAGCCTGAACAGTAAGTATAGAATAAATAAGAGGGATACTTATTGGAAAGCAAGAGACACAATTATTGCTATTTACAGATGTTCAGTTCATCAGCCTAGAAGGCCCAATATAGCAATTAAAGAACTATCAGAATTTGGTGAGGTTGCTATAAAATAAATGTAAAAAAATGTTTTTTCTCAAGCTAGCACAAATTAAAAAATAGAATATAAAACAATTTGCCTTAGGGAAAAAGAAAATAACACACAAACTACAAATATATTGAACACAAAATGCATATAAGCTATATAAAGAAAATGGGAAAGCCTGTGTTGGTCCCTAAGTGGGGAAGGAAAGGTCCAAGTAGATGCTGCACACTTGGTTTTCATGTAGCAAGGTACCTTGAGGCTATAGAACCTGTGGCTTTATTTTTATGTATTTATTGGTGGCACTAAGCATTGGATCCAGGGAGTTTTCACTGAGCTACACCTCTAGCCCTTTTCTTAATTTTGAGAGAGGGTCTTGCTAAGTTGTTAAGAGGCCCAGGGTGGAATCAAACTTGCAATCCTCCCTGAGTGTTGGACATACAGGCATGTGCCACCATGTCTAGCCTAGAACTTGGAGTAGTATAACGGACAGAGGGAGATTCTATCCAAACATGCCTTTTGCTCTGTGGGAGGTACCCTCTGTTCAATGCTATCTACTACCTACATACCCTTGAAGAGATTGCCAACACCTCTGCTCACAGATACAAGACAAGACACTCAGAGAATTGCTTCCAACAAAACTGACCATCATTTCTAGACTGCCTTGGTTTCTGGAAAATTTCTCCATGAATGTGCCATTTCTGCACTCTGATTAATACAATCAGCTGAGGCTGATGCCAACTCTATTCCAAGTCTGTCTCATATGGCAGTTAGTTAAGGCTGCATAAAATACAAGGGACAAAAAGAGGTCTGATGCACTCTCGCTTGCCTGTGTAGTGTGGACTGTTTCTCCTCTGCAATGCCCTCTGCCATGCCACTCTGCCTTGGAGCCAGCGGACTATGGCCTGAATCTTCTACAAACTGTGAGCCAAACAAACCTTTCCTTCTTTAAATTTGGGTATTGGGTATTTTGTCTCAGCAATGAGAAAAGTAACTAAGACAGCATGCTTGTAAAAAATAAACAAATTGAGAATTAATCATGTCGCATTTGGATTTTTAGAAAACAAACTGCTAAGTTTCATTTTATTAAAAAGCTTAAAGCAGTGGGATGACAAAAAAGTGAATTATTCACTTGAATAATTTAAGCTAATTATTTACTTGAACAATTTAAGCTAGATAATTTAAGCTTGTATACCCCCCTTTTAGGATGGATCATTAGAAAATTCTAGGCAAGGTTACTGATGAGTCCTTTTGTCCAGTTCATACAATTTTACAGTAACTTTTATACTAAGTCTTCTATTTGAATTTACCCAATTATCCAAGTAATATTTCAAAACACTCAAGCCAACTAAAAAACAAAGGAGATTTAACATCTACCACAGAAAAATAAAATATTGAAACTGTTGGCACTATAAGGATTCATATTTTTTTCCAGAAAATGTTATGAAGTCAATGAAAACTCGCCATTGTTAAAGATGTGGTAGAAACATATTCACTTTAAAATGAATTTTTCCTCTAAGCCTCAAGCATGTGACAGGTGCCATCCAACTGAGAAAAAAAACTGGTCACTGTGCTTAAAAGAGAAATTCAGATTCCTCATCTTATTTACCCAGAGTTGAGAGAGGCTTCTATTTCCTGCTAAGATATTACATCTAGAAGCACAATAATTAAAATAGCATAATGATAAAGTACTGACATAGACTAATTACATGGAATTTCACATGCGATAAAGATAGAACTTAACACTGACAGGATAAAATTTGAAAATCCAATAAATTTTTAACTGTACATGCTTAACTATTTTAGGAGAAAATTCATTTAGGATCATAATGAATTCTATGATGAATTCTATAAAAATATAAATGGATTAACCTTTGAAGATAAAGTAAGTGTTATTTTCCTCTTTTTACTGTTCTTTGAATCAGTGATGGGATATGCCATGAAATTTGCTTTATAAAACATTTCACAGATAGCAGATTTTCCTGTCCTATAAGCAATTCTCTTCTAGACTTGAGTACTCACCATGGACTCTTGCTGTCTGGCTCTGGTTACTGAGCTGAGGGTGTGTGAACACATTCATGAGCTCCCTGTGGGACAGTGGGTCAAACTGGAATGTGCAGTAGCAATCTGCTTCCTCTACTTGTGTGTTTGTACTTTCTCCAGTGATTAATAAAGTTTAAGATATGCTTTTGATTCGAAGTAGAAGTCTACATTAAATTTTGTACTATGGGGTGCCTGTGCAGTTTGGGTGCTTACCAAATGGCTTTGTCACTGGATCCCCCAAGATGCCAGTATTTTCCAGGGCTCCTGCCTCTTCACACTGCCGCCATGCCCCCTCCCTTCTTCCCAGTCTTGATTTCCATCTTTACATACCAGCAACTCTGCTGGGCCTTCAGCTGTGCCCCCTTGCTGTCATCTCTGCTCTGCCAACCCAACTTCAGCCAGATTCCTCAGCTCCTTCCACCAACCTTCTTCATCCACTTGTGTCCAATTCCTACTCGTCACCATAATCACTACAATTTTTATTCATCATAAGCTACTTGGTGCTCAGAGTGCACTGGCACATCCTTGGGCTGCCCCCACCTCTGAGACCATCTCTGTGCCTATGTGAGACTGAACAAGCTTTGTGACAGGTTTGCAGGGCAGAGGGGCAGAGGTAGAGGCTCTTTCTGTTTCTCACATGATAGAAATGCTGAGGGTTAGCGCAAAATCATGATTATTTTGAAATGTATCAGTGCTAGGTAAAGATTTGGTTTCGATTGCTGCTTCCTTGGAAGCAAATTCCACTTGTAAAAGGTGGTTTATTGGATGCCTACTCAACACTGGGCACGAACCCTGCTGCGTTCCACATGGAAGCCATTCTTCAGGGCGTCCAGTCGGTCAGGTAAGCCACAGCAACAGTGCAAAAGGACACGTGTTGACATGAATTCTGTCTATTCACTTTGTCTATTGATTTTCTTTTCCTTCCTTTACTTCTTTGTCCCCCACTGCCACTTGCCCACTGCCCTAGCTCAGTTCAAGAGGTTACCTGAAACTGTCTACAAGGCCTTGAAGGGAAAGACTGTCGTCAGTTTGCTTCCAAATACCTTGACTGAATGCAGGTAGTGAGTAGTGGGAGCCAAGAGTAGGTGAAGTAGTCTGGGTTTGAGGAACCTTGACACCTTGTTTTCTGGCAGTAATGGATTTTTCATAGCCTCCATCTGATCTCCTAAAGTCATATTTTCTATGAGATCTTTAAAAAGAATCCTCTGAGCTGAGGTAACTTACTTTCTGATTAAGGGTAAATGATGTAACTAAATAGACAGGGAAAGGCTTACCTGGTTGGGCTGCTGGGAAGTGGATTTATGAATTCTCACTTGCTCAGGGTCAGCAGGTCCTGCAGCGCCTGTTCACTGCTTTACAAATGCTTTTTGCTGCTTATTCTTTGAAATATCTCTAGGAGGCTAAGAGATGCCCTTGTTTCCATTTGAATATGAAGAAATAAATATGAAGTTGGCCATCAGTGCTGGCTGGGCTGATGCAGGAGGAGATGAATTACTGCCAAGAGTTTTGGAGGCCACAAATCCCACCTGTAAACTACAGATTGGCTCTTAGAACATCTGATAACTGCCAGGGGACATTATCAGGGTTTTTCTGTTTTTGTTTTGTTTTGTATTGTGGATGTGCACATTTGGAGGATCTTTATTGAACAAAACTGGGTTTTGGTGCGCACCATTAGTTCCTGATGAAGTCAGTTAACTGAAGCAAGTACTTACCAGTGGTTCCATGCTGGTTGTCTACTGTGATTACTTTAGAGGTAGCACAATGTATGGGCTTCATAACCAAATTTGAGAACTCAGACTCAGAGCTGGTGACTCCAAGATACACATGCTGCCTCTACTCTCCAAGCAGACGTCACTAAAACATCACAGTCCTCTTCCCTAGCTAAGGCTGACTGTGTCTCTAGAAATCTTTTCATCCTAGCCCTACAAGGAGGCTCTATCAATAAAACAAGCATTGGTCTGTTGGACCTAATTATTAATAAAGCCACTGGACAGAAACAGCTGGGTATCCTGGCACAGAGGCAGGTCTGGTGTCCAGTGGAGAAGGAGACAGATGTGGCTCCAGACCTCATGGGCTAACCTTCTGTCAGGGACAGTGGATGGTGAGCAGACAGTCGCACAATGATTAATTTAGTCATAGTTGTGAGAAAGACTGCTAGGGGCAATGGCAGGCACCAGTGGGTCGAAGTGTTCTCAGCTGTTAAATGGGCACAGTACTGCGCCTACCTCAAAGGCAGCTCTGATGAACAAATGAGGCAATGTGTGCACCACCAGGAGCACAAGGCCTGGGCACAGCAAGCACACTACAATGTGCTATATATTATTACAATGACATAAAGTGCACATAAGCTCTCCTTGATCCATTAAACCAATCTGATGATAGCCAAAACTTCGAGATTTATTCCAACAAGTTAGATATGTCAAATATCTGACCATGTGATGTGTGTTTCCCCATTGGTCACTTTTTCCATTTGGAATCTTGCAGCCTCATAGACAGCCACGCTGTAGGGGCTAGGCTGATATTTTTGAGTGGAAAAGACCTAACTTTCTCTTGGCATTAAAGTAAGCATTTCACCCTCAGTGAATCTGCAGTACTTATGTGTGTAGTGTAGCTCTACAAATGCATCATACTTTTACCTTGTAAGAAGTATCTAATGATAGGAGTACAATTGGAAGTGAATCTATCTGTGGGGTTGAGAGATATTAACTAAGTGGGTAGAAGCTGGTGGAACTGATGTCTTATGATCCCGGATTTCCCCCCATGGCTTAGTCGGCCTTGCCAACTAAGAACACAGGATAAAGGGAGGGGGAATACAATTCTAATCAGTCACTGAATATTCGCCACAAGGCAGGCAGATATTTCCAACACTTGTTGCAGCAGAGATGTCTGTTTGCCTAGATAATCCTACATTTCTTAGCTTTCCTGTGACATAGTTCTAAGCCAGCAAGATGTAAGAGGAAGTCATTGGGTGGAGCTCCTGGGAAGACTTTCCAATGAGGGACAAACTCAGGTGACACCTTTCTTCCCTTCCCTGAGTCTATCATGTATGTGCTGGCTGGAGCTGGAGCATCTTTGGGTGAGTGTGAGTCAAAACCCAAGAGGTTCGCAGAGCTTTCATCCCCACCCCATAAGCCAGCACTCAGTACTGGTCAGTGCAGAAAGAAAAGTATTATTATTTGGTCAATTTACTGCTGTGTAAATTTTCTGTTGTGTATAGCTGAAGACAAACCCCAAACGATGTGCTTATTACAATTATGCAAACTTCAGGCTTCTATACATCTGTTATGAACTGAAAAAAAATAGTAATTGTTACATTCATGCATTTCTTCTACATTTTGGAATTATCTGGACCAAAACAAAACAGACTAGGTGAGGAATTATTATCAACTCCGTAAGAATTGTTTGAAAGCAACACAATATTCTATTAAATACTTTTAACATATATAGCAGTGCTAACCTAAAGAAATAAAAAAGAAGACATGTATGTAACTTGAAATTTACTAGTGGCCCTATTTTTTAAATAAGCAGGTGCAGTTAGTTTTAATATTTCACTAAGTCTTAAAATCTGGCCTGTATTTTACACCTGGAGCCCATCTCAGTTCAGATCCGACTCATTTCCAAAGACAAACAGCTGTGTGTACGGCCAGCAGCTACTGTATGAACAATGAGGCCACACAGCAACTACTTGGAGGCTTCTGGGGAACTGAAGAGCTAATCTTCCACCATCACTCTCAATATTCACCCAGACTCAATTCACTATTTCCACAAACCTGCTCCTCCAAATGTTGGGTGGTCCTACCCCATCTGCCCAATAAATCAGCCCAGAAAACTCCAACTCATCTTCTTTATCCTTCACATTGATCCTGTAGCAAATGCTGATGTCTTTCTCATATCGTGCTCCTCTTGACCTCCACCCCAGACCCTGGCCCACACCCTGGCACCTTGGTCCTGGGTCCTTCACTCTGCCATGCCTTCTTCTGCAGCAGCAATCCTTTCTGAACAGGTGCCAAATTATAACATCAGACCACCAGTTTGTGATAAGTTTTGCAAAGGCCAGTAGACCCTCAACAGGCATGCCTTAACTTACCTGATTTCTTCTTGAAAACTGGTAGACTTTATTATACTTAGCCTCTTCTCTTTCTTGAAGCTCGCTCCTCCCTTGGCTTCTGGAAAGTGTCTCTCCTGATTTTCCTCTTATTCTTTGGCTATTTTTTCCTGTTCTCTTATTCTTTCACTCAATCTTTACTGTGGGTAGGACTCAGGAACACAATCCATGTCTTTCTTCTTTCATTCTCTGAGCAGAGATGCTGTCTGTATCCTGTGGGCCTTGTCTTAGCTTAAGTTGAGGACTTGCACACGGGTAGCTATCTTAGAAGATGATTCTGGGGAGCAGTGGTTAGGGACAAAGGAAATTAGAATACATCATCAGATAAAGCTGATTGGAAGATGCACTGATAGGAGTTCCCACAGCAGGAGCCAGAGCTCGACTCTCTGGGATTTTCTGTTGTAGAGCACATAACATACTTCTCATATGTGTCTATCTCTGGATCAGGAGGGCCAGGAATTCATGTGTTACCATCTGACCAGTTTGAGGGCCATCTGTAGGGCATTGCTTTCCCTCACATCTAGGGTGCACAGATGGCTCCAGGAGGTGTTTCTCAGCTAGATAGACAGAGAAGGACGCACATAAGCAAAACACCCTCAGCACAGGTAGAGGTGCAGCAGTAGGAGTACAAGACACCTCGGAAGATGGGATGTGGCCCTCCTTGTGCCACTCAGATCTGGTTGCATCCTCCATGAAGCCCAACTGGTGCTGAATCTTTAAATGCGTGGCCAGCCACATGTTCTTTCAGAGGTGGAGTGGAGCAGGGCTAGTGGAACTAACGACAGTCCTGCTGCTACAGCTGCCTTCAAGCTGTTTGATTTGCATCGCCTCCCTCCTGCACCACTGTTGTAACTTTCCCTTGCCTGGGCCAGCCCTGGAGCCTATCTGGTAACATGACTGATGCTGGTAGACTAACCAAGACCTTCATTCTTGAGGGATCTGAGCTCTTGGCTGCCTTGCTCTTTTTTACGCTGGGGTTGTTAAGCTTTCTAATTCATCAGTTCACCAAAGGAGATGCCACAGTGAACCGACTGAGTGTGTAACGGGATGCCAGCTCCTCACAGCCTGGAATTATGGCACTGCTTTCTCTGTTTGCTAGACCCCTGGCATGAGGAGCCCAAAGTAACCAGTGATGATTGCAGCTTTACAGTCACTAAAACCCTCACCGTATCCTCTGCTTGAAGTAGTCACATCTATATCCCTGAGAACCAGACTTATAATGTGGCAGAGACACGGGTTGAGGACAGAAAAGTATGGATTTTATAAATGGGTCATTGAAAATAATGGCTAGGGGAATCCACTTCCACTTCCATTCCTTGGCTACAGGTCTGTTTATTCTAGCTTTTTGGGACAGCACAATGTATTAGCTAGTGGTTCATCACAAATACTACATTTTGGAGAAAATGCTTTAACTCTCCAGGAAGTAGCCCCCAAAATGGCACCTCAGTTGAGCTTTGAATAGAATATCCTGTCATTCCCTCAGGCTATCTTTTTGGGATGTTCCAGCCAGACCAGTGGATCTTATGGTCATGAGCCATCATCTTACCTCCTTTGTCAACACAGGGTCTTTCCATCTAAGATAAACTCAGAGCCATAAAAATAACTTGGTAAGTCTTTGCATGGTGGTACTAGCTGAAGCAACATGACAAAGAAGACAAACCCATATCTAGAAGAGGATGAATAGCTGCCGCCTTCCAACATGGAAGGAATGAAATGTGATCACTCTCCTACCAAGTGGCTGGTCTCCTTGAGACCTCATGCTAGGTACCAAGGTTCTGTGGCTGGGAAGCTAGACATTCAGTAGTGGCCCTAGCTAGACAGCTTTATGGGACAAAGCAAAGACACTGAGCCCAAGTAAGAAACACTAACTGCTGTCCTTGTCACTATGGCTGTCCTGTTCACACCCCTATTCATAAGCCTGGGAGAGGCCAAGGAGAGATCAGGTGGCCTTCACTGAAGGAGCCATGCTGTCAACTTGGTGGTTGAATGTCTTCTCCATGGTGATGCTTTTTAGGAATTAATGAGCACATAAATATCAACATGTTTTTGTTTGTTTCCCACTAATTAAAACAAATGTGCTGGGTTTGGACATGAGTTGGCAGAATGGGAAAAGATTTACTGACATGGAAGCTCTCTCCATGACTCAGGATTTAATGTTCTATAATGAGCAACCAGAGTGGCCCAAACTGCTGCTAGGATTGCACCTTGAAACTTGGCACAACATTGACCTGTAGTAAATTAGGTGGAGATGCAGGAAATTGCCTGGACAGAAGACGGAGGAAGGGATCAGAAGGCCCAGAAAGGTGAGAATGTTAAAATAGAGTTATACTATAAGATGAAGTGTCCACCACCTGACTCTGTTCCCTGATAGGACATTCTCTTCATTAAGCCAATAAAGATATACTTGTGAAAGCGTCTCAAATAACAGAGATTATTTGAGACCCTCAGCAATGGCTGTCCATGGTAGCCAGTAGAGGAGGCTGCCATGGCACTGGCTCCCTCATCCCACTGGGGATGACTGGTTCAGAGTGACAGGTCAGGTGATGGCACTCAACTGTCAGAGATAGGAGGGTATAATTTCTGGGATCCATAGAAAGGTGGAGAAACAAGACCTTGACCTGAGGAGATCACTGTGTCCTACAGGGTAAGATGTAGGGGAAGCTGATGAAGTGATGACTTGGCTTGATTAACAAAAACCACCAAATCAACCCAAGAGTTTGTCAGCAGAAGGCAGTTACATGATGGAAAGTAAAAGTCTGTGCCCTCCTTTACAGGTGGATGCCGCATCACAAACCCACAACTCACGGACTGGAGGGGACATTGAGTCCTCTTGAGGATGCTACAATAAGTGTTTCCAATCAATATTCCTCCAATCCTTCCCCAAATGGCTGCATCGGTATTTTTCAGAATAAAAGACTATAGAAGTCACTTGGAAGTCAAATGGAATCTTGGCCCCAGGTCTGATCATATTGGGTCCATAGGGTTATATCTCCCCGATCTCTGAGTGTTTAATTAGGATTGATATATACTCACTTGGTCTCTTGACCTTGAAATGAGAGCCATCATGATAGAAAGGGAAAATAAAATCTTCTGAATCTTTTCCCCAGCACTTTGGCCAAGTAAGTCAGAAGTAATGCTATATTCCTAAAGGAATTTCAGACAGCATTGCCTTCAAGAAGGACCTGAAGCAGTGCTTGTCAAAGTGTGGTTCTTGGGCCAGTAGCTTAAGCATCACCTTAGAACTTTCTAAAAAAACTTCACAGGTCCCACTCCTGGCCTACTATGTTAAAAATCTGAGGTGAGTCCCTGAAATCTGCATTTTAATTAGCTTTCCAGATGATTCGGGTAAACTTTGAAGTTTGAAAGCCATTGCCATGATGAATGGTGGTGGACCTTTTCTGGCCACGATTACATGAATTTTCAAGTCAACTCACCTATTTTGTTCATTCACAAGCCAGGTGGTCAATAATAGATGATGTTCTTAGCTGGGGATAGCCTGGTCATACCTGCTGTGTGTGATGTGGCTTCTTCACCCGCCATTGGTCTGGTGCATATGTCCTCAATTCTCCATCATTTTGAAGGATGAGTTGTAGTTTGCCCTGAGAAAAGGATAGAAGTACACAGTGACACTTGTCCCAGGGATTTTTAAAAACTCTCCTACCTCTGACAATGTAGGGTGAAGGGATCTTGATCATCTTGATATTTTATAGAACAGTAAACTGCTCTACAATATTGGTGACAAGATGTTCATTGCTTAAGAAGGACAGTAATTGGTGAGAAGTCTGTAGCCTCAGTATATCACATCTTCCAAAGGCTAGGATATAAACTCCATGAAGACTCTAGGGCCTGACATGTCTGTAAAGGTTCCTAGGAATTCAAAGTCATGGAGCACATGGGGCATCTGAACTTCATTCTGAACTTCATTCTCCTTGCTATGAAAAGACACACTGACCTTGGGGTCATCATACACATTAGTATTCCTGTTGCTGGATGCAATACCTGACACCCACAAATTTAAGGAGGAGACTTATGGTTTAAGAGGATTCAGTACATGTTCATCTTACTCCAAGGCAGGATAGAATGATGGAAAGGCATTGCAGAGGAAAGATGCTCAAACTATGGCAATCATAAAGGAGGAGGTGTGGGGAGAAGCTCTTCCAACCAGATCCCACCTAGTCACAGCATATTCAGCTATAAACCCATCAGTGAACTAGTCCACTAATGAGGATATTGCCTGCACGATCTGGTCACCTTTCAAAAGCCCCATCTCTGAACCCAAGAGACTTTGGGGGTACATTTTAGATCTAAACCATAACAGCGTACCCTCCACTTGGGACTGTCAGAAGATTATGAGGCCTTCTGGGTTCTACAGGTGCACAGAGTGAGCAAGAGCACAGCAGCAAATGGTGGGTATGGGAGAAATCATTCCACCTGACCAATGTCCAGCAGACCCATTGGTGGCTAAGGAGTCCGTGGAGGACACAGCAGCTGTGTGGAGTCTCTGAGAAACTTCAGAAATGAGTGGTGAGAACTGGTAACCAGTGAAGCCCAGAGCTGGTTCTGATCCCATTTAGAAGGTCTTTTTCGCAATTATGCAAGGAGGTCCCCTTGTTGAGGTGACATCTTATATTATGCACGTTAGTCAGGATAGGCTCATTGCTACAACAGATGACCCAAGAATTTCAATAATTTAACCCAATATAACCTTATCACTCACCCAAGAGTCTAATGTAGATGTTTTCTTATCGAAGCCTCTCCTCCAACAAGTGACTTGGGACCTTCGTTTGATTTTGTAGCTCTGCCTTCCATTAAAGCCACTCCACTCGTGGAACAGGAAAGTAGAGAGAAGAAAGGGAAAAGAAAAGAGGGTGGAGCATTGTGCACAGAACACCCCTCCCTTTGACTCACACTCAGCCACAAGGTTCCACCTAAGTGTAAAGGGGCCTGGGCAGATGGGCGGCTGAGTGACCACAAGGAGCAAGGTCTGCAGAAGAATTCATGTACTGCATGTCCTTACTCAGGAAACTACCACAAGGGACAACGTTTTATTGATTGAGATGTAGCAGGAGTCAGAATTTTTCTGACAGATGGCTGATGACCATCACGAGTTCTCAGATTCCAGGACCACTCTCCTGTTCCCTGTGGGTCTTTGTCTCAATGTATTCTTTGCATCCTATGGCAAAAACTAAGGATTCAAAGCCCCTTTGGCAAAAGGAATCATTGTGCTTTACATGGGGGCTTTGTTTTAGAGAAACAAAGACAAGATGTGATTATTCTCCTGTGTACCATTCTTCAACACCTACACCGGAGCCACAGCTTGGTTTAATAACATGAAATAGAGAAACAAGCCAGGTGTGAGATGCAGGGCGTGCGGCCTGCTAAGCAATTTGTAAATGATAGTAAATACTTAAGAAAACAAAATGCTCTGATGGCTTATTCAGCCATATCTGCAGACCACACATCTCCCCCTGGGTGCCCATAGCCTCTGTTCTGTTACTTACAACTCAGGCCCTCCATTTTAGGTCCCAAGATGCACACAGCTTCTCAGCTTCTCAGTCTCCCATGACTGCACCTCAGACAATTCATCTTCAGCTGGAGGAGACAGAGCTGAACATCTGGCCTTGCAGCCCCAGCAGCTGCAGACACTTTTGGTTTCAGCATTGTCCATATGGTGCCATCAGCCTCCAAGTTGACCCCCAGGGTCCTGAAGTGAGACACAGCTGCCAGGACTGAGGAAGGAGTTTGTAGTGAGTTAAGAGGAAGTCCCAGGCCTTGGGGGCCACTGGCCTCTGCAGACATGGCTCTTGTCAGTGGTTCGGGGGAACAACTGGTGGCATGTGGGGGTCCTTGGCCATTGTGGTGTCTTCAGGCTGAACAGAAGCAGTGTAACACCAGCATCTGAGATGAGACTAAAGTAGGGAAGCCACACTGGCTAAAGGGAGGACTTGCATAGGTGGTGCTTGGAGATCAGAAAGCCAATAGAGACAGAGTCTCCCATGCCCCTGAAATGTAGGAAGAATCTGCCACATGGAGTTTTTTTTTTTTTTTTTGGTACTGGGGATCAAACTCGGGTCCTTGCACTTGCACAGCAGGTGGTGAAACCACTGAGCTAAATCCCCCAGCCCAGGGCTTGCTTTATTATTATTATTATTATTATTGTAAAATACACAAGAACATTAAAGTTATTGTAACAGTGTTAAAGCATACCATTCAGTAACATGAATTATATTCACAATATGTACGGTCATTCCCACTCTGTCCAGATCTTTTTCATAGACCCAAACAGAAACTCCATGTCATTATGTACTCATGACTCATTCCCTCTTCTCCCCACCCTAGAAATTGCTAATTTGTTTTCTGTCTCTATGGCCTTGCCTGTTCTAGATTGTTTATATCAGTGCAATCATAAATTGTGTGGTCTCTTCTGATTTTTGAGAACCCCACTCTTACTAAACTTCCACCTCTAGTTCTTACATGAGAGGGGCCGTGTGTTTGGGTTCAACAGGATGAGAGCAGGTGGGTGCCTGAGGTTGGGTTCTCCCAGAAGCAGACCTGGAGACAGGGATAGGATGTAAGTTGTTTATTTAGGAGGTGACTCCAGAAACAGTGGTAGAGATTTGGAGAGAGAGGCAGGCAAGGGAAGGAAGTCGGGGTCTGATCAGGTCAGCACTGGCAGAGTAGCTGGGCGATGGCAAAACATGACCTCGAGCTGTGCTTCAGAGGGTGAGGGACTGTGTCCACCAACCCCACCAGTGACTGGTAATGGCCTCTCCTGAGGGCTGGATCTCCCTATACTGCAGGCCAATCCCAGAAAAAGGAAGTCCTAATTCTTGGGTTGGAACCGAGAGTGCTGAGCGGTGTAGGTGAGGCAGCAACCCCATCTGCTACGTGGTTGGAGGATCTTCAGGGTCAGGAGGAAGGAAAGGATTGCTGGGGGAGCTGGGTCAAAGTCTCAGTCATCATGAAGAGACGCTGGGGGCGGCACAGGCTGGGTCACATCTAGAGAGGAGATGACAGGACGAGAGCGTCCAAGCAGTCAGCAGGCGTGGGCCCCTCCTGAGCAGAACAGGGAGGTGGGGAGTTGTGGGAGTGGTTCAGATGGCAGCTCACACAGGAACAGAGTACAGATCCTGAAGGGACTCTTGTGTGGGCCACTGTGAGGAGCAGAGCTGCTCAGAGAGGCAGAGACACACGCCTCCCGCAGGTGGCTTGCAGCTCGTCACCATGTCTCTGCTCAGCCCACTCTGGTCACACCCAACAAGTGTGCTCTGGGCTTGCAAGTTGTTTGCACAAGGCCAGGCAGTAAGTGGCTTCACTAGTCACTCAGGCTCAGTCAAAGCGGCCCACTCTGCTGTTGCAAAAGCAGCTGCCGGAAACACAGAAACAGTGAGCACGGCCATTATCCAGGAAGGCTTTGTGTACAAAAGCAGGCAGCAGCCCCGTGTCCTGTGGGCCATAATCTGGGATTTCTGCTCCAGCACGATGCTTTTCCATGAAGGTGAGCTGCATATCTATGATCTGAGCACCCCATTTCCCTTCCGCCCTGAGTGCAATATAAGGCTTGCCCGAAACCCCAAGGACTTTCAAAGTGCAGTCTGAGCGCTGTTTGGGGTATAATGAACTTTTCCACTTAACCCACTGTGGGCATGATGAGGGAGGAAGGGAGAAACTGGCAACAGTAACAACAACCTCAACAGTAAAATTTACTGTTATTTAAAGTATTAAATATGTTTTCCCATTTAATTTTTATCAGATTCTGCAAAATATTAATGTCTCGTTTACATGTGGGGAAACATGCTGAGTTGATTTTTCTGTGTCATGTAGTCAGTAGGTAGGAAAGCAGGAACTGAAACGGAGGTGAGCTTAATTCCAGAGTTCATGTACTGTGGTCTATGTCACTTAGTTGAACTCCAGGAAAACACAGTAATTAAGAAGTTGAGCAAAACAAACAATAACAACAAAACAAAATACAAACATTCAAATATTGCCTGGAGCTTCCTGGCATTTACACTTAACAGATAGTTGTTTTCTGGTCACCAGCAACAGATGCTAACTCAGGCGGAGGTAATCAAGAGGGGAGTTGTTGGACTAACACAGGGGCCACAGACCTGAAGGGAAACTGTAGACAGATGTGAGAGTGGATGGGGTGGTGGCCCTGGAACCACAAAAGTAGAAGGACAACAGCAGACACAGGGAGGAGATGGGCAGGAGGAGCCGCCTTGGGGTAGAAGGAAAGCCAAACACCGTCCAGTCTTTATCTCTCTTTCTGAAAGTTCATACTGCTGAGTGGGAGCACCCCACCCATTTCCTGGTTCTCTCTCTCTCTCTCTCTCTCTCTCTCTCTCTCTCTCCCTCTCTTCCTCTCTCTCTCTCTCTCCCCCATGTGTTTCCCAATTACAATTCACCCAGTAGAGGAACTGCACAAAGGTGTTAGCCTGCTGGTTGAATGGCAAACAAATGCTGTGTGGTCAAGAAAACCTCACAGAACAAGACAGGGAACCAAGGTAAGCTGGGAGATTACCACTACCTGATGAAAGAATTATCAGTTACTATTCAGAAGTACTTCCTAATTGGGGACTCCAAGAAATTATATAGATCTTTATTACCGAATTATCCAACAAGAGAGGAGCTGATGCCCCCACAACAGAACAGGTCCTCTACTAAGTGGGTCTGTGACAAAGACCACAGTGAGGTCATTAGCCACAGCTAGGTCAGAGAAGTTTTACAAGGAGCCATAGCAACCCAGCCCAGCCTAGAGATAGATGCCTGGTGCTCCAGAACCAGGAGAAACCACACTCAGGAAAGTGAATGTATGTGTACCCTTCGCCTTCCCTCCCCACAGGACAGCAGTTTGCCTGGGTCCCTGGGTCCAGGCCAGGGTGGCATCCTGTGGAGCTACTGCCTTGAGGGCTGAACTTTCCGAGGGGCCAGGAGCGAACAGCTTCCATGTAACCTCTACTTGACCTTCCCTGAAACACTCCAGTTCCTTGGAGATCAGAAAGTTCTGCCTCACCACAGCAGAAGCTAAAGGGTTCCCGGACAACTCCTTGGCCAGTAGCTCCCCTGAAGCTGCCTGGGATGGTACTCACCCCAGCGCAGCCCAGGTCCCTTCCTTTTCCATCCTGTCTCACAGCCCAGCTGTCCAGTCTTCCCTGAATGCTGCAAGTCTCCACTATCTTCCTGAAGTTCATCATGGGTCATCTGTACTGGATGTGAGTGGGAGCAGTCTGACTTGGTGAATAAGGACAGGTGTCTCCAAAGGCATTAGGTAATGTGCAGCACAAGAACCTGGAAGCCCATATTCCTACTTTCTGGCTTCGAATAACACAGTGAGACTGAGGGACACCACGATAATCTCCTAATTTTTACCATTTCAAAACTGAAACAGCTGGAGACCAAACTCTGAGCTTGGTCCATGGACTGTGAATGACAGTACCTGTAGGACACACAGCTGTGCCAAGGCCTGCATGGTGGCTGGGACACTTACCAGGAATGGATAGGGCCCTGATTTCAGGAACAGAGGTATCTGGGTGAGTTTCAAAGATGCAAAGTTCTACCTACCTCCATGTTGCTCTGAAGCAACCATCAGCCATCTGATCCCATTGTTGTGGAAGCTCGAGGCATATATGGAGTTAATGATGCCACACACTGTGTCCCAAGTTAGGGGGACATGTGATAGGTTAGGTCAACTGCATTCTGTCTTAGAACTTTGACTTCTGAAAGGAGGGACAGAAGTAGATGATGATCAGGAGTTCAGAATTCCAGGCCTCAACAGCTTGGAATATTTGTCCCATACAGTCTTCTAAACAAACGAGCAAGCAGGTATCCTACTAGTAAATTCCCTCATTTGCTGACAGATACAGTTGGTTTCTGTTACTTGTGACCAGGAACCTAGTACTCGAGCTCCTCCATACCCACTTCTTTAGTCCTGTCTTCACATTCCTGGAGGTGAGACTGCATAGTATGTCAGGGTCCGGACTGGTTTGTAGTGAAAATGTTCTGTGTTGGAACTCTTGTATTATAATTTTCTCTCTGCCCATGAATCAAGAGCAGTGTTTTTAATTTTTAGAAAACTTGTTTGGCTAATATTTATTGAGCTTTTCCCACAACCAGGCACTGCAAGTTACTGTGGGGAATAAGCATTCAGTGCTGACCTGGCCCTCAAAATGCCACATGAGGAAAGCAGACTCCAGCACTGAGCTAGCTGTAGGCAAATGTGAACATGATATCATTGAGGGAGACACACACACCTGTGTGCAGGGTAGGAGGGAGACGCTAATTTAGACCTGATGGGAACAAGACTATGTGCACTGCCGAAGTAGACTGGAAATGTTGTGGGGGCTGTGAGAGCCAGATTAGGAACTTGAACTTGATTTTGTAACTTTAAAAGGGGGAACTTGTGTAATTTTCTGAGTATCGGAGTGGAGGCATTAATTATATGAATCTCATTAGGTGTAAATTGAGTGAAATCACCGATCCATAGACCAATCTGCTGCTGCTTCTTCTGAGACCTAAGCTCTTCCGGGAAGACTGAGTTAGTGATGAATAGAGCTTCTAAACCCCAGAAATTAGAAAATGTGTGCAGGTGCACAGTCCCCAGCACATAGTAGGCACTTAATGACCATTCATTTCCTCACATTTCTGCCTATTTATCACAAGGAAAGTTCTAAGACAAAAATGAATGTACTATCTAAAGAGCCAGTAGAGCATAGTGCTCAGGAACACCACCTTGGGCTTAAATACTGCCATATAGCTCACTGCTTATATGACCTGGATCAAGTTGACTCACTGTTCTCATGCTGCAACCTCACTGGTAAAGTGGGAAACAACACCTTCATTATTGGATTACTTGAGTGTTATTGCACAGTGTGTACACATGCTTAGTACCGTGCCTGGTCGGTGCACACCAGGCATCCAACACACGTGATCTGGCTAAAACAAGCACAGCCTCTCCTGGTGGAGTTCTTCCCTAACTTTGGTTAGTAGACCAGGCCCCCCTCACCCCCCAAAAAAGAAAGAAGAGAAGAGGAGGAGGAGAAAGAGAGGAAGAGGAGGAAGAAGAAGAAGAGGAGGAGGAGGAGGAGGAGGGAGGGGGAGGGGGAGGGGGAGGAAGAGGAAGAGAAGAAAGGGAACATTTAGTTAGATTTTAGCTTCCTTAGAGTTTTGTTCAAGCCTTCATCTTTCGGAAATGAAAGAACAAATTAAATCTCAGAGGTTTTCTATTCTTGTTGCCAGTATTAAGTAGGCATTGCCATTATCAAAAATTACAAGGGACATTCAGAAATTATAAGACCTGGCCCTTCTCTGAACAGACACTCACCCCTCTGGGACCTTCAAAACCCATCAGAAATTCACCACCACGGCTCTCAGCCCTCATCACCATCATTACTCAGAGCCACGGAGGTTGCTTGCACCCTAATCATATGTGGCAGTGCCATCTATAAGTCTGAAAGTGCAGAAGCTCCGGATGTGCTGGGGGCTCTGAGCCCGGAGCCTGAGTGGCCCTGGAGCGGGTGTGGACCCTCCTTGTGGTCTGTCTCTGTTCCTTCCCACCGCCTGCACCCCTTCAGCTTGCACAATCCCAGTCGGCTCCCTGGCACGCACCTGGGTCACCAACTAACAAGCCCCTGTCTGTGTCAGAAACTCTCATGATTCTGTTGGACCCACACCCACCTCTCACCCATATGGCCTCTCTCGGGAATTTCAAAGTTAAATCTGAAACTCCACGGCTGAGAGTTGCTTCTTCATTTTCAGTTGTTCTACTTCTGTCTTGCTGCTCAGAGCAAGGGCAGACTGCTCTGGCCAGGCCTGGAATCTGAGGGAGGATCATGGGGCTAAAGGGAATTAAAGGGGATGACACACACGCAGGTGACTCTCAGAATGTGATGGCAGCATCTGCCCACTGCCCAGGGCCTGGGACAAGGTGATGCAGAAACAGCTTGTGCCCTCAGAATGAGGTCATCTTTGTTACTCATCCTCCTGCCACCAGCACCCGAAGTTGCTTATTTCCCTGGGAAGTGGAGACCCTTCTCTTATAGGTTGAGCTGTACCCCTTTCTCCAAGAAAGAGAAAGTGAAGTCCTAACCCCAATATCTCAGAGTGCAAATTTGTTTGGAAACAGGACTGTTGCAGATGTACTTAGCTAAATTAAAATGAAATCATAGCTGAGCAAGGTGGACCTGTTATCCAGTCTGACTCATGTCTTCCGATAGGGTGAAGCCCACCCCTAGACTGCTTCAGGGAGAATGTGCCTGATGAGTGATGCAGAAAAATTTCAATCCCTGAAACACCAAGAACTGCCAGTGACACGGAAGTGAGGAGGAAGATGAGGGACAGCATGACTCCATCCACACCTTGACTTCAGGTTCTCTGGGACTGTGAGACAACTCATTTCTATTGTGGTACTTTGTCACAGCACCTGTGGAGAATGCACCTGCCACCCTCCTCTCTTCTCTCCCTCCAGCCCTGGGGCCCCTTCAGAGCTCTGGATCCCATACCTCCATATGCTCACCTTCTCCTCTTCCCTGATCCTTTCTTCCCAGGCAAACATGCCCCAACCTCTCTCACCTGGAATGTCTCCTCTACTCTCTTCCCTTTACTTAGGGCCTTCTTTCAGGATGATACTTCTAGAAATAAAAAGTTATGCTCAGATCCTATTCTTTACCCTGCTCATTCTTTGTGCCTCCATTCTTGAGCATTCTTGATCAGCTTTTGTGTTCATCACTTCTCAGGAAAGTTCTGACGAGGTTGCCCTGGATAACTATCCTGTGGCTGCCTTTCTCAACTTCTCTGGTCATGAGATCTTGTTGATCAGTCTCCTTGAAGTACTTTTCATCTCGATTTATACAAACTCTTGGTTTTCTTCTTACCTCTTAGAATACTATTTTATTTAATTTTATTGTATATTTTCGCATTTTTCTTCTATCACTCATGACATCAGTGCATTTTTGATCTCTCTAGCTGTCCTCCAAAGGCTAGGCAGAGCAAATCCTGATTTGGATTCTGGGGCATCAGGTCTATTTCTTGACCAAGATAGCCAGGAGGAAAAAGACCACAAGAGTCAGCCTGTCTTTTGAGCCCTTAGAAGACAGCCCAAGGGGCATGTGTAGGGAAGAGGAGGAGAGACGAGGAATGGTAGCCAAATGGAGTCACCCAGCTCCAAGGCATGAGGCTGGTGGTTCCTTTGTCTCTAAAGGGGACAGTGCTGTTCACTAAGTTGTTGTTTCCTCAGTGCATCTTGCTTGGTAGGTAAGAGCAACAGGAAAGTGAGGCAGATTCTCAGCGATGAACAAAAATGAGGCTACAGGGATGGGGATTTAGCTCAGTGGTTCCAGCTCTGAGCAAGTGCAAGGTCCAGAGTTTGATCCCCAGTACCAAAAAAAAAATGAGGTTACTGTGGTGGCTATGGGCACCATAGTGTAAAGGTGTACTCAGTGACTAAAAGAGATGTTCAGAGTGGAGTTTGTCAGGGTTCTGCCCTTCCTGTCCTCCAACAACACACGGACCTGTACCAGTTGACACATGCTGTGGCTTTACCCACTAGTGTTTCCCAAACCTTATCACCCAATATTAACAACTATTTAGTCACTGAAAAAAGGGTTCCCTAGTCCAGTAAATTTGAGCAGCATGAGGTTAAACAGATGTCTTGGTTTCAGGATTTCTTGGAGCCTTTGATGTGCTACAGTTCAACGGGGCTCTAGTCTCAGACAGAGAATGCAGTATTTCTAACACTCATTCATCAGAGGTTTCCCTTTTTAGAGTACAAGAAACAGCACCCTGTGAAACATTGTAACTCCTTAAACATATTTTGAAAAAGCAGATTTTCTCCCCAAGGTACTGTGCCAGCCCTGACTTTTCTCCTGTGATTTGCTCTATTTTTCCCTAGAAGTGTTTTACAGGAAATCCATACTAAACATGCTGAAAACAAAACTCATCTTCACCCTCTAGCCTCCTTATTCTCTGCCCATCTTTCACCCCTCTGTCCTCTTTCTTGGGTCTAATTTAATCTCTGGCTTCACTAATTTAATCTGATAAATATATTTCAACTTTCTTTCCTTCCCTCTGTGCTGGGTTCATGCATTAGTTTAGTTCTTCCTCCTTATTCTCCTCCTTTTCTTCTCTTTCCTCCTCCTCTTCCTTCTTCTCCTGCTCTCCTTTCTTCTTTTGAATCTCACCTGAACAAATATAGGCTTGCTAAGTGATTTTCTTGGCCCCAGGCTCACCTTCTCAAGTCTACCTGCCATGCCTATGTCACTGCCATCTTTGTAAGATGGAGAGCACATGCCCACCCCACCTGGGATCTTCCCTGACTCTTTGCTGCCTCTGGGCTTGGCTGATGTGCGAGCACCTTAGCATGGGGTCTAAGGCTTCCATGACCCTCGCTAGGATGTCTCCAGCCTCTCCTCTCTTCACATCCCTGCTGCAGCCACTCTCACTACTGCAGTTCCTCCTATGTGAGGCCTCACTGGCTCATTATGGACCCTCTGACCATGCATCCATGTACAGAACCTCCTTCCTGACCCTCAGATGCAGACCACAGAGCTAGGCAGTCCTTGCTGTTGGCAGTCCCACCCTTGTCTGGTCCCTCTTCCCAGACTGTCCAGTCATGGCCACACAGCATTACTCATTCCTGTACCCAGCTGGATGGAATCTGAGTCCTTGGAGATCAGAGGCTGTGCCTGTTCCCTGTGTGGCTTGCGTGCTGATAGCCATTGGGTGTTCAGCTGAGGACCTTGCTGACAACTTTGCTGCTGTGTAGCACTGTTATGTCCACAGCTTCCTTGTAAGCTGCCATTTGCCTTTCAGAGCCTGGATATTGCTTTACAAAATCTGGTATTTCCTAAATATTAAAATAGAAACTCTGAACCAGTTGGAACAGAGGTTAGGTAGAACCCTTGAAGATATCGGTGTAGGAAAAGATTTTATGAACAAAACCTCAGTTGCCCGTGAACTAGCACAAACAATCAACAAGTGGGATCTCTTCTTATTAAAAGGCTTCTGCACAGCAAGAGAAATCACCAGCAGTGTGAAGAGACAACCCACAATGTGGGAAAAAATCTTCACCTGCTCTTCCTCAGACAAAGGTCTACTATCTCGAATCTATAAAGAACTTAAAAAGATCAGACCTCCCAAATTTAAAGACCCAATCCGAAAATGGGCATCTGAAGTGAACACACATTTCTCAGACAAAGAAGTAGAAATAGCAAATAAATACATGAAAAAATGTTCGACATCACTGGTCATTCGAGAGATGCAAATGAAAACAAGGCTGAGATTCCACTTCACTCCAGAAAGAATGGCTTCTATCATGAAATCAACCAATAACAAATGCTGGCAGGGCTGTGGGGAAAGAGGAACCCTGCTCCACTGCTGGTGGGAGTGTAAACTGGTGCAAGCACTGTGGAAATCAGTATGGAGATACCTCAAAGAACTAGGACTGGAAGTCCCATTTGACCCCGCTATTCCACTGTTGGGGATCTTCCCCCAAAGAATTAAAATAATCATACCACAGTGATATATGTGCGCCCATGTTCGTAGCAGCACAGTTTGTAATAGCTAAAACTTGGAAACAGCCCAAATGCCCATCAACTGGAGACTGGATCAAGAAAATGTGGTTTTTTAATAAAATGGAGTACTACTCAGCCATAAAAAATGAGAAATTAGAGACATTTATAGCTAAGTGGATGCACATTAAGGCAATACTCTTAAGTGAAATAAATAGGACACACATGTGTAAATACCGAATAGTTTCTCTGGTATGAGATACTGAAAGTGTAAATAAGGACTAAATGTATAATAGGTAATGTGAAATAGGAAGAAAAGGGGCAAAGGGGAAGGAAGTGGGAGGGCTAGGGGAAAGGCTAGAAGGGAATGGGATTCATATGAGAAAATGGAAAAATAGGAACAAAGTCTTTGTAAATAGGGAGGAATGGAGGGGTTGAAGGGAGGGCTGGGCAAGGGTGAAAAATAAGAACCAAGAGAGACTATGTAAAGGTGCAAATTTCCAATGATGAATGTCATTATATTGTATACCTAAAATGTACCAATGATTAGAATGAATAATTGATAATGCAAAATAGGAAGAAAAGGTCCAAAGGGGTAGGGGTAGTGGGAGGGGCAGGGGAAAGGAAAGAAGGGAAAGGAAAAATGCTGAGAAATGGAATAAATGGAAATAAAGTCTTTGTAAATAGGGAAGGGTGGAGGGGGTGAAGGGAGGGCTAGGAATGGGGAAAAAATAAGAACCAAGATGCATCATGTAAAGGTACAATTCCCAATGAGAAATGTAATTGTGTTGTATACCTACAATGTACCAATAAAAGAATTTAATAAAAATAAAAATTAAAAAATGTATTCTCACCTGTTTGCTATTGCAAGCAACCTCTCCTCAGTTGCAGTTCAGGTTGCATGCATACTGATACTTACGTCTTCATTTTCTGTGAATGTATCATGACAGTGGGCATGATATGAGATGAAGGGGAGGCCACTGGATTCTCTTAAAGATATGGAGCCAACCATCAGTGACTGTAAAAGGTCCCTCCTTAGGGTAGTGTGAGACGCAGTTCCTTATTGGGTGAGACAATATATTACTTAATGGGACCTGCACCCAGGAACATGCAAACACATCACAACCAGTTCACTTTTTTTGTTCAACAAGACAGAAGCTGAGAGCGTAGCTCAGTGGTAGACCACTTTCTTACACCCACAAGGTCTAAATGAATGAATGAATGAATGAATGCATATAAGTAAAAAAAGCAGAGTGTGCTATGCGTAGTGCAGAATTCCAGTTCCATAGGTTCGAGCACAGTAATCAACCCTCCCCTGGAGGCTGCCCTGGAGGGAAGATAGCTTGCAATCTGGGAGGGCACCACAATGCATAGCCCTCAGCAGTTCAGTGTCACCTCAGATGTTCTAAAAGCCCATCTTGGAAGCACAACAGGGCTTTTGTAGACACTCTGCCCCGGCGCTGAGCAGCCAGACCATGCTGCTCCTAGGATGGCCTTACTCCATGTGTCTGAACAAGTTATGACTCCAAGGTGAGACTCCCTCCAACCCCGACTTCTCCCCTGGCTGTGGAAACAGCTGGCGGAGATATGGCCCATCCAGGTGTCTGCAAGGTGATTTATAATGTGGATTTAAGCAGCCTGGAGGTATTTTATTAATCAAAATGCCAGACAATCTAAGGATAATTTATTTGCAACAGAACCCAACATTTTCAATTTTTTAAATAAGCATTTCAGATGCTGACTCTGGATTTCTAGTTAGAAGATAATATTAGGAAGAACTATTATGGATAACATTAATATTCATATAAATATCAGGGGATAATGCTAAACAGTTTGTTCTGCTTTATTTTTTTTTTAGACCAAGATTACAGTTTCAATCTATGCACCGCTCAAAAATTCCAAGCAGATTCTATTAAACAGAAACAAGTACTATTATTCTTACTTTGGATCTGGGAAAAATGAATATTTCAAATGGCATATTCACAGGTAATCAATGAGTCAGATTTTTGATTGTTTGTTTTTCTCTTTTTGAAACATCTCCTGCATGCTTTGAATTGCAAAGTCCTTTCACAAATGCTGTCTCCTCTGACCTCATCTTCAGAACATTTCTGGGTAATAGATATTATTATTTCCATTTACCCCGGAGGAAATCAAGACTGGCTGACTCACCCACATCCAGCAGCTATCACAGTAAGTTCCAGAAACAGTTTTCAAGCTGAGCTCTCTCTGCCTGCCTGTCTTTCACTCTGTCAGATCATTCTGCTCTTTTGCTTATTTCTTCATTGATTCCCTAGATCAACACACTTCTCTGTGTGTCTATCTGTTATGTTCCCATCCTTGGGCTAAACATTGGGAATCCAGAGGCAAAATCATGGTGTCTTCCCTTGAGGAGTGCCCAGTCTGATGGGGGTCAAATCGATATGCCGAGACACTTGAGAATAGCTTTAGACTGGAAACTGCCACTCAGTGCATGCTCACTGAGCACTTCAATGTACCTGATACTCTGAGAAAGACCAGACAAAAGGATAAAAGACAAGATCCAGTCCTTTCCTCTAGAATCCAAGTCTAGCTGGCAAGGAGCATGGAGAGTCTAATATTGCAAACTCAGCTGTGCAAGAACTATATCTGTCTGCAGAAGTCAGCTTAACTGTTTTAGCTCGGTTGTGCTGAAGCAGAGGAAACAATCTCAGCCAGGGGTGTCAAGGTAGGGTGCTTGAAAGTCCTTGGTGCTAGATACACATAGGTGAAAGCAGGGACATCTTTATTCCTGGCCACATGACCCCTTTCTGCTGCCTCCATATCACTGGAGAGCGGGGATGATTTCTTCTCCTTCTGAGAGGGGCTGAAGGGTGCCAAGGACAGGGTTCTTAAGGAGATTGATTTTCTGTCTTCATAGAAGCACCGCTTTCCTCCTCTTTGTGGGGAGCAGCTGCAGTCTGTATCCTCTGCTTGGAAACCCACACAGATGTAACTTCTCCTCCTTTTCCTTTTACCCTTCTTTGTTTGCAAACTTCCTTCCTATTGCTCGATGTTTCTCTCAGAGGACTCTATCTCGATCTCCTTAACTAACCTATGTTTGGAGAGTAAATGTCAAGAAGACTGGCAAGTCATTTACATTTTGTTTTTTTACCCTTGACAATGCCCCCAGACAGTGAACACTGCCAGCCTCCAGTGTGACAGAGGGAGAACTTATGAGTGAAGGAAAGAAAGGTAAGAAAACAGAGATCAGCGTCTAGAGCACTCTCCGGTGACACACAAATAACAATGCATCATAGCTAGATGTACCTACCATATTTCCTCGAAAATAAGACTGGGTCTTACATTAATTTTTTCTCCTAAAGACTCAATGGGGCTTATTTTCAGGGGATGCCTTATTTTTTCATGTACGATAATTACATTTATTCATGTACAAAAATTTACATTTATTCAAATCAGTTTTGTCATCTTCTTTTGGAATATCAACATAACTCTCAAACCCCCAAATTCCAGCCTGAATTTCTTGCAACCTCATTTCCTGTAGAACCACTGACCACAATTTCTCATGTCCAGCAATAGAGCTCTCCATAAATGTGTGCTTCTCGTCCATGTAGCCTGCTCGTAGTGCATTGACAACACAGTTGTAGTGATTTTATCCCATGAATTCTTCTCCAAAGTCATGACTTCTTGAAGGCTGGGCTTCAGAGTTTCCATTAAATCCAGTGTTAATTAAAGACTTATGAAACAGGAATGGCAACAAAAACGAGCACATTTAAGAATGATGGTCCACACAAAAGCAATGAAAAATTACAGGCATCAAAATTCAGAAAACATTTCTTTATTTCACATGAGTGCATTAAGTATGTCTATGTATTGAATTATGAAGAGTCATCTTAGACACAGCCACATCCATTTGTTATCAAGAGTGCACGTTATTCATTCCTTGTGTTTGTACTCCAATTGTACTCATTCGGCAGTAAGTCTCAAGTTCATCTGATTACAGAGGCATTTACCTCTCGTCCAAAGGCACCTGCTTGGGTATTTACAAATGCTTAAGTATAATTTATATTATCATTTATTTTAAGCATTAATGTCAATAATATGATTTATTTGTATTTAATTGTATATTAAGATAATTATTTTCTAACTCAGTAAGTCCATCGTGTGTTGCAAGATACATGTTAAGTTCATCCATCTGGATGACAATCTTAATTGGGGCTTACTTTTAGAGTAAGGCTTATATTACAAGCATGCTGAAAAATTATGCTAGGGCTTATTTTCTGGTTAGGTCTTATTTTGGGAGAAATATGCTAGGAAATATAAGGAGTCCTAGGTTACAGATGAATCTCACAGAAGAGGAAACTCTCATCTCCAGAAGCAGCAGAGGAGTGTAGGAAATGACAAGGAGTTTCCCAGACAAGCAAGGGGGAGAAAGTGATCCAGAGAGAAGGAAAATCTCAAAGGAGCAAGAACCACAGCCCTAGGACCTGCAGAAGGACCTGCAGAAGGCCCAGCGCAGGACGTGGGAGCACAGGGGAGGGGTGAGTCAATGCTGGGAAACAGGTAAACTGAGAAGGAGTGGGCAACACCTGGGGCTTTTAGTGACAGATCATGGGCTTCCCAGGTCAGCCACTATCTCCACCTGACCGAGAACAAAGTGCAAGACAACTCCCAGGTCAGGGAGAGGCAGTGACATGCCAGGATCAGTGATTTCTAAAGAAATGGCACTTGGCATTTGGGAGAGGAGTCTCACTAGGATTCCAGCAGGGCCTTGCCGGATGTGTGCCCGCCAATGTCTCCCTGCCGTAGCCAGAGAAGATCAAGGCTAGTCCACAGGACACAGCATCAGGTCAAGGCAGTCTGCTTTACACACAAGGCCCTTCTTTACACACAGCTTGCTTGGTTAAAGAGGAAGTTAAAGAGGGGAGTAGGCAATGGGGTCAAGAAAATCCAACAAAATAAAAGATTGAGAACAGCGCCTGGCAGACATGGAGCACAAGACCACTCTGACAATGACCCGCTGTAGGACCTAGAGCACAAATCATGGGATAGTCTCTGTAGGTTCGCCCTTGGGGGTGCTGTGGTGCAGTCAAGGCACTGGGGCAGGAGCCTGGCCCACACCCAGGCACACCAAGGACCAGGGAGAGTGACCAGCATGGTTGCTGTGTTGCCCCTGCCTGGTCCTCCCTCGACCCTACTGAGCTCTGTGATTCCTGGAAAAGGCCTTGCTCCAGTCTCACTTTCAGGTTATCAGTGTGCCAGCTCCTTTCCTACACCCCCACTGGCTCACCCTTGGAACTGCAGATCAGACATCACCAGCTCAGTCTGAGTTACTGTGGCTCCTGGATCTTTTCTCCATCCATCCCTATTGTCCCACTTACTGTACTGCATGGTAATTGTCTTGCTTTTTAATGTGTCTATCTTCCCTGTAGACTCTGTCTTACTGGTAGCAGAGATGACTTACTCCTATTATAGCCGCCGTGTACAGGTGTGGTCTGTGGGCCGCCTAAGCGTGTCATGTGCAGTGTCCTCTATGCTCAGCCCAGCTGGCCACTCCCACCCACAGACACAGAAATCGAAACCTGCCCCACTCACACAGCCAGCCCTGGATGAGGCTTGGAGTCATGGTCATGCTCTGTGGACTGCAAATCTGTTCTATATTATGTAGTTTTTATTAATGTGCATCAATTGCACAGAATAGTAAGGTTCAGTGAGCTACTTCAGCACGTGCTCACAATGTGCACTGATCAAATCCAGCCCTTCTCTCTCTGCCCTGCCAGGCCCTCTGCCTCCCAGCAAAGTTAGCACTATCCTGCATTCAGGTCAACTGGTGTCTAAGCTTCCACATATGAGAGAAAATGTGTAGTGTTTGTCTTTCTGTGTCTCTTTTGTTGTTGTTGTTGTTGTTTTGCCATGAAGCTGTTCCCTTCTGTGGGGCTCAGAAGCTGCCAAGGGCATGTGTTTCTGAGCTAATTAACAGGCAAGACACAAGGTGGGTCTAAAAACCTCTCAGGGTTGATGGTAGTGTGGACAGAGCTGGAGCTGGGTAGGCTCCACCTGGGAGCCAGGCTGACACCTAGGAGAAGGGCTGCTCATGCCGCTGGGTTGGGCTTGAGAGGAAGGTTCTCCTTTGCTCCCCATTCCCAGCAGGTGTGTGGCCAGGAGATTGCTAGTCCAGGGGACCAGGATCCAAGTCAGGGGTGAATCCCAGGGCTCATCCTGTGATGTTGACATTCTGGAACCCTTGTCAGGGAGCTTAGGAGCCCTTAGATCAGGCCTAGATCTGAACTTTACAAGAGTTCTAGTCCTTGGGAAACTGCTGAGGCACTGACACTGGGCTGAAGTCCTCATGTCCTCATCTCTCCCTCTGTGCACAGACTCCTATCCACCCATGCATCAAGCAGTTACCAAGTACCTCCTCCATCTCAGGACCTGTATCTGGTCCTGGAGTAGAGGAACCAGCAAGATACACAGTTCCTGCCCTACACAATCCACAGCTGGTGAGAGACATAGCAAAGAAAAACATTAAAACAATATGGTGGAGTTGGAGAAGTTGGAGTTGGAGAAGTTGGAGTTGGAGAAACAGAGACGCAGGGGTGAGTGGGATCCAGGAGTCCATCACAGTGGAAGCTGGATGTGCTCCGACAATGGGGGACACTGAGGCTGTGCCTGGTGGGCACGAGTATGGCTCTCACACTGGTGAGCTGGGCACTCAGTAAGCAGAGCAAGGATCTCAGAAGTGGCTCTGAAGACTGCAGGGTCCGTTTCCACCTGCCCAGAGCTTGCTTTCTCTCTCTAGCCTGGATCAAAATACCCTCAGTGCAGCCCTCTCTCCACAGAAGCCTGCTTCACCTCGCACAGATCCTTAACTTTTTCTGTGCCATGACCTTCTTGGCTGGTCTCGTGAGACCTATGGGCTCTTTCCCGCAAGAATGTGTGCAATTTTTTGGTTTTTTAATGTCATTTTTAGATTTATAGAAGAATCACAAAAACAGTGAAAGAGTTCATATACACTCTTCATGAGCCTCTAACTATGTTAACCTCTAACTAAGCATATTTATCAACACTAAAGCATTGCAATTGGTGGAATAAAGCCTTTAGTACAGCAAATAAATAAGAAGAACTAAAAAAAATAAGCCAAATGTGTTAAAAGGTTATTACAGAAATACCAAAAAAGAACATGAAGAATAGGTGACATTGTGACCTGTGTGCTTCTTTATTAATCTGTCAAAAATAAGAAAGTATATTTATAACACAGAAAAGTTAAACTTTACTTTTCAAAGATGTAATGTGAAATTGGTTGAGACAGCTAGAATTGAACAGTGATCATGGTGTGGTTTGGGACTTATTTCTTTCCCTTATTAATCAGCAGCAAGATAGATAGGGAATTTGAGAGGCATGGATGGATGTCTAGGTCACCCTTTGACAATGACCCAGCTACAGGACCTCACCCTTTGGTGGCTACATTTCTGTTCAGGTGCAGAGTGGCTCTGTGATGGATCAGCTGTTTTGCACAGCAGGAAGACTGAGATCCAGCAGAGGGTTTAATAATCACCTTAATTTCTAAGGAGAGGTGAATGTAAATTATTTCTCAAGAACTGCAAAACTGATTGGCATATTTCTGCTATTTCCATGGTTTCTTCTAGAGGATAACTTTACAGATATTGATAATATGGTTTATAGCCTGTATTCATAATAAAGGAAAATGCTAATTTTAAGTTAGAGGTCAGTGAAAATAAACATAATTTGTTTTCCAACCAAGCTCACATATCCCTTTATTTCTACCCAGACTCTAGGTAGAATGAAGTAGCCTCTAGCTTGGATTGAACCCCAAAAATCTTTTGTTTAAGCTACAATTATAACAAGTGAGTTAACATCTTAAAATGCAAATATTTCTTGTAAATATCTGAATTTCAACTTCTCTAGAAAAATTTGAAATCTTGGGTCACTGGGCTTGATATGTGGCCAGGTCCAGGTGGGCAGGCCTGAGTCCTTACTTCCTTTCCCTCCTCAGACCCAATAAGGGTCAGCTGTCATTGACCATCTTCCCTTCACTGTGACAACTTTTAAACTCCTGCCTCAGCTTAAGATTTTGTCTTACTTCTCTGGTTGCATGTATGCAGACTCTTGTCTGAGCTTTTGGAGGAGAAGAAGGAGCTTATGCTCTGAAACCTCTTCTGCATCAGGCACAGCCCTGGTGGATGGACACATGGCTTCTCGCTGAGTGACAGTCCTGGGTCTTAACCTTGACTATATACCTAGTTGTCCTCTTGACCTTGGCCAAATCATTTGTCATTTGTGGGCTTCAGCTTTTTTCCCCATTTGTACAGAAATAAAGGCTAATTTCATGGTTTCTAAGGCCCTTTCCACTGATGGAGTCCTCCAATGTTGGACCTTGTCTTTCTCAGGGGCAGGGCCTGCCTTACCCAAGCCTTTGGCTGGTCACAGCTCCAAGCACAAGGCCTACAACTTGGGTGCTCAGTGAATAGCTGATGATGGAAAGAGAACATTAAATTAGAAAAGATGAGAGAGGTTAGGAAAGTATCATGTATTTTTTAAAACTAGAGTTTTAAGGAAAAAAACAGAACTAAAACGTTTTTGAGTACCTACTAATTTCCAGGCCCTGTGCTGACTTAAGTAGGTTATCTGGTTTCAGTAGAAGCTCAGGCCCCTGCACCTATATCAAGTTCCCATAAGATCTTGAACATTCATTAATTGTTGTCCACCCATGTCCCTTCCCCCTGCTTTGTGGATTCTGCCCATCACCTTACCAAGTTCCTCAACCATCACCCAGGGCTAGACATGTGACCAGGCGATGTCATTTAAATTCTCTTACCTAGGAATGGAGACACTGGAAAGCAAGCTTCCCAGTATTCTTAGCACTTCTCTCACTGTGTGTGTGTGTGTGTGTGTGTGTGTGTGTGTGTGGTACTGGTGACTGAACCCAGGGCCTTATGTATGCTAAGCAGGTCCTCTACCAATGAGTGACACCCCCAGCCCACCTTTACTCTTTTATACTAGCACTGAATTTTGTCAGATCAGTATGGATAAAGCCACATATCTGGCTTTATCAAGTTCTGTGTCTCAAAGGAGCATTTGGTTTTCCTGTGTTCCTCATCTTAACACAAAACCTCTCCTAGGGCTGCATCCCAGAGCCAGATGGGGGGGGGGGAGGGTAGCTGCAGTGGGTTCTTAGTTTCTGCCTATAGAAGAGACTTCTTTGATTCTGCCCTCACCAGCAGCTGGGCCAGCCATCCACTTTGCCACAGCCCAAAGGGAAAAAACAGAAGCCTTCCCAAGAGACCCATGAGTCAACTCCTCTTTGGAGCTCCCAGACTTCTCTCCTTCTACCTCCATGCTCTCACTTCTTTGAGGAGCTTAGCCTAAGAATGAGAGAAGTACAGTACTTCTGGTTATAGATAGGCTGGGGCCTCTGAGTTTAAGGATGAAGCCATCTCCCAAGTTCCTTCTGAGTTGGTCTGCACCTTCAGAATGCAAACCAGTCCTCTGGGGAGGTGGGGCAGGTACAGAAGCCTTCATGATTTCACAGCAAGGTAAGGGGCAGCTAAGAGTCTCTCACTACATCTGTGCCTGCTACAGAGAGAACAGGAAGGCTGAGAGAACATTGTTACCTTGGGAAGGAATACTTGAATAGTATTTTTCAATTTTGAGAAGGACTTATTTCTTATCTTGATAAATGTTATTTCCCTCTGTGTTCCTTAATGTGTGATTCAACTGTTGGTAGTGGAATACAGACAAGCTTGAAAAAGAGAAATCTCACCATTTTTAGGTAGTAGGGGTGAAGAAAAGCACTTGAGCAGATGGAGTAGAAGACAAGGGGTGGTGGAAACCAATATAGACAGAAGAATCACATGGGAAATTTAAAAATATTTTGGAACAAATGAAAAAAAAGCACAACATATCAAGACTTAGAGAATATAGCAAAGAAGAGTAATAAAAAGGAAATTTATAGCTGTCAACACATTAAGAAACAAGAAAGATATCAAATCAAAAACCTAACTTTATACCTAAGAAACTAGAAAAAGAACACTAAATCCAAAGCTAGAAAAAGCAAGAAACTAGGCATCTGCCTTTGACATATGTTCTAAGACGCCTGGTGGATGCCTGAAATTGTTGGTAGTACCAAACTTTATATATGCTATATTTTTTACTATACATATGTACCTATGATAAAATTTAATTATAACTTATGGCACAGTAACTCATTAACAACAATAACTAAAAATATAATAGAGTAATTGTCCTGTAATACAAATTAGATGAATATGATCTTTCTTTTTTTCTCAAAATGCCTGTCTGTACTGTATTCTCCCTTCTTCTCATGATGAAGTAGATGACACGAAACCTATATGAAGAGATGAAGTGGGTGAGTGGATGATGTAGGCATTGTGATGGAGCATTGTGATGCTAGGTGGGGGTTACTTTCACTGAAGCACCAATGCTGCAGGAGTCATTCTGGTACTGGAGATAGATGTTAAGTGAATATTGGGTGCATAGCAGATACAGTATGGATATGCTGGACAAAGGGATGATTCACATCCTGGGAAAGATAGAAAGAAAAACAGCAGGGATTTTATTATGCTTCTCAGAATGGCATCTATATAAAATGTATGAATTGTTTATTTCTACAATTTTACATTTCATATTTTTAGACCATCGTGGGCTGCAGTTAAGCAAAACCATTGCAGAGGCAGGAGGACACACTGTAATAGAGAATAGAGCAGAGATATACTGGAGAATAGAAAAACAATAGAGAAAATCAGCAAAACCAACTTGACTCTGAAAACATCAACAAAATTGACAAATCTTTAATGAGATTAACTAAGAAAAAATGAGAGAAGACTCAAATATTTAAATTTAGAATTGAAGAGGGTACATTATAGTAATTTTTCTGAAATAAAGGGAACATAAGAGAATACTATGAACAATTGTATACCAACAAATTGAATAACCTAAATAAAATGGTTAAATTCCTATAAACACACACCTATCAAGTCTCAATCATGAAGAATAGAAAAGCTGAATAGAACTATAATGAGTAAAGAGATGGAATCAGTAAAATAAAAAACTTTCTAACAAAGAAAAGTCAGGACCATGTGGCTTCACTGGAGAATTCCACAAAATAATTAAAGAAGAATTAGAAAACAGTTTTTCAGAAATTCATCAAAAACCTGAAGAGTATGAAATATTTTCAAACTTATGAATCAATCATCATTTTTCTGATATAAATCCAGATGAGAAAATCATAGACCAACATCCCTGAAAAATAATAATGGAAAAAATCCTCCACAAAAATGACCAAGTAAAATTTGTGCATGGAATTCAAGGTTGGTTCATCACATGAAAATCAATGTAATATACCACATGAAGAGACTGAAGAAAAAATTCCACAGCATCATGTCAATTGGTGCAGAAAAGTATTTGACAAAAAGTCAGCAGCCTTTTATAATAAAAACACTCAGTAAACTTTAGAAGGAAACTAGCTCAATGTAATGAAAGTCATATATGAAGAGTTCACAGCTAATATCACAATCAATAATGAAAGACCAAAAGCTTTCCTTCTAAGGTCAGCAACAGGTAAGGATGGTTATTTCAACCACTGTGATTCTGCATAGAACTGGAGATTCTAGCCAGAGCAACTAAACAAGAAAATAAATAAATAAATGGTATCTAAATTTGGGAAGAATGTTTGTAGATGACATGATCTAATTGGCAAAAATTGTTAAGAATCCACAAAAGAAATCTTAAAAATTAATAAATGACTTCAATAAAATTTCAAGATATAATATCAGGACACAAATTAAGTTGTAATTCTATAAATTGAAAAATATCAATTGAAAAAAGCAATTAAGGAAACTGTCCCATTTAACATAGTATTAGAAAGAAAAAATGCTTAGAATTAAGTTAACAAAGGAGACAAAAGACTTTTACACTGAAAACTACAAAACAATGCTAAAAGAAATTTAAAAAATGCAAACAAAAGGAAAGACAACCTGCATTCATGGATTGGAAGACTCAATATTGATGAAATGTCCTCACTACAGATTCAATACAATCTACAGATTCAATGCAGTCCCCTAGTAAAATCCCAATGGCATTTTAGCAGAAAGAGAAAAAAAGTCTTAAAATTTACAAGGAATCTCAAGGGACATCAAATAGCCTCGATAATCTTAGAAAACAAAATTGGAGATCTCACACTTCCTCATTTCAAAACATACCACAAAGCAAAAGTAACCCAGAGAGCATAATACTGGCATAAAAACAAATATGTAGACCAACGGAATTGAATTGATAGCCCAGAAATAGAATTTGGCATATATTGTGGGAGACTACAATACTGATTATGCCCCAAAGCAGATTGTGAAGAGTTAACCCCACAATTGGCTTGTTTATTGAAGCGAGTTGTACCAAAGCCTACATGCCAAGGTCAGAGTAACTAGCACCCAAATTCTGTTCCCACAATTAAAACCTTCTAACTACAAGGACAATATTCTAATTACAACCATATATTTTGTCTATTCTGCTCCTAATTTGAGAATGCTTTGTCTTCTCTTTTATGTGTCTTGCTTACATTAGTTTCCATAGAAGCCACATGATTGTGGATCCTCTCATGTATTCCTGCCCTTGCATGTAGCTTACCTTTATCCCAATTAATTACCAATAAAATTCAGTGGCTTGAACTGACCAATGCCTTTGTTGGTTGCACAGGTTGTCCTGGCACCCTGCTTTCTCTCCTAGTTCTATCTGTTATTTTTTTTCCTCAGGCCTGCATTATATACTGGACAGGAAACTGGAACCTAAGTGCAGGGGTCTCCAGTAATATATAGTTGAATCCTTTTAAGCAAGGATGCCAAGACTACATAATGGGGAAACAACAGTCTCTTCAGTGAGTAGCGTTGGATAAACCAAAGTTCCACATGCAAAAGAATGAAGTTAGTTCCTTACCTTCCACTGTATGCAAAAAATCAATTTAAAAAAGGAGCAAAGATCTAAGTATAAGTACAAATGCTTATTGGAAAAACCATAAAACTTCTTAGATATGACAATAAAAGTATAGGCAACTAAAATAGATAAATTGGATTATATAAAAATTTAAAACTTCTTAACATCAAAGGATACAATTGAAAGAGTTGAAAATACTATGTACAAAAAGCAAGAAAATATTTCCTAATCATGGGTATATTAATAAACGGTTAAATACACAATACGTAAAGAATTCCTACAACTGTGCCTAGTGCCTAGAAACAGAGCCATCCCCAGCTAAGAGGAGGTGAACCTTCTGGGCCACCATACCACCACCCCAGTGCCAAGGAGCTGAGCTGCATGGGTGGCAGCAGTGCACCCCGCCCCTGACCCCGTCATGTTGAAATGAGATGACACTTAAACAAGTCTCAAAACCAGACTTCCAGATCACATAAAGCAAACCCAAAGAGAAACAAGATGGAACAATCTGATACTCAACCACCTGGATTCCCTAAACTGGCAACAAAAGAGGAACTGGAAAAAATGAAACCAAAAATAATTTCTCAGATAACAGCAGAGATTGTGCCCATAGTGCAAGGCATGATTAATAAATCTAGAGAGGACACAGATAAAAAAAATAGAGGAAGTGAGGAACATGCTGGAATCTGAAACTAGGAAACAAATGGAATCCTTAAAACAGATGCAAAAAGATTTCCACGAGATCAAAAACTCCAGTGAAAGTTTGCACAGCAGAATGAGCCAAGGTGAGGACAGAATTTCAGATATGGAAGATAAGATTGCAATTAGTGACCAGGAAAAGAAAAGTCTCTTTAAAACAGCAGTGGACCATGAGGAATCAATCCAGCAGCTGTTAGATGATGCAAAGAAGAATAACATAAGACTGATCAGAGTCAATGAAGAAACAGGAGAGAGTGCAGATGACATTAAAAAAAACCTGTTTACAGAAGTGATGGCAGAAAACTTCCCAAGTAGGGGAAAAGAACTTGACATACAGATAAGTGAGGCATGTAAGATTCTAACTAGCCTTGATCGAAAAAAATCTATACATAGGCATATAATAGTTAAGACTCCAGAAACCCAACAGAAGAACAAAATTCTACAAGCAGTTAGAGAAAAGAAACAAATCACATACAAAGGAAAGCCCATCAGAATCACAGCAGACTTCTCAACACAAACCCTCAAGGTAAGAAAAGCTTGGAGTGACATATTTCAAGCCCTAAAGGAAAACAGCCTCCAACCAGATTAATGTACCCTGCAAGACTATTTTTCAAAATTGTTGGAGAAATAAGATACTTTCATGACAAAGAGCACCTGAGGAACTTCATGAATACCAAACCAGCACTCCAAAAAATTGTAGACAATATCCTAGGAAAAGACAATGAGGATAACAACCCCAGGAAGCCGAGCAGAATGAACCCATCGGGTGAGACAAGAAATTAAATGTAAAGGGGGAGAATCCAACAAAAAGAAAAAGTCATGACAATGATAAGTCAATACGTATCAGTTATAACCATCAATGTTAATGGTCTCAATTCACCAATCAAAAGAAATAGACTGGCAGAATGGATCAAGAAGCAAAATCCAACAATATACTACATACAAGAAACACACTTAATTCAAAATGAAACTCATAGACTAAATGTTAAAGGGTAGAAAAGAATACTTCGTGCTACAAGAACCCCAGAAAAAGCAGGAGTAACTATCCTCTTGGCAGATCAAGGAGATTTCAAACCAACACTGATTAGGAGAAACAAAGAAAGACACCACGTCCTTATAAAGGGAAGAATCCAAGAGGAAGAGATGACAATCATAAATATCTATGCATCAAACACTAGTGCACCCAACTATTTAAAACAAATACTAATGCACATGAAAAGTCACATATCCACTAATACAATAGTGGGAGGTGGACCTAATACCCCACTGTCACAAATAGATAGATCAACTAGACAAAAAATGAATAATGAAATACTAGAACTCAATCAAACTCTTGAACAAATGAACTTAACATGTTTACAGAGTGTTCCAACACGCCAAAATCAGAATACACATTCTTTTCAGCTTCACACAGGTCGTTCTCCAAAATACACCACATACTTGCTCATAGAACATGTTTAAGTAAGTGCAAAGGAATTGACGTTATCCCCTGTATATTATCAGACTGTAATGAGATGAAATTGCAGATCCATATCAAAAGCAACTGCAAAAATTTCATAAACACATGGAAATTGAACAACACACTTCTGAATAACCAATAGGTCGCAGAGGAAATTAAAAAAGAAATCAGACAGTTCCTTCAATTAAATGACAATGATAATACAACATATTGGAATCTATGGGACACATTGAAAGCAGTCCTACGAGGGAAATTCATAGCAGTGAATACTCATATTAGGAAAACAGAGTGAGCCCAATTAAAGAACCTGATGCTGAACCTCAAGCTTCTAGAAAGAGAAGAGCAGGACAACTCCAAAGCTCATAAAAGGGAGGAAATTATAAAGATCAGAGCAGAAATCAATTCAGTGGAGACTAAGAGAATGATACAAAAAAATCAATGAAGCCAAGAGTTGGTTCTTTGAAAGAATAAACAACATTGATTAACCCTTAGCCAACCTTATCAGAAAAAAGAAAGAAATGGCCCAAATCCATGCAATAGGAATGAAAAGGAAGAAATTATAACAGACTGAGCAGAAATCCAGAGGATCATCATTTCCTACTTCGAGAACCTGTACACCAATAAGATGGACAACACAGAAGAAATGGACAGATTCCTAGATAAGTACAAATTACCATAGTTGAACAAAAAGGCCTAAAACTTCTAAATGACCCAATATCAACCAATGAGATTGAAAATGTAATTAAAAACTTACCAACTAAGAAAAGCCCCGGTCCTGATGGCTACACTGCTGAATTCTACAAGACATTTAGAGAAGAACTACGGCCACTATTGTTTATACTCTTCAATGAAATTGAAAGGGAGCAATACTCCTGAATTCATTCCTGGAAGCAAGCATCACCTTGATCCCCAAAGCAGAGAGAGACCCAACTGAAAAAGAGCACTATAAGCCAATCTCACTAATGAACATAGATGCAAAAATCCTTACTAAGATACTGGGAAATACAATGCAGAAGATCATCAAGAAGATCATACACCCTGGCCAAGTGGGATTCATCCCAGGGATGCAGGGATGGTTCAACATATGCAAATCAATCAATGTAATACACTATATCAATAGAGCCAAGGACAAAAACCATATGATTATCTCCATAGATGCAGAAAAAGCATTTGAAAAAAATCCAACATGCATTTATGATAAAAACCCTACAAAAAACTGGAATAGACAGTCTCTATCTCAATCTGATAAAAGTCATCTATGAAAAACCAATAGCCAATATCATACTAAATGGTCAAAAACTGAAATCCTTCACACTAAAATCAGGAACAAGACAAGGGTGTCCACTATCACCACTCCTGTTCAATATAGTTTTGAAAACAGCCACAGCAATTAGACAAGAGAAATAAATGAATGGAATAAAGATAGGAAATGAAGAAGTCAAATTGTCATTATTTGCAGATGACATGGTACTCTATATAGAAGACCCCAAGAACTCCACCTAAAATCTTCTAGACTTAATAACCAAATTCAGTAAGGTAGCTGGATACAAGGTCAACACACAAAAATCAATAGCTTTCCTCTACACCAGTGACAGACTCACTGAGAGAGAAATAGGGCAAATAATTCCTTTCGCAATAGCATCCAAAAAACTGAAATACCTAGGAATCATACTAATGAAAGAAATCAAAGACCTCTTCTCTGAAAACTATGACACTCTGAAAAGAGAGATTGAAGATGATATCAGAAAATGGACAGACATCCCCTGCTCCTGGGTAGGAAGGATTAATATAGTGAAAATGGCCATACTTCCAAAACTGCTATATAGATTTAATGCAATTCCAATTGAGATCCCAGCAGCATACTTCATAGACCTCGAGAAAACAATCCAGAAATTCATTTGGAGCAAGAAGAGACCCCAAAGAGCAAAAGCAATTCTAGGTAACAGAGACATGGCAGGGGGTATCACAATCCCCAACCTGCAACTCTACTACAAAGCTACTGTGATAAAAACAGCATGGTACTGGCAAAGAAACAGACTTGAGGACCAGTGGAACAGATTAGAAGATGCAGAAACAACGCCAGACACACTCAGCCATCTCATCTTCGATAAAGGAGCCAAACACCCTCACTGGAGGAAAGATAGCCTCTTTAATAAATGGTGATGGAAAAATTGGGCTTCAACTTGCCAAAGATTAAAACTAGACCTGTATCTCTCACCATGCACTAAACTAAAATCAAGATGGATTAAAGATCTAAATATTAAAATAGAAACTCTGAACCAGTTGGAACAGAGGTTAGGTAGAACCCTTGAAGATATCGGTGTAGGAGAAGATTTTATGAACAAAACCTCATTTTCCCGTGAACTAGCACAAACAATCAACAAGTGGGATCTCTTCTTATTAAAAGGCTTCTGCAGAGCAAGAGAAACCACCAGCAGTGTGAAGAGACATCCCACAATGTGGGCAAAAATCTTCACCTGCTCTTCCTCAGACAAAGGTCTACTATCTCGAATCTATAAAGAACTTAAAAAGATCAGACCTCCCAAATTTAAAGACCCAATCTGAAAATGGGCATCTGAAATGAACAGACATTTCTCAGACAAAGAAGTAGAAATAGCAAATAAATACATGAAAAAATGTTCAACGTCACAGGTCATTTGAGAGATGCAAATGAAAACAAGGCTGAGATTCCACTTCACTCCAGAAAGAATGGTTGCTATCATGAAATCAACCAATAAGAAATGCTGGCAGGGCTGTGGGGAAAGAGGAACTCTGCTCCACTGCTGGTGGGAGTGTAGACTGGTGCAAGCACTGTGGAAATCAGTATGGAGATACCTCAAAGAACTAGGACTGGAAGACCCATTTGACCCTGCTATTCCACTGCTGGGGATCTTCCCCAAAGAATTAAAAGAATCATACCACAGTGATACATGTGTACCCATGTTCATAGCAGCACAGTTTGTAATAGCTAAAACTTGGAAACAGCCCAAATGCCCATCAACTGGAGACTGGATCAAGAAAATGTGGTTTTTAAAAATAAAATGGAGTACTACTCAGCCATAAAAAATGAGAAATTAGAGACATTTATAGCTAAGTGGATGCACATTAAGGCGATACTCTTAAGTGAAATAAATAGGACACCATGAATAAATACCGCATAGTTTCTCTGGTGTGAGAACCTGAAAGTGTAAATAAGGACTAAATGTATAATAGGTAATGTGAAATAGGAAGAAAAGGGGCAAAGGGGAAGGAAGTGGGTTGGCTAGGGGAAAGGTTAGAAGGGAATGGGATTCATATGAGAAAATGGAAAAATAGGAACAAAGTCTTTGTAAATAGGGAGGAATGGAGGGGTTGAAGGGAGGGCTGGGCAAGGGTGAAAAATAAGAACCAAGAGAGACTATGTAAAGGTGCAAATTTCCAATGATGAATGTCATTATATTGTATACCTAAAATGTACCAATGATTAGAATGAATATTCGATAATGTAAAATAGGAAGAAAAGGTCCAAAGGGGTAGGGGTAGTGGGAGGGGCAGGGGAAAGGAAAGAAGGGAAAGGAAAAATGCTGAGAAATGGAAAAGATGGAAATAAAGTCTTTGTAAATAGGGAAGGGTGGAGGGGGTGAAGGGAGGGCTAGGAATGGGGAAAAAATAAGAACCAAGATGTATTATGTAAAGGTACAATTCCCAATGAGAAATGTAATTGTGTTGTATACCTACAATGTACCAATAAAAGAATTTAATTAAAAACAAAACAACAACAACAACAAAAAATTATCTAATATTAAAAAAAAAAAGAAATCAAACAATAGCAAATGCTGGAGAGGCAGCAGCGGGGAAAGGAACACTTTTTTGTTGGTGGTGGGAGTAAACTGGTACAGCCACTATGGAAATCAGTATAGAGATTCCTAAAAAAAATACCCCCCAAAAACTAAAACTAGAAAATCCATATGATTTAGCTATTCCTTTTCTAGTTGTCTTCCTGAAAGAGTTGAAGACATCATATTTCAGTGATGAGTGCATACCCATGTTTATAGCTACACAATTCATAATAGCTAAATCTTGGAAGCAGTCTATATGTCCATCAACAGATGAACAGATAAAGGAAGTGTGATATTTATACACAAGGGAGTACTCCTCTGCCATGAAGGAGAAACTTGAGTTATTTGTAGAAGAATAGGTGCACCTTGAGACTACAATATTAAGCGAAATAAATCACACAAGCTTAAATATCATATGGTTTCTCATATATGAGAAATCCAGTATATAAATAAGGTACAAAATAAAAGACAGATAATAGGGGAAAAAAAGGAGAAAAAGTTATTGTAATCCAGCTTGCCCAGTGTATCTAAAAGTGTGCCTTGATTTAGTATAATTGTCTTATGTGGTTTTTTTTCATCCTGTTATTCTGGCTGTTAATCTGAGTTTGTGATAATTAGCTTGATAAAGACTTACAAGAGAAATGAATAGATCTGATGCTGGCCCCCAAAATGAAAAATAAACAGGGGTGGAGAAGAAGGGGAAAAATAACTTAGAAGTGTTATATATATGTATCAATTCCCCACAGTGAATGTGATCATTATCTACTGCAAACATGTACTAATAAAAAATAAATAAAAAATAATAATTTCAAAATTAGCAGAGAGGTTGTAAATAGAATAAAGAAAACTCAATGAGCCTGAGTAAAGATAGACTAAAATATCAAACAGCCTAATGGGAGAGAGAAAAGGAAAATATTAAAACCAAGGAAAAACCTGACAAAGAGAAAAATACAATCAAGTACAAATAATTCCAAAATAGAATTAATCCTAACAAATATGCAAGAATTAAATTTATTTGTTGAAAGGATAGAGTCTCAGGATTGTTTAAACATAACTTTTAAAATGCAAGTGTATGGCATTTACAAGAGAGATACCTAACATATAAGGACGGAGAGCGGTTTGATAAACTTTTCTAGACAAATATTAGCCAAACAAAAGCCAATGTGACAATTTTTCCTTTGTTGAACTTCTTAGTTGTAAGCAACACCTTTCAAAGTATAATTTGAAGAGCTATATTCAAAAATCTTTAGAAGAAAATGTAGGAGACATCTTCATTGGATCAGAGTAGGGAAGAGTTTCTTAATATACAAACACACAAATCATAAAGGAAAAGACTGATAAACAGAAAGCCTTCAAAAATAAATAGACACTATTTATAAATAAGAGAAACCTGAGTCACAGACTGGGAAAATATTTTGTATGTATTCCCCTGACAAAAGATCAATATGCAGAATATATAAGGAATTAATTTATATAAATGAACATGGAAAAGACCAGTAGGCCAACAAAAGAATGGGCAAAGCAGTGGGCAACAAGGTTATAGAAGACACCAAATTACCAATAGAAGAAGAGATGCACTGTCTCACTAGTGATTAGATAAATGTGAAATTAAGCCAGGAGATGCCATTTGAACCATTCGTAGCCGTTACACTGTCAAAACTTTAAGAAGACTGATAATGAGGAAAAACACATAGAATCTGGAACTTTCCCACACCATTGACTTGCTGCAGGTAGCTTTGGTATCTTCCAAGGGCAAATTAACACTATTTTTCTGGCCGAGATGGAGTCACAGGGACTGGATTTATCTTTTGCCTAAAATGACTGGGAAGAAAATGGAGGAAGTAAGACACAGGAAACAGGAGACACCAGCCATTATGTGTGTGTGGCAGTGACCCCTGAAAGTCAGGGAATAAGGCACATCTTGCAGTCACTCCACTTACTGCCTGGGGAATGTCCAGTCTGAGGTAGGCAGAGCCTGTGCCCTCCCAAGCTGTGCAGGAGACAGACTCAGGGTCCACAGAGGACCAGGGGCGGGGGGCGGGGGGCTCACAGGAAGCAGCATAGAAGAACAGGAAAGACTGAGAGATCTGTGGATGGTTCCCCTGAGCCATCAGTGGAATGGACACTGAGGAACAACCTTGGGCTGGGAAAACAGTGGAAAGAACGGATGGGAGAAGCTTCTGTAGCGCATACTGCTGGGAATCATCTGTGTCACCAGGCACAGAGGATACCCTCAGAATGCACCAGGTGTCAGAGAGAGGGGTCAGAAGTCATGGATGATGGGGGAAGAATTGGTCTAGACAAAAGTCTGCCCTGGGTCCACCTGACAAAGATTAAAAGTAAGACTGAAAGGCTCACCATGTCCTCTAGAAACTTAATTGTGTCCCAGGATAGAACACAAGATTATTTATAGGAAGTAAAAATACCTACTGGCCCTGATGATGCACACCCAGCAGCTTCCCTTCCAGGCTTCCAACTCATGAACATGCACATGGAGATGGGGCCTGATTTATTGCAGTAATTGGAAAAAATTAGAAGCAACTCTAGGGTCCATTGATAGGGTGATGCATAATTAAATTGAAGTAGATTCACACAATGGGTTCCTATAGCTCACTGACAGTGAACAGAACCCATATATATCAACCTACTCAAATCTCAAAACATGCTCTCGAGCTCTTTAAAAAGCAAGTTAAAAGGATATGTGCAGCATGATACTATTTATGTGCATTACCAGCTAAGATATATTGAGTGCTTATATTTGCTAAATACTGTTAAGGAACTTTGATGCATTATCTCATTTAATTCATCAAACTTTATATTACAGATGAGAAACTGAATCATAGGATCAGTAGTTAGAGAGGAACTAATGAACACTTTTTTCTGCTTCCAGTGCCCTGCTATCAAACTCTGTGTCTCCTGTATTAGAATGATACATGCTGACTTCAGGATTAAAGGAGGTGATTCTGAATACAGGGATGGGAAGCTAGGGTTGGAGATTGCTGCCATTTTTATTTCTTTAAGAAATTAGAGCCAATATGACAACAGGTAAACATGGGTGGGTTCTGAGTGTAACTTTATTTTCTATATTTTTAATAAGTTTGAATTATTTTATGCTGAGATTTCTTAGTTAAAAGAGTCTTTATTGAGGAGGTAGTGACTTCTATATATGGCCACAGGCACCTCCTGGGGGAAGTCAGGTTAGCTGAGCTGTCACCTTTCTTATAAAGATCATCTGAGGTTTGGGATTGTTTGCAATGGGGACAACTTGCAGGAAGGACATAGCCAGACCTGAACTTCCTCTCTGAGCTACCAACCTCATTCCTGGAGAATGTACCGGAAATGGGGGCATGAGGTGAAAAAGCTGGAGCCAGTGACCCAGCCCAGGCAGATCAAGAGAGCCATAGGAGTGGATAGGAGTGGCCACTGTGGGGCAGAGGTGGGACCCTCCTACCAGCTACCCTGTCACTCTGGGAAGGATGGCTGCAGGGAGGATGTGGCCTCTACTGGTCCACCCTACTTCCTTCCTCCACCCCATGCACCTGGACAAACTCCTTCCAGACCAGCTATGAAGTCCCTAGGACCTCCCTCGCTGGAACTGAGCAGCTGTGGAGGAGGCTTGTTGGAACCAGGTTGCTCTCTGGGGGCCTCTCTTTGCCCAGCTGGGCTTTGGGCTAGGTCCATCGGGTTTAGGGCTTATTACAAGAAGGAAGGACCCCAGGGAAAGGAGAGACTAACATTTTTCATGTTAGCTGAGCCTTTAAGTACTAAAGAAAAGAAAATTAAAATGACCCTATTTTGATTTCCAGACAATGAAGTAGAATATGAGGTTGTATGTATGGTCAGGGGTTGGGGGACAGTGGTGTGTGCTGGTGTCCAGGTCCTACCACCATTGCAATAGGATTGATAACCACTGATAAAGACCTGGCAGTCCACTGGACCACTGACCAAGCTTTGATTCATGCCCTTGTATACTGATTCAACTTTTCAGTTTCCAGGCAGCAGCAGTGGTGGTAGTGGGGTAAGCTTGCAGAGGAGATCAGATGAGGGATTCCAGAGAGTCAATTAGGCACTGAGGGGTTAAGCCTAGTGGCTATGGAAACTTGGCTTTGCTATTTCATCCAATGCATTGTGACTGAGGTTAGAGAGGTTGGAAGTGTAGGTCAAGCCCTCACAGGTAGGAGGGAAGATGATTGGAAACAGCTGACACTTTGCCACTTTCTAGACCATACATGGTGGCAGACAACCCTTGGCTGCCATTTTATGACATTTAATCAGGAAATGTCCATGGGAAAACCTCCTTCAGTGGGATGGCTGCTGGACAGGTGACTTTCTGGTTACCAGCACTACCAAGCACCTACTAACTGCAGGCTCCTTGCTGAGTAAGCTCTGGATCCTTTGAAGAAAAAAATCTCACTATCCACATTCTAGCTGGCACATTCTAGCTAGCTAAGTCAGCCTCTTTCAGGTCTAAGATTTTGTAATAGGGAGGGTCTATATGAACCCATAAGAAGTTCCAGATTTATCCATCTTAGGGGTTTGGGCAGGGAGGGGGAGAGAGAGAAGAAGGAGGAAGAGGAAGAGGAGGAGAAGGTGGAAGAGGAGGAGGAGAAGGAGAAGAGGAGGAGGAGGAGAAGAGGAGGAGGAGGAGAAGTAGAGGAGGAGGAAGAGGAGGAGGAGAAGAGGAGGGAAAGAGAAAAAGGAGAAGGAAGAGAAGAAAAGGAGAGGGAAGAAGAAGGGGAAGGAGAAAGATGAGAGGGAGTGGAGGAGAAAGGAGAGAAAGAGAGAAGGAAGGGTGGGGAAGGGAGACAGAAGGGGGACAGAAGGAAAGGAAGAGAAGAGAGAAGAGGAGAGCTGAGCCAAGTTCCCTAACTTGTCTTTCATAGATGAGTATAGGAACCTGTAGGCTGTAGGTATTTCACTATGGGCTGGGACAGAGGCGTTGAGGTGGGAATGGGGTCTTGTGGAGCTCATTTCTTGAGACTCCTGCATGTGTCTACCAAGGGATCCCAACCTAGAGATGACTTCACTTTGTGAGCTGAGTCACACCCCATTTTACTTTGGCTGAAGAGGGAGAGGAGATTTAAGCCTTGAGTTCTGACAGATAAGGACTAGAGAAGGGAAGTATTTGCTTCCCTCCCAGGCACTTTGGGCTGGGGTCCTAGCAGTGGCTATGCAAAGTGCTCTCCCCAGAAAGGTGTGGGACTTGGGGTATAAAGAGGGCGCCTTGACATCTTGGAGCCTAGGGCACAGCATGGAGGGTGGGATGCTGGTGGGGGAGGACAGGCGCCGGGGCCTGAGTGGGAGAAGCTGACGCTCATCTCACCCTCAGGGATCCCCTCCACCCTGCCAAGCAGGACCACAGACTCCCTGGGTACTTTGGTTCACTTGAAGGATAATCTCGTAGTGTTAGAAATAGCACATTTTCTAGAAAAAACTTGGATTTCCTTACCAGAAAGTTTCATTCTGCAGCAGTCTCTGGGACTGAAGATGTCTAGAGGGCTGAGAACCTCTGCTCAGGGTGTTGTCCTTTGGCCAAATTACCCACATGCATGGCAAGCAGGCTTTGGAGCCAAACGACAGAACCTGTCCTCAAGTCCCAGCATTGTCTTTTCACAGCTGCGTGGCTTTGGGCAAAGTTTTAGGTTCTCTGAGCCTCGGTTTCCTCACCCACAGAGGGAGGATCAAGTCAGGAAGGTTAAGGATTAAGTGAGATGATGTATGTAGAATACACAGCCCAGTGGCCAGTACACAGTAAGTGCTTAGTAAGTGTCTATTCCCCTTTGAAGTAATCCTACCAGTGACTGCGTAGGGCCCAGATTTCAGGGTTCCTGCTGCATGACAATTGTCCTATGCTCCTAGATCTATGCAGCCTTAGTATTTTTGGTTTTCCTTGGATTCCAAGATTCTTGCTTCCAGACAGGCCTTTCTCAGCCAGCCGCTCCAGGCTGGCAGCTCTGAAGCTTGTATTTGTCAAGTGACAGCTTTAATGAAAAATGAGGTGCAGACTCACATCCATTAAGGAAGTAACCGAGATTTCTCAGCCACATCGCACTACCAAAACCAGTTCTGTGCAGCCAAGCCCAGATAGATTGATTTCCTTGAGCCCTTTGTTTCACTCTGATATTTTATCTCTGGAAGTCAAAACCGTGGGTGTCGCCATCCACACACAGTTCTACTGCGCCTGCAGTGAATTGTTGGACTGATTCTCCAATGTGTCCTACTAAGCCCTTTCCTTGCTATTCAGTATCTGGCTTCTGCACTGCTTTGATGCAGGAAAGACTGAGCCAGCCTGACGTGATGTAAATGGATCCAAGCAGTCCGTCGGCTTTGGACAACTGGGCTTCCTAGTGAGGGAAGGTGAAATAATGCGCAAGTCACATCTTAGGCCATCTCTCTCCTGCCTTAGATCAGGCAGCTCAAGAAGCGGGATCTAGGAGAGGCCGGAAGTGCGTGGGCGGGGCCAAGGCGAGTGGAGGGGGCTGGGCGGGCTTCTTCCTGGGGACAGCACAGGGACACTTGGGCATCAGCGCTGGGCTCTCTTACCCAGTACAACCAGATCCTGGTGAAACAGTCACACTATGGGAGGCCAATACTGGCCGGATGTGCTTTGTTAATTTGTATTGGCGGTCAGGAACAGGGATGCCCATGGGCGTGGACAGGAGACCAAGAGAAAATCAGAAGGATGGCTGGAGAGTATGAAATTAGAGCAGAGAGAATTGTTTCTCTATGGGGTTTTCCTTCTCTCTTCTCTCAGCTGGCCTCTTTCCATTCTCCTTCTCTTCCCTCCAACTCCCTCCCTCCTCTCTCCTTTGAGGCATGAGTGAGCTTTCAGCATGCACCTGGTCCTTACCAGGAAATAGGGAGATGAGGCTGCTCATTTCCATCCCTGGAGGCTCAGACCAGCCCGATGGGGAGGGAGCAGCTCGCAGACCAGGCATGGCACAGCTAGGAATGGTTCCCTCCTCTAGAGCAGGGAGGCCCTGAGCTTGCAGGTTTCGGGGAGTTTTCGCTGAGACAGTGCATGGGACTAGCTGTGGCACCATGGGTGGCTCACAAGCTCTCAGTAGCAGCTGGCCACTGCTGTTTTATCCCTAGTCTCCTGATTGCTGATTAACACAGAGTGGGTGTGGGGTATCCACAGGAAGCCAGGGGAGGCTTTCCATGTCAGAATGTGGAGGGATGCTTGGGCTGCTCTGGGAAAAGGGGCTGTGGCTCCACAGTGTCTTCAGCAAGTGGCAGGGAGCTTAGAATGGGAATGAGACCCCAAATTGGATGGAGAAGAGAAAGCACGGACCCCGAAAGCACGGTGCAGTGGAGCAGCCAGATCCTGGTTATTTGAAGTCAGTATCTGCACTTCCTCATAGCCTGGATTCTATTAACTATAATATGATGTGCAGGGGACACATTCAGGGGCAAAGTATAGGGTGCTGAGGGCCACGCTGAGGGTTTACAAGTAGAGCTGGAGAGAAGAAGCTGGGACTATGAGAGATGGAGGAAAGGGCATCTACCAAGAATGATCACTGGTAGAACTGGGAGGAGACAAAGGAAGGGTTGGGTGTGTTTCTCGGGGGACCCAGGGATGGTGTCCTGGTTACCCCAGGCCTGGCTCTGGAGCAGCAGGAAGAAGCAGGGGAAGGGGGTCGTGGTGTGGATGAGGGTGCAGAGCCCATGGGATTGGGTGAGAAGGATGAGAATTGGAGATGCCACCTTGGGCTTATCAGTCACGGCTGCTAAGAATCCTGGGCATTGCAGGAAAGGCCCTCAGCATGGGAGGGCACAGGCAGCTGAGGAGTTCAGGGAAGGAGAAAGCCAGGTGAGGAGGCTAGGAAGGAGCCACACAGGTAGTGAGTTCCTTCGCACTCGCTGGCACAGGGGACAAGTGGGCTGAGCCACTTTCCACCAAGTCCTGCCCCCAGGTAGACATGGACAGAGCTGGTGACTCAACCAGCCTCACCCTTCTACTATTTCTCACTGGTCCACAAGGTCGTCTTGGCCGAGATGCAGCTTCTTGTTTACCCCATTGCCAGTCCCAGGTCATTTTAAACAGAGGCTGAACAAGGAGATCTGATGGTCTACAGCTGGACAGCTCATCTCTGTCAGATCTGTAACTAAGATTGCAGAAGCGCTTTCATCCATCTCTTTAGGTGGGTGGTTTCCATGGGAATGAATCTCATTGATTCCTTAATCATTTCTCTGGGCTGAGGTCAGCAAATGACTAGTTCTGACCCTATTTCTTCACTCTGGCTCTGATCTGTGTGGGGTTGGCAGATGGGGACCCACCCATCCCTGACAGTGAACTCAGCCCTGTGTAGCTTGGTGGGTAGAGAGTGGATTTGTCCAGACATCATCTAGGAGGCCTTGATGTCCTAGGCAATCCACCTGTGGTATGTGGGATTTTGGTGAGTTATTTAAGTATTCTGAACCTCCATGTTTTCATCTATACAAGGGGGGCTGAATTTTAATTTACAGGGACACTGGGGGATTACATGAGATGAGATATTAAAAGTAGGACTGCAAGCAACAATGGCCACAGTTGGAATTATCATTATTCCTGATTTCAAAATGCATTAAATGCACATATTAAGTTGGGGACATGAACATTTTTTAAACACTGTCTTAACACCCAGAAAATGGAACTCTTTATCCATCTGCTCCAGTCTTTTTTTATGTCCTGGAGTTGGGTTTCCACACTTTGCTACACAGTCCTGTAGTGGCTTTGTCATTTTCATGATGGACGGGAGCTCACATTTATGGGAACTTCTTTTGGCCACAGCAAAGGCACATTTCAGTTACTCCTCACAAGGTCTGAGAAAGGTGTAATAATTGTCACCATTTCACTGAAGCTTGCAGACATAAATGCTTTGTCCAGGTCCCATTGTCAGGGATGTGGAGGGGGTTGGGCTCTCAGAGCTGGTGGCAGCCCTGCTGCCCGTGTCTACTGAGATGGAAGGGTGTGGCCTTGCCCACCTTTGGCCCCTGCTCCAGTGGGGAGAGACTTTGTTGGATTTCTCAGTGATTACTCTAGGGCTTATTGTTTCTATTTCTCTTTGGGTCAGTTTTGATAATTGGTATTTTCATTGATTAATGGCCTCAAAATTATGGTGTGGGGAGCTCCAGGGTTCTATAGACAGGGGCTAATGTGGTGAGTAGCAGCCACAGGATGTCACCATACAATGTGGGGGTTCCTGAGTATTTTGAACCCAACCTTAGAATATTTTGAACACATATTCTCAAATCTATTAGAATTTAAATTACTGTTCTTTACATTCTTCCTTATCTATAGTTAGCTGTCAATTCTTCCTCTCAATTTTGAATAATCACTTGCTCTTCCTGAATATATTAGTTTTGCATAGTTATGGGTTTAATAGGAAAGCAGCTGTTAGATGAATTTATCAACTTTATATTTTTTTTACTAATTATTAATTTTGGCCCATATTATTATTTTTTCCTGAGCTTTTTTCTCTGTCTCTAGTATGTGGAGTTAAATAATTTGTATTTATTCTTTCTTCTTTAATAATAAATATATTTAATGAAGTAAGTTTGTTTTTGACTACTGATGAGGTATTGATACGTAGCATTCCCATTTTTTCTGAACATTCTACAATTGCTATTTTGATTATTTTCTCTTGCCCTAGAATTATTAAAGATCTAGCTTTTTAAAAATTTCAAGCGATTTTAAAAATAAATATTTCATAAGGCTTGGAAATGAGCTCATATTAGAGTTTCACTTTGGAGAGACTTTTATCAAATTGTTCTTCTTTATCTGTGAAGCTTTGAGAGAAGTGTATTGATTTCCTTCACTGCTCTTTATTTTTCATTTCTTTCTTTTTAAAAAATATATTACTGGTAGATGTGGTGCTATTTGTTAACAATGCAACTTGTTAAAGGTTTCTGTCTTTCTGAATCAAATGTTACTGCCTCTGGAATATTTTACCCTTGAATTCTACTTTTTCTGATATTGATGCCACAACCCCTATATTTCTTGTAATACTTTCTGATGTACAATCTTACCCTTGGCATCTCAGACATTCTTTATGTAATCATCATGATTCCCTTGCTCCAGGAGTTTTTGTGGTTGCTGCCCATGTGCCATACCCAAGTCTTCTCATTTTTAGTGGAGATGGTAGTAATAGAACTTGTCTTAACGGGTTGTTGGAAGCAGCAAATACATTTGTGCATGTTGAGGGCTCCACACAGTCTTGTTATCAGTCACAGTTCAACAGAAACATGAACTAAAGTGTTTCCTTTTAAATGGTTTCCCATGCTGTACTCTAAACCATAGGCTGCCTTATCAATTAATAAAGTTGGAATTTAATCCAGCAGAAATGCACAGCTGTCTATTAAGGTTATCACGTGAATCCCATTGTGGGGGATGGGCTGGGTTCCCTGAGGACCTCGAGGATCTCAGCCACCAGAAACCACAGTGACAAGATTCCTGCTCCCAGGAAATCCCCATCCCCACAGCCCGGCTGCAGCCCCTCTCCCTGCAGAGTTACCCGACCTCCATAGCCTCATTGGCAAGGTGTGTCCTAGAGGGTGAGCAGTGTACACAGAGAGCCCGGTCCTGGCTAAGGTGGGTGCAAGGAAGGGGAGCACTTCCTGTCCCCCGCTTCTGCCCTCCTTCCCATGCCTGCCACTGATCTGTCCATGGCGTCACCTTGGTCAGCTCCACCAGGCCCAGTAAATATTTTCAGAGACCTGCTGTGCTCTCCACCCTGTGCTACTTTTGCAGGGCTCAATGTCTATGGCAGGAAACAGACAACAAAGATAACAACAGACAGGGTAAACAATACTTCAGATTCGAAGTAGTAAAAGATTAGTTACAAGGCAGTGTGTTCATACCAGTGGGAACACGGTGAGGGGCAAAGAGGACAGTGGTCAGGGTGGGGGAGAGCTGGTGTTGCAGAAGGGGAGACCCCCATCCCAGGCATCTCCCCATGCCCCTTCACTTTCTGAATCTTGAGAGCTCCCCATGCTGCTGCCTCCCTGGAGAAATGTGTCCCTGCCCTAAAATCCAGCCAAGGCACATTTTTTCCTGGAAAGGCCTGTCCTAACATCACTCCCTCCCTCCAAGCTCTTCCTCTGTGCCTTTACTGGAGACCATCCCACCTCTGGCGGCGTCCTCAGACTCCCGGGGTTAGAGCTCTCACATGTAAGTCACCCTTCCCAAATCCGTGGGCGTCGTGTGCCAAGACACACAGTGGATGCCTGAAACCACGGATACTGAGAACTCTGCTTCCACTGTGGTGGTCCCCTATAGGTACTTATTTTAGAAATTAAGCACACAACAATGGGCCACAGGACAATAAAATAGAACAATTAAAATTATGTGGTATAATAAAACTGCCCAGATTAGCACTCTTGTACTTTGGAGTCACCGTTAATTAGAGAGTTATTGAACAAAAACATTACCATATCACAAAGTTGATCTGATAGCTGAACCATCCACTAGGTGATTAAGAGATGAGTAGTCTATACAGCCTAGGTACATTGGATGAGGTCCCATGCAGGGCAGCAGGATGGCCTGAGATGTCATTCTCCTGCTCAGAGTGCTAAGCAATTTTAAGTTTAGGAATTACTTCTGGAATTTTTCATTTAATATTTTCAGACCAGGATTGATCATAGATAAGTGAAACCACAGAAAGGGAAATGGTGGGTGGGGGCAGGGGTCTGCTGGAATTCCTGTGTGTCATTCTCTCTCTCCCCCAGGTACTACACACTGTTGGTCCACTTTGGTGGGTAAAACAGTGCTTTATCCCACACCATGGCTGTGTGAGCCTGTTTCCCACTGGAATCCCATTAGTTTTTGAAGATGAAAAGAAACCAGAGTGATTTGTCTTTTTTAAGCACATACTCCATCTTCCTTTTGCACAATTCTGTCCAGAAATCTGAGGGAGCAAAAGGGAACTGGCTGGTGATTGCAAAATGGCTGAGAGACAAGAGACAGAGGCTGTGCAAATCTGGGGAACACAGCCCTCGCTGCTGAAATGTCAGACCGGCTGAAGTCAAGCTCATTAATCTTGTTTTATTGCAAGATTCAAAATCGCCATGCTGTTGAGGCCACAAAATTGATGGATGGGTCTCCCTGCGTTCCCGGCACCTTGGCTGCCTGGGTAACAGAGCCCAGTGAGCAGCGAGAGGAAATTAAAACCACCTTCGAGGCTGCCTAGTGCTGCTGCAGAGAAAGATGGGAGTTCATGGTCTCCAGCCGCCAGCTTGCTTACGCTGGAGTTTTACTGCATTTTTTAATAAGCAAATCAAAGCAACAGCAATGCTGAAGCCATCAGGGTAAATCCTAAGCAACTTCTCACCATGTGGAGGGGCGGGAGAGGCTGCAGCCTGGCTGCCCTGTTCTTAAGGCCACCAAGCTGAGATCTTGCTAATGAAGAAAGTGAAAAATAAGAATGCCAGGTTAATTTGAGATTCTTTGATCACTGGATAGTTGAAGCCTCTCCCCATATGTCAGACTTCTGTTTGGGGCTCAACAGAAGCTTTTGTCAACAGCCATTTTCCTTTCGCCTCAAATAAAATTAATAACTCAGTCCAGCAGCTCCTCGGGCATCATGGGGTCAGTGCCCCCGAGGTGAGATTGTGTGCTTTGTGCTTCCTCCTACAATACAGGGATGGGAGAGAGAGACACCCCACAGTACTTCTCCTGGTTTTGTTGTCTTCTAATTTTATTATTTTGAAAGAACATGAAGATCAATTCACCCCTCCACCCCCCATTTGTAGTGCTGGGGATTGAACTCAGGGAGTACTGAGCTACATCCTCAGCCCTTTTCAAAACTGTATTCTGACAGTGTCTCACTAAGCAGCCCGGACCAATCTCAAATTTGGGACCCTTCTGCCTCAGCCTTGTAAGCTGCTGGGACGTCAGGCATGTGCCATTGTGCCTTGCCTCTACTTTTTTAATGTAAATTATCTATTTTTCCCTTTGTGATTACTTTTATCATTTGATAAATATTCGCTTCTACTTTGTTTTAACTTTCTATGCTCATGTTCTTAAAAAACTCAAATGCAGCTAAAATGTATTTCTGTTAGATTTGTGAGTTATAGATCTTATTTTCCTAAATTATTTCAATTTCACAAACATTACATTGGTGCTCCTTCTCTGTCATTTTAAAATTAGTTTTTGTTTGTTATAGATATGAAATTCATATTCATAGATATTGTATTTGTTTTGTCTTGTGCTGATGCCCTATTCTCTTTATTATTATTGATTTACATTCAGTCTGTCACAGCCAACACATCCAGAAATTTTGTAGTCTGTCCTATATTCCTTATTTTGAATACTAAGAAATTTTTTAAGTTCCCAGAAACACTCAGAAATAATTTTATATCATATTCAATCTTCAGCTTTATTTAGGTAAACCAACATGTTTATAATATAACCTTGATAAAACCATCCAAGAATGCATTATGTTTTTACTTTTACTCAAATTTCTTTTAATTTGTCAAACAGGTGATATTTTGTGTTTAAAGATCACTCACATGAACATTGAAATGTTTATTATAATAATTTGTAATTTATAATAATTTTTCTATAATTTCAGTAGGATTCTTTTTTAATGTATGTAATTAACTTAGCTATTGTCAGGGAATAAGAAAATGACTCTATCTTCATCTCTCTATAGATATGTATTCACACATATCTACATATATACACATATATCTTGTATTTGGTCAACTTAATATCTTTTAAAAAATTATTTCTAGAGGTTTTCAGTTAAACCTTCAGCTTCTGTAGGTATGTACTCATAATATCAATGCATACTGGCCTTTTGTCTCTAATCTCTAGCTATCATTTTTCTTTTTTATGTTTCAAGGATGTATGAAGTAAAAATGGTGGTAGAGCACATTTTTTTTTCCTGAGTTGAGAGGGACTGCCTGTTTATAGAGTTTCACCTTTGAGTGTAATAGAAAGGATATTGAGGTGAAGATAATTTTATTGTCAATAATGTCAACAACAGCACAAGAACTCATCTTGATACATATTATGTGGAATTATGCACCAGACAGTGTTCTGTGACTTTACCTACCTGTCACTTCATTCAGTACTCATGCAAAATGATTATTCCATTTTAAGATGGGTCATCGGACACAGAGAGATTGATAACTGCCTGTCTCAACTGCAAAAAAAAAAAAAAAAGACATGAATTTGGGCCCTTGGCTGCTGATACCATGCTTCTAACCTCTCCTAAAGGACATGCTTTTATCACCATCATAGAGCACACTTTATAGGACTGTATTACATAACATTTTGGCATCTATTAAAATGGCCATGAGACTTTCCCTGCTTGGCCTAACAATGACTTCTAGCAGATTTCTCACAGGGACCTTCATTCTTACAGTCACAGGACAAACCTCTTTTGGGAGTAGAATATTTTTTATTTATTACTTATTTGCTTCATTTATAGTTTAAGGTTTTCTTTATATGAACAAAAGTGGTTTAGTTTGTAGTCTTTCTGGGTTGTGTGATTTTTTCCCCAATTTTTTCTTTTGTGTTATTATTTATTTATTTATTTATTAGAAATCTATAAAGTCAAGAAAACTGCCAAAAGTAGTACAACTCCTAGAGCTAAAAATTTGTCAATACCTTGGCATAGTTGCTTAAAGAATTGTTTTGTTTTTTTTAAAATATGTAACTTTTGGAAAGTCTCCCTTATGCCACTTTGGGTGTAGAATGAGAGGAACAGGAAGCCAGGGCTCAAAGAGACATTGGACACCGTGATTCCCAGCAGCACAATTCACAGCATGAAAAGTCAGAGACAACTCAAGAGGTACTGTCAGGTGAATGGCTAAGCAGAATGTGTCCCATAATACAGTGGAAAATTATTTAGCCCCAAACGGAAGGAAATTTGGACACATGTGATGACATGGTTGAAACTTGAAGACATTATTCTAAGTGAAATAAGGCAGTCACAAAATGTCACATCCTGTATGATTTCATGTATGTGAACGAATGATATGGTTTAGATGTAGAGTGTCATCTGAAGTGCTCCTGTGTTCAGTGGTGGGGCTTCTGGAAGGTGATTGGATCATGGGGATGCCATAGTCATCAGTCCTTTCTATACCCTTCTATCCTATCTCCACCTTGGAGCTAGCCAAACATGGACTGAAACTGAGCTCAAATAAATCTCTCCTTTAAGCTGTAGGTGTCAGTATTGTGTCTCAGCCATGATAGGAACATGAGACAGTGAGGTACCTAGATTAGTCAAACTCAAAGAAACAAAGTAGAATGATGGTTGCCAATGGCCCAGGAAGGAGAGGAGTGGACAATTAGAATTTAATGGGTGGGTAAAGAGTTTCAGTTTTGCAAGATGAAGAGCTCTGGAGATGGACAGAGATGATGGTTGCATGACAGTGTGGGTGTGCTTAATGCCACTGAACTGTACCCTTAAAAATGGATCAGATGATAAAATTTAATGTATTTTATCAGGTTTTTAAAAAGTCCCTGTGTGTTAACTTTCCACCACTGTAACATATTCCTGAGATAACTTAAAAGAGAAAATTTTATTTTGCCTCACAGGTGCAGAGTTTTCCATTCTGGGCTGCTTGGCCCTGCTGCGTTTGGACCTGTGGTGAGGCAGGACATCATAATGGGCAGTTAGGGTGGAGGGAACTTGTTCACCTCATGGCAAAGGGCAAGCAAAGGGAAGAAAGAGAGGAGGGGCTGGGGTCCAACATTCTCTCCCAAGCCAGGCTGCCAGTGACCTCACTTCCCCTCTCTAGGCCCCACCCCGAGAAGGTTCCAGCCCCTTCCAACAGCAACATACCGGGGACTGAGCCTTCCGTATGTGACCTCTGAGGGTCCTTCAAGATCTGAACCACAGCATCCCATTATTTTACACCTCTAATTTCATTCTCCCTTTCAGATATACAGAAGAAATATTTTCATGCATTTACTATCTTCTATTCAATCTTTTATATTTTTAAAGACTTACATATGATTACATGGAAGATTTATAGTGTTCTTTTGAGTTTTCTAAAATTTCCATTGAAAATAATATACTTTATGGCACATTCAGCAACTTGTGTTATCACATTTTATTTATTGAGTTCTCTATTGTTATTTATTATTATCACTTTTTTTATTGAGTTCTCTATTGTTATTTAAGTGCTTTTCAATTCTTTTTGCTGCTACCAACAGTTTTGTAATGACTGTGTCTCCTCACAGAACAGGAGCTGCAGAGTCTCTAAAGTGTGGACTGACAGCAGAATGTTGGGTCACAGGGTGAATGTGTTCAATTATCCTGGATAATGACAGTTTGCTCTGAAAGTTATTACCCAAATTTACATACCAATTGGTGGAGTTTGAGTGTACTCCTGTCCCTGTAGCTTTAGCAAGACCAATATTGACCATTAAAAATTATTTTGGCCAATCTAATGGGTGTGAAATGGTATCTTGTTACTTAACTGGCCTTCCTTGATAACTAATGAGTTTGACTATCTTTCCATATATTAATAAACCACCAGTTTCTCTTGTCTTTGAATCACCCAGTCTTTTTGTCCCCTCCCTGCTTTGTTTGTAAAAATTCTACTTTTTTCCTTTATTGATTTGTAGACATTCTTTACTTTTTTGACATCAGAAATGCATTTTTAGTTTCATCCTTTGACATTAGTTTCTATCATAATAAAGATTCTAATTTTGGCCTGTCTAGTTTAAAAATATTTTTTGTTATAATTTGGGCTTTTTGTCTTTCATAAATAATTTTCCACCCTCAGCTCCTAAAAATATTATCTGATATTTTCTTCTAATTGATTTCAAGTTTTCTTTTCCTGATTCAGATTTTTAGTCAATTTGAAATTTGTTTTGGAACTCATGATTTTTTTCATCAAGTGTGGATGGACAAGATGATTAAATTTTTCCTTAATACTTAAGTATGGCGGTATAGGGTAGAGATTATGAATGTCCTAAATATTTATACATATTTACCAATAAGTCCAGGAGGGTCTTTGGGGAATTTTAATGACTTGCTCTTGTTTCCTTTCCTGCCTTTCATCCCGATGTTTGAGGGTGACCACGTCATCCTCACACCCACACAAACACATATATGTGCACACATGCAGACATACATGGAAGTAGAATGTATCTTGAAATTTGTATATTTCTTATAATGTGTCTTAGTTACTTTTCTCATTGCTGAGACAAAATACCTGACACCTATAAGTTAAAAAAGGAAAAGTTTATTTTGGCTCACATTTTGTAGAGGTTTCAGTCCATAGTCAGCTGCCTCTAAGGTAGGATGCCATGGCAGAAGGGCATCAAAAAGGAGAAACAGTTCACAGCAGGGTAGGCCGGAGGCAGCCAGCAGCAGGCCTCCCTTTCCCTTTTATCCTATCCAGCCTTTTGGGTGGTGCCATGCACACCCAGGATGGGTCTTCCCATTATCCACACCCACAACTATACTAATTCTGGTCAATGGACTAATTTAATATGGTGCACCCTTAATCCCAATATCACGCACCCTAGATCTAGCCAGCTCAAAAAAAAATCCACCTATGACTGCGTGAGGCTTTGGGGGAACATTTAGATATAAGTCATAGCATCATACAATGATATATAATATTACCACATTAAAATTTCCCTTTATTACTGGCTACTAGATTTCTATCTTCATTTCTAAATGTTTTGTATTTACAGATTACTATCAGGTTGACCAGGAGCTCATTTTATTGCTTTGTTTTCCTTTGAAAAGCCTGGTTTTTAGTCATACTACTACATATGACTACTACTACATAGCAGCAGCTGCATCCTTGGCTTCTTTGGATTTATTTACTCTTACCAGCTATTCACCAAACACCATGCTTTGAATTTGCGCAGACATTAATTTAAAAAAACCTTGAAGATAGAGCACAGAGAAATTAACTAAATGTTCCAAAATTGCAGAATTGTGCTTGTTGGAATGAAGATAAAACTGGTTCATATGACTTCAGATTTAGGGCTCTTGAGTCCCACATGCTACTAATGTTCTTCTATTTTCCCTTGGTATGGTTTTCTATTCCAAATTTTTTCAGTTAGTTCTCACTTCTCCTTTTACGCTACCCCTCCACCATTCTTTGAATTTCCTCTTTGTCTTACCAGGTTGTTATTTTTAGTTTCAATATGTCTGAGTTTTTTTCTTCTTACTATATTATTATGAATGTTTAACTTACTGTATTATGTTATGATGCCAAAATTCTATCCATGCACTCTGGCTCTGTTGTATGTTGTTGTTGTTGTTATTATTATTTTTGTTTTGTTCTTTGAGACAAGGTCTTGCTATACAGTTCAGGCTGGCCTTGATCTCACTATGTAGCCTAGGCTGGCCTCAAACTAAGTGGTCCTCCTGCCTCAGCCTCTCAAATGCTGAGATTACAGGCATGTGCCACCATGCCTGGCTGTCTTTATTATTTAGTATAGGATCATTTATTGCTTATAGTCCAAGTCTATATACTTCAAAAGAAAAAAATAGTCCATATTTATGGGTTAGGAGGTTAGTAAACATCTGTCAAATATTTGGCATTCATTGTATCATTTATTCTATTTATGTCCTCATTAGATTTCTGTAGACTTGAGTCTGTAATGGATTGATGATGGTAAATTACCATATTGCCCCCTAAAATATTTGTATTTCATTTCTCATATATTTTTACAGTTTTTGCTTTATGCACTTGCAGGTGTTATGTAATTATTTACTTTAAAACACTATGCGGTCGGGCGGAAGACGCCGAACCACCCCGCTGCAGACAGGCAGGTCTGCCCACACCCTACCCAGGTTGCCAGTTGCGCGGAACACACGCCGAATCAGCCCGCTGCAGACAGGCAGGTCTGTGCACGCCCTACCAAGGTCCTGAGTCGCGCGGAAGACACCGAATCAACCCGCTGCAGACAGGCAGCCACCTGATGCCACACTACAAAGATGCAGAGGACACCAGACCACCAGACCAAGGTACTGAGTCCCGCTGCTCCCGGCCCAGAGGTAGGGGCTTCTGAGCCGGCGTCCCACTGCTCCTGGTCCAGAGGAAGGAGCTTTTGGGCCACCTTCTGTCCCACCGCTCCCGGCCCAGAGGGAGGGGCTTCTGAGCCACCATCACACTGCTCCTGGTCCAGAGGAAGGGGTTTCCCGGCCACAATCCCTCCTGCTGCTCCCAGCCCACAGGAAAGGGCTTTTGGGTCACCAGCCCTACCGCTGCTCCCGGCCCCTGTCCCACCTCACCCAGCTCAGAGGAGGTAATCCGTGCAGGTGCTAACAGCCCCCTGCCCCAGTCGAAATGAGAAAACAAGTAAATAAGTCTCAAAACCAGACTTCCAGATCACCTACAGCAACCCCAAAGGGAAATGAGACGGAACACTCTGCTACTCAACCACCTGGACCCACTGAACTGGCAACAAAAGGGGACCTGGAAAAAATTGAAATCAGAAATAACTTCTCAGATAACAGGAGAAATTGTGTCCCTAGTGCAAGACATGATTAATAAATCTAGAGAGGAGCTGAGGAACATGATGGAATCCCAACATAAGAAACAAATGGAATCCATAAAACAGATGCAAATAGATTTCCAGGAGATGAAAAACTCCATTGAAAGTCTACACAGCAGAATGAGCCAATGTGAGGACAGAATTTCAGATATAGAAGATAAGATTGCAATTAGTGACCAGGAAAAGAAAAATTGCTTCAAAATTATAAGGGAACATGAGAAATGAATCCAGCAGCTGCTAGATGATGCAAAGAAGAATAACATAAGACTGATTGGGCTCAATGAAGAAACAGGAGATAGTGCAGATGACATAAAAAAATCTCTTCACAGAAATAATGGCAGAAAACTTCCCAAGCAGGGGAAAAGAGCTTGACATACAGATAAGTGAGGCATATAGGACTCCAAATAGCCTTGATCAAAAAAAATTTACATATAGGCATATAATTGTTAAGATTCCAGAAACTCAACAGAAGAACAAAGTTCTCCAAGCAGTGAGAGAAAAGAAACAAATCACATACAAAGGAAAGCCCATCAGAATCACAGCAGGTTTCTCAACACAAACCATCAAGGCAAGAAGAGCTTGGACTGACGTATTCCAAGTCCTAAAAGAACACAGCCTCCAACCCAGATTGATGTACCCTGCAAAACTATCTTTCAAAATTGATGGAGAAATAAGATACTTTCATGACAAAGAGCACCTTAGGAACTTCGTGAATACCAAACCAGCACTCCAAAGAATTTTACACAATATCCTAGGAACAGACATTGAGGATCACAACCCCAGGAAGCAAAGCAGAATGAACCCATCTGGCACGACAAGAAATTAAATGGAAAGGGGGAGAACCCAACAAAAAGAAAAAGTCATGGCAATGACAAGTCAATATGTTTCAGTTATAACCATCAACGTTAATGGTCTCAATTCACTGGTCAAAAGAAATAGACTGGCAGAATGGGTCAAGAAGCAAAATCCAACAATATGCAGCATACAAGAAACACAGTTAATCCAAAAGGAAACTCATAGACTGAAAGTTAAAGGGGGGAAAACAATACCCCATGTGACAGGAACCCGAAAAAAAGCAGGAGTAGCTATCCTCTTTGCAGATCAAGTGGATTTCAAACCATCACTGATTAAGAGAGACGAAGGACACTACATCCTTGTGAAAGGAACAATCCAAGAGGAAGAGATGACAATCATAAATATATATGCACCAAATGCTAGTGCCCCCAACTATATAAAACAAATACTAACGGACATGAAAAGTCATATATGCACTAATATAATTGTAGTGAGGGACCTCAACACCCCACTGTCACAAATAGATAGATCAACTAGACAAAAAATAAGTAATGAAATACTAGAACTCAATCAAACCCTTGAACAAATGAACTTAACAGATGTTTCCAGAGTCTTCCACCCCACAAAATCAGAATACACATTCTTCTCAGCTGCACATGGGTCATTCTCAAAACTAGACCACATACTCACACATAGAACATGTTTAAGTAAGTGCAAAGGAATTGAAGTTATCCCCTGTATATTATCAGACCATAGTGCTATGAAATTGGAGATCCATAGCAAAAGAAACTCAAAAACTTTCATAAACACGTGGAAATTGAACAACACACTTCTGGGTAACCAATGGGTCAGAGAGGAAATTAAAGAAGAAATCAGACAGTTCCTTCAATTAAATGGCAATGACAATACAACATATCGGAATCTATGGGACACAATGAAAGCAGTCTTATGAGGAAAATTCATAGCAGTGAATACGCATGTTAGGAAAACAGAACGAGCCCAGTTAAACAACCTGATGCTGAACCTCAAGCTTCTAGAAAAAGAAGAGCAGGACAACCCCAAAGCTCATACAAGGGAAGAAATTATAAAGATCAGAGGAGAAATCAATGCAATGGAGACTAAGAGAACGATACAAAAAAATCAATGAAGCCAAGAGTTGGTTCTTCAAAAGAATTAACAAAATTGACAAACCTTTAGCCAACCTTGTCAGAAAAAGGAAAGAAAAGGCCCAAATCCATGCAATTAGGAATGAAAAGGGTGAAATTACAACAGACCCAGCAGAAATCCAGATGATCATCAATACCTATTTCCAGAACCTATATGCCAATAAGATGGAAAACACAGAAGAAATAGACAGATTCTTAGATACATATGAATTACCAAAGTTGAACGAAGAAGACCTAAAAATTCTGAACAACTCAATATCAACCAATGAAATTAAAAATGTAATTAAAAACTTATCAACTATGAAAAACCCGGGCCCTGATGGCTTCACTGCTGAATTCTACAAGACATTTAGAGAGGAATGGCTGCCACTGCTGTTTAAACTCTTCAGTGAAATTGAAAGGGAAGCAATACTCCCAAATTCATTCCTGGAAGCAAGCATCACCTTGATCCCCAAAGCAGAGAAAGACCCAACTGAAAAAAAGAACTATAGGCCAATCTCACTAATGAACATAGATGCAAAAATCCTTAATAAGATACTGGCAAACAGAATGCAGAAGATCATCAAGAAGATCATACACCCTGATCAAGTGGGATTCATCCCAGGGATGCAGGGATGGTTCAATATACTCAAATCAATCAATGTAATACACTATATCAATAGAGCCAAGGACAAAAACCATATGATTATCTCCATAGATGCAGAAAAAGCATTTGACAAAATCCAACATGCATTTATGATAAAAACCCTACAAAGAATTGGAATAGATGGTCTCTACCTCAAACTGATAGAAGCCATCTATGAAAAACCAACAGCCAATATCATACTAAATGGTCAAAAACTGAAATCCTTCACACTAAAATCAGGAACAAGACAAGGATGTCCACTATCACCACTCTTGTTCAATATAGTTCTGGAAACATTAGCCACGGCAATTAGACAAGAGAAAGAAATAAAAGGAATAAAGATAGGTAATGAAGAAGTCAAATTGTCATTATTTGCAGATGACATGATACTCTATATAGAAGACCCCAAGAACTCCACCAAAAGTCTTCTAGACTTAATAACCAAATTCAGTCAAGTAGCTGGTTACAAGGTCAACACACAAAAATCAATAGCTTTCCTCTACACCAATGACAGACTCACTGAGAGAGAAATAGGGCAAATAATTCCTTTCACAACAGCATCCAAAAAACTGAAATACCTAGGAATCATCCTAATGAAAGAAATCCAAGACCTCTTCTCTGAAAACTATGGCACTCTGAAAAGAGAGATTGAAGATGATATCAGAAAATGGACAGACATCCCCTGCTCCTGGGTAGGAAGGATTAATATAGTGAAAATGGACATACTTCCAAAACTGCTATATAGATTTAATGCAATTCCAATTGAGATCCCAGCAGCATACTTCATAGACCTCGAGAAAACAATCCAGAAATTCATTTGGAGCAAGAAGAGACCCAGAATACCAAAAGCAATTCTAGGTAACAGACATGGCAGGGGGTATCACAATCCCCAACCTGCAACTCTACTACAAAGCTACTGTGATAAAACAGCATGGTACTGGCAAAGAAACAGACCTGAGGACCAGTGGAACAGATTAGAAGATGCAGAAACAACGCCAGACACACTCAGCCATCTCATCTTCGACAAAGGAGCCAAACACCCTCACTGGAGGAAAGATAGCCTCTTTAATAAATGGTGATGGAAAAATTGGGCTTCAACTTGCCAAAGATTAAAACTAGACCTGTATCTCTCACCATGCACTAAACTAAAATCAAAATGGATTAAAGATCTAAATATTAAAATAGAAACTCTGAACCAGTTGGAACAGAGGTTAGGTAGAACCCTTGAAGACATCGGTGTAGGAGAAGATTTTATGAACAAAACCTCAGTTGCCCGTGAACTAGCACAAACAATCAACAAATGGGATCTCTTCTTATTGAAAAGCTTCTGCACAGCAAGAGAAACCACCAGCGGTGTGAAGAGACAACCCACAATGTGGGCAAAAATCTTCACCTGCTCTTCCTCAGACAAAGGTCTACTATCTCGAATCTATAAAGAACTTAAAAAGATCAGACCTCCCAAATTTAAAGACCCAATCTGAAAATGGGCATCTGAAATGAACAGACATTTCTCAGACAAAGAAGTAGAAATAGCAAATAAATACATAAAAAAATGTTCAACATCACTGGTCATTCGAGAGATGCCAATGAAAACAAGGCTGAGATTCCACCTCACTCCAGAAAGAATGGCTGGTATCTTGAAATCCACCAATAACAAATGGTGGCGGGGCTGTGGGGAAAGAGGAACCCTGCTCCACTGCTGGTGGGAGTGTAGACTGGTGCAGGCACTGTGGAAATCAGTATGGAGATACCTCAAAGAACTAGGACTGGAAGTCCCATTTGACCCCACTATTCCACTGCTGGGGATCTTCCCCAAAGATTTAAAAGAATCATACCACAGTGATATATCTGCACCCATGTTCATAGCAGCACAGTTTGTAATAGCTAAAACTTGGAAACAGCTCAAATGCCCATCAACTGGAGACTGGATCAAGAAAATGTGGTTTTTAAAAATAAAATGGAGTACTACTCAGCCATAAAAAATGAGAAATTAGAGACATTTGTAGCTAAGTGGATGCACATTGAGTCAATACTCTTAAGTGAAATAAATAGGAGACACGTGTAAATACCGAATAGTTTCTCTGGTGTGAGAAACTGAAAGTGTAAATAAGGACTAAATGTATAATAGGTAATGTGAAATAGGAAGAAAAGGGGCAAAAGGGAAGGAAGTGGGAGGGCTAGGGGAAGGGATAGAAGGGAATGGGGTTAATATGAGAAAATGAAAAAATAGGAACAAAATCTTTGTAAATAGGGAGGACTGGACGGGTTGAAGGGATGGCTGGGCAAGGGTGAAAAATAAGAACCAAGAAAGACTATGTAAAGGTGCAAATTTCCAATGATGAATGTCATTATATTGTATACCTAAAATGTACCAATGATTAGAATGAATAATCGATAATGTAAAATAGGAAGAAAAGGTCCAAAGGGGTAGGGGTAGTGGGAGGGCCAGGGGAAAGGAAAGAAGGGAAAGGGAAAAATGATGAGAAATGGAAAAAATGGAAATAGTCTTTGTAAATAGGGAAGGGTGGAGGGCGTGAAGGGAGGGCTAGGAATGGAGAAAAAATAAGAACCAAGATGCATTATATAAAGGTACAATTCCCAATGATGAATGTAATTGTGTTGTATACCTACAATGTACCAATAAAAGAATTTAATACAAAAAACCCACCAAAACACTATGCTATCTGAAATTGACCCTGCTATTCTGGGGTTTGAATTTGATAGGCAATAATTTATTTTTAACCTTTTAGTATCTTTCTGTTGCAGATACACTTCTTACGGGGAACTTAACAAACCCCAAAATGTTTAAATAGTTGGAGACAGGCTGCTTGTACATTGTCATAGTTCCCATACTGTGCGTGTCATCTATCATTTCATTATGTCATGTCCTCTGTCTCCTCTTTCAATTTTAGCTTAATTTAATTTTTATTGACATAATACTTGTACATCTTTGTGGGATATAGTGTGATGTTTCAGTACATGTGTACATTCTATATCGACCACTCGTTACCCTTAACATTATCAATTATCTCAAAGAACTGTCACTTCTTTGTAATGAGAACATTTGAAGTCTTCTCTACTAGTTATTTGAATTATGCAGTACCACTGATTCTAATCCCTTCTGTGTTATGGAATACCAAAACTTTCCTTTTGCTTTTTGATATATAATTTGACAAATAATTATACTTCATTTTCTGCCTTAAAGTGTTTTAAAAGATCAGTATTTTATTCATATCTTTTCATTATTTAGTTGACAGATAATAAATGTGAATCTCTATTGGGTACAGTGTGATATTTCAGCACATTTATACATTGTATATTTTATCAACTCAGGACACAGGTTATTCATCGCTTCATAAAAGTCACTTGAATCTAATTCTTGAAGCTTGCACTAATGTTCTTAAAATTAAAATCCTTATTTTGATGTTTCTAAACAAATTCAGCTTTTCCCTCCCCTTGTAGATGCCGGGAGACATTCCAGGCTTTGCTTCTTGAGTTTCTTCATTCTCACCTCATTGCTCATTGGTAAACTTTGGGTTTTTCTTTTGCTCCATCTTTTCTCACCTTTTTTGGGGTTTGTTTGTTTGTTTTCTGGTTCTGGTTATTTGTAACTTCTTTTTAAGCCACAATTTTAGGTAATAAAGTTAATTCTCAGCACTTAATTTTATCTTCCCTTCTTTTATTACCCTTTTTGTGGTGCTAGGGATTGAACCCAGGGCCTTCTCTCTGAGCTATATCCTGAGCCTTTTTTTTTTTTTTTTTAATTTTGAGACAGTCTTACTAAGTCATTAAATTGCCCAGTCTAGTTTTTGAACTTGTGATTCTCTTACATTAGCCTTCCAGAGTGATGAGATTATAGGCATCACACCTGACTTATTATCTTGTTCTTGATAGCCTTATTGTCATTCATAATTTTTAGAAAAATAACAGATGGTGTTTCAGGTTCCCCAAGTAATTTTGCATAGCCAGATCTCCCTTTTCCTCTCTAATTTTGAGAGTGTTCACTGCAGAGTGTGTCTTGCAAAGTGTGTCAATGATTCTAAAGTGAAATAGTAGATCTGGTAACGAAATAAGCCTGCTTCCACAGCACAATCTCGAGTGACTCCTTCTTCTCGAAGGACCGTGGAAGTATCACTTCATTTTCTGCTATCATTACCTTTATGAGTGCGAGAAAAAGTGAAGAAAGAAATGACTGGTTGTCATTGAACACTTATAGGCTGGACCATGGCTCCTGGAAACTCACAGTGTCCCCAGTATAGCTATACCTGGAGGAGACTAAGGGTCAGCAAGGTCATGAAGGTAAGCCTGTCTGACTTCTGTCCATGTAAGAGTGGAGGGGACCTTGAGATCCTCATGCATAGTACAGGGCATGTGAGCACAGAGAGAGGCCTCATTGGAAACCATTCCTGCAGCACCTTGATCTTGGATCTCTAGCTTCCAGAACTGTGAGAAAATGAATTTCTCTTCTTCAAGCCAGTCTATCTACATTTTGTAATGGCAGCCATAGCAAACTAACAGAAGCACTTATTCTGTGTCAAGAACTGCAGAAAATGTTTACTCTACCAACAGCTCACTGTAGCATTTTTGTCTAATTGCATGAACGAGGAAACTGAATCTTAGAAGGGGGAACTGGCTTGCCAAGGTCAACAGTTTGCAACTGGTAAAGCTGGAATTTAAACAAAAATCTGATTCCAAATCATGTTTTTCCTTCTATACAGCTGCCTTGAAACTAGAAGCTATTCAGATGCTGTTTCCCTCAAGAGGAATCTGCATCCAACTCCTTGCAATTCGTGAAATGTTATTTTGCTACTGTATACCAGTTGTCCCTGTTGCCTCCATGTCAGCTGATCAGCAGCCCAAACTCACTTTCTCTGAACATCAGGGAGCATGAACCCCGTGCCTGTGTTATGCAGAGTGTGTGTTTGTGTGTGTGTGTGTGTGTGCCTCTTCTCTTCAAGTTAGCTTACTGCTAACCCTCTACAGGTCTCAAGTTCTGCCCCATCTATCCCAGAGCTTATTCCTGATCCCCACCATTACACTGTTACCCTCTCAGAACTCTGTGTTCTCTCTTTCTCATTTCCTCTCTTCCTTCCCTTGCAAGTGGATAGTTGTGTATTTCTCTATGTAATTGTTTTAAATGCCATCTGTCCCCACTGACTTCTAAACATCATGCAAGATGGACTGCTTTCCTCATCCTTGGGAATACAGAGCCTGGCATGGAACCGGCACTGTTGGATAAAAGAATAAGGGAATGAATGACCATAAGGAGCCTCCTATTCCCATCCAGCCTTGCCTTGGGGAGATGCCCAATCCCACTGTGGGCTGGCCCTCCTAGACAGCCTAAAGTAGATCTTCAAATGTCCTACCTAGAAAGATGAGAATGAGCTTCAAGGCCAGAGCCCTAGGACTTGAACTTGGGATGGGGCTCACCTTCCCAGCTGGCTATAGAATCCAACTCTTTTGGACATCTTTCTCCTCCTCATGTGAAAAAGCAAGAGGTTGGACCAGATATTAATAGAAGTTACTGAGGTCCCAACACTGTGATCTTGTGGCATTGCTGGACACAGCCCCTTCCAGTTTCAGGCAAATCACAAGGGCTATGGAGAAGGAGCAAGGGAAGATTGAGCATTCCAAGGAGATCCACCATCTTGGATGGGTGTAGAACACAGATGGGTGGCGGGGGCGGGGTGGGGGGGATGTGGAACCCTGAGGTTTCTGGAATATAGGAGGCCTCTTCAGGCCAAGCTTCCTTGAATCTAAAATCCATAAAATCCAGAGCAGGTGGCTACTTTGTCTTTCTGGGTTAAGTCCATGCTGAGCCCCAAATCCAGGTGCTGGCCTCAGCACACCTGTCACCTGGAGGCACCAGCAGGAACTTGGGGATAGAGATGCTGCCCATACACAACGATTCATCTCAAGGAGGAAAGTACCAAGAACTTTTAGACTTCTGCAAACACGGATAATTAGGTAGTACAATGGCTAATGAATTTAATGCAGATAATTGCAATTTAATGCACATTAACAAAACAATTTAAAGTCCTGATATACATCGATGGTTTCTGATTCTTTGGGGCTGCTCCCAAGATAAAAAGGTCTGCTCTGTACCTTCATCTCACAGATAGTTGTTTTCAGATCACAGGGGGTCTCTGAGCATGCAGTGCCAATAGGATGCCCTTCCTGTTGCTCTCGTCTAACATACAAATAAGGCTATTGGTTTGTGGTGAGCAAGAGGCCTCTCACCAGAATGACAGCTCCCTAAGTTGATAAAGAAGACATGTGTTCCAAAGCAATATGCACTTACTGCAGGGAACCAGTGTCTTAGTCACTTTCCTCATTGCTGAAACAAAACACCTGACACCTGCAGTTTAAAGAAGAGGTTCATGTGGGATCATGTCTTAGAAGTTTCAGTCCTTACATCATTGGGGGCATGGTGGAAAGGCCCAAGTGGAAGAAAGCTGCTCACATCATGGACACCAGGCAGCAGAGAGAAGGCAGGAACTGAAGACAGTGACACACCCTTCCAGTCATTCCTCTGGAGACCCACCTCTTTTCATCAGACCCTACCTCTTATCAGCAACTCGGCTGTGCCACCCCATAACCCAATCACCTGGTAAATGCATTGGGCTTTGGGGGCCACTTACAACCTAAACCATAAGAGCCAGCTTTTGCTGTAGAGCTTGTTGATGTGTAAAGCTGTAGCTGGTTTTAAAGAGAATAGAAGCCCAGGTTAAGAGCTGTGAAAGCAGTGATCTGAAGCCCCTCATTGACCTTGAGAATGAGAAGGAGGGACTATGGTGCCAGCTCTGGGAATGCAAACAGATAGACTGTGGTGATCAGCGGAAGAGGCCCAAGCCCAGGAATCAGGGTCATCCCCAAATGGAGCTCATCTAGGTGCTTCTCCCTCCAGCCGTTTGCCAGTCACTGACATCTCAGGAAGCATCACGAGAGCAGAGGAGTAGGCAGGCCCAGGTGACAGGTATTTGTAGTTGACCTGTACAGGAATCTGTACTTGAGAATCACAATTTCTAGATTCTCTTAAAAAATCAGGTGATCTAGCCACAATGGACCCATGTTCCTATGGGCCAATAATCAGCAAGAGTGAAGAGCCATGGCGCAGATAGGAGGTGGTCTCCTGTTCACATCCCTGACTCTCACCTGCCTTCATTCATTTAGGCCGCCTTCCTGATCCAGTAGTCATTGAAGTTTGCATCCTCTACGTTGCCTGAGCAGGTGCTGGGCTAGCAGACATGCAGTGCTCCTTTCAGGGGACATGTGCTGGCCACGATCAGTCTCGTTCACTCGACGGACTATGAGGATCTGTTCTGTGCCAGACTGCGCTACTGCTGAGAATGTCAAGCTGGGCCATCCTCACTGGCCTTCATAAGCTTCTGGCATCTAGGGGAGATGGCACATCAGCAGATAGAGTGAAATACAACATAATTGCTGTGGTAACCCAGGGGGATGGGGATAAAATGGTGAAGCCTCAGTATCCTCACTACACTGGCCTGAAGAGTGGTCGATAGGTTCCATAAACAGGTGCTGTGGTTTGAATCTGTGGAGGGGGGACCTTTAGGGAGTAATTAGTGTTAGATGAGATTATGAGGGTGGGGCCCAGTTGATGACATACTACTTTACAGAATGAGGAGGAGAGACCCAGGTTGACATGCTTGCTCTGTCTCACTAGTTGATGCCCAACATCATATTATGATGCAGCAAGCAGAAAGCCTTTACCAGATGCCACGCAGATTTCTGCCAGGCTCTTGGGCTTTCCAGCCTTCAGGAACACGAGCCAAATAAACTTCCATTCTTTATAAATTATCTGGTCTTGAGCATTTTGTTGCAGCAACAGAAAATAGACTGCGACAGCAGACCTTGGGCTGAGCAACTGGGAAATCAATTTTAGCAATGACCCTAAGAAAGAAAGGCAGTTTTTCCAGAAAGGTCTGTAGAATCTTCCTCACTGGCCCAGCAGGCTATCAGAACAGAGGAATACAGCTGCTAAAGGCTGTTCAGTGAGTGAGGATGCGAGCCACAGCCTTGTGCTGCTTTTCCTGTGCCTTATGTTAGGAGCAAAGCACAAATGCAGACTGAGACTTAATGTGAGAGTTCTGGGACAAGAATCCAAAGTTCAGATGAGGCGGCATGGGAGCAAACCCTGCAGGTCTCCCAGGGAACCACCTGGCCTGGTGAGAGATTTCCTGCCAACCTGGTTCTGGGAGAGATGGAGGGGTATGAGTATGATCTTTATTTGCAAACTGTAGGAGCAGTAGCCTCACATAGCAGCACCTGCATTCTAACACACTGTGTGGCGATGTACCTATGTTTTGACATCCATGCAAATATGCCTATTTCGCAGGATAGATCTTGTCAGCTTCTTCACATATTTCTGACTTTTTAAATAGTTTTATTTTGGGTTTAATGGACAAACACTGATTGGACAGGCCTCGGCCTCAGAAACGTCTGCCAGGCATTGGACTTCAAGGTAAGTTGCAGGAGGCAGGGTTATCATAAAGATGCTCAAAAATGTGTCTGAAGCTCATGGCCAGGTGATTGGCAGCTGGGACATGGTAGAGGCTCTGCAAACTGACATCTCCCCCTCTCCTTGTGTGTTCGTGGGGATATTGCCAAACCACACCCCAGCTGCCTCTGCTGCCAGTAGTACAGACACCAGCAAGCCTCTTTCTAGCTGCTAAAAGGCAGTGCTGAGTTGAGTACACTAAGTGGTGTTTTTTTAAGTTTGGAAAAGTGTCGAGAACTAGGATTTTTCCCTAAAATTATGTAGCATTGCTCCCGACAGAAAAGTGCTCATGTGAGAAAGATATTTCTCACATTCTGACACATGCCCAGAGTGACAATGTCTCCTTTATTTATAGATTTATCCAATTAACAAGTAGGGAACACAGTCTGCACACAACTAAAACATTACCCAGTTTTGGCATCTCTTCCCAGAGTGCTATGTGCTGTGGTCAACTCTCCTTTTAGGGGCAGGATTCAAAATCAAACACACCTTACAAACAGGTCCTTACAGAGCTGGGCTAGTGATGGGGACTAGGACATTCTTCATGTCTCTCCTCCAGCCACAGTGAAATTGTCTAGGCACTGTCGTAATGATGATCTCAAGAAAGTAATTTAACTCTGCGAGCTTCTAGATCATTAAAGGATAATTCTCTCCCATACTGCAAGAGAACTGTGAAGTTAAAGATAGAATCCTTGTGTAAATTTTGATAAAATGTAAGCTAGTAAACAGAGGTAAGAAAATATTATTATTATTGTTAATTTTATTCTGCAGTATTTGGAAATGTATTATAGTTGATACAGTCAATTTTTCATAAATTATTTCCAGAAAGTTATCGTAGTTTTGATAAAGACACAGGAAACTCTTAGACTGCTTCTTGATTGGGGCCAAGCAACAGCTATTAAGTGTTTTTAAAAAATGAACCAAAAAGAGTGAAATTAGTTGATTGCTTGGTTCATTGAGTTGACTGACTCACCCTTCAGGCCAGGAATAGACAATTCTTGTGCACTAAAGTTTACTGTTGAAGGGGAGGGGTGTCCAGGGTGGCAGAACTGGGTGCCACTTGCTTATCTCAGCTGGTAGGGGGGGAATGCCAGCCATCAGCGCCAAGATGGCATGGGGTGCAGCATGCTTCTGGATTTGTGCTGTCTCTGCCCACCCACCTCACCCTTACTTCTTGCCCACTCTGCCAATTATTTCCAGAACTTTAATGGGGAGCAAAGGGGTGATATCATGGCATGCTGAGGGTGTGGTCTCACGCTCCCATTCCCCCAAAACTGTGAGTTCACCCTTGACTTTTCCCAGCCTCTGAACTTTCTGTTCTTGGCAGGGAAGGAGAGAGGAGCCGAAGTTTGGAATTGATTCTCCTCAGCCTGCTCTCCTTGTAGTACAGAGAGTTAGAGCCTCTTGGGGCCTATTGGTATCCCCCAGATTCACATGCTGCGATATTTTAAAAATTAATTTATGGGTACAATTTAAATACACGTAATGATCACATTCATCAAAGGAGGTTTCTACCTGTACATTCTATAGCTTTATTCCTTCTTTTCTCCCATTCCCCTTCCCTCCCTTCAACCTCCCTTCCCTCCCTTCAACCTCCCTTCCCCTTATTTACAAAAGCTTTATTTCCATTTTTTTGCTTCTTTTATCGATTTTTCCCTCCCCCTCTCCATTCACAGTTTCACTTTCCTTTTGAACAGTTTCTCCCTATTTCATATTACCTATTATACATTTTGGTCCCTGTTTACCCTTTCAGTTTCTCACACATGCTGCAGTTTTAACCCTGAGGGGATGGCTGGAGGTGGTGAGGCCCCTGCAGCGGTGAATAGGTCACGTAGGTGGAGACTCTCAGACACAGGGATTAGTGTCCTTACTGCAGGGGTCCTGAGAACTCTCTCACTCTCACTGCGCAGTGAAAGGTGTCTCTGAACCACTGAGTCTGGGGTCCCTACCTCAGAACTGGGGGGACATTTTCCATTTTCCATTTGAAGCATCTTGTCTTTCTGGTGTATCTGTTATGCAGCCCAAATGGATGGAGACAGCGCTGTACCTCCACATGCAGCCTTTGTTACAAACCTGGTCACTGGCTGGGCTCTGGGAAGTAAACTCTAAAGTGGAACTGATTAGGGATGGTTGCCAGTGGGCAGAAGGTGGTGAGGTGTCAGGTCAGAAGAGAGAGGACAGGCATCCTGGGCTCCACACACTTGGCCTACTCTTGGGCTGTGGACCAGGAGGGTGGAAATGGCTTTGCCCACTGTCCTTGCTCCTGGTCACCTCACGTGGGCTGCTCCAGGAAATGGATGGGTCTGCCCTCAGCAGAGGGACAACATCTTGAGGAGCCTGTGTGGAAGAGGTCTGGGAAGTATTTCCCACAGCCACACAGGAAGCAGCTGGCCAGGATTCTGGTGGCCTTGCATCCTCAGAAACCCAGAAGAAGCAGACTAGCAAGGTGAGACACAGCCCCTATCACTGAGGCCATTCTCCAGACCCCATGGACATGACCGTCCCCTGTTCCACTGTGTGTTCTCAAGCCTTGTCCCCTGCCCCTCCCGGGGACCCTGTGTCATGGGTCGAATCTAAATGTCCCCCTAAAGCCTTAGACCCTCATAAGGTCTAAGGTGGGGCTTTTGGGAGGTGGCTAGATCATGAGTGTGTGATACTGGGATTAAGAGTATATGGGATCAGTCCACTGATTGGTTTAGCACAGATCTGGGTGTGGATAATGAGAAGTCACACTTTGGGTGTGGGTGGCACCAACCAGTAGGCTTGCTGCTTTGCTGCCTCCTGCCTACCCTGCTATGGACTGTTTCTCTGTGAAGCCCCTCTCCCATGCCACCCTGCCTTGGAGCTAGCCAACTATAGACCTCTACAAACTGTGAGATAAAATAAATTTCTCCCTTAACTTGTGGGTGTCAGGTATTCAAGAACAAGAAAGTAACCAAGAGACCTGATATCTTTCCTGTAGGGGATCCAGAACCTCACTCCCAGAGGCCCTGAGTCCCCTATCCCATGTCTGTCTCCCTCTAGGCTTGTAGCACTTGTGCCTATATAGTTGTAATTATCCAGAGGGACCCAGAAGTTCACCTGGACTGCACACCTGTTCCTTGAGTCCCAATGCAAATACCAGCCCACCTCCTCCTGAACCAATGTTGTACAACCCTGCTGGCATAGTGACTTCTCTTCTTCTCTTCTGATCTCTGTCTAGAAGACCCCAGGCATCAATCATACCACATAACCCAGTGGGAGCCCTACAGATGCCCTGAAGAAAGTGTGCCCCTCTGGGGACCAGCACCCCTGACCCTGAGGACCAGTATCCACAATCCTGGGACCAGCACCCCGAACCCTGCAGAGCCCACTTCATGGGGGTAGGGAGTACAGAGCCTACTATGGGTCACCAGGGGTCGATAGTAAGTGGGGCTCATGCTTCCATGCCTTAGTTCCTGGACTCTGGATTCTTCCTTCAAGGCATACACTCACTGAAGATGTTTGGTGTGTGTGGATATTATACCCTGTAGGATGACTCCCTGTCCTTGTAGAGTGTTGCCTCCTGGCCTGGATCCTTAGCTGCAGCTTCAGTGGGCTGCTTTTGAACCCCCCACAACTGGCAGCCTAGGAGACAAGGTACATATAACCAGAGGACCTGGTGGTCTCAGGCCCCTGCAGGATTCCTTTGCAGAGCAGAATGTGAAGAAGCCAAGAGGTCTTGGGCTCCTATTTTCATATGGGAGGTGCAAGTTACACCAACTCACCCTTTATATCAGAGAAAATGTCCCAGCCTCACACTCTGACCACTCCCTGAGTGGGGTCAGTGGAGCTATGGAGATCAACTCTGCTCAGCTACTCATCACAGAGGGTACGATCCAGAGTTAGTCACTGATTACAGTGGTTTATATACTGCTTGATTTAAATCTATATAAAAATACTAAGAAAGAAAAGCAGCCAGGAAGCAAGCTCACAGGCCCTCCCTGGGTCTGTCTGCTGCCAGCATGTCTGCCTGGTAGGTTTAAAACCTCACTTCTGACTCTTTAATCTCATATTATTAAAGGCAATATCAAGCATAATTGCCATGTCAGCTGTTTCATCCTTGCAGAAAGGCTGTTGAATTAATTTGCGCACACTGAGAATCAAGTCCTTAGGAACACAAATAGGCAAGTCCATAGAAGGAGGAGCGGCCACAGAGAAGGCCTCTTCAGCCATAGTAAGTTGGCACTGACATCCCTAACTAGGCTCAAGTCCTCACCAAGCTGCCCGAAGTGTTTGCCTCATTCTACTCCAAAATCAGTCCTGGGGGAGAGGGCAAGTTTATTGCCCCCATCACACCTAAGAAATCTGTGACTCAGTAATTGTTTAAAGTCATGGGATTAGCATGTCAAGAACCTAGGATCCTACCAATATCTGTCTACCTCTGAGCCCCACATGAGCCTGCCCAACTCAGCTGCTGGCCGTAAGATTGAAGTTTGGAGAGTTTAACTAGACATGATTGGCAAAAATTGCTTAAGGCTCTGGGGCCAGCTCGCTGGAAATGTAAGTTGGAATAAATAGAGGTGATGAAAATGAAAGATGGAGTGGTAGATATAGATGATTCAAAAAATTATAAGCCTGCACTATAAGTATAATGAAGTATTTTCATTTAATGGTCAAAGGGCCTCCCATTTCTCTCTGCCATCCTAGTCTTTAAATGTCACCAGGGATTTTCAACATATTTATTTCTTGTTACTTTATTGACCTGGAAAATTTACCCCAAATCCCCTTTTCTGCTGCTTCCAGAAATCTTCCCCGATTGCCTCATCCATGTGTTTCCCACCCTGGGCCACAAGCAGCACTTGATAGATTGTCTTGTCTTTCCAGAGGTTCTTCAGGCCCAGGGCCATGGATGGTTCTCTTCTTTCCCAACAAAGCATATTGCAATATTTCTAGGACATCTGCTGGACCAAGCTACGCTGCATGGAACTGTCAAGACAGAATTTCTGAGACACGCCAAGCTTCCAGACCCAAACCAAAAAGTGAATATGCAGCACCACGGAAAAACTACTCTCTGAATTAAGCTGGTGAGATCAGTGGCTCCCACTGAGACCACAGCCCCAGGTGTTCCCAGAAGGGAGGACAGCAGCACTGTCCCAAGACAACTGTCCAACCAGGACCCTTGCGCACCCCAGGTTTAAGGTCAACCATGGGGGGCAGTAACTGTCACAGGGAGCTTGTCTGTGAGCCCCATGGGGACTGGGAGCTTCAATTTTACCTATATAGGGTGGCATTGGTGCCAGAAGTGGGGACTGCCACTTTCAGAGGTGGGGACAAACAGCTTGGAGCCCAGGATCCCATTGTGTTCAGCCAGACATTTGAGGTGCAGTTCAGAGCAGCTTTCTGGGGTGCCTGACCTGTGGGGATGATGGAGCCAGAGCTGAGGAAGCTCTTTGCAAGCTACTTTGCTCCATGATTGAGGATGAGAAAGGTTTGTGCTGGGAAAATGGTCTCACAACAGAGGCACAAGGGGCAGCGAAGCCCTGGGTCTTGAACAAAGAAAGGTGGATGGAAGTTGGAAGAGGATGGTCTGGGGAGAGGCAAATTCTGAGAACAGAGAAAGTACATGGAGTTGGGAGTGGAGAAGAGAACTCTGAGACTGTGCCAGGGTTGGAGAGTGGAAAGAGTTATTGTTCAGGACTGTGGCAGGACAAGGATCTGTTAGAAGCAGCCAGGATCAGAGGGATGAAATCAGAATTCCAGAGGGGCTGAGTAAGGATCCGGCTCACTTTGTTTCCAGCAGAAATATCTTCAGACCAGGATGGCGTAGGCTCAGGGCTGCTGTAATTCTAAGTGAGACACTGTGTGCTGTGGGCAGTCCTAGGCACTGCGGGATGTTTGACAGCATCCCTGGGTTCCACTCACTAAATCCCAGGAGTATCCACACACCAGTTGTGACAACCAAAGATCTCTCCAGACATTGCTAAACAGCTCCTGGCAGGCGAATCACCCCTAGATGAGGATCATGGTTTTAGACTGATCACTGCTGACTTTAGCTTCTCAAACTATTTGCAAGCTTGGGGTGTACCACTTACCGATTCTGACAAGCAGGGATGGGCAGACTCTTGGAAAATGTGCACCATAAAAGTTAATGACTCGGGCTTTCTGGCTTTGATTCTGTTCAGAGATAATTACAGTATGGTGGGAAGACAGAGCCACGCAGACCTGCTCAGATGCTTGCTGCACCCAGGGCTGCACTTCCACCTGCAGGTCCTTCTGAGAGAGATGGAGACTTCGGACAGAACAAAGAAGTTGCTGGCTGCTCACGTTGTGCTCTTTTTGGAGGCTAATCCACAGGGCACCTTCCCTGGTACTGGTTAGGAACGAATCACTGGGATTGCTCTGGGCTCTTGTCCTAGTTTGTTTTGCTGAATCTTTTCCCAACCCTTTTGTGGGCCAAAAAACCAAATATCAGGGTATGAAACAGGACAATGCCAAAGGGAGGATAAAGGGCAAGCTAAGGGATCAAGAGTCCCAGGGGTGTGGTTTCTCACCTGTCACCAAAATCTGTGCAAAAGTCAGCAAAGAGCACAAGGACACGAAGGGCCACAATGTGTCCTGCCAGGCAGACTGCAAAGGGGGACACAGGCTTCCAGTGCTCAGCATGTGGCTCCAGCCACCTTTGGCTTCCAACTGCTGCATCTGCAGCTCCGAATTGCCACCTGATGCTGGTGACAGAGCCTGTAGCAGCCCAGAGTCCTGGAGTGTCAGAAGCTTGCCCAGGAGCCCTTAGCCAGTGACTGGAGCACTGACTGCTGACAGTGGTCTACATTAGCCCCAGGGTGCCTCATTAGGCTCAAGCTCCAGATAACCCCTGCAGGGTTTTGCTTGAGAAAGGATCCTTTATTGGCTATGGCTTTGCCTGTGGCACTCCCTTGTTCTCTTGCTGGGCTTTTCTGGAAATCCCCTCCTAAACAAGCTGTTTGCAGACTCTCAACTTAAGGTCTGTGTTAAAGGGACACACACACACACACACACACACACACACACACACACACACACACACACGAGGACAGTATGCTGCTAACCTGGAGTTTGCATCTGTCTGGCTGGGCCGCATTCACAGGCAGATGGACGCACACAAACATGCAACTCATAACACACGTCAGGTATCATGGTTGCCACCCACTGGGCACGCAGGAAACTTAATTTCTTTGAGTTTCATTTTGAGATTGGTTGACCTGATTTCTCATAACCAAAGCAAGCATTCACTCTAGATGGCTAGGAATCTGTGTTGATTTGTGTAATCTCATTTGGATTGGGCCTCTCTTTTCAACACATTTTTATATCTTGCATTTCAGTTTCTACTAGCGCACAGTTCCTTGCTGCTGCATTTAAAGATAGCATATTTTAGAGCTCACACAGATAAGTTGAATTGGGATAGAATCTTTACTTAAATCCCTACTTTTTAAGAATTTCTTGCATTTACCATCAGAACTCCTGCAGTTCTACTTAAGAGAATCCAGGTAATGTAAAACTCTGAATAATATTTATTAACACTTTTTCTTTAATGGCTAAGAAGAAAACCTCATTGCAATACCCAAGGGTTCAATTTCTTTAATGATTTCCTTTTTTAAAATTTGATTTTATTGTATATATTTAAGTTGTATATAACATGTTTTGTTTTTTTGTTTGTTTGCTTATTTGTTTTGAGACAGGTTCTCACTATGTTGTCCAGTCGGAGACTGGGTCTTGCTATGTTGCCCAGCCAGGCCTCAAACTCTTGATTTTCCTGTCTCAGCCTCCCAAGTAGCTGGGATTATAGAACATGCTATTGCATCTGGCCTCAACATGGTGTCTTGACACACATAAAATTTGTGAAACTATTTCTATAATCAATCAGTTTAATTTTCATCTCCTTACATAGCTGCTGTTGTGTTTGTGTAGTTAAGAGCACCTGACAGCTACTCTTGGGGCAACTTCCAGTATACAGTCCAGCATTCCTGACTATACTCATCATACTGTGCACTGGAGCTCTGGCCTCGCTTGCGCTGGGAGCTGCAGCACTGTACACTTTGGCCAATATCTCCCCTCTCTTCCCTTCTTACCCCACTGCTCTGCCCTCTGCTTCTAGGTATTTGACGTTTTAAAATCTACATACAGTTGGGATCACATAACACTTTTCTTCTGTGTCTGATTGATTTCACTTGGCATGTCTTCCATTTCGTCTACATTGTCACACAGCAGAGTCACCTTCTTCTTAAAGGCTGAGTGATACTTTATCATAGCTATTGTCCCAGAGTCATATATTGTATAATTAATATGTAATATATTTTATATAATAATTATAATAGATTATTATATATTGGGTGTATGCTCATATGTATCCTGGAATTTCTTATCCATTTGTCCATCAGTGAACACTTACATTATATCCATATCTTGGCTGTTGTGAATAATGCTGCAGTGAGTAGGAGTGCAGATATCTCTTAGCTGTGCAAATTTCATTTCCTTGGGGGTTTCTGAATCATGTGGTAGCTCTAGTGTAATGATTTCTGAGGAAGCTCCATGGTGTTTTCCATAATGGCAATATCAATTACACTCCCACCAACAGTGTACAAGTTTCCCCTTTCTTTCCATGCTTCTGTAATCTCTTGTTTTTTTGATAATAGCTGTCCTTACTGGTGTGAAGTGGTATTTCATCCTGGTTGTGATTTGCATTTCCTTGATGTTTGATGATGTTAGGCACCTTTTTATATACCTTTTAGCTATTTTCATATCTTCTTTGGAGAAATAGCTGTTTTGATTCCTTGCTTATTTTTAACCAGGTTATTTTCATGTTACTGAGTTGTATGACTTCTTTATATATTTTGGACATTGAACTCTTATCAGACACATGATTCATGAATACTTTCTCCTAACCCATAGCCTGCCTTTTCATTTTGCTGTTTATTTGTTGCTACACAGAAACCTTTTAGTTTGACACAGTTCACCTGGTTTATTTGTGCTTCTGTTGTATGAGTTTCTGTTATGAAAGACACAAATATTTTAATGATTTCCCAGAAAAAAAATTCATGGCAAACCCAAGAAAAACTCAGAAGAACACACTACTGCATGTTCCACCATAGACAACCACAAAATTTGCTAATTTGTTTCTAATGTTAAACTAATTCACGGTCCTCATGGATGCAGCCTAATATTAGCTGAGAACGTTGAGATTTAGAGAAAATGATCTCAGCCTTCTTCTCTGAGATCTGTAGGAATTCCAATGCCCTTCTCCAGATTTCTGAACACTCCCAGGGACTTGCATTCTCTGCTACTTTCAGCTGCCATTGGCTATTTCTGTTGAGCTTTTGTTTACATGTGCTTCTTCCTCTTGTGGTGGTCTCTTCCAGCTCTCTATTAAACTCCTAGGACTTCTGTCTCCCTGGTCTTCTCCTTGGTCTTCTGTCTTAGTTCGTTTTCTTTTGCTTCAAGAAAACACCAGAGGCTGGTTACTTATACTTATTTCACTCATAGTCTACAGAGGTCAAGTGCCTGGCAGCAGCATCTGGTCAGTCTGCCAAGGGCCTTGGGTTACATCACAACATGGTGGGTGCACATGCAAAGAGAATTCTCATGAGAAGACAAGAAGCATGAGAGCGAGCCTGAGCCAAACTCACTTTGTAATAACCCTCCTTTTGCAGGAGTTAACCCACTCAGGCTGACCAGCATCAGTCCTCCTGAGTTGGCACTCTGTGAACTGTTCTACAATGAGCCCCCCTCAAGGTCCCACCACCTCTCAATACCACTGGTCTGAGGACTGAGCTTCCAACCATCACATGAACCATTGGGGAATCTTCTCAAATCATATCCAAAACATAGCATCTTCTTTCCCTTATTTCCAACAAATACATAAAGCTTTTGTGTGTGTGATCAATGTTAGCAAATGTGTGGGAAGTAGGAGGAGTTCATTGTAGAGTGAAACAAACATTTAAAAAAGAAGACAGGAGCATGCTTGTTCTTTTGATGACTCCACGCTGGGAAATTTCCACTGACCAATTGTCTCTCAAAGTCCTGGTCTCCTGTCTCCTGCCACAATGGCTGCTTCTTTCTCAGTCCACTAGACCTCTGCCCCTTTCCTCTTACGGTGAGTCACATGATTGTTTGCTAGAGATTCCAGCTTCTTTCTTTGAGGTGCCTGCCCTGAAGTGAATTAAACATCCCCACTCGGTCTAATCAAGAGTGACACTGTGACATGCTTTGGCCTATGACACATGTTGGCAGGTGGCAGGGATCACATCTGAGCAAAATCTTGCAGAGCCAAGCATGGTCCTTTAACTCTTTCTCTTCCCCTGGTGACTTGAAGCTTCCCAGAGAATTAGGCCTGGGAGCCCAGGCTAGGACACAGAGAACAGGGAGGATCTGGGCTGAGCACACTGTTAATTCTATTAAGCTATCTGAGCTTTCCTTTGAGTTTTCTCCTATGATCATGAGACAGCCATTCAATTCCATTTTAATTCCTTTATTTTCCTCCATTAGTGACTATTTAGAATCTCTGGGGCAGTGTTGAATAACGGTAATGGTAGCAGGAACTCTAAAGCATTCCTAGTCTGGGGGGAGAGATTCGCTAAGTATAATGTCCTCTATGTGCTTTCTATCAGATTAAGGAAGTTCTCTTCAATTCCTAGTTTCCTAAATAAGTGTTTTTTAAAACATGAGTAGATATCAAATTTCATCAAGTGCTTCTCTCCATGTTGATGTGATCATATTGTTTTTCTCCTTTAATCTACTAAAATGATCAGTTATAAGTAATTTTTGAATGTCAAATCCACCATGTACTACTGAAATTAAAAAAGCATCCTTTTTATATGTCACTGGGTTGGGATTGCTGTATTTTACTTAGGCTTCTTGCATTTGTATTTGTAAAGAGATTGGCCTATGTTTGATCTTTCTTGCAATGTCTTTTTCCTGGCATCATAAAAATAGTTGGAATTGTTTGGAATCAGTCTTGGAATTTTCTTTCTGTGAGCCCTTTATTCTTTTAGGTCAGTTTTGGTGCACTGAGTTTTTCTAGGAATTTTTAAAGTTTAAATTTATACTCATAAATTCTTCAAATAACCTTTTATGATTTTTTGATGTCTTTTATGATGTTCCCCTTGTACATTTCTCACTCTTGATCAACTTTTCTTTAGGGTGGGGGAGCATATTCATTATTTCTTGCTGCATAAAAAAATTACTCTTAAACTCAGTGGCCTATGGCAATAGACATTCACTACCTTGCACAGGTTCTGGGGGATTCTGGAAAGGAACAGCTGGTGATTCTGGCCCAGGTGTCCCATGAGGTCCCATTGCAATGTCACCTGACACTGCAGTCAGTGCAGGCTTGACCAAGGCCAGAGGACTATTTCTCCTTTGCCATGCCCCTCTGCCATGCCACCCTGCCTTAGAGCCAGCTGACTATGGACTGAAACCTCTACAAACTGTGAGCCAAAATAAACCTTTCCTCCTTTAACTCTAGGTGTTGCGTATTTTATCTCGGCAACCAAAAAAGTAACTAAAACACCTGTCTTCACAGTTAGCATGGACTTACAGCACTTACAGCACGGTCTCTAGGAAGTTGAACATCTTATCTACTGTTTGGCTTTCAAGAAGAAAAATAGAAACCACATCTGTTGTTAAGTGCATACATGTTTATAATGGTTCTGTGTTTCTGATGGATTGATTGACCCCTTTATCATTACAAGATTCTGTTTTACTTTCTCATTGCTGGGACAAAATATCCAACACTTACAAGATAAAGGAGGAAAGGTTTATTACAGCTCACAGTTTGTAGAGGTTTTAGTCCATGGTCAGCTGGGTCCAAGGCAGGATGGCATGGCAGAGGGACATCACAGAGGAGAAATAGTCCATGGCAAGCAGAGGGAAGGCAGCAAGCAGTGAAGTAGTGAAGCAGCAAGTGACAGGCAACTACCCTCTTTCTGTCTTTATCCAGGATATGCACCCTCAGGGTGGATAGCACTCACACCCAGGATGGGGCAGCCTTAATCCTAGCATCACAGCATGAATCAATCCCAGCAACACATCCTTGATTCCAGTACCACACACCCCAGATCCAGCCACCTCTGAAAAGCCCTACCTATGACCGCATGAGGCTTTGGGGAGACATCTAGATATAAGCCATAACTGTCTGCCATTTTACTATTTGTTTTTGTTTGTTTACTTATTTCCTTATTCCTCCCATCTTGCCTGGTCTTTGTGTTAAATTAATAATCTCACCATTGTAATTCACTGTTGTTTCCCTTGCTGTTCAGGTACAGATGGTTTCCCTCCCTGCCAGCTGGGTATGTTTCAAAGCAGAGGACTGGAGATTTTAATGACAGGCCTGTGCCCATGTGGGTGGTTCTGAGCTGCTCTTTCTTGTGGAATCATGGCAGCTTTGAGCAGTTTAGGTGGGAGGAAACGAAATTTCAAACTCTCCTCATTTTCTTCTCCAAGATCAGGAGGGAGCACGTCTGAAAACCCCAAAATGAGAAGGGACTTGATCAAACCAGCAAGAAAGTTAAGGGCACAACTCAGACAAACAGACAGGGCTCCTGACCTTTCTTAAAATTGCAGTGCAGTAGTCTTTCCATTTGCGTTCTTCAGCTTTTCATCATTGTAACAAACACCCGACACAATCAACTTGTAAAGAGAGAACATTTTTATTTTGGCTCATGGTTTTGGAGGTTCCACGCCACAATTATTGACTCATTTGCCTTGGGCCTCTCGTGTGGCAGGCAGCACATTGTGATGAGGAACAATTTGGTGGCACAAAATTGCTTACCTCATGGCTGGGATGCAAAAGATAGCGAGATGGAGAGACTGGGATTCCATGGTTCTCTTCCAGGTGTGCTCCCAGTTGCCAGAAGTCTTCCCACTCTGCCCCAGCATTTAAAAGACTCCAAAAGCACCAGACTGGAGGCAAGCCTTTAACTTGTTCCAGATCCACACTAAAGCACCCTGGCGTAACAGTGCTTCCAAAACTATGCTTGCATACCAGTCATGGGCTTCAGAGGATGGGTGGACTTTCTCCTACTTCTTTACTTTGTACCAGAGCTGATGCTGCAGCCTCAGTTTCTCAGGCTCTACACCAGCTGGCTTCCAGTACTACCAAACCAATGACAAAGAGTGATGGGTGACTGGAGGTCAGGACCTGTGGAGAGGTCAGGGGATATCTGATGCCTCCACTGACTCAGCTGGTCCTTACCACCCATTTCCAGGTCCCCCCAGACTGCTGCCTGGGCCCAGAAGCACCCTCCACCATGCCCCTCGAATACAAGTGACTGTGGTTTCCACAGCTTCGGATTTCTGGGTTGTTGAACCGTTGGTCTCACAGGGCTTCCATTCAATAAATGTAACCAATTTCCTGTGTTAAATTCATCCAACAGTATCCTGACATAGATGTACTATTCAGTTGAACATCTAGAAAAAAAAAACTATCACACACACACACACACACACAGAGACCTCACTCAGATACACACACACATTTTGTTGACAGATTCAGGAGATGCACAGGTTTCCCAAAGCCCTCTAATTCACCGACTAGGATGATATACTGTGGTTCCCACCTTGCTTGAGTGAGTTTTACTTTGCTTTTGAAAAGTAATAACTTACATTGCTGAGTAAGCTGTTCTCACTCATGTCGTCCCCTGTTGACACCAGCAGCTCTGGCTTCTGATCTGGCTGGTCACCCCACAGAGCCAGCCTGTGTCATGGAGGTAGATTCATCCATGCTGGGTGGAAACTGTAGGTGCAACCTTGCCCAGTGTGCCTCTCACATCAGGCACTTGGGCCAGAGCACAGGAATGTTGCCAGGTATCATTTTGTCCTGAATGCTACCAGCAAAATATCCCTGAAAAAGCACCATATTTCAAAGTCACTCTCTATTTTCAGTGAGACAACACTAGGACCTGAGTCATAAGACTCTTGACCAACTTAAAGGTGCAGCTTTTTACTTTATCTAGGGACAAATGTTCACATTTCTGACACCAGTTCTTGTTGAGGTCCAAGCCATCCCTGTCCCCTCTGCCTTTCTGTTTGGGAGTTTTAAGATCCCCTGTCCCCAGAAGAGTGGTCTTTAGTGTAGGCTGCTAGCATGGCTGAAGGAACCTGTGTTCTTATATCATAGGAACATATTTTTAGGGTACCATACTAATATTCTTTGCATCCCTCCTAGAAGTTTTTTCCTGGCCATCATTCTACCACCAATATCCAGGGAAATGGGGCAAATGCCTCCTGTGGAAGTGTATGCTTTGGGGCTTTCTCTAGGAGGCAGGAAAAGGAGAGTGGTTGGTTTTCCATCATGTAGCTCTGAAGACCAAGGAAAGAGGTGATGTAGCTCAGGTTTGAAGGCAGTCTGGGGACAGAATTCCTTTTATTGATACAATCAAGCTGTTTCTCTGAAAGTCTTCAACTGATTGGCTGAGAGCTACCCACACTATGGAGGATGATCTGCTCCACCCAAAGCCCACTGGTTTAAATGTCCATCTTTTCTAAACAATTTTTTCACAGCAATATTCAAACCAGTGTTTGAACAAATATCTGGATACTATGATCAGCTAAAGTCATATTTAAATTAACTTTCATGCTTGCTCTGAGCCACCATGGTGAGGCCAGGGACCACACGGGGTGTTAATGATAGACATCCATGGACATCCTCCTACACACTCTATCATGAAGACCCAGGAGGTAAGGAAGTACTTTTAGAACATAACCTGAAAGGAAGACTCTAGAACATTCTGGAAAAGATCTGGGACACTGAGCTCTAAAATGGGCTTCCTGATCCCAGCCTGGCTGAACATTGCTAGGTCATCTTGCAATGCTTGGTGGCAGGTCTGATGCTAGTCCATGTGACACTTCTGTGAGAATTAGAAGAAAGGATTCTTGTGGTTGATGAATCAGAAAATGACCATCCTGGATGTACACGTTGGCGGATGATGTCTCTTCTGTACAGACAATGGGGAAAATGCATTCACGGTGTCCTACAGAGAGGGTAGCCCAGCCTGGGTGTGAAGCTGAGCAGGCGGATTGGGTGCCAGCCCTCCTCACAGCTGGTCTCCTCTGTGAGGTGCACTGGGCAGAGCTGACCATAGTCACACACAGCAGCCCTGGGTAGCAGGGAGAAAAGGACACGTAGGGACAGCCTGGTCCCCCAGCCTGCCAGTGTCAGAGATGGCAACCAAGTCCCCCAGAGGGACAGGGCTGAGTGCTGGGTTCACCACCGCCTTTCCCAGGAGGACACCATGATCCCTGGCCATTGCACATGAGGCACGAGACCAGCCAGAGCCGAGCATGGGGCAGCTTGAGGGGCAGGTCTGGTCTGGATCAGGATTGTTGACTGAATGAAGACTGGGACAGAGAGCTTGGGGGAACACAGCCTTTGAGAGAGGGTGATGCCCTCAGGTGCCACTGTCTCTGGGAGCTTTCCTAATACCTCCTGTGTCCTGGGACCCTGAGAGAACAAAGCAGTCGCCCCACCCCCACCTCCGCAGGGCCTGTGTGGTGGAGAAGCTGACTCAGAAGCAGATCCTACTGTACTTCCTCCAAAATAAGATCTAACCAAAACTAAGCCCTAGCATGATTTTTCAAGATTGCTCATAAGCCCTACCCCCAAAATAAGCCCAGTTGAACTCATCAGCCAGACAGATACATTTAGTACGTCCATTGCAACACACGACAAATGTACTGAATTATAAAATAATAATACTATAATTAAATGTAAACCAATAATATTATTGGCATTAATACTTGAAATAAATGATAACATAAATTATAATTAAGTATTTGTAAATACCCAGTCAGGAGCCTTTGGATGACAGGTAAATGCCTATGTAAACAAATGAACTCAAGACTTACTGCTGAATGACCAATCGGAGTACAGACACAAGGCATGAATAACACATGCACTGATAACGAATGGATGTGGTTGTGTCTAAGATGAATCTTCATAATTCAATATGCTGTGTGTTGTAACAGATGTACTTAATGCGCTCATGTGAAATAAAGAAACGTTTTCTGAATTTTGGTGCCCGCAGTTTTTCATTGCTTTTGTGTGGACCATCATTCTTAACTGCCGTCATTTTTGTTGCCACTCCTGTCTCATAAGTTTTTAATTAACATTTGATTTAATGGGAACTTGGAGAAGCCCAGCTTGGAAAAGCTCATGACTTGGGTGAAGAATTCATGAGATAAAATCACTGACAGCTGTGTTGCCAATGCACTATGAGCAGACTACACGGACAAGCACACATTTAAGGAGAGCTCTGTTGCTAAACGTATGAAATTGGGTCCAGTGACTCTACAGGAAATGGGGCTGCAAGAAATTCAGGTTGGAATTCGGGGTTTGGAAAGTAATGACAATGTTCCAAAAGAAGATGATATGACTGTATTTGAGTAAATGTAGATTTTTGTACATGAAAAAATAAGCCATCCCCCGAAAATAAGTCCCACTGCATCTTTTGGAGCAAAAATTAAAATAAGACTTGGTCTTATTTTTGGAAAAACATGTTATAGCTCTACTGAGGTTTGCCTCCCTCAGGTTCTTGCATTGAAACTTAATCCCCACTGTGAGGCAGAAAGGGTGGGGGGGATAATGGTGTTTGGAGGCAGGGCTTCTGGCAGTGACTAGGATTAGATAAAGTCCTGAGGCTGGCAGCCCTGATTGAGTTCTTTTGGCTTCATAAGAAGGAGAGAGACCCGGAAAGACCCACACACCCGTTCCCTGTCTCACTATGCGCCCTGTGCTTTTGCGGGACCCTTCCAGCAAGAAGCAGCTTGACACACGGGGCCCCTGGGAAGCTGAACCTCCAGGGCCACCAGCCAAAGTAAATCTGAGTGAGCCAGGGCTAATGCGCTCAGGCCAAGCACAGGACAGTGTGGTGTCTGTGTCCTGTGCCATCCCATAGCAATTAGCATAGCCGATTAGCTGCATGCTGGTCGTTTACTTTCTCTGTCTGCACCAGGCTTGCTGAGCCATTGGAATTTCCAATCTTCCATGCTCCAAGCAAACAGATCGAACTGTTTTGACAGATTGGAAATTTTGTTGCAGATTCTTGATGACTTCTGGTGTCCAGATCAATTTACAGCCTTGTTTGTTCAGCTGTCAGAATCCCATTCAATTTTCCTGAGCGAGATATTCAGAGTCTGATGCCTTCCATCTGTAGGGATGGTCCCCGAAAGATGGATTTGAGGTCTGATGTCCCGGGCCATGGTTTCAACTGTGAGGTCTCAGATTTTTGCTCAAAGAACAAGCAATGAGCTCTCTCTCTCTCTCTCTCTCTCTCTCTCTCTCTCTCTCTCTCTCTCTCTCTCTCTCTCTCTCTCTCTTTCTGTCTCTTTTTCCTTGCCTCCCCCTTCCTCTCCCTTTCCTCATTTATATTTATATAAATACCACACACGCATCAGTTGTGACCATATTGAGAAATCTCTAACAATACAGTTTTCGCTCAGAAACTGATCAGTAATGAAGACCCCTGCCCCAGAGCTGTTAGCTTGGGCTGCTATAGGGAAAGATCATAGGGTGAAGGACACCCTGTGGGCAGATGATCTCCCTGCATCTGTCCATGTCCCAGTTCTCCACGGTCACTCACACAATGGTCTCCCTTCTCCGGGCTTCACTTCCATGGCTTCAGTGACCTGAGTCAGCTGGTGCCATCATAGTAAACAACCCTCCTGCAGTCAGTTCCTGGTCTCCCACCTCACCACACCAGATCAGCAGGTCATCTCACTTCACCACAAGAAGGGTGAGCACAGTTCAAGGAGGTATATATAGAGAGAAATATAAGTTTTATTAGAGTATACTGTTATATCTTTCTTTTGTTATTAGTTCAAATGATTATTCTTTTACTGTGCCTCCTTTATAAGTTAAGTCTTGTGATAGGTATGTATGTACAGACATTCCTCTTTTAATAACTGAATTATGTTCCTAAGTCATTAAATGAATCAGTTGCTAAATGAGGAAATGTATGTAGTATGTACATTACAAAATTCAGAACAAAGAAATGGTCAAAGGAAACTCCAGCTTGATGACTTTGCTTTAATTTGCATAACTATTATATTCTGCACTGTGCTGTATAACAGAACATAAAACTGCAGTACTGTACAGGACAGTCAGCAGAAATTACAGTACTGTACAGTAGAACAGGCCACCATAAGGCCACACTGCCACTCACATTCCCATGTCCTAAATCCAAATATTGGTCATAAGTCCAAACAGTCAGTAAACAAGTAGAGCATTGAATGAGGAATATCTGTGTAAGAAAAAATGTAGCATACATACAGTATGCTACATTCTAGGTTCTAGGAATCCAATGTGAGTTTTGGAGTGAATCCTCCACGTGGATAAGGGGGGACAACTGTACATACTTTCTGAATTTCTTCACCAGTAACTTGGGAAAACAGTAATAGAAACCATATAGGGTTGCTGTGAAGATTAAAGGAAATATCACATGTAAAAGTTCTTTGATCTGTACTTGAAACATAGTAAATGTTAAAAGAATGTTCAGTTCTGAAAGTTCCTAAAAAAAAAAAAAAAACAAAAAAAACCATGATTCTCTTCCTTCACCTTCCTCTTTCTCTTTTAAGTCTACAGTGTTACCTACCAGAAATACAGTGTAGACCACAAATGGAATTTTACATTTTCTGGCTATATTTTTAAAAGTAAAAAGAAATAGGTAAGATTAATTTTAATAATGTGTTTTATGTAAAGTGACGTGTAGAATGTATGAACATTTCAACATGCAACCAATGTAAGCATTGTTAAGCAGATACCTTACATTCTGTTTTTGCACTTAACAGTGCATCTTGGTTAGCATCGGCCACTTAAGGCTAGTGGATGGGATGTTGGCAGCACTGGTATAGATTTTTTGGAGCTTGTGATGTCCCTGGAACTTTCACAGGTCCTGCCTTGGTTCCCAGCCTCTTCTGTCCCAGATTCTTGCACCTGAAGTCCTGGAGGCCCCACCTGAGGTTCAGGTTCAGTAGCCCCTGAGCCAGTCTGAGAATGGGAGGGTCAGCAGTCTCACGAGGAGGACATGGGCACTTGGAGTCAAACCACATTCTCCAGCCCCAGCCCCAAGGGGCACCTGAATTACTTGCCACTTCCCATCCTGTCTCCTGAGCTTCCTTTGGGCTCCTCAACCCAAAGGCTGGAGACCTCACCGTGAGCACAGTTCTCTGATGGCCCTCAAGCCCAGGCCTCTTCTTTGTTCCACAGACAGACTTGTGCTCCCAGAAGTTCTTCTCAGAAGACCCCTGCCCCTCTGAACAGAGCCTTGCCTTGCTTGCCTGTCTTGAGCCAAGCCCTTGCTAGGAGCCTGACTCCAGTGGCTGGCCCTCCACCCTGCAACAGACCTGGGACAGCCACCTGTCTTCTTGGCCAGGACTACTTTCCACACTGAGGACTCATCCTTAGCAGAACCCACTCTGGCCATGTCTGGATGTAAGGAACCCACAGAGCTTGATGGTATGGGCCCACCCAGAGCTGGTGATCACCATTCCTTCACAATCTGGAATTCTCCATCCAATGGCTGGACTCGGCTCCCAGGCCCGCTGGAGCCTCTTCCCCCTGGCCACCTCCTGGGGGAGTGAGTGCTCCTGGGCCCAGGGCTGGCTGAGGGGTAGCTGTTGGTGAGAATGTGGTTGAAGCTCAAGATACTTGATCTGTCTGTTCACACATGTAACTCAAGGACCTGGCAGAGAAGAGCAGAGCCTAAGCAGGGAAAGAGGGTGGTAGTTGAGGCCAGCTCTCCTGCAACATCCATGTTCAGTGTAGAACTCCAAGAAATCCAAGAATTTCACATCTGAACTTGACCCTCTGGGTGTACCGGAAAGTCTGCTTGTCAAGGTGGGGGCCTGAAAATACTCTATTTAGCAGTTTGTTAGCTGGCTTTTCAAGTGTTTAGTATATTGGCACAAGGCAAGTGGCTCTCCATTTGTGCTCTTCTTCTGGGATTCAAGATAGTGCTGGGCTGCTCCTGGCTCCTGAAGACCGCGTCTTCCTGTTTCGACCCTTGAGACCCATCCCACGATGGAAATCTAGTATTGTCTGTGCCATGGAGGCTGTGCCATTATGACCCTATGCTCTTGGTGGACATTAGAGATTGTGCTAGCCTGTTCAATCCATGGGCTGGTTTCTGCTCAGGTTACTCCCTTAGCTCAGGTTCCTCCCTTAGCTCAGGTTCCTAGAGGGAAGGCCACCCATGCCCCTCTCTGAGATGGTTGGGAAGTGAGTCAGATAATTAGTGTTCACTGGGTAACTATGATGCAGGACTTGAAGAAAAACACATTTTTCTTAGCCTTGGGCATTCTCCCCTCCTCAGATCACCCCCTGCCCCATAGCTGTACCTCCTTGTTCTAATATAGATAAAATTGGCAACTATGACCTGTAAACAAAGTTCATGACACTCTGTTCTCACAAATTCATAAGGCTCTGTCTCCTTTCAAGGCTAAATTATTAACTGCTTTTAATTGCTCTGTCTTGTTTTACTCACCACCATCCCAACCGCCTGGCCTTTGTGTGCTGGGTGACAGGGAAACATCACAACTCTCAAGTGTTAAAGGAGATGGGGTCAAGAGCTTCCCTCTGGAGCAACCATCAAGGCAGGAAGTGCTTCTCCTGCAACAGCCCATACTGCCCATGTCTTATTTTCTGTAATCAGGTCTGGGAACCAAGAGAGAAATAAGGTGCTATCCTAGCTCCTAATGAATTCAGTTTAGTGGGTGGCAGTGTGTGAAATAATTCCTGTCCACTGCAGTAAGTACTGTGCTAAAACTTGTTTAAAATTCAGAGGAAATTTTGTGGGTAACACACTAAAGATAAAGCTTGAACTGTGAATTTTCCAAATAATAATGCATATTAGGATTCTCTGGGTTGCTAGAAATAGAAACCTTGAGCCAGTGTAAGCCAAAGAGTCACTGTGTTATACTAAGACTGTAGAGGAATTATGCAAACCAGGAGCACCATGAATCCCAGGTGACAATATGGTCTCACAGAACACCTAAACCAGTATAAAATCCCAGCCATCTTTCTTATGAATTCTTTTCAGTTTCATACTTTTCTGTCATTGTTGTCCAACTGTTGTCCAGCTTTGTTTTTCAGTTTGCTTGAAGAAAACTTGATTTCTAATAATGCATGTTAGCTACTTTTCTCTCATTGCTAAGACAAAATACCTGACATCCAAAATTAGAGGGGAAGGGGTTTATTTGGCTTAGTTCATAGAGGTTTCAGTCTATAATCAGCTGGTTACAAGACAGGGTGGCAGAGGCATCTCAGAGAAGAAACAACATGTCATGCATAAGGTAGCAAAGCAAACAAGAGAGTGTAAGAGCATTTTTCTGCCCCTTTTATTCTATTCATACTACCAGGATTAGGGTTGTGCTAAACCACTCACATGTAGTGGTTTAGTAATCACACACCCTTAATTCCAGCATCACACACTCTAGATTCAGCACCTCAGAAAAATAGCCCCACCTCATTTACATGAAGCTTTGGGGGACATCTAAACACAAGCCATAGCATAATTTTTCAGAATATTTCAGAATAGAGCACCCAGACACTGAGCAGCCAGGGTGATATTTCAATTTTGTAACACAAATTTGAAAGATTTCAAAAGGGACTTTGACTCTACCTGAATCAGATACAGCTTGAGGCAGGTAGCCAGAAGTTGGGGGTATGTCATGGAAACATGACTCCTTTTATGTAAACATTAAAAGTGGAGGAGAGCAAACTCCTGCCTCCCCATATCAGAACTATTTCCAGAAGACGATAAAAGGTAGGTGAATCAACAGATGTTCACTACATTCCACCCCTTAACCAATACATGCACACACAAGGGAGTTCACACATGTGCAGATACATGTAGATTTCCTTCTGTACTACTGCATTTTGGCAAAATATATAATTATATGTCCTTCAGTTGACTCAGATTTCTATTGACATTCATAAAAGGCTTTGTTCCACAAAGCTACATATGTTCTATGATACTCTCTACCAGTTATTAGGATTATTTTGGACTGGAGCTTGTCTGTCTCATCTTGTACAATGAAGGCTCCAAGAAGTAACTGAAATATTTGACAATCCTGCAATACTACCATGGAGTCAAGTCCTGAGAAGATGGACCAAACACTTTATCAACTGTGTCTCACTGCATAGCAAAGATTGCCTTCTTTCCAGACAAGGATGGAAAGATGAGCATGTCTTCTTTTGCTCTCCTCACTGCACTCATTTTCTCTGATATCTTGGTAACTGAAAATCTCCGTTTCTAGCAGCACTTCTTCATTAGTTAGGTTTCATGTGGTCAACAATAACAGAAGTGGTCCATGGATAACTTTAAAAAGACATTGCTAATAGGAGAAACTAGGTCATGACATCCCATCCAAGGGAGAGCAGCCTTGCCTGGAGATAGGCAGGGACCAGTGTGAGCACAGGGATCATGGCTGGTGTCATCCATGACCTTCACTCCAAGACAGCTCAGGTAACAACTCTCTGGCCCCAGGTCTCAAGGTTCAAGGTTTAAACTTCTGGCTTGATTATCCAAGCCCTGGCCTGAGTCACTTGCCTACCTGGTGGCCAAGCCAGGGTAGCAGAGTCACATAGCACAGACACGGGAGAGAGGGTCAGACAGAGCCCCTGGTGATGGGCATTGTGTTGAGCCAGGCAGCAACTCCATGGGGTCTACATGGGCCCAAGTTAGACGAGCTTCAGGTATTATTGTTATTTTTCTCACAAATGTTTATAAGAAATTGTTTGGCATTTCCCTTCCCTTTTAGAACTATAATGTGTTTATAAAGTATATAGGTATAATTTGCTCTATCCTTTTTTTGTTTTGGTACCAGGGATTGAACTCAGGACCTTGCACTTGCGAGGAAGGCGCCAGAACCACTGAGCTAAATCCCAGGCCCAATTTGCTCTATTCTTAAATAGACGTCCCAAATCACTTCCAGTTTCTTTTAAACTTCTCCACTCCCTGATTGATCTGTCTGTTCACAGGATATTTTTGAGTAATTTTTGCAAGAACGGTGTCTGAATGGTGTGACCTATGGCCATATGTTTTATTTATGATGTTTCATTCATTGCCTTCTAGTATTAAAAATTTAATCTGGTTAGAGGTCTCTTCCCCAAAGGAACAGCTCTACAAAAACCCTATTATCTTTTGGAGTTTCGTGTTGTAAAAGAAAAGCCGGAGTCAGCTGATTTTCCTTTTGGTAGGAAACATATTTCTTTCTGTCTCGGTACTACTTTGACTTTTTTCATTATCTTTGCCAGTAAATTTCTTTTGTTAAGGGAGAATGAGGATAGTTAGAACAAGAATTACACTTCTCTTCCAGGACCTATGGAAAGCACCTCTGTGAGTACTAAAAATACACCCTCAAAAACTCAAACTCTAACAACAGAATGTCTTCCTAAAATATCACATGCCAAAGACTCTGACTACTTCCATTTCCCCTTGAGCCATTTATGAAAATGTGCACACACATGTAGGAGGAAGGAGGGGTGAGGATTCGTATGCAAGGCTCTCCCCCTCCCGTCCTCTGGATGGGTGCAGCACCCTGGGTACAGTGGTGGGAGCAGGAGCCAGGGCACCACCCTCCTGACTGCATGGGGCCAATACCTCTGCTCTCTGCAACCTTGGTGGCCTCGGTGTTGGTGGGCTTTCAGCTCCAGCCTGGCAAGCACATTCCTTGGCCATGCCCACTATACACATCTGCCTCACCACCACCCAAATTCAGAAGACACACCCCCTTCTGGGGAGACTTTGTTTTGATTCCTTTACTCTGAAGGCAGGGAAAAGTTAAGACACTAAAAACAGAGTTTTCAAATGCGTGTTCTGTCCCTTCACATCCCACACAAGACAATGTCCAGGTGGCATTCAGCAACAGTGGACCCCATTTCGGCCCTCTGTTAAAGGCACTGAGCATCTGGGCCAGTCATCTTTAAGTCACCTCTCTTGCAGACCCAGTGGGTTCTGACTGTCACAGCCTGGCCTCCCCACTCTACCCTATGGTCTGTGAGGCAAGAGAGACAACAGGGGCCAACACGGGACAGCTTTCCTTGGCAAGAGTCAGGTCTCTAGAGGGGAGCAGGAAGCTAACCTTGGGATGGGCTAGACAGAGCTCAGGATTCTCAAGGAATACAGCTCCAGGCCTCGCTGGACAATAGCAGCTGCAGCCACAGCTGCTTTTCTTACATCCACCTCAGGATGCTGCAGTGCTGATCAGTCCCTTGGACTCTGGCATATGGTTGGTTATTATCCATAATGCCCCTGCTGTTTGAATTTGCTTTTTATGAGTATTTTAATGAGAAGTTGGGGCGGGGGGAAGTGCATCAGGCTGAGTCTGAAGATGGATAATTTTGAAGAGTGCTCCCTGAAGGTAGTGAGCAGTGCAGGAAGTTGAACTCTCAATATCCCATAGCAACCAAGTGAGACAAGAGGGATGGCACCTTACTGTGGGTCCAGGAACTGAGACGCAGGCAGGAAAGGCTGGGGGCGGATCAAATTCTGCGGGGCACCAAGAGAGCAAATGATTTATTTGTTCAAAGATGCACCAGTGGAGTGTGAGAACTGACACTGAAATTGAAGTTGACTCAGCCGTTCACATCTGGTGTACATAAAACCAGCCCCAGTGTTGCAGTGCCCACTGCAACACAAACTCCTGAGGCAAAAGGACTTATGTTTGGCTTAATGCTCACTGCTGCTTTCTTGAAATTCATAAGAATTTTTTAGCAAGGAGCCCCAAATTTTCATTTTGCACCAGGCCCTGCAAATTGCCTAACTAGTCCTTTATACAATAGCTTGCATACCAGAAATATTTGTCTTTGATTAATATTTTATTGGCTGTGTCTACAGGTCTGTATGTACTTACACTGCTATGGAGATGAATTCATAGATGTGGGTGTGATTTCTTTGGGAGATTCCACTGTTAAGGTCTCCCCAGACCTGGAATAAAGAATGAGCAGAGAATTCTCTCCTGGCAAGCTCATGAGCACTCCACTGCCCTCTAGATGGGCTCAGTTGGCCGTTCTCCCAGAACAGTTGTCCTTCATGAGCACATTGATGAACTCAAAACGTGTTACTGCACAAATATTAAAGGAATGTATAACATAGAATTAACCCCAATTAATAATTGATTGCTTTCTTTCTTCTGTCTTATTTCTGTCCACATCCAGATAGGAAAATAAATTTTCAGAATAGAGAGTAATGTGATATTCCCCTTTCTCCCTGGGCACCTATGATAAGTATTCTTCCACCCTGCAGGATTGTTTCCATAGTTTTTATTTCTCATGGCAACCTCCTCTCCCATCAATATAATCCTATGTAATTAACTTTGGAATGGTCCTTTTATCAACATGTGTTTTCACTTATTCTTATTATTTTAACAAACCTCATAGTGAAGAACCTGGGTCATGCCTGGTGGAGACTGTGCTGGGTACACAAAGATAAAAGTATGACCTGGCTCTCTGTAAAAATTAAAACTTATAAGCATCTTTATTTCTCCTTTTCTTCCCTGTTCACTTCCAGAGGAGAAATTTCCTGGAGAGATTTTTGAGTCAAAAAAAGCCAAACATTTTAATGGTTTTCATCATATATGTCAAATTGCTTTTCAATTCATAATCCCTCTCACAATGCACAAATACACCTGCTTCACTAAATAGTGCCAACATGGAGAACACCATAAAAATCTTTTTCTAATAGGTGTAAATACAGAATTGTTCTAATTTGCATGTGGTTCTTTGAAAGCTGCCCTCCAAGTTTCAGTAACTGCTTGCCTTACTCCTAACACTATCTCCACAAAACTTTTTTCCCTTCCTGTGATGAGGTTAGGAGACACAGCCTTATTTTTTTTTTACTCAGAAAATATCATGTGAACTAGTAAACTTCTTACACCATGCAGAACCAGTCCCTTAAATAGGAATACATATTCCATCTAAAAATTGTACTTGTCCAAGATACTGGTTCCTTTCATCCCTTCCTTGAATTGGGCAGGATCACTTGAAACAGAATCTGCTGTTACAAACATCTTCACACTGTAAGACTCACTCGTGGCAAGCCCCCTTGGCATATCTAAGTGAGGGTGTAGTGGGGAATACTCTGCTCAAATCGTTCCAATGAGTAGATTCCCCACGGGACACATGGGTACAGCAGTACCACTGCCCCCGAGAGAGAGTGTGGCAACCCTAACTGACAATGGCTTTCCCCCTTTGAAGGCTGACCTGGTGGGCAGGCCAATGGTCCATGGCTCAAGCTGAGCCAATCACATTCTTGTCCCTTGACACATGGCCAGTGGCAGCCACAGGACTCCAAGCCCTTTGTAATCTGCCAGTGGGTGCTCCAGGTCCTAGACGACGACAGAGCCAATCTGTCCCAGGCCATCTGTGGGAATGGGCTGCTGACCCTCTCCTGCACTGGACCCAGGACATCTCTCCACCTGTAAGGAAGACTTGCCATTTAACAAAGTCCCCTTCTCTGTGACTTTGCTTCCCACAGGTTCAGTTACCTGCAATCAACTGCGGTCTGAAAATATATAATGGAAAACTCCAAGAAGAACCCATCCATGAGTTATGAACTGTACCATGTAAGTGACCTCATGGGCTCTCCCTCAGGTTCCTGGTACTTGAGCCCCCATGTGTCAGGGACATTCTGCCTCTCTGTACCAGATCCACTGTCTGAGAATCCCTTATTTTACTTAATGGCTTCAGTGGACAAGAGGAGTGATGCTTGATTCTGGTAATTGTTCTATTTTATTACTATACTACTGTTGCTAGTCTCTTACTTAAGTCTCTGACTTAATTAGAAATTAAACCCTACCCTACATAGATATATATGTAGGGAAAGCATCATATGAGCAGGCCTGGAGTCTTGGAACATATCCACTGAGATGGGGAGGCCACTGTTCCTAGTCATGCAGACTTTTTCTGCATCTTGTGATATTGGTTGCTCTCAACTACATACATGGATTTCCATAATTATAAAACGTCTAGTTGGGTGGTTTGGTACATGATGTCATTTGTTCAATGAATGCCTACCAGGGTCAACTCTGAGCACAGCTGCTGGAGAGGGAAGTCCCACATTCTCATGCAGGCCATCAGCCCCCCAAATGGTTTTGCTTTAAACTAGAAGTGAGAATCACACTTCACTGTGTTCCCTCATCCTGCACTGAAGCAAATCTACCCTGGCCAGAAGCTGGGGCTCAAGTAGGGTACTGGAAACTCAAAATATTTACTAGATGATCAACACCTGGGCTGGCAGCTGGCCTGCAGGAAAGGAAGATGGAAATCATTGAGCTGTTGAGCACTCTGTGGTGAGGGAGATATGTGTTTAGCAGAAGCATCAGGTTTCACACAAGTGCTCCCTGTTGGTTCCTCTTCTCTGGAGTCATCTGCTACTCTTCCATACTCTCACCTTTGAACACTATCCAGAAGTGTGAATAGCAGCTCCAGGGCCTGGATAGCTTCTCTTCCTCCAAGGCAATGTGAGGTGAGGGCTTGGTCCACTCTACAGAGGCTTTTGTGGTTACAGCCATAGCCCAACAATGGCACCCACACCACAGGGCCTTGAGTCCTCAGCATATTGGAGAGGCGACATGAATGGTTACCCCACCAGAGCTGAGGGTTGTGTGTGGAACCAGTGAGAAAGGAAAGAGGATATTCCTGGAAAGCAAAGATCTCTCATCTCAGGAACCACTTCCTTCTATCTGTGAGAAGCCAGGCTCTGCAGAAGGGTCATAGGATATGGAGGAGAGAGCTGTCTGCTGGAGGTGCACAGATGTCATGATATTTGTCTCATTTATCTCTGTCCTGACTTCCAGGCTGACTCCCTGGAGGAAGGGACTGACATGAATAAGGAGGGGATGTGTGGCCCCAGCCTCAGGAAGCCAGAGCACAGGACCAGACTCTGAGGACTTGGTGAACACACCGGCATCTCTGTCTCCTTCACAAGGTGCTCTCTCCCCTGCTGTGGCCCAACAGGATGATTGATGGGAGAGGGTCCTGGGGGCTTGGCTGAGAGGGTGGCAGAGAAGAACGGTTAGGGGAGACCACTCCTCACCTCAAGGAGGGTCCAGGAATAAGGGAACAGAGAGTGAATGACACCAGAGCAACCTGTGGCCACCAGGAAAACATCAGTGAGTGCTGAGGAAAAGTCAAGCTGTGATTCTGATTAGAGTTAAGTAGAAAGGAATAATAATAAATGGTTATGTCAGTGTGGGAAGATCATAATTTACTTATTTCTGTTTGTTTTCCCAACTGCGCCTCTTCTATCTGTGGTGTTGATTGGGGTCTTCGCACCTCCTCACTGCCCACACTGCCCTGCCCTGCTTCTCTCATCCTTCAAGACACGACACAGCCTTCCACCAATTGACAGTTTGTCCTCTGCACCCATTATAGTCACTTTCAGCTGAAAACAAACACAACTCCAGAAAATTTGACTAAAAGTAACTTTAGCTATTTAGGAGAAGATATTCCCACTCATCTGAGGCTATTCAGCACATATAAGCACTCATCCATGATTGAAACATAGATTTAGTGTGGGGACATCTAATCTCGTTTTTTTTTTTTTTTGGTTGTTGTTGTTGTTTTGTATTTTGCAAGCAGTGCTAATTTTTACGCCAGGTAATGTAGGGAAAATGAAGCATTATGATTCTACAACTTAATGAGGTTCCCTGTTACTCCTTTCATAATCTGTCACTGGTCTTGACTAATTTATTTATCCATGTCATAATAGGAAAGAGGAAATGGACCTTACTTTCCAAATGACCAAAGCCACAGTGTGTAAATGTGAGTCACAGACTAAAGTTCATTGCTCAGTCAGAATTATTAAAAACTTATTCTTGAGTGAACAGTGTGGTTAGTAGGACCTCTATTGTCCTGGAGAAAAGGAAAATGTGAAGGTTAGTTAATAGTAATGAAACTGGTTAAGGTACTAATTTTAGACGATGAGGTAGAAAGTGGTGGGGCCCTGGAGAGGATGTCAGGAAAGTAACTGAGGAAAGTTTTGTTCTCTGGACCCCTGTAAGGACACATGGCGGCTTGGCCAAGTAGACTGATGTTTCAGTAAGGGTGAAATGGGCATGTGTTAATTGTGGTTGCCTGGCAGTAGGGCTCCTCCTCACAATAAGAACACATACACACAAAAAGCAATGGGTAGTGATGTAATGGGTGCTAACTCAACCTCGGGGAGATCTACAGATGAGGAATCTGAGACACCCACATGTCCTGGTCATTGCCTCTGTGTGGCCTGGCCTGTAATCGTCACTGTGTGGACAGAGCAGAAAGGAGGAACCACTGAGTCACTCTCTTAGTGGACAAATGCTAGTAGCCCACTGCTTACTTTGCTTTCTCCTTTGCCTGTTGATCCCTAAAAGATTTGATCCTTCTTGTAGAAGAGAAATGGGATCCAACCATTTCTTGGAGCACATATGTTTACTGTTGCTTTCTCATGAAAAAAAACACTGAAGAGACTTCTGAGAATGCATACACTCACAAATATAGGAGAAAGAATACTAAAACATGGAAGATGAAAAGCAGATTAACATCTTCAAAGAAGAGAAGATATTGCACTCATGAAAGGAGAAGAGGAGAGGTGGGAATGTCAAGAGGTTAGAGAACCTAGAACACAGAAGCTATACAGGGAGAGGGATAAAGACACTCCTCAGAGGATGAAGAGTGATCCTAGGACAACAGTGATGCCCAAGGAGAGAAGAAAAACCAGCCCAGAGTCCAGACTGTCATAGAAGTTTATTTCAAGGAGTTGAAATTGATAGACTTGGGGTATCTAAATGTATTGAAAATTTTAAACAATGGAGACTGTTTTAATGATAAATAGAAAAAAAAGATAGGGGAGTTAAATATGAACTTCAACCAAGAAAATAAGCTTTTCAAGAAACAGTTATAACTATGTGATACATAGTCATAATTATGTAAACAGTAAGTACTGACTAAGCTAAATTACCATGATGTTCTACTGGACTGTGGATAGCTAGGAAGACACCTGCATGGTGAGGGCTGTGGGAACTGTGAGGAGAAAAGAGAGTTCTTTTTCATTTTCCACAGGGCAATTGTTGTAGTCAAGCCTGGAGTGGAAAAAGTGAGAGCCAATAAGTGTACTATTTAGAGAGACATAGAGAAGAGTACCAAAAACATAAACTAGTAGAATTAAAACTTGTTGCATCAGGCATGGAAGATGGTGGAGTGAGTGAGTGGAAGATTTATTTTCATTACAAGTCATGTGTCTGTTCAGTTCTTTCAATTGATGTGTAAATACAGCTGGTACTATGGTGTAGATCTAGAATGCTCCCCACCAAAAGGCTCATGTGTTCAGAGGTGGAGCTTTTAGAATGTGATTGAACTTAGAGGCACTATACTTATCAGTGGATTAATCCACTGACCGACCCATAGCTGAATGTGCTGTTGGGAGGTGGGACATTGTAAGAAGAGGTGGTTCACTGAGGGCATAATCTAGAAGGATGTATCTCCTTCCTCAGCTCCTCTTTTCTCTCTCTACTTCCTGGCTGCCATGACATGAAGAACTTCCTCAGCCAGACCCTTCTACCTTGCCCTTCCTGCCATGGAGATTGCTGATTATTGACTGAATCATCTAAAAACCATAAGTCAAAATAAATCTCTCCCACTTTAAGTTGTGGGTACTGGGTATTTTTCCCTACTGATGAGAAGTGACTATGACTAATTTTGATAGTAGAGCAGTAGGTTCATTGCAGTGACTGTATCTGATCATGTTGTCTAGAAGTTTTTGGCAGTGGTTCATGGGAAGACTTTGGAAAAGTTTGGAGATATTGTCTAGAGAAAGTCTAGAAGGCTGTAAGCTGAGCTTCGTCGGAGATTCTGCCCAGAGATCAGAAGATCAGAACAATGACAGAAATGCACAAAGTAAAGAGACAGGCTCAGGAGGTTTCAGTTGGGAACAAGGGCTCTGTTGGCAGTTGGACTAATGACAATGTGTGTTACGCTGTGGAATAAAATTTGTGTATATTTTTCCCATGTCCTAAGACTTTATGAGAAACTGAGATTAAGGGCAAGGGCTAATTAATCTAGCAGAGGAAATTTCAAAGCACCCCAGTGTTCAAGCTCTGGCATGAATATTGCTGGCTGTTATTAGCCAAATTTATAGAGAATCAGGGGAAAATATTAAAGATATGAAAATTTTCATGTCAAAAGATATGCAATTTCAGTAGAAAGAAAGTACCTATAAGCTTGAGGTCATGGAGAGTGTGGTTGCTGAAAAGATTAACATTTAAAAAAAAACAAGTACTTTACATTAGGACAATAGAAAATGTGGCTTAGGGACATCTTAGGAATCAGCAAGATCCCACACTTTGAAGGCTCAAGGGTATAAAACTGCAAAGCTTTCATTTAAAAGAGCCCTGAGTCCCTGCTGAAGAAGGGCCACTTAGGGAATTGATTCCCCAGGATTCATTTCACAGTGCTCAGCCATCATTCAGAGGCCTCTGCAGCCATGACTCAAGAGAACCCAACTACTGCTCCAGGTCAAAGTAGACCTCGTTGCCATCTATGTGGTGTTGGTTTTATGGGCATGCAAAATGTAAAGGTTGTGGGGTCAAGGAGGCTTTCAGCCAGATTTTAGGAGTTCTGGATGTGTGTGTGCCTCTGAGATGAAAGTACATTCCTGAGAAGGCAATACATGGAGCTATGAGAGAGAAGTTGAAAATGCAGTGGGGACTCCGGGAAGTTGGATATACTAGGAACCTGAATCATCTGAGGAAAGGTGAAAGCAATGAACCGCCCTGAGAGACACCATGAGGACTGCAACCAGAATGTCATAGGAGTGGGGCTGCCCCAGCCTTTTGGAGTTCATATCCCACCACAACTTTCCCTAGGTGCATGGAACATGGAACTGGAACATGGGACTACAGGATTTAATGTTTGCCATGCTGGGTTTCAGTCTTGCTCTGGTCTGATTCCTTTCTATTCCCTCTATTTCTCCCTTTTGCTATGGAAATATTCACCCTGTGCTATTGTATGTTGGCAGTGTTTAACTCCTGCTCCGCATCACAGGGGCTCACAACTAAGAGTTTGCCTTGTGTCTCAGAGGAGACCTTGGAAACTTTGAAGTTGGATTTTTCAGATAATGCTGGAACTGTTAAAACTTCTGCAACTCTAATGTAAATTACATAAAGAGATGCAAATTTACTTTGAACAAAATTTGCATAAACAGATGGACATAAGTTTTTTGGGTGCCAGGGTTGGAATCTTATGGTTTAGATCTAGAATGTCCCCCTAATTGCTCATGTGTTTAGAAGTAGGGCTTCTGGAAGGCAATTGGGTCTTAGAATCACTATATTCATCAGGTGGATCAATCCATAGTTGAATGTGCTGCTAGGAGGTGAAGTTTTGTTGGAAGAGACAGTTCATTGTGACCTGCAAGCGTGTATCTCCCTCCCCAGCTCATCCTTTCTTTCTCTGCTTCCTGGCTGGCATGATGTGAGAAGCTTTCCTCTGACAGATCCTTCCACCATGCTCTTTCTGCCTTGAAGCCAGCCAGTTATGGATTAAGTCCTCTAAAAACTGAGCCAAAGCAAACCTCAGCCTGAGAGAAATATCAGAGACTTTCTATTCTGCAGAAAGCCTATGATCTTTTATGTCACTATTCTAGTTGATTTCATTGCTGTGGAAGTTGTCAACATCATTAGGTGAATCAGATGTAGGCTATGAGAGTTGTTTCTCAGGGATGAAATCCAGGAAGACCTCTCCTGACGATCTGAAGACTCAGAAGCTTGGCCCTCAGCAGTGACTTTGTAATCTACCCATGTGGCTGGGCTAAACTGCCTTTCCAGGAATTGACTTTCTTTTATGTTTCTGGCTACAAGGAAGGTTCTGGAGCAACTAGAAGTCCCAAGGCACTTTGTACTCACATGCTTGCTGACCAGCTTGAGTTCACCTGTCATGAGAAGCAGCAGGCAGAGGTAAATTGTTCTGTCTTCTGTGTCCTAAATTTCTCAGATCCCAGGGTCAGCTGTGTTTTCCTCTCTGTGGCCCAGGGCCCCAGCTTCTTCAGAAACCCACACAAAATTAGGGACATCTGGGGTCTGTTCTCAGCCTCAGCTTGTGCCATGAAGGTGCCTTATACATGGCTATCTCTTTCTGGCTGCCCCTGCAGCTCCCTCCCAGTGGTGCAGAGAAGACTTAACTAACTCCCTAGTTACAGACTCAATGTTCACAGTCCTCCTATACCCATTCATGTTCAAGCCCTGACCTGCAGTCATCAGGTGGGGCCCTGACCTATTAGAGTTTGCAAGAGTGAATCTCTCTCTCTCTCTCTCCTTTCTCTTCCTTTGTACACACACACACAAAACAGCCATATAAGAACAAAGTAAGAAGTTGGCCATTTACAGGCCAGAAACAAAATTTTCTAGCACTTTTTTGTTTCATTTTGGTTTTTGTTTTTTGAGGCAGGGTCTCATTACATAGTCCAGGCTGGCCTTGAATTCACTATGTAGTCCAGGCTGGCCTCAAACTTGAGGCAATCCCTCTGCCTCATCCCAAGAGTGTTGGAATTACAAGTGTGTGCCACCACACCCAGATCACCAGCACTTTTTGAAAAAATTTTTATTTTATTGGTACATTTTAGGTATACAATATAATGACATTCATCATTGGAAATTTGCACCTTCACATAATCGCTCTTGGTTCCAATTTTTCCCCCTTCCCCTGCCCTCCCTTAAACCCCTCCATCCCTCCCTATTTACAAAGACTTTCTTTCCATTTTCTCATATTAATTCCATTCCCTTCTTTCCTTTCCTCTACCCCTCCCACTTCCCCTTCCCATTTGCCCCTTTTCTTCATATTTCACATTATCTATTATACCTTTTAGTCCTTATTTACACTTTCAGTTTCTCACACTAGAGAAACTATTTGGTGTTTACACATGTGTGTCCTATTTATTTTGCTTCAATGTGCATCCATTTAGCTATAAATGTTTCTAATTTCTCAGTTTTTATGGCTGAGTAGTACTCCATGTTATTTTTAAAACACCACATTTTCTTTACCCATTCTGCAGTTGATGGGCAATTGGGCTGCTTCCAAGTTTTAGCTATTACAACTTATGCTGCTACGAGCATGGTTGTACATATATCACTCTGGTATGATCCTTTTAATTCTTTTGGGAAGATTCCCAGCAGCAGAATAGCTGAGTCAAATGAGACTTCCAGTCCTAGTTCCCTGAGGTATCTCCATACTGATTTCCACAGTGCTTGCACCAGTCTACACTCCCACCAGCAGTGGAGGAGGGTTCCTCTTTCTCCACAGCTCTGCCAGCATTTGTTATTGGCTGATTTCATGATAGCAGCCATTCTTTCTGGAGTGAGGTGGAATCTCAGCCTTGTTTTCATTGGCATCTCTCAAATGACCAGTGATGTTGAACATTTTTTCATATGTTTATTTGCCATTTCTACTTCTTTGTGTGAGAAATGTATGTTCATTTCAGATGTCCATTTTTGGATTAGGTCTTTAAATTTGAGAGGTCTGATTTTTTTAAGTTCTTTATAGATTATAGATAGTAGACCTTTGTCTGAGGAATAGCAGGTGAAGATTTTTGCCTCTTCACACTGCTGGTGGTTTCTCTTGCTATGCAGAAGCTTTTTAATAAGAAGAGATCCCAGGCTGGAGATTTAGCTCAGTGGTTTTGCCACCTGCTGTGCAAGCTCAAGGACCCAAGTTCAATCCCTGGTTAAAAAAAAGAAGAGATCCACTTGTTGATTGTTTGTGCTAGTTCACGGGGAACTGAGGTTTTGTTCATAAAATCTTTTCCTACACTAATGGCTTCAAGAGTTCTACCTAACCTCTGTTCCAACTAGTTCAGTGTTTCTATTTTAATATTTAGATCTTTAATCCATTTCAATTTTAGTTTAATGCATAGTGAGAGATATAGGTCTAGTTTTAATCTTTGGCAAGTTGAAACCCGATTTTTCCAACACCATTTATTAAAGAGGCTGTCTTTCCTCCAGTGAGGGTGTTTGGTTCCTTTGTCGAAGCTGAGGTGGCTGAGTGTGTCTGGAGTTGTTTCTGCATCGTCTAACCTGTTCCACTGGTCCTCAGGTCTGTTTCTTTGCCAGTACCATGCTGTTTTTAATCACAGTAGCTTTGTAGTATAGTTTCAAGTTGGGGATTGTGATACCTGCTGCTGTGTCTCTGTTGCCTAGAATTGCTTTTGCTATTCTGGGTCTCTTCTTGTTCCCAATAAACTTTTGGATTGTTTTCTCAAGGTCCATGAAGTATGCTGCTGGGATTTTAATTGAGATTGCATTGAATCTATATAGCAGTTTTGGAAGTATGTCCATTTTCACTATATTGATCCTTCCTACCGAGGAGCAGGGGCTGTCTTTCCATTTTCTGATATCCTCTTCAATCTCTCTTTTCAGAGTGTTATAGTTTTCAGAAAAGAGGGTTTTGATTTCTTTTGTTAGGTTGATTCCTAGGTATTTCAGTTTTTTGGATGCTATTGTGAAAGAAATTGTTTGCCCTATTTCTGTCTCAGTGAGTCTACTGTTTGTGTAGAGGAAAGCAATTGATTTTTGTGTGTTGACCTTGTATCCAGATACTCTACTGACTTTGGTTATTAAGTCTAGAAAACTTTTGGTGGTGTTCTTGGGGTCTTCTATATAGAGTATCATGTCATCTGCAAATAATGACAATTTGACGTCTTCATTTCCTAACTTTATTCCTTTTGTTTATTTCTCTTGTCTAATTGCTGTGGCTAATCTTTCCAAAACTATATTGAACAGGAGTCATGATAGTGGACATCTTTGTCTTGTTCCTGATTTTAGTGTGAAGGATTTCAGTTTTTGACCATTTAGTATGATGTTGGTTGTTGGTTTTTCATGGATGGCTTTTATCAGATTGAGGTAGAAACCGTCTATTCCAATTTTTTTGTAGGGTTTTTATCATAAATGCATGTTGGATTTTGTCAAATGCTTTTTCTGCATCTATGGAGATAATCATATGGTTTTTGTCCTTGGCTCTATTGATATAGTGTATGACATTGATAGATTTGCGTATATCAAACCATCTCTGCATCCCCGGGATGAATCCCACTTGATCAGGGTGTATGATCTTCTTGATGATCTTCTGCATTCTTTTTGCCATTATCTTATTAAGGATTTTTGCATCTATGTTCATTAGCGACATTGGCCTATAGTTCTCCTTTTTGGTTGGGTCTTTCTCTGCTTTGGGGATAAAGGTGATGCTTGCTTCCAGACATGAATTCGGGAGTATTGCTTCCCTTTCAATTTCATTGAAGAGTTTAAACAGTAGTGGCAGCAGTTCCTCTCTAAATGTCTTGTAGAATTCAGCAGTGAAGTCATCAGGGCCCAGGCTTTTCTTAGTTAATAAGTTTTTAATTACGTTTTCAATTTCATTGGTTGATATTGGGTTGTTTAGAATTTTTAGGTCTTCTTCATTCAACTTTGGTAATTCATATGTATCTAGGAATCTGTCCATTTCTTCTGTGTTTTCCATCTTATTGGCATATAGGTTCTTGAAGTAGGTATTGATAAGCCTCTGGATTTCTGCTGGGTCCATTGTAATTTCATCCTTTTCATTCCTAATTGCATGGATTTGGGCCTTTTCTTTCCTCTTTCTGATAAGTTTGGCTAAGGGTTTGTCAATTTTGTTTATTCTTTTGAAGAACCAACTCTTGGCTTCATTGATTTTTTGCATTGTTCTCTTAGTCTCCAATGCATTGATTTCTGCTCTGATCTTTATAATTTATTCCCTTGTGTGAACTTTAGGTTTATCTTGCTCTTCTTTTTCTAGAAGCTTGAGATTCAGCATCAGTTTGTTTAATTGGACTCACTGTTTTCCTAATATGTGTATTCACTGCTATGAATTTCCCTTGTCAGACTGCTTTCACTGTGTTCCATAGATTCCTATATGTTGCATTGTCATTGTCATTTAATTGAAGGAACTGTCTGATTTCTTCTTTAATTTCCTCTGTGACACATTGATTATTCAGAAGTGTGTGGTTCAATTTCCATGTGTTTATGTAATTTTTGGAGTTTCTTTTGATATTGATCTCCAATTTCATTGCATTATGGTCTGATAATATACACCGGATAACTTCAGTTCCTTTGCATTTACTTACACATGTTCTATGAGTGAGTATGTGGTCTATTTTGGAGAACGACCTGAGTGCAGGTGAAAAGAACATGTATTCTGATTTTGTGGGGTGGAACACTCTGTAAACATCTGTTAAGTTCATTTGTTCAAGAGTTTGATTGAGTTCTAGTACTTCATTACTTATTTTTTGTCTAGCTGATTTATCTATTTGTGACAGTGGGGTATTAAAGTCCCCCATTATTACTGTATTAGGGCTTCTATGATTTTTCATGTCTGTTATTGTTTGTTTTATATAGTTGGGTGCACTAGTGTTTGGTGCATATATATTAATGATTGTCATCTCTTCCTCTTGGATTGTTCCCTTTACAAGGATGTAGTGTCCTTTGTCTCTCTTAATCAATGTTGGTTTGAAATCTACTTGATCTGCAAAGAGGATAGCTAATCCTGCTTTTTTGGGGGGGTTCTTGTCTCTTGTTTTCCACCCTTTAACTGTCAGTCTATGAGTTTCTTTTTGAATTAAGTGTGTTTCTTGTATGCCGCATATTGTTGGATCTTGCTTTTTGACTCATCCTGCCAGTCTATTTCTTTTGATTGGTGAGTTGAGACCACTAACATTGATGGTTATAACTGATATATATTGACTTATCACTGTCATGCCTTTTTATTTTTGTTGGATTCTCCCCCTTTGCATTTAATTACTTGTTGCACAGAATGGATTCATTCTACTATGTTTCCTAGGGTCGTGATCCTTGTTGTCTTTTCCTAGGATATTGTCTAAAAGTTTTTGGAGTGCTTCACCAGCACTTTTATAATGGACTTCTACCCTCTAAAACTGTGAAAAATAAGTGTCTGTTGTTGTAAATCACCCAATTTGTGGTATTTTGTGATGGCTGCTCAAGCTAACTAATATATTAAGCTGATTCCCCATAGCAAATCTATCTACACATCTATCATCTATTATCTCTCTGTATTCTATCTTCCTATCATCTAGCTATTGCTATTCTATCATCCATCATTTATCTCTAATCTATTTGTCTGTTATCTATGTATCATCTATTTCTATCTATTCTATGATCTATCGTCTACCTTTCTATTATTATCTATCCTAGCTATGTCTAACAACTTTGTTCTATGTATTCATCATAGTATGTATCATTTCTTTCTATCATCTGCCTGTCCATAATCTATGCTATCTATCTATCTATCTATCTATCTATCTATCTACAGTGACTCTACTCCTTTGGCTGAATTCTCACTGAGTCCATTGTGGAAGATGCTATGGATGTCAGAACTATATTTTTCTACTCTGCATTTCTGGAAAATTTTGCTTTACAGTATCTGTATAGGAGCAGTAGATATGAGAAAATAAATGAAACTGGAGAATTTATGAAGGCCAGAATAAACTAGTAGGCTCAGAAATGGTTTATTAAACAGCTTGGGCAATAGACTATAAAAGCAGGTTCCAACAGCTAATAGAAAAGTAACAAGGAGTTGGGAGCTCCAGTGTAATATTGAAGGAGAGTGCTGGTGAGAAATTAGGTGTAAGGACACAGTGGAACCACAGTGCAGATCAGTGTGGGTAAGTACTTATATAAGGCCCCCTTGGCCCTCTGACATGAGACAGACATTGCTAATCAACTTCCACCTCCTTCCTAAGGACCTCTCTCCTCACTTCCTTCCCTGGGTGGGGCCAACAGGTGGAAGCAAGGAAATGAAGCCACACTGGGTGTGCAGAAAATATTGCCTCCTCACCTCTCAAACATTTTTTCCTTTAATGTCTCAGTGTCTGCTTATGAAAGCAACAAGACACCTAGTTAACATGAAACACTGTTAACAAAAGTAAATAATGAATTTTTTAAAACCTTAGTTGTAAGAGCAGCAAAACTATACCATATCTAAGAATAGCATTCCAAAAAGAGTAAGAAAACTATAAAAGTTTATTGAAAGATACAAAACACTATCTAGAGATATATAAGCCCATGGACAGCTAGTCTCCATCATATAAATTCTTTGTCTTTTAATCTATATTTTAAATTTATGTCCAAGGAATAATAATTGTTGACACTTATCAATCACGTATTATATACCAGTCACTCTCAGAAGGATTTTTAATTAATATGCAAAATTGATTTTTAAATTGATATGGAACATTTAATCTGTAACATCAGCTATGACAAGTTAGAGAAAGAGGAATAACAGGAGAAAAATTACCTCTCTCGGTCCCAAAATATATCATCAGTCTGTACTAAAACAGCACAGTGTTTATGTCAGAACTGGCAGACCAAAAAAAAAAAAAAAAAGAACAGGCAGATGAAACAGGCAGTTTTGTTATCAAAACAAAAGTCTACTCTCACAGGAAGGGGAACCTGAGCACAAATAAAACCACACGTGACCATGCCTTCAGCTTTTCTTGAAAATAAGAAATACCATGAACAGAGTGATAAATATCAATTCCAGCAGGTTCCTACTGCCATTGCAGACTGAATGTGGGGAGCAGGGATGGGAGAGGGTCTCTAAGGGAAAGAAGGAGAGGGTGGGAGTAGATGGAGCCCAGACAGGATCCCCTGGGTTGGAGGTGGTTCAGTGGCAGAACAACAAACTGAACAAACCAAACCAAACCAAACACCCCTAGAAAGTGAAAGCTTAACCCTCAATGCCACTATCTGAGCACAGCCCTAAGAAGAAGCAAAAAAGGAAGAAGTAAGGAAGAGTAAGAAGAAGGGGAAAGGGAAGAAGGAAGGAAGAAGGATATTTCAGTTACTTTCTTGTTGCTGGGACAAAATACTTGACACTCACAAGTTAAAGGAGAAGAAGCATATTCTGGTTCACAGTTGACAGAGGTCTCAGTCCATAGTCAGCCAGCCCCAAGGCAGGGCATCGTGGCAGATAGGCATGGCAGAGGAGAAACAGTCCCTGGCATGGCAAGCAAGAGACAGTGAGGGATTAAGTGAAGAGGAGGAGGATATATATACTTCCCACTAGGCTTCACCTCCCAACATCATCCAGAGCTATAAATCCATCAGTGGGCTAATCCAGCATCACATATCCATGATCTAGTCACCTCCCCAAAGCCCCACCTATGAGCACATAAGGCTTTGAGGAAACATCTAGATATAAACCATAGTAAGGAGAAAATCAATGATCCTACACAAATGAAAGATAAATAACTTATGTCAACACTTTTTCCCTCCTCATCTCCCACACCACATCATTGATTAAAGAAGTTGGATTTCCCAAATGGACAGAGAAGACTTGCTCAAACTGGAAATCTTGTTCACAGCGTGTCTAATTCTTTAAAAAAAGTCAAACCAACTCTTACAAAACTACTATTCTAAGTAAACAACAATAAAAAAGTGAATCATAAGATTATGGCTGGGGGATATTCTCCCACAAAACAGAATGAGCAGAATGCATCAGTACAGTTTAAACTGAATCAAATATCTTCAGAGTAGCACTTGGAAGTACTAAAAACACTGGAAAAGGTTCAAAGACTGAGAGCAGAACTGTACAAAAAAAGATAGAGGTTGGGGAGAGACAGAAAGGAGAGAGAGAGGGAGGGAGGGAGAGAGAGAGAGAGAGAATGAGAGAGAGAGAATGATCACAGGAAAGAAACTTTATAAAAAGACAAAATAATCTCCAAAATTAAAACTAAGACATAAGATGCCCAAAGGAGAATGAAATCAAATGCAATTTTAATAAGGGAATTGAAAATAGGTTAAAAAAAAAGACAAGGGAATGAAATTGAGTTAAGTTAAAGAAAGAAGCCAAGGGGGGTCAGGGACAAAGTTGTTGACATGGAAGTCGATACAGCAGACATGTAGCTTGAGTCCCTGAAGAAGAAAAAAAAGGTGATGAAACAATTCCTATTCAAAACTGCAATCTGAGAAGTTTGTGGCTGTAAAACAAATTTGCACACAGGATAAGATGACTGCACACTTTGGGAAAGTCACCAGGAATGATCAGTTCCAAGACAGAAACTCTTAAAACTGTCAGACTTCAAAGGCAAAGGAGAATATCCTCAGGGCTCCAAACAAAAAGATCAAAGTGTTTATAAGAGTAAGAAAATCTGGGAAGCAAGAGATTTCTCAAGAGGAGCAAAGACAGAGCAAGGCAAGAGTGGAGAAGTATTTTTAAGAAACTCAAAAGAAGAAAAGATGAGCAAAGCCAGGTTGTCAGGGTGCCAAGAAACGGACCAGAATGTGCAAGGGTTGAGGGAGCACCATGCATGATGTCCTCTGGAGGAAGCTATGCTCACTCCAAAGAACACAGGCAATTTCATCCAGTCAAGGTGTAGGGAAGAAGCAAATCAATCTGAAACAAAATGGAAAGAGGGAAATTATCTAAATCTGGATCTCAGAAAACCACAGGGACAGAGCCACAGTGAGAGGGGATGCAGGTTAACTTGCACTGTCACTCTAGAGAAGAAAAAGAATTACCATCAAATCCTGAATTCTTCTCAGTGGATTTGTTTGACAATAGTAGGATGGTGTAGAAACTTTAAAATGACTTTTTATGACTATTGTAGCAGTAAAGAAATTATCTTGTAGGGACTCGGGTTTCTCCTCAAGAAAGAGAAAAAGAGTGGAGAGGAAGAAGAGCACACCAAGGATTTGTATGGTGTACAGAGAAGTCTGCATCTATTTCCTAGCTCCATCTGCTCAAAGGCCCAGAAGTAATGGCTCCTGGTGGCAGTGAACACCCCCAGAGCCCAGGTCTGGCCCTCCAGCTTTTACTCCTCACAAAGCAGACCCAGGCTCCTTGGGGAAAAGATTGGCTAGGGAGAGAAAGTACAAAATGAGCCTGGAATACCTTGTTGTGTCGGAAATTAACACATGGTTAAATTCAGTGATGGGATTATGTTGAAAGGACAAAGGGGTGAACTTAAAAGAGATTCACAGATTTGGCATAAGACAAATATCAGAATAAGTAAAACATGGTCAGCTGGATAATGGCCTCCAGTGACCCCCAGTTCCCAATCTGTGAAACCTGTTGTTTAAGTGGCAAAAGGTGTTTTGAAGGTATGATGGAATTACAGATCTTGATGAGGAAGTTGTCCTGGCCTATCTGTAGGCCCCATGTGTGATCGCAGGTATCCCCGTAACAGCGAAGCAGGGGAGGAAGAAAGCACTGTAACTATTGGAGCTAAGGGTGACCATGCAGTTGGCTTTGAAATGCAGCAAGGACCCCCTGCCAGGGAATGCCAGGAAGCACTTGGCTCTAGAACCTGGAGAGGACACTAAGACAGATGTCCAACTCCAGGAAGAGCACGGTCCCATCCTCTGAACATCAACCCAGGGGATGGCCTTTGGACCTCTGACCTCCAGGACACCACAAAAACCACTGGGTGCTGTTTTAAGTCATTGAGTTTTGGGGGATTTCTTTCAGCAGATGGAGGAGATGAGTACCAATGGGAATGGCTTTTGACTCATAAGTTATAAATAAAATAGAAATCCATGAGTCCATCCTAATATCAGAAGGTAGATAGATAGATGGGTAAATGGATGAACAAGTGAATAAAGATCAGGAAGGAGAGGAGATGGGCCCTTTCTTACAGTAAAAGGTGGCTAAAAATGTGGAAAATCAGCATCCTGGAACCAACATGGGAAGGGGGATTTAGTCAATAATCATTAGTGAAGGCCAAATCTTAGTAGATGGTTCAGTGAGATCCAAGAGATATAATACCATTCAGTAACATCTTGACCAAGTGGTCAAATTTAATGTCACCAACAACAGCAGATGGACATGGTGCATTTCTGGACATGATGCCCGAGGAAGCACAGGATGGCTTTTTATAATACTCTGCCTCAGGAGGCATCAGGCAAAGCTAGCTAGAGAAAAGTGTTAAAAATAACTGGCTTCAATTTTTCAAAATTGTCCACGTCATGGAAGACAACAGAAGGTTACAGAGCCTAAGAGTAAAAGAGACTAAAGAAAAAATGGTAAGTGCATGGGTATATGATTCTGGAACTAGAGGGGAAGAGTGTTGTTAGGAATATAAGATAAAGATGAAGAATGTTGTTGGGACAAGTGAATGATTGGAATGTGGGTGCTAGATCAGACAGAATTATAGTATGAAAGTTAACATTATAGTTAATTGTCCTGTGTTGCTCTTGGCACTCCAGTCATGCAAAAGACTATCCATTTTCTTAGGAAATACACACTAAAGTAAAGGGGGGAAAAGACAGGGTGTCTATAACTTGGGAGAAAATGTTTACGGTAGATATTGGGAGTGAAAGTTCAGTGATTCATAAAAATCAATGCGAAAAATGTAGTCCAATAGAAAAATGACCATGGAATAAGTATGGTAAATGACAGAAATATATACATGAAAAGATACTCAACTCTCTTGTACTTAAAAATACAAAATTAAAACAATGAGATACCAATGTTCATGCACAAATTGGCAGAACAGAAGGAGTTTGGAAATATGAAGTATAGGCCTTAAACAGGGAATGGTAGGGCTATGACATAATGAAGGCACTCTTGAAGGACAACTTCCCTGAGACCTACAAGTGCACAAAGAGTCAGGTACCAGAGTGTTCATTGTCACGTCTGAAGGGAAAACAGGAAGGGGCATGCATCTATGTAGGAATCTGGATAGAAACTCAAGTCATTTCCCTGAGTGAAAAAACAAATTGTATGTTACATATGTAATTCAAAAGTGAACAAATACACTACTAGAAAACATAATGCAATTTTTGTGGATCTATCTACCTAACCATCTATATCTAAAATTGTATATAGAAAACAATCCTGAAGGACACACACCAAACAGGAGCTCTGGGGCGGGGAGGCTGGAGATTTCTTTGACATGACTTCTATTTTCCCTGTAGTGTTTTATTTTTTGAAAAGGGAAGTATATTTCTGTATTGCCTGTGTAATTAAGGATAACATGTGTAATTAAGAATTTCATATATGATTAAACATTAATTCAAAAATGTCAGCAGTAGTCCTGTCTTCCTAAGGCCATTTATAAATCAATTTTCTTCTCTGTCATCTAATAAACCAGCTACTGTAAGCATCGCGGATGAGCCTCACTCACTGGGTGATGGTTTCTTCTTCCATTCTGGCTTCTGTTTTTACTCTTTTCTGGAGACTCTGGGCATTTCGTTTAAATCTGTAACATTTGGAAATTAAATTGAGGTGAGGACAAAAGGAGAGTGTCTGGGATTCAGCAGCCTGGGTATATACTGTTTCCTCACTCAGATGTGTGCCCCGAGCTCTGTGTTCCTGCCTGGGAGGAGTTGGTACGGTGCAGCAACTGGGGGACTGGCATAATCCTATGGCGGGCAGCTTGGTTCTTGGGACACTGGACATGATGACATTCCTCTTCCCTATCCTGATGACGAGAAAATCTAAGTCTCAATGAGACCAGAGTCTACTTAAGCATGTGTGGGATGTCCTGTATAATTTCTGATGCAATTGTAAACCCTCCAGGGATTCTTGTCATAGCATCTTATAACAGGAGAATTCATTGTTGAGTTAAGTCACTTGGAGAGGCTTTTTGTTGTTTGCTTTCAGAGGGAAACTGAGGTCCACAGAGAGGAAGACCACAGAACACTGTGCACAGTTGTGGGCAGTTCCTCAGGTTGCTCTTCCCTCACAACATGGCCCTGCATTTGTGTGGTGTCACATTAGTGCACTCATTTTGAAAACGGGACCCTGGAGTGAATGGAGGTAGTTTTCTGTCTTCTGTTATCATTCCTGCCTCTCAGCCCTCACAGAGGAGATAGCCCAAGGCAAGGGCGCTTCTGCTTTGGGTGCTGCCCACCAGAAATGTGGTCAGGAAGGGGTGTCAGCGGTGTGATCTGCAGCAGGAAGAGGGTCCAGTGAGAATTTGCAGGGGAAAACTAAAATAAGAAATCCTCAGTTACTGATACACTTCCCCAATCATCATGAATGTCATCTCCCCCAAAAGGATCAGGGGGAAGCTCAGGATAGGCTCTTCTATCCTTCCATCCTCACACACTCATGTCTTGCCACTGTCTTGCTCATTTTGATTGACAAATGTGTATTACAACCTGGTCCAAGTTTGATGTGACATAAAAATGTGAAGTCTTACAGCCAGGTCCAGAAGAGTCTGCACAGGTTCTCAGTGTCCACCATTGGTGCTGTCTATGACTCCATGTGGCTGGGCTGCTGTGGGCGCTCGAGTGGTGTGAAAGGGGAGTAGAGCATGTGGTCTGGGGACAGACAGTGTTCTGACATTCACAGACAGACTTACATTAGCCCACTGCTCATCTTGTTTCTGATCTCTGGAACGGTGATCATAGCAGGATCCTTGTCAGTTCTTGTGGGGTGAAGGAAAGCAGGCAGAGTAGAAAGTGAACCGGAATTCATCTTTCAGGACATTTTTTTTTTTTGGTACCAGGGATCAAACTTGGGACCTTGTGCTTGTGAGGCAGGCATCAGAACCACTGACCTAAATCTCCAGCCCCTTTCAGGACTCTTTCAGGACTCAAGCAGGAGTTCTCATGGGAGGAGGTAGCATTGCAGGTGCTCACTTTGCAGTCAGGATAGCATAGAATTAAGCAGAAGAGCTCAAGCTTAAAATCAGACCTTCAGGTTTTCATTTACATCATTTCCCAGTTGTGTTATCTTTAAGAAATTCCTATCCCTCTTTAGTTTCCTCACTTGAAGACAGGGATAAGTTCCAGTCTGATGGTGTGGTAGGGGTCCTGCTGTGGCTACTTGTAAACAGACATAGCTCAACGCAAGATGGGGGCAATGCTTACTCTGCAAGGAACAGGGATCTTGAGGCCTTATCTTCTTTTTTTGGATACCATACTTTACAAGGGTCCTTGCCCAACTTGGACAGGGAGAAAGAAAATCCCCAGATCTGCAGAAGTTGAACTGGAGTCACAGGACAGCCTATGCTGCAGTTCGAAGACTTGAGCACCAGGAATGCAAGTTCTGGTCTAGAGTCAGAGATGACCAAGCATGTGGGCTGGAGGAGCTGCCCTTAAGGAAAGGATCATCCCTTTTGCTCCAAATAGGCCTTCACCTGACTGGATGGGGCTCCCCTGTGCCGAGAAGGGGAATCTGGTTTCCTCAGTCTGCAGATTCCAGTGTTTGTCTCATCCAGGCATCCTCACAGACACACCCAGGGTGATGTTGGATGGCACATCTGTACACCTCATGGCCCATTGAGGTTGACATATGACTTAACCTTCCTAAGAACAATCCCATTTTCCCCAAGGAAAAGCTAGGAATATCTTGTCTGTCAGCCAAGGGATCTGTTCTTTGAAATGGTTATATAGCCACGATTTAGGGTCACAAATGCTAACTTAACAGAACTTTCTAGCATCCTTCTTTAGCCCATTGAGATGGGCTCCTTCAGTAGTGCATTCCCTCTCTCTAGAGCTGCCCAATCAGAAGCTAACCCATATTGTGGACAGGAGGCATTGGAGAGGACCCAGCATCACATTCAGGGCCTGGAAAACAGACTTGAGCAGAGATTCCCCCCTAGCATACCCGGGAGTCAGTGGTTCTGTGACTTTATGGAAGCTTCCTACAAATGCAGGCAGTATAATTACCTGACATCTCTCAGGACAAGACACTTAAGATAGCTCATCCAACCACAGCATCCCAGTCATTCTCTCCTGCCAGAGTGCTCACGTAACACTCTTCTCTTGCTCAACCACCATCAGGAGCTCCCATCACTAGGGAAGAACAACCAGATTTGAGCCAGGGAAGAAGCGGAAGATCTGGGGGAGGATTAACCATGAGCACTCTGTGCACATGTGATTGGGCTTAGATTTCATTTTATTATGGCTTAGGTATCATTTCCCTTAAAAAAGCTACATAATAGTGATTTAAACAATCAGTTCCAATAAAAGATGGTGTGTTAGTGTTAAGGATGAGCAAGTTTCTGTGGGAAGATGAGAGGATTTTCCAGAGTGATGCTGGCCTGTGAGTGGAGGGGGCTGTCCTAGGCAGAAGTTCATCAGGCAGGACAGCCAACCAGGGAAAATCCAAGTCCAGGGGTTGTCAGGATGACCCAGAGAAGAACAAGATAAGATGAAGCCTGGGACTAAGGGCTAACAAAAAGGCAGGCCCCTGGATGGGGACATGATGGCCAAGGCCAGGGCTCCGATGGCCAATGACAAGGGGCCTATGTTAAACTAGTGTGATCCACCTGTCCAGGAATGTGACAGAAATAAGATAATAAATAACCAGTCCCACCAAATCTCTATTCATTTCCCTCTGAGGAGTGCCTTTGTTCTGCTTGTGCTGATGATTTTAGAAAAGTTATAATTAATGGTGCTTGCAAAAGTACACTTCCAACAAGTTCTTATAGGCCTACTTCTAAGTCAAACTTTCCTGCTTATAACCCCATAGAGTGATCTCAATTTGGCCCAGGGTACCCTAAGATGTAGTGATTTTTTTTGTGTATAAAAACCCCTTGATAAAGAGTCTCTATGGCAACCAGCTTGGGCTGGTATGGTGAGCTTTTTGCTTTCACTCTCCAATAAATGCTTTTGCTCATTTCTCTTGTGTGACTCTGTGCCTTCTAATTTTTTCAGGGTTGAGAGAAGAACCTACCAGCCAGACAATAACAAAACTCATTGGCTCATCATACAAAGCCTTCTAATAATGTCCAACCTGTCCTCACAACCTGATTCCTGCTGCTTCCTGTACAGACCCTGTGCTGCCACCCAGGGTGTGCCCTGGATGTTTGAGGGCTGTATATTCTTCATCTGAAGATGTTCTTCCAGTCTCTGAGTCCCCTGGACCAGGCTGTCCTCCTCTGAGTGCCCTCACATCAGCATGTGCCACCCTGCCTGTGATTACCTGGTTCCTTGGGTCATCATGACCAACACGAGGTTAGCCCAGGCCCCATGACAGCAGGAGCTGCAGCACTTTTGGCATTGTGCTCAAATACTGACCTCAGCACCTGGTACTTGGTGACAGTCTCACGCACCCGTTACTGACATGAAGGGTCTTTCACAAATTCCTTCCATCTGCAAGCTCTTCCTTCGCTTTTCCACAGCATTTTAACCCAGCCTGTATAATGCCACCCATCCAGCTGCCCATTCATCCAACTAATAGCAAATGTTTTCTAGGAGCCAACCCTTTCCTGGAGCTGGGGCTAGATCTGGGAAGAGGAAACAGCTTTGCCTTCCAGGAGGCTCACAGGTGACACAGACAAGAGGAGAGGCGATGACTAGACTCTCATCCTAACAACCTCCTTCACCAGACAGAGGCTCTGGAGGAGAGAGGATCCCAGGTTCTTCACCTTGCATCTTTAGCACCTAACCCAGAGCAAGTAAGTTGCATGTCACTGCTGAATGAATGAATGAATGAATAAGTAAATCTAGGTAACTGGGCCATCTCTAGCCATACTATCTAGAACTGAGACAAAAGAGTTTTGGAGCTAAAAAGAACCTCAAAGTTCAGAGCCTGGTCCCTTATCTATGATTTTAATTCCTTCCAAATGTCCCTACAATTGGCTTTGTAAAGACAATCTTGAGCACATAGGCAGAGAAAAATCATAAGAAAATATGCTATTTTTTGCTGAATTTTAGATATGGTAGAGATGGAGATTTGCAAACCACATACTCCAAAAACACCAACATTCTGCCTATAGCTGGCACATCCACTGGTGTCACACATCTGCATTAGTACTAGTACAGTGGAATAAGATCCACCCTGTTACACCAGACAGTGACACCCAGAACTTCTGCTGGTGAGAGTCATCAAGCTGCAGCCCACAGCCTGCTGATTCCACACTAGTCACCCAACAGGCACAAATAAAAGAACCTGGGCAGTTCTCTGAAATTCACTGTGGTGGTATTTGTGTCTGAATTAAAATCACATTAATTGGGCATGTGTGATAATTCATTTGGGTTCCTTTGGCTTGGCTTGCTGTGCAAATTGGTACTAGATACAAGGGAAATATTTAACATAATTGAACACACATACGCCCATACAGATTCTGAGTCAGTCTTAAACCACTCTGGCAACTGTGTTATTGAGGACAAGTAATAAAAGTGCTAAACACAGGCAATTTCAGCCATGTATAAAAGCACTTGCTAGTTTTCATGGTGCTATTCAAAAGCTTGTCTCCAACAGCAGCAGCAGAGCAAGAAATGAACTTATGTGACATAATTAAATTTTCACAAGTCTTTGCCATTTTCTTACCACCTCTTGTTCGGGGATCCATGAGGCTCCACAGTAGGAGGACTTGGGAGGGCTTGAGAGGGCCGCGGGAGGTCCTGAGCCTGTGTTTTAAGTGACCAGCATGGTGAAGTGAGTGGTTGTGTTTCTGTTCCTAAGAACAAAGTCCAGTGTCAGGAATGAGGCTTTGGGAAATTCAGAGAACATCACAACACTTTTATGCCCTTGAGAACAAACTTATAAACTTGCAAACATCTGGTAAGGACATAGATTGGATCAATAGGAGCTGGGTTATCAAATAAATTAGGAAGTAAGAGATTTGTGCTAGAGCTTTGGAAACACAAACTGGTGTCAGTTATGCTGCACCCTTGTGTGATCTGTCTGTAAAAAGGAAGCAGTCACCTCTCCACGGGTCACGGGAAGAGGAGGTCATGCACCCAAGCAACTGACTCAGCCCCTGACCTTGGTGCTCAGGAAGTGGGAGCGCTCTTACTTGTGCAGTCTGTGGCAGTGGCAAGTTCAAGAGTTCAGCTTGGGCCCTTCAAAGAGGAAGCATCCCTAAGAACAGTTAAAGGAGTGAGTGATCAACTGTACTCACCACCATCCATTATGAGGGCCAGGAGAGAATGTGACAAAGTGCTTGGCTTTCTTTCTTTTGTTTTTGGTACCGGGGATCAAACTCAGGACCTTGCGCTTGTGAGTCAAGAGGCGGCATCACTGAGCTAAATCCCCAGCCCTTTCTTTTCTGTCTTTACATTAACACATTTATCAGCACAAGAGAAGGAGAGAGGAAATAAAAGAAGTGCCAGTGTCAAAGAGAATCTCTTACTGATTTTGTTCTGCAGGATGTTCTCAATGAGAATGGGAAGAGATGGTTTCTGTAGGTGTTGAGAAACAACCCCCCTCTGTACAGGAGGACAGCCATAGTGGCCTTGGGTGGCCCACCTGGCTCTCAGAGTCTGCACTTCCCCTCTGTCACTTTTATAAAAGAAGGGGCGACATGAAGAAAAGAGAGAAAAGAAGGAAAATGAAAACAGTGCTTCATTCTTGTACAATGGCCTGAGTGTGTAATGGTGAAAAGTTGGAGAGCTTTGGGTTTCAATCCAAAATTGAATCCCAGCTCAAGCCTGGTAACTGTGCAACTGGGAATATTTACTCAACCCTCCAAACTTGCAAAGTGCTATGGTTTGAGTCTAGATGTCCCCCCAAAGCCTCATGCCATCATAAGTGAGGCTTTTCAGAGGTGGTTAGAACTAGGTGTGTGATTACTAAATTAGTCCATTGACTGGTTGGGCATAATTCTGGGTGTGGATAATGGGAAAGCCTATCCTGGGTGTGAGCACTACCTTCCCTGAGCACTTGTAGCCTGGATAGAATATAAGAGACAGAAAGGGCTGCTACTGTTGCTTGCTGCTTCTTCCTTACTTCACTACTTTGCTGCTTTGCTGCCTGCTATGGACTGCCCCTCCTCTGCAATGCCCCTCTGCCATGCCACCCTGCCTTGGAGCCAGACAACTAAGAACTGAAATCTTTGCAAACTGTGAGCTAAATAAACCTTTCCTCTCTTAACTTTGGGTGTTGGGTGTTTTGTCTCAGCAATGAGAAAAGTCACTAAAACACAAAAGGTCGGTGAATAGGTGAAGGAAACTGTCTTGAGAGCTAAGTGGTTTTGGCTCAGAGCCACAGAGCACAGTAGACAGGAGGGGAAGTGCAACTCAGAAGGCAGGGTTGAAAATCCCATTTCTGCCCCTGCCTCCCTGGGGATGAAGTACTGCACCTTGGTTTCCCCTCTGCTGTTTTCATTTGGTGATGGAAGGGGTGGGTGAGTAAGAGCAAATCTGAAATTCCAGGCTCTTGAGTGAGAGTTATGGTCACTGCCTATGGACAGTCTGTTCTAGTGTGGAGGTCCACTGAGCCCCCTCCTGGTGTTCAGAGAGGCAGGGTGCCTTCCCTAGGTGTGGCTCCCTCATGGCACTGTGTCTCACACTAAGCTGGGCATCTTGGGAGAGCACAAAGGCTGTTCCCACCTTGGAAAGTCCTTCTTTGAGAGCCCTTGTCACCTACTTTGCTGCCCCCACCCTGGACTAAGTTCTGCCCCTCATTGTAACAGCTCAGAGCCCTTTTCCTCTCTACATGCATGGGAATAGTGCACTGGGTGTGTTTTCTTAGGGACTCATACTGTGAGGGTGGGATGGATGGCATTAGAGCATCCCCTTCTGTATCCCTGACTTTTAGCATAGTCCCTGACACATTGGATAGTTCAAGAAAATGTAGATGAAGGAATAAAAGGATGAACAAAGGGCACACCTTGGTAGCAAAGGAGAACTCTGAGAGCATGCAACATATTTGGGTGAACTACACTTCCTGTGCCACAATGGGCTCTCCCCCCACTCCCGTGTGCCTCAGTTCCCCATGCCATTTAGACCTGCAGAAAGTGGTTTGCTTTGAGACCAATACTGCCTGTCTTGATGGGTTCTGGCAAGACTCTGCACCTCACCAGAGATCAGTGCCCACCCGAAGGTGCCCACAGACCCATGGTGTGCACAGCCTGAGCCTCATAGCTTTGCACACAGGGCTTTTGTCAGAGGGACTCAGGCGCGCTCACTGGTTGCCACATGGCAGGGAAGCTCCTCTGTCCCAATCTATGAAGCAAAGTGTGTGCACCTCCCCACACACCTGCACACGTTCACATACAGACACCCCCCCACAGATATGCACACATACACACACACGCTCATGCACAGCTTGTGTATACTCACAGTCACAGTCACAGTCACACTCAAAGCAGACTCACATGTAACCACTGAGCCAGGAGGGAGAGGAAATGAACGAGGCTCCTGGTCTTGCAGAGGCAGTGTCCAGCTGTCCCCTTGACTCTGGGCAGGTGAGACCCCTGGTCAGCAGCCAAGCTCTGAGACCTGGCTGTCCCACACCAGGCCTGTTCCAGCTTCACCCTTGTGCACCTCCACCCTGTCCATTCCATCTCCTAGACCTCGGGCCACTGCTGTCCCTCTTGTCCCAGCACTAAGTGGCAGATGTCCCACCCTCGAGACAAGGTGGACAGGCTGTGGGATCAGCAGATGAAAGGCTGAATCCTGCCTGGCCACTTTCCTCTGGCTTTGGGTAGATGTGGCTCAACTTTCTCTGACCCTGGTCCCCTCTTCTATGCACCATTCCTGTCTCAGAGGAAAGGACCTTCAGTTACCACCCTTTCCTGGATCACCTTCGCTCGGCTGTCCTCTTCCTTCCCACAGGGCTGGTACTGTGGTTGCCCCCTCAGGACAGAAGGGTGAGGGGCCCCTCACCTTCCCCAGATGACTGCTCTGATGTGGGGCTATCTTCTCTCCAGGCCTCAGTTTACCATCTATAAAATGAGAGTGTAAAAGTGTGCTGCATTTTTGCACAGCTGTGTTCAGTTCTTATCCTGCCCCTAGGGCCCTTTCTCCCAGAACACTGGGCCTGGGTCCTCTGCAGCCAACCAGCCCTGGCACATGGAGGGTCTCCTCTCAGTCCTCAGGCCTTGGGCCTGAGCTGGAAATTCGGGCACTTCCGTAGCACTTCCCTTCTGTGCCTTCGGGCTGGCCCCAATCTGGACTGACCTGGGCTCCCACTGCCTGTCTACTCTGCTGTTTTTGGTCTATGACCCTGGGAGCCGAATGGCTGGTTGTTCCTCATCCATACTCCAGGGGAGACAGAGAGGCCAGGAAATGCCAAGCAGAGGAGGAGAGAGGTGCAGCAGGACAGAGGCTGGGGAGCAGACTGGAGCACACAGGATGTCTGCCCTCAAGGTGGGCACCACCACATCCGGCCCCACTCTGCCATCTTCCAACTCCCATCTCTCCGAAAAGAGTAACTCTTATAAAATACACTTTTAGAGATGTCTTCTGTCTATAGATAACAATACAATAATATGATCCCTGACCCTCTTTGTTTTTAATACAAACAATAGTATAGTAGGACTCAGTATCTGCAGCTGGATCGCTTGGCAATGTGTCTGATAAAACTCTCAAGTGGTGCACAAATGTAAGCAATGACTGTCATAATGTTAGAATATTTTAGTAATGTCAAATGGTAATTATGAAGATTAAATTAATTTTTTCTTAGGACTTGTAGAGAGAATGACTTTGATACAATACAGCTTGGATGCTTTAATGAAAAAAATGCTACTTATTTCACATTTCTCTAAATTTAATTTAAACACTCCCTTGGCTGTAAAGAACTGATCGCAGACACATCCTCACACCCAGGATGTGCCAGGATGAGGACCAAGCAGCTGCCTCCTTACCCGATCCTGGTGGCCACGCCTTCCAGGTACTGCACCTTCCTGACTCTTCCATGGCTCCCTTACTTCCTGCTGTCCTTGAAAACCCTTGGACCCTAGGAAAATCAATTCATTTCCTCTTTTCTACATTTTAATTTTCATGACTAATTGACCCTAAGAACACAATGCTGGTCCACATATGGATTTAGCAAAGGAAACATCTAGGTTTGCAAGTGTCGAGTCATATCTAAGGAGCCTGAGGTCTCTTTGGAACCTCAAGCCTGCTGGTCTCCAGCCTCAAGGCCTTTGAAGGACGAAGAGGATGATGACTTAGAACACACTCTGAGGGCGTAGGAATTTGCATTTGCAGCAACTCCCCAGGTCAGTAAGGGTTGGGTTTGAGGTTAAGGTTAGGGTTGGGTTTGGGTTGGAGTTGGGCTTAGGGTTAAGCTTTGGGTTTGGTTGGGATTGGGGTTAGAGTTTGGTTTGGGATTGGGCTGAAATTTGAGTTGAGCTTGAGGTTAAGGTTTGGGTTTGAGTTTGGGTTGCATTGGGATTGGGGTTGGGGTTGGGGAGATGGCAGGTCCTTAGCTGTTGGAAGTGTCACCGCTGCCCTTGGGCAGACCTGGCCTGAAAATGTCCCTGCAGAGGGCAAAGCACCCCCAGAGGGCCATGACCTCCTGAAATTCCCAGGCCAGCGTGATGAGCTGAGGCCTCTGCTTTCTCCACACACTGCTCAGCCTCTTCGCTTTGCTTTGCCCCTCTCTCCATGCTGCGATGCCCATGGCAGCCCTGGGAATCTCCTGTTAGCAGATTTCAGTCCCTTGGAGAATCCAGCCTGAGACACTGCTTCCAAACTAACTGCTTAGCCTGCTGACTACAGAGAAAGCTCCACAAACAGCAATGTAAAGGTGGCTTCTAGACTGTGTGCACTGTGTTTATGCAAAGGTCCATTATATTTATTTTTTTAAATTGTGTTTTACGCTATTTCATATAACACATATAAGATGTTTCAGGTAATTTGCAATTTATTTATAGATTTTCTTAGTTCACTGAGTATTCCAAGTCCACATTAATAACATTCTTTTCATGGTAGGCAACATTTCTTTTAAGCACTAACATGTACTGGTTTTCACCTTTAAAACAAATATTAAGCAATATCCATTCATTCTTTCCACAAATATTCATTGAAAGGCTTGGGATTTAATTCTATTCTAGGTGTTAAAGATGTAGCCCTTATGGAGATTCTATTTTAGAATAAAAGATGGAGTACAAATTGCAAGTTTTATAGATGAAGCAAGACTAGTAAAGATGTAGACAGTGTCTGGGCAGGGAACAGTTTTGGGGAGGTGGTTGGGGACAGCCTCTCTGAAGGTGGCATGATGACAACATTCATCCTGGTTCAGCAGACAGTGAGTGTGGCAGCCCTGAGGGTCAAGCAGGGGCCCATGGGCCCCAGGAAGGTGAGGTAACAGGGGAGGAGGTTGGGGACCTGGCTGGGTCCTGAAGATGCTACTCTAGTGTCACAGGGCACCACTGGGGGTGAGGGAGCAGATGCCAATGGAGTACACTGGTCTCTGTGGCTTCTGAAAATGAACTGCAGGGTAAAGGAAAAGCAGAGACCCAAAGGAGAGGATTATTATCATAGTCCAGGTGAAACCATGGTGGCTTGAAGGAGGGTTGTGACAGCCGAGACACTGGAAGGGTCTCATTCAGAATATTTCTGTGAAGCAAGGCAGTGAAACAAGTGACAGACTGGATGGGAGGAATGAGGAAAGAGGACACACAGATGCCTCTCGGGTTCTGAGCTGCACTGGGGGCAGTGACCTAATCAGGAAAGGAAGATAGAGAGCAAATTTGGAGAATGACTCTAGATTTCCAGCTCTGGCATTAAATGTGAGGCATCTGTTAGCTGTCCCGAGGACATGTCCATTGGGCATTTGGCTATGGATGCTGGAGGTCAGGAAAAATCAACAATGAAGATTAATCAGCATTAAATGATCCTTTGAGCCAGTGTGGTATAAAGCACTAGCTTAGGAAACCAGGGAGTCAGAAAACAAAGAGCTCAGGATTAAGCCAGAGCATGGAAAAGGGTAGAGAGAAAAGGAGGAGCAGAGGAAGGCTGAAGGGAGGAAAAGAACAAGAGTAAGAGAGAAGCCACAGAGGAAGGAAGGAAGACTGGAATGGGAGGCAGGTGGGGGAGGAGTGGTGCAGCTCCTGCACTTGGAGGAAGTGGAACAGAGAAGGGACCACTGGGTCTGGCCAGAGGGACATCACTGTGCACTGTGGGAAGAGCAGTTTCAGGTTGCTTATGGGATCCACTGGAGCAGTTTGAGGAGAGAAGAAGGCTGGGAAGCAGAGAGAATGCAAATAGCTAATTGTGTTACACAAAGTTTAGGGAGGTTGTTGCTGCTATTGTTGTACTTCTAGGGTGGAAATTACCAGAACATGTTGGCTTAAATGAGCATCACCCAGAAGAGAAAGAGAAATTGTTAGTGAAGGAAGGGAGGGAGAGAGCAAAGAAGGAAGAGGAGGGGTGGAGGAGGAAGAGAAGAGGGAGAAGGACGAATAAGAAAAAAAGAAGAAGAGGAAGAAGGGGAGAAGAGGAGCGAGAATGAGAATATGATGGCAGCATCAAAGTCCCTAAATAAAAACAAGGGCTAAGATTCAGAGATTCAGTGAAGGGAGTTAGTCTGTGATAGGAACTAGAAAATCCCTGCCTTCGTAATGGAGGAAAAAAGCAATGAATATGGGGATACAGGTTCAAAACTAATATACATAATTATTAACTAAACTCCATAGTTCATTTGCTTTCTTTAGTGTTTATCTAATGTTCCTTTTCTGATCCAGGATCCCATCCATGATACCACTAGTCATCATGTCTCTTTGGCTTCTTTCCTGGAGCAGTTTCTCAGACCTTACTTCCTAATTTTGATGATGTTGACAGTTTTGAAGTGTACAGGTCATGTACTTGGCATATTGCTCCACTGTAGAAATTTGCCTGATATCTTTCTCATAATAAAACTGAGGTTATGAGTCATTAAAACAAAGACTCAAAGGTAAAGTGACATCCTCGTTGCAGAATTTTAGGTTCCTCTGTCTTTTCCTAGCTTGATAGTTCATGTGTTTTTTTTCTTGCTCAGTGATATTTCACTGTATGCATGTACCACAGTTTGCTTTTCCACTCTAAACTACTGAAGAATTCCTAGATTGCTTTTAGTTTGCAATAAGTATAAGTAATGTTGCTGATTTTTATGCACACGTAAGTTTTCAATGCAGTTAAGTAAATACCTAAATAGTATGAGTGCTGGATCAGATGTTAGGACTATGTTTCCCTTTGTAAAAGACTGCCAAACTGTCTTCCAAAGTGGCTGTGTGTTTTGCATTCCTGCCAGCAATAGATGAGGTCTTGTTGCTCCGCATCCTTGCCATCCTTTGGTACTGTCAGTGGTGTTGTATGCAGTGATGTCTTATTGTGGGTTTAACTTGAAGTTTCCTGATGATAAGTAATGATGAACACCTTTTCATGGGCTAATTTCCCATCTAAATACCTTCCTTGGTGAGTTGTTATACAATGCTTCTCATAGCATTGTTCTTTGTAAAAGCTCCAATTTCTAAAGTACTCACATGCCTGTAAACAGAATACATAAAGACAAATATTTTGTACTGAGGAATACAACACAGCGATAACAGACAGCAAACTACAACTATTGCATAACATGTGTGGTCTTGCAAACACACTGTTGACAGAAACATACTCAAAAAGTGCATAGAGTATGAATGCATTTAAATAAGCTTCAAGAAAAGTTACAAGTAATAAGGTGCAAGTGGTAATATGATCTGAAAAGGTAATATCACTTTAAAATGCAAGACTTTATGGTGGAAGAGTTCTGGTTCTCTCAGTGGCTGACCTGGTTGTTTCAAATACCTATTCATGCAGAACAAGGTGCTCTTGTGTGGTGTAGGGGAACCGCACACAAGGGTGAGCACCAGTAGGGGGAGCACTGAGGACAATCTCAGGTGTTACAAAAGCATTACTTCAAATCATTATAGCAAAACTGCTGAAACCTGGAGACAAATGGACATGTGAAAAGCAGCCAGAGAAAAAGAAATAATACACTCAAAAGTGCAACAATAAGGCATAATCAATGGAATACAGAAGACAGTAGAACAATACCATCAAAATGCATGAAAATTAAAATACATGTTACGGCAACCTAGAAACCTGACAAAAAGTCTTTCATAACATGAAAACAAACACATTTTTAGACAAGCAAACCTAAGGGAGTTCATCTTAAGATAAATGTTAAAAAACATTCTTTAGGCAGAAAGAAAGAACCCCAAATGGAAGTTTGGAGATACAGGAAAGGGTGAAGAGCTGTGGAAATGGTAAATGTACAGGTAATCTAAATTATTTATCCTGTAAAGCTATATCATAATGTTTTGAGTAAAGAAATATTAACAAGAACAGAAGCGTAAGAACTAGGAGGTGGTAAGTGGAATTAAAGTGTTTTAAGGGCCAGGAGATTTAGCTCAGTGGTTCTGCTGCCTGCGTCGCAAGCACAAGGTCCTGAGTTCGATCCCTGAACCAAAAAAAAAAAAAAAAAAGGTGTTTTAAGATCCTTGCATTGTCAGACAAGTGGTAAATGTACTAACTTATGTTAGACGATAAAGACAAGAGGGTCTGTTAAAGGTCAAGTATGCATATCAGACTATCACTAAAATAATGAATTTTTTTAAATGGATAATTATCAAGCTAATTGGGTTGTAATGCCCCATAATATAAAAGGCTTATTCCAAAGAAAGAAACAGACAATGGACAGACGTACAAAAAAACAAACAGCAAATAGCAGATATAAGCCCAAATTTATAAGTACTTACATTAAAAGTAGTTAGAATAAATATATCACTATTTTAAAAGGAATTTCAGACTAGATTTTAAAAAGAATGTCTGCTTTCAGGTACTATAAAAAACATCTTTAATATAAGAAAAAAATATTGAAAGTCAAGAGATGGAAAAAAGATATATCTTACAAACACTAAAGGAAAGTAGACATAACTGGACCAAAATAGACGAAGTGAATTTTGAGAAAATGAACTCGAGTAGGGATAAGACAAATATTTCGCAGCAAACAAGAAGTCAAACCACTAAAAACGTTGTTACAGTTTCAAAGTTTTATGTACTTAATGACACATAGCCTTAGAGTGCATAAAAAATGAACAAAAATAAAACTTAAAAAATAATAAAATTCACAGTAATAGGAGAAGGTTTTATCACGTCTGTTTCATCAGTTCTTAAAATAAGAAGACAAGGCAAAAACAGACAGGAACCAGAAGATTTGAAGAGATTATTGCACTTTTGTCAGTTTTTGCTTCGGGTGTTGTGAAGACTGGGAATCAGTACATTTAAGATCCTTATGAATTCTTGAAGCATTGGAGCACTTATTCTTTTATCATTATGAAATATTCTTCTTTGTGTTTGGTGATAGTCTTTGCCCAAAAGTTTTCTTTGTCTGATTTTTATTTTATTTTATTTTATTTTTTCCAGTACCGGGGATCAAACTCAAGGCCTTGTGCTTGCCAGGCAGATGCCATGCCACTGAGCTATGTCCCAGACCTGAAGATTATGTCTGATTTTTAATATGGACATTTTCACTCACCTGTGACTAGTATCTACAGGTATATCTTTTCCCATATTTTTTATTTTAACCTACATCTTTAGATTTAAAATGTATTTCCTGTAGACACAACAGAGATGAGTCTTACTTTTTTGTTTTTTGTTCAGTTAGATTATCTCTGCCTTTTGATTGTTGAGATTACATTATTTACATTTGATATCACCATCGATATGTTAGCATTAAGTCTTGTTATTTTCTTTGTTCCACGTGTTCTTTGTTAATTTTCCTCTTTGCTTATCTTCTTTGGCTCAATTAGTTATTTTTCTATTTCATATTACCTCTTTTATTGGATTATTGGATATATTTCTTTCCTTTATATTATTTTCTCTCAAGTCTACAGTAAACACATTTAATTTACTACTGAATATCTTCCAATAGTTAAATATCACTTCATAAAAAAATGGAAGCACCCTACAAATAGATACTTCTATTTCTTGCCACCAGAAATTTGTGCTGCTTTTATTACACAGTTCACTTGCACATTTTACAGATCCCATAATGCATTGTTATTTTTTCCTTAAAAAGGAAATATCTTAGGGACATCTGCTTCTGACCAACCTGGAGGAAAAAGTTACAGATTTTCCTTCCCACATGTAACAACCCCAAACAACTAGACAGTATGCTTAAAACAATAGTTTTCAATATACAGGAGTCAGGCAAACAAGGAGTGATCTTTGAGGTACAGCAAATAGGTGAGACCCAAGTCTGTCTGTCTCTAGGCCACAGCACACAGGGAGATGCTGGGGCCAGCAGACCTTTGAGTTAAGAGACTTAATGAGAGTCCCCAGGAGCCCAGGTCTTTCAAACCCTTGGACGTGGTCCCTGAGCAGTGCGGTAGGGAAAGGCCCATCTACAGGGACCGGGAAGAACAGCATCCAGTTCTGAGCAGAGCCAGGAGTAGTGCCTGTTCCTACAAAAAGACTGGAAATTTTTTTTTTCCAGTACTGGGGATCGAACTCAGGACCTTGGGCTTTCCAGGCAGGTGCCAGCACTACTGAGCTAAATCCCCTGCCCCTGGAACTTATTTTTTAAAAATTATTTAAAGTAACTTGTGGATCAAAGAAAAAATCAAAAGGAAAATTTAAGAGTATTTGAACTGAGAAAGAATGAAAACACAACATAAAAAAATTTGTAGGCTGCTCCAAAAGCAATATTTAGAGACAAAATTATAGCACTAAAATACCTATGTCAAAATAAGAAAGGTTTCACAAATGACTTCAGCTTCTAACTTTAGCAAAAAAAATCCGGAAGAGTAAATCAATGTGAAGTAAACAATAAAGGAAATAAAGGAAAACCAGTGGAAATTAATGAAATAGAAAAACAATACAATCAATATAACTAAATGCTGGTTTGTTAAAGAAGGTAAAGTTGAAAAATCTCTAGTCAGAGTGATTAGCAAAAAGAGAGAAGCAATGAGAGAGGTGACACCGTTACAGATTATGTTATTAAAAGCAACATGAGAAAATAATACGAATAGCTTTAAATCCTTGGACATATTTATAGTAGCTGATTAAAAGTATTTGTGACTGTTATTTCCATAATCTCATTCATTTTGAGTTTGTATACATTGAACCTTTTTTTTTACTATGAGTCCCATGTTTCTGCTCACATTTTCCTGCTGCTTTATAAATCCAAGGATTTTTTTTGTTACGTGTTTGACATTGTCAGTGTTATGTTATTCAGTACCTAGACTGTCCCCATCTCCTTTAAGGAGCATCCCCTTTGCTTTGGCAGGCAACTAAGTGACAGTCAAGCTGCTTGTCTTCTTTGGAAGCCTGTTCCAGAAGATGTGTTAGCACAGTTCTAGAGTGGTCTTTCTCTAGGATTACCTTAGCCCTGATGCTAGGGTATGGCCCTTCTGGACACTCCTGGCTCAGTGAGATGATCCTACTTCGGCCAGCCAGACTCTGAACATCTCTCTGTCTCTGAGCTCTGAGACTTGTCTCCTTGGAGGTGCTCAGCAGTGGCTCTCCAAACAGCCTTGCTGATTGGCCCTGCAGTGTGGACTATTTGCTCATCTGAAGGCTGGGGGAGGAAGGGACCAGACTGGCTGAGTCTGCAGAGCAGTGGAACTTCTGCTGCAGTGTAGCTCATTCTCCTGGTGCTCTCCCCTGTTCAGCTGCCTGCATGTTCACAAGCTTGGTCCAGCCTCTCTGCTCAGTGAGGCTATGGTGCTCTGCAGACCCCTCTTTGTCTCCAGCCACTGTGCCACTGACTGCAGGGTCTGAAAGCAGTTATTTCATTTAGTACATATATTTCACCTAGTTTTCTGAATTCTACCTGTGGGAGAGCAAGTCTGGTGACAGTTTCTCTGTCATGGCTGGAAGCAGATGTTGACTCTTTTGTATTATGTAGTCATATTTATCAAAGCTTTCTTTATAATTGCCTTGATGTCATACCTAGAAAAGGCCTTTTCATTTACTTATATTTGCTGTCAGCACCTTAATGATTTCATATTTTAAGTGTTAAATTCTTTCGCCCGTATAGGTTTTAATTTGATGAAAGGTGTAAGGCATTAGTCTAGCTTTTCACAAATGGTTAGCCAATTGTGCTAACCCAATTTACTAAATAATCTATCCTTTCCTTAGAGAAAAAAACCTCTTTTATATACCTAAATTTACATGCAATTGCGTCTATAGCTTGACAATGTTTTGTTCAAATAAATTGTCTATTGCTGAAGCAGTACAGGAAAATTACTGTGTGCCAAAATGCTAACTTAGAAATTAATTGTTAAAGCAAACTCCATAGGAAGAAAGGGTGCTAGAACCAAAACAGTGTGGGATCTGGAGGCCAGGAGCACTGGCTTGACTGTTCTGCCCCTTGCTCCTGTTCAACACTGGACAATTCTCTTGACCCTGGAGCTCTACTTTTACTAGTGGTAAAGGGGGCACTAGCTATGGTGTTCCATTCTTCCCACTTCACTCGAAACTTTGTACTCTGGCAGGACAGGACATCTTTCCTTTTGACATCTCTGTGCACTGGCTCAAACTGTTTTCTTGGTGTTAGGCAGCTTCCTGTTACTATAAAACAATTACCCAAGATAATCAACTTAAAAAGCCGAGAGGTTTATCTTGGCTCACAGTTTCAGAGATTTCACTACCTTTGTCATTTGGGCCTGTGGTGAGGCAGCAGATGTTGCTAGGAGAACACGGTGAAACTGTTCATCATGTGTTCAGGATGTAAAAGAGGGAGATTAAGAAATTGGGGTCCCCATTGCCCCTCCAGGGACACAGACCCAGAGATAACCCCTGCCTGCCAGGCCCCACATCTTCACGGCTCCATCCCTTCCCCACAGTGCCACAAACCAGCCTTCAATGGTCTCGGGAATACAGGTGGAAACCAGGGTACTCTGCTCAGAATAGCTGTCTTATTTTTCTCTCTTGTTGAACTCTTCCTCATCCTGTAAGAAATAGATACCCATGTCATCTTCTTAGATGCTTTTCTGGATTCTCCAGGTTACATAGCCCTCCTCTCTCCCAACAGCCTATGTCCACACTTCATTGTGGTACAATTATTTATTTACCTCTATGACTCTTGTTGCTGAGTTTAACCTCCCTGGATATTTAAAAAACTGTGTTTTTCTTATCATTCTCTGATCACCATCATTTGCACTTGGCAGGTTCTCGGCAGACATTGGTTGAATGAACAGGTGGATGGGTGGGTGGTATAGACACAGCCATGGCCCATCAAGTTGCCCTTGGTGATCACACCTCAGACATTTTGCCTTCTCAGCACAGTTCCTACATTCAGCTCTTCTCCCTGGTAATGGAGAAGAGATGTCAGAGCCCTTTTCTCCCTTGCAGACCCCGGGACCTTGATGCTGGGTCTCTGAACACCTATTTCGCATGTTCCCAGTAACTGTCCACTTCTTTTCCAGCAGCCACTTTGTTCCCTGCTTTCTGTGTCAGCTTTGAGTTCTTATTGCGAGGTTTTGTAACCTCTGGACATTTGCATTAAAAACTCAGGTGGGTCAGGCTCCGGTCCACTAGCCTCTGGAATTGTGGCTTTCTGGGGTAGTGCACTGGCTCCCAGCCTGGCCCTTCTGTCCCATTCTCTGGCCTCTGGGGTGACCAGCTGGCCTCATGACCTCAGAATTACAGAAAGGCTGCTAGTGTTCATTGAGCAATTATTATGAGCCAGGTGCTTTATGTATGGCTTTGCATTTAATCCTCTGAAAAGCTTATCAGATTGGGGTTATTTTTTCCGTATTATTTCTCCAGGCTGAGACCTGCTTGAGTTTAAGTAGAGGATGACAGAATCAGTAGCAAAGCTTATTTCTATCTGATCCTCAGCACCGTGCCTCTGCCACATCCTCCTGTGAACTGTCTGTCTGTTTTCTAGCATTGTTGGTACACAGCCACCACTGAGCTGAGATGTGTTGGGTTGTGCAGATTTACTTAGACCTATGCAGTGGATCCATGTGAGTGGCTCTGACTAGACTCGAAGTGAGAGGTGCCCCCACCCTCATGCTTCCAAGTCAAACGCCAGGCAAGTGCTTGGGATTTAGAATTAGTGCACTTGGGCTCACCCAAATCGGAGTTCATGTTTGAGTTGTGTTGCTTAAGGACAGACCTCAGGCAAAACTCATCTCCTTGGCTTCTCTGGCCTTCAGTTCCAATCCCTACTCATCAGGCTGAGGCCCTCTTGGTCTCTTGTACCCCAAGAGCTTCTTGCCATGGTCTGTCTCTTCACTTTTCTGGTGGGGCACACCCCTGTCTCTCAGGAACCATCTATTCAGTGGCAATAACCTTCTGTCCTGTCAACCTTATTTATCTCTAATTTTATATAAGCACTTTCTCCTTCAGAACAGGCTGAGTCCAAGAGTTGAGAAACCAGTTGTACCATCTAAGACACAAAATTCTGTGGCTCCATGCCCTCAGCTGGAAAGTGGGGAGAGTATCCATTTCTACTGAAGGTGGCTGTGATAATCAGGAAAGAGATGGCTTGGCACCCACTAGTGCTCAGCAGAGTTACCATCCTGTCTGGTCACCACTGCTCCACACGTGTGTTCACCACTGACTCACCAAGTGCCTACTGTGGTAGAGTGCATAGGCCAGTGGTACGCAGTAGCAACCTTCTCTTAGACAGTGGCATGCGTTTAACACATTTTCCACTTTTCCTCAGCCTTCCGAACACAAACCAAAGCCTCTTGGAGTCTGAAGAATTACAGTTTGTTTATGAGTGGCCAGGGAAGAACCCAGCCAGAGAAAATCCCTGCCTGCTGTGGGCCCTGAAGGAGCTGTTGTCTCCGATGATCACATCTCCAGACCAGCACAGGTCCCAGGGGGCTGCTGTCCATACCGTGGCAAGGTGGGCTCACAACAGCAATATGAACTTCGGGTCAAAGTGAAGCCACATAGGGACCCAGCTGTGAGCCAGAGGTGCCAGAAGAATGACTTCAGTCAATATCTTAAGTCAACAGCCTTGAGTCTGGAGAGAGTAACAGGAGAAAGCCAAATTGTAGGTGCAGACATCTGTGCAAAGAGTGCGTGGTATGAAGTCAGAGCTCTACTTGCTTTTTTTTCAGGAACCAGACTGAGACCCGCAGGTGGAGAAATGGTGGGGACACAAGGATCGAAGACTGTCATTCACTCCTGTGTTCACTCACTTGCTCCATGATACTTCCTAAGCATCCAGTGTGGACAGGACATTGCTTCTCTGGAGACACAGCAGGCAACAACATTCCGCCATCCAAAAGGTAACTTTGGTATTATTATTGCCCAATAAATACTGCCTAATGATGCAAAGAAATTAATAAACAAAAAGGTTGACTTAGAAAAGAAATATATAGGTCACTTGTACATTGCTAATTGTAACAATGAACTTTAATAAGAAAGCAGCAAGATGCTAATTTGGCCAGGCTGAGACATCCAAATCAAACAGCATTGGTCCAGAGAAAAATGAGTTAGGATAGGCTCCCTCCTTGGGACTTTTGAAATTATGCAAGAATCATTAAAATGTAGAACGTGGCTGGGAGTAACCAGCATGAAAATACCATGTACATTTCTTCTATTACTCAGTGACTTATTAGGCATAATTTATTAAGTGCTTTCCTTGAAAAATGAAAGGAAACAGTATTTGCAATTAACCATACTTGCACTGCTGATTCCTAACAATAATTTTATGTACAGGATTTAATGAATCTTTCAGGAATTTGCATAATCTGCTATGAGCCAAAGCCAATTTTAAGACAGCAAAGACAGTGTTTACAAGAGCCACGTTCCAATGGTGGAAATGCCAGAAACTCAGCATCTTGCTGTTCTCAGGTCCTACCTTATTTTTCACATGATATAGTATCACTTCTCTGTAAAGTCACGTGGACCTTGTCCCTTTGCTTTCCATCACAAAGACTGACGAAAATATAAACTAAATCCACGTACAGAGAAAGCTCAATAATTCAGGCTTACAGTGGAGAAAGCCAGTGGGAACTACTAAAGCCTGACATTTAGAGCCCTAGGAGATGGTGTATACTTTTCAAAAAAGTACATCTGATAATGTGAAGTAACTTAACCAAGTATTGACTTTTGCTAGTCCTTGGGGGGGGTAAATTAATGATAGATTAAAATGCCTCACCATAGCATATTGCATATTGATTTGTCCTCTTTGGGAGAATAAACATTTTTTCCCTACAAGATAACTTCCACATTATTTCTTAATTCACTTTTTTCAGAGCACTTAACATTCAATCTAGATCCAGTCCAGCTAAATGCAAACTTTGAATCCTTGAGTCTGAATTTATATTTTACTGCAAAACTAAAAAGCATTCTTATGCCCACTGTTGGATAGTTACCCTGACATTCTCCAAGATCTTGTCAGAGATTTCTTTCTGTGTTTAGATGTCAAGATATTAATTGCTTTTTTCAATGTGCTGTGACTCATGCTTAAAGTAATTACTTTTCCTTAATGACTCAAGCAGGGAAGCCGGTGACATTTGTAAATGGTAGAAGGGATAAAAGGAGCCGACATGCTCTCTTTTCACCATCTTCCTCCTCCATGCTGTGATCTCATCTGTGAGAAAGGTGCTGAGATGACTTCCTTTGTCAGCTCTACCCACTGCTTCCAAGGTGAGGACACCCAAGTGCCTCTGGGAGGAAATTACACTGAGGGAGGCTGTGCTTAGTGAAAGGAAAAGACTGGACCACTGGAGAGAATAAAGAGCCCCAAAACCTAATAAATGCCACTGATTAGTGGATAATCAAATATGAAACAAACGTCTTCATCTCCTGCTTCACGTCATGTACAAATACGAATTTCAGCAGGAGTACAGATCTACAAAAAGTAAAACAGAACTTCTAGAAGAAAACTTGGAGCATCTTCATAATTTTTCTTAAAGGTCAGATAAAGATTTCTTAAGCAGGACTAAATTGCCAATCACAATGGGAAAAATAATGAATTTCTGTATTAAAATCAAGAACTTTCATTCATCAAAAAGATATCATCAAGACAGTAAAAATATAGTTCACTGAATGGAAAAATAACATTTGTAATATATCAAAGAATTCATTTTTGTAATATATAAAAAACACACAACCCTATAGAAAACTGGATACAAACATAAACAAGCACTTCACAAAACAGGGTGTCCAAATTACCGATAAACATACAAAAAGGTAGCAAATCTCATTAGTCATCAGAGAAATGCTAATTAAACACACAATGAGATTATACTACACACTCAGCAGAATGGCTAAAATGAAAGACACTAGCAACTGCTGAATGGGATGTGGAGAAGGGAACCTCCAAGTGTACCCCGGATGACAGTATAGCTGGTGGAACCATGCTGAACAAGGTTCTGGCAGTATCCACAGAACCAAAGCACTGGCATGTCTCATGACACAAAAGCTTTACTCCTGGGCATATGAGTTACAAGAACGCTGACCAGAACACACAGCCCTAATGTAGACACCACCTAAATGTCCACTCAGTGATGAAATGGTAAGTCAGTCACGACATAATCCCAAGAAGTGACTGAAGCGGGAATGAGAGGAATACAAACACACCACAGCATGGGGATTTCTTGCCAACATTGACTTGAGTGATAAAAGACACAAAAGAGTACACGCTATCTGGTTAAATTTACATAACACTCAGAAACAGCTAAGCTAAGCTAAGCTGTCTTCTTAGAGAACAGGAGGGTGTTTTTTCTTTGCAGGATTTTTAACTGGAGGGCCTGTCTGGATGCTTAGATGTTCTGGTTTTGCTCTGGGTGCTGACTCCATGGAAGTGTTCAATGTATGTAAAAACATCAAGCTGGACACTCACTCTGTATGCATAAAACTGAACACTTACAATCTGTGCATAGAATAAAATCTTGCTGCCAGATATTTTACAGTCTCCAGTTTATTTCTGATTATATTTGGAGAGGCAGATTTTACATGATAGCTTCAAACCAACCATTTTACATTAACCAAATTTTACACAAGCCATTTGAAAAAAGATCTAAAAATGTGCTTAGTTATTGGTATTATATAACATTTATCAAGCACCAAGAGTGTGCTGAGAGCTGTACAGAACAAACGCAGAAAAGACAAGGTCCCTGCCTTTGTGGATACCCATCCCATAGGGTCTTGCACATAAAACTTCACCTTGTATTTCACACTCTTTTGTTCATAAGGCATAAATAAGGAAGTTTGTTGCATTTCTCATTGTTACTGAATAAACAGCTAATACCCTTTTCTCCAGGTGTACGAACAATCACTTGTATCTTTGCCTTTAAATACAAATTTCTGTGATACAATATACAGTATATATTGATTTGGTATTCATACAATTGATCACAATATCCTTGCAGGTTGGTTATAATATGAAGCACGTTGAATTTCAACATTCACAAATTTTATACCACTTAATAGAATCTTTTATTGTTGGCAGAGGGTTTTTTTTAAAAAACAAACAAATGAGGTGTCACTGTAAACAAAAAAACACACTGCCTAGATTCCAGTAAGGGTATCAGACTATGGCACAGACACTCAGGATAGTGATTTAACACACAGACTAAACTAGCCTTGCAGATATCAGTCATTGACTGCATGCCCCAAAATACATATGATCAGCAAGTAATGGGTGACATGAGTATGATCAGCTTCACTGTATCTCCAGGTTAAACATGGGAGAACTGGTATGAAATGTCTGAAATCTGTGAGCAGGGAAATTTTCTTTCTTTCTTTTTGGCTTTTCTGCAAGGCTGTGTTCAAAACAAATTCAGATTAGAAAAGAGGAGAAAGCAATTCTGAATTTAATCATTGGCTAAGGACATTGGACTTCAAAATAATCCCTTCAAGAATATCACCTGATTATTTTTTAAAATGCAAGAAAAACGAAATGAATTTTGATCATGTGGAGTACAAGACTTGGGCAGAAGAAATTGTACTTGATGTGACAGTGCCAAGGAGCGTGCTGCAAGATGGCCCCAGTGCAGAAGGGAGGCCACCCTCCATCACCTGGGAGCTCACTGAAGCCTACATGAGGGACAGGATAAAGACACTGGAGGAATGGACAGCTGCTCCCTTCTTGGCCAGACTCTGTCTTGCTCCACTCTGCAGACTGAGGGATGGGAGGAGCTGGGGGAGTCTGGAGCCCAAGGGAGGAAGGGTAGGGCAAACTTGGTCAAGGGAGTAAGGATCCAACTTTAAATTTTACCTTCTGTAGATCCCCAGACCCCAAGCATCTATGAGCCTTGAGAATGGCAAAGGTCCATCCTTCAACAAGGGATTCCGTGCCCACCTTACCTTTGGCCCTGTTACCTGCTCTCCCATGGCATTACCAGGTCTGGTTGTTTCCATTAGGTAGCAAGAACAGTGAGCTGAATTTTACAGTTCTACTGCACTTAGAGCAAAATGGATTTTCTCTGGCTACCTCCCAAGACATGATAAAGGCAAAGGAAAATTTTACAGTGCCCTCCTACTTCCATGCTTGAGGTGAGGCTTCGCCTCATCCCCTAGGTAACTAGGCACATGGCCCATAGGGCCCAGTAAGAATAGTTTCACCCATGGGCAGTGACAAAGCAGTTTGGTCCAGCCCCCAAGATCCTACCTGCCAGATGGAGGAGTCAGGTTGGGATCTGATAAGATTTTCCTTATTCTGGGTGAGCACATCTCTAGTGTTTTACAAATCACAGAGCAAGAGGTTGGGAACTACTATCTCTGATGCTCTGACAGCTTAATCTGTGATAAAGAGGAAAGTGGCAGGATTAGAATGTGGTGTAGAGTCTTACTGGTTGAAGTGGACGGGGGGTGGGGGGATACTCCCAAGGGTGTCAGCTAGTACCTTCTTTGGAGTGAAACAACCTTATTTAATGTGCCCAATCTAAAACAGAGCACCAAAAGACTAAAATTCTGACAACAGACAATAATATGTAGATATATTTTTTTCATTTTCAATTATAAACCCTCCATACTAAGGCTTAAGCTTCAGTCACCTAATTGAAAATCCACCATAAACATGAAAATAGATAACATGAAGACCTCTAAAATAAAGGTTCCTACAGATGACAGCATCCATTCTTTGTTTGTTAACATCGAAAAATGCACTGACTACCCCTTAATAATGGACAGTGAATTAGATACAGCAAGCTAAGCATTGTTGGGATTGTTTAGGATGATTGCTGGACTCCTATTGCTTTAAAAATTGAGATGCTTCCCAAATCCCACCTGCAGGAATTTATCATTCTATCCAAAATGACGATCCTGTCAAAATTAATGTATATCCTACTTTGCTATCAAAAGAATTTAAGGTTGCTAATTTCTGTCAATCATCTTTTCTTTAACATGTAACAAGACAAGAGATGCAGATGTTGATAAGGATTCGTTCTGTCCAGTTACTGTCTGAGCACCATTCTGCAGGTGGAAGCCAGATCACCCTAGGACGAAATTACACTGGGAAAACCTTGTTCTCCAGTTAGTTAACAGAGAAGACATAAATGAAAATTAGGTATCCAGACAGACATGTAGCTAGATAAATGGTTAAATAGATGCTATTTTTTGCACTGCTGACAAGTTTTCCAAACCGTGGAGTAGGTGTTGGGTAGTTGAGAAGACCTCAGTGCCAGTATCATATTGTTCAACAAGCTTTCAATATTTTTTTAAAGCCATTAGGAATGGCTGACACCAGTGGTGCATGAAAACTGTGGTTATAATATTGACATTTTGCCACTGTCTCTGCTCTTCAAGGCACAAGGACAAGTTCCAAACTCTTCAGAGTAAAACATCTAGTACCACTGGGAGAGAGAGTTTAGGAGTGGGGCCACATGCCAAAGCAAGAGGGGGACATCCTTAGGGGCGGCTATGACTTCTGAATATTGACCTTGCACCAGCAGCAAGCAGCTCCTGCATATCATGGGTTGGGGACCAGAAGGTCTCCAGGCCTGAATGCCTTGGCCTGTTCTGCAGAAAGAGCACAATTTGGGCCATGCTTGGCTTGGTAATCTCACTTCTTTCTCCCCTGGGCACAAGGAGGAATGTCCAGCCTGTTCCCATGAAGATCCACAATGAGGCAGACACTCTGCTGCAGTGTTGAGAGAAGGGCAAGCACGAAGTCAGCAGCCCTTGAGAAAAGTCAGCAAGAAGTCAGATCCTTGAAGGACACACACCCTATTTCTTTACCAGCAATGGCCTCAGAGCAGTAAGAAAAACAGCTCAGCCCTTGTTTTCTCATCTTCCCATCTCCCTTGGCTCTTCCAAGGAGACATGTATTAAATACCCTCTGTATAATTTATACCCCGCCACAAAACATCATCAATACGGGAAGAATGCAATTAATCTTCCCCTTTTTTTTGCTTAGTATATTTAATTTGGATTTACTGATAGTCCATTACATTCTTTTGGTAGGAAAAGATACTGCACTTCTAAAAATGCATCAAGAGTATAATTAAGTCAAAGCTAATAGGTAGGTAAATGTCTCTCTATATATGCTCTTAAGACTACCTTTAGCATTTACAGAAAAGATTCCATGATTTCATCTTTACTTCAATCATCTGTGGCCACACTGCTGCAAGCTTTTAAAACACAGAGGAAGAGGGCTGGGGATTTAGCTCAGTGGTTCCGCTGCCTGCCTCGCAAGCGCAAGGACCTGAGTTCGATCCCCGGTACCAAAAAAAAAAACCACAGAGGAAGACATGGGTCACGGTAAGCTGCACACAAGACCAGTCCATGGGCTCACGACTTCATGGTGCAGATGGGCACAACAATGACAAGGATGACAGTGCACGTAGCAGCCGCAATCAGAGCAGCTATCTTGCAGACCTTGGCTCGTCTGAATTCAGCTTCTTTCCGTTTCAGTAATGAATCATAGCCTGGAGTATAAATGTCTTCCATCCAATACTCTAAGTTGTTTGGATTTAAAGATTCTTGTGTCTAAAAGTGAAGAGAAGATGTTAGAAATATGGTGAGTACTTGAAACCAGGTCAAAGGCATTGTGACAGTCATCACTCCTGAAGCACTTAGGAGCTGTCTGCAGCTGGGAGCTGGCAGGGACTGTGTCAGAGTTGCAGCCCCAGCGGCCCTGTGCCCTCCATGGCCACCAACGACTCAGCTGCACATCATGGACCGACCTGGACCCTCCTTTACTAAAAGTGCCACGATGGTGACTTTGACATAGGAAAGCCCAAGGGTCTCCCGTCTATGAGCAAAACGGGGCTGGGACAAATAAGACTCTAAGCTTCAAGGGCAGACAACCAAAGGCAGGCTGGCCCCACTGCCAGGGAAAAAGGGAGTTGTTGTAAAACACTCTTTGCCAGCAGCCTCCCGGAACAGACCTGCTGGAAGCAAGGCCATCGTAGGACTCCAAGTCAATTCCTATTTCTCAGAAAGACTTAGGCTAAAAATCAAGGCACCTCCAAGATAAGCAGCTCAAACAAAACATAAAATATTTCAGCTTCAAACCTTTGTTGAGCAGGTCAGGCTCAGAGTCAATGTCTACAGACTCGTGGCCAAGCGTCGCCAGGCTCACCTTGGTGACCATTGTGGGTTGGGTGTAGCTCAAAGAGACAGATCCAGGGGTGCCTGTCTCCTGGGGTCCCTGAGATTAATGAACTGTCTGCAGGAGAAATATCATGTTGAACCTATATTGCTCATGATCCTTTTCCATGTTGATGGTGATAATCTACTTCCACAGAGAAAGGCAGTGTCTCATTTTATGGCAAGCATTTGATAATGTAAGTGTCACATAAAGTGACAACACATTGTACTTCCAAGTGAGGTCACCTGAATCTCCAAAACATAAACCAAATACCTATTTTGAAGATTTCTTTTGAATTGGTTAATGTTCATAAACACAAGGACACTAAAAACCACACACACACACACAAGGATCAAAGCCAAACCCTTCACTACCACAACAACCTCAGCTGTACTAAGCTGTTGGTGAAACACTGATTCTGATGCATGTTAGGAACTTTCCACCTGCACCTTCGCTGTGCCCCAGGAGATGGACCCGTATGGTGCTTTATGGGGTCCCTGTGTGGGGTCAGGCTGGGGCATGGAGGACAGAGAGGTGGAGGCATTTGCTCCCTCAGCTCCGTACCTGCTGTGCTGCAGCCTGGCTCCCACAGCTGTGGGTCTCTACAGGTCTGAGAAACAGCTCACACCCTGGGCTCTAAACACAGAGTGGCAACAGCTTCTGCCTGGGCTGGTCCCTGTGGCCCTGAGCCTGGTTCCTCCATGGGCACAGTGCCATCCTGACCAACCTCCCAGGCCCCTGTGTGTACATTCTGCTACCTTACCGCTCTATTCCTGGTCCCTGCAGACTGTGGCCTGCAGATCCCACCTGCAGACCCCTCCTCAGACTGGCTTTTCTATTTCTAAAACCTTGAAAACATAAAAAAAGAATAATATCATGTGACACGTAAAAATTATAAGACATGCAAATCTCAATTAAAAACTAAAGTTCTGTTGGAACACAGCCAGGCCCATTCATTCACAGATTGTCTATAAGTGCTTTTGCATTGCAGGGAGAGTTGAGCACCTGGGATGGAGACAGCCGACACTCTCAGGACCCCTGCTCCCAAGCTATGTGGAATGGCTGGGTACTGTAATGGAAGAAGGACACTTACTCGGGACAGGTCTTCAAGTGCAGGTGATCTGTTTGCCTTGATCCTCTGCAGGACAGGCCTGGGCAGGGGCCTGGCACCATCCCACAGTCTCACTTTGAGCAGCTCCACCAGCGCCACTCTGATATGAGAACATGTCCTTGCGCCCAACTACCCCCCCAGCCACACACACACACACACACACACACACACACACACACACACACCACAACCGTGCACACAAGCACATAGAGCTCTACCCTTGAGGGCACTAGGGCTGGCTGCTCTCCCAGGATGAACCCACGATGGGCTGATTCTGCACCATTTTGTCTGCGTGTTGGGGGAGGTGTTACCCCACAGCACTCCCGACCTGGGACGCTGAAGGTGGAAAGGTGGAAAGAGCCTGCCTGCCTTTCTTCCCAGCCCCCGGGGCTGGCTGAGATGGTAAGCAGTGTGTACAGGAAACATCAGATGTTGTGCCTTGTTCCCTCTGCCTCAGATAGAAGGAATCAACCTCCTTTCATAGCTACTGACTTTATTACAGGCTAGGATTCTGCCTGTGAAATAAACTATTTTTAATTAGCTTTTTTTTTTTGTAACTGCAAGCTGTAATGGTACTGCTTAGCATAGAGGTAATCTCAAGGTTTCCAGGGGTGCGGGTGGAGCCCTTCATAGCTAATTAGGCTGCCAGACACTGGAAATAAATACAGGGCCACACCTTTGCCTGCCCCTGCAAGAGGAAGCACCAATGGCGAATGCACATCTGGACAACACGGACCTCCAGATGCTCAGCTGACCTGAGATGGTGCCTGTGTCTCTGCAAAGGCTGAGAACAAGGGACTCGATGCCTCTCTATCTCCATCAGGCTCTGCTTCGAGGCAGACTTCTCCCAAAACACAAAGCCATTTCCTCAGCTGTGTAACTGGATGCTGCATCCTTCGCATTGTATGGAGTTTTACCCAAAGCTCTGTAACCTATTATTATTTTTTTATAACTGCCTCTATGCTTGCAAACATTGGTACATTAAAATCACACATATCCATACAGGCAAATCTTCCAATTCCCTGCCCCTAAACCTTAAAATGATGTTCTTCAGTCTCATTTGAGGCATCAGACTTGCTCAAGGGCATCCTGTGGCACTGGAAATACTGGGGATCCCACCAGTTGAGCTTTTGGCACCTGGGGTCCTCTCTGGCAGCCTGGAGGCTCGTGGCTGCCTGACTCCCATACAGCAAGGTGGCAGCAAGCTCAGCAAAGCTACACTGGGACCCACTTGGGGAGACCAAATCCTTGTCCACAGGAAGGTCACAGTGGCCCAAAGGACAAGTGACAGGCGACACGTGGAGATATACACACATGGAGGCTCTGACAGAGCTTCCCCTTCCTGTAGTCGCTGTCGTTTAGGGCCTGGATATAAATGCAACTGCAACCAGCTATTTGTGACATAAAGCTCTAATAACTCTTATCAAGAGAAAAATGAACCGGTGTAGAGGTGAGACTTACTATGGGATGCTCCAATGTGAGTTTAGGCTTGTCTGACCTGGGGCAAGTTACTGAGCCTCCTAGTGCCTCAGTTTTCTCATTTGTAAACTAGAGATGGTGGTGACAATCCCTGCATTGCAGGCCACTGTGCCTGGACCTGGGTGATTCCTGGGAAGAGCACCATTCCACGTTGACTGATTTTAGCACCTTTACCAGCAGTCTGGGAGCCTACTTAACTCCAGCTCTTTGGGCAGATTGCTTCAGGTCCTCACAGGGATGCTATGACATTGCCCAATAGTATGGCCCATTGCACAGGTGAGACCAGTGCTCCAGCTCACGTGGCACAGGCACCTGGGCTGGAACCCAGTGTTGCTGGAATCCCGTCCTTTCTGTCCTCCACCTGCCCCTGCGCAGACCTCTGCCCCACAGCTCGGCCACCGCAGGGAGCCTCCCCACACCAACCCCTACCGGAAGCTCTTGCCAACTGTGCCTCAAGAGCACATCTTTCTGGGCATGAACGGGTACCCTTGGTGCTCTGACCTCGCTGCCCACAAAGCCTCACCCACAGGCGGGAACAGGTGCTTCCTTTGGCTCGTGATGATGTGGAGGCTCAGGTAGATGTTTGTGGGTGGAACCAGGAGCTACCCAGCAGAATAAAAGTGTGGCCCAAACCCAGCCCTGCCTGCCCTCTAGCCACAGTGGCATTCCCAGATCTTCCAGGGATGGTTCTTACCTGGGGCTGTTCCGAATGGAAACATAATCCATAGCTTGGCTCCCACAAATATGCTTATCCCACGTGCTACATAGGGAGGGAGAGAGCAGCTTGCGTTTCATTAGGCTGTTTGGCTCAGGTCTCGTGAGCAAAGATTAGAATCTGCACTTGGTCTTAAACGTATCGTTAGCACATCAGACAGCCAACAAGTAAGTAAACAGACAAAGCAAGCATCCCCACTGCTAAAGGTTTACAAACAACTAAGCTAAGTGACAATCCCCTTGTTAAAAATTTCTGCTCTCTGATTCACTAAGGCTCAGAACTTCGTGTTGGTGTTGGTCCCTGGAGTCGAAGGGTAGGGAGTCATGGCCTAGTCTGCCCCAACTGCTACTGCGCCTGCACCTGCGGGCAGAGACAAATGCTCACCTGCAGGTCCAGGGCCGCCAGCTTGCCTTTGTCGCCGGCATTCCGCGCATACTCCTCCACTGTCCAGGAGGGTTGCCCCCGCCGTACCTCAGCCAGCTCCGTCAGCCTCATGTCTGTGTACAGGGGGTTGCTCTTCATGTGGGCCTTGAGGGACGCAGGGTAGGGGTGGGGGCTGAACACCTGCTCCACCAGGAAGCCATCCTTGGGTTGCTTGGGCAGGTGGTGCTGTGGGGGGACATCATATTGCCTGTCAGCCTGCAGAGGGAACAGAGAAGGCAAGAAGCACGGCTCTTGCAGTGCCACAGGGCAGACAGTGGCTTTTGTCACGATGCCCTGGCAACTCCAAGCTAGCAGCATTCAGTCACTCAGGAGCACACAGGAAGAGCAGCTGTGCAAGGCAAATTCTCTTCTGACTGAGACTGTACTAATCTGAGCTAAGGTTTCCACCCCAGGAGCAGGCCCTTCAATCTGACTCATTCACCCCAGCTATACTGCGGTTCGGGTGTCACCTGGCCTCAGGGTTTATAACGGGGCCTCTGATGCCTTCCCCTTCTACCTTCTGGCCCTCAGGTCTCCACACTTCACTCTTTGCAGCAAGCCCTCCCTGGCCCGCAGAGGTCAGGACCGTGCTGGTCCGTGTGACATCCTAGGACTGGTAACAGATCCCTTAACCAGCGTGTGTCACACTGAATGGTCACTACCCATTTGCCTGTCTATCTCCCTGCAAGGCTAGGAGACTCCTGAAGGCAGGGGATCATCTTGCTCGACTTTCAATGCACTGAGCAAAACACTTTCCATCACTATTCACCAAAGGCAGAGAAGACAAGACAGAAAGTTGAGTGTATGAATCAGAGAGCAGCCCAGCTGGAAAAGAATGGGAAGAAGGAAGTGTAGCCCATGTACATGTAAGGAGAAGGAGCATGAGGTCTTGAGACACACAAGCCAGAGTGTGTCACTTGTGGTGGCCCATTGTGTCCCTGGCCCATTCCTGTCCCCAGAGAGACCACGGTGCCTGCTGCTGCATTCTTCAAGGATATTGGCAGAGACACAGAACGTGAGATGAACTCAGTGAAACCCCAAGAAGAAATAGGGTACTAACTCCCTGGGAGGCCCCCGTGGACTTTATTAACCTGCACATCACCACTCCCAACTCCTGTGCAGCCCCCACTGTGCCCATGGCCACCCACAGCGGCAGCTCTGGAGTGGTGACCACCGCGCAGTGCCAAACGCAAGTCCTCCCGCTGCATCTTCTCTTGGACATCTCAGGTTGTCCCTGCAGTGATCCCCACTGCAGGTGTGGAAACTCAAGTCAGAGAGGTTAAGAGACTGACAGGTTGCATAGCTACCGAGGGGCGGGGCAGGATGCACTCGACAGGTCGTTAGTTGCTGTTCCTACGCTGAGGAGTTTATGTTTACACTCGGCAGTCAATTTATGCACACATTATGTGTGCCTTAATCCCTGTCTGTGCTGGCTCCACCTGGACAAAGAGGCCCAGGACCTAGACTGCAGAGACCAGGAAGCTTCCAGAAACTCATGGATGAAAGGAACAGAGGACTTACTTAGATCAGCAAAGAGGAGGGGGATCCACTACTTCTTTCATTTTTTTCTGGTACTGAGGATTGAACTCTGAGCCTTCACACTGAGGTGTATCCCTGGTCCTTTTTTAGTTTTGAGGCAGGGTCTCGCCAAGTCACTATGTTTCCCAGGCTGGGCTTGAAACTTGGGACCTTCCTGCCTCGGCCTCCCTGAGTTGGATCAGCCATTCTTGACGGAGGAACTGCGGACGTAGAATGGAGCCTGGCCACAACAAATGCTTGGCTGGCACCACAGACTGGGTCACAAAGTGAGTGAACAGGGCTCAGGGTGAGCAGAGTATGCTGGCTGGGGAGAAATACCTGAAATCTGCAGAGCTTTAAAGTCCAGGCTAAGAAATTTGACATTTTTTTCTACAGCAATGAAAGGAGAGCCAAGAAGGCATTGAGCACAGGGGTCCTGCACAGCTACAGAGAGTAGAGTTAGGGAAGTGTGAACACAGTGGCCCCTGAGCTGGGAGGAAGGCAGGGAGTGAGCCCCAAGCCCCAGGGGGCTGTGTTAAGAGCCAGACAGGGTGGGGATTCAATGGAGAGGAGGCGGGAATGCAGGAGACATCACAAAGACAGAACCACAGGGTCCAGAATGTGCGTGAGAGTCCAGCACAGCATCTAGGTGTAGAGAAAGGCTAGAATAGACCCCCACCAAAGGGAGTGACAAGGAGGAACACCGGCTTTGAACACATAGAAAAGTCTGGTTTGAGACCTGCAGGAAGAGATCTGGGGCCTTCGACAAGAGGAAAATAGGGGTAGAGGCTCGGAGGGGGCCCAAACAGAGCACCACCATGGGAATCACCAGCGCAGAGGAGGCGAGAGCCAAGAGAAAAAAGCAAGGTCACAGGAGATCTTCCAGTGGAGGCACACAACTGCTGGAGTGCCCCAAATGCCACTTTTCATGTTAACATGGCCTAAGCTAGGGGCATGGACCAGAGGACAGGGACTATGCTGGGCACCTTGTCTAAGGGGCAGGCATCACCCTCTGGCCAAAGTCTGCCTCACAGTGACTGGCACAGTCCCCACAGGATGCTTTGGAGTCAGGGAAACAAATGACTTCTTCAATGTCCTCTTCTCACTGCTCCGGACCCTGAAAAACTTACATAGAACTTAGTTTTCCAAGCTTTTATTTCTTTGCATCACTGAAAGATTCAGCCTCCTGGGCTTGGAAGCCATGTCTCCCTCCCTCTCTAAAAGTCTGTCTTTGGGACCTCAGCAGCCCGAAGTCTGGCCAGTGACCTTGAAAAGCAGGGAAGGGAACAGAGGCCAGCAACAGACTAAAGCAGCCAGAAGAGGTTTGCCAGAACCCACTAGGAATGAAGAGGAGGAGCCACAGGTCCCACTAAAACGATCTTTCTTATGGCACGAGGAGGGAAAGAGGACAGCACTGATTATCTATGTGAGTGCACAGGTTCCAGAGTGAGAGGTGTGCAAAACACCGAAGCTCACACACAAAGCACAGAACATACAACTGTGAAGGGGGAAAAAAACTAAAGGGGAAAGGAAGATTGCATATTAAAAGCAAACAATTTTGCCTGACAGAATAATGAATTAGTTCCTTATTTACCTTCTCTTCTTACTAATTATCTGTCTGCTAATGAAAAAATAAAACCCATTCTTTTAAAAAGGAACATCGCCTATATAGCAAAGCTCACGAAAGGGGCAGGTCAGCATTTCCCCTGTTTACCTCCATGGGCCTCAGCAAGGATAGGAAGCAAAGCTCAGACATCCTCGCCTGCCCTGACACACCACCTTCTATGAAAATCATCCTCACTCCACCTTCCCAGTATCCCAAGTGCACTGTTGGAAGCCGAGAATCACAGTGTGTGCTCAAGTAGCTGCCTGACAGCTTGGCTTGTGTCACCCACTCTATACCAGGGGCAAAGCAGGCCAGTCTGGAAGGGGATCAGCACAGGCAGGCCAGCCCTCTCTCTGGCTTAGTGCAAAGCTCACTCACCACTTGGACGAACACCAAGGCTGTGCTCAAGCTGCACCAAATTTACAGGCACAACCCCATTACCTCTTTGGATTTCCGGTGCCAGTCCTTGGTGTCTCCCGGACCTGCATCCTTCACCTCCTCCTCACTGGGCCCCACACGGCTGGTATAGGTGATGGTGCGCCAGTCTCGGGGGGAATTGGAGATGCTGGCTATTTTGGACTCGGTGGCACTGTTCTCCTCAGTCAGGGACCTGGAGGATGGCCTGGCAAAGAGCCTTTTCTTCAGGGCCTTAACGCGCAGACTTTCACTGTTGCTGCCACTGGCATCCGAGCAGCACCACTCCACACTGGGCTCTAGCTTGGGTGTGTGGGTGCTGTCGTGGGCGCGGAATACTCTGGGGGAGGTGCTGTCATAGGATGGGGCCTCGCTGGTCAAAGAGTTCAGATCCATGTGCACATGCACCTGCTCTGGCTGCTGCATCTTCTGGTCCAGCTTGTTCAGCTTGCCAAGGACCTGAGAGATCTCCTCTCGGACACCCGACAGTGACTCAAGCTTCCTCTCGATCTCCCCAATCCTGCGCACCAGCTTGCACACACTGGTCTTCAGCTCCTGCTCTGAGTGGTGCAGGTTTTCAGGCCGGCTGCCCTCATCTGCCTTGCTGTTGCGGACCCCGCTGGTAATTCTGGTGAGGTTGTGTTCTGGGGAGCTGTCACAGTCTGATTTGTGGAGCTGAGACAGGGATCCAGTGCTGTTGTAGCAGGATGAATGTATTACCCCAGTGGAGCCACTGACGCTCATGTCATCGAGAAATCGGAAGATGTCGCTGATGTCCTCGCTGACGACCTCGGAGTCGTCATCCGAGTGCTTCCCAGCGTGTCTGTCTCCATACTTGCCCTGAGCCGCTGCGCACAGATCTTTGCATTTCTTGGGCTCCATCGCGTGCTGCTCTGTCTGGGTACCCACACTGCTGGTGTCAGAGCTGACCTGCCGGCTGGCACAGCCAATGCTCTTGTCCTTGAACTTCTTTGCTGGTTCAAACTTCTCCAGGTCAACAGGAGAAGAGAGCTCCTTGGATTTGAGCCCATTTGGCTTGGCCACATAGCCAACAGGTAGAATTTGCTGTGGATCCTTTGGCACTAAGTAAGCTGGATGCCTGTCTAGGGCTGAGAAATTAGGGGTCTGGCTGCTGGGATTTGGGTAGTGTAGCTTCTGCTCAGAGGGATTTCTGTTGAAAAAGGACCGCTCAAAGTCTGGGACCTCCTCAGTGTTCAGGCTCCAGCTCTTGACTGGCCAGGGAGTCTGCTTGCTGGGCCGCCCCAGACAGTGCCTGGCGTCCTGGGTCCCCATCACTGGAGTGGGTCCGAAGTAGGTAGAGGCTTGGAGATCATCTAAGCTCTCATGCTTCACTCGCCGCTTGTCAGGAACAGGGGAATACATAGGATTCAGGTACTGGTTGTGGTAGGGCATCTCAAAGCTGTGATTGAAGAATGGGGGCTTGTGGGGCTCCTTGTGGCCCTGGGGCTCCCCATGCTCACCCTTGTCGGCCTTGTTGCCTGGGCCAACCAAGCTGGGAGACACTGGCATGAGGTTGTGAAAGTCTTCTTTGAAAATGTTTCTTTTCTGCACGCAGGACTGGACCACAAAGGGCTCCTCGGGGGGGATGAAGGTCTCCTTGAGCCCCTGGCTGATGGGCAGGGGCTCCTGGCCTGACACTGACTCGCTCTCCAGGTTCATGGGAAAGTACGTCCTCTGCATCTCGCAGGGCTGAGGGCTGGCCACTGAGTAAGGGCCCAGGGCCTGCAGCCTGTCAAGGGAGGCGGCCCGGCTCTTCCCCTCCTTGCTGACACCCAGCAGGAAGTTGGGCTCTGAGGCAGGGACGAACTGTGGACAGTCCTTGCAGTCCCTTTTCCGGCACTTGGCAGACTGCCGGGTGGGGTAGCCACGGCTGAAGGGCCGCTCACTCAATTCACAGGTTAAGGGCTCACACTCATCCACACCACAGACCTCCGTGTCTGACCTGCACGATTCAAAGGAGGCTCCCTTCTTGCGCACCTTGGGGTGGCCCGTGGGCAGCTTCTCCTTGGCGGCACCCCCGCTCATCTGGATCAGGTTGAATATTGTCACAATATCTGCTGCCACCATGATCTTCTTTGACTGCTGGTTATTCACAGTGCACTTCATCTTGTCTTTGAATAATGTGGCTGGGAAGTTGGGATCAAGACAAGCCGTGTAGAAAAGCACGCTTCTCAGTTTAGTGAGCTGGGACAGGTCAAAGCGAGTACACAGAGATCTGCACAAGTCCTGGTAAGACACGGTGTTTTGCTTGCTGTCCAACTCCTCCAAGATCTTCACCAGGAAGAGAGATGTCTCCTGATTCACCTCCATGACTTAGGATTTGGAAAGTTAGCTGATGACGCTGAAACTTTGGGTCAGCTCTACAATGATAGTATCAAAAAGGAGGGGAAGGAAAGAGGGTTATAAATATCAGTGGAGTTTTAAATCTCGCTTGGTACACTTAAACACATGGAAAATCATGTTAATGACTAAAAATGTATTAAAGGCTTTAAAAATATAACACTTGATTTAGTAATTTTCCCCCATAATCTACCTTAAAGAAACAATTGATAACAATCAATGCATGAAGACATTCACTATAATGGGACATATAACTACGAAGAAATAAAATACTACAATAGCCAATTAATAGAGAAAACATCAATAAAACCAATGAAGTTCTACAAACATTAAAACTACACTAACGTATATTCTTTTAGCAAAATACTACTCATCCCTAAATAAGAACCAACTACCAGAACATGCAGTGACATCATGGAATCCCAAAGTGAGAGGAGCCCGAGTCCCAGGCCACGTACCACGCTGTACCATGCGGTTCTATTTTATAGAATTCTGGAAAACAGATCAACGGGTGCCAGGAGCTGGAGATGAAGGGAAAGACTAACCTACAAAGGGCTCAGAGGAATTTTCTAGAATGATAGATCTATTCTACATCTTGGTAGTGGTAGTAGTCACAAAACTATGCATTTGTCAAAACTAAGGGAACTATACACTGCAAAGTGTGAATTTTACTGTATAAAAATAATACTGTGACTTAAAAATTCCATAAAACTTTTTTTCTGACAGAAGAAAACTATAATATAATACTGTGTAAAAAATACAAAAATGAATCTGTAGATAGTAAGATTTTTAAAATTTAACATTATGTGTTATTGGAAACAACAATGAAATGTTAATAGTGTTTAAATTTAGATTTTTAAATATGGACCTTTGTCTGGACTAGGCATTCCTTTCCCCCAATATTTTAGGGTGCAAATTTTTAAACATAAAACAAGTTTGAAAAACTTTTATAGTGAATACCTATATACCCACCATTTGTCATTAACATTTTACTATATTATCACACGTCTATCCAGCTACCCATCATCAATCCATTTTATTTTTTATGTACTTCCAAGTAAATTGGAGACATCTGTATACTTCCCCCTAAATACTATCATGCATATCATTTAACCAAGTTCAATAATTGCTTAGTTTTTATTTTTATATGAAATTTGCATACAATTATATTAAGTGTGCACTGGTTCAAGTCCCAACAAATATGTAACCAACACCTGTGTAAAGATCTAAGAGTTCCCACAGACCTCAAAGTTTCCTAACGCTCTTCCCTGCTCCAGGGCGCCACAACATTACTGTCCTCAGAAGCCGTCTCAACATTCATTCCTGTTTTGCATGGCTAGTGAATTACTAATCCCAGACCAAAAAACTACTCAAAAAACCAAGGCCCAGAACCTCCTGAAGAGAACAGCAGAAACACAAACATTATGGTAAGTATGAGTCATATTTATCCAAAGTGAAGTCCAGAGTCTGTGAGTGGACACAGGTGCAGGGAAACAGATGAAGCACAGATGCATGGACAAAGATGCATGGACACAGCTGTGACACATGTGCATGAATACAGGTGTGGCCCGGGTGCATGACCACAGGTACAGACACAGATGCATGGATGCAGGTGTTGCACAGGTACACGGACACAGGTGCATGGACACAGGGGCACAGACAGGTGTGGTACAGGTACACGTGGTGATGGCCAGTCATCAGTGACCCTCCACTTGGATTTGCTGCAATGCACTGAAACTCAGAGAGGAAATGGAACAAAGAGTGATGAAGCATCAGAAAACAGGCTTTTAGGCAATGTCTGAGACCCAGTGTGGAACACGAAGCCACTGGCCAGCTGCCTCATCTGACCACACAAACACTGCTGCAGCCACAGTTTATAATGATGAAACTGTGGAACAGAGAGGGGAGTAACTGAATAACCCAGAGAGAAGGCAGCAGTTGCCCAGATCCAATCCCAGATTAGGGCCCCAAGGTCTTCTGACACTGCTGAAGGGACACCAGGCTCGTCCTCCTGCCAGAGGAGGAAAATCATCCTTTGCCAAGCGATGGAGGTGCCACAGAGATAACATGGGCTGACCTCCGGGAGCTCAGCTTTGAAAGGTGACTGCACTCTATTCAAAGAGCAAGACACCCCCACCTAAAGCATGATGTTGGCCTATTTTACATTTTCAACTTCCTTACAGACTTCAGTTCCCACTGTTGAAAACTCCACCCTCAACCACAGGCTTCTAGGGACCTCCTTTAGGCCCATGAGTTACTCCTCTGTCGGATTACGCACTGCCTCAGAGGAAAATAAACACACAGCCATGGGACTCATTATTCAGTTCTTGTTGACGTTCAGGAACTGATCCCAGGTGGAAGATCTGAGGGCCACAGGTTAAAATTATCTGCTCAATACTCGGGCCACCCCCTCACCTGCTCAGCACACAGGACCCCAGTCCATCCTGGCTCCCTATCATCTCTGGCATCCACCTCTGCACCTACTTCCTGCCTCCTCTGAAGTTCTGCAGGCTCAGCCTTACAAAACCAAAGGGATTCAGCCCCATGAAACTACAGACACCTGGCCCTAGGAAGCTTTTCCTGGGTACCAGGTATGTATATGACACTGTGCTAGGCACAGCTGGAAAGGCCAAGTGCACTGCCCTCATTGAGCTTACAGTCTCAGGGAAGAAAGCAGTCTTTAGGGTCAAGGCTGGGTGGGCCACAGTGAACAAAGGGCCTAAGCCCCTCATTTTATGGACAAAGAAACTGAGGCCCAGAGGGTAACAAGACTTTTCAAAGGTACATGTGGAAGTAGGGACAGAATTGGCTCAACAGCTGGGTCCTCTGACACCTGGGTGTCTACAGGTGTCCAAAGTGCCTGAGCTGACTGCCAAGTGTCAGGGGAGCTTAAACCATGGCCAGACCTAGGTAAGGGTGAGCTGGAGTCCAGCCGCGGGCCTAAGAAGCAGCCAGCTTTGCAGATGCCTCAAAGACTGAAGGGGCAGTGGGTGTTTGAGGTTCTGGGGGACAAAGGAGTGATCTGGGCAGAGGGCAGGGGGCCTGAAGGTACAGAGTAATGCAGCCAAGTGTGTATCTCTGGTCAGGATGGGAGAGGGAGGGGAGCTGGACAAGCAAGTAGGATTTGGTCAGGGGACTTGCTGTGGTTTGAATGGTCCCCTCTGAAATTCAGAAGTTGCCAAGTGATGGCATTGGGAGACGGGGCTCTTAAGAAGCCATTAGGCCATGAAGGCATCTCCTTCACATATGAGATTAGAAAAGAGGTTCCAAGTAGCCATTGCTCATGGCTCTTCCCCTTCCGCTATGTGAGAGTGAGACAAGAAGCCCTTACCTGATACCAGAGACTGGGTCCTTGACCTTGGACTTCTTAGCTTTTGCAACCGTGTGCAATAAATCTGATTTCTATAAATTACCCAGTCATAGGTATTCTGCTACAGCAACGCCACCAACTAAGCCAGGCAGAACACTAGACTCTGAATGGGGGCACAGCTGGATGCTGCCAGAGTAGGCCTGGGTGAAAAGGAGCAGGAACCACACTCCTGATGGTCTTCCTCCTGTGGCACCTACTCATGCCTCACCCCACACTTCAGTGTGACGACTGCTGCTCAGTCTAGTTGTTAGGCTCACGTGGATGTCCACCCATCCACAGCTGGATGTGCTTTTAACTGTTCAAGTGTTGACATCTGATGTTAATCAAAACAGTAGAACAAGAAAGATGATTTAGGGGTGTTATTTGTAGGATTGCTGTTTGAATCTTTGGACAAAAGATAAGCTCTCTGATTTTCATTTCTACCAATCCCCTTAAAGGTTTAATCTTTCCTTTTGCCACTGACAACCCAGGAAGTCGGATGACAATGAATGCTATAAACTGTGAGCTGGATTAGCAAAACTCAATTACAGTCTTACTAAAACTTTCTCATTTGCCATAATACATTGATCTTTCAAAAACTGAAACAAAGTGCAGAGATGTAATGTGGCCACAATGTTCTCACTTCACGTCCATGAAAAGCATGAGAATTTATCTCCATCATTTGTGTAATTCCTGGCTTGGTGTTGGCCTGTTTATTGTCTGGAATTGTGTTTTATTTTATTATGTTTTCCAACATTGAGGTTGCTACAGTGATTTAATGAAATTATGGATTCAGTGAAACTGTAAAAGGAAGGAATCAATCTAGGAATCTAAAATGTATGATCAGGAATTTCCACCTTCTTTGTGTTTAACACAACTGCAACTAAAAGGACATTCTGTCTCTCCCAAAGGCAGCTTCTCCTTCACAAAAATACCCGAGAGGGTGTCAAGGAGCTGAGGTGGGGCCACTCTTGTTTGCCAAGAGTTTCCTACAAAGCCTTTGACAAAGAAGCCAAGAAGTTATAAAGAAATTTCCAGATCTGGCAAGAAGGTACACTTAGAAAATGTAACCAAATTCCCTTATGAACACCTAGAAATACAGGACAAAATGTAGGGTTTTTTTTCCTTAAGATGAATAGGTGAGCTTGCAGGAGAGCAAGATAAATGCCCAGGTGCCAGAGGCAGAGCCAAGCCTGTACATTATAGAAGTCAGGAGGAAGGTGGGTATTGTGGCTGCCCTGGAGGTGGGGAGACCTCAGAGGTGAAGATGGGAGCACTGACCCCAAATAAATCTGGGGCAGTTGAAGGACTGTCCCTAGCACTGAGTTAAACATGAAATACAAAAAGAATCTAGGACTCTGGTCAGCTTCTACCTGGGCTCTATCAAAAAGTCCAAGGTTATCCTTTAGAAATGCAAAATAATGATTGTGTCTTAAAGACTTTAGGTCCCAAATTTATGTTGCCAAAGATATAGGAGCTCTTGAGCTCACAGAGTGATATAAGAATTGGTTCCATGTTGATAATGGTAGTTGAAACAAGGACAAAAAATAAAAACTCAGAGAAGACAAACCACAAGTTTAATTATATCTGTAAAAATCACATGGCTTCACAATGAGTAAAAGCCAAGAGACACAAGGAAACCAGAATTAAATGTTCAAAATCTTCTCAAAAGGAAACCACAATTGAAAAAAATATTGTAAATATATTGAAAAAAAGGTAAAAATTTAAAAATAAGAAGTCTGCACTGACACCAAAAAAATAGCATAGATTTGGAAAAGAGCTAAACAATACATTAGAAAATAAAACCAATAAAGTAAAAAACAGAATGGACAGATTCGGTAATATTTTATAATTAAGTTAAGGCAAAATTGGTAAAATGTAAGATTTAAGGGAATTTAGCAGTACATAGTACCAAAGAGATACAAAGATGAAAATAGGAAATCAGTATAAAGAGACAGAAGCCTAGATGGAGAAGTGTCAGCAAATGTGTAACAGGAATTCTAGGGTAGAGAAAAGAGAACAGCAGAAAGGTGATCATCAAAATGACAGCACTGAGGAATGTTCCAGAATTTAAAACATGAGCCTTCAAACTCAAGGAGCTGCATAAGTACCAAATAAGACATGCAAAGATGGATTCTGCATCAGACACCTGAACACATCAGATTGAAACTGAAGGATACCAGAGACACAAAGAAAACCTTATCTGAAAAAGTGAATTTTAAAATGTATTTTTCAAGAATGAAAATAAAAAGAAGTAAATAGGAATAAAATATTTAAAGTGCTACAGAACACTGACACAGTCTCTAATGACAGAGGGAGTGATGAAAGTCAAAACTTTTTATGAACTACTTTGTATTATCTGAAGATGGAAAAGATGTTAAATACATTTATATAAGCTTAAATTATGAGTAATCATTAAAAGGACAAAAAGTATAGAACTCAAAATAGGACTTCTAAATCAGTTTAGAAAAAACAAGTAAACAAATGAAACACAGACAATTAAGAGAATATAAGAAAAAGGGAAATAAAGAAGCAAAAACAAAGCAGGACTAATAAAAATCAATAAGCTGACAGACACATTTCCAAAAACATCATATCACAATAAATGTAAATAGTATAAACTTACTAGTTAAAAGACAATGACTCTCATGCTGGATTTTAAAAAATTAAAATGAAATACAGCCAAATGCTACTAACAAGATATACTTAAAAATACTATCACAGAAATATTAAATGTATAAAAATGAGATAAGACATATCAGTCAAACACAAATCATAATGAAGTTAGTATTCATTGCAGCAGAATGGATTGTGGTTAAAGATCATGGCCAGGTTCAGATTCCAGCTCTTCTATGCCCTCCATACATGACTAGACCAGGCTAATTAGTTTCTCTGTACCTCAGTTTGCTTTATAAAATGGGGCTGATGATAATAGCATCTATCTCATATGACTGAGTTCTTTTATGTAACTATGGCTGACATAGTAAGCACTGTCTTCTGTGAGCTGTAACTATTATTATTGTATTAAAAAATAAAGACTTTAAGGTAAAAGCAAGTAAAAGAACAGAGAATAACTACAAAAATGATAAAAGAAACAATTCACTGTGAAATAAAATAATTCTATATCTATGAAGACCCAATAATATATCTTTTTTTTTTCTAGTACCAGGAATTGAACTCAGGAACTTGCACTTGCTAAGCAGGCACAGTGCCACTGAGCTAAATCCTTGGCCCCCAATAATATATCTTTCAAACTACATGAAGCAAAAACTGACAAGTTTAAAAGGAGCATATTAAACTCACAATCATATTAGAGATTTTAAAAACATCGCTCACAAAAAGTGGTGGCTCAATCAAAGAAAAAAATGTTACACCTGTAGTAAAATATTAAAAGACCAATAATAATCTTTATTGACTACACATAAAGAACACTGGATCCAACAATAAAAGAGCAAAATTCTTCTTTTAAAGCAAAATATTTCACACTAACATTCTAAAGAACTAATATTATTTCTTTCAAAGTAAAACTTGGCCACACATTATGACACAAAAATATTTCAAAATACCAAAGAATTTACATCCTGTAGAGAATTCTTTAAAGAAAGCAATAAAATGCCCAAAATATCTCCTTATACACATGGAAATTTAAACACATAAGTATAAACTATATGTAGGTCAAAAAAATCATAGCAAAAATTAGACTGTAAATGTGCAATGAGAAAACATGAGGTACAGCTAAACTGTTTCTAGAGGAAGACTGATACTGATACATATGACTACTGGGAAAAAAGTTTGAAAATCAGTGAGCTAACCATTCCACTCTACAACTAGGAAAAATTTAGCATAGTAAATACAAACAAAATATATATCATAAGATAAAACAGTGAGATTGGAAATAAAGAAATATTACCATCAACAAAACCTAAAATAATTTCTTTGAAATGGCAAATATAATTGGAGAACTGCTGAAAGAATGATGAGAAGAAAAGATGCAAATAAGCAATAACAATGACAATGAAACGTGACATTTGAGGATAACTTACTACATCTCAGATAGGATTTTATGTAGTTTATAAGCATTGACCCATTTAATCTTCAAACAAACAAAAACCTGGAACTAAAAGGATTATCATTTTACGACTGAGTTCACTCCAGCACAGAGCAGGTAAGTAACTTGTCCACAGGTGAACAGGACCTGAACTACATAGACTAAGCTCAGAACTCACCTGTGTAAGCACCACGTGCTGCAGCCCTTCACAGAGATGGAGCCACAGACTCTCTAGGTAGCTTTCTGAAAGTCTGATAACACCAAGTAGTGGTAAAGATACAAGCCAATTCTTCATACACTGGAGGTGTTTAAACAACCACTTGGGAGAGCAATCTTGCAATATAGATGAGATCAAGGTAAGCAAAGGCTATGGCCCTCCAAATCCACTTTTGGTATTTATCCCATCTTAGTTACATTTATTGTTGCTGAAACAAAATACCCAATACCCACAAGTTAAGGGAGGAAAGGTTTATTTAGCTCACAGTTTGCAGAGGTTTCAGCCCATAATCAGCTGGCTCAAGGCAGGGTGGCACAGCAGACACTCTTCACAGAGGAGAAACAGTTCATAGTGAGCAGAAGGTAGCAAAGCAACAAGAGAAGACCACAGTTTTTTCTGTCCCTTATATCTTAGATGACAAAACAACTGAGCTAAATCCCCAGCCCTTCTGTCCCTTATATCTTATCCAGGCTACTTAGAGTGAGTAGCACTCACACCCTTAATCCTAGTGCCCTTGATCCTAGCATTGTACCATGAATCAATTCCAGTGTCACACAATCTACATCCAGTCACCTCTGAAAAAGCCCCATCTATGACCACATGAGGCTTTGGAGGATATCTAGACACAAGTCATAACACCCCAATAAACACACAGACCACAGGGAGGTGAAACTTATTAAGCACTTTTTATAGAAAATGAATACACCAGAGGAATTCATAAACTTAGGTTTACTCACATAATGAATATAATACAGCACTAATACAAATTAACTTATTTACAATACATTTAAGGATGAACCTCAAAAATCTAAAAATGTATAGAAAAAGAAAGTTGGAAATCAATCTCCCATATCATAGATGCAACTGGAAAAAAATAGATGGCTTGAGAATGTATACATTTAAAAGAAAGTACAAAAGCATATACAAAATTGAAATATACCAGGTATGGGAGAGTGGCTTCCAGGAGGGGTGGAGGGAAGAAGTGTGTGAGGCCTGAAATTAAGGCTCACTATTATAGAGCATCCTCAACATTCAGTGAAGTGGAGGCATTGACTGTCTAACCACAGGTCCCACTCTACTGCAGAGAAGCACTTTAGAGAAACATTCCCATTGAGGGGCCGGGCCCAGGTCCTATTTTGTCCTGAGTAAAGGTTTGGTCCCCTGCCTGTCCACATAAACATTCACACAAGCTCATCACGTCCTCCTGCAGAAACCAGGGTCCTCATCCATCTGATGGGGTAAAGACTGCCTCCCACCACTCTGTCCGCTCTCTCTCTCCTGAGCTCACTCAGCTGTATGGCCTGTGTGGCCTGCAGGACTCAGGCAAGAGATCAACACATCACCGCCAAACTCAGCCCCATTCCAGGTGTCCTGGGCTCAGCAGTCCCTGTGACCTCAGGGCAGGCCCTCCTAGCAGAGAAAGAGCAGGTGACCACCACCAAAGGAGTGGCAGGTGGCACTTGAACCATAACACAGTCTTTTCTTCAAAAAACAATCCTACTGAAACAAAAATAAGAAAATGTTAAAACATTTAATCCCAGTTGTACAGCAATGTCTGTTAGATCATTTTCTGTACTTAAATTTCTGAAATATGTACTAATCAAAAAGTACATTTTAGGGCTGGGGATTTAGCTCAGTGGTTTCTCCGCCTGCTGCGCAAGCGCAAGGACCTGAGTTCGATCCCTGGTAACAACAACAACAAAAAAAGTACATTTTATGCCCTGGGATTTAGCTCAGTGGTGCCACCGCCTGCCTCGCAAGTGCAAGGTCCTGAATTCGATCCCCAGTACAAAAAAAAAAGACATTTTAAAGCTAGAAAAACAATTTGCCACTTACCCATTTCACAGAGACCTGTCAAAAATGGGGTCAACAGAAAACATGCATAAGTAAGACTCTAAAAGGTAGTAGCGGCTAAGAGAACTGACAACACATTTTTTTCTATTGTTTATGGTTTGCTGGCGGGTTTTTCCTCCTTTTTTAAGGGGAGAGGCTCTGCATGTTAGAGGGAATACTATATGATAATTTGCTTCAAGTTTTGCTTTTAGAATTTAAGAAATCTACTCAGAATGGCAATCCATTTGCCTAGCCCAATATTAAAACTTACCACTGAGCTTCTGTAAGTTGACGAGGGGGTCAACAGGACAGAAAGACAGGAAGCTGACAGACACAGATCAGATTCAACACGTGTGAAGGATGCATTTCAAGTCAAGGAGGACAATGTTTATTCACTACATAATTGTGTCAACTGGCTTACTGGTTAAGTATTACTGGAATAATCAGTGAATCAACTGATAAAAATATTAATTTGGCCCCTACTACTTGCCATATTCAAAAGCTGAAATAAAAACGAGAATATGAGTCAAGATTTAGATAATCTGAGGTTCTGAAAGGAGTTCTCACACAAGATCCTCACAGTTGACATCATTAAGGAAGTTCACCTATTTGGATAAATGAAAATAACTTACTTACCATGCCAATAAACATAACACAACTTGAAAAAGACAGAAATCAAACTTTTTGGGGGGATACTGGGGATTAAATTCATAGCCCTCACACTCAACTATATCCCCAGCTCCATCCTTCCTTCTTTCCTTCTTTTCCTTCCTTCCTCCCTCCCTCCCTCCCTCTCTCTTTCTCTCATTCTTTCTTCTTTTCTCTCTTTCTATTTAATTTTTTTTTTTTTTTTTTTTTTAGTACCGGGGATCGAACTCGGGTCCTTGTGCTTGCATAGTAGGCAGCGAAACCACTGAGCTAAATCCCCGGCCCTCTTTCTATTTAATTTTGAAACATGGTCTTGCTAATTCACTAAGTTGCCCTGGTTGGGCTTGAACTTGTGATTCGCCTGCTTCAGCCTCATAGGATGCTGGGATTTACAGGCCTGCGCCACCATGCCCAGCTCAGAAAACAACAACAACAACAACCAAAAAAACCTTCTTGTATCTTATTGAAAGCTCTTAAAAATTAATGAGAATGAACAACTCAAAAGAAAAATGGTCAATTTATAAAGAAAGGCAAAAAAACCCTCTGCATCATAATAAAGAAAACAGCAATTTGATTATTTTATTCTTTATAAATCTAAAGGACACAAAAAATATTTTTTTCTGAAGTGGAAAAGTACCAAATCCCATGAGGTTTTTGCTTACTGCTATTGTTTGGATAAGTGTTCCCCAAAAGCACATGTGTGGAAGACTTGGTCACCAGCCAAAGGCACCATGGGGGTTAGTGGACCCTCCAGAATTAGGGTCAATGGATGTGAGGTCACTGGAGGATGCCCAGCAGGGGACATGGGACCCAGTCTCTCTCCCCTCCCTCTTTTTGCTTCTCTGCCACCATACAATGAACAGCCCTTCTTTACCACATGTTCCCACCATGATGAGCTGCCACAGGCTCGGAGCAACATGGCCCAGTGACACGGGCTGAAAGCCCCAGACATGGGAGCCAAAATCTCTCCCCTCAGTAAGTTGATTATCTCGGGCATTCTGTCACAGTAATGCAAAGCTGGCTACGATACCTATCATTATTTATAACCAACACACAGTATATTGGTTCCAGTATTTAGGATCAGTGTCACTGCTACTGGCCAAGAAGCAGGCTCCTACCACTTTTGGGCAAATGAGGAAAAACAGGCATTTCCACATATCATTGAAAAAGTATAAATTTGTACAGCTATTATAAGAGGTAATCTGTAATAAAACTCAAAAATATACTTAGCCTTTAAATGAAGGAAATCCACACTTCTATTTATCTAAAGGAAATAACCAGCTATGCATAAAAGTGCTACAAATATATTCTGATCAAAGTTGCTTAAAAGAAAAAAATCAGCAATAACCTCCATATCCAACAATGGGCTATATAAAATTGTAGTACACTGATATAATAGATTACTATGCATTTTTTAATAAACCATGTTGTCCAAATATATTTACTGGCAATTTTTTTTTGGTACTGGGGATTGAACTCAGGACCTTGTGCTTTCGAGGCAGGTGGCGGAACCACTGAGCTAAATCCCTAGCCTTGCATATTTAATTTTTAATGATATGTTCTTAAGTGGAAAATTATGCTACTGAGTGGTAGAGAATAATATATAAAATTGTACATATCTACTCCCTCTAGGAAAACATTAGTAATTGTCTCTAGGTACTCTTTTCTTCCTTCTGTTTCAGATCTGTATTGCTTCAGTGCTCTAACAAAAATGAAGAGGGAAGCATTTGCACACAAATCCTGGCAATGGGAACTTGGGGAAATAAATTATCATCTCTGATCTTTGGTTCTCTGATCTAGAAAAGGAAGCTACCAACCCCTTCCCCTGGGCTATTAACAGGGTCAAATGAGACAGATGTTTATTCATTCAGAAATATGTATTTTGTAAACCTGAATCAGGCACTGTTTAAACTAGGGGAGATACAGCAGGGTATAAGGAAGACAAGCAACAAAAAAACAAAAAAGCTCCTCTACCCTCACCAGCTTACATTCTAGTTGAAAAGACAGATAATAAGCAAAATTTAAAAGTCAAAAGTATAGTTGATTATACAGTGGAAAATGATACGGAGAAAAGGAGGCAATTAGAAAGTACAGGGGGAGGAAGTTAGTTTTAAATCAGATGGCCAGAGAAAGTTTGAGGGACAGACGGCAGCTGAATGAATTTTCCAAAGAGGTAGCAGAGCAAACCATGTGCCCAGCAGGGCAAGGGAAGAAGGAAGGGGAGGCAAAGGTCCCAGACAGAGGACCTCAAATCCCAAGGCAGGAGGTAGATGTGTGACCCTGGCTGGCCAGGAGAGTGCTTTACAAATCCAGTGTGCAAAATAAATGGTATTTATCAGCGTTATTATCACTGACATAATGTCTAGCTCCAGATGTTTATTTTCTTTCTCAAAATGTCTTCAAAGCAGCTTCCTAATGCTCAAGCTCTACTCATGTTCCATTTTACAGTGAAATTCACAGACACAGAGCTAACCCACCCTACAGTCAGTCTCTCTCCAGACCTCTCTCACCTGGACTGGATGACAGAAGTCAGGATGGAGAGGTACACAGCTGAGAACTGCTGGCTCCTTTCTCCCCATGCAAGGATTTTTCCCACTCCTCTGCGCATGTAGCCTCAGTGGTACATGTAGCCACTTCCCTGTGTTCTGTTTTAATTCATCTTAACTGTTTTCATGTGTGTGATAAATCTGAACTCATACTCTAGATCCTTTGTATGACTTCCTTGGAATGGAGTAGCTACATGGTTTCTATGCTTTTGGGACCACACTGAACTTTCATTGCTGTGTTTCCCAAACTGTGGTCCCTGGAACCTTTGGGATCCAGGAGTGCATTTTGAAAAGGGTAGAGTTTTAGGATTCATGGAACAATGACTAAAGGGAAAGTCCGATTCAGTCTCCAGACATCAGGTGTCCCCAGAGGGAGAAAGACAAAGCTGTGCCTCTGAGGCTGCAAAGCTCTGCTGTCTCCCTACACATGAGTAGCAAATCCTGATAATCTTAGAGGTTGTCTTGTACTCATTTCCTAAGGACCATGAATGTATTGGTCTCAAGCACTATGGACTTACCATCTTACAGTTTTGGAGGTCAGAGCTCCAAAATGAGTTCTAAAAGCCATGGTGTCAAGGCTTTGTTTCTTCCACAGGCTCTGGGGAAAATGGGTCCCCTTGTACCTCCCAGCTCCCAGAGGCCACCTGCACCCTTCAGCCCTTGGTCCCTTCCTCTATCTTCAAAGCCAGCAATCACATCATCCTGACCTCCACTCTGATGGCCACATCTCCTTCTCTAACTCTGCTGCTTCCTCTTCTCCAGGTATAAGTTCTTGCAATTACATTTGGTCTATTCAGATAACCCAGCATACATCCAGGCCCTGGAAAATCACATCTTCGAAATCTTTCTCATTGTGCAAGGTAACACAGTCACAGGTCTTGGGGATTAGGACCTGGCTGCCTTTGGGAGCCCTTATTCTGCCTCATACAGGGCTCATTGGCAGAGGGCAGGAGTCCCAACCAACCACCTGTGCACTCAGGGAAGGCAGGAAAGCATGTCCTTCCTGCCTTCTCCTGTTTGAGGCCTCAGGCAAGCATCCTGCCTCCTTTTGATGAAATCAGCCCCATCTATCAACTGGCAGCAAAGGATAAAGGCAACTGGTGATGTTAATAAGAACTCTTGTCAGACTGAAACATGTCCTGCAGTCCCTGGAACCTCAAAGAGAAGAAGACTTGAAGGCCACACTTCGTCTCCTTCTCCCCACTCTTCAGTTCTCACAGCTACCCGATGTGTGCCTGCCTAGGCTTGATGGCTCCTGAGGCAGGAAATGGTCACTGTTTCCCACGATGACATCGTCCACCTCTCTAAGAAGTTGCCCTTTCACCCACTGGTCCTAGTCCCTGCCCTGGGGACATGCAGAAGTTGAGTCCCTTTTTAAAGGGAGCTCTTCAAGGACTGCAGGGTGACTCTTCCATCCCAGTCCCTCCAGCCTTTCCCAGCAGGACCAGGCTGTCAGAGAGGGGACTGTGAGGTGTGGCCTCTGACTTAGAAACCCGCTCAAACCCAGATCTTCCCCTTCCTCAGCACCTTGAAACAGTGCTTGTAAAACATGAGGAAAAATCAGTTTTCAGGCTGCCCCTGTCTTGAGATTCTGGCTCATCTGTCTGAGGCAAGTCCAGAAATCTGCACTTTGGAAGACACCTGAGAGATGTAGGTGTGGGCCGTGTACCCACAGGCCTGGGGGAGTCTGTATGATACACACCACGGAGATGCTGACCTCAGGTTCTTCCTGGACACGGAATCAGCCCAAGAGCTTCCAGGAAGTGTCCTGGCACTGAAATCCACGAGGCTCAGGGGACTCTTCCTCCTCTACCCTTCAGCAGAGAGCCTCTCATGGCCACACTGTGCCATGCATTCAGGCTAAGGTCAAGGGAGTCCAAATCACTGAACGTCTTCCTCCATGTCAGGTTCAGGGACGCACCACCCACCCCTGCAGACAGGTTTGGAGTCATCAAAGGCCTCACTCAATACCCATTTCCCTTGGCTGCCACAGGAAACTGGCACTGCCCAACCCATGCAAGTGCTGGACTCCTCACAGAAAGGAGCAATGATATCAGGCTTCCCTGTACTGAGAAGCAGCAGTGCAGAGGACAACCCAGAGGAGCGGACAGTCTGCACACAGCACTGTGGGCCCTGAGGCCAGGGGGAACAGAATAGATGGATGGCGAACTCCCCACAGCATTCACTACTTACCCACACCACTACTGCCTACCTACACCAACACCTACTCACACCACTACTGCCTATCCACACAACTGACTACCGTCCCACCCCACTCAGTGCTTATGCACACCACTCACTACCTACCCCACACCACTACCACATACCCACACTTCTGACAGTCTACCCACACTGCACAGTCCTTACTGGCACCACTGACAAACCAACCCACATGAACAATTACCTGCACACACCACGAACTACCTACCTGCACCCAGACCACTCACTCCCTACCTACATGCCTCTCACCAGGTCTTTCCCTCTCCTTGGCTCTGATGCCTCTGACAGCCTGGTTTCCAGTTCCTCTGTTCTGGCTTACCCATGCTTGTCTGTTTTATGTTGGCATGTTGCTCTGGAACCCCTCAGTTCATGTTTGTTTTCCCTGGGCCTTTAGTTAAGCCCCCTTAAGTAAGCATATAATGTGCATTTTTAGTATCCTGCTTAAATCTGTTGCTTCTGGAAACCCCAGTGTTACCTACAGGCCCAAACTGATCATCACACCTTCTGAGCCACTGGAGGTCCAGCCACATACAAAGCAAGGGGCGGGTAGAAAGGGTACAGCCTTCACGCTGGGCTGTCCTGTAGGTCAGGTCTGGGACCTCTGGCAGCTGAGGTTACAGGAAATGCTAACAGTCCCAGGAAGTCCTGCAGTGAACCTGTTCAGCTTTTTATGCTGGAGGTACAGTGCTGCGTGACATGTGTCCACTCTGAAGGGATAAGAAGAATCTGTCAGCATGCCACAGCTGTGTATGACACTGTCTGGTCACTGTCATTCCGCTGAAGGCCCTAGCTTTAGTTCCAGGCTCATAACACAGGGTGTCCTTACTATCTGGCTTTAATGGACATTTCTCCCTGATCAGTGCACATGTTTATCAGATTCCTCTTCCCACTAAACTCTTACACTAGCATATTATATATAGCTTGTCCATCAGGCTGTGGGATATCTTGTGTCTTTTCTCCAACCAGTCACAGTGACAAGCACCTGCCTCATTGTGGTGTTCACATGAAGTCCTGTTTCAGCAACCACAGGCCTTCCCAGACATTTCTGCTACCCATGTGGGGATTAGCCTCAGTTCTGCACATGCTACAGCAGGCAACACATGCTGGGATATGCTGCAGCAACAATCCCCAGATTATGACAGATTCAAACCCAATGGCTTCTTCCTCATCTACACCTGTGTGTCCAAGTGGACCATCCAGAAGCTCCTTCCATGTCTGCTGAGGAAGAAGTCCCCCTGAGCTGTGCCTGCCACCAGGGCACATGGCCAGGCACCTGCAGACTCACACCTTCTCTGACCAGAAGAGCCGTGTAGCCACACCTGACTGCAATGAGCAGAGAAATGCAGCCCTACTATGCATCAGAAGAAGGAGCCAAAATCTTCATGCAGAGTTGGTAACGACCACACATGTATAACCTACTTTCCTTGGGGCAGTCTTGCCCAGGGTTAATTTACAATATTTACTTTTTTTTCCCCCTGTGCTACTGTTCCAGGCACTGGCACAAATGAAACCAAATCCCCACACTGCTACCATCCACAACATAATGGATCCAGCGCTGGTCCTGTTCAGCCAAAATACTCTCACTCCCTTTTCATTCCTGGCCCATCCAGCATGCACTTATTAAGCACCTACTCACACGAGGTGCTTTAGTCAACTCAGTGGGTCCTGGAGCTGCCATTGCAGGGAGCCAGTACAGGTGAAAGCCCCATGACACATCATAACACAGAACCAGTTGACTGCAACCTTTCATTGGAAGCACTCAAAAAGGGACCGTGCCATAGTCCAGAGAGAGGCCTTGCAGTGAGTCTCAAACTGTATACTCAGGGGTGCTTCAGACAGCACAGGTGTGACAAGGCTACCACAACCCCCCCCCTTAGCTCCACATCCTTAACTCACATACGAGATTTAATTTAAAGGGCTTTGAACTTCTAAAAGACAGAGAAAGGGAAAAGGGAGGATTCGATAATCTTGTCTGATGCTCTCTCATTTTGTATATGGGAAAATAAATGTAAGAGAAAGTTAAGTAAGTTAGCAAGGTCACATAGTGAGTGAGAAGCTTGCCTAAAACAGGAGCCACCTGCTTCTTCTGCCTTAAACTTAGAAGCCCTCTTTCTTTTCCTCCTTAATTTACACCGATTAGGCAGAGTAAGCTCCCAAAACAAACATCTGAATGTCAGTGGGCAGAGCTCATCAGCGGGTATTAGCAAGCTGTCCACAGAGGGATCTGGAGCTTTTCCCGGCTGGCTGTGGCTGGAGGAGCCCGGCCTCCCCTCCCTCTCCTGTCTTTGGATGGATCCTGCTCTGCAGCACAGCCATCCTGGCAAGCTGCCTTCCGCTTCACATCAGTCAATGGGGCTCCTGCTTGAGAACCCCCCAGCTCAGGTCTCTGTGCTGGGGACAGAGGAGAGAGGACTTCCCAGGGGCTGTGCGTTTCAGGCCAAATATCAGAGAGGTAATAAACACAGCAGCTTTCAGGGGCTGGAAAGGCACATCAATTTTTCCTGTAGCATTGGCCAGGGGGAAGAAAAGACATTACATATCTAAAATTCAAACGGAACAAAACACCCACAAAGAAGTCTTTGTCTCTCTTCCGGGTATTAAGTGCTATACAACACCGCCTCACTAAGCTCATCAGAAATGCAAATGAACTGTTTGATCTATTCTTTTCCCCAGCAACTGACATTTATCTTCACACAATCCCAAATCTATACAAGTCTCTCAGACATACACAATAAAAATCAGACTTTATTTACCAGACATTTGAAGCTTTCCCTCCAGGCTCCGGCGAGCTAAGGAAATCTCTGAATGTGCTCTTTCTGCAGACTCGCCACTCTCAGGCACGCTACCCTCGGATACACAAGAAGCGAGCCCATTCGAGAGGGTTGTACAACTCCAGCACCCTACTCGCTTTACCCACTTCTCTGGTTTCCACAATCCCTGAAAATTGTTTACAGACTCTCAATGAGCTGCTCATCGGGGCAGCGCGGCCGCGGCAGGGCTGACAGCTCTAGGCGGGGAAGGCTGCGGGGACGCCGGGACCACACAAACGGGAAGGATGGGCCATGCACCGACTGCTGGAAGACTGGGTGCACAAAGGGGCACAGACGGGGCCACAGCTCCTCCCGGAAACTCTTCGTGTCATGCATTAAATCGCGGCAGAGCCCAAAAACCAAACCGGATCACAGCCACAGGGCGGACGCAGGGCCCCACCGACTCCAGTCGAATCGCCGCATGCACAGGAGAAATCGGCGCAAAGTCTGTTTCCTCTCTCGCAGACTGGATTTCTGCCCTCCCCTGAGGACTTTGCCAAAAGCTACTTAATCCCCACTGAAAAGAGCACCTTCCCTACTGTGCAGACAATCGTTTAACACGGTCTCCCGGCAAAACGACACCCGATTGAGTTCGATTAGAGTTGGGAAAGCTGCGGGAACACCGCGGAGCCTTCTGCTCCCCTGCCGCGCGCGCAGAGTCACTCGGGTGGCTCCGGAGCTCCGGGAGCACGGAGGGCGGCGGGAACGAGCACGCGAGCCCGAGCACCCCGGCCAGGCCCGGGTCCCGGTGCCCGTGGGCAAAGTTGGAAGCCTGATCTCCCCGAAACACCGCTCCCGTCCCATTCCACAGCCGACCCTCGCGGGGGGAACCGGCTCAGCCAGCCGCTGAGGTCTGCCCAGCTTTGCACCTCACTTTTCGCCTCGGATGCCGATTCCAACCCGGGAAACTTGCCCCACACCGTGATGCTTCTTTGCCCCGGCACGCGCACCCCATTCCCACCTCAGCCCTGCGCCCGCGGACAGGTCCCAGCTCCGCGCCCCGGCCCGGCTGGGGGCGCCACGGACGCACCTGGAACCGCACACGCGCGCGCACGTGGCTCGCGACCCGCCCCCGGCGACCCAGTCAGCCCCGCGGGTATCTGCGCTGCCCGGAGGGAGGCGAGGAAGAGAAAGCAGACCCCGCACAGGACTGGCTCTGTCCTCACCTGCACGCCGCCCTCCGGCCTGCAGCCCTGGCTCGGTGGCGCGCATGGCCTCGGTCCCGCCGCGTCACGGGCCGGGAGCTGCCCCACCGCGCCAGCTGGGCGCACGTTGGCGACTGCGCGCTCCTGGGGGCGGGCCCGAGCGGGGCGATCGCTGGGCGCCTGAGAGGCCAAGTCCACCAGCCAGGCCAGGGCGCCAGGAGCCGAGCCGAATCGCGAGCCAGGGACCTCCCCCCCACACCGACTCCCCGCCTGCGCCGAAGGTGACCGCGGCGCCCCGGCTCTGCAGCGCGCAGCCCGGTTGGGCGGAGCAGCCGCTGGGCTCATTGATTCCCTTTTTGCCCGGTGCCAGTTTCATGGGTACTCAGATTGGGGTGGCTAACGGGCACGTGACCACACACACACACTCACACTCACATACACTGATAGCCCTGCAGAACTGGGTTGTACTTCCAGGAGTCCACGTGGAAACGTGGATTGGAACCGGAGACATCCGTGAGCCCACCGTCCTGTAGTCCTGTTTCAAAGGGAAAGTAAAGCCCCACTAGGTCACAGGGTAGGAGGGCCCTTCCCCGGCCTGGTGTATGGTGAGTCCAGTGCAGGCTGCCCGAGCTCGGCCTCACTGAGATGCCCAGAAAGTGAACCTGGGCATCATGGATGTTTGCAAAGCCTCATGGGGTGACAGGTGCTGACGACTACATTTCCCCTTCTGCCTTTATGTCCTTACTATAAGACAAGCTCAAACCCCTTCCAGGGAGGGCCAGTGGATTTCAAGGAGTGAAGTTTGTTTATATCTTGCCCAGGGATTCTAAATTCTTAAGTAGTCCTGTCCCATGGTCCCAGGATTGCTCCTGGTAAAAGGAAGCCAAAGCCCTAAGAGTGGGAGTCCCTGGGGTGGGAAGCCTGCCTGGTGACAGACAGCCGAGGACCTCGTTGCCCTTTGAGTTTAGAGGGTCAATGATCAAGATCTAAGCAAATCGACATTTCTTCCCAAAGTGATAGGAGGAACCCATAGAGAGCAATAGAAAGGCCACCTTTCTGGGCTCCCACTGACCCTCATGTTCCCTCTTCCATTTTTTCCTGAAACACCATACAGACACAAGTTTTCAGAAGGAAAACCACAGCTTCCTAAAGCTCAGAACTGGTAGAAATCTGCCCCCCTCCCATAGGTTTCCTGAAAACCTTTTAGAAAACAACTCTGAATTTTTTTTTTATTTCATTAGTACATGTTTGCAGTACATGCGTTTTACAATCATCTTGGGGAGGTGGTACCTGTACATAATATAGATTGTTTCATTTTTAATCCCCTTCCCTCCCCCTCCCTCCCCTAGTTTACCTTTCTCTCTTTTCATTCTTGTTGATATTGTCGATCTTAATTCATATTTATGACATACAATGTCCAAGTTCCTTGAGGTTATGAGGACCTCATACCTGTCATATCTTCATTCTATTTCCCCATCCCCTTCCCCTTCCCTCTTGCCCTTGGTTCCCGGACCCCCTCCCCATCTTCAAGAGAGCCAGCTCCTTGTCTCGCTCTGTCCTTCTTTTGCTTTTCTCTTAGTTGTACTTTGCCTTACTCAGATGAGAGATACCATAAGGTATTTAAGTTTGTGTGTCTGATTTCTTTCACTCAACATATTTTCTAGGTGCATCCATTTTCCTATAAATGTCTCAAATTTGTCCTTTCTAGCCACCACATTTTCTTCATCCAGTTGTCTGTTGATGGGTATACACTCTGTTTTCAGGATTTAGCTATTACCAATTATGCTGTTATAAACACAGATATGCATGTATCACTATAGCATGATGTCTTAACCTCTTTGGGGAAGATTAGAAATTCCATGTGACTCAACTCTTAAAGTTTTAAACAGCAACTGATAGTGTAAACAAGGGTTAAAATGATTAAAATGAATAATTGACAATTTGAAATAGGAAAAAAGGTCCAAAGATGAAGGGGTGAAGGGAGGGGAAGGGGAAAGGAAAAGAGGGAAAGGAAAAACTATGAGAAAAGAAAAAAAATGTAAATGATGTCTATGTAAATAGGGAAGGGAGGAGGGCATGAAGGGTGCACAGGTAGTAGGGAAAAAATAACCAAGATGCATCATGTACAGGTACAAGCACCCAGTGATAAATGTAAATGAATTGTATACCTAAAACGTACCAATAAAAGAACTTAGAAAGAAAAAAAATTTAAACAGCATAAAAGGAATATGTCACAGTGCAGTGCTCTGACTTTGCAATCACTCCACTGTAGCCAGAAGTTGGCTGTGGCTGCCTCTCTCTGCTGCTGGCTACTGATCTCCCTAAATCTGCCACATCTGTGGGAAGCATTCCTCCCACTTTGCATTTGGCAACTCCTCCTCCTCAAGAGACACTCTTGTTATTGTTATTTTATTGTTACTGGGATACATGTGTCCCCCAAAGTCCCAGGTGTTAAAGCTGGGCTCTCAGGTAGGTGCTGTTTGTAGGAGGAGGAGCCTATCGATCAAAAGGCCTTTATAAGCCATGGTGGGTGCCCATGAAGGGAACTGTGGGACCCCAGCTGCCTCTCCCTCCCTCTTTTGCTTCCTGCCACATGGTAAGCAGTTGACGCCACCATGTACTATGTGATTTCCATCTGAAGCCCAAAGCAGTGGGTCTATCTGCCCTTGAACTGGAACATCCAAATCTGTGAACCAAAATTGCCCTTTTCTCTTGTAAGTGAATCACCTTGAGTATTTAGCGATAGTGATGGAAAGCTGGCACCACACACAGGTGTTCTCCCATGTACCCCACTGTTGGGGAGAGGAATTCTACCTGCCTCTGCCTTTTTGCACAGGTGTTTCTGGACTCACCCTCACCGCCCACCTGGGGAAGTGAAGGTTGGCTGTGCACCTCTCACCAAAGCAAAATTATACCAAATTGTTCATCTGTGGACCCAAGGCATTAAGTTGGGGTGGGTGCAATTTTATTTTATTTTAGTCTGGGAACAGACAGAGGAGGATGGTATGAAACCAAGTACTTTTGCGGAAACAGGAGTGGAATTGGCCTCCAGAACCCATTCAGCCTCTGCCTCTCCTTTCTTGTGTCTCGTGGGGTCCCAGCCAGGACTTCATCCTTTGTGTTCTATCATGAGTCAAGCTCTTTGGCTACATTTAAGACATACTGTAGTATTAGAAAAGGACCTGAGGTGTAGTGTTGTTAAATAAAGGTGCCATCTCCATCACCTGCAGGCTCAGTAGGCCTTTTCTTGAGGATGTTTCTCAACTTCTCCTGAGCTTCATTTCATCGATAGAAGTAGAATAAGAGGTTTTGTGGGGTTGCTTGGAAGATTGAAAAAGTGAAAATGTGAGCTTTATAACAGACACACAACACATGTTTGTGGCTCTTTGCAGGGGGCGGGGAAGAATGACAAGGAAAAGGAGGAGAAGGAAGAAGAAAGGAAAAGGAAGGAAGAGGTGGAGGAAAGAATGGCAGAGAAGGGAAGGGAAGAGAAGAAAGAAGGCAGGAAAGTGTGAGAGATGGAAAAAAGCAAGTGATTGTACCTTAGGCATTTAGGCAGGTGAGTTTGCCAGCAAACAAGGGATTCAGCACAGGGAAACTGTTCCTCCTCTAGACTGAGAGAGGAGCCTTAGATGTTGCTTTGCTGGCTGACAAAAAGAAAAACAATCATACCGTTGGTGCAGGTCCTCAGGTTTGGTGCATAGCAGCTTGATCTCTGATTCTCCTCTGCTCAGCCTGAGAATCTGTTGCTCCTGGGTACTCCGTGGTGTCGCTTGCCTCCTAGGCTGTGCAGCATTTAGTCTTATCCTAAACCTAGGGCTTCCCACATCCCATCCTGTTAAACTTCACTTATCCTGTATCGTACCTAAAGACTTAGAAAGATATATATCAAGTAGAAATAAATCTCAGGGATTAAAACATTAGTTTCAAACAGTAGAAGAGAATAGTATCTATCCTGTAACTCCCAAGGAAAGACTTTAAATCTAATACCTGTTCCCAGAGGAACTGCATCACTGGAAGGAATTTGGAAACAAAAGGCTTGTGAGGCAAAAATTTGAGGTGGAGAACAGAGAGCTCTCCAACCCGACTCCTTGGCTATGAGTTCAGTGGTAGAGACCGATGTTAGCAGATTGCTGATCGTGCCAATGGGATCTGGAAGGAACTGTGAACTTGTGAGCCACCCTGCACCTTAGGAATACATCTGAAGTTACACTTGAGTCCTTATGAATGCATCCCAGAGCTCACAGCAGACTTCCTCCTACAAAATGCTGCTAGGGTTAGAGCTCTGAGCAGTGCCAAGCTTCCCGGGAGCTCTGCCAAATCTGGCTGGAGCTGAGGGGTTTCTTCAGACCATATGAGTGTGGCAGAACTTGTACTCACCTCTGGGAGGCTGGGCACATGGTACCAAGCTGGATGCAGTCCAACTGGATGAATCCGTGGACCACTGGTTTCTACTCTGCTCCTTCAAAGTGTTTCCAAGCACAGGTGCTGCAGTGGTGTATTTGAGAGGTGCAGAGGACATTTTTATCATTATGTTCAATTTCCAAATGCTCTTCTTATTTTGGAGAAGGTGCCCTTGTGAAATTTTGATGCCCCTTTTCTGAACCTTGGCATCATAGACAGGGGCAGATGGCCTAAGCTTACCTAACCCTTGCTCTTGTCTGAGGCTGTGAATCTTAAGCTAGGCAGGGTGTAAAAGAATCCAGTGACTTCTAGGAAGTTGTTGCACCTCTAGGACCAGTGGCACCTGGAGACTGGGCCCAGGGGTAGGAGTGCCAAGGCCTGAACAGACCCTTTCTGTAGCATGACAGTGGCCTTGATTCCAGCATGTGCTCCAACCCCACTCCAGCTCCATTCAGGTCCCTCATGTGCATCTTCCAAGCCTGATTCTCTGGCCTCACCCCTTTCAGTAAGTTCCTTTCCTGCCCAGGCAGACACAGCCAGTGTCAGGTGTTCGCCATGCAGAGTCCTGACTGGCCCCTGAGAGGCTGGCTTTCCACTCCTGCCGGGTCCAGGTCCAGGAAGTCCTAGGCAGGGCGGCTGAGTGAAGAGCAACTCTGCATGGCAACCACATGCAAGACTTACCAAGTTGCTTCCTTCTCCCCTGCAGACCCAGGCTACACTGAGCAACAGTGAGCTACAGAGTGGTACACTGAGCAAGGAGACTGGGGCAGGGATGGTGTGTCTGGACCACCTTGGCAGGTACAGCACTATGTAGACTATATTCCCTCACTTCTTGTGTGAGGAGATTGCACCCTTGTTCCTGGGGAAGAGTCTCTGGCTGCCAGCTTCTGCCCCAGATGGTGAGGCTTCTTAGATGAACTGCCAGGAAGGAGAGAGAAGGGAGGAACAGAGCAGGAAGGGAAAGGAGTTTTGCCTCTGACTTCAGTGGTTTAATTTCACCTTGTGCGATAAGGAGGGAGGGAGATTTGCTGTCTTAGTAGAAGAGTAAGTGAAAAGATAAATGTCTCAGGCAACGTTGTTTGGGAGACCCAGTTCATTCTTGCCTATTTATTTCTGATGTCCAAATGGGAAACTGTCATACATGCTATTAAAGGAAAAACTATAGCTCCTCCTTTGGGAGACTACAGTTACACAACATTGCTTATGTCATGCATAGATGCTATTGCTTTTGTTGAAAGATGAAAGTTGAAACTTGAGTCACTGAGCAAAGTATATAGCCCTCCTTCTACTCGGTCTTGTCAACATCCGGGGATCCCGGCATCCGGGCATCTGGCCACACCCACGTAATGCTGGAAGGCGGATCACTGATGGAGCCCAAACAGGAAAAAAGTGCCGGAAGCAGTAGGAGGTCAATAAATATTCGCCAAAAAGACTTAGGTGACCTTGTATAACTTAACACAAAGCTCATCCATTTAAGTCTCCAGAACTAAGTGTGAGGCCCTATACATAAGAGGTGCCTACACATGTTCTGCATTTCTTGACATTTTATCTGGGCAGCTCCCAGCCCAAGCTCGGCCTTAACCTCCTAATATCCTCATGAGGGAGTTGGAGTTTGGTCTATTTATTTTCTTATCACGACTTGACAGATGGGAGAATAAAGGCACACACTGTGAACGAAATGACTTTGTCAAGGTCATCTGGAGAGAGGGGATTCTCGACTGCTGATCTAATGTTTTCTCCACTAGACTGAACTTCAAAAAGAAATTGATCTCAGTTCGGCATACCTAAATAATGTTTCCTGAAAAGGAGAGCTCAGCAAAGGGAAGCTCAATCAGAAGGCTGCTTAAGGAAAATCTATCTGTACTGTACTTGGGTTGCTTGCTGCTTTAGGTGCAATTTTGTGATCAGATCAACCCTGGCTTCTCTATCAGAAAGTTTGGAAACTAAGCCTCATTCTGAGATTTCTGTTATTTCCCTGAGCTATCTAGATCCTTGAGATAAAAACATTTTTAGGGTTGGCACAAATGGGCCTGCTTCCAATTCTCCTGAAGTAACCCTCTCCATCCCATCAGGTTATCATCCACAACTGTCTACCAGCAAAGCAGAAGAAATGCAGTACCGACAGCATCCACCTCAAGACGGGCAGCTTCTACCTACTCCATGAATACCATGGATGCCACCTCCTCCCAGGCTTCTTCTACACCCACCTGACCATAGAGAGGGCACCAGACACTAATAATCATTTAGAACATCTCACATGCCAGGAATCTGTCTTCTGATATATCTTACTTAATCCTTGCAAAACCATATGAGGCAGGCTATACCATTGTTCCCATTTTACAAATGAGAAATTGAGGCGGTGAGAGGTTTAGTTATTTCCCCAAGGCCACATAGTCCATAAGAGCTGGAACATTTGAGCCCAGGCAGTCTGAGCCTTATCCTAGATTCTAGATTCTTCACAGCATACCAAGATGAGTGCAGGTGGTCTCTGCCCTCAAAAGTCTTGCTGGCCATTGGGAGACACAGATACTAGGAAAATCCACATAACTCAGGATGATGTGTGAGGACAGAAAATGGAGGGCCACAGAGAGTCTTAGGAGCTTCACCTTGCTTACTAAATAAATTGTTTTATTATATCAACTAGGTGATACATACAATGGTATCAAATTTAATGACCAACTAGTTATCCTGTCCAGAGATAACTTTCTTACCAATTTTTTGCATGCAGCAACACAGCTCTCGACCACCCAGGGCTCCCTCCTTCCCCAGGTTCACCACCTCCCCACAGTGGTCTCCCAAGATGGCCATCACCTTCCAGGGACCAGAATGAGAGTGCCCGCTGTGACTTCCAAGGGAAATTGTTTTTAAAAACCATTTTCTGTCATTTCTGTGAGTTTGTAGATGAACTGAGTGACATCAGGGGAATGGCCACACCGTGCTCAAGTCACTAAAATAATCTTCATGGCAGTACTTTTAGAAGATACTTTGCATCTAAATATCTTATTTAATTAACATCTGTGTTAGGCTTTCAGTAGCTTTGCTGTGTGACTTTGGACCAGCTTTCAGGCCTGGATTCCGTTTCTTCACCTACAGAATGAAGGACCTGAGTAAGATGATCTTTAAATTTCTTTCCAGGCTGAAGTTCCTCATTTCTCTTTTAACTGTGGGTGTGTGTGACCAACACAGGGAGGCCTGTGCTCCAGATTCCCATAGACAGCTCCTGGCCTTCCACCTGTTATCTCCATGCAGAATCACATGATTAATCTCTGCTTCCTACCCCAGCATTTGCACCTGGCATCACAGTAGAGCCTTGTTAACTTGCATGGCATCACTTAGAATGTATGATAATTCTGTGCCTGGGCCAAAGTTTATCTTCATTCAGTACAATGTGACCAGGGAGTGCAGATGAGTGGTGGCAGCCCAGACATCCCTCAGCAAGCCTGCAGCCACCACTGAGTGCTCTCAGCCTTGCTCCCTCCTACAGCACCAGCTGGTTCTCCAGCCGCTGGGAGCATTTCCAGCACACAACTTCAGACCTACCTGGCTCAGCTTCTCCCCTACATCCAATGGCCAGGATACTGATGGGGTCGGAATCCAGGCCTGGCTTCTTGCCTTTTGTCCCTGCTGTGGGCCTGCTCCAGACTTTGGAAAATGGGAATAAATCTCTGATTTGTGGAAGAGGGTTAACCATACTTTGGGAATAAAACTGTGATACAGAAAACTCGAGTCCTGCAGCAGCAAATGCCACAGGATGGAGACACAGGACACAGCCAAGGAGGGACCCCTGATTAATGAAGGAGCCCTCCGAGGTGGTGTCTGCCTCCTGAACTCAGATATAAACAGGCCACTGAGGCAAGAAGCCTGAACTCTGGGAGGATAAGCCTGTGGTCAGAATACAACGCCACCCTGGTGAGGGATTCTGTCCTGATTAGAGAGCATTACTAGCTGTAGTGGAGACACACCCCAAAGTATGCCTGGAACTATTTGCATTTAATGGACAAGTCCATGAGTTAACACACTCCTAAACTGCATGTTCTGTATTCCTGTGCTTGCCAGGAGACACTGAGGGCCTTGTGGACTGAGCAGTATTTGCAACTCAAGGCCCAAATCTGGAGTGGATAGGCAGATAAACCAGCCACTGCTGGGAGGTGAGTGTGAGTACAGTAATTGGTCACAGCACAGTGTGTTGCTCTCCCTGGGGGTGGACAAGGCCAGGCCAGCTCATTCAAAGCTACCTATGCTGCAGATGTGATGCCTGGTAGCTGTCTAACCTTGCAATTTTCTGAGAAGGTGGAATTTTTCAAACTCCCCTGAAGGGCCCATTTTCAGCTGTTCTTATAGGCCACTCCTGCATCAGTGAGAGGAGTGGGCAGAGGGGAGGGTCCCACTGGTCACCAGTGGCCTACCTGACCCTGTGAAGGTTTGGTAGTTGTCCCTAGTATGGAGAGTTCACTGAGCTGGGAAGGCAGAGCTCTGGGTCCTGTTACCCTGCTCCCAACCTGTCCTGCTGACCATGGTGGACCCCAGCAGTCAGGGCTAGATCTTAAGATACCAATTCCTATTCTGACTTCTTTCAGTGCCTCGAGTTTTTCCATAATGAGAATCCCCCTTGTCCCTATATTTGCCTTGAAGATCAAACCCAACAAGATGTTTGGAGCCCTCAAGGAGGAGAGGAAGGTCGCAGCAGAGTGCGTGGCCACCCGTGATGAAGCGAGTCTCTCCCACTAAGACCTAGGACCCATGGAAAGATCGAAAAGCTGCAAGCTGGAAATCCCTCATAACAGGCAGTGCATCCTGGCCAGCCTAGATTTTTGTCCAAGAAATCTGTTCCATCACCAATCAGGCCCTCTTCTTCAGATTTGTCAGGCAAGAAACTTGCCAGCTGCCTGAAATTTCAGTTCTAGGCTAATCTTAGAATTTCAGGACTGATTTTGAAGAGGTAGAGTAGGAAGCCAAGGAGGAATTTTCCCAAAGTCTGTTCACAGTGGTGTCTGGAGCAATATCAGCTGTGGTATAAAAGCCTCCAGTGTTAAAAGAATGATTTTGAAAGCTATAGTACATTCATTTAAATGGTGAATATTATGGTTTAGATGTGGAATACCCCCCCCACAAGCCTTATATATTCAGAGGTGGGGATTTCAGAAGGTGATTGGATCATGGGGGCTATGTACTCATCAGTGGATCAATTCAGTAATGAATAATCCATTGCTCAATGTGTTCAGAAGTGGTGCCTGGTTGGGAAGAGGCAGGTCACTGGGGGTGTGACCTGGGATGATCTGAACCCTTTCCCAGTTCCTCCCTGTCCCTGTACTTCCTGGCCACCATGAAGTAAGTAGTTTTCCATCATGCAGTTCCTTCCTTGGAGCCTGCCAACCAGGCAAGAACAAAAGCCACTGAAGCTAAGCCAAAATAAGCCTCTGTTCCTTTAAGTTGAGAGTGTTGGGTATTGTGTCCCAGTGACAAGAAAGTGACCAAGACAGTGTGTTCTCTAGCCACTAAGATAAAATTAATATATGAAAGAGAAACATATTTATGATATGCTATATTAAAAACTACAGAATAAATCATACACATCACCATCCCAACAACGAAAATACCTCTGCATATAAGGAAGGGCAAGTATGAAGCAGAAGATAAAATAATTGTCAGAGTTTTCTATTCTTTAAAAGTATTACTTTACTACAAGATGAGGAGAAGGAGGAGGAGGAGGAGGAAGAGGAGGAGGAGGAGTTGTTTCCTGCCACACCACAGTACCTTTGCTTATTAAATCCCCTGAGGTGTCTCCAGGTCTTCAACCATATTCTCAGCATATAGGCTTATGATTAAAATTTGTGTTTCGTGTTTTTTTGACCTTTTCTGGAGCACTGCTTTTATTAGGGCTGTGAGCCCCACAGCAAGGGAGGGAGAGGTCCAGCACCTCAGGGGCCTGGTCTAAATGCAAATCCACCAAGTTTCCTAGGCTAACAATCCAATCCAGCAAAGCCAAGTCCAAATTCATCCCACAGTTTCCTAAAACCTGAGCCCATTGTACAAAAGGCATTTCCACTACTGTTGATTTTGATTTGTAACTTCAAAAGAATTCGGCCTGCCTTGCTGGGAAGACAGTAAGTAATTAAATCTATCCAGAAATCAAAATAACAAGTGTGACCAGGAAATTGCTAATAGTTAGATAAAATGATCTAAGTGGGACAATCTGTAGGCTCCTTCAGGGTTTAGAGCAGGTTAGGAAGTTATCTTTGTTGCTTTATTAAATATGAGATGAGGCTTGATCAGCTGCTGACCCACGGCTCCCCGCTCTGCCCTAAAGTCAGATGCCTGCTGGTCTCGGCTGTCCCTATTCCAGCCACCTCTGCTCCTCCTATGCACCCTGTGCCTTCCGGCTCTGTCCTGCTCCTCAGGGTCCCTGCCTCTGGAACTCTGCTGTGCTATCCCTTACCTGAGTCCCATCCCAACTTTTAGGTTTCTTACAACCACAAGAGGACCCAACATGGTTACTCTTGATTCTCACTGGTGACATAGGCAACCTCAAACATTCAACCTACGTCCTCTGAACACAGGCCACTACTGAAACTGGTGACGCACACCTTGTAACCAGCTGGACAGCTCCACATTCTGTCATGATTAGAAGCACTCAAGCTCTAAATTCCTCCAGGACCCCAGTGGCTTGTTCCCAATTAGGAGCTCTCACTGTTCTCCACTGAGCCATAGTAGTTCTGAGCCACTGAGTAATTCCCCCATCTCACTCCACTGCTGGATCTTCTGCATCTTGGATCCTGCAGCATGTCCCTAGGCACACATTCGCACACAGTAGGTCTTTAATCAATATTTATGAAACTGAAATGCTGTTTCAAAGAGGCCATGCTATGCCTACAACCAAGGTAGGATCCCCCTCTCTGTACCTGGGCCATCCTTATCCTTACCCCACATCCGACTCTCCCATGGACCCCCTCTGCATCATACTTACCCACCAATACTCAGCCCAACCACACCTTCTCCTTATCATCTCCTGGCTGCCACTCACCAACAGCTATCTGTTCTCTTCCCCACGCACACTCTCAACCCTGATTATTTCACTCATTGGGGCACATCTTCACTTTCTATACTTATTATTTACTTATTTGTTCTACAAAAGTTACTGAACATACATTATAGGTCAGATTGGTGGGCACAGAAAGATAAAAGACATGCACATAAGTGGAAGGATGCTTGGGAGACGATGATAAAGTTTGTCCTAAGGGTGGTCTCTCTGTCTCTCTCTCCCTCTCTCCATCCATCTGGGCTCTTAACTCAGCACACAGATGCCTAGCAATAACAGATGCAGCGAACCTAACTTTTCAGTTCTTTTGCTTCTCCCCTTGTAATTCATATTTAGGAAAAAATGCATGTGTCTTCATGTCCCCTCCTTCTTACCAGTGTAGGGAAAGCGCTGATTAAATAATTCCCTAGATAGTACCAATGAGAGAGAGGTAAATGCTGGCTGCCATTTTCAGTAGAAGGTGGAACAAAGGGCTGAACTGCCCAATTAATGTTGTCCATCACAGTGATATGTTCAAAAATCCAACAACATGAAGTTAAAACAGCTGGTTGTGTCTACCCTGCCACTTTAGACATTTGTGACAAGGTTGATGGTTGGGCCATACTCACACACACACACACACACACACACACACACACACACACACTGGCTGGTGGCTGGTGCTGGGGTGGACGCCGCCCAGACTCCTAGCTTTGTCCTCACCCAAGCAGACTGGATATGGAATCCATTCCCAAACCCTCCCACATCCACACACAATCTGTACTCTACGTGCCTTCAGCACAGCTTCTCTGCATGGCAGTTTGCCCTCTCCAGATCATCCTGGGTCTATTTGGAGAAGGTGATTATTCCAACCAGACATTCATTGACAGAATCAACACAGACTCTTGATCAAAGCTTGTTGATTATTTCCATGGAAGAGCAATCCTTCTGCTGGGTTCTGCAGCATATCTGGCACATGTTACACTCCTTGATGGGTCAATATGGGGTGAAACATGCAGCTCTACTACAAGCTGTCAATGCTGAAAAGGACCTGACCCGCCAGCCCTGCTACACCCTCCTGGGAATCTCATAATTGTTCATAAGGATAAAAGGATTTAAATGATGAAATATGAAACCACACACTGCCCAGGATAAGACCTTGTATTTGCATGCTTATTTTTATTGGTTGCCAGCCTCACAGTACTCTCCCCTACCCAAGAAGTTATTTCTTTACCTTCTGGAAGTGGGGGGGCTCCAGTAAGCATACCCAGCAGGCTTTGTGTTTTTCTGTAGCTAGCTGTGTGACTCTAGGTGAGTTGCTCAACCTCTCTGCAAGTGTTTACTTCCACATTAAACAGAATTATTAGCCTGGAATTCTAAAAATCCCTTGGCCATTACTCAGGGTGAAGAGCCAGCATGTTCTTTGCCCTCAGGTTTCAAATCAGAGACAAATACAAAGATGATACTTTGAGGCAAGGGGTCAAAAAGAAACATAAAACACTATTGTGTATAGCTGGTATTCCCGTCAATACATTCTCATCTGAAAAGCAGGTCATGTTTCTTGAAATTTATTATGATAGACTTAGGAAATTATAATTTAGATTGAATCTCTTGCAAATCATTGTTTCTGAGATATTGCTGCCAACGTTCATAATTTTATTTCCTTTTTTTCCCCCCATTAACTTTATTGGTACATTTTAGGTATACAATACAGTTACATTCATCATTGGGATCTTGTACCATTACATGAGTCTCTTGGTTCTTATTTTTTTTCCTCTTCCCTTGCCCTCCCTTCACCCCCTCCACCCTTCCCTATTTGCAAAGACCTTGTTTCCATTTTTTTCCTCTTCTCATATTTTTTCCTTTCCCTTTTTCCCTTCCCCTACCCCTCCCAATTCCCCAGCTCTTTTAGACCTTTTCTTCCTGTCACACAATATCAGTTATACATTTTTAAAATTACAATATTAAGATCTAGGAGACATTACCACAGATTTTACAGAATTTAAAAGGATATAGAAAGCATATTACAAAAATCTGTTTTGAAATAAATTTGACAACTTCTAAGAAGTAACTTAGAAGACAAATTAATGAAACTAACTCTGGAGGAAATATAAAATTTGAATAGCACCTATTAAAGAAAGTATATTCCTAGCTTGAAAACCTACCTCTATGACAACAGCAGGCTCATAAACATTTTAACTGATAAATTATATCAAACAATTAAAGCAGAAAAAAGAAGGAACACTTCTCCCCTCATTTTAGGAACTCAACATTGTGCTAATCCTAAAACTGGATAAAGATAATAGAAGAAAAAAGTATGAACATAGATAGAAATTTGTTTAACAAAACAAACTCTTAGAAGTCAGATCTGGCAGGATGTAGAAAGTGGTTTTGTTATAGGGATGGCAGTGTTGGTTCAGCATTGGAAGTTCCACCCCAAAAGTCATCATTTTAACAGAGGAAAGGAAAAAGCCATATGATCCTGTCACTAGTTGGAGAAAAAGTATTGGATTGAATTCTACAGCTGTTCATGGTAAAAGCTATCAGGAGACTAGGAGTAGAACAGAACCTTCTCAACAGATTAAAGACATGTACTCCATACTTCCAGGGAGAATGCCTTCTATGAATGGAGATGATACAATGCTTTCTCCCTAAAGTGGGGAACAAGGGCATGTATGCCTATTCTTCATCTGTCCATTAGACTTTGAAACCTAGTCCCCACCAAAATAGTCTGGCAATAAAATGACACAACTAGGATAGGATTGGCACGGCAGAAGCAAAATCTTTATAGGTAGATGAAATGATCATCTACAGAGAAAATACTAAGAAATCTCTAGGAGCCCCTAGAACTTGTACTTGAATTTAGCAGGATTAGAAAACACAAGGTATGTATAAAAATTCAGGTCTGTGTATACTTGCTATAAATGAAGAACTGGGTATTGAAATTTAAAAGTTATGTAGGAGTACAAAGGACCTAGAAAAGCCAAAAACAAAAACAAAAACAGTGTTGGAAGACGTTTAGCACCTAATTTTAAGACTTCTTCTAAAGCTACAGTAATCAAGGCAGTGTTGGTTTAAGGAAAGACATATAGATCATTTGAATAAAACAGAATCTAGAAATAGAACCACACCTATATGGTCCACTGAGTTTTGAAAGACTATTTAACATTAGCATTTTATAGAATATAAACTCGATTCAAGAGCCAAGGAAGAGATAGTGTCTTCAGAAAATGGCACTAGAACACCTGGTATCCATATATAAAAAATTAACCTCAACCCTTTTTTTCCATACATGAAAATAACTTGAAGGGATCTATGAACCTAAATATGAAAGCTTAAAAGTATAAAACTTTAAGAAGAAATTATAAGGGAAAATATTTATGAATTCAGGGTAGGCAAGAACTACCTAGGATACAAAAAACATGATGTATAAAAGAAAAAAATTGATAAATGAGATTCCATCAAAATTTAGAACTTTAAATGACATCATTAAAATGAAAAGTAGTCCTTAAACAGACCATATTTACAATGCATATAACCTATGAGCAGAATATATAAAGAATTCTAACAGCTTATTAATAGGAAGCCCAATTAAAATGTAGACATAAGAAGATGATAAACAGCCAGTATAGCACAAGGAATGGTGTGCAATTCTAGAATCAGAAAAATACTAATCAGTACAATAATAAGATTGAATTATACACTCATTAGGGAGATGAAGTCAAAAGTTTTAAAAGCCTTGTCATGACTTTTTCTTTTTGTTGGATTCTCCCCCTTTGCGTTTAATTTGTCACGCCCAATGGATTCATTCTGCTGGGTTTCCTGGGGTTGTGATCCTCATTGTCTTTTCCTAGGGTATTGTCTAACATTTTTTGGAGTGCCGGTTTGGTATTCATGAAGTTCCTGAGGTGCTCTTTATCATGAAAGCATCTTATTTCTCCATCAACTTTGAAGATAGTTTTTCAGGGTACATCAATCTGGGTTGGAGGCTGTTTTCCTTTAGGGCTTGAAATACATCACTCCAAGCTCTTCTTGCCTCGGGTTTGCATTGAGAAGTCTGCTGTGATTCTGATGGGCTTTCCTTTGTATGTGATTTGTTTCTTTTCTCTCCCTGCTTGTAGAATTTTATTCTTCTGTTGGATTTCTGGAATCCTAACTATTATACGCCTATGTATAGATTTTTTTTGATTAAGGTTAGCTGGAGTCCTATATGCCTCACTTATCTGTATGTCAAGTTCTTTTCCCCTCCTTGGGAAGTTTTCTGCCATCACTTCTGTGAAGAGTTTTTTTATGTCATCTGCACTCTCTCCTCTTTCTTCATGGACTCCAATCAGTCTTATGTTATTCTTCTTTGCATCATCTAGCAGCTAGCTGCTGGATTGATTTCTCATGTTCCTTTACATTTTAAAGCAATTTTTCTTTTCCTGGTCACTAATTGCAATCTTATCTTCTATATGTGAAATTCTATCCTCACATTGGTTCATTCTGCTGCGCAGACTTTTGACGAGTTTTTAATCTCTTGGAAGTTTGTTTGTATCTGTTTTATGGATTCCATTTGTTTCCTATGTTGGGATTCCATCATGTTCCTCAGATCCTCTATTTTTTTATCTGTGTCCTCTCTAGATTTGTTAATCACGTCTTGCAACATGAGCAAAATCTTTGCTGTTATCTGAGTAATTATTTCTGATTTCATTTTTCCCGGGTCCTCTTTTGTTGCCAGTTCAGAGAGTCCAGGTGGTTGAGTATCAGAGTGTTCCATCTCGTTTCCCTTTGGGGTTGCTGTAGGTGATCTGGAAGTCTGTTTTTGAGGCTTGTTTATGTGTCTTCTCATTTCCGCGGGGGGGGGGGTGTGCTTCTGGTGCCCATGTGGCTCACCTTCTTGGCCCTAGGAGCCTGGGATGGTAGCGGGGGAGCTTCCTTCTGGGTGCTGGGACTGGCTGAGCTTCACTGCCCTAGGAGCCTGGGATGGAGGCGGGGAGCTTCCTTCCGGGTGCTGGGACCGGCTGAGCTTCCTTTATTTCTTTTTTATACTAGGTAGTCATTCATATGTACATATTTGTGAGAGTAGTATATATAAGCCACACACATATCTTATATTTTCCCTACAGTTCAAAGTTGAAAAACATGAGAAACCTTCAAGCAACATTTCATTGACCCCAAATAGCAGGCATTTTCTCTTGAATTAAGTTAGTGATAAAATTTATTATATTAACTAAACCAATTTCCATTTGTTTTGTGTTTTTGTTTTTGGTACTAGGGATCGAACTCGGGTCCTTGCACTTGCGGGACAGGCGGCGGCACCATTGAGCTAAATCCCCAGCCCTCCAATTTCCATTTGATTGCAATGAAAATTCTGTTTGTCATCCTGGCTCTGGAGGTGTTTGCTGGCTAGACACATCTCAGCCTCTCCTACCAGTGCTCTCACCAATTAAGGGGACACAAGAAGATGATAGTGTCACCATCTCCTGTATTGCCAGTAGTAAGGATGGATGCTTCATTCTGACCGACAGAATGGGGCCTTTTCACATTTGTTAATGCCCTGAATTAGAGTGGAAAGCTCCATGTGTCCTTTTACTTATCATGCTACAGAAGTGTAATATGTAAAATCTTATTTATTAAACCATGATGGTGATATATAAAAGGTACGTTGCAAATCATTCTAAACACAGAATTTTGGCTAGAAATGCAAAAGTATGTTTTGTGTCTAGAAGGAGATACACAAATCATCTAGGTCTATGGACTTACTTCATTTTAAAGATGTGCTTATTTAATATGTAAATGGTACACATGTGCTATGTTAAATACACCAGGTACAAAAGGTGCATAAATTACTGTGAAAAGTACCTATACAATCACCCAGATTCAGTATATTCTAAACTGGTCCCCAGGTGGTTAGCTTACCTCTCCAGGGGCAACCAATGTCATTGACTTCTTGTAGTTGCTGTGGCTTATTTTATAGGCAAGGAAGTTGGACCCAGGACAGCAGAATGACTCACCCCAGCTACACACAGCCAACAAGGACTTGCAGCTCAGCTGCAGCCACCCAGGAACCATGGCCTCCCACTGTGCTGCACCTTTACCCACCTGACCCCCTGGGCCAGACCCTAGGCCAGCAGAAGACAAGCTTTGATTACAATGCAAACAAAAACCTTCTAACAGAAGCATGGGCTGTGGAAAATATACAAACTGCTTTTATTTGGCTGAATGCTCAATTAAAGAGCACAGATTATTAATTTTGAAAGAGCTGCATAAAAAATCTTCACAGAAAGAAACAGCCTGAGATTGGGAAATAATCATCCTGCAGACCTTTGTGGAGGGGGAAACTTTGCTTGAACTCTAAGTCTTTGACTTTGCTAACACAGCCTGGATTCCTTCACCCCAGCCCCAGTCATTACCTCTTGGCTCTCCCAGCTGTATCTGGGGCATTGTGGCTGAGATATAATAGGAAATGCAGGGGCATCTCAATTTCTTATAATAGTTTTATCTATAGAAACCTGTGAGGACATTCCCTGCCTGGGAGACTTCCTTACCTGGGAAGGGATCCTCCCCCACAGTGCCTCCAGTGTGAGCGAGGGAGCCTCCATTCCTTCCCCACAACTGTGGCTGTGACCCCACCTGTCCTCATAACAGGATACATCCTCTGCTGGGAAATGGGCTGGCTGTAAGCATTCAGGGCTTCTTGCTGCCTGCTTGGTAATGAAGGTTATAGGAAAAACAATCACAGACTCAAGCCTTTGAGAAGCTATGTACTTGAATTAACAAGGAAATCTATGTCCAGTCAAATTGTCTCTTATCTTTTCAATTTACATTGTATTAGGACAATGTAATTACAGAGACCTCGAAGAAGGCCACGGGCAAGATGAAAGAGTAAATGCAGAGAAGCTGTGCCCGCTTCTTCCCTGCCCCAGGAAAGATGCCCCTCCCTGCAGCTGACACTTCTGCGCCTCTTCTCTTTTGAGTCTCACAACAACCCCGAACAGCAAGAATTCTCATTGATTCCATTTTAAGGGTAAGAAAAGCCAAAGCCCAGAGAAGTCAAGTGATTTAGACCAAGCCACCTAAGGCAGATGTGCAGTCCTGGACCCATTCTCTCTGTGTTCCCCATTGCTTCTCCTCCTACCCTTTCTCTCAATCCCTGGCTTTGTCCTTCCCTCCTTCCAGTCACTGACTTTGTCTGAGACCTTATCTTCTCTTTCTTCAAATAGTGCCACCAAGTCCTTCTTACAGTTTCAGATATCACTTCTCTGCAGTGCTTTACTGCTCAACTGCAATGGGGGCCGAACTGCCCCCTGTATCAGGGTCACAGATTCTGCAGGCTCTGAAAAGCACCTGAATGACTCATGCTTCAGACAGGAGGATCTGGGGCCAGAGCAGCAGGAGAGGAGACCAAGCCAGGCAGGGGATTTCGAGGCTCTAGCCCTCTGAGGAGGGCCTGAGGAACAGCTTGTGTCTCCAGCCTGCAGAAACTGAAGGACAAAGTAGGCATCAGAGCCAGGTGACAGATATTCTAGGCTTTGCAGACTGTGCAGTCTCCATCAACTCCGCTGTTTTAGTGTGAAACCAGCTATGGGTGATACAGGAACAAGCAAGGTTGGATGTGGTCCAATAAAATTTTATTTGCAAAGCCAGGTGATGGCTGTACAGGTCACAGTTTGCAGCTGCTGGCATAAAGCCTTGCAAAATGACTCCTGTCCTTGCAAAGATCTGACCACATCCTCTGTCCAGACCAGAAACCAGGGCCAAGCCTTGTTGTGGCCATGACAGGACATGATGTCCCCACCCCTGCTCTGTGAAGAGACAGTCTATAGACCTGGATAATAGGTCCTGATAGGAACTGGGGAGCAAATCTAGGATCTCCAGGGTTTGGGACCAAGGTAAGAAAAGGTGACAGGGGGCAGAGGTTGGAGCAAGGGGAATTTATTGATAGCCAGGCACTGGGCTGTGATTCAGGCTTCATATGGAGCTAAGAGCATGAGGAGCCAGTGGCAGCTGCCTCCGTATGGCTCCTTGAAGTTCTGGCCCTTGCAAAGCCAAGTCCTGGATCTGCTCTGGCAGCAGAGGCAGAGTCAAGGTGGGCAGGAAAGTGGGAGGGTAAGGAGAGCTAACTGTATGACCAGAGAGCTCAACGAATCACCGTGCCCCAGAGAGGAGTGGGAAATGCACCTGCACTGTGTTAATGAAGACCCACCAAGGCATCTGGCTTTCCCGGAAGCTCCACACTGCAGCCTTCTGTGCCCTGGATGAAGCTGGAAAACCCTGCCTGCTGTCCAGGGTAAGACAATCAGTGAACAGGGCAGCAGAACCCCAACTTGGCAAGTGTCACATGGTTAGAGGCCAACAGGCCACAGCCAGTGAGGTGGCAAGGGTGGCTTTAATTTTGCTCTTTTTTTTTTCTTTTGGTACCAGGGATCGAACTCAGGACCTTGCACTTGTGAGGCAGGCAGCAGAACCACTGAGCTAAATCCCCAGCCCAAGGGTGGCTTTATAGAAGGGGCTGGCGGCCACTAGACCAGTGTTCCCAGGGGTAGGGTTCACGGGTAACTGGCTAGGATGTGATCTGAGTTCCAGACCAGAAAAAAAGAGATTTGATGAGCAGAGGCTGACACCAGCTGCCATACAGATCCTTATTCCTCCTACTCTCCGGAGTTGAGCCAGTTCATAGGCCTAGAGCCCACATGTCCCCTGGAGGGTCACCATCCTTCCAGTCCTTCCTGTGGATCTATGGAGGGGACTCAGATGTGATGCCCAGGCTAACCCCTAGGCCAAGGGATCCAATATGCCATCGTAGCCCACCTTCCTAGCTCTGATGAGGACATAGGAGGTCAGTCAGTCAGAGACCTGGCTGAAATCATTGCACACTGGCCCATTGCAGCCACAGACCCATCATCCTCTTCTCTTTTCCTGATCACAAGTATGTATTTAATCCCAGAAGCTGAGAGAACCTCTCATTCTTTCCCTGATCTGTGGAGGAAGAACTATTTGGGGGGGGGGTCACCCCTGAAACAATCCCTTCTACCAACCAAGGGAGCAAATCAGAAGCCATGGTGCCTGCTGGGTAGAGTGGTAAAGAGCCCCTCAGAGGTTTAGTGATGGTGGTCTTCACTATATCTTTGCTATTCGGTTTATCCGTGTGGCTCCCGCAGAAGCTAAATGGATACAGCAGATGGAGTGGACCACTGTAAACACAGCCAAATGACAGCTTCAATTGCACAGCAGCTACAGACATGGCATCTTTACTGGAAGAGACAAACACAGACCTGGAAACTCAAAATGTGGCTATTGATCTGGCAAACACATTCTTTCCAAACCCCATCAGAGAGTAGCATAAAAAAGCAGTTCCCTTTTATGAATGAAGTAGAGAACACACTCTCTGCCATGATCTAAGGCAGTGTAACCCTCTTGCTGTGTTTCAACAGAGATGCCTGGGATCTTCTTTGGTTTGACATTTATAAAACATTACCACTGTCTACTCTTGGAGGAGACCATGCTAACTGGACCTGATGAACAGGAAGATGCAAGTATTCAAGATGCCCCAGAAAGACTCAGCCCCCGGAGTGATGGAAGTGAAATCCATAATGATTTGGACCTCATTACATTGATGAGGTCTGTAGATAGGCAGTGGCTTGAGCCTGCCAGGTTTCCCCACTAAGCCAGGTCGCTGTCCCTCACACCTCAAATGCTGAGGGGAGGTGTGGTAGGCTTTTTTGGATTGTGAAAGTAGAATGGAAAGGGCTTTGAAGTATTATTCAACCCATTCTACTAGGCATGCTAGAAGGCTTCCAACTTTGAGCGGAGTAAGAGCAAAAGAGGATTGATTCTCTAGTAGGCCCAAGCTTGCATTCACACCCACTGATGCCCCATGACTGGAAGATCTCACAGGGCTGGAAGAGTCTGTGGTAAGTGAGGATGAGTCTTTTCTGGCAAGCCCTACATGAGAATCCAAGTCAGACTACCAGAGTTCTGGACCACAGGAACTAGTTCCAATCTGAAAGCTTCTTCTGGAAGGCTGCTGGGTGACCCTGAGCTCCTGGCCAGGCTTGCTAGTAGCCCTGACATTGGAGCTGAGGATCATAAGTTGATATTTTTGGTGCACTAAATCATACTGGAAATAGTATATTCAGTACCAGGTCTAAGTCGGTTCAGAGGTAGTCTCTGATCAGGTGCCCTGCCACCTGCAGAGCTGCTGCTGAGGCTCAGATGACGAAAACCCTAAGACCAACTGCCACATGAAAGAGGGATGATTACAGTGGACCTTGCCTCCCAGTACCCAGGTGCAGCCTGTCTGGGCTCACCACCTGCTCACCCACCAAATACACCTCCTTCAGCTCCCCTCTCAAGGATTCGCCACACACCAGGCTGATTGGTAGAGACTCTTGGATGACGCTGCTTCAGACCATGGGACAAATTTATGACAAGGGAGGTGTAGACCAGTGTCTACTCTGTGCCAGGAAGTGTTCAAGTTCTGGAAGCATATCAACAAAGAAAGAAAACTGAAATCCCAAGGCATCTGGTAGTACTCCAGCCTCAATCAGCTTATCCTGGCCTTCCCTGCCTTACAGAGCAGCCACCGAGCAAGAGAATAGGGAGGGCAGAGAAGACCAGGATAGGCTGATTTGGGCTGGCTTTTTTGATCTCTAGTTTTCACTAATTATTTTTCCATTAGGTCTTATTTTCTGGGAAAAGGGGTAGCAGCAGTAGTAATCAGGTGGCTCTCAACTCTAGACCTGTGTCATTTAAGCATCAATTGTTTACCAAATTCCTGTTTTGTAGAAGGCATGTTCTAGGTGGTAGAGACTGGAAGGTGAACCCACATGTTAGTAAGGTAACTAAACCCCATGGCAGGTAAAATGATTACACATTGTCAGAGAAGTCAGGAAGAAAGGACACAAGGGCTAAAACACAGAGTGGCAGAGATGACTCACTCAGATAAGAAGGTAAGGGAGGCCTCTTCCTGGAAGCAACATGGAAGCTGAGAGTTAAGAGATTAAAAGGAGCTGGAGTTGTGAGGAGGGGGAGCAGAACAGCCCAGGCAAAGGAGAGAGCAGATGGCAAAGGTCTGAAATTAGAAAGAGCAGGACAGGTGTGACAGGAAAGGAGCACCTTTGCCCACAGCATCATGGGAACAGCTAGGGAGAAAGGCTGGAGCCCTGCAGAGCCTGAGCCAGGCCAGGTGCACAGATTGTACCCCTGGAGCAGTGGGAAGTATGGTCATTGGGTGAACAGTTCCTGACCTGTAGATTTCCATAGCTGCAAGGAGAGAGGCTGGGTTGGTTGCAAATGGAGCTCAAAGGGCAGAGGGAGCCCCACCTTCACAGGGTCTGCAGCCCCAAATCCAGCTGTCACTGCAAATAGGAGTGGATGGTGCTCACAGATGCTCACAGATGCCCACTGGACAGTGCTCACAGATGCAGTTTCATACACTGGACACTGTTCACAGATGCAGTTTTATCTGAGCTGTTCCAGAGCCCGTGTAGGTTGCCATTTAAGTGGTGAATACCAGGAGTGTTCTGCCTAATTCGGAGAAGCAGGTCAGAGACATTTCTGAAATGCAAACATGATTGTGCTTAAAACCCTGCATCACATGCCTGGAATGGAGCTCAAGTCTCCTCAGCACATGGCCCTGCTGCACCCTCACTCCTCGCTGTCACCACTCCCCACCCAGCTTCTCCAAAACCTGAACTCTTCATTCTCCTGAGCACATTAGGTGACTCCAGGCCTCAAATTCTTTTCTCCTTCCTCCTTTGCCTTTTCAACAAATAAACACAGGGTGAGCAACTCTTCCCAAACCACCAGACAATGCAGGTTGGAAGCCCCTTGGTGCTGAGTACACCCAGCTCGATGGTGATAGTTAACTGCATCAACATGACCCAGCCTCAGGGAGCCCAGATATCTGGTCAGACATTATTTGGGGTGTTTCGATGAAGAAATTTTTGAATGAGGTTAACATTTAAATTGATAGGTTGCACTAAGCAGACTGCTTTCCCTAATATGGGTGTACTCCTTAGTCAGTTTGTGACAGTTAATTGCATGTGGCAACTTCCCTGGGCCATGGGAGGCTCAGAGAGCTGTTAGCCTTTATTTCTGCTTGTGTCTGAGGGGAATTTCCAGAAGAGATCAGGATTTGGGGAGGTGGGATGAGTGGGCAGAAAGCTCTGCTCAATGTGTGTGTGGGTGGGAGAAGCTTCACCTAAATAGAACACAAAGACAGGGTCAGAGTCAGCTGGCTCTCTCCGTGAGCTGGAACAGCGAGCTTCAGCCCCTGGGCTCTTGGTTCAGGTGTTCAGTCTTGAACTAGAATCTATATCATGACCTCTTAGCTCTTGGATCTTCAAACTGGATTTCCTGACTCTGCAGCTTTCCGACAGCAGGTTGCAGGGTGTCTCAGCCTCCATAACTGTGTGAGTTAACACTGTATAACAAATCATTTGGGGGCAGAGGAGTGATCTTATTGGTCTGTTCCTCTGGAGACCACTGACTAATTTACAACTAAACCCTGAATAGAACTAAGAGGATGCCTTCTGTCTTCCCCAGTAAGAAAGAAGCCCACTGCCTTCACCCTGGGCATCTTCTCCTGCTTTCAGGCTTGAATCAAAGCATCCACTCTTCCCAGCTCAAACTTTCTGCCCTCAGACATGATCCCCATCACCGACCTCCAGGACCTCAGTCTTTACGGGTGGACCAGAGCTCAACCCAACTTCTCTGCTCACCTATCTTGCCTTGGGACTTGCACCTTCATTATTTTTTAAAGCAATTCCTCATAATAGGTCATTTTATATTTGTATATATATACACACAAGTAGAAAATTTTATATAGATGTATTTATGTACATATAAAGACAAATATGTCTTTGCCTGCATATGTCCATAGAAGTATGTGTTATATATACAAATGACCCTTGAACAATGTGGGGTTGGGGCACTCACCTCTCTATATAGGTGAAATATCTATGTTTATCTTTGACCTCCCCAAAACTTCATAAATAGCCTACTGTCGACTAGAATGCCTTGCCATTAACCAATACAGTTGATTCACACATATTTTGTAATTTGTATTTTGTATTATTTACAGTGAACAATTCCTGAGAGCCAGTAGAGATCACTTTTCACCATGATGCACAATGATGCAGAGATGAATGATAACAGCAGATACAGACCTGATGATACGAGCAGAGAGATGAAAAGTCTATGAAAGAATAAAGAGAGTGCTGGAGATCAAACACTGTAGGAGAAATGGGGATGCATATGGTGGGCTCATTAGTCAGCCAAATAGGGCTGAGGAAAGATTCTCCAGATGGAAATTAACCCAGTGCAAATCTCCAGGGCTGAAAAGCAAAGACAGAAAAAGAACAGAATATCCAAACTGTGGGACAAGTGCAAAGGGTGCAACAGACACACAATGGGAGATGTAAAAAAGAAAAGAACAGAGAAAATACTTGGAGCAACAATTACAAAATTCCCCAAAATTGTTAGACACTACCCCATAACACAAAGTAGAATAAATGCAAAAAACAAAAACAAACCAACAGAAACAAGGAAAATTCCTAACCCAAGAACATCATATTCAAGCTGCATAAAGTCAAAATCAAATATAAAGAAAAAAAACCTGTTTAAAAACTGGAGAACTAGAAACACCTTACCTACAAAGAGCAAAGACAAGAATTACCTCAACTTTTCAGAAGCCAGAGAGAGCTATTCTTGTTGAGCTATTACTCTGTTGAGAAAGAAATTCATCAATGTAAAAATTCATACCCTATGAAATAATCCTTCAAAAGTGAGAGTGAAATAAAGACTTCCTCAAAAAAAATTGAATTGTTGCTATAGACCTGCATTGCAAGAAATGAAAAATGTTCTTCAAAGAGAAAAGACCAAAAACTTTGATTTATATAGCAAAAGAAAGAGCACTGGAGAATGATTAAGTGAAGATAAAATAAAAACATTTACTTTTCTTATTCTTAATTGATCTAACAAATAAATGATTGTTTAAAGTAACAGCATCAAGATTATGTACATTAATGGGTATGCATGTGCTATGTGTGCTTGTGTCTAAGCAAAATAAGTACCAGTGATAATAAAAGTGCTGAGAGGGAGGAGCTGGGAACAGTTTATTATTATAAGATGCCTATATTATTATTTGAAAGTGACCTTGGATTACCGTACATTACAAACTCTAGGACAACTACTTTACAGGTTTAAAAAGAAGTGTAACTTATATGTCAACAAATGAGAGAAAATGGAATCACACAAAATGCTTAAATAAAACCTCAAAGGCAGAAAAAAAGCAGACAACAAAAATAGGAAAAAAGAAGGATAGCAAATAGTAAAGAGTAACAAATATGGTAGGCATTAGTTCAACGATATCAATAATCATTTTAGAGGCATCAACTAAAAGAAGGTTGTGAGAGTGATTTGAAAAGTAATGCCACCTACATGTTGTCTACAGGAAACCTACATTAAATATAATGACACACGTAGAGTGAATGTAAAGGAATGAAGTAAGATATGCTATGCTATATGCTATGCTATATTAAATGAAATTACACCAATTATCTACAATGTCTTCTAGAAGACAAAAGCAGAACACTTCCAACTCGTTCTATGAAAACAGTATTACCTAATACTAAAAGCAAAGACATTACAAGAAAAGACCAATATCTTTTGTGAACATAGATGCAAACTCCTGAATAAAATATTAGCAAATAAAAGTCAGTAATGTACAAAAATAAACAAATACTACAGATGGCACATAGGCATACAGAAAGATTCAATATCATGTGTTATCAAGGAATTGCAAATTAAAACATTGATGCACCACTACACTTGATGTACCTGTTAGAATGGTAAAGCTCCAGAACACAGAAAACAACAAATACTGACGAGGATGAAGAGCAACAGAAACTCTCATTCTTTTCTAGTAAGAATGTAGAATGATGTGGCCACATTGGAGGACAATTTGGAGTTTCTTACAAGAGAAACTGCTCTTGCCAACCAGCAATTGCACTCCTAGGTATTTGGCCAAAGGAACTGGAAACTTACGTCCACACAAAAATATACACACAGATGTTTACAGCGAATTTATGCATAGTTGCCAAATTTTAAAGTCAACCAAGGACATCAACCAAGACTTCCCTCAGTTGTTGCTTGGATAAGGAAGCTATGGTACCTCCAGAAAGCACAGTAGTATTCAACACTAAAAATAAATGAGCTACAAGCCATGAAAAGACATGAAGGAATCTTGAATTGTGTTACTGAATGAAAAAAAATCTGAAAAAGCTGCATGCTATATGATTCCAACCTTATGAGATACCGGAAAAGGAAAGCTATGGAAACATCAAAGAAATCAGTGATCACCAAGGGTTGGAGGGAGCAGGAGGATAAACAGGTGGAGCATAGTATCTTTGGGGCAGTGAAATTGTCCTGCAGGATACTACCTGATACAGACATATCATCACACACTTGCCAAAACCCAAAGGAAGCACACCAACAATGATTGCTATGGCTTTGGAGGATAATGGTGTATTAATGTAGATTCAGCAGTTGTAACAAATATACCTCTCTGGTGTAGAATGTTGATCATGAGGGAAGTTCTGTGTGGGGCCATGGGAGAGATAGTATATGGGAACTCTCTGGATTTTCAACTCAATTTTTCTATGAACCTAGAATTGTTCTAAAAAATAAAGTTGATTAAAAGCTATGTCCTAAATTTTGGTAGAAATAACACCTAGCTAGAATGCCAATCCTGCTTGTCCCAGTGTCTTACCAAAATATAGGCAGATGCAAAACTGCAAATGTATATTGATTGCTTAGCAGTCTAATAGCCTGATTCAGGGATCTGGGAAAAGAGAAACTAAAGCAAACTGCAAAGCAGATGAACTAAATAAAGACAAGTGTATCCAGCTTGACCTCATGCCTGCCTTGTTTACCTACTCATGGTAAGAAAGATAACAACGATCAAAGATACAGCTGCACTTTTATCTCTCCTTTCATCTGTGCCATCTCAGAGTCCAGGGCCCAGAAAATGGGTGTCTAGTTCTCTGTTCTCTGTTGTCGCTCCATGAGGAGGGAGAGAGGCTGTTCTGACCTGCTGGCCATCTTTCTACTTCCAGCCAGAGAATGCTACTCAGAACAACGGAGCAGATGAAAGCGGTTGGGGAGGCTGGTGTGCACACAACACACTCCAACAGACATGGTTCTCCAGAGAAAATTCTTTTTCTTCCCAAAAAAGTACAGAATAGATAGATTCCGTGAAACAGATCAGAAAGTTAGGAAGACAGCAGATTTAGATGAAAAGTTAAAAAGCATAAAAAGTGAACAGACACAAAAAGGAAGTAGGAAGATGAAAAAAAAAGAAATAAGTTGAGAAATTCTAAGCAGTAAGCGAAAAACTCAGGTGGTTCTAAACATGACCAGGAGTTCTTTGACGTGCCTATCTTCAAGAGGTCTGGGTCCCTACCTCTTAAATCTGAATGGATGCATTGCCCCGGGCTTTTAAAGTTAAGCGTAATGCTAGCCGCATGTGTAATTTTAAATGTTTTAGTAGCCACATAAAAAAGTAAAAGAAACAAGTGAAATTGATGTTATAATACATTATATTTGACTAAATATATCCAAAATATTATGGTTTCAACATGTAATAAAAATTAAAAGTAATGAAGTGTTTTGTATTCTTCTATGAATACTAAGTTTTTGAAACCCAGAATGTATTATGAGACCACAACATGTCTCAGTTTGGCCAAATCACATGTCAGCAGTCATGGCATAAAGTGGTCTCTCATTTCTGGAGGGTTATGCAGCACAGAAAAAACAAGTGACATTAGACAGATTTTTGGTCAAAACTGACCCTGAAACTAAGAAACAAAGATGAGAGGAAAGCCCTTCAGGAGACCTCCCCGATGTCCTTATGGAGGGAACTCTCCTTCCAAACAATAACCTTCCCCTCCCCACCTTCCTGTCCTCCATGACAGAAATCACCTCAAGCAAGGTTATTGTTCTCTCTGTACTGTACTGTATTTTATTTCACATTTTTGTTGTTAAAAAATACATATCACTTAGAACGGACTAATCTTATGGGAAAATTTGATTTGGTTTGTGACCAGAATCGTGGGATGAATTAAGTTCATGAACTGACAGTTCTGATATATTTCGTATCAGAAACATCTGTAGTTCCCAAAGCAAGAAAGTGGCAAAGAAAAAAGAGAAAGCATTACAAGCCAAAGAAATTAGGGAAGATGAAGAAGAAGCAAAAAACTAAAGAAAAGGGGTTAAGAAAAAGAAATCCAACTATGTCATTAATATTATTCATTTTTTAGCTTAGGAGCCCCTAATAATACAGTTCTTTATAGATACGTATTTGTGTATTAAAAGTTCCAAACAGCATGCCCGGAAATGGCACTGGAATTCATAACAGTACGTACCTCTGGGGAAGACGAAGGTATTGATGTTGAGTCTGATACACAGGAGCCTCTTGTCCCAGGAATAATAGATTTCTTTAAACAACACTTAGTTAATAGGACAATGTATTAAAATTGAATAGAACAGGGGTACAGAGGTGTCATACTTCTCTCTATTCTTAGCTATATGCTTGAAATATTATCAATAAAATAAATGTAGCAATAGAAAACATGCAAGACTCCTCTCCACTTGCAGCCCCTCTCCCTCTGTGCTCAGAGGAGGCAGATCAGAGTGAGAACTGTACATAGTGGGAAATCCTCCCCCGGCATCTCACCAGAACAAGGAAGAGTCAGACTGAGCTTGAGCCTGTGGATCTCACAACTGCTGTTCCAATAACAATGAAACTTGAGGAGGCAAAATTTGTTTGCAAACTTCCCTCTGCCTGTGTAATTTTTAGGAAATCTCAGACAGTCACAGAGGGATGAGTCAGACTCTCAGCCCTCCTAGCCAGAGACTCCAGAGTCAGGAGAAACATGTCACAGCACACACAGAAGAAGAGTGGGTGTGTGCCGGAGCTGAGATCCTGTAAAGACACAACACTGACTTCCTTACCGTCGTTGGAGAAAATCGAGTCCCTTAAAGTACACAGTTGTGAATGTGCTTTTGCGAGATGAGCAGCCTTGTTACTGTATCTCAGAAATGTCTTCTGGTCCTAAATGTGAATTAGTGCACTCTTATCCCCATCCCCACCACATACACTCACACACCAACCTTCCTTATTCCTCCCTCGACCTCCAACCACCCTACCCCAGCACTCAGGACTTCCACAGCACAGTCAATACTCTTTGGAGTGAGCTCTCCTCACAACCAGCCCTCCACCCAAGATGGTTACAAATTAGAGGCAGAAAGGAGCCATGGAGTGAAATGCTAATGAACCAAACGGAACTTCTCTGTGTTTCCTCAACACATTCATTGTGCTGACCATTGCTCTTTTTGTTTCTATAATCTAGGATGTTACCATCATACCCATCCTTCAAAACTCAGTTTGAAAATCACTTACGCTTGAACTCTTCCCAAATGTCACCAGGCAAATATGACCTTTCACAAAACTTTGACTACACACATCTTCAGAATGACTTCCTCTTTGGCATTTGTGCTCTTGTGTCTAGAAATGTCTTCCAAGACTGTCTTCCCATCCCCAAGTGGCTAGAGGACAGATACTATATCCCATGCACTTCTGCATTGCCTCTGGCATTTAGCAGAGATTCCTGCTTTGAGTAGCTAATTAGTCATATTTTCTTATTGATAAGATGCAGTTCTAATGTCAGTAAGCATAAGACATCATGCCCAGTTTCATTTCCTGGAATTCAGGCCAACCAACACTTACACCTAATTCTGACAACAGCACACTAGATAATTTGGACCCATTCTTCCAACATTTTGGAAATAATTTCTAAAAAATATTGCTCAAACAGCAGTCATTGATTTCTTTCTGTGTTCATCATTATGCATAATTGGCTCTGGTCTATCATCTAATTTAACTCTCTCCCTTCAATTTTTGTCTACATTACTCTGTTAAACCCAGTTACTGAGTGCTTAATTTTTGAAAATAATGTCTTAGTCCTAGAATTTGTTTTTGATTCATTAAAAAAAAAACTTCTATGTTACTTTTCATTGTTTTTTTTTTTGGTATTTCTTATTTCTGTTTTCTGCTATTGTTAAAAGATGCTTGGCTTCTTTTCTTTGAATATTATACTCCAGTGTTAGTTCCAATATCTCAAATTATTGTGCAACTCTTTCTACCATTTACTGTTTCAGCTAAGGTTTTCTTTTGCTGTAATTTTAAAAGTAACTACTAAAAGAATAAAAGTGCAAAACATAAAAACTAATACTGAACAAAAATGGAATAATGAAAAATAATAATCTAAACGCATATAACAAAGAAGAGAAAGTAATCATAAAATAAATGAAACACATTAGCCCCAAATATATCAGTATTTTCTGCTAAATATAAGTGAAATTAACTTTTTTGTTAAAATACAAAGATTTTTATTTTTTTACTTTTTTAAAAATTCTTTTATTGGTACATTTTAGGTATACAATACATTTACATTTCTCATTGGGAACTTGTTCCTTTACATGATGTATCTTGATTCTTATTTTTCCCCATTCCCAGCCCTCCCTTCAACCCCTCCAGTCCTCCCTATTTACAAAGATTTTGTTCCTATTTTTCCATTTTCTCATATTAATCCCATTCCCTTCTAGCCTTTCCCCTACCCCTCCCACTTCCTTCCCCTTTGGCCCTTTTCTTCCTATTTCACATTATCTATTATATCTTTTAGTCCTTATTTACATTTCAGTTTCTCAGACCAGAAAACTATTCGGTATTTATACATGTGTGTCCTATTTATTTCACTTAAGAGTATTGCCTCAATGTGCATCCACTTAGCTATAAATGTCTCTAATTTCTCATTTTTTATGGCTGAGTAGTACTCCATTTTAGGAAAAAAAAAACCCCACATATTCTTTATCCAGTCTCCAGTTGATGGGCAAATGGGCTGCTTCCAAGTATTACCTATTACAAGTTGTGCTGCTATGAACATGGGTGCACATATGTCACTGTGGTATGACTCTTTTAATTCTTTGGGGAAGATACCCAGCAGGGAAATAGCTGGGTCAAACGGGACTTCCAGTCCTAGTTCTATGAGTTATCTCCATACTGATTTCCACAGTGGTTGCACCAGTCGACACTCCCACCAGCAGTGGAGGAGGGTTCCTCTTTTCCCATATCCCCGCCAGCATTTGTTATTGGTTGATTTCATGACAGCAGCCATTCTTTCCGGAGTGAGGTGGAATCTCAGTGTTGTTATCATTTGCATCTCTCGAATGACCAGTGATGTTGAACAATTTTTCATGTATTTATTTGCTATTTCTACTTCTTAAAATACAAAGGATTTTAGCCCAGATTAAAACAAATCACAATTAAAATCTGCCTAGGACCTATAGGAGACATATAGAAATAATACAGAAAAGTTGAAAGAAAAACAATATAAAAGATGTATTATGTACCTACTACTCAAGAAGAAGCTTATATTGTTATCCTAATGTAATAATAATTGACTTTAAGGTAAAATGTCTACTTTACTATAGATAAAGGTATCACTCTTTAATGTTGGAATGTTTCAACCAGTGTAATGATCTTATATTGGATGTGTCTCATTACATAGCTTCAAAAATATTTAAGGAAAAAAATGACACAGAGCTATAAAGAAAAATATGTGTTTCCACAAATGTAGTAAGAAATATTAAGATAATAATGAATAGGGTAAGCAACCAAACCTTGACTAGAACATAGGTATATGTACAATGTGATTACCAGTGTAGGGTAAGAGCAGCACCATAGCCAATGTATACAAAATACTCCTTTTCTTCAAGCATCCACTGAACTTTTACAAGTGTTGACCATCTAAAGGACCATTCAGAAAACATCAGGAATATTTCAAGGATTGCAATCATATGGAAAACTATTATTATGACAATACATTCAGGCAAGATATACAACAAATCTTAAAATAATTACACCATCTCAACATTTAAAAAATTACAAAATCCATTTTCAGATAATTCATGGATCAAAGAAGAAATGAGAAGGAAAATTAGAAAAATTTTAATTAAGTGATAAATAAATTATTACATATAAAAATGTTAGAGAATGGGTTATAGCTCAGTGATATATGTACAAGGCCTTGGGTTCTGTCATTTACACAGCCAAATCCAAATAAATAAATAATTAAATAATTTTATAAATGTACTAAAGTAGTACCTTAAGAAAAACAAGATTAACTGAGGCAGGTCTGCCCATGCCCTACCGAGGTCCCGAGTGGCAAGGAACACGCCAAATCAGCCCGCTGCAGATAGGCAGGTCTGCCCATGCCCTACTGAGGTCCCGAGTGGCACGGAACACGCCGAATCAGCCCGATTCAGACAGGCAGGTCTGTGCATGCCCTACCGAGGTCCCGAGTTGCCTGGAAGACCCCGAATCACCCCGCTGCAGACAGGCAGCCACCTGGTTCCACACTACAAAGACACAGAGGACATCAGACCACCAGACCAAGGTACTGAGTCTCGCTGCTCCCGGCCCAGAGGTAGGGGCTTCAGAGCCGCCGTACCACTGCTCCTGGTCCAGAGGAAGGGGCTTCCCAGTCACCATCCCTCCTGCTGCTCCCAGCCCAGAGGAAAGGGCTTTTGGGCCACCTTCTGTCCCACTGCTCCTGGCCCAGAGGAAGGGGCTTCTGGGACACCATCCCTCCCACCACTCCCGGCCCAGAGGTAGGGGCTTCTGAGCCATCATCCCACTGCTCCTGGTCCAGAGGAGGGGACTTCCTGGCCACCATCCCTCCCTCTGCTCCCAGCCCACAGGAAAGGGCTTTTGGGTCACCATCCCTACTGCTGCTCCCGGCCCCTGTCCCACCTCTCCCAGCTCAGAGGAGGTAATTCATGCAGGCTCTAACAGCCCCTCGCCCCAGTCGAAATGAGAAAAGACGTAAGTAAGTCTCAAAACCAGACTTCCAGATCACCTACAGCAACCCCAAAGGGAAATGAGAGGAATCACTCTGATATTCAACCACCTGGACCCACTGAACTGGAAACAAAAGGGAATCTGGAAAAAATGAAATCAGAAATAATTTCTCAGATAACAGGAGAAATTGTGCCCCTACTGCAAGACATGATTAATAAATCCAGAGAGGAGCTCAGGAACATGATGGAATCCCAACATAAGAAACAAATGGAATCCATAAAACAGATGGAAATAGATTTTCAGGAGATGAAAAACTCCATTGAAAGTCTACACAGCAGAATGAGCCAATGTGAGGACAGAATTTCAGATACAGAAGATAAGATTGCAATTAATGACCAGGAAAAGAAAAATTGCTTCAAAATTATAAGGGAACATGAGAAATGAATCCAGCAGCTGCTAGATGATGCAAAGAAGAATAGCATAAGACTGATTGGAGTCAATGAAGAAACAGGAGAGAGTGGAGATGACATAAAAAATCTCTTCACAGAAATAATGGCAGAAAACTTCCCAAGCAGAGGAAAAGAGCTTGACATACAGATAAGTGAGGCATATAGGACTCCAAATAGCCTTGATCAAAAACAATCTACACATAGGCATATAATTGTTAAGATTCCAGAAACTCAACAGAAGAACAAAGTTCTACAAGCAGTTAGAGAAAAGAAACAAATCACATACAAAGGAAAGCCCATCAGAATCACAGCAGACTTCTCAACACAAATCATCAAGGCAAGAAGAGCTTGGAGTGACATATTCCAAGCCCTAAAAGAAAACAGCCTCCAACCCAGATTGATGTACCCTGCAAAACTATCTTTCAAAATGGATGGAGAAATAAGATACTTTCATGACAAAGAGCACCTTAGGAACTTCGTGAATACCAAACCAGCACTCCAAAGAATTTTACACAATATCCTAGGAACAGACATTGAGGATCACAACCCCAGGAAGCAAAGCAGAATGAACCCATCTGGCATGACAAGAAATTAAATGGAAAGGGGGAGAACCCAACAAAAAGAAAAAGTCATGGCAATGACAAGTCAATACGTTTCAGTTATAACCATCAAGGTTAATGGTCTCAATTCACCAATCAAAAGAAATAGACTGGCAGAATGGGTCAAGAAGCAAAATCCAACAATATGCTGCATACAAGAAAGACACTTCATTAAAAAGGAAACTCATAGACTGAAAGTTAAAGGGTGGAAAATAATACTCCATGTGATGGAAACCCAAAAAAAAGCAGGAGTAGCTATCCTCTTTGCAGATCAAGTAGATTTCAAACCAACACTGATTAAGAGAGACAAAGAAGGACACTATATCCTTATAAAGGGAAGAATCCAAGAGGAAGAGATGACAATCATAAATATCTATGCACCAAACACTAGTGCCCCCAACTATATAAAAAATACTAACAGACATGAAAAGTCATATATGCACTAATACAATTGTAGTAGGAGAGCTCAACACCCCACTGTCACAAATAGATAGATCAACTAGACTAAAAATAAGTAATGAAATACTAGAACTCAATCGAACTCTTGGACAAATGAGCTTAACAGATGTTTCCAGAGTCTTCCACCCCACAAAATCAGAATACACATTCTTCTCAGCTGGACATGGGTCATTCTCCAAAATAGACCACATACTCACACATAGAACATGTTAAAGTAAGTGCAAAGGAATTGAAGTTATCACCTGTATATTATCAGACCATAGTGCTATAAAATTGGAGATCCATAGCAAAAGAAACTGCAAGAATTTGATAAACACATGGAAACTGAACAACACACTTCTGAATAACCAATGGGTCACAGAGGAAATTAAAGAAGAAATCAGACAGTTCCTTCAATTAAATGACAATGACAATACAACATATTGGAATCTATGGGACACAATGAAAGCTGTCTTATGAGGGAAATTTATAGCAGTGAATACGCATATTAGGAAAACAGAACGAGCCCAATTAAACAACCTGATGCTGAACCTCAAGCTTCTAGAAAAAGAAGAGCAGGACAACCTCAAAGCTCATAAAAGGGAGGAAATTATAAAGACCACAGCAGAAATCAATGCAATGGAGACTAAGAGAATGATACAAAAAAATCAATGAAGCCAAGAGTTGGTTCTTCAAAAGAATAAACAAAATTGACAAACTTTTAGCCAACCTTGTCAGAAAAAGGAAAGAAAAGGCCCAAATCCATGCAATTAGGAATGAAAAGGGTGAAATTACAACAGACCCAGCAGAAATCCAGAGGATCATCAAAACCTACTTCCAGAACCTATATGCCAATAAGATGGACAACACAGAAGAAATGAACAGATTCCTAGATATATATGAATTACCAAAGTTGAACGAAGAAGACCTAAAAATTCTGAACAACCCAATATCAACCAATGAAATTGAAAATGTAATTAAAAGCTTATCAACTAAGAAAAGCCTGGGCCCTGGTGGCATCACTGCTGAATTCTACAAGACATTTAGAGAGGAACTGCTGCCACTACTGTTTAAACTCTTCAGTGAAATTGAAAGGGAAGCAATACTCCCAAATTCATTCCTGGAAGCAAGCATCACCTTGATCCCCAAAGCAGAGAAAGACCCAACTGAAAAAGAGAACTATAGGCCAATCTCACTAATGAACATAGATGCAAAAATCCTTAATAAGATACTGGCAAATAGAATGCAGAAGATCATGAAGAAGATCATACAGCCTGATCAAGTGGGATTCATCCCAGGGATGCAGGGATGGTTCAATATACTCAAATCAATCAATGTAATACACTATATCAATAGAGCCAAGGACAAAAACCATATGATTATCTCCATAGATGCAGAAAAAGCATTTGACAAAATCCAACATGCATTTATGATAAAAACCCTACAAAAAAATTGGAATAGACTGTCTCTACCTCAATCTGATAAAAGCCATCTATGAAAAACCAACAGCCAATATCATACTAAATGGTCAAAAACTGAAATCCTTCACACTAAAATCAGGAACAAGATAAGGATGTCCACTATCACCACTCCTGTTCAATATAGTTCTGGAAACATTAGCCACAGCAATTAGACAAGAGAAAGAAATAAAAGGGATTAAGATAGGAAATGAAGAAGTCAAATTGTCATTATTTGCAGATGACATGATACTCTATGTAGAACGCCCCCAAGAACTCCACCAAAAGTCTTCTAGACTTAATAACCAAATTCAGTAGAGTAGCTGGATACAAGGTAAAAACACACAAAAATCAATAGCTTTCCTCTACACGAACAACAGACTCACTGAGACAGAAATAGGGCAAACAATTCCTTTCACAATAGCATCCAAAACACTGAAATACCTAGGAATCAACCTAACAAAAGAAATGAAAGATCTCTTCTCTGAAAACTGTAGCACTCTGAAAAGAGATTGAAGACAATATCAGAAAATGGAAAGACATCCCTTGCTCCTGGGTAGGAAGAATCAACATAGTGAAAATGGCCATACTTCCAGAACTGCCGTATAGATTCACTGCAATTCCAATTGAAATCCCAGCAGCATACTTCACGGACCTTGAGAAAACAATTCAAAAATTCATTCGGAACAAGAGACCTAGAATAGCAAAAGCAATTCTAGGCAACAGAGACATGGTAGAGGGTATCACAATCCCCAACCTGAAACTATACTACAAAGCTACTGCGATAAAAACAGCATGGTACTGGCAAAGAAACAGACCTGAGGACCAGTGGAACAGATTAGAAGATGCAGAAACAACCCCAGACACACTCAGCCACCTCATCTTCGACCAAGGAGCCAAACACCTTCACTGGAGGAAAGATAGCCTCTTTAATAAATGATGCTGGAAAAATTGGGTTTCAACTTGCCAAAGATTAAAACTAGACCTATATCTCTCATCATGCACTAAACTAAAATTGAAATGGATTAAATATCTAAATATTAAAACAGAAACACTGAACCGGCTGGAAGAGAGGTTAGGTAGAACTCCTGAAGACACTGGTGTAGGAAAAGATTTTATGAACAAAACCTCAGCTGCCCATGAACTAGCACAAACAATCAACAAGTGGGATCTCTTCATATTAAAAAGCTTCTGCACAGCAAGTGAAACCACCATCAGTGTGAAGAGACAACCCACAATGTGGGAAAAAATTTTCACCTGCTATTCCCCACACAATACCTAGAATCTATAAAGAACTTTAAAAAATCAGACCTCCCAAATTGAACGACCCAGTCCAAAAATGGGCATCTGAAATGAACAGACATTTCTCAGACAAAGAAGTAGAAATAGAAAATAAACACATGAAAAATGTTCAACATCACTGGTCATTCGAGAGATACAAATGAAAACAATGCTGAGATTCCACCTCACCCCAGAAAGAATGGCTGCTCTCATGAAATTAACCAATAACAAATACTGGCAGGGCTGTGGGGAAAGAGGAACCCTCCTCCACTGCTGGTGGGAGTGTAGACTGGTGCAACCACCTTGGAAATCAGTATGGAGATACCTCAAAGAACTAGGGCTGGAAGTCCCATTTGATCCAGCTATTCCACTGCTGGGTATCTTCCCAAAAGAACTGAAAGAATCATACCACAGTGATATATGTGCACCCATGTTTATAACGGCACAGTTTGTAATAGCTAAAAGTTGGAAGCAACCCAAATGCCCATCAACTGGAGACTGGACAAAGAAAAGGTGGGGTTTTTTATACAATGTAGTACTACTCACCCATAAAAAAAGAGAAGTTAGAGACATTTATAGCTAAATAGATGCACATTGAGGCGATACTCTTAAGTGAAATAAATAGGACACACGCATGTAAATACCGAATATTTTCTTAGAGTGAGAAACTGAAAGTGTAAATGAAGACTAAAAGGTATAACAGATAATGTGAAATAGGAAAAAAAGGGGGCAAAGGGGAAGGGGAAATGGGAGGAGTAGGGGAAAGGAAAGAAGGGAATGGAATTAATATGAGAAAATGAAAAAATGGAATCACAATCCTTGTAAATAGGGAGGGATGGAAGGGTTGAATGGAGGGCAGGGGAATGGGGAAAAAATTGGAACCAAGAAAGATTATGTAAAGGTGCAAATTTCCAACGATGAATGTCATTATATTGTATACCTAAAATGTACCAATAAAATTAATTTTTAAAAAAGAAAAAAATTCTAATGATTTCAAATTAGATCAACACAATGCAAATACCAACTCAAAACATAAGGTTCTCTCAAATACTGCAAAATCACAAGTAATATGCAACTATATATTGTTTGAATAATTATATTTCCTTGTTCTTATATAACTCCTCTATCTCTTACAAATTATTTTACAGATATATAAATATAAAAATATTTTATAGGGAACAAACGTCTCCATGGTTGAAAAAAGTAGCACAGTATTGAAATTAGATCTCCTAATTGAGTCCTACAGAAAAAAAAACCATGTAATACTTATGCTCCCTTTCATAGTTTTATAATTTATTCTATTTTAAACATTTTCTAAATAAAATATATAATTTGTGAACATAAAATAATTTTTAACATGCCAGGCATTGTGGTCTATATCTATAAACCCCGCACTCTGGAAGGCTGAGGCAGGAGGACTGCAAGTGCAAATGTAGCCTGGGTTCAATCCCCACTATAAAAATTTTTTAACCAACAGCCTGGCACTTCAGTCTAGATTCTCTCTGGGTCTCATGCCTCACTGTATCCCCAGCTCCACATTTGGAAGACTGTAAGTACCAGTTGGAAGAGTGAAGAAAAGAAGGAAGGAGTTCAAAACAACAACCACAGGACAGCGAAGGGGAAGTGGCTTACCCTAAGTAAAGAGACTTTCAGGAAAGAGAATTCAAAGGCTGTACCTCAGATATGAAGGAAGAGAGAGAGACAGAGAGGGAAAGAGAGAGGGTTTTTTCAATAATGTTTACCCATATATACAGTGTGAGAGTGTGTGGCTGGGTGGGTGCGTGGTTGAGTCTGTTGCTTTGGATGAAACACCCAGGGCCCTGTGCATGCTGGGTAATGGATCTACCACAGAGCCACATCGTCAGCCCCTATAAAGCATTATTTAGTTACATTTATACTTTCTCCTAATGCAGTATTCTTATGCTGAGATATAATTGTTGGGGTTTCACATTAACGAAGGTGTTGCTGCCATTGCTCCGTGTCTGGAACTATCTGTAGAGCTAGTTGGTGACTCCCAAGAGAAACCTATTGCATTATTTTTATCTTTTCAAGGCTCTGGCATGAGTAAGATAAAGACTCTGACCTCAAGAAGCAGCTTTAGGGGACAAGGATGTGGCTCAGTAGCACTGCAAGTGCCTGGCAAGCACAAAGTTCTGAGTTTAATGCCTAGTACTAAAAAAAAAAGCACCTTTAGTTTGCACAAGATGACTGAGTTACATGATCCATTATTATAGAGAGCTAGAACCTTAATACATATATATCCCATATATAAGATTGTGTGTACAGAACTTCTTGTTTGTTTTATAATCATTATTTCTCATAATTCTCAGACAAAATAGAGGAAATGAACTGACATAAAACAAATTATAGAAACTTAAGTAACTTACCAAAAGTTCCTCGCTTCTAACTGGTTGGAGCCAAGACCTGAAGGCCTGGAGACCCTCTTGCCTCCCTGGCCACTCCTTCCAGTCTGCCGTATAACCTCTCTTGTTTACTCACCCTTCCTTCAACACTGGATCTCTTTCACCTGTGTCATCTGCCCTCTTCTCTCGGTCTGTATATTCTCTTTAGGGAGCTTCTTCCACTTCCTTAGCTCCACGGATCATCTACATAGAGATGAGTTGGTCCAAGTCTATACTCAGACCCAAACATTCTTCTTATTCCTAAAGTCGTCTATCCGGGTAGCCAGGTGACATATCTCTCTGGGACCTCTAGCTAAACACAGCAATTCACACCTGTAAATTCACACCTGGGCTCATTTCAAACACTTGTCAGATTTACTTGTTTTATTTTGGGATGGGAAACCTATAGTCCACTGACTATAAGCTCACTGACTGTAAGCTAAAAATGATCTTTACTATCCTTAAAAGGTTGTGATATGGGCCGGGGCTTTAGCTCAGTGGTGCCTTTGCCTGCCTCACAAGCATAAGGTCCTGAGTTCCATCCCCAGTACCAAAAAAAAAAAAAAAAAAGGTTGTGACAATAAATAAAGGAAGATAGTGCTTGCTTCAGCAGCACATATACTAAAATAAATAAAGGAAGATGAAGAATCAGTGTGTGGCTTGTAAACTTAAATGGCTTACTCACTGCGTCTTCAAAGGAAAGAAATTATTTTCGGTAGTTCTGGGACCTCAGGGCCTGGCCCATGCCAGGCAAGTGCTCTCAGCCCTAGGATGACATCCAATACACGTTGGAACCACTCAGAAATTAAAATTAAAACATCTCTGAACTCGAAAAAGATGTGTCTCTGCTATGGCTTCATTAATTGTAAGAAATAGAATACCAGAAACTGTCTCCCTCAACCATCCTAGTACACAGTATTTCTCTCTGAAAATTATATATACTGGAAAAATTCTTACATATAATACTTAAATAGAAAAAACCAATATGCTATCTTCTCAATGATCCTCAAACATTTTTTTTTGGTACCAGGGATCGAACTCGGGTCTTTGCACTTGCGCAGCAGGCGGCGAAACCACTGAGCTAAATCCCCGGCCCCTCAAAAAAAATTTTGACTCTCACAACCCCTCCATTAGTACATTCCTAACTCAGAAAGAGAAAGAGAGACAGAGAGAGAGAGAGAGAGAAATGCTAATGTCTCTCATGCATGAAGTATTTATCACAAGAACTGTTTTACTGAAAGCAACTGCTCTGGACCCCTTTCCCATCCTCAGCACCACATTCTCAATCCCTGCTCCCACCTCCGGCTCCTCACCCTGCACCCCACTCCCATCTCCAGCAGCTCACCTCAGGGCGTGATCCAGTTTCTTACTTAACTAAAACAAAACCGATGAGAACAAGCTCTCTTCACTTCTTTTAGATCCACTTCTGTATTTCTCCAAACATTTCTCTATACAGTTATCCTTGCTTTTGTATTCACCACCTCAGAAGAGAGAGCATCTCTCCTCTTTTCACACTTAGCTTCAAGCTGGGCCTTCACTATCCCAACCCAGATGTTCTAGACTTTGCTCCTTCAAATCTTCCCTTTCTTGATTCCTCCATCTCACTCCCTCCCCTGAACCCTTCCTTTCAGTCTTTCCTTCTCCTAGCACCTAAAAGTCTTCTAATGAGCCAACAGCCCTTCCCTCTCTCTTCCGTTCAGTGACAAGATTCTTGGCCTATTTCTTTCTTACAAGATTCCATAACTCTCTCAAAATGACCAACAACATTTTCATTATCAAAATCAATGGCCTCCCTTGATTTTTAAGCTTTTTGACCTTCCTGCATCATTTGATCAGATTCTTGTACTTTTCTCTCTAATCTACTGTCATACCAACTCTCCTGGTTTTCTTTTTCTAAATATTCACATATTACACACTTAATCTGATTTTTCCATTCATCTATTAAAGCTTAAATGTTTTCCCAAAGTATATTTACCTTTTCTCTCCATATTGGTAACCCTTGACAATCTCATCCAATCTTAAAACTTCACTGCCACTTTTACAAAGATAATTTCCAAATCTATAATCTTCATTCCTGAATGACCTTTCTCCTCCTTTCTCTTCCCTTTCTTTCTTTTTCTACCTTGCCATCTATCTAGGCTTCGCAATCTCTCTCCATCGACTCTCACGTCTGTCCTCTCCTCTCCATCCCTACTGTTACAACCCTCCTTTATACCACTGCACCCTGGATTCTAGTACTGGGTTTCCAACCATGCTTTCTCTCTCCTTTCTCAGTCAATTTCCAATCCGCTTATGCACTGCTGCCTAATTCATTGTGAACCCCACTTCTGATCAAGTTGCTCTCCCATTTAAAAATTATTTTATGTATTAAATGCCACTGAACTTAAAGTGATTTATGTGATTTTTAAAAGGGAAGAACCAATTAGTGCCTTCCTACAGAACGAGGTTCAATGCCCTGCTCCCAGCCATGAATTAGGCTCTCTAGGACTGGTTCAAACAATCTCTCAACCTGCTTCCTGCTTCCTACTTCCTCCCCCTTCAGAAGCTTTCCTCCAGCCTGTCTGTTCTCATGAGGGACACTGCTGACTTCCATCCTGCAGTTCTGCCAGCCCCTAATACTTGTTGGCACCGGCTCCACACATCCAAAGCTTAGTGCTCTGTCTCAGTTCAAACCCCACCTTTTCCTGAAAGTCTTTGATCATTTCTCACTTCCACCCTGAAGTATGAATTCCCTCTTCTGAGCTTCGGAAACACTGCCATGGTCAGTCATCACTTAACAATACTCATCCAGTGTCCTCCCTGTGATAGACCCCAGAGTGCTGAAGCTTGGATTTGGGAAAATGGTTTCCAAGCCATGTTGGTTCTGACTAAGGAATGTGTCTGTGGGCATCATTACACAGTTGGTAAAATCTACACGGGACTCCTCATGCATCATCACCATACCACACGTGCAGACTCGTTCTCACACCAGGACACCAGCCAACCGACACACGGTGGAAACCAAGACAGTAAGTTGCATTAGATACATTCATCCACATCCCCATTCGTGTCAGCAGCTGCCTAATCAAAGGCCTAGCTCACAAATGGTTTCACTGAGACAGCAACATTGGAGTTCTCTCTCAAGCTACAGAAAACAGGGGCTATAAATGGAGAAGGAAAAACCTTCCAGTGCTTAGATTTTTAAAAGTCTACAATTCTAGCTATTTTACTCTACAGCAAGATGGCAGTGAATAGGTATCAATGCCCAGGAACATACCGTCTGTTCCACATAGAGAGCAACATCATGTCCGTCCAAGAGAGGCAGCCAGGACGCAGGGCAGGAGCCCGCGAGGCGGTCTGGGCTCCCGGGACCTCCTTCCGCAAGGGTCCTCCTCAGCCTCGGGCTCCCCAGGCGCGGGATGGGCTCCGGACGCGCCTCTTCGCGCTTCTTCCTCTTGTGCTGGGCCATTTTCTCCCAGTCTCTATTAAGAGGCCGTGGGTCACTCCAGGGCGCAGCCTCAGGACTAGCTCGCTGGCCTTAGGGGTACTGTTAAGGGCCACCGTTAGAGGGGAGGGGCATTCCAGTGGCCAAGCGCGACCCCTCCCACGCGCATGCTCCCAGCGCGCCCCCTCCCACAGGTATGCTCCCTGCGCTCTTGCTCCCAATGCCCTTGTTCTCAATTTCGTCAAATTGAAGTATGAATGCCCCGAAGAAATGTACTGATGTCATTATCTCAGCCTGGTGTCAGCTCTGGAATCCTTATGGCTGAGGGATGGTCCCATCTCCAGGAAAGGACTGTCTCTGTCTGTGGTGGTCCAGGTTATGTGGGGCTGTTTTTCAAACATTAAGAGCAGAAGATAATATTGAAGATATCACCCGTTTGAATGTTCATGCATAAGAAAAAAATTATGGCAGAAGATGAACAAGCATTTCTTATGAATTTACAGTCCTTTTTAGCAAAGAAGCCACCAACTGCACTTGGAAGGCCTGCAGTGGCCTCACCACAGGTCCAAAGAGGCTCTGCTAAGACACCAAATAGGTCTGTGTTATCCAATGTGGCGTGCCACTCATCCTTGAGCTACAAGTGAAGGCATCCCGTTACTTTTTTCAATAGTTTAATAAAACAGACACACAAACTAGCTTCCAGGAGGCCCAGGTGTTGGTAGTGGTGGTAGTACAGTTAGAAACAGGGAAGTGGATGGAGCCATTCCCTTTCCTTCATTTAACTATAAACACAATACCACCCTACTGATTTCCACATTTAAACTTAGGAGGTTGTGATGCCCAAGGTGACAGATCATTGACACCAGTGAGAGACAGAATGGCAGGCGCCTGGAGTCACATAGCTACTTACCACTTAGTATGAGGTATATGCTTGGCAATTCTTTCCTTGTCCTGCACAAGAACCTGGACTAGTTTTGGCCTGTTCAACTGTAACAGTACCTCTCGGGGTGGGCCTGGAGGTGGAAGCAGCAGTTTCCCACCATCACCATCGATCAGTCATGCCAGAAGCCTGGCTTACCAGGCATTTGTGTGGAAAGAGAATTACATGGAAAACAGTTCAAGATTTTCCTGCAGCACCTACCTTTCTCTCCATGGAAGGAGGAGCTTTCAAGGTACCAAATAAAAGCATTTATTCAGTTTCATGAATAGTGTAAATTTCCCTCCACCTTTTTGTTCAAAAGTGGAGTTAAGGAGCTAGAGTTTTTTCAGACCAACTACACTTTATGTCTTTGTGTATATGTTTGTGTGTGCAGCTGCCTATTTTTGTAAAAGGAGCTGTATAGGAGAAAACTCATTTCACATTATACAGGAGTACTATTTGCATTTCATTTTGCATAAGAAAGTACAGCTTTGGATGTTAGAAATCTCAAAATTTACAGAACTGAAATACAACCAAGTGATCATATTCTAAAGACTATTCAAAACATAAAAACATCTAAGGAAGGGCAGAAAATATGCGATTTGGGTATTATGATGATATGAAAGTTGAAGCTTACGTTAGGTATGGCTATTAAAATTATGAAAAAATTATCTTAGGTCTATCAAAAGGAACATAATCAATTGTTGGATTTTGCACACCAACATAAATGTGGCACCACACCATAGAATATGCTAAGAACACTATCAGAGTTTGATGCACTGGTCACTTTCACTCAGAGTGTTATGGTTTTTAGTCTGGATGTACCCCCAGTGCACCCCAGCCCACCCGCTAAGACTTGAAAGCTGGCCTCCCCCCTTGCAAGTGGGCCAATCTGGCCCCTGCATCACAGTGTACCCCCTCCAGCCACCAACCTTTCCTGGCTTCCCTCTAGCTTTGCAATTAAAGCTTTTCTTGCCGTAAATTTGTGCTTTAGTTTTAATTCTGTTTTTTAAAAAATGAAAGGAAAGACCCACTTGACCCTGAGATGCTGTGACACATACCTGTACTCTGAGAAGAAGCTGAGAAGTCTTCCCCTGGCTCTACATATTCTCGGAAGTCTCTAATCCACTCTGCTCCATTTCTTTCACCAGGAGGAATTTTTTAATTTGTCAGGTTTTTGTTTGTTTGTTTGTTTGTTTGTGCTAAGGATTGAACCCTGTATTTTTTAATTTGTAGATTTTTTAAAAAAATAGTAATTATTTACATTTTCAAAAAGAAAAATTAACGTTTGGAAGTTCTCCCCTGCAGGAGGAGGGGGTGATCAGAAGGAAGAGAGCTGGCTCCTACATAGGCAGTGAGTAAGGTATGGACAGCTGAGCAATCTGGGCTGCAATGTTTTTTCCACACAGCATTTAATGATAAAATTTCCATTTTTCTTCTCTTCACTTTTGTTTTGTGTGTTCCATTTTGTTTTCTTTGCTTGTTTGCTTTTTGGGTGTTGTTGTTGTTGTTGTTGTTGTATTCTGGGGTTTTTTAAAGAAAAGGGAAGGAAAGAGAAATAAAACCAGAAGGGGAAAATGCCTCCCAAAACATTTCCTACACTATTTAAGAACCATAATGTTACACCCAGCGAGAGAGAACCAACCAGAGACCAATATTAAATCCACACAGGAGTCTATTACCGGCCGGGACCCAAGCCGAGCATCGGCCTGGAGCCTCGACTGGGGGTTGACAAACATGTTTTATACACCTTTGAGGCCAACAGTTTCTAGGCCCCCCTATGGGATAGAACTAGCAAAGCAAGCAAAGGGTACAGAAGCGGAACGTCCTGCTGTTAGAACATTTGTAAAACAATAGTTGATTGTTATTTCTAAAGGGACCTTCTAGGGGGAGGAGGTTTCTAAGCTTCCTCCTTCTGAGTTCATCTAAAGGGCAGGCAGGTGGGTCAAGCAGCAATATGGAGTCTGTCTTGCTAACTAGGGTCCTTCACATAGTTATTGTCAAGACATATGAATTCTGGGTGAATTATTTTTTCCGGTTTTCAACACCAATAGAGAATTTTGCAAAAGCTACGACCATCAGAACACTCATCTTCCCCTTTTACCTTCACTTGTCACTTCTTACTAATGAGGGCATAAAAGGGTATATTCTGCTCTTGCAAGCACTAAGTGCTAACAGTGAGAGCTCTTCTGATACTTGTATGGTGATAAGGCATTTTCTCAAACATCCAAGTTTTAGCACAGTTGGAAGGACTAAAATTTGTTTCTTTCAACATAAACACTCCTGGAATCCACAAACTGATTCTGCAAAGAATCTTTCTTCTTTCCTTTTCCCTTCTCTTAAAACTGATCTTTTTCTTTTTTCCCTCTCTTTTGCTCCAGGCACCTGGTGGAGGGGGAGTCTTCCCTGTCAAGAGGCAGGCAGTTTCTCCCAGTACCACTGCTGGGATGTGCTGGTCTGGTACGTAGACTGCACCCTAGTGTCAGACTCACCCAGGCCAAAGGGAGCATGGAAATGCAACAGAGTTTTCCTTTGGTCCAGCAGCCCCAAGTGCTGGGCCCTTCTCTTCCCCCATCCCCTAAGTTATTTAGTGCCATTTTTTATTTGGTTTTTTTTGGTTTTGACTTTGGTACCAGGGATCGAACTCGGGACCTTGCGCTTGCGCGGCAGGTGCCAGAACCACTGAGATTAATCCCCGGCCCACATAGTGCCATTTTAAAGTCTGGGATGTGGCATCTCTGGGTGGGTCTGGGTCTCCAGCCCACCCTCAAATTTTCCCAGGCTTGTCTCTCTCTCCAACATAGAAAGAGGAAGAGGAGTCAGACAAGAGTGCAAAGCAAGAGTAAAGTTTATTTACAGAAAAAAAAAGAGAGGGAGAGATACAAAGCCACTGGAGAAATGGGCTCAGTGACCATTGAGGAAGGCCAGGGGTCCTATATATATGGGGTTGCGATTGTGGTCCCTCCGTCTGAGGGCAGTCCCACCCCATTGGTTGGTCTCTCTCCCTGCCCGGGGTTTGGGTTCAATATTGCAACAATTAGGGTGGACAATGTCACAAAAGCAAGATGGCTGATTGCCTATAAATTACATTCTCAGGACATTGAAGAAGTTACTCTTCTCCTAAATTCTAAAGGCCAGTGTCTTTTTTCTGGCTTTACCAAGGGGGTCCCATCTATCCCTACAGGGCCACAATGCAGTCTTTCCCCACAGCCAAGTGAAAGCTTCAGATTGCCCTGTCTACCCAGTGTTCAGTAGGACCAACAGTGGCTGCCACTTTGGGAAAATAAATGGAGTCTTAGGACAGGTGGGATCTTAGGACTGCTTCAGGCGCTTGCATGGGGGCCCCAGGAAAGGACACTTCACTGAAGCCAGAAAGTGATAGGCTTCGGCCACCAAGTGAGGGTGTGACGCCACGAGGGACTTCCACCCGGAGGTCTCCAGGATGTCGGAAACATGATAGGTGATGAAATCCACTGCCTGGGTTTTCAAGTGATCTGCACTGTGGAGGTCAGCCAGGATGAGGATCTCCGAGGCATTCTCCACAGAGAGGTTGCTGCAGAGCGAGTCCTCACACATGACCTTCAGGCGCTCCAGGGCATACTTGTCAGCAGCTGCCAGCAGATCGTGTGCCATTCTGTCAAGATTTGGTGCCTTCTCAGTGTAAATGAACCGCATCATTTCCTTAAAAACTTCAGGCTCCACATCACTGATCTCAACTCGATTCTTTTTGCTCTTCTCCATTTCACGTTCAAACATGGCATTAAAAACTGGAGAACGGGCTGCTAAGATTGCTTTGTGAGCCTGAAATTCCTGGCCAGCCACACACAAGCAGCAGTCTGTGAGCCGGGAATTCTCCCACAGCCCTCCTAGCTCATCTGCCAACCGGCACTTAGGAACCTTTACCACATTCATGGTATTCTGGCCAGAAATGTTGACAGAATCTTGTACCATGTTCATCTCGCAGAAGAGGGTAAGCCTGTCATCAGGGAGAAGCTCTTTGGCCTTACTCCAAAGAATATCTCTACCGATGAATCTTCTGAATCCCCAGCCTTTGCCTTGCACAAATCTACAAGCTCGTCGACTCTCCATACCTTCGATTTCCTCTCCCTTGGCATTCAGAATGGAGAATTTGAATTTTACCCAAACTTCCCTCTTTGGACACCTGAGCAGTAACAAGTAAAAGGATAGATAATCCTTGCCTTCTTCATGGAGCGATTTCGGGTTTACTCCTAAACGCCATTTCAGTTCATCATTAGCTCCAGATGAAAAGGTTGAACTATGAATGTTTCCACTCATTTCATCTAGGCAAAAGCTAATGTTATCAATGGTCCAGAGGTAGGAGAATTTCACTACTTTGATCTGTGTATTGCACCAGGTCTCAGCTACAGGGCCATTTGACATTTCTGCCGGAGGTGGAGTGCTTGGAAATCTTGACATCGCCAGTTTGCAAGTTAAACAGGGTCTCCAAAATCACACGACAAAGATTTCTGTTCTTTCGTCACCAATTTGTAGAGATTTCAGTCCAGTTAGCAGCTCCAAGACAGGAAGGGTGGCATCGCAGTCAGGAGGCAGACAGCCTAATTTGTAGATTTTTTAAAAAAGAATTATTTAGAACTTGCTTTACCAAGACTTGCTAGTATATCAGAAGCATCTGAGTAATTTGTCAATCACTGGGAGAAATATCTCCTTTAAAAAGTTTCCTTTTTCCCAAGCATGGTGGTGCATGCCTGTAATCTCTGCACTCAGGAGGCTGAGGCAGGAGGTGCTGTAAGTTCAAGGCTAGGCTCAACTACACAGCAAGACCCTGTCTCCAAAACAAAAAAAAGGAAAATCTTTTTGGTGATGTTAAACTACAGTGGATTTTGTTTTGCTTTTTGCTGATACTGGAGACTGAACTCTGGGCCTTCACACTGACTCCAGTCTTTTTTTTTTAGAGATAGAGCCCCACTAACTCACTAGACTGCTTAGGTTCAGCTGAAACTTGCAGTCCTCCTGCCTAAACCTCCAAGAATGTTGGGATTAGAGAAATGTGCCACCCTGCCTGGCTCGGTCACCAGGTTTTCTAACAATACCTGCCCATTGCCATTAAGATTCCAAAGCAGTCCAAGGCTGTGACACATGTAACTAGAGTATCCTTCAGAGAAATGGTGCCCACTGAAAAATTATTGAGACCCTTGTGATATGGGTCTTACTAAGCTCATTTTTCCAGCTCCATCTTCAGCCTATAGCAGCATATTTTCCCCTACAAGGAGCTTGGAGCATGAAAGGGTAGAGGCTTTGCTGAGGATCTGACCCAAAGTGACTGTCTCTCTTTTGTCCCTGCTCTGACCATAGGAGGTTGTGACTTATCCAGCAACTGTCTGTCCCTCCGCCTTTCTGCCCTTTGCTCCCCCTTGCACCACAATGGATTGGGACAGTTTTTTCCAGTGTCCTCTGGAGCTATCAAAACACCATTCTCCACTCCAATAAGAATGCAACCAGGACTGGTAGGTCCTCTTCCCCACTCCAGCCTCTTCAGTGAATACTGCTGCATTTTTTTGAGGCCAGAACAGGGGACCAGGGAGCAACTAAAGTTGGGAAGGGAGGGATCTGGGTCCCTTATTTGCATACTCAGCATTCACAGCAAGCCTTCTAGAAGATTTCTTGATTTGGGCCCTTGCCCTCACTGACACAGGTCTGTCACCATGCAGTGAAGAACAGCAGCCAAAGAACTATAGCTAAGGGAAAAGGAAGCTTGTCTTAGTTGAAGACAGCTAAAAGTGACAGAAAGATGTCCTTGGTGACATCATTCCTGGAGCTCACCATCTATCTGAACATCTCATAGGGATTTCTAATAGTTGTCCTTATTATTTTCTAATAGAAATATCATAAAGATTAAGTAAGCTAAAATAGTGCTGCTCGTGCAAGGGCTCAATAACTATTTTTATCTTTGCTAAGTCAGCCTAAATCAGGGATTCTGTTTCTTGTACCCCAAAGTACCCTACCTGAAACATCCCTACCTACATCAGTCAGTGCTTACTAGAGAAACAGATTTAATGCAAAATATACAAATATATAAGAATTTACAAGATTGACTTATAGTGGCTGCCCAAAGGGTCAAATGTGGGTTAGTGCAAAAGGGCCGTCAGCACACTGGAGACCCAAAAGACCCACTTGAAAGCCTGGCGCTCAATGCTGCATCCCGTGTGAGCATCAGGAGGAGAAATGGTCTGTGCTGGAAGTCAGGAGATATGTCCAAGATACAGGTTAAGACTGAATCTCCTCGAAAGAAACAGAAGCAACTCTTCCTTCTTGGCTTCCCTTTTATACCTTTCAGGCAACAATCCACCCTAGGGTGGGTCTTCCCACCCACAACAATCCACCCTAGGGTGGGTCTTCCCACCCTGCGCTGATCCAATTTAGTTAGGTGTCTAGACTCAAATTGATAGAATCAGTTAAATATCACACCACCTGTCTTTTCTATATATTTAAAGAAAGGGTCTGTTTTGCTACTTCTGAATTTCTTATTTATCTATCTATCTATCTACTTATGTAGTATTTTTTAATCAAGGTCTTGCTATGTAGTCCAGGCTGGCCTTGAATTCACAGTAATCATCCTGCCTCAGCCTCTGGAGTGCTGGGATTATAGGTATGGCCACCATGTCCAGCTACTCTACTTCTGAATTTCTATGGAAGCAGGGCAGGGTTAGGTGGTAGAAAGAGGAGGTCTGACCACAAGGCTATCTGTAAGGAGTATTTGAAGTCTGAAAATGTCCACTCTGAGAGATGCACTCAGTAGCATCAGGATCCAGTTCACCATATCCAGGCTGTCTTTCAGCAGTGGCCTATAACTGGCTAATCTGAATGGATTTATTATCCATGGTAGATTGTTTATAAGTGAGAGGGTCATTTTCTTCATATTACTATTTTATTTCATTGGCATACTAACTTGCCAAATTCTTTTTTTTTTTTTTTAAGTTTTTATTTTTTTGGTACCGGGGATCGAACTTGGGTCCTTGCACTTGTGCAGCAGGCAGTGAAACCACTGAGCTAAATCCCTGGCCCAAAGACTCTATTTTTTTTTTTTTTTTTTTTTTGGAACCGGGGATCGAACTCAAGTCCTTGTATTGTGCTTGTGCAGCAGGCGGCAAAACCACTGAGCTAGATCCCCGGCCCGCCAAATTCTTTAGTTTCTAAAACTAAAGAGCTAAAGTATCATATCATTGAAATACTGAGAGTTTTACCCACTTCTTTCCAAGTTTTCTACCTCTACTTTGCCATATCTAGTTGCATTGGCTAGTACTTTCAGTAAAGATATTTAATGATAATGACAGAAAACACTCTTACCTCATTTCTTTCTTTAATAGAATAGCTCTAGATTTTTTCCAGTAGGCGTGATGTTAATTTGGGGAACTGAGGTAAATATATTGTATCGTGTTAAAGAAATATTCACCTGTTGAGAGAATGGAGAAAAATTGACATAAGTCTTCTGAGAACACAATGCATTAAGCATTATATCTTGTCATAAAAATCAGCATAACCCAGGCCATTTTCGTTTCAAAGACACTAAGATTAACACTTGCTAGGTTAGGACAAATATCCTTTCTTACTCATCTTATACATTGTCATCATGAAATTGAGTCCTGACTAGTTTGTTTATAAGAAATTTATCTGAGATATTCTGATGTTTAACCCTGCAAAAGAACTTTATTATCTCTTAGAAAACATTATCTTTAATCTGAAGACTATGTGTGCTCTATATGTTTGTTATGAGAAATCTCATGGACCTATCTACTATAGTTTTGTTATAAGAAATCGCATATGTTCAAATGTGCTAATTATAAAATGTATGGGACTTTTTGTTAATTTTTGAGACAGGGTCTTGCAAGGTAGTTCAGGCTGATCTTAAACTCACTATGTAGCCCAGGCTGAGTTCCAACTTGCAGTGATCCTCCTGCCTCGGCATCCTGAGTGCTGGGAGTACAGGAGTATCCCACAATGCTCAGTGAGACATTTTATGATAATTAAGAGGTCACAACATTAAGAAGATATAATAGTCCTAAGAGTAAGGGTTTGTTATATATGAAGCAAAAACTGAAAGGGAAATGAGAAACATCAACAATTATAGTAGATAATTACAACACTGAAAAACTAGATCAAAGAATCAGTTAGTGTATAGAAGATTGGAATAACATCATCAAACAACCTGAAGTACTTGATATTTACAGAGTGCTCCAAAAAGTGCAACTTTTTTGAGTGTACAGAATATCTCATTTTTATTCTGGGTCATAAAACAAACTTCAATAAACTTAGATTGAAATCATACAGAGTATGTTATCATCATTAAATTAGAAATTGATAACAAAAAATAGCTGTGAAAGTCCCAAATATTTTGAAATTAAACATTGCTCTTCTAAGTAACTCAGAGGTCAAAGAGGTAATTATAAAGGAAACTGAAACATGTTTTGAAGTCAAAGATTTAAAAAAGATATCAAAAACTACAGAATACAGTTAAATAAGTGCGTAGGAGAGAACATTATAGCTTTATACTCTTACATTAGAAAAGAAGAAAAGTCTAGGTTAAAATGTGTAAGATTACACTTTAAAAAAAATTAGAGGGGTCTGGGGATTTAGCTCAGTGGTGCCACTGCCTGACTCGAAAGCGCAAGGTCCTGAGTTCGATTGTGACACACACACACAAAATTAGAGGGGGAAAGCTAGCCATGGTGACACGTGACTGTAGTCTCAGCACTCAGGAGGCTTCCAAGTTTAAACCTAAACTGAGCAATTTAACAACTCAATGAGACCCTGTCTCAAAATAAAGAATTTTTTAAAGGGCTGGGGTTGTGGCTTGATGAGAAAGCCCTGGGTTCAACTCCCAGTAGTAGAAAAAGGAAATTAGATCATGGAAACATTATGGCTTGTATCTAGATGTCCCCCAAAACCCTCATACTGTCATAGGTGGAGCTTTTCAGAGGTGGCTGAATCTAGAGTGTGTGTGATGCTGGGATTAAGTGTGTGATGCTGAGATTAAGGGTGTGTGGTTACTAGATTAGTCCACTGATTGGTTTGACCTAGTTCTGGGTGTGGATAGTGGGAACCACCCTGGGTGTGAGTGCTACCCACCCTAAGGGCATGTAGCCTGGATAAAACAGAAGGAACAGAAAGAGGGCTGCTGTTGAAGTTTGCTGCTTGCTGCTTCGCCACTTTGATGCTTATTGCCTTGCTGTCTTGCTGCCTTCTTCCTGCTGTGTACTTTCTCTCCTTTGCCATGCCACTCTGCCTTGGAGCCAGGCAACTATGAACTGAAACCTCTACAAACTGTGAGCTACAATAAATTTTTCCTTCTTTAATTTTGGGTGTTTGGTATCTTGTCTCAGCAATGAGAAAAATAACTAAGACAAAACAAAGATAGTAAGTGACAGTTTTGGAAATCAGTTGAGTAGAAAAGTTGCTTCTTTTTAAAAAGATCAGTAAAATTGATAAAGATCTAACTAAATGGGGGGGGGGGGTAAGAGAAACGCAAATTAGCAATACCAGGAATCAAATAAGAGAACTGGAGATCCCACAGACATTAGAAGAAGAAAAGGGGATCTGCTTCCAGCAACAGAGGAGCACTTCCTATGGACAAACCCTGTTATGGCTTGTGTTTAGATGTCCCCCTAAAGCCTTATGCAGTCACAGGTGGAGCTTTTTCAGGGGTGGCTGGATCTAGAATATGTGACCCTGGGATTGATTCATGGTGCAATGCTAGGATCAAGGGCACTAGGATTAAGGGTGTGAGTGCTACCCATCCTAAGTAGCCTGGATAAGATATAAGGAGTAGAAAGAGCTGTGGTTGTCCCTGTTGGGATTGACCTGGTCATGAAATGGTTAATGAATATGTTCTTTAATTCCAAGTTATAGTTTGACAAGATACACACAAAAAACCCCCAACAAAACAGGCAGCTGATGCAGGTAATGTCTCCACCCGATGCCATGCCATTTCAGAACAGATAGAACACAGAACACAGGATGGGATGTTCCCCACATAGAGGTAACTATAATGTACAGCAACTTTTCAATGCCAAGTCACCTGAAAATATCCATATATCTGCCTCGATGACTACATGGATCCGACCACAAATATTTGCTCTGACCCCTATGGATACCCCATGGGATAGACATGCCAGACCTCTCTTCCAATACCCTATAAAGCTTCCTACCTTTTTTTGTTTGGGGCTGGCAGCCTCTTGCTTGATGTCAGTACACCTCTGCCAAGGTGAATAAAGTCTGTACCACTTTACTTTCATTAGCCTGCTCAGGTGGTCTCACCCCTCCACGCTGTTTGTTACAGTCCCTTGTTGCCTTGCTATATTCTGCTTACCATGAACTGTTTCTTCTCGATGGTGCCTGTCTGTCATGCCACCCTGGCTTGGAGCCAGCTATGGACTGAAGCCTCTACAAACTGTCAGCTAAATAAACCTTTCCTACCTTAACTTGTGGGTGTTGAGTATTTTGTCTCAGCAACAAGAAAAGTAATTAAGCCATAATTTGGTACCAGAGAAGTAGGGTCATTGCTGTAAATATACCTGGCCATGTGGTTTAGGAGCCTTTGGAGCTGACTTGTGGGAAGAGTTTGAAACAATTCAGAGATGCCAGCTGGAAAAGTAGAGCTGGAATTCCTCAGGCTATACTTGATGGGAGATTCTGGTCAGAGCTCAAAAGACCAGAATGCTGCTAGAAATTCTCAAAAGACCAGAATGCTGATAGAAATTCTTCTGGTAAAGACCAGGCTTGGGAAGTTTCTGCTGGAAAGAAGGACTACATTCATTGGCTGTTGGACTCCAGACAATGTGTGTTATGCCTCGGCAGAAAGTTTGTTTGCATTTTGCTCGTGTCCAGAGACTTTGCCTGAGACTGAGATTAAGGGGGCTGGACTATAATGTGGCAGAAAAAATTACACAGCACTCTAATGTTGAGGTGGTGGCATGGCTGCTGCTGAGGGCTTTTAGCCAGATTTATGTTGAGAATCAAGCAAAGAGCCCAGCAGAATGATTTAAAATGTTTTGAGTTTGGCCAGAAACTAAGCTCCAATAAAACTGTGGACTGCAAAGATAGAGCAGAGTAGATCTTGATTGCTGAGTAGGAACAGGAGAATAGAAAAGATGCCTTGAGGGCATCTCAAGAAACAGGACTCCACCCTTTGCAGCCTCAAAATTGCAGAAGTGAAAGATTTTGCTTTGAGAAGAAAGCCCCAGAGCACCCTGTTCCAGAATAGTGGTGGTCCAAAGAATTTGTTGCTCAGAACTGGATTCAAAGTGCTCAGCCATCCAGGCACTGAACCCCTACAGCCAAGGGAGAGGGAGATTAGCTACTGCTTCACCTGGCAGCAGACCTTGGCATCATCCACGTGGTGCTGGTTTAAGGCACATGCAGAATGCAAGATTTGTGGGGTCAGAAGGCTTCCACCCAGATTTCAGAAGGCATGGGAGGCCAGGCAGTGTGTCCCCGAGAGGGCAGTGTGTAAAGCTGTGAGTGTGAAGCCGAGATTCCACCTCACCCCACAAAGAATGGCTGCTATCATGAAATCAACCAATAACAAATGCTGGTAGGCTGTGGGGAAAAAGGAACACTGCTCCACTACTGGTGGGAGTGTAGACTGGTGTAACCACTGTGGAAATCAGTATGGAGATACCTCAAAGAACTAGGACTAGAGGTACCATTTGACCCAGCTATTCCCCTGCTGGGGATCTTACCAAAAGAATTAAAAGAATCATACTGCAGTGATATATGTGCACCCATGTACATAGCAGCACAATTTGTAATACCTACAACTTAGAAGCAGCCCAATTGCCCATCAACTACAGAGTGGATAAAGAAAATGTGGTTTTTTAAATAAAATGGAGTACTACTCAGCCATAAAAAATGAGAAATTAGAGACAGTTATTGAGGCAATACTCTTAAGTGAAATAAATATGACACACGTGTAAATGCCGAATAATTTCTCCAGTGTGAGAAACTGAAAGTGCAAATAAGGACTATAGGATATAAAGATAATATGAAATAGAAAGAAAAGGGGCAAAGGGGAAGGGGAAATGGGAGGGGTAGGGGTAGGGGAAAGGAAAGAAGGGAATGGAATTAATATGAGAAAATGAAACAATGGAAACAAAGTCTTTGTAAATAGGGAGGGATGGAGGGGTTGAAGGGAGGGCAGGGGGAGGGGGAAAAATAAGAACCAAGAGAGATTATGCAAAGGTGCAGATTTCCAATGATGAATGTCATTATATTGTATACCTAAAATGTACCAATAAAATTAATTTGCTAAATAAATAAATAAAACCATGTTACCAGTCAATTAAAAGGCAGAGATTATCACAGGGGATCAAAAATATCCCCACAACATCCAACTATGCTGTCTACACAGAACACTTTACGTATTAGTTTTATCTTAAACTTTTCCTTTGAAATAATTTTAGAGTTAGGCAAATGCTGGAAAAATAGTGTAAATTTCCTGTAAACCCTTCACCTAGCTTCTAACCATACCTATGACAAAAAAATTAAAATTAGGAAACTGACATTTATACAACATTACTACACGGAAGATTCATTTGGATTTCATCTGTTTTCCCACTAATGATCCTTTTTTTTTTCCAGATTCCAATCTGGGACCCCACATTATCTCTACTTGTCATGGCCTCTAAGCCTCCCGTAGTCTAACTTTTCTTTGGTCTTTCTTTATCTTTTGATAGAGCATCCCCTTTGGTCTGTCCAGTTTTCTCTTATTACAGTAGGGTTATACATTTTGGCAAGGACATCCCAGAGATAAAGTGCCCTCCCCCACATGCTGTGTGAAGACATACATAGCGTCACTAACTTCTATTACTGGTGCTATCACTATTGATATCTTGTTTATGGTGGTGTTTCACAGGGTTCTGCAATACAGTTACTATTTTCTCCTTTGGAATTAATAGGTATCATTGGGAGCTTCTTTGAGACTACATAAGTCACCCATTTCTCTTCAAACATCTACCCACTTTAGTATGCACTACAGATATTCCTCTTTCAATGATCTACCTGTTTAATGACTATTGAGACCCGCAACTGAGGGGTGCTGTTCAGGCTTATGACTCACCACTTGGATTTACAACTGTCTTTTAAAAATACAGTTCTGTACACCTTGTTTATAGAGCCTCAGTGTCTTTTTTTGGACAGTGCACCTTGTTTATACAGTGTGGTACTTTTTGCTGAGTGTGCTGTACAGTACAGTAGTGTAGCTTTATGTTCTGTTTTACATTACAGTTCTGGATGTCAAAGTTATGCAAATAAAAGCAAAGTTATCCAGTTTCCTTTGACTATGTCTTTGTTCTGAATATTGAAATATACATACTCTATACAAGTCCTCATTTAGCAACCAATTCAATTAATGACCTAGTCACAGGACCATAACTCTGTTGTTAAACAAGGAATACCTACTAGATTTGTCATAATTGTTTGTGCCATGAATATTTTTTATTGTAGTCTTTGCTTAATACTGTTGTATTTCCATGATTCTTTCTATACTTAAGTAAACAGAGAATCCACTTGATTATGAAAGCACAAATTTAGCTAAAAGAGTAGATGCTTATGTAGGGACAATTAGAAGGGAGCGTAGGTAGGGATGGTAGAGGACATGACCTGGGTGGCTGATGGTTATGTACTTACCACAAGCTTTTTGTATGCTATGTACTTGAGGAAGCTAGCTTTTGTGTAATTATTACATGTACTCACTATGTGCCCCTTATCCCCCTGACCTTTCCTCAACCCAGAAACAAAGGCTAAGACCCTGATTGCTGTACAATCAGTGAAACAGTTATTTTTAGAAAACAGCATACCCCTATAATTATGAATACTGTGGTCCTCTGACCTTTGGGAAATTTGCATCCTGTCTGGCAGCTGTTCCTTGCATTCACAACCTTATAAATAAACTTTTGCCTCACATTACTTTCACTTCCAACCTCTGCTTTGGGGAGGCTGAGTTCTTCATTCTCTGCTGGGTGCATTTGGCTCTGACTCACTTCCCTATTCTTCACCAGAGTGGAGGTGAGGCATCCAGAAATACCTGGGGTCGGGGGAGAGAGGAGGTCATTGAAGGCCCCTAGCCCCTCAAAGACCACCTGCCTGATGCAACACTAACACTAATCAGGGCAGCTGGAGTGATAATATTAGAAAAAGGCAAAGCAGATTTTTGAGCAAAGACTATCTTAGTAGAAACACGTCATTTCATGAGAAAAGTGTCCATTCACCATAAGCTCATAACATCCCTAGACATTATGCACCTGAAAAGAAGAAGCAGGAGAGAGAGAGAGAGAGAGACCCTGATAGAAATAAAATGGAAAAATACACAATTATAGTAAGAGATTTCAATATCCCTCTTTTTTGTTTTTTGTTTTGTTTTGTTTTGGAGGCAGGGTCTTGTTATGTAGTTCAGGGTGGCACTGAACTCACTACATATCCCCGGCTGGCCTCAATCCTCCTGCCTCAGTCTCCCAATTGCTGTGATTATAGGCATGTGCCACCACACCTGGTTCCTCTTTTAATTTAATAGAAAAAGGAGGCCAGGGATTTAGCTCAGTGGTTCTGTCGCCTGCCTGACAAGCACAAGGTCCCGAGTTCGATCCCCAGTACCAAAAAAAAAAAAAAAAAAAAGCAGTTTACTTTAAAGGGGCTGGGGATTTAGCTCAGTGGTTTCGCTGCCTGCTGCACAAGTGCAAGGACCCGAGTTCGATCCCTGGTACCAAAAAAAAATAAAAATAAAAAAAATAAAATAAAACCACTTTCTACATACTGCCAGATCTGACTTCTAAGAGTTTGTTTTGTTAAACAAATTTCTATCTATGTTCATACTTTTTTCTTCTATTATCTTTATCCAGTTTTAGGATTAGCACAATGTTGAGTTCCTAAAATGAGGGGAGAAGTATTCCTTCTTTTTTCTGCTTTAAATGTTTGATATAATTTATCAGTTAAAATGTTTATGAGCCTGCTCTTGTCATATAGGTAGGTTTTCAAGCTAGGAATATACTTTCTTTAATAGGTGCCATTCAAATTTTATATTTCCTCCAGAGTTAGTTTCATTAATTTGTCTTCTAAGTTACTTCTTAGAAGTTGTCAAATTTATTTCAAAAAAGATTTTTGTAATATGCTTTCTATAGCCTTTTAAATTCTGCAAAATCTATGGTAATGTCTCCTAGATCTTAATATTGTAATTTTAAAAATGTATAACTGATATTGTGTAACAGGAAGAAAAGGTCTAAAAGAGCAGGGGAATTGGGAGGGGTAGGGGAAGGGAAAAAAGGGAAAGCAAAAAAATATGAGAAGAGGAAAAAAATGGAAACAAGGTCTTTGCAAATAGGGAAGGGTGGAGGGGGTGAAGGGAGGGCAAGGGAAGAGGAAAAAAAAAAAGAACCAAGAGACTCATGTAATGGTACAAGATCCCAGTGATGACTGTAACAGTATTTTATACCTAAAATGTACCAATACAGTTAATGGAGAAAAAAAAAAGAATGGGCACAGTCTATAAATGTCCCCATATGAATGCTTAAAAAAAAATAATAATTTAATAGAAAAAAAGAAAATTTTACAAGTCACTCCACAACAACAGAATATCAACTAGGTTCAAATACACGTTGAAGAATATGTTTTTTTATTAGTGTATACTTTGATTAATTTCACCCTCTTTTCCTCCCTCCACTCATCCCTTTCCTCTTCTCCAACTGAATACTTAGAAAGAATATTTCCAAAGACAGATGCATAATCTGAGCCACAAAACAAATTTGAATGAAATTAAGTGGATTCAAAGAAAGTATTTTCCATGCCAACAAAGGAATATGTTTTAAAACTGACAACTGAGATGTCACAAAGACTCTACAGACTTTAAAAAGCCAAGGGGATGAGGGAAGATTATAAACAATTTAAGCCCAATAAATTCAGTAACTTTGATAAAATGAATATATTTCCTGAAAGAAAAAAACTACCAAAGATCACATAAGAAATTGATATGCTAAAAAGCAACATACCTATTAAATAAATTAAACAAGGTAAACCTCCCCATTAACTTCAAGTTCAAATGCTTTCACTAGTGAATTTTACCAAACATTTAAGGAAGGAATGATACCAGTTTTACACAAAGTCTTATAAAATGTTTAAGAGGAGGAAATAGTTTCCAACTCATCCTAATATTACTTAGTGTTTTTTAAAAAAATATTACTCGGTTTTAAAAAATTAAGACAAATATCTGGTTGTGGGGGCACAGGCCTGTTATCTCAGCACTTGAAAGGCTGAGGCAGGAGGATTATTCTGAGTTTGAGAACAGCTTGAGCTACATAGTGAACTCAAATCCAGCCTGAACTGCACATCAAGATCTTGATTTTTAAAAAAGACAAAAAGTTCCCAGAAAATTTAAACTACAGACCAATATCCGTCAGAAAAATAGATGTGAAAACTCTTAAAAATGTAATAAATTGAATCTAGCAATATAAAAAAGAATACACAATGACCAAGTGGGAATTATCCTAACAATATCAGGTAGATCAGCATTTGAAAACTAATCAATGGAGTTCACCATGCTGTGGAGAATCATGGTTATTTTACCAGTGTTTCTTTAGAGCTACACTGCACGTGGCTGAGGGGTGAGCTAGTCGTAGAAACAAATTTCTACCTGGTAAGCTACACATAAAAACTATGCATACTCTCCTAGTGATCTAATTGCCTAACCCATCTTAATCCCATCTCTCCTCATCCCAATATAATATATTTATATATGTTATTCTGATCCTCTTGACCACTAACTAGTCAATCTTTACATATTTGTCAGTTTTACAGAGGACTGCTTCTAGCAACGCCAACGGCAAGGACCCTGTCATACAAAAATATTATGTCGGTCTTCAAACAGTGCCTGCTATCCTTAGGACTGAGATGGATGGACCACTGTGACCTGATGCAAGCATTCCTGGGATAGATGATGCTAAAAGATCCCCTCATCACATTAAAATCAAATATAAAAATCTCAGCATTTCACCCTCAGGGTGCGGTCCTCTCTCTCAGACTCTTCTCCTGCTCTCTTGCTGTGTCTTGATTCTTTTCCTATATTATTTATAATATTTCCTATATTTTCCTATATTATATTATTGATAAATTCTTTTTACAATCTGCAGTAGGAACCCTACATGCACCACACACTCCATGGCATTTCAACGAATCTAAAGAAGAAACAGATAATTGTCTTAAGGGATGCAGAAATAGCATTGGGAAAAATCTGATAGCATTCATGATGAAAAATCATCAAATACAAAAAAAGGGGGAAACATCCATAACCTGATAAAGGGCATCTACCAAAATCCCTACAACCAATATTACCCAATGGTAAAAGATGGAAAGTTTTCTCCCTAAGACAAGAATGCAAGGAAATCTGCTCTTACCACTTCTACTCAATACTGCACTGGAGATTTTGGCCAGTGCAATAAGAAAACCAAACTGAAAAGGAACAAATAAAACAGCCTATCACCAACCTGATAATGTAAACAATCCCATAGATCTGCCAAGAGAGCGTCTAGAAATAATAAATTACTTTAATTAGGATATAAGATATAAGACCTACCATTAAAAAATGAAGAGAATCTAAAGACAAGAAACAAGCACAGAAAAATATGCTCATTAGCCAGTACGAAACTCTAGCTTGACTGACCCCTTCTTGCCAGCCAAGGACTAAAGGTTGCAGGCAGAGAGCAAATTTTGCCCGACTTTGGAGTTAACTCCTTGATTTTGCTCAGGATGAGCTCTTTGGCAAAAGCGTGGAGGGCATCACCTCTCTGAAAAGTCCACCACAGCACGCTATGCTTGCGTCCACGCTACCGTGGAGAGAAAGAAACCACAGCCACCTCGAAAACTTCTGTTCCCTCCCACTTTGCAAGACTTACAAGGGTTTCCTGCCTGCACCATCTGATGGCGCCACTGGGCTGCGCTGCTGCGTCAGCTCCCTTACACAGTGCCTGCTGTGTCTCAGCCACGCCTAGAAGGCTGGAAGGGAGGAACCACTGCCGCGTTGACAGATTTAGGCTCTAGGTGGAGCGAGAGTTTCACATATCTCTTAATGAGCGCCACACATGAGTTGACAGGAAAAAAAATTGACATCTGCATGAAACTCAAAAGCTGGATGTGGTGGCGCAAGCCTGCAATCCCAGCAATTGTGGGGGCTGAAGCAGGAGGAGAGTGAGTTGGAGGCTAGCCTGGACTATATAATGAGACCCTCTTTTGAAAGCACAACCAAACCCAGAATATCCCCAAACCTCAACACAAATATGCGACCGGGGGGCGGGGGCTGGGGGGGGGGCGCCGGTGCTCAATAATACAGCGCTTGCCTAGCATAGGCAAGGCCTGTCCTTTGGTCTCCAGTCCTGCAAACACAACAATAACAAGAATGTCCAATAGTTTCAGAGATTGCAGTCTGGGTTTGACTTCTTCCAATGCAGAAACATCATGGTAAACACAATTGGAGAAAAAGAGTAACTACTTTATGAAAGCCAGGAACCAGAGAGCAGGGAAGGAGCCTCAGAGGCGGGTCCAGGAGCCAGATTTGGTCCATCAGGTCACACTACCATGACTCAACCAGACATACCTAGAAGTGTGCTTTACAAATATCCTGTACATCTCTCTAGCCAACCAATTGTAAACAAGATTATCACATGACTCCACATAATATTTTCCTTCCAGGAATATTAGTGTTGAAAGGTGGAAAATTCCAACCTGTGAAGAGGAAACTACTGGGCATGCAGAGCTTACAGTCTGAAGTCCTTATGTATCTCCATTCTCCTCCATGCAGGCAGAACGAACAATTCCAACAGGCATCTGGCCATGGACACATGCTTAAAAAAGAAACCCATCGGTACAGACCCCTGGAGTCATGTTACACACTATTTTGAAAGCTGATGGAGCCCTCCTTTATTAATTACCAATTTCACTTGTAGGAGTGGTTACAGAAGAACCCAAGAAGACCATCCACAGTAACGTGAAGATGTGTATGACCGTGCTTTCAGGGATAATACTCTAATAACCCTGAATGTGTAGCATCATGACAGTTCCATCTGCATGTATCCAAAAATTCACATGCTTTCTCGTCTATCTGGAAATTAATTCTCCATGTCACTACTTCACACGAATCATAAATACACATGCTTCAGGTCTCATTTAAACATTACCATTCCAGACACATTCTCTCACTCTTTGGTATGGTTTTTCAACATTACTGAACCTCTATGGACACCTGGCTTACTTTATCACACTTTGTTCCAAACTTTCATGCTCAGCATAAGAGAATTTCTCAATCTGAGCCCTGAGAAGCTGAAGGCAGAAAGGAGCTTTGTTCTTAGTTCATACTGTTTCTCAGCAGGTACAATATTTCCAAAACAAATGAGCATAAAACTCACAGTGGTGACATTATGGGAAAACAGGACAAGATGCTGTGAGAACGTGAAAGAAAGGAGAGTGAAACTAACCACTTCAATGAAAGAGGTGGCATTTTATTTGGAAGAGCTTGAATTACACAAAGGAATTTTCTAGGCAATGCTAAAAAACCCCACATTGATGCCAGAGAAAGCAATCTGAACGAAAGGCATGTGGGTATACTGGGCCAGAACAGAAGGCATCATTAACTATTGTCAGAATGTAGATCACGAAGGAGCAGGAAGGCTCTGAAAATTTTATCCTTCTTGTGCCTGTAGAAGCCTCGTAAAATGTTTCAGCACCATTCAGGTTGATGGCCATGCTAGGTGGAATAAGGGGGATTTCATTGTGATTTCTCTAAGTTTTAGATAGTCCTCTACTGCTATATTAATGGATTTAAGGCAAAACAGAATATGCCCAGGGGGCCAGGGATTTAACTCAGTGGTTCTGCCACCTGCCTTGCAAGTGCAAGGTCCCATGTTCAATCCCTATTACTAATATGTGTGTGTGTGTGTGTGTGTGTGTGTGTGTGATGTATTTCCTCACATCCACAAAAATCTGTCAAAGGCCTGAGAGGGAAATGCAATTTGTTGGTCAATAAAAAGTTGGTCTATGAACTCATAATTTATTAATAATTCAGGAGCACAGAGACCAGACAGCAAAAGCACCAAGGACCCAGGTTCAGGTATGGAGTGGAGGTGGGTATTAGGCAGTATCATGGAGGATCCTTACACACCTAATTCTTTTTGTCCGTGGAAAGCAGAATGCAATGATTTGTTATTGATGGAGACTCTATACACCATCTTCAAAATCAATTTCTTGTTGCTTTCCCTGGGTTTCTCTTTCTATGAAAAGAGACAGACATTAGGCTAGAGAAAGAACTTCCCCAGGTCTCAATGGTGACACTTTTCTTTTCTGACCAAAGCAGGAGTTTGGTTCTTTGGATACTTAAAATCCCAAGAAGGACCTAATATCATGTCATATCTGATAGCGGTCATTTGGTCAACCTCACATAACAGTAGGAAAAACTGAGACTCACTACAAGAAAATGATTAGGCACAGATGCCTTAAGAGAAAAACACAGTCCTCACCTTCCCCTTGACATTATCTCTGATTGGGCAGAACTGTTTGGGGGGTTTTCTGGACTATGTGCCATAGTCTCCTTATCTATGGACATCAGCATGAATCTGGAGACAGCTTTGTCCATTTGGACAGTGACATTTTTGCTGTGCCTCAGTTTTCACATTGTAGAATATTCAGGATGTGAACACATTTAGGAAGGTTGCATACAGGCCATGTAGCATGCACTGTGTCATTGTTCTATCAAGTGCAACCATTTTTCTCCCCAATATTGTGCATTCCTAATAAATTTGATACAGCACTCAAGCATTTATTCTACAATAGTTCCTGTGCTAGGACCTTAAAAAGCTTTCATGGGTGATAGAAATAAACCAGATTATTTCTTTACTGTTCAATATTTAAATGCAAAGGCAGATGAACATAGACTAAGGTACTTCATAATACGGGCTGTAATGAAGGTGGGATTAAACTGTGGACATGGAAAAAATCAAATGACAAATGATTTTTCTCTGGTAAATAAATGGAGAAAGAGAGAAATACCAGACCACAGAGGAGAGATTCAAGTCATCAGACCTTGACCTGAGAAAGATCAAAAGGGGGCAGAGGAGAGTAGAATTACAGACAAATGCTTCAGTTAAAAGAGTACTGAGAGGCATGTTAAAGGTCATAGAATTGAGTCCAGTCCTTGTCTTCCCAAATAGGCTCTACAACTCCTGAAATTTTTTTTTTTTTTTTGTACCGGGGATTGAACTCGGGACCTTGCACTTGCAAGGCAGGGGGCAGAACCACTGAGCTAAATCCCCAGCCCTTATTTTTATTTATTTTATTTATTTTTTGGTACCAGGGATTGAACTCACAACCTTGCACTTGCAAGGCAGGCATGGTGCCACTGAGCTAAATCCCCGGCTCTGAAATATTATTGTATACAAATTTTTATGTCTACTAAAGTCTTAATAAAGATGCCAAAATAAACAAAGATGATATTGAATTCTATTCACATTCCATGGAAGTGCAATTCATAATGTTTAAAGCTCTACAGAGTCCTCATTAACAAAGACTTTTTGATAATGGGTAAAACATTTCTACCCAGTGTACCCTCTGTCTTTCATGCAACCATTTTACCATTGTCATGAAAGTTGTTTTTTGTATAATGTAATGAGAAACATTTATATTAAATAAATACATATGATTCATAACAAAACATTGGGTACTACTTAGGCCACCTACAATAAAGCACTAAAATGGAGACTGGCACTGAAGCTTCTGTGTCTAGGGGTATGGAGATTCAGGGGTAAGTGTAGACATCCGTGTACTGTGCATTTCCTCCTGGCTCAAGTCAGATTTCAAATCAGTAATCCAGTGTGAGATTCAATATACCCTCTAAACTTCCTATTTTTGGAACTGAATATTTTGCGATACACAGTTGAGATAAGGGATAGTTACAAGGTGATGGGCACATGAGTATTTTGCTTTAACAAATGGAGTGATGTTATTAATACAAAAGTGGGGGACTTATAAGTGAAGTAGGCTTCTTATATAAACAGTATCCACTTGTTACTTGGCATTCAATAATATTTCACACAGCACAAAGGGTTTTACTAGATTCTTGTGCCATGTTCTTGTACTTTCCAGCCTCAAAATTTGTAGAGTATATTTTCTTTCTTTATTAATTTTGCTATGTGTGAAATTCTGACATAGGAATGGGCAATAGACTGGAGAACTCCTTTTCTTGAGCTGAATAAGAAATTAAGAAATAAGCAATTATTCCCATTCAAGATGTGTAAGAAAGCAACCACCTTAGGAGTGAGATTGATAGAAGGTTGAAGTTGAGTGCACAAAAATCATTTAGGGAGGGATAATATATTAAAGAAGTAAATCTCCATGTGGAGTAGACAGCCCACTGCAAAGATTGAATACCCTATTTGGAGACAAACATACATTTCAGTCTACCACTAGCTATGAGGACTTGGGACATTATTTAATTTCTCCACCTTTAGCTGCTTCATCAAGAAAACCAGGGCTAATCAGAATGTACCTCAAAAGGTCCATAGGCTGGTTCTGGAATCTAATGTGCAAACAAGGTCCTGCATGTTGGAAGTACTCACTTTCTGTGTGTATGATTACAGGGCATTGGATGCAGGCTTCAAACTTTAACACTGTTGTTGGAGGGATAATTTTGATATTCAGCATACATATTTAAAACCAAGCCTAAACATGCAGAAGAGCCACATAAGTGAAAAATGTCCCAGAAAATCTCATGGGTTTGTTGATTTTGCCAGAGGAGAAGCTCAGTGAGTACAAAACTACACTAAAGACTGAAGTGTTGGATAAAGGTTAAAAAAAAATGATAAGGCCAAGGTATACTGTTCAAAGAATATAACACTCCTTAATGGATTAGCTTTGAAAGCAATCAGGTATAAGAAGTAAATGAAGAGTCATGACCATGTTGAAACTCATGCCCACTTTTGGAGAAGACATGGGAAGAGGGGAATAGAATTGCATTTGGACGTATATTGCTCTGGGCTGACTCTGAGGTTAAACTTGCCATCACACTGTGCCGATACTATGGATTGCCTTTGATGACCTCTTGAACTGTCTCTTAAATACTCTTTTTCTCTCCTGTATGCAATTTTTGTCTATGGTTTTGGGACTGTAGCTCCTCGAAAAAAAAAAAAAAAAGTAGGGACTACAGGCCCGTGGATTTAGCTCAGTGGCATGGCGCCCGCCTGCCTCTCAAGTGCAAGGTCCTGAGCTCTATCCCCGGAACTCAAAAGAAAAAAACCCAAGAAACTGGGGACTGATAAAGATAAAAATCATTTTATCAGCATGGAAAAGAGTACTGTGTCATTTAACTTTTATATTTGCTTTGTAGGAACTCAAAATTATAGGTGGTCAACCCTGGGTGAAGTATGAAGCTTGTCTAAGGGAGTTGGGATGTTTGCTTTTCTTTCATCTTTACCCTTTTGCAGAATATTGCTATCATTTAATTCTAACTTCTTCATTTACACAATAAAAAGAATTGTATTCCTTGGGGGAACATATATTCATTGTCTTAGCTGAAAATGAATAGACTGAAAGAGTATGCAAATATTGACTGTGAAGCCTGCTGATTGATTCCCAGGTATTGACCTGTCAAACAACCAACCCTCTGCCCATTCCATTTTGTCCTGTCCTGACCTGCACTCAACGATGTTTTCTTAGATCAGGGGGTTGATTCTTCTATAGGACACCGACCATCGAACCTTCTGAGCATAAAAGTGACCCCATTCTCAGAAAGAGCACACTAAGTCCATTAAGAAAACAGGGGCAGCTCTGGAAAGCCTGGAGTAAATACTTAAATCCAATTACTGTTAGTCGAGGCGAGGTTGCCGTCGTGGGAAAGAGCCTCATCCAGAAGTCCGTGGCTTACAATCTAACAGTTGAGCTCTATCCATGCACGCGACAGTTAATTCTCCCCTATTGGCTCAGAGGGCGGGCAATGGAGCTGGAGCCAATCAGCGATAAGGAGGCGGGCCGTACGAACTGCCCAATCAGGTGGGCCAATATAGGAGGGTTCTTCCGGGGTCGTGACGCTGGAGTGCAGGCTCGGATCACTTTCCCGCGAGCCTCCCATCTTGCTAGACCACCTTCTAGGACTTCTACTGGTTGCACGCTGCGTAGGAAGGACTCTGAGAGACCCTGAAGCCACGCAATGGTGATGTTGTAGCACAGAAGCCGGGAATGGGATGGAATCGGGATAAGGTCTAATAGGAAGTGGCCAGAATCAGCTACGGGGAACTACAGCCTCCCTGTTTAGCTCCAGACTCTGAAATTCTGGTCTTTGGTGCTTTAGTCCCTTTTTCCTTGAGCTGGGTCATGGTTAATTCCTGGTTCCCTGCATCCTGTCCCCACTGTGACACTCCAGCCCACAATGCCGTCTAATTGTGGCCCCAGGCACAGCCTCAGCTACACCAATCTGGAGTGGGGGGGTGTGCGGAGACCCTCGTTCAGGTAAGGGTTGGAGTTGCGTGCAGCTGTGATGTGCTGGGTCCCTGGTCTCATTACTTTTAGTAGCAGATCTGGAGGATCTGACACTTACTAACGTTTGCGATGCAGGGTCTCATACCCATAAGGTATCTCCTTTGACCTGTGCCTTTTTATATTCACAGTGAATTACTAAATTCCCAATATTTCCCCATATTGCCAAAGTCACAATAGGTGTTGATAAGTGCTATGAGAACCCAAAGAAAGGTTTAACAAGGCAGGTGATGTGACTGGGGCGGAGTGGTTGCCAAGTATGCAGTGAAATCCTGCGTCCCGTACTCAGGAACCACGCCCCCAATTATCACCGTAATTATTTATGTCAGGCCTCAGTGTTAAAGAACAGAGCTCGTGGACTCATTCCAACATTGTGGAATGAGGTCATGAGCCAAAAACAGGATGCTTGGAGAGTTTATTGGAAATGGGAATAGTTCCCTGATTCCTTGGAAGCATCCCGAGTAGGTGGCCCTGTGGCTGCTCAATCCAGAGCCAAGTATAGATAATCGGAGCACAGTAATTGCTTAATTATTTAATGACCACCTACCACAGGTGACTCTGTATTTAAAATGACCATTTGGAACTCAGGCTCTTATAAATTTAAACCCTTTTTCTTACCATGTAAATTTATAGAAATCTGGGTTTTTAGAGAACTGGAAACTCAGCAGCTTAGTAGGGAGGGTCTATATTCTGTGTTGCCCGAGGAAGTTGATTCTTGGTGTACTGTCTGTAGTTCACTATTCTTATTTTAATTCTTACCTATATGGTTTATTTCACAACCCTCTCAGGCCATTTTCCCTAGCTAGGTGCCTTACTCATAAGATAAAATATTCTTTACAATTAGACTATTTAAATGAGGCCTTCCAGAGAGTTTAGAATGCTGAAAAAAATGGAGGGGATGTTAATGTATTATCAAGGGAGGGGAAGGGGTTCTTGCTAAAGACAACTTTTTTAAAGGGCTTCCTGTTAAACCCAAATTGAGAAACATTCAGTAAGGCTATGTATCTACATGGACATAGACATGGACATGTGATGTTGGTAGTAGTGGAAAGGGAAAGGGGGCTCTCGTTTCTGAAATAATTGCTGTAGTTCTTGGGCTGTTTGTACACATTGTTTTAAATTTGAAATGTTGATTGAAATGGACCTATGGCTAGAGGCTTTCTCTAGGAACAGGTTGTTCAAAAGCATAACAGGACATTTAGGACTAACATGACAGGATGCACATTGTGAAGCTAAGGCTATAAGGCTAACAGTATGTATGTAACAGGACTTTAGAGCTAACAGAAAGAACATACATTGTGAACACTAAAGCTAACAGGAGATATATATATATATATTTTGTGTGTGTGTGTGATTGCTTACATTGTGGTTTAAGTATAAAGTATCACCTATTGGGAGGGGTTTTGGGTCCACTTGTTTCTGGACAAATAGGAGCAAATAAGAGCCTGGGTGTTTTAAGCTTAAGGGTTTGAAAATTTCTGTATTGCTATAAATAATTTGAAAGCACTCCACACCTTTCAATTTCTTTGAAGAGCTTAAGTATAGGTGGCATCACATCCTTAAAGTCTTTGTGGAATGCAGCAGTGAATCCATCAGGTCCTGGGATTTTTTTATTTGGTAAATTGTTTGTAACTGTCTTGATTCCATTGCATGTTATTGAGTTGTTCGGCATATTTGTTTTTTTCTTGGGTTATCTTTAGTAATTTATATGAGTCTAGAAACCTGTCTATTTCTTCAAAATTTTCTAATTTGTTGGAATACAATTTTTCATAGCAGTTACTATCTTCTGCATTTTGGTGCTGTTTGTTATGATTTTGCTTTTTTCATTTTTAAATGCAAAGGTGTGAATATTTTCTCTCTTTTGGAAAGTTTCACTAAAGGCTTATCTTGTTTATTCTTGCAAAAAACCGGATCTTCAATTCATTAACTCTGTATTTTTTTCATCTCAATTTCATTGATTTTCACTCTAATCTTCATAATTTTTCTTGTTAATTTCAACTTGGCCCTGAATTATTGTTTCTCCAGTATTTTACAGTGTCTCATAAGTTTATTTATTTGAGCATAAGGTTATTTATTATGTCAGCATTGATTGCAAAAAATCTTTTCTCTTAGATCTGTTTTCATAGTGTCCCAGAGCTTCTGTTGAGTTTTACAGGAAGTTCATTAAACTTCCAGAAATTATTAAATTTCTTCCTGATTTCTGTGTGACCCATTGGTTGTTTAGTAGTGTGTAATTAATCTTCCAGGTGCTTCTACATCATCTGTGATTTCTTCTGTGGTTGATTGGTATTTTCATTGCACACTAGTCTGATGGTACACATGGGCTGATTGTGATGTTTTTTATATTTATTTAATCAGGCTTTCTGGACTCCTAGGAGCTCTATCTTGGAGAAAGTACTATGTGTTGCCGAAAAGAAAGTATACTCTGTTGTAGTGGGGTTGAATATTCTGTACACATCTATTAAGTCCCTATGTTCAAGGTTGTGACTCAGCTCTGATATTTCTTTCTTGATTTTTTTCTTTAATCTATCTCTTTGTGTAAGTGAGGTGTTAAGATTTCCCACTATAATTGTGTTACTCTTTATTTGATCTTTTTTGTTCCACAGTGTTCCTTTTATGAAGATAGGTGCTCTAGTGTATGAATATTTATAAACACTGTCTCTTCTTGGATTGTTCCCCTAACTAGTATGTAGTACCTTCTTTGTCTGTTCTAACAGTTTTAACTTGAAGTTTCCCATATCTAAGATTAAAATTGTTACTGCTGCTTGGGGGGTGGTGGTCTTGGTCTTGGTCTTGAAATACCATTTTCCATCCTTTGATTTTTAGTCTATGATTTTCTCTTTGGATTAGTTGAAATTCTTTCATGCAACAGACTGTTAAACTCAGTTTTTGATCCAGTTTACCAATCTGTGTCTTTAATTGGAGAGTTGAGGCTTTTAATATAGATGTTACTGAGATGTGATTATTTACTATCATTTACTCATTTTTGGTGATGACTCCTTTGTTTTTAATGTTCCTATCTTTTGTGTTTGTTGTTTTGTTGTTGTTTATGCATTGACCTTTCTTGATGTTTTCATATTATTGGAATTTTTAGTTTTATTGACCTCATAGTTTCTGCATAGGATATTCTTGAGTATTTCCTGGAGTGCTGGTTCCATAGTCATATATCTCTTCTGGTCTTTTTCATGAAATGTCCTTAGGGTATGTTAACTAGGTTGGAAGCTATTTGCTCTCTGGGCTTGAAATACTTCACTCCACATTCTACTGGCCTTTAAGTTTTTTTGTTGAGAAGTCTGCTATAATTGTAATGGATTTATCTTTATATATGATTTAATGCTTTTCTGTGATGGCTTTGAAAGATCTTTTTTTGGATAATTGGCAATTTAGAAGGAACATATCTTGCTGAGCATTTTTTTCATCACAGTTGTTTGGTGTTCTAGAAACCTCACTTGTATTTTGAAATTTTTTGTCATATTTGGGAAACTTTCTGGGATAATTTCAGTAAAAATAATTGCATCTGTGTTATGTTGTAGCTTTTCTCTGCCTCCAGTTAGCTTTGGTTGGTCTTTTTAGCGTTGTGCAGTAGCTGCTGGACTGTAGTTTCTTGTTCTCTTATTCTTTAGTGGCTTCCTAGATTAATTTTCATAATTTACCATTTTGTCGTCTTATGCTGGCTTGTGTTGAATGTGATTCAGAGGTCACAAGCCTGAAAAATACTAAGAAATTTAGTTAAAGTTAGACTAATAAGACTTTTGTTACAAGTATCCATTAACCTAATGTCTTATGAGGCAAAATTGGAACTTAGAAAATAATGACTGGAATGGTTATGGGAAAAAAACTTAAGTGAACAGCATTATCTAAGTGTCATAGGAAGAGCATTTCTGACTGAATTCAGGTCATTTGTTCTGCGCTACATCACATCCATTTTTCATTTTTTAGTATTATTATTTAGTTTTGGTACTGAGTCTTGATAATGTGTAAGCTGGGAGTTGAACTTGAGCTGGGAGTTGAGCCTGTGAGAGTGGTGTGAATACAGGTATGGAAAACAAAGCCCAGCTATGGTGGAACGTTTATAATCACTTCTTACAAGATCACAATGTAGGGTTAAATTAAACATCACCAACTATTTGTCTTTATGTTTAGAAAATTGTAATTTGTGCCCTGAAAAGTATAAATATCTCTTATTGTAATATGCCACTTCAAGACAGTTATTTTTGGAATCTGATTTTGTTGCTGCATATTAGAACTGGGCTCTGAATTTGACAGACTGTGGTAACTCTGGGCGGTGTGAGCATTGAACTTTGGGCCCACCTGTTACTGGTGGAGAATTTCTTAGTGTTCAGCAAAAAACACATATTTGAATTTTTAAGTGAAATTTAGAAAAGCCACAGGTCTACCTTCAATGAATGGGTGAGTTGTGATATCTTTTCAGAATTAAGCCTCTGGAAAGAAGGCTGAGAAGCATTTGTGGAAGTTCCCCATTTAAATTTCCTGGTTTTGCGTGTTTTTCTCACCACCTGAGAGTGAGACACTCTGGATGAATAGAGCACAATGAGAGTGGGGTGTAAGCTCAGGAATATGTTTAACATTCTGAGGGTATTCTCTTGTGAATTTCTGCCCCATTGCTTCATTTGATGCATGTTGTTTATGAGAGAGAGAGAGAGAGAGAGAGAGAGAGAGAGAGAGAGAGAGATTGCTTAAAGAATTTAGAAGTTTTTTCATTTGTTTATCCATAAGAATTTGATATTCCTAGAACTAGTGGACTGGATCTGAAGAAGCAAAACAAATTTAGACAAATTATTTATTTTACATTTAATATATGCATAAAGTTCCATAGAATCATGCTGGTGAACACATCAACTATGTTTGCTTCTAGTTTGATTTCATCTAACTACACTCAGAGCTAGCCACTATATGGATTTTTGGGTGCTCTCTGGATTTACCATCACATCACTAAGCACAGTGTTACTTGGTTAAAACTCTTTGGAATTTTGAGTGAGTTAATAATTGAAGTTATTATAGAATTATTACTATGCTGAAAAATTATATGTCATTTCTTTTCTTCAAGCTGTTACCCAGAAGATTGTAAGGAAGTTTGTATTTCAGCCACTTCATTCACTTATTCCACTGATTCTGATTTTGCATTGTTTCTACAAGTTTAGTAGTTGCTGATTTTGATGTCTGGACAGAAGCAGCCTTGGCAGGACTTGGGTCTGTCTCTTCATCAGCTGTGGTGTCTTTGTTCTTACATGTCAACTGCTGATGCTACAGCCTTGGTCATTTCTGGCCCTCAGGATAAGGATATGCCAGCATCCAGGACCTGAGTATCCTATTCTACTCACCAGTGAGGTGACGTCAGTATGGCCAGAGTCCTATCTTAGGTAGATCAGTGCCTGCAGCCATGCTTCTCTTAAAAATGTGCGGTGATATCCTTATTGGAGGAAAGATAGCCTCTTTAATAAATGGTGTTGGAAGAACTGGATTTCAACTTGCCAAAGATTAAAACTAGACCCCTATCTTTCACCATGCACTAAACTAAAATTGAAGTGGATTAAAGATCTAAATATTAAAACAGAAACACTAAACTTGCTGGAAGATAAGTTAGGTGGAATTCTCAAAGACATTGGCATAGGAAAAGACTTTATGAACAAATCCTCAGTAGCACAGGAAGTAGCACAAAGAATCAGCAACTGGGATCTCATGCTGGCGGGGTCGTGGGAAGAAAGGAACCCGTCTTTATTGCTGGTGGGAGTGAAGACTGGTGCAACCACTGTGTAAATCAATATGGAGATACCTCAAAAAATTATGATTAGAGGTCCCATTTGACCCAGCTATTCCTCTGCCAGGTATCTTCCCAAAAGAATTAAAAGAATCATACCACAGTGATGTATGTGCACCCATGTTTATAGTGGCACAGTTTGTAATAGCTAAAACTTAGAAACAGCCCAATTGCCCATCAACTAGAGACTGGATCAAGAAGTTGTGGGGTGTTTTTTTTTTAATAAAATAGAGTACTACTCAGCCACAAAGAATGAGAAACTAGAGACATCTGGAGCTAAGTGCATGCACATTGAGGCCATACTCAGTGGACACACATGTGTAAATACCGAATAGTTTCTCTGGTGTGAAAAACTAAAAGTGTAAATGAGGATCAAAATGTGTAATTGAGGGGACAGGGATTTAGCTCAGTGGTTCCGCCACCTGCCTCGCAAGCCAAGGAACCAAGTTCAATCCCCGGTACCAAAAAGAAAATGTGTAATTGATATTGTGAAATAGGAAGAAGAGGTCTAAAGGAGTAGGAGAAGTGGGAGGGGTAGGAGAAAGGAAAAGAAAAAATGTGAGAAAAGGAAAAAAATGGAAACAAAGCCTTTATAAATAGGGAAGGGTGGAGGGGGTGAAGGGAGGGCAGGGGAATGGGGAAAAATAAAAACCAAGATACATCATGTAAAGGTACAAGATCCCAATGATGAATGTAACTGTATTGTATATCTAAAATGTACCAATAAACTTAATTTGAAAAAAAAGAATTAACACTCATTTCTATGCAGGGGTCTTAAAATTTACTGTTCTAAGAAACTCAAATTGTAAAACTTAGAAGATGAATTAAAATAGCAAAAAAAAGTTAATTGATACCACCACTTGTCTAACATACTGTTTTAGCTTATGACTAGATGTTTCACCAAAACCCTATGTGGTCATAGGTGGGATTGTTCAGAGGTGGCTAGATATGGGGCGTGTATTGCTGAGATTAAGGGTGCCCTACCCTGGTGTTGGAGGCACCACCCAAAGGTCAGGTAGCTTGGATAAAATATAAAGACAGGCTTGGTTGCTGCCGTTGCTGCTTCACTGCTTAGTTGTCTTCTGCCTGCCAAGAACTGTTTCTCCTCTGTGATGCTGCTCTGCCATGCCACCCTGCCATGGAGCCAGCCAACGGTGGAGTGAAATTTCTACAAACTGTGAGCAGAAATAAACCTTTCCTCCCTTAACTTTGGATGACAAGTATTTTGTCTCAGCAGTGAGAAAAGTAACTGAGACACATACTCAAACACAAGGCTTTTGCTTTATGTCAACAGATTATTAAATGACAAGGGATTTGTTTGCTTTAAGTTGAAATAATACACTGAAAACATTTGAGGCATAGTTTTTATTATGTCCTTATCTGATTTTAGAATTAACCCACTAGCAATACATAAAGACTTCTACCCAATGTATCCTGTGGCACTGTACACTATGAATTCTGCTTCTGAAAGGTAGAAATTGGACTCTCTCTCTCTCACTGCCATGTTCTCAGTATCTAGCAGTTGGACATATGGTTTACACATATGCAATATTTTTGTCCAGTGAATACATCATTTTCTACATAAGTTTCTATGAGCTCTTGTTGGTGGATGAATTAGGTTAATTTCTACTTTGAATTTAGCATTCTGCATCAAGATAAGATAGAAAGAAACAAGGTGGTGGTCAGGGCCTGCTTCCAACCCTGGAGAAGTGTAAGGGCTAAAGTCTCATCTATGGAGGATGAATGCATTCTAGAAATTTATTGCACAACATTTTCTTAATAATACTGAGCTGTAATGTTTAAAAACCTGTTAAGAGGCCAGATCCTTACCACAATGCAAAAAGATAGATAGATAGATAGATAGATAGATAGATAGATGGATGTTGGCTTTTTTTCGAGACAGGGTATCACTGTGTAGTTCAGGCTGGCCTTGAACTCACCATGTAGCCCAGGCTGCCCTCAAACTCAGGATGATCCCCCTGCCTCAGCTTCCTGAGTGCTGAGATTACAGGTGTGCACCATCATGCCCAGCTGATTTTTTCCTTCTTTGTTCTCTTAAAGAGAAATGTAGACATGCATGGTGGTACATTCCTGTAATCTCAGCACCCTGGGAGGCTGAGGGCAAAAGATCACAAGTTTGAGCCCAGCTTAGGTATGTACCACTCAGTGAAATGGCCCTGGGTTCAATCCCCAGTATTCTGGGTTGGGGCCTCAGCTTCGTCAGGTGGAGTGTGGAATCTCGGATAAGTTACCTAAGCTCTGGAAAAGTGACAGAATGTGTATGGTGAGGATGCCAACCACTTCTAAGACTTAGGAAATAATGCAAACCATTTGACTCCTGAAGTACAGTGTTTCCTTTCTTCTACAAAACTATGTTATACATAAGTATTCACTAAAAACCAGGCAAGATACTTCATATATTTTAAATTCTAATGATTTCAGTCTCTTGTTGCTTTTGTTATTTCTACCACCATGAACTGTTGCCCCTCGGCCATGCTGCCTTGGAGCCAGCTGATAATGGACTGAAACCTCTACAAACTCATAGGAGACTTCAATAATAGTGACTTTGTTGAGAGCCACCCCCAGTGCTGAGGAGGAGCCTTCCAGGCCACCATACCATCGCCCCCAAGCTGAGAAGCAGAGCCACCCCCAGCACCAAGGAGGTGAGCCACGCAGGCACCAGCAGCACCCCAAGCACCATGTTGAAATGAGAAGACATGTAAACAAGTCTCTAAACCAGACTTCCAGATCACCTAAAGCAACCCCAAAGGGAAACAAGATGGAACACTCTGATATTCAACCACCTGGACTCCCTGAAGAGGCAAAAAAAAAAGGATCTGGAAAAAATGAAATCAGAAATAATTTCTCAGATAACAGCAGAGATTGTACCCATAATACTAGATGATATAAAAAAAACTGTTCACAGACATGATGGCAGAAAACTTCCCAAGCAGCAGAAAAGAACTTGACATACAGGTAAGTGAGGCATATAGGACTCCAACTAGCCCTGATCAAAAAAAAATCTACACATAGGCATATAATAGTTAGGGCTCCAGAAACCCAACGGAGATCAAAATTCTACAAGCAGTTAGAGAAAAGAAACAAATCACATACAAAGGAAAGCCCATCAGAATCACAGCAGACTTCTCAGTGCAAACCCTCAAGGCAAGAAGAGCTTGGAGTGACGTACTTCAAGCACTAAAGGAAAACAACCTCCAACCCAGATTGAGGTACCCTACAAAACTATTTTTCAAAATTGATGGAGAAATGAGATACTTTCATGACAAAGAGCAACTGAGGAACTTCATGAATACCAAACCAGCACTCCAAAGAATTTTAGAAAATATCCTAGGAAAACACAAAGAGGATCACAACCCCAGGAAACCCAGCAGAATGAATCCATCGGGCATGACAAGAAATTAACCACAAAGGGGGAGAATCCAACAAAAAGAAAAACTCATGACAAGGATAAGTCAATACTTATCAGTTTTAACCATCAATGTTAATGGTCTCAATTCATCAATCAAAAGAAATAAGCTGGCAGAATGGGTCAAGAAGCAAGATTCAACAATATGCTGCATACAATAAACACACTTAATTCAAAAAGAAAACTCATAGCCTGAAAGTTAAAGGGTGGAAAACAATACTCCATGCGACAGGAACCTGAAAAAAAGCAGGAGTAGCTATCCTCTCTGCAGATCAAGTGGATTTCAAACCAACACTGATTAGGAGAGACAAAGAAGGAAACTACATCCTTGTAAAGGGAACAATCCAAGAGGAACAGATGACAATCATAAATATCTATGCACCAAACATTAGTCCACCCAACTATATAAAACAAATACTAACAGGCATGAAAAATCAAATAAGCACTAATACAATAGTAGTGGGGGACCTCAATACTCCACTGTCACAAATAGATAAACTAAACAAAATATTAGCAATGAAATATTAGAACTCAATCAAACTCTTGAACAAATGCACTTAATAGATGTTGACACAGTGTTCCACCCCACAAAATCAGAGCACACATTCTTTTCAGTTGCACACGGGTCATTCTTGAAAATAGACCACATACCCGCTCATAGAACATGTTTAAGTAAACACAAAGGAATTGAAATTATCCCCTGTATATTATCACACCATAGTTTGATGAAATTGGAGATCAACAGCAGAAGAAACTGCAAGGATTTCATAAACACATGGAAATTGAACAACACACTTCTGAATAACTAATGGGTCACAGAAGAAATTAAAGAAGAAATCAGACAGTTCCTAAGATTAAATGACAATGCCAATACAACATATTGGAATCTATGGGACACAATGAAAGCAGTCTTACAAGGGAAATTCATAGCAGTGAACACTCATATTAGGAACACAGCGTGAGCCCAATTAAACAAACTGATGTTGAACCTCAAGCTTCTAGAAAAAGAAGAGCAGGACAAAGCCAAAGCTCATACAAGGGAGGAAATTATAAAGATCAGAGCAGAAATCAATGCAATGGAAACTAAGAGAACGATGCAAAAAATCAATGAAGCCAAGAGTTGGTTCTTCGAAAGAATAAACAAAATTGACAAACCCTTAGGCAACCTTATCAGAAAAAGGAAAGAAAAGGCCCAAATCCATGCAATTAGGCACGAAAAAGATGAAATGACAACAGACCCAGCAGAAATCCAGAGGATCATCAGTACCTACTTCAAGAACCTATACACCAATTAGATGGAAAACACAGAAGAAATGGACAGATTCCTAAATACATATGAATTACCAAAGTTGAATGAAGAAGATCTAAAAATTGTAAACAATCCAATATCAATCAATGAAATTGAAAATGTAATTACAAACTTACCAACTAAGAAATGCCTGGATCCTGATGGCTTCACTGCTGAATTCTATAAGACATTTAGAGAGGAACTAGTGCCACTACTGTTTAAACTCTTCAGTGAAACTGAAAGGGAAGCAATACTCCTGAATTCATTCCTGCAAGCAAGCATCACCTTGATCCCCAAAGCAGAGAAAGACTGAACTTAAGAAGACAACTATAGGCCAACCTCACTCATGAACATAGATGCAAAAATCCTTAATAACATACTGGGAAATAGAAGGCAGAAGATCATCAAGAAGATCATACACCCTGACCAAGTGGAATTCATCCCAGGGATACAGGGATGGTTCAACATATGCAAATTAATAAATGTAATACACTATACTATATCAATAGAGCCAAAGCCAAAATCCATATGATCATCTCCATAGATACAGAAAAAGCATTCAACAAAATCCAACAAGCATTTATGATAAAAACCCTACAAAAAATTGGAATAGACTGTCTCTACCTCAATCTGATAAAAGCCATCTATGAAAAACCAACAGCCAATATCATACTAAATGGTCAAAAACTGAAATCCTTCACACTAAAATCAGGAACAAGATAAGGATGTCCACTATCACCACTCCTGTTCAATATAGTTCTGGAAACATTAGCCACAGCAATTAGACAAGAGAAAGAAATAAAAGGGATTAAGATAGGAAATGAAGAAGTCAAATTGTCATTATTTGCAGATGACATGATACTCTATGTAGAACACCCCCAAGAACTCCACCAAAGTCTTCTAGACTTAATAACCAAATTCAGTAGAGTAGCTGGATACAAGGTCAACACACACAAATCAGTAGCTTTCCTCTACACGAACAACAGATTCACTGAGACAGAAATAGGGCAAACAATTCCTTTCACAATAGCATCCAAAACACTGAAATACCTAGGAATCAACCTAACAAAAGAAATGAAAGACCTCTTCTCTGAAAACTGTAGCACTCTGAAAAGAGATTGAAGACAATATCAGAAAATGGAAAGACATCCCTTGCTCCTGGGTAGGAAGAATCAACATAGTGAAAATGGCCATACTTCCAGAACTGCCGTATAGATTCACTGCAATTCCAATTGAAATCCCAGCAGCATACTTCACGGACCTTGAGAAAACAATTCAAAAATTCATTCGGAACAAGAGACCTAGAATAGCAAAAGCAATTCTAGGCAACAGAGACATGGTAGAGGGTATCACAATCCCCAACCTGAAACTATACTACAAAGCTACTGTGATAAAAACAGCATGGTACTGGCAAAGAAACAGACCTGAGGACAAGTGGAACAGATTAGAAGATGCAGAAACAACTCCAGACACCCTCAGCCACCTCATCTTCGACAAAGGAGCCAAACACCTTCACTGGAGGAAAGATAGCCTCTTTAATAAATGATGCTGGAAAAATTGGGTTTCAACTTGCCAAAGATTAAAACTAGACCTATATCTCTCATCATGCACTAAACTAAAATTGAAATGGATTAAATATCTAAATATTAAAACAGAAACACTGAACCGGCTGGAAAAGAGGTTAGGTAGCACTAACTCAACCTTCTTTTCATCACCTGCCTTCCTTCCCTAAAGGCTTTCAAGCCCCATCCTGGGAGCATCTCCTTGAAGGAGCCTTCTTTGAGTTGGCCAACCTTGCAAATCCCCTCCGAGGGTTAGTCCTAATAGAAGGCCCTCAGCCCCAGGACTGTATATAATTGTGTGGCCATGTGTGGTGTGGCACAGCTAGATCAGAGGTCTAACTTTAACCCCTACACACATCACCTTCCCCACTACCACCACCACCACCACCACTACCATTCCCACCACTATCCCTGGAGCCAGGACCTTGGTTACAGCACACACCTGGTGACTAGGTAGGTGTATATAGTGGTGAGTCGATGTATGAATGGTGATGCCATTCTGGCCAGTAGTTTGACTTACTAAAAAATGAATGAATGAATGAATGAATGATACAGTGTCCAACTTACATCATAATTGAGATGAATGGAGAAAATGGTTGCACTTAATGGAATAAATCTGGAGAAATAACCTCTGCTTTTAACAGTTACCTGAATAACAATTACTGCTAACATCATGGACTGTTTGTCACATGCCAGGGGTGTTAGTGACTGTTTGCTGCATAACAAGTGATCTCCAAGGTTATCAGGTCATAACAACAAACATTTATCATTGCAGTACCAGTGGGTTAGGAATTCAAGACACTCTACCTGGTGGTTCTAGCCCAGAATCTTCTGCTAAGTTGTGGTCAGGATGTTGGCTGGAGTTGAGAAGGTTGAACCAGATGGTTCTCTGCAACTCTTAAATGCCACCACACACTGTGACACTGTAATGTCCTGGAGTTCCCGTAGCCTGAGTCTCCTGCAGTGACACAGTCCCAGAAGGAGCAGCTTGCTGAGTGGAGATTATGGTTCAGTCCTGAGGTACAGCTGGAGTTTACTGACACTTCTCTACTGTCATCTTGTGGTCACTTCTCATACTGCTATAGTTCTAAGAAGAAGAATTTATCACGTATTCAAGTATCTACAGAAAACGCTAATTACAATACTAAATGCAGTGCTTTGGATAGTGTTTTTTAGGAGCAGTGGTAGCTATACATCCATGCAAGTTGGCCATAGAGGATTTAGTTATGCTAAAAGTAAGACACTCAGCCCCAGAATTGTATGAAACTATATGGCAGTACAGAATGTGGCCCAGAGGTAGAACAGAGGTCTAACTTTATCCATACACGTATTACCTTCACCACCACCATTATTCCCACCAACATCAACATCACCACCACAATCATCCATCATCTGTACTACACCCAGCATGCCACCATCACAAACACCACCACCATCACCACCACCATCATCCACCATCCATGCCATCTCCACCATCACCACCACTAGCAGAAACATCAACACTACCAGCATAATGAGCACCACTACCCCCTATACCACCAACAATACCACCAACATCACAATTCCCCATCACCACTACCCACCACCCCCGTCACTCCCATCATGACCATTAATTTCAGGATCACTGCCAACACCACCCACATATTTGGAGATACCAAACAATGAGGACTTTTTTTCATTTCTAGGACAAAATACTCAACACCCGAAGTTAAAGGAGGAAAGGTTTATTTTAGCTCACAGTTTGTAATGGTTTCAGTCCATAGTCAGCTGACTCCATGGCAGAGTGGCATGGCAGAAGGGCATAACAGAGGTGAAACAATCCATGGTGAGGCAGGCAGGAAGCAGTAAGCTTTTCTTTCCCTTTCTATTCCATTCAGGCTAGGAACCTATTGGTTGGTGCCACCTACACCCAGGGTGGATCTTCCCATTATCCACACCCAAAACCATGCTAACCAATCAGTGAGTTAATCCAGTTATCACACTCATAATCTAGTATCACACACCCATGATCTAGCTACCTCCCCAAACCCCTCACTTGTGCATGAGGCCTGGGGGGACATCTAGATATAAGTCATAGCAGAAATTTAATAGAATTAATAACAAATAGAACATATTAGCTATGAAACTGAATATTTGTACAAAATTTTTTACTTTAATAATAACATTCACGAATATTTTATTATTGACACCTTGCAATGGTCTTAAGGGGTGAGGCAAGTGCTAGTACCATCCTTGTATTTACTTTTCTTTTGAGACTTTTCATACAGCAAAGTACAAAAAGGCAACATAACCAACACCCACAAACTTGCCACCCTGAACTAACAAGTGCTAATATTTTGTCATCTATACCTCTGAATTGTTTAAAATAAAAAAAAAATTCACAAATAAAATGGAAGCCTCCATTGGACCCCTCCCCATTCCCATTTCCTACCCTCCATTCCCATAAGTAACCTCTTATTTTACAACTTCATATACTATCTGTGTTTTTATAACTTTACTATGTATATTTATGGCATGTACACATATACACATATGTTTTTCCATATGTTATACAGAATACTGTTTTCCGTGTGTTTTTAGTGAGCTATGAGTGGTGTCACATTGGAACGTTCTGTAACTGTTTTCATTCTGCAACATGTTTCGATGTCATTTGATGCTGTTGGGCAGGAAGCTATTCCACATCTCCAACTGTAATAAAGTATTCCACATATAAGTAGCTACATTTTGTTTATCTGTTCCTCTGTTGAAGGGCACTTTGGTTATACCCAACATCACCACACACGGTGCTGCAGTGAACATCATTATACGTGTTTCTTAATATCATATTTAATTATGAATGAGGAAACCAAGTCTCTGAGGGGAGAGATCACATGATTCACTCATCCTTACACAGCTCCCAGAGTCAGGATCTGATCGGGGCTCACTTTCTCTGTACTCCAGGGATCTTTTCTGCATGATCCTGCAGGTGTTGGGGTGTTAACAGCTCATAAAATAGATAAGAAAAAAGTAACTATTTTAAGCTATGAAATACCTAATCTTGACCAAATGGTGGTTCTGGATAGAATATAATTTAAATTTTTTAAAGCACCATAAGTTGAAAGTTGCATGGCAGTTGTCCAGTATCATTTGTTATGGGGTGAACTGTGTTTCCACCAAAATTCCCATGTTGAGATGTGAAGACTCAGGGAGAAGACAACCCTCTACAGGCCGCAGAGAAGGGACTCAGAAGGAGCCAACTCTGCAGACACCTTGACCTCAGACTTCCGGGCTCTAGTACCATGTAGGAGTTTATTTTTGTCATTTAAGCTGCCCCATCTGTTTTCACTTTGTTATGGCAACCTGAGGATAGAGAGGTTGGGTTCTGGTCAGTTCTAATTGGAGCTTGGTAGTAGCAAGGCACAGCCCTCCAGGGTCCACCACAGCCCAGGTGGAATAGCTAATGACCTTCAGCCCTCCTTCCCTGATGACAGACTTCCAGAGCATTAGTTCTTGTTTCTACCTTGATACTTGGAAGTTGTCCTTGATAAGAGTCCTAAGTATTTTTAGAACCGGAAATGTCCAGGTTTCTCAATTCTGCAAACCAATCAGTCAGCTCTGGTGGGTAGAGTTTCTGGGATCTGATCCACCATTTTCTATGATAATAATGTGCATTGCTATCCAGTGCTCTAGCCAGCCTGTGGGTCCCTGTCCTTTTGACATTTTAATATCTACTAGCAAGAGCCATAGAGTTAAGAGAAGAGAACATTTACAACTCATTCTTAGCAAAAGTCCCCATCTCAGTGGCCTCATAGTTAGTGGATGGAATCATCAGCTCCAGTCAGCACCTTGTCCCTGGCCAAGACTCCCTTTATCAGAAGTTTTCATGAGGGATGCGTGGAAAGATCTTATTTATTCTGCAAATAAACAAATAGCTTTCCTCATTTGCTAGCATATGGCTTTGTGAAAATTGATTAAATGCTCTGTGCCTCAATTTCCCCAATCTGTAAAGTAGAAATATTAATAGTTCCTGTGTCACAGAGCTTTTGTGAGTGCTAAATGAAATGCTACACATAGAGCACTTAGAATTTTACTTGGCACATAGCAAGAAAACAAACCAATTTCTCTTGTAGTTACTAAAACTGGTGTTACAGCAAATACATATCAGGATAGGTTAACATAATTTCTCCTATCTTCTCTCACTCCCTATTTTTTACTATTTGTTGTTTCACAGCTTCAATTATTAGAATTTATAAAATGAATTATACCTAGATTTTCCTTGGTTGCCTTGTCTTAGTTGTCTACTTTAATAGATAAAATGCTGTTTACCACCTGCTTTTCTTATGGTGGCTTCTTGTTCTTTCTGGCACGATAGATCTTATTCAAGAATAGCTCAAAGTATACATAGACCTGAATTTTTATATATACCTTGTATTTTCTAATCCTGCTAAATTCAAATACAAGTTCTAGGGGCTCCTAGAGATTTCTTAATATTTTCTCTGTAGATGATCATTTCATCTACATATAAAGATTTTACTTCTACCTTGCCAATCCTATGCTATTTGTTTCTTTTTATTGCCAGACTTATTTTGGTTTGGGCCTATGTTTCAAAGTTTAATGGACAGACAAAGGGTAGGCATATCTGCCCTTGTTCCCCACCTAAAGGAGAAAGCATTGTATCTTTTCCATTCATATAAGGCGTTTTTGCTGGAAGTATGAAGTACATGTCTTTGATTTGTTGAGAAGTTTCTGTTCTACTTCTAGTCTCCTGATAGCTTTTACATGAACAGCTGTACAATTTAGTCCAGTACTTTTTCTGCAACTACTGATAGGATCATATGGCTTTTTCCTTTCCTCTGTTAAAATGATGACTTTTGGGGGTGGATCTTCCGATGCTGAACCAACACTGCCATCCCTATAATAAAACCACTTACTACATACTGTCAGATCTGACTTCTAATAGTTTGTTTTGTTAAACAAATTTTTATCTATGTTCATACTTTTTCTTCTATTATCTTTATCCAGTTTTAGTATTGGCACAATGTTGATTTCCTAAAATGAGGGGAGAAGTGCTCCTTTTTTCTGTTTTAAATGTTTGATATAATTCATCAGTTAAAATGTATATGAGCCTGTTGTTGTCATATAGGTAGTTTTTCAAGCTAGGAATATACTTTCATTAATAGATGCTATTCAAATTTTATATTTCTTCCAGAGTCAGTTTTATTGATTTGTCTTCCAAGGTACTTCTTAGAAGTTGTCAAATTTATTTCAAAAAAGATTTTTGTAATATGCTTTCTGTATCCTTTTAAATTCTGTAAAATCTGTGGTAATGTCCTCTAAATCTTGATATTGTAATAAAAAATGTATAATTGATATTGTGTAATAGGAAGAAAAGGTCTAAAGGAGTAGGGGAAGGGGGAGGGGGAGGGGAAAGGAAAGAAGGGAAAAGAAAAAATATGAAAAAAGGAAAAAAATGGAAACAAAGTCTTTGTAAATAGGGAAGGGTGGAGGGGGTGAAGGGAGGGCAGGGGAAGGGGGAAAAAATAAGAACCAAGATACATCATGTAAAGGTACACGATCCCAATGATGAATGTAACTGTATTGTATATCTAAAATGAACCAATAAACTTAATGGAAAAAAAAAGAATGGCTCATGGGTCTCTGTCACCTGGATTCATGCCAGTCATACAATGGCCACCTGCTGCCTTTTTCCTTAGGTCCACTCCAAGCTGAGCTCTTTGTAGAGAGGACCCCACCACCCCACCGTCTTCTCCCAGTCTCTGTCATGGGGAGGTTTGCAATTACATGAAATCTTTCTCTGGTAAATCACTTGCTTTTTGCCTTCTTTTGTTCTTGAATAATTTTTGTTGATCATTTCATTATCTTTCCCTGAACAATTCTGTACTAATGATTCTGTTTCAGTTTTCTTGAAAAGCAAGGTATACTCCCCCGACCCTGCCTCAGTACCAGGAATTGAACTCAGGACCTTGTGCTTGTCAGGCAGGCATAGTGCCACTGAACTAAATCCCTGGCCCGCACAAGGTACACTTTTAGACTGAGATTTAAGTCTTTAGTTTTATAAAAGCTTTCTTTTTCATATCTTTGAGGTTGTCAGTTCTATTTCCTTCAGAACACTAACTATGTGTGTGACGAATACCCTTTGTTGTACACATCTTTCAGGCCGTCCCACATGATGTCAGCTCTTTGTTCCCCATTTTACTTTGAGCAGCTTTTTCAAGCCTTTCTGTAGTCCCAGCCTGTGATTTCAATAAGCTAGCTTCCTTTTTGACATCTCCAAATTGTCATTTCTGTAATGGGTTTCTTCGTTTTCCACACAGCTCTTGAGCTTTGACAGCTCCTTTTCATTTATTTTGCTGCAGTAGAGCCTCTTCTCCAATTCCATGTGACCCTTTTCTGAAGTTGTGTTGCTTTTTCTGTTTTTTTAAGAATATAGAAAAATGTGTGCTTACACTGCTGGGCTTCCGGGGTAACTCTCCTGAAGAGGATTGTGTGCCTTCTGTCTGTTACTTTGTTCTACTCCTGGTCCAGTGGCCACGCCTCCTTTTATCATCTGGGCACTAAGTGGCTGAAGAACTCTGCCTTGGGGAGAAGTTGTGGCCTAAGGAGCCTGGAGTCAGGGTTCTCTCTGTGATCTCCTCCTCAGCTCTTCTGAATCAAAGCTACAAAGCTGACCATGCCCAGTCCTCCTCCACCTGCCTCTGAGATGAGGACAGGGTCTTGTTCCCTGTTATTCACAAGTGACCCTCAGGTGCCACCCTTCCAGGTCTTCCACTGATCACTTATGGCTTGGGTGTGGCTTATTCCCCCAAGATCCATGTGCACAAAGCTTGGTCTCAGCATTGGAGTTGGAAGCTTTAGGAGGTGGCGCCTATGGGAGTGAGACCTTCAGAAGGCATTTGCAATCTCCTTTGAGGAGTGGTTCTCACCTTGCCCTAGCAGCAAGCTCTCTGAGCAGCTTTCCTAAGGAGGTGAGGTGGTTCCCCTGAGTCTCTCTCACTTTCTGGCCTGACACATCTCCCTTCTCCCATTTCCTCTCTGCTTCTCCATCACGTGGCAACACAGCCTGGAACCCTCACCAGGACACAGGGCCATGTTGTTTGTACTTTTCAACCACCAAAATCATGAGCCAAACATACCTCTATAAAGTACTCAGCCTCTGGTATTTTGTTATAGCAACAGGAAATGTACTAATACAACCATTCAGGTCCAAATTTTCTTTTAAATACATCTTAACACTTTAGAATTGTTCTAGACATCTCCCTGGCTTTGTCTCAAATATCAACATGGTTGATAGCATCTTTCCTTAGCTAGTGATTTGTGACTGTGATTCTCTCCTGCTTTTGGTGATTTATTTTACTTTTATTTGTTAAGTTGAGTTCAGGAAATCTGAGGAGGAGAGGGAGAGAGGTAGGCACCTTCTTTTTTACATCAAATGTCCAACTTAACTATTTTATAAAAGTTACTACCATTAAATCATTACTTCTACTAAGAGCTTATAATTGTGTGTGAGTTACTCCTGATTAGGATAATTATATCAAGCTAAAAATGCTTAAGAAGATTGGTTTTCTCCAATTTCTTAGAGTTGAGGGGAGTGCACATAAATTAACAAACTGGTTTTAACTCAAACCATGTTTAAATAAGAAGCTACCTGAGGATGAACACTGATTTATTTAACTTGAAAATCTTATATTGTCCTTCAGAGGCTAATTACCACTAACTCTAATTCTCACAGTAATTTTAAACAAAGGTTGTGTGAATCTCAGTAACCAGGCATCCCTAACCAATGTGAGTAGCCGAGCCAGAACTGTTTCCCATGCACCACGGAAAGCTGAAAAGAGCCAACAGAACAGTGATGGTAAATAGTGTTATTGAGTTCTGGAACAATTTCTCCAATATGATAGGAAGTGTGAAAGTACTCACTAGAAGAAGCTCTATGTGAAACCTATTTCTCCTGTGGCCAAATGTTAGGCTGAGAAATGCAAACATGCAGAAGGGAAATAGCATTAAACTGTTAGAATCTCCAGAATTATAATCACCCAGTGGTTTTGAGGATGTGGAAAGGCTTATGTTCCAAAGTTGGTTTAAGTAAACGATGGTTTGCTTTCCACATAACCCAAAAGTACCAGTCTGCAGACCCATGCTAGGGATAACTCAGTCTTTTACTGCCACCAGAGCTGGAAAAACAGACTTTCCCCAAACTTGCTCCACAACCTGTCATTCAACTGCATTAGACTTGGCTTGGTGTGAGTTTGGCCAACAATATTTTACCTGCATTCTTACAGTTTTTCCTAATGAAATGTTCTGGGGGGGATGGTGTCCTGAATAGTACTGCTCCAGGCAGTGTGAGCACCTGTGCACCCTGGCTTCTGGCTCTCCAGAGGTGACTGTCCTAAGAGTTGAGGGTGGTCCCACTGTAATCATGTAGTCAAGATGGAGAGTGGAGAGCCATGCAAATGTTAATGTCCAGAGGAAGCTAATCAAGGTGAGATGTCTGTGTTGACGGTCATTCCCTCTAAGATAGACCCAGAATCAATGGCCCATGGACTTCAACTCAGCCACATTTTCCCCCTCTGAAGCTGAAACTCTGGAAAAGAGGAAGTCAGACTGCTAGGCTCCATGATTCATCAATTGTAGCCTGAAATCCAACATCACTGGAAGATCCAAGAGCTCTTGTTCACACTGTCCCCCAGCTCTGTGCCAGGAGAAGGACTTTGATCTGTAGGAAACTGTGACCAGGTACCTGGGCCAGGAAGGAGCCAACCTTGGCCTCTCAAAGCTCAGTGATGGTGACCTGGGGCCACAGCACTTGGGTCAGGAACATTTCCCACCTGCCCAGCATAAATTCCTGATTACAACAAACTGCTGAACTAGTGCTGTCCATATCTGGGCATCATAACTGAGGGCTGTCCTTGGAGGAAAAACCAACAGTTTTAAAGGTCTTACGAGGAAGATTCTTGTAAAATATCTATTTGAATGTCTCCAATTCCTGCCCACTCCTGTCAGGGTGGTACTGAGAAGTCCCATTTTTATCTGATTTGCAGGGCTAGTTCTTTCTGGAGTCATTTGGAATTTTCTTTTTGCTTTGAATATTCTTATACATCATTGTCATGTGTCCATGTGAGGTTTTATCTTGTCAGTTCTCAATTCTGTTTCTGCTCTGTGATCCCTTTCCATCTGAGCTCTCTCACTTTTTAAAAAAAATTCTGAGAAATTTATTTTCATTATTTCTTCAAATATCTCCTCTCTCTTTCCCTTCTCCTTTCCCTCTCTTCTTTCCTCCCCTTCTCCCTCCCTCCCTCTGGGACACTTATCCACCCCTATGCACTGCTACCCCTGCCTCCTGCACTTTTAGCTTTTCTGGTGCCTTTTTCTCCTTCCTCCCTGCTGCCTTGGGCAGGTTCTTCAGAGATCTCCCACCGTCTCCCATGCTGCCTGTATCTCTTCCAGATAGTCTTCATTTCTACTTTTATATTTTTCATATGAAACATTTCCACTTGGTTCTTTCTTACAACTCCTTGTTACAGCCAAGAAATTATTAGTCTTCTTCTTTAGCATATATTTATCACGTTACTTGAAAATTCCAACTCTGCTTCTACTGGTGTTCAGTTCGCTGCACTTCTCCGTGGCAGCCTCTGGGCCCGGCCTATGGCTGCAGTCCACTCCCGCTGTCTGGCGATGGGTATGGAGAAGGTAAAGGCCAGGTCCTGCTGGTGTCTTGAGAGAAAGCATAAGGAAAGGGAGGGCCTGGACACAGAATCTCAGTGGATGAGCCACACTTACTAATAGTATTTGACAACTTTGTCCAAAGTTCTTTACACTTACAAAGAACTAAGTTGGAATGAGAGTGGTCTTCAATTTTGACCTCTACCCAGGGTGTGATGGATACTCTAGGTGGTGGAACTGCGCACCACCTCCATGAGCCTCTGAGTGGCCTGGCTGAGCAGCCCAGCTGCTGCCACTGACTCTGGGGAAAAGGGGAGACTGGGTGGCATACACGAGGGCAGCACAGGGAGAAAGAGCGCTCCTAGAGGTCCCTCCTTAGTGCTGTTAGGGGACCTTGGTCCCCACACCCTGTGCCAGTTTCCCAGCCAGGGTGTTGAGTTCCTGGGGCACAGACTGCTCCCCAAAGGGTGGCTATGGTTTCTCCAGAATGAAATGGATGATGCCCACTGGGCAGGCGCCACCCTAAGGAGGAACAGAAACTTCACACTCACTTGAACTCACATGAGGCTACCAGCCCACAGCAGCCCAGTCCATAGCCCATTCCTGAGCACGGATGAGAACAGATGACACAGGGATGGCTTCCCAGGTGAGCCACCAGGCTGTAGGCCTGAGGAGCAGGTATTGCCTTGCGTGCAATTGAGAATGCATCAAATTCAGTTAATAGCCCAACTGCTTGAAAAATAACTTCATAAATTAAAAGAATGTAGCTTTCAAATCTCTCACAATTAAAAATGCAACTCAAATATATTCTCTTCTAGGCAGACTGTGCAGTGATCCAGATTATTATTGAGAGGTTGCTTAGTGACAGCACAGGACCTTTCTTCCTCCTGACCACACAAGCCACTGGCCGCCTAGGCCTCTGTCTTTTGCAGTGGACATGGTTACCAAGAAAAAGGACTCTAATGTTGAAGCTGATTCCGAGAGAAAGTAACATACTTCACTGGCCTTCACTACAGCTGAGCAGTGGCAGCTTCATTTTCTGTGAACAGCAGAACCGCCTTTAACAACTTCTGTACCACATAGCAGTTTGTGACTATATTCTACTAAGGTGTGATTCAAAAATACCATGTTTAATTTTAAAATTTATTACTGTAAAAAACAGTGCCATTAATACCCCTCAAACTCCTCCTCCTAGCTTCAAACACACTTATCCCATCCTTCTTGCCACTTTCTGAAGTAGCTCTGAAAGTCCTCTTTCATGTCTTTAGTTGCACTATTGTGGCTGCCTTGATAGCCTCAGTTGACTTGAAACATTGACTTTTCATAGTGATTTTGACTTTAGAAAACAGCCAGAAGTCTTACGGTGCCAAATCTGGTAAATAAGGTAGACGAGGACACACTGTAATGTTTTTACCAGCCTGCCTTTGTGTATGGCACTTGGCAGCAGCACTCACTGTATCTTTTTTATCACAGCTTTTAAAGACACTCATGAAAAGGAATTCCAGAAATGCTTCAGAAAGTAGCAAGAATAACAGGTTAAGTCTGTTTGAAGCTGCAGGGAGTATTCTGAGGGGGATTAATGCCAACGTGTCTTACTATAATAAGAATTTTTTTGAAAAATTTAAACATTCACTGAATATTTTGAGCACACCATGTATAGCTTTTAGGATTCTTACACAACCTCTAAATACACAGAAGCATCTTAGAAAAAGATAGAACCATTGTTTGGGTGCAGCCACATTAGTCAACCTCATGTAAGGAACCATTTTATGTTTTATTTTGAAAAGCATATGTGTGAAAAGGTAGACTATTCCTCAAGTGAGCAGGGCACAGGATCACTGAACTCCAGTGAGGAGCAAAGAGGAGCTGCTGAATACTAATCCCAACATGGAGCGGCATGACTGTCCATCCACATAGCCCCATCATCACCAGTGGGTTCAGATGTTCAGACCCCAGGTACCATCACAGCTGGCTTGGTGAGTGTGAGCACGGAGCAGGAACTGTGCATGTTTTACCCGGGGTTGTGCTAGCACACTCACTGCAGTGCTGCAAGTCCTGAGTGCACACCTCTCTCTGCTCTGAGGGTCCATCACAAAATAAGGATGCCCAGCTCGCTCTCGCCAGGGCTGTGCTCTCCAGGGTGGCTGTGTATTTGCACTTTCATTCCACTCATTCTTGTTTCTAAGTGTCTCGGTTGTTTGGGCTGTGACAGAGTTCCACAGACTGGCTGACTTATAAACAACAGAAATTTCCTAGTTCCGGAGGTGTGAGGTCCAAGATTAAGGCACCCATGGGCTGGGTGTCTGGGCAGGTTCCTTCTTCCTGGCTTACAGATGCCCACATCTTCTGTCTTCACATGGCTTCTCCCTCGGCTTGTTTTATGAGGATATTGATCCCATTCGGGATGGCTCTGCCTTGTGACCCAATCACTCCGAGGCCCCACCTCCTAATACCTCCACCCTGCAGTAAGATTTCAACGCATGGACTGGGGAAGGGCAGGACACAAATTCTCTATAGCACCCAGACAGAATCTACAACAACTGATTTTTCCTTCCTTCTTCCTTCTCTTCCTTCCTATTTTGAGAATGTAATGACAGGAATATTTATAAAGGTTGGGTAGAGTTAAGGAAAATGAAAAGATTAAGATGAAGCCCCAAGACTAGCAATAGCTGAATGCTGTTCCCGGCCCACACATAAAGAGGCGACAAGATGAGCCATTATGGAACCAGAGAAAATAGAACAGCTGGTCTTGTTAATTAAACTGGAGATCAGTGTTACTCCACACACTGTGACAGTTCAGCAGGAAAAGTTTTAATTTTAAAAGAAACAAAAGACTGCATCTTGGGACGTCCCTCCAGCCATCTGATTCCAAAGTCTGTCCTGAGCTATTTTTCTGTCTTCTTCACACCACAAGTCTTCCAGGTTGCTGAATCCAGCCTGGCCCACTATTTTACAGCTACGTCACAACCCTGGGTCGATGTGTCTGTTCCCTGAATTCTCTTTTGAGCCATTACAGTATCTGGTTGCCTCATAATGAATAAACTCAAAAAAATTTTATCATGTGCTCATCTGGTACCAATATCAGCCTTGATTTTATCCTTTTATTTTGGAAAACTATCTTTAAAAATAAGCACACACACACACACACCCCACCTCGTTATCCTGTGGAGAGCATCTGACCATGAAGTTGCCTGACCTTGCATCTCAAGGTCCTTCAAGACATACAGAGCCATCTGATGCAGTGGTGGCATTTCTAGCAGCCAGGCAGCACTACACACCAACTCCTGGCTTAGGGACCCAGCCCAGCTTTATTGCCACTTTCTGGTGGATTTCCTGGACATGCTCAGTTGTTTCTTGAAATCTATGGTATAGAGCAAACCATACTCCACCAGATATTCTCTTAAAACTTTTCTCAACAGTCCTAAATCTCAGTAGGAGGCACAGGGCCCCTCCCTAATCAGGGGGATTCTTAACTGCCTGAGCAAGTTGACAGATGTGCCTCCACACTTCACCTGTCAGCAGTATCCAGGCCTCAGATTCAAATGAATTTCACCGGGTCCCGGGTGACAAGGCAAAGCCTAGTTCTGCTTAATGGTGATGCACAGCCCTGGTCCCTGCCCCACCAGAATACTGCTGTGTCCACCTTACAGATGAGGAAACGGAGGTTCAGAGCTCAGCACTTTGCCTGACATGACACATTTAGCACGTGTTTGATGTAGTTCAAATCCAAAAGGGTCCCAATCCAGTACTTCCCACTCAAATGCCAATGCTGAACACTCTCTTCCACCAAGGTGCCCAGATTCAAAGGGAGAAAATCTTCCCAGGGAACCTCAGAGCAGAGTTGTCCTAATTTCTCCATCCTTAGGACAAAATACCTGACACCCAGGGTTTAAAGGAGAGGTTTATTTTAGCTCTTGTTTTAGACGTCTCATTGTGTGCACAGCTGGCAAGGTGGAAGGGCCTGGTGGAAGAAAGCTGCTCATGTCACAGGCAGACAGGAAGCAGAGAGAAGGGAAGAGTCAGGGAGGGAGATGACCCTTCCAGGTCATACATCAACAACCCCGCTTGTCCAACCAGGCTCCACCTCCTGACAGCACATTCAGATACAAACTCATTGGTGGACCACTCCACTGATGGATTCCATCTCCCATGATGTAATCACCTCCCCAAGATCACACCTATGATTGCGTGAGGCTTCTGGGGGACATGTAGGTATAAACCCTAACAAGAGCAAAGCAGCATTATCTTTTTCTTGAATATACATAAACACTCAGACACTTCTAAGCTGATGTCTAAAACTTTTCATCATGAATGAAAAGTTAAGGAGATAATTTCTAGCATATTTTAAACTTGAAATTTTTAGGCACATCCTTACATCTAATGATCAAATGACTTGATACCTATCATCACCCAGAAATGCACACTCATAAGTTTCCATCTTTCCTTCTTAAATTCATATGAGAAAACAAAGGTTCAGAGGTTAGTACCTTGCTCAGTGTGAAGACCCTAGGCTCAGTCCCTAGGGCCCCACCCAACACACACTGAAGTAAATTTTATGAAAATATTATCTCTTAACTCAATGACAGGGGCAGGGTCTGTGTTTTTATGGATGAATGATTAAAGTTATATAAATAAAACAGGAAGTCACCACCAGCAACTTTCTTTTTCTAGATTGGAAAACCTTGTTCCTATGAAAAAGTGAAGAGTGCTACCAGGAGTTTTGAGAGATGTCTGGCTGGCAGACACCACTTCCAGGTCAGAAGTTCCCTTGGGGTGGGAGGACAGTGGGCCGTTAGGGGGCTTCTGAGAAGTAAGGGTCCTGTCCTGCTGTTAACCAAGGTGATGAGTGCACTTGGAGTATTTTTCACTCTGCCATGGACAGAATTCAAAAAGTCTTTATATCTACCCAGCGTTTAATTTTACAATAGGAGACAGGAAAGAAATACCATAAAAAACACACGGCAGATAAGCAGTTTATCTTTCAATCAAGTCAATCAGGCTTACAGGGTTATCTTTTTGGACAGTTTATTTTGCTTCTTTTACTTTTTAATTAATTGATTTTTTTTTTTTTTTTGGTACCAGGCATCGTACTCAGGACCTTATGCTTTTGAGGCAGGCGTTGGAACCACTGAGCTAAATCCTCGGCCCCAAATGATTGATTTTTTTCAGCAATGGGAACTGAACCCTCCTTTGTCTCCTTTCCTACAATGCATTACTTAACACCTGCCAGACAGCTCAGGATTTCACATCTCTTGGCAGGTGTCCTTTAGAGACATTACATCTTCCCTCCCAACTCTGTCAAGGATTCATTTCTCCCTAACTGGAAAGGGGGCTGGGGCAGGGAGATGGTGCCACAAATCAAGGGTTCAGGGAAGACTGTCTGGTCAGAGGTAAGGACCAGCAGGCTGAGTGGTACAAGGCTGGGGTGTTCCCATGGTATGGCCTGGAGAGTGACAGGAACCCAAGAGCCTTCCTGTTCCCATTCCCCTCTATATGGGAGGAGCAATCATGTCAGTTCCTGGCCACACCTGGTATCGCAGTGTCTGTACACCCCAAGCTTCCCATGGGGCTCTGAGTCCTCTGGGACCAGGAAGAAGGCACACACCTGCAGGTGCTCACACTCGTCTTTATTAGCCCAGTCCCACCTCCTGGGGGATGCAGGGCCAGCCAAGGGTACACAGTCCTCATGTGGGTCCTGCCTGTGTGGCCAACAACTGCGGCACCTGGGGTAGGTAGGCAGATCGGCACAGCTGCTTCAGGGCCTGGTTTCCTCAGGTACAGAGTCCCATGGGAGGAAAGGCCAGAGTGGAGAGTCCCATTGCTCTCCACAGGAAGAAGGCTCAAGGCCTCAGGACACAGGCATCATGGAGTAGAAGCCGAGGCCTAAGTGGTACTGGAGGCACCAGCAATGGGCCCTGGGTCGCACCCGCTGCCCTCCCCAGTGTGACCCCTTGCCTGACTGTAAATGTTCTTCCAGTCAGTTCTGTGCACAGAAGGCATTTGGATCCCTTGAGATCACTGCGTCCTGTGGGCTCTGCTGTGGGGTGCAAGGACGCAAGTGGCAGGAACCTGGCAGCCAGGAGTACTGCTCCATCCTGGGGCCGCCTTGGCTAGGAGTGGACAGCCCTGTGCGCAGGTCGTTTCTCTGTGAAGAAGCTTTTCAGCAGCAGCACCTGGCTGAAGCTCACTACAAACAGGGCGATCGTCTCACCAATGGACCAGTAAGAGACTCGGCTGTTGAGGTCTTCAGCTCGGGCTCGGTCCTGGGCTTCCCGGAGCCGGTAATGTGTCTGGGAGTCAATCACTGTCTTCAGAGCCTCATGGATGGTCACACAGGCAGATTCCATCTGAGCAGGAAGACACAAGCAGTCAGCGCTGACCTGAGACACTGTGGATGCCAGCTAACAGGCAATTTGTCGCTGACATCGAGGGAGCACTCTGAGTGCTAACTCGGTGTCTGTGCAAAGAGTCTACATGGTCCTGTTTACACTGAGAGGAAAGCGGACCTGGGGCTCAGAGAGGGCCAGTGACCTGCCAGCAGCACTGTCAGTGGATGGCCGGGTCAGGATCTGACTCAACTGTGTCCTGAGTCCATGCTCATGAGCACAGCCCTGTTTCTTATTTAATCCTTGTGAAGTACAGACAAGCAGGTCACCACCCTCGTCGTCAAGCAGGGCTGGGTGACTACACCCAGTGAGCTGATGGGGTAACTGAGGCTCAAACAGGCTACATACATTGCTGGGGTACATGGCTAATACGCCAAAGCAAACAAGACCTCAACCGTTTGGATTCTGACTTTCCTGCCCCCTCTGTTGTGTAACTGATGATATAGTTTTATGTATAAACACAGACTCAAAAGGACATCCATCCTCTTTTCATGTCACAAACATACACATATGCTCACGTCCTACTTCACAACATCCTGTACCTGCTAAAATACTGTGTGGAAAGCAGAACTTTGAAAACGCCCTGACCAGCACCCCAAGAGCCCTGTTCCATGCCCAGGAACCCCAAGGCCTGATGTGCTCACACACATCCACAAAGCAGCTTTCTCCAGCTGTCCTCGGAAGTGACCACCTGCAGGACCAGCAAAGGGCCCAAGAGGCTGACAACACAACAGATGACAGCTAGTCAGATGGGGGACCCTGGTCTTGCAATGGCACAGAACTGAACCCAACAACAGCCCTGAGAGCAGGAAAGCAGCTGCTCCCCAGGGCATCTAGCTAAGAGCCCACCCTAACCAACACCTCCTTCCTGACCTCAGCCAAGCCTACCCAGACTTACACTGTCCAGAGCTTCGAGGGATGAGGGGGCTGAGCCAGCCAGTGTGTGCGTGGCAAGAGTCACTGACCAGCAGACAATGAGGACAGCTTGCCTGTGCAAGACATGAGTTCTCACTAGAGGCTTCCCCGGAACCTGTGTGCCCAGTGTGCAGGCAACTGTCCCCAGCCACGCTGCCCAGACTGCAGATATCACTAAGAATTCACCAGTACCTCAGATCCAATCTTAAAGGCAAACTGCCTACAATGCACCTCATAAGAAGTTGCAGGAAGCTGCCCACTCCGGAACCTGTTTCTTAGCACAGTGACCATCCAGGAGGTGAGTAGGGAGCCACAGTCACAAGACAGGGCTGCCCTTTCTGAGTCACTGGTGCACTTTCCTCTGGCCTTGCAGGAGCTGCACTGCATGGGGAAGAGCAGCAGCACCCCCAGCCCCTGCACTGCCTGGTCTCCAGCCCACCTCCCAAAGCAACAGCTTCCTCTGTGCCTGGTGGCTGCCCCTCTCCTGACCTGTGGATGGGAAGGGGGACAATGTCACCTAGATAGAAAGGTGACATGATGTGAACTGTGGGGTGGACAGGCGACAGCAGAAACCAGGGAGGAGGAGCCCATCTGTGCTCCGATGTATCCCACAACGATACCTGTACTTTGCTTCTCAGCAGCTTCCTGTTTGTCCGAGTACCTACCACATACCACATACCACCCTCTCTTGTGACCAGTGTCCTCAGCCCAAGTGCTGAGGAGGTGAAGTCTACAGATGCCTGACACTAAGAAAGGAACAGATGATTCCAGAAGGGCTGGTGGCAAATGCTGACCTCCAGACAAGGCCACTTGGTGCAGACCTGCCTGCTGAAGCTGGTGAACTTGCTCCCTGCTTTCCTGCCCACCTTTGGGCCCTCCACGGGATGTCATCCTCACAGATACAGAACAGGGACTGAGCTGGGAAGGAACTGGGAAGAGGCCACAGTGTGGGGTAAAGCTATGGAAACCTGTGCCCAAGGTAACTCAAGATAAACTGTGTCAGAGCCTCCCAGAACCAACCTATGACCTCAACACAAGTAAACGGCAAGGCAAACTAATTCCACGCATAAAATATCCAGAGATCCCAGGAAACCAGTACAACAAGTGGGGCTGGGGCCTCAGTAAAATTTCAAACCAGGCTCAGGTTCACTAATTCATTCAAACATCACTGAATGCCCACTTGTCTTCTAGGCACTGTGCGAAGTCCTGAGAATCCAGACTCAATCACACACAGCCATTGACAACTAAAAGGAAAAGCTGATCGACTGTAAGGAAAAGTGGAAGCATTAACCAGAGGGGGAACACCCAGGAGAAAGCAGCCAATCCTACCAGAGGGGAGGGGACTTGACACAGGAAGTATAAACTGCAACCTGACAGACGGGCAGGACATCACCAGGCTGCAGATGGGAGGCCCTTCCAGGAGTGCAGGCCTGGAAATCACCAGGTCACCACAGTCCCACCAGCCAAAGACAAGGGCCCACTTAGTCACCATGTTGGGAAGGAGTGGATCTGGGGTGCTGAAGTCTTCTTGCAATTAGCAGAAGGGATGGATAAACACATGTGTGCATGCATGTGTATGTATCATGGTTGTATGTGCATACACATATGTATATAAATATATATGCATACATACACACAACATTTTATTCCTACAAACTCAGACTTCAGTTTTTAAATACTAGGAAAGCACTCACTTGGGTTTCCATGATAGAAACCCATTCTCCAAGTTTCTTTCTGTCACAGTTAGGAGCTCCAAGTGCACACTGGACTTACCAGACAGGCAGCTCCTTAGGCGCTGGGCCCTGGCCTGGGATGCAGTAGTGCTGGCCCATAACTTCTCAGTACTGTTGCCCTGGAGACCTTTGGGACACAGATCATACCCACACCCCAAGAAACCCTACGGCATCTCACCACCAGGAGTCAGACAACCCTCCCCATGAAGACATGCTATTTCCTCATCTGCTGGGATGAGTTAGTGTTAGTCAGAAAGAAACCTCTTCCCCTTGTTATCACAAAACTTCCATCAGACAGACTCCCCAGCCTATTTCAACGGCAACAAAAAACAGCAGCCACTGGCTAAAAGGGCACCCACGCCCAGCTGACCAAAAACTGGCCGGTGAGAAGACAAAGGTCACAGCTGCTCTGCTCCTGTGACAGACACACTTCCGACAGCTCCACAGTTCACTTTGCCAGGAAGCCTGGCTGGCCCTCCTAGAAACACTGATCGGGCCTTCAAGACTCTGCACCCTTCAAGCCGCACTCTGGCCACAGTGCTGCATGCTAACTGGCCAGCTAGGCTGCATCCCCCACAGGGCTGGGGCCCCATCCCGCACACTTCAGGCCCAGTGGGCAGGTCACGTGAACTCTGCCTGAGATGACTCAGTCCTGCAAGCTGTGACACTGCGAAGGAAGAAGTGAACTGTGCTGGATGACGCAGCTGTAATTTTAAGGAAGAGGGAAGATTGGGCAATGCATAGGCCTCCATGGGTATGGACACACCGCAGAGGATCACGACCCACGGCCAGCTTGGAGGGCAACCAGAGGCGATTTGGCTTCCCAGGGCTGCAGACACACTGGCCTTGGCTCTGGAACAAGTACATCCAGGGGCAGTTGATCCTGTCCTACAGGTTCTTCAGGGCCCTGACAGTCATTCAACAAACACCTGATGAATTTCTCTCAGCACACCTTCTGCACAGGGAGGATACAAGGTAAATTCCAGAACCTCCGCCCTCAGGAAGCCCTGGGCCTGTAGGAGGGAAGGAAGGAGGGGCTTAATTAAAAGTAGGAGGCAGGATGGTGGAGGCAGGGTCAGATCCTAACAAACCTGGAGAGCAGGCAGGGACAGTGGTGGTTACTTGAGCTCCTGCAATGTCAGTTTCTCTCCATGGTATGGAGCTGTTACTGAGAGACCACTGCCACCCAGGACCATGTCACCTGCCCAAAGGGACCTGAGCAGAAGTGATGCATATGACTACTTGGCAGGCCTTTCTTGTTCTCTCTTCCTTTTGGTGACTAGAGGCAGAGGACCCTGAAAGCCCAGGGGAGAAAAATGAGAAATAAACAAGTGCCTGGCCCCTGAGTCATGCCATGTTGGGAAGCCCCCACCAGCCTTCTTTCAATTATCAAGAGCAAGGAAGAACTTCTACTGTTAATCCACTGACATTGAGGTTGATATGTTATTGCTGGGAGCACTGCGTTGTAGATCACTATGGCCGGGCCTAATTCACCTCCTCCCACAGATGAGGCAGGGCCCCATGGGAGAACAGGCGACAAGAGGGTGTGGTAGAGAAAGGCCTGTCTGAGAAGAGGACGTGTCTTCCTCCCCCTCCATTCCCCATAAAACCATCAAGCATGTTGACCTTAGCTTCTCTCCCGTTCCAGTTCTAGAGCAGCCCCTTTTACCTCCCCCTGCACTTCCCTTATCTCTACCACTATAAATAAACGTACTACGGTTGCCTGGCATTCTTTTTAGTCCCATCTGGAGGAAAAGCCCCACCTGGCCCCAGCTTTGTATCTCTTTGTTCTCTTGTATCTCTTTTTTCTCTTCATTCATTCTTGCTCCATGGACCCTTCGGCCATGCAGGCCATGGCATGTTATAGCAGCTGTGTTGCCCTAACACACCACACACAGTAGGACTTGTCTTCACAGCAGGCATGTCACATGAGCAGAGGCATAGGACCTAAAGGGCTTTGAAAGAGACTGACTGGAATGAAGTAGAAGGGAAGTCGGATACTGCAGGGATGTGGCTAAGGAACAACAAGGAAAACGAGGAGGAGAGCAGTGTCCTTTAGGGCTGGACACTGTCATTAGGGGTTGGGGGTTCACTCACCTGGGTGAGAGCCGTGACCTTGTTCCCCATGTCTGGGAGAATGGGGGGCTCGTCGCCCACCTGGAAGTCAAAGTAGACAGTCTTGTGCGAGAAGGTGGAGAACTCATTGCTGAAGCAAAACTGGTAAACGCCCTTGACCTCAGTGCGGTAGGTGAAACTGTCATACTGCTTTTTGGTTTCCCTGTAGATGATGTTCCCCAGGGGGTCCTCCATGTAGCAGTCGACATCATAGTGGCCTCCAGTGATGACCTGACAGACAGACAGACAGTGAACTGTCATTGAGGGACAAACAACACTTTCTGCACACTGGCAATACCCTACAATCAGCCCCTACAGACTCGTCACTTAGTCTTCACCACTGCGCTTCCAAGCGCCAGGGTTGATACTTGAATCTATGCCTACCTCCTCCCAAAGGTTTTGCTCTGCAGGAATACAGTGAGCCTGATTCCTCCATTCTACTGAGGAGGAAACTGAGGTTCCTAAGAGGAGAATGTGGCAGAGCTGAAATTTGACCTGAAGATTACTGGCTCCATCTCTCACATACCAAGTCACCACACTGGTCTGCAGAGGAACAAATACAAGTGCTCTTCAAGACAAGGCAACAAGGCTTTCTGAAACTAGGAGGAAGGTAAATCAAGGAAACGATCCCCAGACTTTGCCACTTGTTAACTGTGTGATCTGGGGCAAGTCACTCACTTGGAGGACATGTCTTCATTTGTAAAAGGCAGGTGGATACCAGCAGGGCCGGCAGACCTTTCAGGACGGAGGCTTGGGCAAGGTAAGACATCTAAAGCCCTTAGCAGTCTGACACTGAAGTGCCAGTCAATTACAGCACAACCTCAGGTGGCACACCGGCCCTGAGGATGACGGTGGAGAGGTGGCCTCTGGCTCCAAGCCACCAGGGCAAGAACAGGTGGGGCATGAGCTGCACCTGCTGTTGCCCGCTCTGGTCAGACAGGAGTCCCAGGCCAGGGTTACTCTCTGCTTTCTGAATAGGTCTAGTGACTGACTAAGCACAAAACAAAGGCAAACACAGGAGGAAGCTTCACAGAATCGCAAGTGGTTGGGGTAGAGAGACCTTGGGAATCATTGGTTCAAACTCTCCTTCACACAAGGAAAACTAAGACTCCTAGAGGCAACACTACACAGGTGCTCGCTGGCTGTGTGTGGTCAAGGTGCAACTTGTGTTCCACCTGTTCTCACCCTGGTGGCTCCTAGTCAGCAGCCACCTCTCCACCTTCACCCTCAGGGCTGGTGCACAACCTGTCCAAACTGAAAATATCCTCTTTGTCCACGCACAAGTTACTAGATGTGTTAAGCAAGCTCCATGTGAAGCAGTGAGAGTCCTGTGGCTGGGTGTTCAAGCCCAGGTGGACATCTCTTGACAGGAGACTTCTACCCCGGCAGGGACCAAGTGACCGCTCAGGCCTCTAGGCCATACATTTACCAATTTTCTGTTATTGTGCTTAGGCTGCCTGTTAACAGACACATATACACGAATGTCTAAGTGGACGGACCGGTGATGCTCACACATGAAGTTGTCCACGAAACTGGCCTTCCGGGTTGCTCAAGCAGCGAGCCCCATCCCTGCTGCCGAGACTTCCTCCTCCCTGAAGGCTGCCAGCAGCTGCCCCTCTGCCCTGTGACCCCCGATCCTCCCTAAGACCCCAGCTCCACTCACGAGGTCCCCGGTAGCTGGGCCGTGACATCTCCAGGCGGTTGGACAGGCGCCGGCTACCGAGCGCCCACTGCACCCCGGGGTGGAGAGAGAGAAGCACGACACAGGGAGCAGGTCGGAACCCGCGTCCTCCCCCCGGCCCTCCTCGGAGGGTCACCTGCCCGCACCTGGTAGTCGAGCGACAGCCGCACACCCTGCTCCACCTCCTCGTGGAAGCACTGCCGCGCGCTGTCTGGCAGCTCGAAGGTGAGCTCGGCGCCCCGCAGCCGCTCAGCGCGCAGCAGCAGGAGCAGAAGCAGCGCTGCGGCGGGGCTAGGGGCGCGGCCCATGGTGCTCAGCTAGGTCCGCAGGGGACGGGCAACAGACCCAGAGAGCGCGCGGGAAGACGTGGCACTGCGGCGGCTCTTCCGGGCGGGAAGGCGCCAGTGCGCAGGCGTGGGGGCGGAGCCTCAACAACTGTGCGCGTGCGTAGTCCCGGGAAAGGGGGCGGGGTTGCGTGGTGGCCCCCAGCGAGGACAGAACCACCTGGACCTGATAGCGCGGGTTGCTAGAGCGCAACCTGGGCTGCCGGGCGCCTGTGTAGTCCACCACGCCCAACGCCACGGGGCTCTGCTCCACAGACTGCGCTATGATTCGCTGCCCCTAGTTTCCGTCTCTGGAGAACTCAGTCTTCTCGTTGTCTAGACCTAACATGCATAGCAGCTAGGATAAGGGAACATGGGGGCCCATTAATGCCTTTTTTTACATTTTTACTTCCACTTCCTCCTCTTCTTTTCATCTTCGCCTCCTCTTGTCCTCCTCCTTCCTCTTCCTCCTCACTTTCTTCTTTCCTTCTTTCTCCCCTGGAGATTGAACCCAGGGCCTTCCCACCGAGCTACATCCCCAGCCAGCTCTACATCCCCCAACCCCGGCCTTTTTTGTTTTTCATTTTTAAGCCACTAAGTTGCCCAGGATGGACTTGAATTTGTGATCCTCCTGCCTCAGCCTCCCAGAGTGCTGGGATGACCAACCTGCACCAAGATGCCTGGCTAATACTTTTTTTCATCCCCATCCTCTTCCCAAGGCAACAGTGTTTAAGGTGTGACGGGTGAGGTAAGAGTAAGACCCCCATGTACCTGCTCTGGGAAAACAGCAAGTACACACTGAGTGGTCTCATGGAAATGTGAATAAAGGCAGAGATTTCACATTATTTTGGCAACCAGGACTGGTTGAAATTCTTTTTGGATAAAACTTTTTTCCATTTCACTTCTCAAAAGCACTGGAAGAGATTAAACTGATTACTGCCTTTCCATGACTGCTGACTTAAGATTTTTCAGTGTAATTGTATCTACAGGGTTCTCTGTTTTTATTCACTAAAATCCTATAAACAAAAAGGAAAGACATACTGTAGTATTACTACTCAATGATGAATTTTTTCAGGAGGGGATTATTAGATGTGGTTGATTTCAGCAAAGAAATGTCCTACCCACGAATTCCTCATGTAGATAAGACTGAAGTGTTTGTCAGCAGGTGCATCTGGCCCTGGGTTAAGGACCACTGGATGTGAAAGCAGCCTGTGGGCTGTGAAATAACACACACACATCATATAGCTATTAAATAATAACTGGCTTGTGCTAGACTTGGAAGAGGCATTTAGTGTATACCTTGAGGTTCCTTCCTGGCTTCTGTCCTGTTTTTCAATGCCCGATAGAAAACATGGAAGTAATCATCTAGACGCATCAAGTGGGAAACGAAAAAGCTGGCAGACCAAGGCCACGTTAGCCAGCTGGAGCACTAGGCTAAGAATAACAAAAAGAAATTCTTCTGGGTTGAATATTAAACCATACACCCAAGATCCAAGAAAGCACCTGCATGACTTCCAAGGAGGGGAGCCCGGGTCACAGCAGCAATCCACAGCATGCTGGGTGTGAGACCAGGGATTTCCAGACTGAAGAAAAGATCTTGGCTCAGGCTGGGTGAATGAAGCACAGCATGGTTTTGGCACCTGTTGTATTGTTTAGAAGTTATTGACACTAAAGGCAACTGTCCCACTTTAAAAATGAGCAGAGGACATCAACAAAATAAGGAAAATGTCATGGGATAATAATTAGGAGACCAGAATAATGAATTACCAGGAAGGCTTCTCAAACAAGATAAGGCCAAAAGATAAAGGATTTAATGTGGAAAAGTAAAAACTAATGATGAAGAGAGTATTGACTCTTAAGAATTTACTAACAGCAGTCCAAACAGCTACCATTTATTTAGTGCTACCACTATGTGTGTCACAGTGCCACCTATCTGTACATTTCACATACTTCACGTTAACCAATCCCTACTAGCAATCATGCCAAAAAGCCAAACAAACGAACAAAACAAAGTATTTTTCACATTTGACAAGGAACAAACAGCAAGCACCACAGGGAGTTTGATTAAATAACTTTTTTGTCTTTTGCTGTGCTTCATTAGCTTTAACCAACAGCGATTTATAACTTCCTTTGATTTTGTGGGTTAGCAGGGCCATCCTTCAGCTTCCGGGTTTCTTCCCAGGATTGACACAAAGCTGCTTGGGATGGAAGATGACTCTGCACGTTGGCAACAGATGTGGAGTGCTGGCCAGCACTTTCTCTTCCAAGTATCTTCTCACCTAGAAGAAGCTGCACCATTTTCTCACTTGACAGGCACAGGAGACACCCCGAGTGGACCAAAGTCAAAACAGGAAAGACTTCTGACTCCTAAACTCTAAAACTTTCCGACATCACTTTCTCCACATCTGGTGGCCAAAGCAAGTCCCAAGTCTTGCCCAAAATTCAGGGAGCTGAAGAAATAAATTTTACCTCTAGATGGCAGGCGTTGCACAGTGTTGTTGCAAAGGAGGCACTCAGGAGGATGGGAGAAATCTGTCACAGAACCCAAACTCATTCACCTTGTCTGTCTTTGGCTAACCCAGGAATTGAGCACAGACCTGCCCAATTCTTAAGGCTATGTGCTTCCCACCAAATACACCACTTCTCCTCATACCTCAGGCTTCACATGTTTTGTGTGTTCCATATGGCAAAACTTGGCCCTAAACCTACATCTGACTTGGAGGCATATTTCAGCTCAACATAAGAAATGACTTTCTGGAACTGGAAAGTTCCCCAAGAAGGGAATGAACAGACATAGTAAATGTTTCATTCCTGCAAATATTCAGGCAAGAGAGGTGAATGACCAACCACTGGAGAAGCTGCAGAGAACATTTGTGAATCAGGTGCTAGACTGTGGATGGCCTCTAAATTTTCTTCCAAACTTTATATTCCACAGTATATGGTAGAAGGTACTAAAAGTAGAAAAACTTGGAAGAAAAATAAAAGATGTTATTTATCCACTTTAGTCCCGAAGTGACTCCAATGAAGAACTTTTAGAATAATAATTTAAAATGAGTATCTTAATAGGTGCATTTAAAAATACATGACAAAAAATCAGCATCTACTTATGAGAAAAACTTTTGGAGAACCAAGAATAATGGTGAACTTCCTTAATGTCATAAAATATCTATTAAAACCCGGAGCAGACTTCATGATTAATGATAAACATTAAAATCTTTCCCTTTAACATTGGGACTCAGATATAAATCCTTGCTATCACAATTTCTATCCATTGTTGTTCTAAGAATTCTAGGTAGAAAGGTAAGGCAAGAAAGAGATAAAGGGATAAGAACTGAAAATATAAAGGTCAGCTAGTGCTTATCTCTGAGAAGAAGGAGGCAGCAACGGTTTAGAAGTGGCCTTGGTGAGTATTTCGTGAGTATTCACATTATTATGCTTTTGTTGAACTACACATCTATTTTCTATGACTTCTCTGTGTATTTTAATTTCACAATTTAAAAAGATTTAAAAAGTGAATAATTGTAGTATGGGGACATGGGCAGTATGAGGTAGACCAGGTTGTGCTCTAAAGAAGACTTTATCATTGTTCTATACAACAGGTGCACTCTCTAGAAAGGTCAATATTTATCCATGCCTCATACATGCAATTGATGGTGAGGAAGGAAAGCAATGGACTCACTATGTGTAGCCTGACTAAAGCAAAAAATAAAAGTTCACAAAGCACTTCGCTTAGCCATGGAACTAGAACTGAGAACAGCCTCTCCCCAAACAAACCAACAGAGAAATGTACAATCACTGCCCTCCTAAAACCTACCACCTTCTCCAGAACAATTGCTTTTTATCGTTGTCAAGCATTTAAACATCTTTTCTATGAGAAAGGAGCAGCCTGGTTTTCATCACAGAACCCCAAACTGGCAGAAACTCCCTGTCCCTCTGTCCCTGATTCTGAAACATGTGGCTGTGTTCCCAGGCCGTACCAAGTTGATACCCCTGTGCCTGGATCTTGAGGAAGTGTCCTTAAGACAGGAGGTTGTCAGGGGTGACTAACAGCAGTGGTAGCATCAAGGGTCCATGGCTGTGAGAGTCAGTGCCACCCATACCCTGAGCAGATGGTTCTGTAGTCGGCTTTTGCTGGTGAACCTGGTTTCTCACCTTTCTTTATTCCTGAGCTTCTCTGAGTCCATCTCCATTCTTCCACTGATTCCATGGAGTTTGAGATTTTTAAACTGAAATGGAACTCACTGTATATTGTTCATTACCCAAGAGTAGTTACAAAGTTATGGAATTTTCCCAAAACACAAAGAAGAGACAGGAAAGAAGGGCTCAGTGAAAACCTATTAAGGTGATCCTAGGAGCAAACTACATCATTTTGTGATCACACCTCTTGGGATGCAGACTAGGCAGCAGACAGATCATCTATATTTCAAAAGTCAGGACCAGGAGGTCCTTTGAGATACTTTTTCTCCAACTTCTCATGTTGGTAACATGTTTTAATACAGAAAACTTTAGTCTTGATCTCTTACAAAAGCTCAGGATATGGGCAAACTGGAGACAACTTTTCTGCCAAGGCCTCTAGTCCAACTGTCAATGGAGTTCTTGTTCCCAACTGAAAACCCCTGAGCCTGCCTGGCCTTTACCGTCTGCATTCTTGTCAGCATTATGACCTTCTGAGCTCCAATAGGATTACCCATGCGGCTCTGCTTACTGTGTTCTAAGTCTTCTCTAGCTGGCGTCTCAGACCTTTTCAAACTCCTCCAACAAACCCATTCCAAAGGCTTCTTAACCATATGGTCCATATCTCACACCATATAGAAAAATTAACTCAAATAGATCAGGGACCTAAGTGTAAATCCTAAATCTATAAAACTTCTAGAAGGAAATATAAGACAAAATCTTTATGACTCTGGGTTAGGCAAAGACTTCCTAGATAATAGACCAAAAACACAATCTATAATAAAAGAACAAACTGATAAATTAGACCTTACAATTTTTTTTTTAAAAAATGGTCTTTAAAAGACTCTATTAAGAGAATGAAAGACAAGCCCCAAACTGGGACAAAAATCCTTGAAAGGTATACACTGATAAAAGGTGTATCCAGAATACATGAAAAACTCTCAAAAATCAACATTAAGAAACATTAAGTTTTAAATAAGCAAGAAAGTGAACAGATATGTCACCAAAGATGATATAGTTGTTAAGCATATGCAGTGATATTCAACATTACTTGTCATTAGAGAATTCCAAATTAAAACCACAGGAAATGCTCCGCTGGCTTTATTCTCGGCTTGCTATGTGGCAAGGCCCGCCCGGCAGTGTAACGCGCCTCTTGCCCTCAGTGCCTCGGAGGCCGGTGGCAGTGGCGTCAGGACTGCTCGGCGCGCCCGGAGGAAGGTTATCTAGTGGAAGGAGTCAGAAATACCAGCAGAGGAAGGGTACTGTGACTTTAATAGTAGGCCAAATGAGAACTCTTATTGCTATCAACTTCTTCAACAACTAGATGAACAAAGGAAGAAATATATTCTTTGTGATGTCAGCATTGTGGTAAACGGGAAAATCTTTAAAGCTCACAAGAACATCCTGGTTGCAGACAGCTGTTTCTTTAAGACTTTATATTGTGTCTCAAACAGAGACAGCCCCAACCAAAATAATACTACCCATTTAGATATTGCTTTAGTTCAAGGTTTTTCAGTCATCTTGGACTTCTTGTATTCGGGTAACTTGGTGATCACTAGCCAAAATGCCATTGAAGTGATGACAGTGGCCTTCAGATGAGTGAAGTCGTTCATACTTGCCGAAGTTTCATTAAAGATGCCTTAAATATAAGCCTTAAATCAAAAGCTCCAGAGTCAGTAGTGGTGGACTATAATAATAGAAAATCGATCAACAGAGATGGTCTGTCTTCGTCATGGGATCAAAAAATTACCAACTTTTGGGCAACACAGAATCTTACCATTTTGGCAAGTAATATAAAAATAGGGAATGATGATTGTAATGTCAGCGAGGGCCAAATGGAAAACTACCAAACAAGTGACAGTAATTGGGCCCAGCGTGGTTCTCCTGATTTGGCTGGAAATAAGTCTCCAGGTCAAGGAAAAGTGTTTATTTGGAATAGTATAGGTTCCCAGGGAATTCAAGAGACTGGCAAAACAAGGAGGAAAAATCAAACTACAAGAGATTTGTTTATTATGCATCACCTAATAATAAAACCAATTTAGAAGATTCCTCAGTGATGCAGCCACCTGTTGCCCATCCAGAAGAGAATAAGACCTTAACCATCAAGCCAGAACCAGATTTGGATGGTGCTCTATTCTCAGGGCCAGATGGTGTAAATGCAAGTCTATTGGCTGAAGCCTGGTGTGCTCAAGATGGAGGTGATGCTGGTACATCACATGATTATAAGTATGGTTTGATGCCTGGCCTGTCAAGTGATTACAAGTATGGATTGCTACCAGGTACTTCAAATGATCACAAGTATGGGTTGCTAACAGGTGCTTCAAATGATTTCAAGTATGGATTACTGCCAGAATGTTGGCCAAAACAAGAAACTTGGGAAAATGGTGAATCATCTCTAACCATGGTGGACAAGTTAAAATGTCCTCATTGTAGCTATGTAGCCAAATACAGATGAACACTAAAAAGGCACTTGCTCATTCATACAGGAGTGAGATCATTTAGCTATGATATTTGTGGGAAGCTGTTTACTTGAAGAGAACATGTAAAAAGACATTCCTTGATGCATACAAAGGATAAAAAATACAAATGTATGGTGTTTAAGAAGATCTTCATGTTAGCAGCCAGTGTTGGAATAAGACATGGATCTTGTCACTATGGTGTTTGTGTAGACTGTGCAGATAAATCACAAGCAGGAGGGCAAGAAGGTGTAGATCAGGGACAGGATACAGAATTCCTTCAGAATGAAGAATATGAGGAGAATAAAGTACGAGAAGCTGATGAAGAGCTGATTGATGATGGAGAAGATGAGAATGATCCACCTCAATGGGATGAATCAGAAGATGTTTGTGTCCCCCTGGATGATTAACTGACCTACTATACTCCTCAAGGATGCTGCATTTGGACATAAAATGAATCGACAATTTGGATTGTTGAACTTGAAGGCTTGCAAAGTATGGTACATGCTGGATGGTAGTTATGTTGCTGTGAAATCTGTAGGATCAAAGCCTTATAGCAAAAAAATTTTTTTTATATATTTGCACAGGAATGTACAGCAAACAACCATATGGTTGCTTACATGGGGTCTCCCACATATTCAGTCAGTTATCAAAGTAAAATATTTTTTATTTATAGAATACACAGTAACTATTTGGGTCCTATAAAAATATAGTACCTGTCCTTAATAGCTTACATTCATGTGCTGCTTTTTTTTTTTTTTTTTGGTACCGGGGATCGAACTCAGGTCCTTGTGCTCATGGCTGCTTTAACATGAATGAAGAAAGTCCATTTATGGAAGTACAATGACAGTTGACCCAATCACTCTGTCCGTCAAACCACTCAGGCTAGTTTGTACTAGTAGAGTTTTGTTTCTATTTTTATTTTTATTAATTTTATTTTTTCAGTACAGATTTTTCATTGAGAGGCTTTTTCAAGCCCATTGGTTTTATTTTCTTGTATTTTTCCATTTTAATTTGCTTCATAACTTAAACAAAACCTCCTAGTCTTAGGTATTATTTCTCAATTTTGTGCTGATGGGCGTGTGTATGAGAACTGGAGAGGTAATTTATTGGAATGAACTAACTGACTTCCCCGAGCCCCTTTCCTTTTTTGACATGAATTTTACAAATGAAGAATAATGGTGCAAAGTTAATGTGGCGAAGTTAACAAAGACCACTAAAATGATTATGATTTAGAAATAACTTTTTCCTGCTGCTCTATTCTGAAAAATGGTTACTCTATGATTTTTTTTACATGGTATTTGGTTTTGGGTATCTGTTACTTTGGCGCTATTCTTGTTTGCCTCTTATTATTTTTGCCAGTGTACTATACCTCAGCCTTATTTGAGAGACAGAAAGTTGATTTTAAAAAGTCATAGAAACAATAAGTAAAGTGATTTGTTTTATAATTTATCTTCCATGTCCAGTTTGGTTAGCTTGTTATACAATATAAGTGAAATATCAGGTTTCCATTCATGTGTCCTTTTTATCATTAAAATTAACACAACATGCAAAAAAAAATTAAAACCACAGAAGAGTAGCTAAACTTAAAATGACTGACCATACAAGCATTAGTGGACATGTGAAGGAACCATGACTCTCATACACTGCTGGTAGGAACATTGGGAAACAGTTGCATAGTTTCTAAAAATTTATATACATATTTACGATTTAGTCACCTGACTCCTAAGTATTTACCAAAGAGAAAAGAAAATGTATGTCTATACAAAAACTTACACAGAAGAGTTTGTAGCAGCTTTGCTTATAATAGTTCCAAACTGGAAACAACCCATCCATCCTTCCAAGGGTGCATGGATAAACAGACTATGACATTTCCATACAATAGAATGCATTCAGAAATGAAAAGGAATGAAATGCTAGTACGAGAAATTACTTGGGTGAATCTCTAGCTATTTGTGGAGAGTGAAAGAGCCAGACACAAAAGCGTACCTATATAATTCCAGTTCTATAATACTCCAGGGAATGCAAATTAACATGTAGTAATGGGAAGCAAATCAGTAGTTGCTGGAAACTGGAGGGGAAGATTACAGAGTGTGAACGAATTTTTGGTGGTGATGAAAACCTTCATTATCACCTGGCTAATGATTGTCTAATGGATCCAGCAGTGTGGACTTGGGCAAGTCACTGAATCCTGCACCTTTTCTTACTTGTGGGCAAAGACAGAGGTGCACCCCTTTGCACATGCATGTATATATGCACACACACACGTAATCCTGACAGCTTTACTAGCAAGATTGACATATAAGAAAAATTTGTGAGCACACAATCAAGGAATATTTCTACCCAAATTTAAACTTTTCCAGAGAATATAAAATGAGAGAACATGCCCCAGATTATTCTAGGAGACTAAGCTGAACTTTTTATCAAAGCCAAACTGTTTTAATAGCTTTACATTACTGTGACAAAATACCTGAGACAATTGACAGAAAAAGAGGAAAGATTTCTTTTGGCTGGTGATTTTAAGAGATGTAAGCCCATGGTTGATTGGCTCCATTGCTCCTCCGCCTGTAATGAGACACAGGATCTTGGTAGGGACCATGTGGTGGTGCAGAACTGCTCACCTCATGGCAGCCAGGAAGCAGAGCAATGGACAGAGTCTCATTGTCCCCTTCAAGGACAAGTCCCTAGTGACCCACGTTCTTCTCATTCCACCCCATCACCTCCCAACAGTTCTGCATGCTGGGACCAAACCCTCAACACATGGGCCTTTCCAGGTTACTTGAGACCCAAACTATAGCTGTGTATATAAAACAAATATAAAAAAGGAAAACTATGAAGCAATTTCCTTTATAGGTACAAATACAAAAATTACAGTCAAAATTTGTCTTGCATTTCGTTCATGTTTTTAGCTGTATGCCATGAAATCAAGATCCTATATTGTCTTTATTTCATATAGAAAACAAATAGTCCCAGCATCATCTATTGATCTGCAGTTCCACCTTCATCACACATAAACTTTCCACTGATGGGAGGTTCTAGTCTTCTGTTCTGTTCTTGTCTGTTTTTCTGGGTCAGCTGCCCCAGTACTGCATTTTATCAAACTGGTTCAATTGTTATCACTTTTTAAATCTTGTCATCTTGAACCATGATCTCTCTTTTTATTATTCTTTAAAACTGTCTTAGGTATTTTCAGTCCTTTCTATTCCATATGAATTATGGAATCATTTTGTCATTTTAATGAAAAATCCTGTGGGTATTTTCATTGTAATCACATTAAAGAAAACATAGCTTTTGCTACATAAATATCTGATGGTCTAGGGAAGAATATCATGTTCACAATTTCAACAAAAAAATAAAATATCTACTAATGGAATAAAAACAAGAAATGTATAATATCTGTATGAAGAGGACCAAACATTTGAATGAGGAACAAAGATAATGAATATTTGAATTTTTAGAGAAATAATCCATGTTTCTGTATTGGAAGATCTAATCTTAAAAACTGTTAATATCAAAATAACTAAGTAATATAGGATCTCAAGAATAATCCCAGTAAAATTTGAACATTTCTTGATATGATTCAAAGGAATAATTTGTCCATCAAGTAGAATTGAAAGCGGGCTCATCCCGTAATTTGTAAAAGTGATTTAAGACTCTAGAAGAGTTGAAATATTGTGCTGTGATACTGGTTCTGAAAAAGAAATACATCAGCAGAAGGTAATGTGATAAAATGGAATGTAATGAGATGGGGCTGGAGGTTTGGGATAGAAACAGACTCCGGAATTATGAAAGAAAAGACTCCATGTCTGGTTCTAAGGTGCTGTAGGGAGAATGCCAAGTGTGGCTTATATTGGATCCCTTAACCAATCACTATGAGAAGAATGAGATTGCCATATCAATGCAGACCAATCAGGACTTTGCTCTGAGCAGGGGCTGGGCTCAGCTTCTCTTCATCCAAAGGCCTGCAAGGATATGGGGTAGCTGCACCCACAAAGTAAGGATCAGATGGGAGGAGAAAGAAGGAACTTAACTGTGTGAGCAACCAACTAGATACCACTGCAGCAAAGAATGGATTAAATGCTTACTAAATTGCATGGGATAATTAAAACTTTACTTTAGATCCTTGCTTCTTCCTCTCTGTCCTAGATCAGAGGTGCCTGGAGGAGGCTGAGGACCCAGAGGACAGGTCCAGGCCATCTTCACCAGGTTGTTCACTTGAGTTGGTTCCCACTGGCAGATCCTTGACTCCTCAGACCTTTATCTTTCTTTCTCCTCTCTTTCACTTCCTTCCATGCCTTGCTCATAAGTTCACTCTTCTCTCTGATAAGCACCATTAGATCTGAATTCCATGATTTCAAAATACCCTTCCACACCCCATCTGCTGAAAGTGAACTGCAAAATCACCTTCCACCAAGGAACCCCTGTGAGAATCCTGACTTTTCTCATTGTGGTGACTCAACTGGATGTCATGACTGCCCTAAAGCACTTACCTCCTGAGATCCTGTCCTTCTTTGAACACCCTTCACCAGACAAATGGAACTGAGACTCAGATCTTGCACTTTCTACATGCACATCTTGTTTTGTTACTTGGACATGGAATGCTGCAAATTTCTCTGCATTACTTTTGGATGTATGCAGTGCCATATTACTTGTCTAAATCCACTAAAATTGGCACTGGTCCCCCTTTAACAAAGTCCTCCTGGGTCCTTGTGGAGCTCTCCCTCCTGTACTCCGTGGAGGTCTACAGTCACAGTGGTTAGGCTGCCTTGATCTCCACACTCTCTGGTAACCATGCTGGTGTGTTCATTGTCAATCCCGCAGCTTCTTCATGCCCTGTGCCTTCTTGTCCACCATGGCCAGGCCTAGCCTCCCAAGACATACCACATAGCCAGTTCTCTCTAAGACTTCTCTGGAAAGGGGCAAGTTCCATCAAAGGATCACAGACTTCTAAGCCTTCTATCAGCCATAAGAATGCATCTTCTCCTCTAGCACCAGCCACTGTGGCCTGTACTTCATCCCTCTTCCACTTCCTCACCATCTTCTCCTCTTCCCTCATCATCTCTCCTCGAAGGACTGAGAAACAATATTGGCCTCCCTTTCCTGATGGCAGAGGTGGGAAAAGACATGTTAAAATTACTCCTTTTTTCTTCTATTAGTCAAGTTAATTTCAGTAATCTAGAGGAAAACTTAAAGGTAGTTTTTCCAGAGAATCACAAGATGCTGGAGTTTAAGACACCAGGGAGACCTTCCAGCCCATTCCTGCTCTTGCTGCTCTGTTCTCGAGTGAGAAGAATGAGGTCAACCAAGTCCACACTGGTCACCATACAGAGGTGCCTCAGAGGGATGTTCGGGGGCTGTGGGTCTGTCCTGTTGCTAGGCGCAGCCCGGGGGCAGCATCAGTGTGGTGGAAACCCTGACCCTGTCTCATTCACTGTACTTGTTTACCAAGAGAGGAGCCATTATATTTATATAGTTTAATGTTAATTTTAAAAAATTAATTATAAAAATTGAGTGCTTTCTAAGGTTCATGTCACTAGTCAATCATATCAATGCCATCTTAAAGAAAAGATAAATTTTATCCTTGAAATTTCACTGAAGAAAATGAGAACTACTACTGAAGGTTTGTAATAGATCTTTTATTGAAGTATTAGTTTCATTACATGGATTCTGACACATCTTTGAGCACATCTTCAGCTTAAGACGGATGGGGCACTGCAGAGGGCCGACCAGCAGCATGGGGCACATGGGGCCAAAGTACCAACACATAAGGAGGAGGTCCAGGACCCACCATGTGCACAGGCTGGCCACTGCATGAAGTTCCAAGAGAATCTACAAGGGTTGGTGGGTTTTTTAAAGGCTTTGGAATGTCTAGAAGTTAAATCAAAGTACCAGACTTTAAACATTAGGCTCATATTCTGGATTAAATTTTAATGAACAGTCTAAAAAATCTTAAGTGGATAGATCATTGGAACTACAGTTTGAAGCTAACTTACACAGTGACTCTAGGATTCCAAAACGAAAAGCTAACCTCTGATCTAGAAAGCATGTTCAAATCTAAAATATGCTTTTGAAAAGCATTCTGTGAGGTTCACTGATGTGGACAAAACTGCTTATTTATGCATAAACCATGACAAGGTATTTTGGCCATTGTACTAATGTAGAACAAGTCTAATTCAGCTAATGCATCCTCAAGAGGTGATGGTGGCGGGGGAGGGGGGGGCTGTCCCGGCACCTGCCAGAGAAAGGCCTGTGGGAAGGTCATGCTGAGATGTAGGCAGGGAGTGGCCAGAGAGTTCCTGACTTTGACTTTGCTTCTATTTGATGGGCCAGCCACCCTGACAGGGCTGCTCCCCACACCTGGTGCTTTGCCTGAGCTAATCACTACAAATCCACCAAGCTCTACTGCAGATAAATCAGCCTTCCAAGTTTGTACACAAAATGCTCCTATGCTAGGTCTTGCTGTCCCCACAGCCAGGTAGTTTTAATTGGCACTGACAATAACTGAAAAAATACTTAAAATGTGCCGTGTGTGTGTGTGTGTGTGCGCGTGTGTGATGAGCTGCTGAAACCAATGGTTGTACAATTCTCTCTTTAATGATGGAAGCTGTTTCTTTACCTATAATTGGGCCTACATGGTAAGATCTGGTAACAACTGAGTGGTTCTGAAAACCATATGAGCATCCACACTGAGCCAAATTCTTGAGCTGTACATTTTCACCACCTTATATGCTTTTCTTCTCATTTTTTGCCTATCCTGCAAGGCACAGAGACCTTTAGTGCTTGTGTTGTGTCTGCTTGCCAAGAGTCCTGAAGGCCACACGTCCAGTTGGCTCTGTGGTTCTTGGCACATTTCTACTACTGACACAGCTGTTTGCTAAAGCACAGTGACCAGCCAAGGCAATGTTGCACTCAGGAGACACCTGGTCAGGTCTGGGGACATTTTGGTTGTCACACTGAGGAGCAAGGTGCTGTTGCCATCTTGTGAGCTGATAAATATCCTACAATACACAGGGCAGATATCCTCACCCCAGAAAAAAATCATCCAGCCTCAACTGTCAATGGTACTGAGGTTAAGAGCTTGCCCTAATGGAATCACAAAAATAAGCACTTTATGACTATCATTAAGATTTTTGTTGGCGTTATTTAGATCTATTTCTGGCAGAATGTCTTACTCTACAAATGAATTTAGGAATCAGAGTTTATAGAACTTGTGGGACTCTCAAGGAGACAAGCATCTTTCAGTTAGACTTTACTCCATTGTGTATATCATTTAAGAATTGAGATTTTGAGGCTTCGGAAGTTTCAAGAAATATATTTAAATTAGCTACCTTTTATCTCATGATGTCTACCTGTGCCAGGCACAAAATCACTTTAATGCACTGTGTCACTTCATTCTCACCATAACCTTGCAAAGCAAACATTACTGATCCCATTTTACAGAAGAGGGAAATCAAGATGCTGAGCTACTTTCTTAGGGTCACACTGTAGTAAATGATGAGGCCAGGGTGCAAACCCAAGGCTGTCAGACTCAAAGAATTGCTCTTCTATCTGCATGATTCCACCTCTAGGGACAGGTGAACTTTTCATCCATGGAACAAGTACACGTGGGCTGCATGAGAGGAGAAATACATGGGACGAAAACAAGAATATTTTCATCTAAAGTGTAGCAGCAAATGTGCTAAACATGTTTCCTTCTTTGAGTTTCTTCAGAGTATTTAAAAGGATTACACAGATTGTTTCTATATGTCTCCTATCTCCAGATAACACAGGCAAAGAAGGATCCAGATGTTTCTTGAATCACCCAGATCACTGGAAGGCAAATTACAGTTTGCAACCGCTAACATCTTCAGGCCACACTTCCAGCCTGAGAAGCATTGGTGCAGAGCCTTTCACTGCCCGTTGCTCTGGTGGATCTCTTCATGTTCTCTCAAGAATAATTGGGAAAGGCATTTTTGTTCTATGGATTATATCATGTTCACATCCACATTAGTAAATTTGTTTTCCACAAGATTTCCACCCAGGGCCTATGTTGGGGCCAGGGACTAGGGAAAGCTTCCTTCCTGATCAGGACTCCTCCCTGCAGCTCCAGTGGATGACATATCAGAAAGGGGCATGTGGAGGGATGTGTAGGACATTGTGCACACCCACAAAGCCTGTTTCTGGAGAGCTGAAGGAGCTCGGCCATGCTTGGCGATGCCTACAACATAACATGAGGCAAGTGCCACAGGCCAGGCCCTCTCTGTTGGGAGAAGTCTGCTTCTACTGCATCTGATGAAACCAGATATAGTAGCTTAGGGGTTGGTTTTGAGGTTTTGCACATTCCAAAGAATGTCAAAGCCATATTTTCTTTTTAGGCACTTCACAGATAACCGATGACATCCTTCAAATGACATCTTGTGATCTAAATGTGTGTTTTCTGTTTGTCTTACAGAAAATAACTGGTGTCCACAACTTCAGACACTGCGCTTGCTGTGTGACCTCCACACTGCAAAGGTTTTCTTCCTTCGGAAAACTTTTTTCTTGTAATTTTATCTCTAAAACCTAATTTTCCTGAGCTCTTTTCAAGTAGGCCTATAAAATCCCAGGAATTATTTCAGCAGTAAATTCTCTGAAATAATCCCTGTTTATTTCAGAAGCGAGGCAGCACCCTATCTCCATGTCCTCAGATGTGGCCACACCAACCTTAGGGAATGATCAGGATGCAGAGACTCTGCATGGCTGTGTAGGTCTGGATTTTTGGTCCCTTCAATGAACTACACACACTTAGAGAGGAAAGCCATTCTAAAAGGTGCTAGGTCTTGATTTCTTCAAAGCCAGACAGCTGCTTCATCTGCTCAACTTGCATGGAATGCCTTCGGAGAAGCTTCTTTGTACTTCTCAAGTCAACTCTCTTTGGTGAGCTTGGAGCAATGGGAATCATAGGTTTTAAGCCACTAGCGAGTGGGGAAGATGGTTTGCCACCAGGTCTAATATCTGGGATTGGTGGGTTCAGATTCACATTTAAAGGTGGAAGGAAGCCAGGCCTAGTGTGAGCAATGTGGTCTAGGAGCAGAGTTCCAGAACCTCGTCTCTCTAGAAGGTGTGGCGGGCGATGCACTGAGCTGGGGGAAGTACTGGGCATGGCCTCCAGAGACTCCTGGGAGCCCTGGAAGAGGGACATGAGGGAGCCATTGAGCTTCTTTCTATCAGAGGGGCCTTTGCCTGACTCAATGGGAGTAGAGTTGGCTGGGTCAGGGCCTGGCTGTAAGTCTAGGTCATAGAGATTGTTTTCCAGCCATTTGAGGGATGCTGGATCTTTGAGAGAGGAGGGTCCTGATACATTGGCACCACTCCTTTCTTGGTCAACAGGGAGGGTTCCTCTCCAGGCCAGGCGAAGATGGGGAGCGGGGCCTTTCCAAGAGGCTGGTGCTGAGGGTGCTGCAGCCTTTAGAATCTGCTGCTCTGTGACAGCAGGGAAGAGGGCAGGGTCTTTGCCATCGATGCTGTTGGTTCTGGACAGGGGCCCCCTCTTAGGAAAGCACACATCACTGAGGTTCTTTATGACCTCACTGTCTGTGCTGGAACCCTGGATTTCATCTTGATGCTTGGAGGCAGCCAGCACGGAGGGCGCAATCAGGCCCCAGGGCTCAGACTGCAGCCTCTTCAGTTGGGGCAAACGGGCCCTCCTGAGGTTACCAATTTTTCTGTTGGGTGATCCAGGCTCTGCAAGGACCTTTGTGATGTTACTGCCACTTAAGTGTCCAGTCTGGAGGCTGAAGAAGTCATCTGCCTTCTCACTGGGTGGAGCCTTCAGCTCAATGTCAGAGGGGGAGGCACACAGGGGAGGCGACTGTCTCTCATCCACTTTGGGTGAAGGAGGGATGTTGAGATACTGTTTGGTGGTTTTGGTACCTGAAGATGACTTATCTGTTGTTATGATAATCACTTCCTTCCCTTTGGCTTTGCATGCATTGAGGAGATGTTTCAAGGCGTCCTTGTCATCTGCATTTATTGCATAAACCAGAGCTGAAGCTCCAGTGCGATCCTCAAGGCTAGGGTCTGCTCCATTCTCCAGCAACAGGGAGACCACGTCTCCCCCAGCTCTCCTGATGCAGGCGTGGATAAGTGCAGTCTTTCCAGACTTATCCTGTATGTTGGGGTCTGCCCTGTTATCCAGCAAGTACTTTACCATCTTGGACTTGCTGATGCTCTGCTGGTCCACATGTTTCGTGATACATGCCACCATGAGTGCAGTTTCACCTTTGTCATTGCTCTCATTGATGTAAGCACCACCTTCTAGCAGCAGCCTGGTCAGCCGGAGCCGCCCCAGCCACACAGCCTTCAGCAGGGAGTTTCCATCAGTCCTTAATTCAGCTTCATTGTCCATCATGCTGGCTGCAGCAGAAAGTCTCTGAGCCAGAGAGGCGATGAGACCTAGCAAGGGAAGAAGGGGGAAAGGTTATGCATCCTCTCACCTGTCTGTCAGCATGATCACTTCAGGGCCTGGTACAGTCAGAGCTCAGCGTGTTCCCAAGCTACGTTGCCTTGGCTAAGTCATCCAACACCTGAGTCTCCTCATCTGAGTGTGTGTGTGTGTGTGTGTGTGTGTGTGTGTGTGTGTATGTATGTGTTGGGTTGGTTGGTAGTTGCTTACCTCATAGAATCATTGTAAGGATTTCATGAGATAGTATAAAATACTTAACTTCTCTCATTGTAATACTTTTCACTTCTCAGTGGTCCTAGCTAGAATTGTTAAGTTTCAAATCTTATGCATCCATAAGCTTCCCAGGCTCCAAGCTCTGGAGATCTGAAACAGGACCTCCAAGGACTAAGGAAAGAGAATTCCATTGGAAATGTGCTTCTTTCCAATCAACCTGCATGCCTGGCCTCACCTCTCCAACATCATCTCCTGCATCTCCAGGCCTCACACTCTGCCCACCTTGAAACCAATCTTATTATTTCTCAAAGGCACCACTTCCCTCCCTCTTGGCACTGCTCAGGTTTCTAATTATAAGGTCTTTCTTCTCTTCTTTAATTATTCATCATCCTTCAAACTGCAGTGTAAATGTTACTTCCTTTGTAATTAAGAGAAAAATCACTCAAGATCCAATGGGAGATTGTGTAAAATTACAGTGACTCATATCTAGACTATATAAAGAACACCTAAAATCACTTCCTTCAAAAGAGGATACACAAATGACCAGCAGGCACATAAAAAGGTATTTGGCCTCATTACTACTCAAGGAAAACTAAACTAAGGTAAAACAAGAAGCCACTACATTCTCACCAGGATGGCTAGAATTAGACGGAATGACAGTATTAAAGATATGAAGTTGGGAGGCAGCAGAAACCTCCTGTAAGTGTGAATTGGACCTAAACTGAACCAAAGGTGCAGTAATTTCACTCTCAGCTTTGTACCTGTAGTTGATTGTAAAACATGGCCACAAAGTCTCCCACGCCAGGATGTGTATGTGATGAGTTGGTCCTGTGACTTGCTTTGATCAGTATAATTAGGCAAAAGTAATTTTGTGTGACTTTTGGGGCAAACCTTTGGAGGGCCTTGCAACTTCCAGCTTGCTCCCTTGGCATTCTGCTGCAGTGTCAGGAAGCATGGGCTGTCCCCGAGTCCAGCTTGCTGTCAGTATGTGGGGAGACAGTCTCAGACTGTACAGCCCTGACCAGCCCCTGCATGACTTCAGCTGAGTGAGCCAGGTGAGGCCATCAGTAGAAATACCCAGAACCTGCCCTGAATTGCAGGAATAGGAGGAAACAAACAGCTCTTGTTTTAAACCACTCATGGTATATGTATGTGTTTGTGTGGGGATTTCACAGCAACTGATCACTAATAAACAGGTATACCAGAAGACATAGGCAGCACTATTCACAAAAGGCAAAAATGGGGGAAGACCTGTGTCGCATCCCTGTGAGCTTTAATACTTTGCAACTTCTCCATCGGAGAACTAATCTTGTTAATCATCTGAGTTGGCACCTCCAAGGAACTCTGACCTACAAAGATAGGTCTTTTCTCCCTTAATAATTGGAAAGTAGAATAAAGAAAATGATGGAAAAAAGGAGGAAGAGGAAAGCAGAAGGAATGTGGGAAGGATTAGAGACAGATAATTGGATTCCCTTTTATGCTGTGTGGGGTGCACATTGCACACTTCTCTTTACCTCAGAGTAGAGGGAGGAAGGAAATGAAGAAGAGAGAAAGAAGATGATACCTCTAGGAGACTGATTCTAGCTTTTCACTTAGAATCAGCATCTTTGTCCCTAATCTGTCCCTAATCATCCCCCCAGCACCTAAGGAAGGTGCAGAGTAAGGACAGGACATCTTAGCTCTTCTCTATGGCCGGGAATGTTGGGCGCATACACAAGCATGCCCTTCTGCATGCCCGGGGATCTGTTTCACAGGTTTTCTGTTACCATTTTCTCACTGGGCCAGTCAACTGAAATCCCTTAAACAATGACAACACAAGAGCAGGGGACAGAGTCAGGCCCTGACCTCTCTCTTGCAGCCCAGATAAATCATGTTGGGCTAATATTACCAGTAGGAATGCTGCTGCATTTAGCTTCCACTTTTCATTTCAAGAGCATTGATTTTGAAAGGATTCAATGTACCCAGCAGGTTGACAGTAGCCTTACAAATTACATAAATGTATGCAGCATCCCTGACTTGCATATCCTCATCTATTTCCCTCTCTCTGTGTTTTAGCTTCTTGCCTTGTTTTCTTCGCAAGTGGGCTTAGCAAAGGCGAAACCTATCCACAGCCCTAGGGTTTGATCACTATTGCAGGCAGCATAGGCCCACACTCAGCTTCCATCAGCCTGGCCTGGCTCTTCCAAAAGCTGCATGGAGAGGACAGAATGCAGGGATCCCAGAGTGCAGGGAGTTAACACTTTGTCCAGCAGAGGTTCACCAATGGGAGGTGGAGAGTGGGGAAGAGATGCTTGATAAATCCTTCTTTCTTTGCTATATTTTGTGCACCTTCCACAAGACCAAGCCACTGTGGCCTGGTCCTGAAGTCCTGGCCAGCTCTGTAAGTCTGCACTTCCTACTTTCTTGCTACACTTTTTATTCTTTTCATTCCTACTTCCCAGAGTTTTATGACCCAATAAAGTGCTCATATGGTTGTTTTTGCCTCAGATTGATGCCAACTGATTCACTGAGCCATAAAAATCCCTTTCAAGAAGATTTCTCCCCATTTCAAAGATGGACAAACTGAAACCAAACATGAAGAAGTGGCTTGCTGTGGTGATCCAGAAATCAGCAGGTGACTCTTGGTGTTTCTTCCACCTCACAGTGACCAAATCCCCCACAGAGCACATACGTTCCAGCAGCCGACTTTATACTATCTAACTCATCCTGTGTGCATGGCTGACCCAACTCTGGGTGGAATTTGAAATTGAGACTAGAAACTCTAGTTTTCCAGAGCTAATAGTAGGAACTGAAGTAGTGGGAGCTCTAGAGTAAAACTGTGTTTGGGGGCTAGCCACATGTGCAGAGGAGAGAGGAGCAACATACTGAGAAAGCCCCCTCTTCTGAGCTTAGCTGCCTTCAGAGTCCATGAACACTTGGAAAAACTTCCAATGAATTCCCATGTTTGTTTCTGATAGCGTGAAGCAATTTCTCTTACTTATGTAATCCAGTAAACCCTGACTAAAGCACCAGCATTACATGAATGCGCATTCAATCACCATCAAACATATATTAACTGTCTACTCTGTTAGGTATTCAGATAAAAAGATGTAGAAAATGAAGGAATAAATGCCAAGGCATTTACAGTCTAGAGGGGAGGCAGATGTGCACTTTAGGAACAATATTTATTCTGTGCTTACCATGTGCCAAGAAATGTACTGAACACTCTGTATTTATTCTCATTTAATACAACAATGTCATAAGGTGCATACTATAGTTGTCCCCATTTTACTAGAAATGAAACTGGGGAGGGAAAGTCATTTACCCAATCACTTACCCAAAAAATCACCCAGCCAGTATGTTGTAGAGCTGTAATTCAAACCTAGGCAGTTGCACTCCAAAGTCCATGTTCTTAGCCTCTACATGAAATAACTGGGGTTCTGTGCAGTAAGTTCCTGGTGGAAGACGACATGCAGCAGGGAGACTCGGGTGCATGAGGAACTAGGGGTGCTGACTGGGAAAGGATTCCTAAGACAATGTGCTCGCTCTTTTTTTAAAAAAGGAGTGGAAGTTTGCTAAGTTGGAGGAGAAAACTGTTACATTTGGGGAACTAGAGGTTCAAAGGCAAACGTGGCCCAAGGCTGAGTTTTCAGAACATCATAGATGATGGGGGTTAGTGGCAAGCAGAGCAGGTGCCCTGGTGGGACCAGTAAACGTGGAAGGTCCACAGAAGTCAGGATCACAGCTCTTCCTAGCCTGGCTTTGCATGCTGACATTCATTACATGGAAATGGGGAGCCAATAAAGGGCTAAGGAAAAGGGATACATGATCATTTTCCACAGTGTGGGAGATGTACAGGGTGGCTGGAAGGCCATCTAAGAGCCTGTGGGAGACAAAGAGGGCCATAGCTACTAAGTAGGGAGCTGAGGAAGAGCCAAGCTGGAGAGATGGTTTCAAGGTAGAATTTAACAGTGACCCATTAGATGTGAAAGTCAACCCAAATCTAATTTCCTTAACCTGAGATCGTCTCCTATTACGTATCAAAAAGAATAGATGTTATAACACCTAATGCTCAGGCCCTAGAGGCACACCCCTGTAATCACAGCTACCTGGGGGCTGAGGCAAGAGGATCACAAGTTTGAGGTCAGCTGGAGCAACTTAGTAAGACTGTATCAGAATAAAGATTAAAAAGGACTGGAGATGTAGCCCAGTGGTAGAATGCTTCCTGGGTTCAACCCCATTTCTATAGAAAACTAAAGCAAACAAAACTCTGCCAGAGGTCTGCCACTGCACCAAATGTGAAAATTGAACTGGAAATCAGCTGTTAGTGTGACAATAACATGAATGGCATTGCATCTTTGCTGTTAGTTTATTATAGTTCATTTGCACACACTATATGTTAAAGTTTACAAAATAGTTGTCTATATCCATTAGCTTTATTTGCACCTTCTACCAACTCTGAAGAGGTAACAGGTAGGAAGTGACAGGAGGGACAAAGCCACAACATTATGACTAATGTTTCATGTATTTTACTTTTATATGCAAATCTACATTCCCTACATGGGCCACGTTAAGTAATTGATACATGTGAGTAAGGCCAGTTATAGGACTAGAAAAAATAGCAGGGCCTTTTCAAACTGAACAATGCATAATCATCGTAACACATTCAAATAAAACAATGAAAACACTGCTTGTCAGACAATACATGGCTGTGGCTACATCAGCTCTCATGCCTTAATTTGGAGTCTTGCTCTACAGTATTCAAGCAAGGATATGAGATGACATAGGGGTGAAAGGCCTTGGATTCAAAGGTATTTTAAAAACTCAGCTGCAGTCTTTTTATTTCTTATTTCTAAACTCATGAAGATCAAACAAGCTGGCTCCTCTCAGCTGAAAATATGTAAAACTTCCATAATTTTATTAACAATAAAGTAATCAAAGGATTTGTGACAAAGTCTACATCTACCTACTGTCTCTATTAGAGAAGATATCTGTTTAATTTTTGGATATTGGTGATATTTTCCCTGTCATTGGAAGGTATGTTAGCTGCCATTATAGTGCAGGGGAGGTAAAACAGAAAGCATCCCTGAGAGGTGGAAGTGTAGGGGATGGGGGGTATATAATAAGGAAAGAGCCAGGCAAACTACCCATTTCTGAAACACATGACAAAGAACCACTTTGGCATTGCTAAGTTTTTAAGATAAGAACATAGTGTCTAGAGCAGCCAAAGTGGATGGGATTTCAAAATCCTTGAGATGTGTCAACTCTTTTCAATGTGAATTGCTTTCTTTTCCTCTAGTCAATAAATAGGAGACCCTCTTTAAGGTATTCAACTTCAGGGATCTCTTCCACTGAGCTACATCCCCATCCTTTTTAGATTTTATTTTGAGACAGATGCTCACTAAGTTTCCCAGTCTGGCTTCAATCTTACAATCTCCAGAGCAGCTAGGATTACAGGTGTATGTCACTGTGCCTGGCCTTGCAGAGGTTTGAGGGATTGTGTTATGTAAAAGAAAAGCTTCTATAAACGTTTTCAAATATCTTCACAGTTCTTCATTTTCTCTTCCCACAAAAAAGCTTGAATATATGTTTTATTGCACATAATGCCCCAGAGCAAGTTTCTAGGACTTTATAATATGCATAATTTGTATTTGGTTTATTTCTGGTTATAGCTGTCATCTCGTTTCTCCTCCACTTTCTCAGATACTACTATACATAAGCCTAACATCTTCTGAATCTTTATAAATTGCTTTAGTTTCTTTGTGGAACAAAATAGAATATGATCAATGAACATTCATTAGGTTGATCCACCTGAGGTTGCATTGTCTGTAGGCCAAAAATGGATTTAAAACTATCAGCTGGACATATTTATTGTATTTGTCTAAATTTGCTTTTAGTGTTGTAATTGTCCCCTACTCTAAACCTCTGAGGAAGTGCTGGTCTGTGGTGGGATGATGATAGTTAGGAGCTGCAGGAGACCTGGATTCCAACGCCAGCTCCACCACTTGGTACCCGAGTAAGTTAGGGCAAGCATCAATTGGCCAAATGAACAGAATCCCTGGATCCTGCCAACTTTACAGGATTGTTAGAAGGGTCAAGTGAGAGGAGATATGTGAACACTCTGCGGGAAGTCCTGTAAAAACCTGAAGGGTCATTACACTGAACTAAGCTCTCTGAACTCCTCCCCAGCCCTCATTGAGCCCAGTCCCTTGCAAGGTGCTGCCTCGTGCAGGGCCAGTCCCTTTGCCTTCCGGTTGCTGCCACCTCCCTTCCAGCCCTCCATGGCAACCCTCACCCCTCCACCTCTTGACCAGCCTCCCCCACGCTGCTGCAAGGAAAGCATTACAATCCCGATTTTACAGCTCTAGAGCCTGGAACTCAGACACAGTTAACAATTTTACCCAAGAGCACAGCTTTGATTTCAAGCTCAGAGCTATTCCACAGAGGGAAGCTATCTCAGGCACATCCTCCCCCGCAGCAGCCATAACGTATGCTGGCTGTATAGACATGGGCAAGTTTCCCAGACTCTCTTGTTCCAGTTTCCTCATCTGCGAAATGGGGATAAGAATAGTACACAAACTATGAGTGTACTATAAGAATTAAGCAATCTCCGTGGAGCGTTTAGCACAGGGCCCTGGCACATGGTAAGCGCTTTATGAATGAATGCTAGATGGTTGAGCAAGTTTGGATACATCTTCCAAAACCCAGGAGGCCACACGGTTCAGTGGCGGCATTCGCAGGAGCGGGGGAGATATCGATCGTTATACTCCGCCTCTTCCTTCTGCAGTCACGGAAGCAGTTAGAAGCAGATCAAAAGCTGAACCCCACCTTTGCTCTGCCATGAGAGCTCATCCTCTCAGGTGCCACCTCAAACCGCGGCCCTGCCGGGCGCTATCCGCGGTGCTGACGCGGCTGCGGCACCAGGCCGGGGTCTCGCAGCTCTGAGAGGGGGTCAGGCGCGCAGCCTGGCGGTAAGTTCTCTTACCACTTCTCAGAAATGCTCAGATGCACACTCTACAATCTTGTGCAAATTCTCAGGATCATAACCTCTTGGTGCCCACTCCTCCGGATTTCTGCAAAAATCTGACTGATCCCACTTTAGTTCCTGCAAAAACCCAGCCGCCTGTCACTCAGCCCTTCTCTGCAATCATTTCCTACAGAAACCCAGGTGCTTCCGTGCTCATCCCCACGCGTCAACACAAAAATAAAAACGTTTCAATCGCCTTGCCTTCGTCCCCCTCCCACCGCTTCCTGTGATACAGCGGCTCTCCCCCTCCCGCCTCCTGCCTGCCTGGCACTGGACCTGCATCTCCGGAGCCAGATGCCCCCCGGGTGCCCGCGCAGACCCGGGGTGCTCTTACCTAGAGGGGCCGCTTCCCACGCGGGGCCGCCCGGATCCCGGCCACCGGGGCCTCATTACCTCCGAGCTGGGTCAGGGGGCGCTCCGCACCTCCGCGCGCGCGCATGGGTCCTCCGGGCTGGTCCTGCCAAGGGCTTGCTCTGAACTTCTTCAATATCCATAAACGAAGCCTCTGCGTCAGTCCTTTCCAATCCTCCCTGCTCCTCCAAGTTGCAGTGGGAACTGGGGAATTTTCCCCCTTATTATTTATTTTATTTTATTTAGAAAGAAGCATGAAAGAAATTAGATTCTCGCTCCCAGCTGCGCCGCGGCCCACGTTCTCCTGAGGTGCCCGCTGCGGCCCGCGGCGCCCACGTCTCCAGCCCGAGCGGGCGCGGGCGCGGGTGTGGGCGCCTGAGGGGCGGTGCCGCAGGATTCGTCCGGAGAGGGGAGGGGATGGTCCCCAAGACAGGCCCCGCAGGTCCCTCAGGCCAGGATCTGGAGCTTGGGTCTTGTTCCTCCGGTGGCACTGGCCCTGGGATCTTAGGACAGGGTCCCAGTGTGGGAAGGAGGGGAAGAAGAGGGGCGAGGGGAGGTCCTCGAAACTTAGGGTCGGTCTGATTATTGGTGCAGGTTTCCCTGGGCCTCTTCTGAATGTCATTCCCCTCCTCCTTGGCCCACCTCTTCGCAATCCCCAGGGCTTCCTGGGGAGCACTTCATCAATGATTTTTTTCTGCCTTTTTACAAAACGAAACCAGTTTTGTGGTATACTAATTCGAAGTGCACCTCACTCCTATGGAAGAGGTTTCTTCCCCCAGCCCCTCCTAGCCTTGTCCCAGGTTTCCCAAAGGTAACCTGCATTTTTATCTAGTATACGTGCACACAATGTTTCTACTTGTCCTACCCAAAAAAATCCTTTTTCTTGAGTCAATTTAGTAATTTATATTTTCCTAGAGAATTTGTCCATTCCCTTTACATTTCCAAATATACAGGCACAAAGTTATAAATAGTGTTGCCTTAGAATTCTTTATCTCTGAAACTGTTCCATACCTTTTTTGCATTCTGATCTTGTTTATCTGTGCCCCCTCCCCCGCTTTTGATTCACCAAACTCACTGGAGAGCTATCAATTTTACTATCTTTTGAAAGCATAAATATTTTTGGTAATGCCCCCTTGCCACTTAATGTTTCCATAGTGTCCCTTACAGAAATGTTTCCATAAATGACTGAATACTGTTCATAGTTTCCCTGGCAGAGCAGAGTTTTGTAGCCAAATCCGCAAGTCTTGTTTTTCATGGCTTCTAGATTTCTCATCTTGCTTAGAAAGACTTCCGAACCAGAACAAGAATCCTTCCTTAAATATTCTAGGAACTTACAGCTTTGGTGTCTTTTAGAGTCAGTTCATTTGGTAATTATATTTGTGCACAGGTAAGGCTTTGCAAAGGTGAAAAGCCAAATATCTCAACACCAATTCTGAAAACAACTTCTGTTCAGTGAAATGCTATCTTCAATTATAGTATGTTATATTTCTCAAAATGAAATCTATTTGGTCTGTGTATTTTTTTTGGTGGATTAGAATCATTTATTAATGTTAGGGTGTGTTTTCATTTACTTGTATTAATAAATTATCTTCTGTTCCTTTCAAAGAGATGATGTTCACATTCAGCTTTGGTACAAGGCTATGTGAATCTAGAATGATTTTTGAAAGCATTATAATTTTTCCCTCTGAAATATTTAAATTATTCAAACAATTATCTTTTCATTGAAGATTTAATAGAACACACTCATAAAACACGGGCCTGATAGATTTTATTTTTTTCCCATTAAGTTTATTGGTACATTTTCGGTATAAAATACAGTTACATTCATCATTGGGATCCTGTACCATTACATGAGTATCTTGGTTCTTATTTTTTTCCCCATTCCTCTGCCCTCCCTTCATCCCCTCCACCCTTCCCTATTTGCAAAGACATTGTTTCCATTTTTTTCCTTTTCTCATATTTTTTCTTTTCCCTTCTTTCCTTTCCCCTACGCCTCCCACTTCTGCTCCTTTAGACCTTTCTTCCTGTTACACAATATCAACTATAAATTTTTAAATTACAATATCAATATCTAGGAGACATTACCACAGATTTTACAGAATTTAAAAGGATATAGAAACCATATTACAAAAATCTGTTTTGAAATAAATTTGACAACTTCTAAGAAGTACCTTGGAAGGCAAATTAATGAAACTAACTCTGGAGGAAATATAAAATTTGAATAGCACCTATTAAAGAAAGTATATTCCTAGCTTGAAAACCTACCTATATGATAACAACAGGCTCATATACATTTTAACTGATAAATTACATCAAATAATAAAAGCAGAAAAAAAAGGAACACTTCTCCCCTCATTTTAGGAGCTCAACATTGTGCTAATCCTAAAACTGGATAAAGATAATAGAAGAAAAAAGTATGAACATAGATAGAAATTTGTTTAATAAAACAAAATATTAGAAGTCAGATCTGGCAGTATGTAGAAACCGGTTTTGTTATAGGGATGGCAGTGTTGGTTCAGCATTGGAAAATCCACCCCCAAAAGTCATCATTTTAACAGAGGAAAGGAAAAAGCCATATGATCCTGTCACTAGTTGGAGAAAAAGTTTCGGACTAAATTCCACAGCTGTTCATGGTAAAAGCTATCAGGAGACTAGAAGTAGAACAGAACCTTCTCAACAGATTAAAGACATGTACTCCATACTTCCAGCAAGAACACCTTATATGAATGGAGAAGATACAATACTTTCTCCTTAAGGTGGGGAACAAGGGCAGATATGCCTATTCTTCATCTGTCCATTAAACTTTGAAACCTAGGCCCAGACCAAAATAGTCTGGCAATAAAATGACACAATTAGGATAGGATTGGCAAGGTAGAAGCAAAATCTTTGTATGTAGATGAAATGATCATCTATGGAGAAAATACTAAGAAATCTCTAGGAGCCCCTAGAACTTGTATTTGAATTTAGCAGGATTAGAAAACACAAGGTATATATAAAAATTCAGGTCTGTGTATACTTGCTATAAATGAAGAATTGGATATTGAAATTTAAAAGTTATGTAGGAGTACAAAGGACCTAGAAAAGTTAAAAAACAAAAAACCACAAACAAAAAACAGGCAAGCAAACAAACAAAAAACAGTGTTGGAAGACATTTAGTACCTAATTTTAAGACTTCTTCTAAAGCTACAGTAATCAAGGCAGTGTTGGTGTAAGGAAAGACATATAGATCATTTGAATCAAACAGAGAATCTAGAAATAGAACCACACCTATATGGTCCACTGAGTTTTGAAAGACTATTTAACATTAGCATTTTATAGAATATAAACTCAATTCAAGAGCCAAGGAAGAGATAGTGCTTTAAGCAAATGGCACTAGAACACCTGGTATCCGTATATAAAAAATTAACCTCAACCCTTTATTTCCATACATGAAAATAACTTGAAGGGATCTATGAACCTAAATATGAAAGCCTAAAAGTATAAAACTTTAAGAAGAAATTATAAGGGAAAATATTTATGAATTCAGGGTAGGCAAGAACTACCTAGGATACAAAAAACATGATGTATAAAAGAAAAAAATTTGATAAATGAGATTCCATCAAAATTTAGAACTTTAAATGACATCATTAAAATGAAAAGTAGTCCTTAAACAGACCATATTTACAATGCATATAACCTATGACCAGAATATATAAAGAACTCTTACAGCTCATTAATAAACAACCCAATTAAAATGTAGACATAAGAAGATGATAAATAGCCAGTATAGCACAAGGAAAGGTGTGCAAATCTAGAATCAGAAAAGTACTAATCAGTACAATAACAAGATTGAATTACACACTCATTAGGGAGATGAAGTCAAAAGTTTTAAAAGCCTTGTCATGATTTTTTGTTTTTGTTGGATTCTCCCCCTTTGCATTTAATTTGTCACGCCCAGTGGATTCATTCTGCTGGGCTTCCTGGGGTTGCGATCCTCATTGTCTTTTCCTGAGGTATTGACTAAAATTTTTTGGAGTGCTGGTTTGGTATTCATGAAGTTCCTGAGGTGCTCTTTGTCATGAAAATATCTTATTTCTCCATCAATTTTGAAGATAGTTTTGCAGGGTACATCAGTCTGGGTTGGAGGCTGTTTTCCTTTAGGGCTTGAAATACATCACTCCAAGTTCTTCTTGCCTTGAGGGTTTGCATTGAGAAGTCTGCTGTGATTCTGATAGGCTTTCCTTTGTATGTTTTTTGTTTCTTTTCTCTCACTGCTTGTAGAATTTTGTTCTTCTGTTGGATTTCTGGAATCCTAACTATTATGTGCCTATGTGTAGATTTTTTTTTGATCAAGGCTAGCTGGAGTCCTATATGCCTCACTTATCTGTATGTCAAGTTCTTTTCCCCTCCTTGGGAAGTTTTCTGCCATCACTTCTGTGAACAGATTTTTTATGTCATCTGCACTGTCTCCTGTTTCTTCTTTGACTCCAATCAGTCTTATGTTATTCTTCTTTGCATCATCTAGCAGCTAGCTGCTGGATTGATTTCTCATGTTCCCTTACAATTTTAAAGCAATTTTTCTTTTCCTGGTCACTAATTGCAATCTTATCTTCTATATGTGAAATTCTATCCTCACATTGGTTCATTCTGCTGTGTAGACTTTTGATGGAGTTTTTAGTCTCCTGGAAATCTGTTTGCATCTGTTTCATGGATTCCATTTGTTTCTTATGTTGGGCTTCCATCATGTTCCTCAGATCCTCTATTTTTTTAATCTGTGTCCTCTCTAGATTTATTAATCATGTCTTGCACCATGAGCACAATCTCTGCTGTTATCTGAGTAATTATTTCTGATTTCATTTTTCCCAGATCCTCTTTTGTTGCCAGTTCAGAGAGTCCAGGTGGTTGAATATCAGATTGTTCCATCTCATTGCCCTTTGGGGTTGATGTAGGTGATCCAGAAGTCTGTTTTTGAGGCTTGTTTACGTGTCTTCTCATTTCCACGGGTGAGGGGGTGGGTGTGCTTCTGGCACCCTCGCACCTCACCTCCTCTGCCCTAGGAGCCTGGGATGGCGGCCGGAGAGCTTCCTTCCGGGTGCTGGGACTGACTCACCTTCTCTGCCCTAAGAGCCTGGGATTAGGTCTGATAGATTTTAGAAGAATAGATCTTTGATTCCCTTTTGAAATTTATTGGTTGTTCTTACTTTTCTTGAATTAATTCTGAGTAATTTATATTTGTATAGAAAAAATTAATTTTGTCTTTTTGAATTTACTGACATGTTACAAATTGTCTTTTATAAATTTTTATCTTATTTTAATCTGACTTTATATTTTCCTGTCCATCCCTGACTTTGTGGTCTTCTCTCCCATTATTTTTGGTGTTGGTTGAATTATATGATCTATATAATTTCTTTCTTGTGACATATTTTATGACAACTTAAAATATTCAGTGATACTTTGCCATAAAGAAGGATAAATGAGCCATTTGTAGGAAAATGGATCCACCTTGAGACTATAATTTTATATGAAATAAATCAGACAAACAAGCTTACTTATTGCATGGTTTCTCTTATGTGAATAACCCAAAATATAAAGAGCAAAATAAAAGATAGATAATAGAAAACAATGGTGAAAATGGGAAGGAGGATAGGGGGAAAATGCAGCCAGATAGGAGGGCAGAGAAAGGAGACATAAAAATTATTAAGATGTTGTCTTAGTTACTTTGCTCTCATAGCTGAGACAGATACCCGATACCCAAAGTTACAGGGGTAAAGGTCTATTTGACTCACAGTTCATAGAGATTTCAGTCCATAATTGGCTGGCTTCAAGGCAGAGTGGCAGAGGGGCAACAGTTCATGGTGGCAGATGACAACAAAAGCAACAAGAGACCTTAACAATGTCTTTAGGCCTGGCCCCTTTTATCTTATTCAGACTACTTAAGGAGGGTAGCACTCATGCTCTTAATCCTAGTGCCTCAGGCCGAGCCCCACCATGAATCAATCACACACCCTAGATTCAGCCACCTCTGAAAAAGCAGGAGGCTTTGGAGGGACATCTGAACACAAGCCATAACAGATGTGTTATGGACACATATCAACTCCTCACAATGAATGTAACATAACATACTGGAAACATGTACACCAGAAATAGTCAATAAACATTTTTTATCATAGTCAATGAATAAAGAATATATATATTCTGTATTTTTGTGTACAAAGAACAGAAGTACTCTTGAAAACTTAGCTGTACATTAGTATTTTCTATATCTTTGCTTTGTACTGCCAGACAGTGGGGTGTATTGATTAAGAGCACACACCCTGGAGTCATCCTGCCTATATTTAAATCTCAACTCTACCTGTTGCTAGTTACTACCTGTGGGACCTCTAGTAAGAATTTTAAAACCCTCTATAAAATAGGGTTAATAATAGGGCTAATAATAGTATTCACTTCACAGAACTGGGGTGGAGGCAGCTGAGTTAATGCATGTAAAATGTTTGATGTAGAGTTTGCTAGGGAGGAAGATATATATAAGCTGTGTTTGTTTCCAGATCTATTAGTGTTCAAATTAAACTGTTAAACAGGATGCTTGAAAATTTTTTCAGCACAAATGTATTTAATCAGGCTACATGACCGGATCTGCTTTCTTTCATGTGCTGGAGATTCAGGTGGAAACAAAACAGACACATTGGCTTTGCAGAAGGACCTTCCAAAGATTTGTCAGAATCTCCTTGGTGATGGGAGTGTGTGTGTGTGTGTGTGTGTGTGTGTGTGTGTGTGTGTGTGTGTGTGTGTCTATCAATGTCCTGCTATCCCATACCATCATCTCGTACTGGAGTGTAGAAAGTGAAGGCCTTTTGCAGCCCATTCCAAGTTACCTTGGTGGGTGTCTCAGCTGATTCCTCCATGATGTACCTAACATGCTGGACTCACATGATTAGCAACAACAATAATAATATTTTTAAAGAAGAGCTAATAATAGCAGGAAAAAATTTTAACACTGTCATCAGTGCCCTTCAGCCAAGACCCCCAAGAACACAACAGTTGTTGACAGAGTTGCTGTACCATTTGCTGTACTGAAGGAGGACACTCACTGGGAACTGCAGGGCCTCTCAGGAAGAGGGTGTTAGAAACATGTGGCGGAATCTGAGCCGTCTTGGAAGATTCCAGGATGCACAGGCATTTGGATCAAGAAAGAATTCCATCACATGGTACTCAGACACCAAAAAGAAAATTATGAAGTGACCCTTGATGCCATGGTCCCCTTTGTAGTGTTTCATGTCAGTGCAAGAGTTTATTACCATTCTTTAGAAGTTTGTCTGCAGAGGGTATACTTTTAGTCAGTTCTTGTCTGGAGGGAAGAGAAAGACAGACTCAGGTGAGCACCCAGCTCCTTGGAGCTGTTAGCAAGGAGCCTCTGGAGTCTTTTGGAGCCTGGGAGCCCAAGATATGGAGGGAGGGGTGCTTTCCTGGGGGAGAGGAGCTTTCCTCAAGTCAAACAGCAGATCAGCATGGCATAGGGCTGCCAGCCTCAGGGATTCACATGTTCCATGGGATATGCTCCAGACTATTACAAATATTAAAATAACATTTACTGGATTTTTTTCCCAAGTGTGTTACAGATATACACTAGAAAACAGAGTAGGTATAGACTTCTTCAAGGCCTTCTAGTCCACATTTTAATCCACAAATTAATTTCTTTCAAATATTTTTATTGCACAGTTAAGTCAGCCCACAATTCTGCAAGCACAGGAAACTTCAACTTAAACAGAATGGCTTTTTTTCTTTCCTTTTCTTTTTAAAAATTCTGGTATGACCATTTAACCAGAGATCTACCTTCACAGCACATTTTTAAGTGAATAATACAGTATTGCTAACTACAGGCACACTGATTTAGCACGTCTCTAGAGAGGGATTTGTTTTCCACACAGAAAAGTCTGGAGGTGTGTGTGAGTCAGGATGGCTTAGTGGCTCAAGGCTTCCAGGACCAGCAAGGATGATCCTGGCCTTCCTCTTGCATGTGCCCAAGGCTGCCTACAGCTTCACATAACATCCACCTCCAGATGGGAAGAGGGAAGGGGTAGAGCCACATGTCCAGCCAACTGCTCCTCATGCCTTCTCATTTGAAAGGGTCATATTCAAGGAATATGGAAAGCAAGATTGTTATGATTGTTGAAACCAAGGAATGAGTCCTTTCCTTCATATTGGAACCTTATATTTCTTGCTGAACTTATTCCTTGATATTTTGTTTTTCTCTACTGTAAATGATGCCTTTTCTTCTATTTTCTAATAATACAATTGAAATATAAGACAATTATCGATTTCTATATACTTTTATAATTCATTGATTAACTGGTATCTTAATATTTCAATTGACTCAGTGATCTAGGTATACAAGCTTGCGATCTGCAAATAATTATTTTTCCTCTGTGCTACATGTGTATTTTCACATTTAATTTCTTAACCAGTAGCATTGCTTAGCACTTTGAAAGAGACATTTTTTAAATGGTAATAGAAGTCTCTTCTTCATTTCTGATTTTACTAAGAAAATAGAACAGACAGATGGTCTGATATTGCTGTCATGGACAGAAGAACACTCTACAATACATTGGTAGTGATTGGGATCCTCTGAGGTGCTCTGTAAGATCCCTAAATGATGAAGCAGCCTTAGGTGTAAAGCCAGATGCTCTCAAAACAGGCATAAAAGTCATATCATGAGTTAGAATCTGGTACCACACATGATCACTCAGGGTCCCAAAGTAAAAGATGACATTTTTAATCAAACAGTATTTTTCTTTCTGATCATCATGACACTATACTATAATCTCCTCATCATTGGGAATGAAGTTGAACTCTCTTCTTCCCAGCTTTGCATTTGGGAATGAGCAGCAGGAGAATCACGGAACACAGCTCTCTGAGGAGAGAGACCTCTCTGACACCCTGAACACCTGTGACACCAGGCTGCAAAAAGCAGTGGCATGGGTATTAAAGGGTACCGTGAGAACTCGTGGGTGTATATGTCAACTACTAATACATGTAAGCAGGAGTATGAATTTGCAAAGGCAAATTGTTTTTTCATGTTTTAGACATGGCAAATCAGGGTGGACAGAAGATGAAATTTCTTTTTATCTGTGCACCTGCCTAACCAGCTCCTTGGGAGCAAGGACTGTCTTTTATGCATTATGACTAGAACTCCCCACAGTCTGGGCACCACGAGGGTACTTAGTGTGTTGGATGGCTATGTGCATGCTGCAGATGCCATGGCTCTGATGAGAGATGAAGGATGTGATCTCAGAGAACTCTGGCCAGATGTGCAGCCCGTTTTCCAGAACACTGGAAAGGAAAGTTTATAGAATTTCTTCTCAGAAGTAAAAGTATCTAAAAGTGGCTCACAGTCTTCTGGCCTTTGGTTCTTACAACTGTCCAGGCAGTTTTCTCATGCCCAGACTCCCTAACAGTTGGCTCTAAAAAGACCTTTTAGTAACTTGGGCCTTGAAGTCCCCAGAGTCTGATAGTCTGCTTCTCCTTGACTACACTCATCACAAACCTCTGGCATCAACCCTGGACACCTCAGTGTGAATTTGGGAATTTCTGCACAGTGTGCACATACACACAAGTGTGACTGTATACACACTCTCATTGAACATATATAAAAGTTCACACTTTACTGATACAAAAGCCTTGTGGTGCACTACTTACAAATAATAAAATATACAATAGTGTGTTTATAAATTCCATCTAATCAATTTATCCTCACGGAATGGTTCCATTGATTTTTGGAGGAACTCTTGGATTCCTTATGAAGCACTTCAGCCATAATTTGACAAATTGATCTGCATCCCAACTGTAACAGACTCACACTCATCACATCAGACATGCGACCTTGTGTTAAGCTCCTTCTCCTTCTCATACAAATTACATTCATTAAACTAAAACCTGCATTAATTTTAACACTTTATTAACATTTTGTTTATTACTTACTTTCCAAAGTATAGAAAATCCGTAAGATAATAAGTCAAGCCCTGGCTTGCTGCATTCTGTGTTTTAGATTCATCTAGCAGGGATGATTTTCAGCTATCAAGGGAATATCACTGAAGGCAGAGTTGGGGAGAGCTGTAAACCATTACCTAGTATTTGCACCATTCAGATACAACAGACCTACAGCCTACGTGTAATAGTAAAATGTATTAAATACAAGAAGGGATGAATTGTGAGTATTAAATGAGTCTCTTTTTAGAAGCCTTTATTTAATTGTAAGTTTACATGACAATTTAAGATAATGGCTGTGTTTTGACAATAGGCTGGCACAGTTTCAGAAAATGTAATTATCAGTTCTCACAAGCTATTAGGAGTCAGTTCCAACATACTGCTGTCCAACATCCCCGACATCACAGGAAGGCTGGGCTCGAAGAACCTTAGCAACAACTTGGTATGATTCACGTTTCTTATGGATGGAGAAACTTCAGCCTCAGGCTTGGGGAAGATTGTGTGCCCAGAGTTCAATGACGATAGAAAGCCTGGTGTTCTGCACAGCTCTGGACAGCAGGTTCAGTGTCCCCTGCTCTGGGCCTTGCTCCTTCTTGTGTGGCCTCATAGGACTTGGGAGATTGTGGAAATGCAGAATCTCAGGTCCCACCCAGACCTTCAAGGTCAAGAGAACAACACCTCCAAGTGATTCTTATACATATCAAAGTTTGAACTTTAAAGCAATAGTTCTGAAGCAGGTTATCCATCAGAAGCAGCTTTCTTGGGTGTTATGTGGGTTTGAACAAGGGCCTTTGCTCTGAGCTACTCCTCAGCCCTTTAAAAAAATTTTAAATTGTTTCCATTTTGAGACAGGGTCTCACTAACCCACTAAGTTGGCCAGGCTAGGCTCAAATTTGTTCTCCCAAAGTGCTGGGATTACAGGTGTGTGTCACCAAGCCCAGCTACTAGTATAAAAATCCCCCATACTGGGTCCCACCCTCTGAAATTGCCAAGCCCGAGCATAGGTGCTTTTCAAAGGTCCCCATATGATTTTTCTGTAGCCTGGACTGCATTTTCTCTATGATTCCCAAAGCTGCTGAGGCTGGCTTTTCCAGAGAAGCAGTATAAGATGACCATACCTGAGAGTTGTCCAGTGACTGTGGTCTGGGTGGTGGCTGGAACTCTATGGGAAAGCTTCCTGGAGCAGAGTCTCAAGGCCTGGACATGCCCATAACTTTCAGAAGCCCCATTTCCTCCGGAGAAGCAGGGATAGGATTCTTCAACACCTCCTCATCAGCACCCTGTGCCCCTGGGAATCGAGCAAGGGGGAGGTCGCAGAGGCAGCAAGCAGACAGCAGTCTCCTTCTGCCAAACTTCCGCTGCTGTCTCTGTGCTGACCTCTCTCTCTTCACTCTAAAGAGGCCCCATTGTGAGTGTCATTTCCACATAAATTCAACACTATCTCAATTGCTATCTTCCCATCCTCTTCTAAAGACTCATAAGGAAATGGGTTTATCTTTTAGATTTAAAGCACTTTATAAAATTACTCACCAAGTATTTCAGCAAAAACAAATGTCCCTAAATACCTGCCCCATGCAGTAGAAGTCATGATCACCCGCATTCCTCTGAAATGCCGAAAATAGAGTCTGGGCTCTGGACTCCCTCCTCAGAGTATGCTTGTTTAGCTAACCTAGTTAGAAGCTGTGAGCTTATGCTTTCGGGTCCTGTGAGAGCCTTGCATCTTTAAAATAATCTTGTCTGAAAAACCCTCTCTTCTCCCAAGGGAGGCTTGGGATATTCAAATCTCCAAGTGCTGGGAACCAGGCACTGGCCTGCTGTGGAGATGCAGCCTCGTGCATAGCACCCTGGGAGGGCGCCAAGTAGACATGGGCCAGGGCAGCGTCTGCGAGGAAGTTCTGGAGACTCTGCCCTGATACATCCACTGGGCTGCATTTCTCTGTAGCTGGTATCAGCAGGATGGTCCCACCGCACCAGTGTTCTACAAGGAAGAACGAGGGATTGTCCCTTCCCTGAACTTTCTGCCACTCCCTTTAGAGCAATAGATGTGGAGGGCAAGTCCCGTATTTTAGTCCGTTTCATGCCATGACCTCACAAGTCCATCATCAGCATGTTGAGGGGCAGCCATGCTCAGCTTATTGCAATTTGCCAGGAACTCTACCCTTTAAGCACTGAAGAGCCTAACGCTGAGAACCCCCATGTTCCTGCGAAAACCAGAACACTGATCACCATGGTGGCAGCACAGAGTTCCCTCCCTTAAAACCTGGAGGGAGTGCATCCCCTGAGCTACTATGATGGAATTTTATAAAATTTAAAATTAAAAACAAAACAGAGTTCATGTGTGTGAGTCAGATGGGCACAGTTATTTGCCAACCCCAGTGGAATGGTGGGCAGCAGAGGGAGGCCCAGGTGCTGGTTCAGGTCCAAGCCAGAGCTACAGTAGGGACCTCTAACCAAGGCAACCCGCCTCCTGAGTGCTGGGAGATGATGCTGGGGCAGAGGACAGCAGATGAGAGTGGCATGGAGGAGCAGGGGAGAGGCCCACACTTGGTTGCCACTGACAGTGTCGCAGCTTTGTGCTCTTGCTTCCTCGGCTAGGCTTATTGTGCATGGACACAGACAGCCAGGCTGCTACTGGCAGGCACAGGGACTCTCTGAAGAGCTAAGGGGAAAGGAAACTGTTAAAGCATGATTTTCTTTACTGAGGAAGTAGTACACTTACAGTGCAGAAAATAGGAAAAGTGCACAAAATATAGAAAGTAAAAAAATTACACAAAACTATCACCCTAACAAACCATTTTACACATTGCTGTCTTGCCCACCCCCAAAAGCCAGAGCTTCACATGGGCCATTCTCAGAACAGGTATGCTTTTAAAAAATTGCTCTCCAAAAGTAATCAAAAGCAATTGGCATTTTCACTGGAGAGTCCCAATGAAAAGTGAAGGGGATCCAATTTATAACACATGAAAAGACTAAAAGCATTTCCCATCTGCATTCTCAGTGCCTTGGGCCTTGCAGATTCCTCAAAGTGCCTCCACTCCTCCCTCTCCACCATTGCCCCAAACACTGCCCCAGACCTCAGACCTCAGGGGATGTTGCTCTCCCTCCCTCCCTTTACAAAGCTTCTTTTCTTCTAAAATATGAGAGCTCTGCTCTCACTCCAGAGCTCTTGCCTCAACTCTTTGGTTCATCATTTCTTTCTGTACTCCACAGTTCCTCCTAGGGCTTCTTCCCTGTCACACATATTCCTCTCCTAGAACCTGGGTATACAGGAGGAGTCCCCCAACCCAGAACAACTGATGACAAAATGAATATCCTTTGATAAGGAAGGGAATGAAAAGATACTGCAATTGCCCACAATCTAACATCTGTCAAGAAAAACAATCTATAAACACTTTATATGCATTTTGATTTACAAAATTGAGATTATACTGAAGATGCAACTCTTTCTATTGTGATCTGTGAACTTTACATTATATTCTTCCATCCATCCATTCATCATCCATCCACTTGCTTTTTTTAACAAATATTTATACATTTCATCCTACCCAAAAGGCCAAGAAGTGTAGCAGCAAATATTTATTGTGGCTTAGTATGTGCCAGGGAATTAGCAATGGACAAATACACCCAAAGCAGTGCCCTTACAAAGCCTAATTAAGTGCAAAGACCTGGACGGTGTTATGGGAAGGAGGAAGGAATATATATACATTAATCATGTCAGGAGGTAATGAATGAATACCCTGTGTTATTCTTAAACAACCTGAAAGTGGTCAGGAGCTCTGGGCAGAAGGCTGGTTGTTTCTCAGTGAGGTGAAGCATGGATGAAGCCAGGAGGAAAAGCCTGAGGTCTGGAGGACGAGGCTGCCCCACAGTCTGGCCCCGGCAGAAGAAAGCCCAAGGACTGGATAGGTTCAGCATTTTCCAGGAAGAGCAAGCAGCCAGCATAGCCAGAGCTGGGTGTGGGGAGAGAGAAGTCAAGTGGTGCCTGAGCCCTGGGTGGTAGGAGCGGCCCTGAGCTGACATGGGGAATCAGCAGAGAACAGATGAGGCAGCAAGGTTTGATTTTAGACATGTTAAAGGAGAGATTTCTTAGCCATCCAGGTAGAGAAGTAGGGGCTATAGTTGAGAAAAATGTTCTCCTATGTCATTAAATATTTGAAAAAAATGTTTTAAATTTTAAAAGCATAAAAGGGAACACAATGAAAATTAAGTTTATTTCCTTTTCTTCTACCCACTCAACCATTTTTCTTGCCTGAATGCATCCTCTTTACAAGATTTCTTATACCCTTCCAAAAACAGGAGGTACATTTTATAGGTACACATTTCCTTTTATTCTCCCTGACATTTTAGCACAATGTGAACACAATCTTCCACATACATTTATCACTTAGCCAGGTATACTTCAATAGTCCCCTGTGAATAAGAATAAAGCACTGACGTTATTTAGAAAGTTACAGTATTTCCATAATTTCCAGTTTATGAATATGGATACAATATACATAATACTTTTCACAAGCCCATTTAATAGACATTTAAGTTGCTATTATAAAGCACTATTGAAACATACTATGACTTTTATATATCTCATTAAAATATGCAATTATATTTATAAAATAAGTATTTTAAAATGGATATTTGTTAAGTCAAAGAATATGTGAATTTTTACTTAGCTTGATATTGCTGAGTTTTGGCAGGGAAACATGCAGGAGGATACGCTTCATGTTCTCACAATCTCCTTAGAGAGTGCTACCAAAATTTTGATCATTTTCTGTGATATAATAAGATTAGAAAAAAGTATATGTGTTATTCTAAAATCCTGTTGTTTATGGCTTCTGTGTCATAATTTGTTTTCTTCTTTTTTAATTCTTTTTTTTTTTTTGAGACAGTCTCACTATGTAGTCCAGGCTGGCCTCGAACTCATGGCAATCCTCCTCCTTCAGCTTCCTGAGTGCTAGAATTACTGGTGTGCACTACCACGCCCTGCTTCTGTGTCATACTTTGAAGAACCTGCTGGAGTTTTTTTGAAACTTCCTCATGTTTTCAAGTATACTTAATTTTTACTGAAATATTTTAAATGGTGTGAGGTAGGGATCCTATTTTTCTTTCCAAATGGCTACCTAGGTGCCCAATGCTGCCTATTAAATAATAAACATGTATTACACCCAGATTACAATTGTCACTTACAAGGTATAACAGATTCCCACAGGCTTGGGGTTTATTGCTGAATGTTCTATCCTCTTCCACTGCTCTGTTTAGTGAAATAAATTGTTGCATAGATTTCCTGACAAGGCATAAGAGACATATCTACCTTCAAACTGAGAGGGCACCAACGGGCATAATACAACTCAGACAAGCCTAGGCTGGTGCATATCTGGGTTTATCAGGGTGGTGGACAGTTGTGGGCTGCAGTGCTACTGAAGTCACCAATCCTCCCATGCTAGACTGCCATTTTTATAGACCACAGACTAAAACAGCAAAAGCAGGATCAAAAGCAAGAAGCGTCCCTGGGAAAAGCTGTAGGTACAGTGTTTCCTCAAAAATAAGACCTACCCAGAAAATAAGCCCTATCCAATCACTACTGTGGTGATGGCCAGTATCACGTAGATTATACCTCACTGTTCTCTTGCTCCACGGCTTCTCTGTAAGGGAGGTAAGGTCAGAATAGGCTGATGGGCTGGCACATTTGATCTCTGGTTTTCAAGGCTAATTATTTCCTGGCTAGGTCTTATTTTCGGGGAAAATCGGTACTGCACTCTCATCTCATCCTTGGTAGGGAAGCCTGGGTCTCAGCAAGCACAATCCGCCCTCAGGGTGGAAGACCTCTGGCCCTAGGTGGATGACCTTCTCGTGCTACAGGCTGCATCTCAGCTTCAGAGCCTGGTGGAGGCCTGGGGCCCACTGAACACCTAGACTGGGGTGGGGGGCACAGGATGGAGTTACTTTGACTAGGGTGTGAAGGGTAATCGTCCTTGCAACAGGTCTGGCTTCATTATTCTAGCTTTACATTTTGTCTCAATATTTAATACAATTAATCACCCTTTATTACTTATTTTCCAGAAGTTTTCTAGCTTAAAAATGTTATGTTAATGTATGTTTTATTCCACTATGAGGAAATATCATCTCTCATTCCATCATAATTAAAGAAATGTTCTCGTATTGCTGGGAAGTTTGGGTGCTTACAACTTTTTTTTCTGTAATAAATAACATTGATCTCTTTCCATAACTTGAATTACTGATTATTAACAGGTGCTAAGAAGTGGGGTTATTGGCTTTGAACAATTGGAAAATTCTTGGTACACTAACAACCTTCTAACATCTTCTAATTTGTACCGTAATAAAATGCCTGTCTTACTATACTTCTATGTGTACTAAATATTTTAAGGCTTAAAAACTTTCCACTTCCCATTGGAAAAGAGGTGATATTTCATTTTTCATATGTTTATGGAACTGTAGTATTTCTTCTGTGATTCAAGCTAGGACTAAAACCCATTTTTGCATTATGTGTCCATCATTTTTCTTAGATTGAGAAAAGGAGATCACACAGTAAGCCCACAAAAGGAAAGGAAGTTGAGAAAGAAAACTCTTTCCTGTTCTCATAGTGCTTTCACTTTCAGGCAGGGAGTGCTGGCCTGACCCCGGGTCTGGTACTGCCGTACTCCCGTGAGCTCATTGAAAAGGAGCAAGGTGTCCTCCCGCCCAAGCTCTGCGTTCAGAGGCCTTCAGGTCTCTTCCTTAAAACAATGCTTTTCGGGAAATGGCACCTCAGCAAAAGCTGCTAATCTGTATTTTTTTCCATATTCCCTTGAAAAATGAACTGTAGTTGGCAAAAAAAAAATTACATGGAATCCAGATTCTTGAGCATCTATACCCTCCCAAGCTGGTCTTGCTGGAAATGGCTCCATCCATACCTTGGCAGAACCTGTTGCTCCCAACATTCCCTATCCCCCCAGAAAGCTACTCTTTGTCTGTTTATAGAAATTAGAGCTGAAGGGTCCTTAAGGATCTTCTCCTCTCTGGTGTCACCTGAGGGGTCTGAAGCCTAAGGAGGAAAGAGGCCCCAGGCCAGAGCAGAGCAGCCCAGCCCAGGATGTGCTCTGGGCCTCAGCTCGGCCTTTGTTGTCCTCCACAGTGAGCTCTGGTCCTGCCGGGAGCTTCTAGAACTGTGAGCCAAAACAAACCTTCTAAGTTAATTATCTCAGGTATTTTATTATAGGGACAGAAAGTTAACACAGTCCCGATTTCAAGGTGACAAGAAGCAGATGACTGAGGGAGAAAAAGCAAATCACCGCACTGAGATCCCTAACTAGATCACAGATGCCAGGCTGCATTCATCCATAAATGCTGAAACTTTCAGAAGGGTTTGGAGGACCTTTAAGGTTGCTGGTTCTGTTTATCCACACAAACTCAGGGATAAATCTCAGCATTACTAAAAAACAACTGGGCAATCAGGTGCTATGAGATGGAATAAGAAATACTCTGCCACACTTTTGACTTATTCTTGCCAAAATTGAAGCCAAACCCAAATCTAATCAAGTCTCTAGAAACTTCAGAGCAGTGGTTCTCAATAACTGAAGGTAATTTTGACCCCCAGAGAGCCCTGGGCAATGTCTGTTGTTGCTCTGGTTGTCATGGCTGGGGAGTGGAAGGAGCTGAGCCTCCCATGTGTGGAGGTCAGGGCTGCTGCCAAGCCCTCTCTGCATGAGGCAACCCCACAACAATAATTACCTGGTGCTGGCACCAACAGTGTAGGGCTGATATGCCCCCTCTAGAATGAGCTGTCCAGTTACAAGAAATATGGGAGCCAAAAAACAACCCTATTAAATGACACCATGAGACACCATTGGCTCAATCCAGAATACCTGAGATTTTATAGCAGGAATGACCTGCTTTCTTTAACAAATAAGTGGAATGAGCATGGAAAGAGGAGAGGACACTGAAATTAATTTTTTAGACAGAGAAAATAAATGCAACGTGTGGACATCATTTGGCTTCTGATTGAAACAAAACAACTGTAAAGACATATTTTTGAGACATAGGGAAATTCAGACACAGTTATTATTAGATAATAATGTGATTATATTAGGTGTGATATTAGTGTTAAATTTATTTTTTGAAATATATTAATTTTTGTCTATGGCCATACCACCCTGAATGCACCTGATTTTGTCTGAAATACATTAATTTTTTATAGGTGAGTGATACAAAGCAGGAGATATATGTGTGTGTGTGTGTGTATATATATATATATATATATATATATATACATATATATATATATATATATTTTTTTTTTTTTTAAATAACAGCACTTCTGAAAGTACAAGCCACAGACCCTTGGGGGAATCCCAAGACCCTTTGCAGGGATCTGGAAAGTGGAAACTATTTCTACAACAATGTTAATGTGTTCTTCACTGTGCTGACTTCTTGACATTTGACTAATGGTGCAGAATGGTGAACAGCACTACTAATGCCTCAGTGGATAGCGAGATGGCTTCAGGGAACTATCCCAGCAACCACAGGTTCCGCGGAGCACCTGGTCAAAGGAAGAAGAAAAATTAAAAATCAAAGGTGACCAGTTTCACTTAAGCTCATCCTGCATGAATACGTCTTTTGCTGTTTCACAAGATGTGGTGGAAGAGCCCACAGAGCCTCCTGCACCCCAAGGTGGCTGTGGTCTGCAGGGAGAGAGCACATATCCATTTTTTGAGTTCAAGCTGAACCAGCTGCTTTTTTCATGGAACATGATGTTTACTTGCAAAACTAACTGATAAATTACGGTCAATTCAGGCTTGGGTATTTGGCAGACATTTTTTCAAAAATCAACAAAGTCAAATGTCACTTTAAATAAAACAGTGAACAAAACTTGTTGCCAATAATAAAACTGAAGCTTTCAAATGAAAATTAAAATTTGAGAAAAGGTATATCTGTGAGCTTGCCAGAATGTAAAGGTGTTCTGATGAGATTTAGCACATTAACAAAGGTAATTTTTGTATCTTGTATCCCAAGAAATATGTACATCATAAAACCATCAGTATTTCGAAGATCAGTAGCACTAGGCCAACCAGCATTTTCCTAATGACCAATGCACAAAGAAACAAAATCATGCATGAGTAAAAGATCCACTCAGAGTGCCCCAAACACAATGGATTTACATGTAAATCCAATGAAAATTTCATGAAAATTCCAATGTCATTTATATTTCCCATTGCAGTTGCCACAAAATGAAGAGAATTTATTTGAGAGGAAACTGTTCTGAAAAAGTGAGAGCCTGTCTAGGTTACTTTTCTCATTGCTGGGACAAAATGCTCAACACCCACAAGTTAAAGGAGAAAAAGTTTATTTCACCTTACAGTGTGTAGAGATTTCAGTCCATAATCAGCTAGCTCCAAAACAGAGTGGCATGGCAGAGGAGAAACAGTCCATGGCAAGGAAGACAGAAAGCAGCAGCAGCAAGCCTGTCTTCTCTCTGCCCCTTTATATTCCATACAGACTACAAGCCCATTGTCTGGTGCCACCCGCACCTCGGGTGAGTCTTCTGTCTTCAGTAAATCCACTCAGCCATACCCAGGACTATGCTAATCCAAATGCCACATACCCTCAATCCCTGTATCACATACCCTAGATCTAGCCACCACCCAAAGTCCCCCTCCCATGAGCTCATAAGGATTTGAGGAACATCTAGGTATAAGCCATGGCAGAGCCCCAGTCTCAAGTCCCCTCCTAGGAACAAGTTTAGGGGTTTGACAGAACCTAGGAGCAGGGGGTGGGGCAAGGTGACTGGGGGTCAGGAAAGTGAGGGAAGTGGTGGTTGGCACTACACTGCTCTTCACAGGATGCTTGGGCAGAGAACACTCGACACAAGTGGAGGGTGGAGATTTTGGTTTCTGACATTGAAAGGTCACCTGTGGGACCCAAGTGAAGAGTCAGTGGTTTCAACCAGTTTGAGTTAGACAAGGTGACTGCCAAGTTTGTTACCACAGTGATGTTACATACAGTAAAATCAGTTGGGTTCATGACTTCATTGCTGAGCTAAATGCCGACTAAAATATGCCATAAAACCAGTAACTAGCAGCCAGTGATGCTGCAGGTATGTGCAAGTTTCCCCTGGGTTTCAAAACTAACATTTCAGATACTGCTATACCAAATTTAGTGTCAAGGAAAAAAATCTGAAAATACAACTAAAATATGCCTCATTTTCCAGCTACACATCTGGGTAAGGCCAGGTTTTCTTTATGCATTTCAAACAACAAATTGTAGCTAACTTTATTCAGAAGGGGACTTTAAGAACCAAGTGTCTTCTATTAAACTAGACATTGAAGAAATTCGTAAGTGTTAAACAATGCCAGTCTTCTAGCTACTTGTTATTTTATTGTTTTGTAAAATATATAGTCTTCATTAAAATATGTCCTTTATATGAACATGTAATGAGTATATTATTGTTAAATGTGTTAAATAAATATGTTAAGGCTTTTCAGTTTTAATACCTAATATGATGAATGTAAAAACTTCAACTTTCATAAACAAAAGCTCTTTGGGGTCTCAATATTTTGTAAAAGTGTAAAGGAATGTGGAAACCAACATTTTTTAGAAATCCTACTTTAAATTAGTCTAGAAGTAAAATGAAACAAAATAAGATAACTAAAACTCATGATGGAGAAAAGACAGATATGATGAGCCTGAGTTGCAGTTGAGTAATGGCTCTGTGAGGATTCAGTGTGCTCTCTCTCCTGAACATGTTCTGAATTTCTGCAATAAATGATCTTTTATTAGTGAATGTTTGTCATTCATAATGATCACATCCATCGTGGGGAGTTGGTAAATGCACATAACACGTCTTAACTCTACTTACTTTCCCTTCCTCACCCTTCCCCTCACCCTCTCTCTTCTCTTGGTCCCCTTCCTTTTTGCAAAAAAAAATTGATCTCCCTGTTTCCCACTGTTATCTTTTATTTTGCTCTTTCGTTTATTTATACTTTGGGTTTCTCATGTAAGGGAAACCATGCAATATTTATGCTTGTGTATCTGATTTATTTCGCTTAACATTATGGTCTCAAGGTGCATTTATTTTCCAATGATTGATTCAGTTTATTCTTCTTTATGGGAAAGCAGTACTCCATTGGTAACTACATGAGCAATGCCCGCTGTTAGGAAACCTCTGTGCAAAAAGTGAACCTCCTCTTCCCTGAGTGGGTCTGAGGAGAGGTTCTGGAGGGCAACAAGAGTGTCAGCTCTAAGCCCAGATCCGTCACGAGACTCTCAGATAATCTCAGGGGGTCTTGATGGCCCTGTAAAGTGGCCCCAGGAGAAATGGCACCATTTGTGGAGTAGAAATGCACAGGTCTCTTCTCTGCACTCCCAGGAATGTGCCAAGGGCCATAGATCCCTCTCTGGCCCACAGCCACACCCTTCTGGAGCCCTTGCAGCTAGCACACCCTGAGGAAGCTAGTGAGTCCTGGTCACTCAGTAATTTTTATGCACATCTGTCTGTCAAGCATCAGGATCACTCATGCAGGAGAAGAACAGAGAGCAGAGTGGCATCTGTGATGTTGGCGACTTAGGACAACCTAGCTGCCCTGCATACACAGCTCCTAAATTCTTATCCCTAAAACCACTATTAACACTACTACTGCTGTGATACCTTTGAAGCCAGTCACTGATGCTGTGATGGGGAGGAGGCTCTAACCTTCTCCAAAGATAGAAACCAAAGCAGAGGACCAGTCTGTTTGAGAATCTGATTTGAGGGCTCTGTGCGAAGTCTTAATGAGAGGTCCAGCTGGGTCTATGAATCTGGAGCCCAGGGAAGTGGTGTAAAGGAGACAGAGATTTGGAAACTGCCCTCTTCAACAAAGTAATGAAGATATGGATGTGAGCGAGTCAGAAGAGACTAAGAGAGAAGACAGAAAAACCAGCTGGGCATGGTGGTGCATGCCTGTAATCCCAGCACTCTGGGAGGCTGCAGCAGGAGGATGGGAAATTTGAGCCCAGCCTGGGCAACTTAGTGACTTAGTGAGACCCTGTTTCAAAAACAAAATTATTTAAAAACCACTAGAAACATAGCCCAGTGTGAAGGCCCTGAGTTCAACCCCCAGTACTGTAAGAGTCAGAGAAATGTGAGGGGAGAGGATGCAGAAGACCAGTAAGGATGGGTAGAAGGGGTGGCCGGAGACCAGGAGAAAAGAGAGTATGTGGTCAAGGAGGATAAGGAAAAGAGGGGCAAGCGTTAGTACCAATGCAAGGGGTCGGGTGAGAACAAGGACCGAAGGTACCTGTGGCCAGTGGTGACCAGGTCCCCAGGGGCTGTATGGAGCAGCAGCCAGACCAAGGCGAGGAGGACAATGAGGGCGCAGACAGTGGTGTGAGCAACTCCTGGGAAGTGCAGCTGACAAAGGACACAGGGCATCCTTCAGCAAGGTTTGGTGCTGGTTGTTTAAGAGGTGGGGGACCTGAGTGTATTGTAAGTGAACATTTAATTGATTTTAACAACTGGCAAGAAGAAGCCAATACATGGAATGTGAAGGGACAGCAAAGAAGGTAGATAAAGGATGGGGAGAATGAGGACGAGGAAGCCAGTTGCAAAAACTCAACTCACGAAGAGCTGGCAACAAGGAGATGCTATTTTTTACAAACCAATTTTCCACAAGGCTTGGTTGTACATGCCTGTAATCCCAGCACTAGGAGGCTGAGACAGGTGGATTGTCATGAGTTAGGGACCAGCCTGGGCTATATAAAAAGTTCATGGTTGATCTGAACTACATGGTGAGACCCTGCCTCAAAAAACCAAAACAGGGCCAGGGATTTAGCTCAGTGGTTCCGGCACCTGCCTCATAAGCACAAGGTCCTGAGTTCAATCCCCGGTACCAAAAAAAACCCCAAATTTGGCTTTTTATAGATGAGGAAACTGAGGTACATGGAGTTAAGAATGAACCACACAGGGAGCAAAAAAACAGCCAGAATTAAAACCCAGACAATCTGATGACAGACTCTGAGTTCTTGGTCACAAAATGATGCGCTTTTTTCTAAAAAGTATATACTCTCTGCATAAACTTACGTTTCTATAAATAAATGCACATGCACACATACATGTACATATACAAAGCACATTAATATTTATAGGGACAGACTAGACACCAGAATACAAACCATGATTAACTGTGGATAATTGGATTTTAGCTGGTTCTTATTTTCTTTGTGCTTTTCCATATTTCTAAGTTTTCTACAAAGAATAAATTGTGTTATAAGAAAAATATTTTTAAAACAAGCCTGAGGAGCAGACTAGGATGATGGCATAAATCAGAGCCCCATTGCTTCAGTCCAGACTTCAGTGAAAGTTGGGTGGGGTGAGTGGATGCCCCAGTCCACCAGCCTCCCACACAAAGCCTGCAAGAGGAGTCCTTCACTCTCCTGAAACTCTTGCTTGGCACCTGCAGGAGCCAAGAGGTCCCCTGTCCTAGTAAACTCCAGGGGACCATGACACAGGACTTTTGTCTCCTCAGTTAGAGGAATCTCTCCCGTTTCCTATGGCCTCCCCAGGAGAACCCACAGAACTGTGGCCCTCTGGACACACTGCCACGTCCTCTGTCCTTTGCAGAGCCCAGTTCAGACCAAAGGCTCCCTCCTCTCGACTGTGGCCCAGCCAGGCCAGCATGTAGCTCATCATCCTGGTTCTGTGCCTGGGAATGTTCTCTCCCTTGGGGCAGCTCAGGAAAACACCCAACCTAAGGGGCAGGAGTGACTGGCTTCCTGCTCCCTCCCTGCTCCATGGGCTGCAGTCCAGCTAGTGCCTCCCTCACTCCCCATCTCTCACTTCAAAATTCAAAACCAAGCAATGTCCTTTCCTCCAAAAGGAGAAGGAGGCGCACAGACAGGGGACCACAGGAAGGGGACCCCAACCAGAGGAGGCAGACCAAGTTCCAGCCAGGGACAGAAGGTTTGGGGTGGAGGGGAGCAGGAGGTGAAGCAGAAGGGAGCTGTGCAGAGAGGGATGTGCAGGACACAGTGGGCACCAGCGAGGTCCCTCCCTCCTGCCCTCATTCTGAGCTGGCCTCAATGAGGTCCTTCTCTGGCTCAGAAATGCTTAGTGCATCTCTCACTTCAGGCGGTCCCAGCTTCTGCTCTCCACTTGCCACACATTCATCACTGCCTCACTCAGCAAACAGTAACCTGTGTCTGTCTGTCCTGGGCTGGAGCTGGCACTAGGGTCCAAAGGGGAGGGAGACACAAGCCCTGCCCTCCAGGACACAGGGATACTCCTGCCTGCGACCCAGCCCAGAGTGTGTGAGTCAGTGCCAGCTCCACATGAGGCAGCAGCACAGAGCCATCCTATAGGGTGGGGACCTCATGTCAGGAAACTTGGGCAGTACATGGAATGTCAGCCAGGACAGCAGCAACCTGTGAAGTCCACAAATGACACTGTCTGTGTTTCCAGACGTTGTGGACATCTGCTGATGCTAACAGGAGGTAGAGACAGAGCAAGAGTAGAAAGGAGCAGAGGTTGGGGGGTCCCAGAGAACTTAATATGTTGACAACAGAAATTGACCCTGGGGATGTGTTGGGGGCTTTCGAGTTCCTTAATAACCTGGTGAACTACAGCTAGAGGTTCCACCTGACCCAGCTTTTCCCCTTCTAGGTATCTTCCTGAAATAATTAAAAGAATTAAAGACATTGCTGGGCGTGGTGGCACACACCTGTAATCCCAGCATTTGGGAGGCTGAGGCAGGAGGATCACTATGAGTTTGAGGCCAGCCTAGGCTACATAGTGAGTTCAAGGCCAGCCTGAACTACATAGCAAGACCCTGGAGAGAGAGAGAGAGAGAGAGAGAGAGAGAGAGAGAGAGAGAGAGAGAGAGAGAGAGAGAGACATCATACCACAGTGATACATGGACATCCATGTTTATGGCAGCATAATTTATAATAGCTAAATCTTGGAAACAGCCCATATGCACACCAACAGATGCATGGATAAAGAAAATCTGGTCTTTGCACACAATGGAGTACTACTCTTCCATAGAGAAGGATAAAACTGAGATATTTGTAGGAAAACGAATGCACCTCGAGACCATAATCTTAAGTGAAATAAATAGGACACACAAGTTTAAATATTACATTGTTTCTCTTGTATGAGAAACCCAAAGTATAAATAAGGAAGAAAAGAGAGGTTAGATATTAGAAAGCAGGAAGAACTTGTTCAAATGGGAAGGAGAACAAGAGATAGGGTAGGGGAGAGGGAAAGAAGGAAAAAGGGATTTAAAGAAAAAGGATTGACAGGAAATGGAAATAGAACTTTTGTAAACGGGGAGGGGAAGGAGGGTTGGAGGATGGGGAGGGGAAGGAGAAAAAACAAGGAATGAAGATGTGCAATGTACATCCCTCATGATGAATGTGATAAAAATAAACTAAAGAAAAATAAGCTGGTGGACCCCAAGACAGACAGAACCCTCCCTTTGCAGAGAAGCACAGAGGAGGTCAGCCCCAGTTTGGTTGGTGGACGGACGTGGCTTTTGATAAGGATCATCGTGCCTGGCTCTCAGGGATTAAGTGAAGAGACGGCAGCCACTGCTGTCAGGAAGGCCAAGGTTCTCACGCTGCCATGGAGACGGGCAGTTAAAAATAGTTCAGCCCCAAGTTGAGGAGTTGGCATGCAGGCGCACTGACATCACAGCAGGACATCTGCACTACCTGGAAGGCTGGGCAGCTGGGCTTGTTCCACTGGGCCCAGAACTCCTCACTCGGGACCCAGGACCGGGGCACAGCATCTGAGGCTATGGGGCTGAGTCTCTCAGGAAGCAGGGGCCACTGCGCTGGCCACAGCCTTTGTGCACGTGGGAACAGGTGTAGGGCCTGGCTTCTGCCTCAGCCTCCTCATTGGCCTCCCTCCCTCACCTCCAGCCCCTCGTCCTTGTAGTACTGGGCTGGTCATTAGTCCCCATGGGCTGCTAGGAGGACTGCAGAGCTGTGTTTGTACAGATCCTGCTTGCCAGGGAGCGTTCCACACCTACTTATTGAGGAAACAAAGAACATGGTGAACATCACTATTTGAGCTCATTTGCTCAGAAATATGCTTTACTCTTTCTGACTCCGCCAGTGAGACATGGTACATTTCATTGACCAGACTCAGACGCAGCAGAATAGGCTGGGTTTCGACCACTCAGGTAGCTCTGTGCATTGTCATTATGCAGAACCTCGGAGACAGACTTGTCCTAGGTCACATAACATCTGTCTTCCAAGTTCCAGAGATGTAGTCTTGTTACCAGCTCTTTCCATCTAGACACAGCAACCGGGATCTGACCACAGGACCACTCTTGTGGAGAGATGCTCCTGTGTTAGCTTTCAGATGCCTGTAGGAAGAGGGGGATACTTGCTGGCTGCTGCAGATGTCCCAGAATCTGAGGAGAGAAGGGAAAAAGGCAAACCTTCTCTCTGCCCAGTCACTAGGACAAGTTATTTGCATAATAAGCTGGTGCATACATTGGCTCCCCACTCTTCACAACTCAATGAAGTCACTGCGTATTGTTAGTGTCATCTTCTCTAGAACTGGGTCACACAAGAGAGGACAGGCTTTCTAGATGGTTCCCAGGAACCAGGTCCTGTGCTCACATTGAAGACATCAGCAATAGCCACTAATAGGTCCATTCAGCTCGACCCTAAGCCCTGCCTCAAGGAAAAGAACCGACTTCCCCCATCCCAGGGCTGGACCCTCCAATGTTTTTCCTCTTATGTTGTCCATTAGTAACTCACCCATTCAACTGCTTGGCCTTGGGCTTGGAAGGTGAAAGAAACCCAAATATTTATTACCAGCTCATGTTTCTCCCCCACGTTTCAGACACTTATGTCCCTATATTTTATGGGACACTTGTGTCCACTTGGGGTCCCAAGACTCAAACACATCCCAAATCAAATGCAGCAGTTTCCTCCTTGAATTCCTGTCTTGGTGACTGCCGTGGGCACACATCCAGAGCCCAAGGGAGGCACCTTCCTCAAGTGTCTCCTACTAGGCAGTGTCTACCTCTCCTTCCCTGTAGAAGTTCGCCTACCTAATCACGAAGGCCCCAGAATGGTCTCCACTTTGGATGTGGGCCTCCACACCATTTTCCAAAACCATATCAGTGTGCACTTCTGGTCCAGCGCTTATGTTCCTCTTCACATCGTCTTCTTCGACTCCCCGTGGCTGTAGGAAAGACCTCAGCCTGGCTTCTGCAGCCCTGAAATCACAGATCACCCTCCAGTGCCATCTCCATGCCCTTCCTGTGCAAAGCCACAATCCCTGCACCTTTGGAGATTCTCGCTCTTTGTGGGTCTCAAATACACCACACTCGCCATCTCTGTTCTCCACGCCCTCCCCTATAGCCCAAGCCTCTCGAAGGGTAAGCACTCGGAGTGGTTAAACTATAAAGAAATCCCCATCCCCCCTTTCCAAAATGGCAGCACATTTTAACTCTTTGCAAAAAAAAAACCCCTAATGCTTTTACCGTGAAAACCTCACACCACACTGCAACTGTGCTGGTCAGAATGCAATTAGAGTTTGTTATTTATATAATGACTCAGGCTATAACAGGGCAAAAAAGATCTTTACAAGTTAGACTTTTTTTTCCTTTAGAGGCAAGCTGCTTCTCTATATTTTCCTTTGCCTAGGGCATAAGCTGCCAATCTTTTCTCTCCTTAGCCTTGATGAATGGACTGCAGGTGCTGGCCCAGGAGGGCAGGGTCCAGTTCTGTTCCACAGGGAAGGAGCAGAAAAGACCCAGGAGGGATCAAACGCATGTGGGCTTTTTATCATCTCACTATATTCCTTCTTTTCTCTCCTTATTATAAAAGGCCCTTGAACCCCTGGGCACAGGGAGAGGATGACTTGCAGCAATGCGAATCTTCTCTTTCTCCTCAGAGTCAGCCCTGAATAAAGCCTCCTCACTTCCACCAAGCCTAGGAGCAGTGTGTGTACAGCTGGTGACAGCTGCCCAGCCAGCTCTGAGGTGGTCTAAGTAGAGCAACTGTCTCTCCACATCTGGTTGAGGGCTTGCCGAGAAGTGGTCCTTTGATGCTAAGATCAGGAAAGTTTGGAGCAAAATAGGACAAGCTGGTCCCCCAAAGTCTGAAAGTCAGCAGACAGTTGGGCGATGACCTTCTTCTACTGCTGTTCGTGTACCTCTGTGTGTCCTCCTGTCTATAGATAACAGCCCTCATCTGAAGCATGTGATGAATGGGTGCAGCAGCCTCAGCCTGCTCCCTTTGCCGCCAGTCTGTGCGATTTCTGCTCCCTGAACTTCCCGGCTCAACTCTCTGGGCTCTGCTTGCCCAGTGCTTGTCTGTGTGCAAGCCCCTTCCCATGCTCCCTGGCATCCTCTGTCTGCCCTCAACCCAGCAGGTCACACCGTTCTGTGATTTTTCTGTTCCCATCCGTGTTTCCTCCTCCAGACATGAGTGCCTGTTCAAGGGCCTTGAACAGATGAAGCCATGAGCACAGCCAGCCCTTGGGTGCTCCCTGAACGGCTGGAGGAACCTTTCTGTGCCAGCAGTGAAGAGTGAGCAGTGGCCCGGGCTCAGCCCCAGCTCCAGGAGTTCAGAGGCTCTGGAGAAGTTCAGGCATCCAGAGAGGGAGCAAAAGGTGTAGGCAGGCTATGACAAGCAGCAGAATGATGGAGCACCATCTAATTCCCATGGTGCAGAGACCAGGGAGGGCCTGGAACAGAGAGGTGGATTTGCTGTCTATAGAAACATTGCAAGAAGAACCAGTAGTCACAGAGAGGACACAAAAGCTCTGAAAAGCAGGACACAAGAGCCAAGGTCTGAGAAGCAGGACCCAAGATCCAAACTCAGAGGGCCTCATCTCTGCATGGAGAGACTACTGATGTGGTGTCCGAGGTTTTTCCCAGGCTCTATGGTACAGCTCAGGAAGGGTGCACGGTGTCCAGGAGTCTGAGTTCACGTTTACAGGGATAATCCAGCAGAGGTAGGCTGGGGCCTGGGCCAGAGGGACCCAGATTCCCAGGGACTCATTGGGCTCTGAAGCACAGCAACTCAGGAGTGCTCATCAGTCGGAAGAGGCAGGAAGCACCAGGGAGTAGGAGTGTGCACTCTGGGCCCCTGGTCATTTCTCCCCATCTGTGCCCAAGGCTGGTGATTCACAGGCATCTGAATCAGAGGACAGAGCACTCAGGAGGACCTGAGGGGCCAACACCAGGTCCCATTTCCAACCCCATCCCCTGTATCAGATCCTCCCTGTACCCCAGGGAGTACGAGTAGGGGCAGGCTGGTAGGGAGGCAGCTTTCAGGAGATGGAAGACCAAGGCTCCCTCAGTAGGAGGCAATAGGTGCTGGTTCCACATGGGGTCTCCATGGGGGACTTCCTGACCCCACCCTGGGCCCCCCAATTTGCCCACCCCTTCTACATATAGCAGAGTGTGGAGGGAGGCCCTGTTCCTGTTGGCACACAGTCTCCACCAGAGCCAATGGTTGGTCTTAATTCAATTGTTGGATCCAAGCAGAGGAGCATACCTAACTCCTGCCTTCCCAGAGGCAGTGGTAATCAAAGGGTGAGATTTTCTCTACCCAGGGAGACAGGGGACATCAAAGTTAGATTTGTCATAGGGGCTCCTCAGTCCCCTTGATGAGAAAGGCCTGGAAGCCAAGAACATAGACCTGGATTTGAGTCTTTGGGTGACACCCAGCTCAAAATCCTGCCATCTCCAAGCTTCTGTTCCATCCACAGTACAAAGGGGACCGTATAACAGTGTCACAGGATACCATGGGGATTACTGACATGTGTGGACAGCACACAGTGAGTGATTAAGTAATAGTAGGTTGTGCCCTGTGTGACATCTTGTCCCCCCAGATAAACACCCTCATCCCTGCCCCTGAGCTGGACTTCACCCAACTTCTGTGCCCAAATCTCCCCTGTGGACCTCGAGTGGATGAAAGCATCCAGCTCTGGCTGAGAGGTCAGGGATGTAGTACTATTTTGGTCAGTGCCCATGGGCCCATAATTCTACAGAATTGAGGCCACTGCTCTCTTCTGTCTCCCTCCAATTAAAGGGTGGGAGGTAAAATTTACAGATGGTACCCGCAGACCTAGGGAAGACAGAGGCAGATGAAACCAAGCAGGACCTGCCTTGGCTTCATATGTTAAGTCTTCATCAGATAACCAAGCATGTGCTGTGTTTGTGCACAGAGATTGCAACCCAGCTCTACCACTGACTACTGGACATGACCCAAGGAAGTCGTCCTGCTCTGTGGAGTGCAATCTCTTCTACCGAATGGGATAACATCCGGCCTTGAAGGCAGGCTTTATGTATCCCTGGGTGTGAGCAGCTCTTTGCAAGCTGGGACAATCCATGCAATTGGAGGATGTAGTAATAATGGAAATTATCACCAGAGGTGTTCATCGCTGTGGGAAGCTGCAAGCAATAGGCTGGGTTTTCTTCCCTCCATAGGTTGCTGGAATCACAACTTACAATTAATGCATAGCAATACGGCTTGGCCCAATTTCCTAAATTGGCAGCTACAACTGACAAAAAATGGGAAATTCTTGTCTCAAAGAGGAATGAGCTTGATAAACTTCCTTTTACTGGGCTTCAAATTTTCTTCAGAACTAATGGGTAAATATAGACATTGAGAAAATATAGAAGTATAATCACTTACTCAACAAACATTGAATCTGCGCTCCTGTGCATCCTGAGTCACACATAGCATTTTCCCTGGCCTGTCTCATTTAATCCTCACGTGCATAGGATTAGGAGTGAATCAGAGTGGTGACAAACTGTGGTCCCTATGGGCCCCAGCATCTTCAGCAACCACCCAACCTCCCCTGGGACCCAGTGGCTCATCTTCCTCATTGCTCTAAGTGGGACCATTCGACACCTTTGGGTGCCCTTCTCCTGTTTGTCAGACTCCACTTCCCGGGGCTGCTGCCTCTTCCCTCACCCTCAGCATGGCTCTAACTTGTCACTTCTGTCAGCTGGGGCTCTGTTGGCTGAAGTGAACATCTCAACTGCCTTGGCCTGGAGGCAGACAGGGCAAAATGGGACATGAAGTCCAACAGGTGGGGTCTTCTGATTGCTCCCTGTTTGACTTTTGAGAAGTTACCTGTATTTCTTGAAGCCTCAGTTTCCATATCTGAAAGGTGAGAGCAACAACTGTCTCAGGGTGGTCGTGAGGACTGAGTAAGATAAGTTATGCACACTTCCTGCGTACAGTAGTAGCTCCACAAGTGCTGTCTCCTGCATCTCCCCCATACTTCCAAAGAAGAATGGCACATCATAAATTCTGTATTATCATGCCTTTTCTCTATGATTTGGTATCTTTAAATATTTGACTTTAATTTTGGTGAGTAGCATAAGGCATGAGTCTAATTCCTTCTGCAAATTCAATCCTAGTACTACAACATGATTTATTAAATTTCCCTACCAATTTACTTAGTGATGTTTGACTCATCATACATTAGTCTTTCATACAGTTTGATGCAATTCTTGGTCTTATTCAGTTTGATTTACATATGGTTTTCTCTTTGCATCTGCCCTCCAGCTGTCTTATTACTATTGCTTTTAAGTAAGTTTAAATCCTCCCTCTCTCTACCCTCTGTACCCTCTCTACCCCATGAGAATTGCTTCTTATCCTTGGCTCTCTGGCTATACTAATTAGTCAAGTTTCAAGGGTTTGGAACTTTCAATGAGGACTTGCTAGGCTACACAGAGTATGTGAGGGCTGGAATTTTCAGGAATTTATGTCTTAATCCCATGAGCCTTGAAATCCTTGGCACTGAGATAATACACACACACACACACACACACACACACACACACACACAGCCAACCCTACAGCCCACCTACCTATCCAACATTTCCCCACTGATAAAGATGTCAGTGAAGATGGATGGCTCCCTGCCAGACCTACTTTCACTGAATGTCTTGAGGACAAAAATGGAAATTAGTCCAGGGCAGGCAAACCCAAGGGGAACCCCACAGCTCTGGAATCCACACTGCTTTACCAGTCTCCCATTGCAGTGTCCTTTAAGACAGCTGTCTAATGTAGTAATTCTCAAAGTGGAACTCCCTGACCAACAGCTCCACAGTATGTGGGATCCTGCTGGAAAGGCAAATTCCTGGCCTGCGCTCCAGGCCTGAGAACCAGACACCTTAGTGTGGGTTTAGAAATCTGTGTTTTAACAAGCTTCTATCTGAGAACCAATGGACTAAACCAGCATAGATTTACTCAAAGTCTGCCTCCACTTATTTATAGATCCTGGGTCAATAGCACAGCAGCAATATGGGAAGAGCAGCAGGGGTACAGCAGAAAGCTAGACAAGCTGTGATGGCCAAACACAACACAACCTACTTGTAGACCCCATTCAACTTCTACATGGACCACACAAAACCTACTGTCTTAGTTCCTTGTTGCTGGGACAAAATACCCAACACCTGTAAGTTAAAGGATGAAAGATTTATTTCAGCTCACAATTTTTAGAGGTTTCAGTCCATAGTCAGCTGGCTTCAATGAAGGGTGGCCTGGCAGAGGGTCATGGCAGAGAAGCCATCCATGGCAGGGCAGGTAGAAAAAAAGCAGAAACAGCAGCAGCAGACTTCCTTCTCTCTTTCCCTTTATATTCCATCCAGGCTACAAGTCTATTGGTTGATGTCACCCACATCCAGGGTGGGTCTTCTGTTTTCAGCAAATCCATTTAGCCACACCCAGAACTATCTTAATCTTGTCAGTGGCCGGATCCAGTTATCCCATTGTTAATCCAGTTATTGCACACCCTTAATCTGGCCACCTTCCAAAAGTCCCATCTGTGAGCCCATGAGGCTTTGGGGAACATTAGATATAAGCCATAACACCTACATATGGGCCACATGCAACTTATGCATGGACAATAAGCAACCTACACATGGATCACACATAATCAATACTCAGATGAAACACAATCTATATTCAGATCACAGGCAACCAATACACAGACCACATGCAAACTATGCATGGACCACATACAACTTATACATGTAGCATATTAAATATTCACAGAACCACTGGGACTCAATAAACACAGATTTATTCAATAGTGACCTGCACTTATTTCCATGTTTTAAAATTTGCTTGTGTCTAAGTTATACAAACTATTCCATAGACATTTTTTAAATTTAAGCTTGAAGAGTTTCTTTTTTTATATTTCACTCTTGAATATATTTCGAATTTATTTGCACATGAAGCAAGAAAAAAAATCCAAATTTTTTTTCTTCAAACAACTAACCAATTTTCCCAGCACCACTTTTTGAATAATCGCTCCATGCTGAAAATTTTAATCATTCCATTTTAATCAAATTCTCAATTCCCAAATGTACTTGAATTCATTTTTGGACACTTGAGCATCTTATATTGATTTCTTAGTCTATTGCCATCCTAAAATTATATTGTATTAAATATAAATAGCCTTAAACAATTTTTTGTTGTTGTTCTTCTGTATTTTGACTGTATTAATTTTACACAATATTGTGTTTCACTGTGGCATTTTCATAAATGCATATAATATATTTTGATCATATCTATCCCATTGCCTTCCCTTACATCCCTCCACTCCCCCTTATTCCCTTCCTCTTGTGTACTTGTGTAATAAGAGTCTCCCTACTCTCTCCTGTCATCTTTTTTAGGTACCACATATTAGGGAAAACATGTGATACTTGTCTTTCTGAGTGGTTTATTTTGCTTAATATAATGATCTCTGGTTCCATCCATTTTCCTGTAAATGACATACTTCATTCTCTTTTTCGGCTATCTGATACTCCATTGTGTATATATACCACATTTTTTAATCCATGGATGGGCACCTAGGCTGGTTCCATAGCTTGGCTACTGTGACTCAGGCTCCAATAAACACAGATCTGCAGATATCTCTATACTACTTGGACTTTAATTTCTTTGGGTTATACCAAAGAGTGGGATAGCTGGAGAATGTGATAGTTGTATTTTTAGTTTTTTGAGGAACCCCTATACTGATTTCCACAGCCTCTATACTAATTTGCATTCTTACAAGTGTACAAGGATTGCTTTATTATCTAATTTTCACTAGCATTTATTGCTTTTTGTAATTCTAACTGGGATGAAATGGACTCCCAGTGTAGTTTTTATTGCATTTCCATGATAGCTAAAGATGTTCAGCACTTTCTCATATGTTGGCCACTTTTATTATTCTTTTGAGAAGTGTCTGTTCAGTTCATTTGTCTGTTTGTTGGATTATTTGTTCTTTTGAATTGAGTTCTTTATATATTCGGAATATTATTCCTATGAAGAGCAGATGGCAAAGATTTTTCTCCCATTCTGTAGGCTTTTTACTCTGTTAATTGTTCCTGATGCTGCTCAAAGCTTTTAACTTTGATGTAATCCCATTTGTCAACTCTTGCTATTATTTCCTGAACTACCAGAGTCCTTCCAAGAAGTCACTGCTTATGCCTGCATTTTGAAGTGTTTTCCCTATATTTTCCTGTAGTGGTTTCAAAGTTTAGGTCTTATATTTATAACTTTAATGCATTTCAAGTTAATTTTTGTACATGGTGAGAGATGTGGATCTAGCTTCAATCTTCAACATAGGCACTGCCCAGTTTTCTCATACCATTGATTAAAGAGGCTATCTTTTCTCCAACATATGTTTCTGGCCCCTTTGTCAAGAATCAGCTGGCTCTACTTGCATGGGTTTGGTTCTATGTCTTCTACTCTATTAGACCATATGTCTGTTTTTGTGCCAGTACCATGCTAATTTTGTTATTACTTCTTTTTAGTAATTTGAATTCAGGTATTACGATGTCTCCAGCATTGCTTTTTCCTCAGATTGCTTTAGCTATTCTTGGTATTTTATGTTTCCATATGAAGTTTAGATTTTTTTCTAGTTATCTGAAGAATGTCACTGGTTTTTTTTTTATGGGGATTGCATTGAACCTGTAGAAAGCTTTCAGTTATATGGCCATTTAAACAATATTAACTCTGCCCCAATCCATGAATATGGGAGGTCCTTCCATATTTTAGTGTCTTCTTCAACTTCTGCCTTCAGAGATCTGTATTTTTATTGCAGGGGTCTTCCATTTCCTTAGGTTGATTCCTAGGTATTCTTAGAAGCTATTATAAATGGAATTCTTTTCCTGATTTCCTTCTCAGCTTGTTCATTGTTAGAATATAGAAAAGCTATTAATTTTTAATATTGACTTTGTGTCTTGCTCATTTGCTCAATTTGTCTATCAGCTAAAAGTAATTTGGTGGCATTTTTAGGGTCTTCTAAGTATAAGATCATATTACCTGCTAATAAGGATAATTTGATGTCTTCCTTTTTTTTCAATTTGCATCCCTTTCATTTCTTTCTCCTGCCAAGTTCTTTTGGCTAAAATTTCAAGGACTATATTGTATAGTAGTAACAGTGGACATCTTTGTCTTGTTCTTGATCTTAGAGGAAATGCTTTCAGTTTATCCTATTCAGTATGATGTTGGTTATGGGTCTTTCATATATGTATAGCTTTTATTATGTGGAGGAATGTTCCTTCAATAACTAGTTTCTTCAGGGCTTTTATCAAGAAGGGATGTTAAATTTTGTGGAAGACTTTTTCAGCATCAATTTAGATGATCAGGTGATTTTTATCCTTGATTCTGTATGTAATGTCTTGGATGTATTGATTTGTGTATATTGAGTCATTCTTGTATCCCTGAAATGAAACCAACTTGATCATAGTATATGATCTTTTTAACATCTTGAATTTTGTTTGCAAGTATTTTATTAAGGATTTTTGCATGTATGTTCATCAAGCATATTGATCTATAGTTTTGTTGTCAAGGTTTGGTTACATGGTGATATTAGAGTCATAGAATGAGTTCATGCCTTCTCTTTCTATTTTATAGAAGTTTGAGGAGCATTGGTGTTACTTTTTTAAGGGCCTCATAAAATTGAACACTGAATCCATCTGGTCCAGGTTTTTTCCTGTTGAAAATCTTTTTATTGTTGTTATTTGTTTAGAGTTTTATTCCCTTGGTTCAATTCTGGTAGGTTATATGTGTCTAGAAATTCATCCATTTCTTCTAGAGTCTTCAGTTGATTGGAATATAGTTGTTTTTAAAATAGCCCTCAGTGTAATCTCATTTGTCAATTCTCACTATTATTTCCAGAGCTATTGGAGTCTTCCTACAAAGTCATTGCCTGTGTCTGCATTTTAAATGGTCCTCTTGATTTCAGTGATGTCTGTTGTAACATCTCACTTTTCATCTCTATTTAATTTGTGTCTTCTTTTTCTTTTGATTAGTTTGGCTGAGGGTTTATCAATCTTGTTTTTATTTTCAAAGAACAACTCTTTGTTTCATTAATCTCTTGTATGTTCTTTTAGTCTATATCTCATCAATTTCAGCTGTGATGTAACTTATTTGTTTTCTTCCATTGGGTTTGGTTTTGATTTGCTGCTGTTTTTCTAGGATAGTAAGATGCATCATTAGATTATTTGTTTGAAATAACTGACTTTTTGAAGTAGGCACTCATAGCTATAACAGCCTTTTCTGTATCCCAGAGATTATGATATGTTGTGTTTCTTTTTAAATTTTATTTTAGGAATTTTTCAAAATTTCACCTTTGATTTCTTTAATGACCTGATCATTAAATATGAATATTTCAATCTCCATATGTTTGTATTTTTCCTGTGGTTCCATTTGTTGTTGATTTATAGTTTCATTTCATTGTCATCTAATAAGATGTGGGAAATTAATTCAGTGTTCTGTATTTTTAAAGATTTGCTTTATGCCTGAAAACATGACCTATTTTGGAAAAAATGCCATGATCTGCTGAAAAGAATATGTGTTTTGCAGTCGTTGAATGGAACATTCTGTAGCTATCCTTGTATTTGAACTATGATGTAGTTTATCTTTGTCTATTTGTGATATTTGAGTATTAAAGTCACCCCTATTATTGCTTTGGGGCCTGTATATTGAGTAGTGTTAGTTTTATGAGATTGGGAACAGTGATATTTACAAATATCTATCTATCTATCTATCTATCTATCTATATATATATATATATATCTGCTATATCTTCTTGGTTAGTTGTTCCCTTTAATAATATGTAAACCCTCTTTATCTCTTTGACTAATTTTGTCCTGAATTCTATTTGCTTTTAGATTCCATTTGCACGAAATATTGTTTTCCATGTTTTATTTTTAAGTCTATGTCTTTGCATGTGAGGTGTATTTCTTACAGGGAGCAAAGAGTTGGGTCTCATTTTTAAATTCAACCTGCTACTCTTGTATTTTTTAATTAGAGAGTTAAGACTGTTTACTTTCAGGGTCATTGTAGAAAGGTATATTATCATTCTGTTGGTTTTCTAACACTTGATTCTTTCTTAATTCTCATTTACTTATCTACTTTTCCTTGTATGTGTATAGATTCTTTTAAGTTTCTTCAATGCTGGCTTGGTGGTCATTATTTCCTGTAGTTTATGCTTATCTTGAAAAAATCTTTATTTCTTTCTTAATTCTGAAGAATAGCTTTACTGGGTATAGTAATCTATGTCAGCACCTATTTTCTTTCAGGGCTTGTAATGTATGATTTCATGTCCTCCTGGTTATTAGAATTTCTGTTGAAAATTTTGCCGTTATTCTGATGAATTTTCCTACATAAGTGACTTGGCATTTTTCTCTTGTCACTTTCAACATTCTTTCTCTGTTTTGTATTCTTGTTGTTTTAACTATAATATGACATGGGGAGGTTATAATATGACAAGGAGAGGTTTTTCTCTGGTCATGTCTATTTGGAGTCTGAAATGCACCCTCTACCTGGATGTTCATATCTTTCCGAAGATATGGGAACTTTTCTGTTATTATTTTACTGAATGGATTTTCTATGCCTTTAGGCTGTATCTTGGTGCTCTCTTTAACCTCCAAAATTCATAAAGTTGGTATTTTAATTGTGTTCCAGAGTTCTTGGATATTTCATTTGTAATTTCTCTCTTTTTTTTCCTTATTAGTATCTAAGTGTGAAAATTCATCAACTTTGTCTTCAAAGTTGACATTCTATCTTCTCCTTGATCCATTCAATTGATGAAGCTTTCCCCTGTGTTTTATTTGACTTGATGAGCTTTTCATTTCCAGAATTTCTTTTTCAGAATCTCTACCTCTTTTTGAGATGCTACTTAACATCCTGTATTGTCTCCCTTCCCTAATTCATTTAGCCATCTATTTGTATCCTTTTTGAAGTCATTGAACATTTTTAAAATTAGTTTTTTAATTTCTTTATACAAAATTTCTACTTTTATACCTTTGCACTTAGTTACTGAAGAATTATGAAATTTTGGAAAAGTTATGTTGCCTTTTTTTTCATCTTTCTGTATTTCTATGTTGAGATATGTGCATCTGTTATGATGAACATATCTTTCACTTTCATGTGAGGGTCTTCTTAATGACCAGTCTTCTTCTGAGGGCTTAACTGCCAGCATCACTCAGTGAAAAAAAACCTATAATAACAACAATGGCAAAGACAACCCAGTAATACAGTAAAAACCAGTTAAAAGCAACAACTATACCAACACTAACAATAGAAAAGAAAGGAGCAATAATAGAGTAAAGTGCTAGAAATTAATAAAAGTTAAAAGTAATAATAAAAGTAGAAGAGATAGTGAAAGGGAAAATGGAAAAGAAAGATTTTAAAAGTGGAAGATGAGAAAGAGGTGAAAAGAACATAAAAGTCCAATTGAAGAGTTAGAAAGGGAAGGAAATCAGACAGGAAAAATCAAACAAGCAAAGGAGAAAGAGGAGAAGGGAGAGGAGAGGAGAAGGGAGAGGGAGAGGAACAAGACAAAGAAGGGGAGGATTTAAAAGAAAAATGAGTCCAAAAAATTCCCCCACACCAAGGTGTTTAGATTGTTAAAGTTTCTTTCCAGAACCTGTAATATTGGATTCAGCTGATATTGGGGGAGGAGTAGTGGATCACAACAGAGGCCTTTTGTAAATTTTCTCCTGTCCTAGTTAGTAGGCTGGTGCCCTGGCCAGTCTTTCCCACAGGACAGGGCCAGTCTTGAGGCAAATCCCGACTGCCTCAGGGCTGTGTTCGCCCCAGAAACTTTTCATTGTTTGTTTCTGAGCCACTGCTCTCACCAGCTAGCTTTGTGATATGTAGATAGTGATGTGTCCCATTCATCCCTGAGGTTCCCATCAGGGCACCTGTGCACATAAACACAAGTCCTTGAACACACTGGCAAAAAGGGAAGTAAACAGAAGGCTGAGTTCTGTGCTGGAAGGTGCAACAATAGGAGCCAACAATCCAGCAGGCTTGATCCTGGTACTTTCAGACCCAGAGCCCTCAGAAAACCACAGGCCAGGCCTGGCTTCTCACCACAGGGTGCTGCTGCTAGCTACCATGTCCTGTGCAGCCCAAACTCCCCACTGAATAAATTTCCTAGGGGTCAGCAACTATCCCTCTCTGTCTCCATGACTGTCTCTCCTGGCTACCTCCCACTAAATCACTGCAGCAGTGACCTCAGGAACCCTGGCTTGTGGTTCTTCTGTGACTTCTGCTCCCCAAAGTAGCTCAGTTCCAAACAATTAGCCATCCTCCAAGAAAGATCTCTGAGACATGGCAAGCACTATAGTGGGTTCCTTCTCCAAAGCCGGCCACCGTGTAAGGGGAGTCACCTTCAGACTAAAACCCCACACTGGATTTACAGCTTGCAAAAACTGTAGCTGTCTCCTACAGCCAAGAGTGCTATCCCATTGTTCATCCCTGGGGTTGCAGCCCTCCCTGGCTCACCTTGCACTTGGAGAACCTGGCTCTGCTCCCCTCAGGACCAAGATGTGGCATTGAGGTCTGCTCCAGGCTCCTCTCTACCTTGCCTTTCTGACTCTGCTTGCTCTCTAGCCTTCCTGCCATCTCTTTCTTGATTCCTGGAGCTCTTCCTCTCTGTCATGCCCAGTGAGTGAGGCTGTTACTAGCAGGTATGGTAGGAAACCACAGAGAAGAACAAAGACAGTAAATCATTTCCTAGCCACTGCAGTTCCAGGAAGCCAATAACATCTACAACCACTACTCTTCTGGTGAAGTTTGACCTCACTCTCTCTGGCCCCAAATTCCTCAAGGAAGCAACTCCCCTCCCCTTTAAAACTTTTGTCCACGCTTTGCTCCCTGCTGAGTCTTGTCCTCCCCACCCCACCCCGCCCCGCCCCGGACTCAGCCCACTTGTGTGATCTCATGCAAGTGAATAAACCAGCCTCCTCACTTGTACAAGGCCTGGCATGGCTGGTCTTTCTGCTCTTTCCCTCCCTCCCTTATGCTCTCTTTCCCTCCTAGGAATACAGTCTCCTTTCTAATGCTTAGCTCTTCCTACTCAGACTCATGAAAAGGATACTCTTATGGTTTTTTACTATCTCATCCATATCTCCTTAACAAGGTTTTGTTGTTGTTGTTTTAAATGTTGTGGATTTTAAGCAATATTTTAACACCAGGTAGTATCATAGCATATTCATTGCCTTCTTTTTCAGATGTGTTTCTAGGTCCAATTATGTGTTTATTTTACCAAATAAAGTTCTTTTTTAATTTATCAAATTATAAAAAATTTATATTAGTAATTGAGTTGGAAACACACTGAATTTAGACCTTATATTCAGGAATTTAAGCTACCTTCTTGAATAGTTTTCCAAAGACAAACAAGGGAAATTTTTCACTGATATAAATTTTCTGATTTAAAATAGGAATTTAAAGCTTTTAGCATAGGACCTTAACATTTATTATTAGGTTTGTTCCAATATTGTTTGTCTGTCTGTTTGTTTCTGTTGTAAAGAGCACCTTTTCTTCCATTAAATTTTCAAACTGGTTATTATTTATAATAAATGTTTGTTTGAATAAATTTTATAACTTGTCACTTCCTTTTTAATTTTACCTTTCATGTGATTTTCATATATGATAGTGGGGTTCTTATTCCTGACTGCCATGAATGCTTCTGGCACTTTAAGTAGTGCTAACTTTTGGATAAAGAACAACTTTTCATAATGTTAGGGAAGTATCCATTAGTACCTACTGAGCTAATATTTTAGAAATCTGAAGTGAAGGTTGAGTGGTTGTAAACACATTCCTTAGCATAAGATTTTCTAATATGAAACCATCCTTACATTCCTTGGCTTTATTTCCCTTCTTGTATCTTTTGCATTCTTTCTGTTGATGTTTTATTTAAGATTTTTTATTTCCTTTTTTTTTTTTTTTGGTACCGGGGATCGAACTCAGGTCCTTCCGCTTGCCAGGCAGGTGGAGGAACCACTGAGCTAAATCCTGGGCCCCTATTTAAGATTTTTATTGGTTGTTATAATTAAGAATGATCCATAGATCTTTTTCATTTTTTCCATTCTCATATTTGTTTTGGAGTTTGACAATGTGTTTTTAAGGTGTTCCAGTCTCGGGACACAGTTTAAATAGCACTATAATTATCTGTTTGTTGTGAGTTTGAAAGAAGATAGATGTAAAACCCTTGGGAGGTGGTTTTGGAGATAGTTATGAATTTTCCAATTGATTTCTATACCTTAGTCTCTTTAAAAGGTCATCCTAATTCCCTTTATTTTCCATATAGATGTAATTAGCCTGTTGAACTGAACTCATGCTTTGGGAATCACTAAGGAATACGGGATAGGTTTTAGCTCTCTTTCTCAATTTTCTACATAGTCTAACTGTACCTTAGTAATTTTTGAAAAATTATATTTTGGAGAAAATTATGCATTTTATCAAGATTTTCTAAAATTTAACCATAGGGGTTGTGCAGAGTACTCTATAACCATTCCTTAAATCTTAAATTCTTCCTCTTTTCTCAATTTAAATTTTGAGTTTTTCTCCAGAGATTTGACAGTGACATCATGTTTTAATTATTTGTTCAGAAAATCTTGAATTTATGTCCCTGAATCTCTATATCAAGTGGTATTTTCCATCACTCATTTAATTGCTTTCTGATTTTCTGTTTTGTTTTGTTGATACAGGGTCTCATTGTGTAGCCCAGGCTGGCCTCAAACTTGTGATGATTCTCCTGCCTTAGTCTCCCAAGTGCTGGAACTACAGGCATGCACCACCATGTCTGGTCTGATTTTCTATTTATTGCTGTCTTCTGTCTGCTTTCCTTAGGGTTGCTTTATCATATTTATTCTACATTTTTAAATTAATTGCTTAAATGTATTTATTTTCATGCTTTCTTACTTAAGAGCATAAATATTTAAACCAATGCATTTTTCTTCTGAACTTGCTTTAGCTACATTCTACAGTGTCTGATAGGTGTTTTGGGGTTTTTTTTGTATCATTGTGTCTTATTGTTAAATATAGTCTATAGAGCCGGGGATTTAGCTCAGTGGTTCTGTCACCTGCCTTGAAAGCACAAGGACCCGAGTTCGATCCCCAGTACCAAAAAAAAAAAAATATATATATATATATATATATATTCTAGAGCAGAAATATAATGTGACCATAGCTGTTATTTTAGGGTATCAACATTTATAATCTGCAAAAAGGGGGCTGGGATGTTGCTCCCTGGTAGAGAGCTTGCCTTGCATGTACGAGCCCCTGGGTTCCATGGCAGTGCGGGGGGGGGGGGGGATTAGCTATAAAGAAGAAGCTAGTGAAATTAATTTTTTGTGTGTGAAATTAATTTTAATAATACATCTTATTTAGCCCAATATATCTAAAATATCACATTCCAATATATAATCAATGAATTATATTAGTAAATAGTTCACCCTTTCTTCATGCTAAGCCTTAGAAATCCAGCGCGAACATTCATGCAAAGCAAGCTCAATTCAAACTAGCCACACTGCAGGAGCTACAAGGGGCTGATTGCTACCCTACTGAACAGCACAGCTTTAAAATTTCAGTTTCAGTTTCTTCTTTAACACATAGTTATCTAAGGATGAAATTTAAGTGGAAACACAGACTTTTTGTTTTTGTCTTTAATGTTTAGTTTCATTGCACTGACATCAGGAAATGTGAGCTGTACAATTTGTGCTTTTTGAAATTAGGTAATATTTTTCTTGGCTGTCAAATTTATAATTTTTAAATAAGAGCTCCAGAGGTTCTTGAAAAAGAGATGAACTTTCTGTTTTTAAAGTACAGAGTTCATTTCATTTTTCATCATATCAATGCCTATTTGGAGGGAGATTGGCTAAATTCATTATAAGGTTACCTTTCTTATTTGTTTCTATTCATTTCCCATTTTTATTTTTTTTTTTGCAGTTTTTGTTTTGTGTTGATGCCTTTTTACTTTGCATTTTAAGCTTTAGAAGAGCTATATGTTCTTTGGAAATTATAAATTTTATCTTTATGAATTTGTCTCTCTTGTTTTTCTCTTTTTAAATTTTCATGGCATTAATATGATAATTTGTTTGTTTGTAGTTTCCCAAATATGAAGTTACCAGCCCTTTCAAATGAGTTTTTGTAAACAGCATATAGCTAAGTTTCCAATTAGCTATTATATGCTTTTCAAATAGCCAGTTAAACACAAAGAATATGGTAAGAGAAAAGCAAAATTCTCCTCTCTTAGTGGGTGCTGCTCATGTCTGGCAAGATGAGGCCTTTTCTCCTGGAACAGTGTCCCCACTGGGGCACCGTTGACATTTGGGATGGGTAACTCTTGGTGGTAGAGCCATTTGTCCTGTGCATGGTGAGATGTTTAGCAGCATCCACAGCCTTTACCCAGCAGCAGCATCCAGGCCTCCAGTTGTGACTGTTAAGAAATCTCCAGGCACTGTCAAACATCCTATGAGAAAAGAATCTTCCCAGTTGAGAACTACTGATCTAGAAGGGACTTTCCACATTTTCCTCCTGGGCTCCCTACTCACCTGTCCCCATCTGTACCCACTGGATGGAGGTTTCAGTGTGAGATTCAGGGCAGATGGGTGGCTTCTCGGTTAAGGAGAGCCCCTGCTTTGACTTCTAGAAATGCTCACTGCTGATGGCCCTTCTGAATTTGTGGTGGAAGATGGTATCCTTCATTTATTTGAATGCCACCAATGTTTCCTTGCTAGTGTGTCTTCTCCTTCTGTTTTTATGAAGTTCCGCTCTGCTTCACCATCTTCCCACAACTGTCTGCTCCCTCAGCCCCAGATCTGAGTTCTCTTCACTACATGTCTGACAGAGATGTCAGGTTATGGTAAGATTATAATTAAATCCATAGTCAACTCTGATCAGATGGCATTAAACAGAGGAACCTGAAATGGGGAACAGTGTTCTCTAAAGAGAGAAATATTTTTACATGAATATTTTGGTATTTGTTAATGTGCTGGAGTTCATAGAGCTGTGTAGGAGGTGCTGAATAGAAATCCAATTTGTAGTGATTATTTCCAAATTAAGATTAGCATAGAAACCTTTCAGGAGTGGGAGGTAAAGTCTGCTATTCCTGAGAGAAAAGGATTTAAAGGTGTAGGTGGGGAGAGTGAGAAAAACTGAATGTAAATGTTCCTGCAACAGGAACAGCAAAAGAGCAGACAGGTCTCCCGACAGCCAGGTACTGACCCAGGAGGAGACACCAGCCCAGAGATGGCTGTGGTGGCCAGGCCTTTTCCCTGGTCCTGGCAGCATCCCTTGAATGCTTGTGATCACTTGCAGCTTGCACAGACTTCCATGCTATTAGTGTTTTAAGTAAAATGAGTGCACTTGAGAGTCTAATAATGGGATTTGTGACAGGATTCCTACATAGAAGGAGAGGTTTAATAAGCTGTACAAGTTGCAGTGAACTCTTATTTCAACCCATAATATTTGTAAAGCTCCGGGTGGGTTTCAAAATAAGGCGTAAAGATAAAGCTACTGTGATAAAAGCAGCATAGTACTGGCAAAGAAACAGACCTGAAGATCAGTAGAATAGATTAGAAGATGCAGAAGCAACTCCAGACACACTCAGCCACCTCATCTTTGACAAAGGACCCAACCACCCTCATTGGAGGAAAGATAGCCTGTTTAATAAATGGTGTTGGAAAAACTGGATTTCAACCTGCCAAAGATTAAAATTAGACCCATACCTATCACCACACACTAAACTAAGATGGAAGTGGATTAAAGATCTAAATATTAAGTCAGAAACACTAAACTTGCTGGAAGATAAGTTAGGTAGAATTCTTGATGACATTGGCATAGGAAAAGACTTTATGAACAAATCTTCAGTAGCATGGGAGCTAGCACAAAGAATCAATAACTGGGATCTCATCTTATTAAAAAGCTTCTGCACTGCAAGAGAAACCACCAACAGAGCTAAGAGACAACCTACAATGTGGGAAGAAATATCTAGCAGCTCTACCTCAGACAAAGGTCTACTATCAAGAATATATAAAGAACTAAAAAATCAGACCCCCCAAATTCAAAGACCCAATTCAAAAATGGGCATCCAAAATGAACAGACATTTCTCAGACAAAGGAGTAAAAGCAGCAAATAAATATATGAAAAAATGTTCAATATCACTGGTCATTTGAGAGATGCAGATGAAAACAACGCTGAGATTCCACCTCACCCCACAAAGAATGGCTGCTATCAAGAAATCAACCAATAACAAATGCTGGAGGGGGTGTGGAGAGAAAGGACCCTTCTCCCTTGTTGGTGGGAGTACAGACTGGTGCAACCACTGTGGAAATCAGCATGGAGATACCTCAAAGAATTAGGGGTAGAGGTCCCACTTGACTCAGCTATTCCCCTGCTGGGTATCTTCCCCAAAGAATTAAAAGAATCATATCACAGCAATATATGTGCACCCATGTTTATAGTGGCACAGTTTGTAATAGCTAAAGTTTGGAAACAGCCCAAGTGCCCATCAACTGGAAACTGGATAAAGAAGATGTGGTTTTTTAATAAAATGGAGTACTACTCTGCCATAAAGAATGAGAAACTAGAGTCATTTATAGCTAAATGGATGCATATTGAGGCCATACTCTTAAGTGAAATAAATAGGACACACATATGTAAATACAGAATAGTTTCTCTGGTGTGAGAAGTTGAAAGTGTAAATAAGGATTAAAATGAATAATTGATAATTTGAAATAAGAAAATGTCCAAGGGTTTGGGGATGATGGGAGGGGAAGGGGAAAAGGAAGAAGGGAAAAGAAAAATTATGAGAAAGAAAAAAAAATGGAACCAAACTCTGTGTAAATAGGGAAGGGTGGCGGGGGTGAAGGGTACACAGGTACACAGGTAATGGGAGAAAAAATAAGAACTAAGATACATCACGTTATGGTACAAACACCTAATGATAAATGTAAATGTATTTTATACCTAAAATGTACCAATAAATATATATATAAATTTTTTAAAAAGATAAATGTTCCATATTCTGTGCCTTCAACAGGTTCACAGGCTACTGCAGAAGATGGAAGGAAAGCTCCAACCACAATTGCAAAACCACGCCATCTGTCCTGGCATAGAGGTTTCGTGGCTCTTCAGACAAGGGGCAACTAGCAGGAAGCAGAGAGGAGAGAGAAGGGAGAAGCAGAGAGCAGAGAGGAGGGAAAAGTCAAGGACAGCTTCTTGGAGGAATTTAAACCAAGCCAGGTATGAGTAAAAGAGAAGCAGTTACCTGATGAGGGTTAGAAGTGTTTCTGGCCAAGGAGTCCACATGAGCACAGGCACTGAGAGCAGAAACGGTGTGGTGGGTGCTGAAGAGACAAAAGCAGTTTGTTATCCTTGAATCATCAGGTCTGGAACAGGCCATGGTCATGAGGCCTGTGGGTGTTCTCCGAAAATCCTCAGCATTCCATGTTAGCTGTAGGACCTCACCAACCACACTCGCTCTGCCGAGTAATTTTCTTCCACAGTTTCCAGAACTGGGAATACTTTTCTAGTTTTCCTCCTCAGCAGTTGCTCTGAACCAGTCTGTTTGTCAGATCCTTCTCCACTTCCACCTTCTAATATTGGCTTATCCCAGGGTTCAGCCTTTGGCCTATTGCTTGTCTCTCTTTATGACCATTCCCATGGCTTTTTTTTTTTGTACTGGGGATCCAACTTGGGTCCTTGCGCTTGCGCAGCAGGAGGTGAAACCACTGAGCTAAATCTCCAGCCCCATCCATTCCCATGGCTTTTAGTACCATCTCTCTGCTGATGAATCCCAAATTCACATCAGTATTCACACTCTGCCACTCAGATCTAGGAGCATTTACTCAATTGCCTTCTCCCCATATCTACTTTGGTGTCCGTGTTAGAATTCATATTCCATTTCATGTAACAAAGACTCAAAGTCACAGTGCATTTAATAGGATAGAAGCTCAGATGTAAGACATCTGTAGTTGGTGTAGTGGCTTCAAATTATCTGGGACCAACATTACCTTTAGTTTTCTACACTAACAAATTTAGAGCCTGATCCAAAATGGAGCTCCATACACCCACCATAACAAACTTGTGAGCAGCTGGATGAAGGAAAGGTCATGAAGGAACTGTTCCTACCTAGTCGGAGACAGATAGTCACATGCAGGAAGTTTATCATGATTTGTACTTGAAGTCAACATCTGTAGGTAAGTGAAAGAAGTGAGACTGAGCAGGAGAAGTTAGACTGTGACATGGCAAAATGAGATCTCAGCCAATCCTACAGGAAATTGCAGTCAAGCAGTGCTCAAAGTTCTTCCGAAATGAGGCAAAGGGACCAGACATAGAATCTCCCCTTTAACCAGGCACCAGATGTGAGCTACACTAAGAAGGGAAGAGGGACTTGCCTGAAAACCACACCCTCCAGCATTCCCTCTAGCCAGAAGACCAAGTGCTTCAGTCCTGAAGTCTAGGTGACAAATGGCAGGGTTCACTACAGTTTACCCCTTGTGCCTCTCAGATCCATTTACTTTGTAGAACTTCTGAGGGCAGCTCCTTTGGGATTCAGATGGGCTCTTTCCATGGAAGAAACTTACAAAAATCAAGTGGGTAAACTACAGCTTTGCCATTTCAGCTGGTCTCAGAGTCACAGCCAGTCCTTATTAACTCCTTCCTGCACCATCTGTCCGGGTCTCCTCCTCTGAGCTCCTCTTGTGATATAGGCTGTCTGCCTCCTGTGGCTTCCTCTATGGTCTCAGCGCTGGTTATTATGCCCTCCTACAGTTGAGGCTGAAGCACCTGACCATTTACCACCAGACAATCTCCAAGAGGGCCACTGGGAGTAAGGGAAGCAGGACTATCCCTCAGCCATCCTTCAGTTCCAGACCCACATAATAGGGAACCACAGAGGTCTCTGGGGCAGAGAAATGGAAATCTCGATAGAGCAAGGGTGAGGACACACATACAGAAAGGATTTGAAGCAGGAAGGCCAGTGGTGAGGCTGTTAGAATTGTCCAGGCAGGAAATTATGTGGGTCTCATTATGAAATATTATTAGAACCTGACATTTCCTTCAGCAGGAAAGCAAGCACTTGGCATTCAATTAGTGTCTCTGGGTGTATGAGGAGGCATACTGTAGGTTAGAAAAGACATTTGTTAAGCTTTCCCTGAACTCATAGGAGCAAAACTATTAAAGGCCCATTCCAAAAATAGCTGAGCTGCAGCTTGGCTGTACGTCAGCCTGATCAGCAGACACAGAACGTCATCACTCCAAGAAGACAGGCAGGCAGGTACTCTCTCCACCTCACCCCACCCAGAGCTTATCCCTAATCCCTACCTCTGATTACTCCTCTGTCCCAAAATGTTTACCACCATCCACCAGGAATTCAAGGCCTGTGCATCTAAGTTTGTCACCTTCTCTAGTCTCTACAATCTTAAACAAGAAGCTTATCCTGCACCTCTCTTACCCTTGTCATACCCCCAACCCAGACAGCAAGCTCAGAAAATGTTGAATGCAATTGAAAAGTCTTGCAAGTGAGATCATGAAACTGCTCTCAGTGATCAACAAGAATAGGATGACAGGTGACACTTACTGAGCCCCTCCTTTGAGACGGGCACACTGTTATGGAATTCATGTGCATGATCCTATTTCATCCTTCCCAAAACACTACAGGGTGGGTATTATTAGTGTGCCCATTTTACACAGAAATAAGCTTTGGCACAAAGAGTTAAGTAACTTACCCAAGGCCACTCTGCTACTAAGTGGTAGTCGCATCTGTCAAAGACTGTGGCCCCAGAAATGTGACACCGGTTCTGCAAAAATCTAAACTTTCCATGAAATCCACATGTAGCAGTCATTTTAGAAGGTTATTAGGAACCAGCAGTGCTCATCAAGGGTGAGCAGTGCCCGGCCAACCCCATCTCCTCACCAGTCATTCATTCTGCCCCAGCTCCCTGCAAACGCCCTCTTCAATGGCTGTGCATCCAAATCCTACTCCATGCTTCCAACCTGCTGCCCAGCCTCCATCCATATGCTCCTGCTGAGTTTCACACCTCCCTTTTATGTAGGCATTTATTTTCAAGGAACCAGAGGTGTCATCGCAGCTTCTCTGTCACCCCTCCTCCTTGGCTGCTGCCCTCTCCCTGCAGAGCACCCAGAAGATGCACCTGCCCTGGAAACAGGGGGCCCACCTCTTCTGATCACATGCACAGAGTGCCAGCCACAGCCCCAGGCCAGAACAGGCTGGCCCTGCTTCCTCACCTCTGCTGGCCTCCAGGTTTCTCTGCTTGTCCACTAAACAGGCCTGGACAAGAAGGAGCCAGAGCCCCACCCCCTGCTTGCCTGTGGCTTGGCCACCACCTCCCTCTGTCACTTCCCTCTCAGGTGAAAGAATGCTTCAGGGAGGCAGTAACAAAGTGCAAATGCAGGTTTAAAGCTTCTATAATTTAATAACAAAAAAATAGCCTGATTAAAAAACTGACAAAGGACTTGAATAGACATTTCTCAAAGAAGACAAGCAAATGGCAAATCGGTGTAGGTAACAATGCTGAACACCACTGATCATTAGGGAAATGCAAATGAAAGCCACATTGAGCTATCCCCTCATACATGTTAGGATGACAACCACTATAAAATGACTAATAACCAGTGTGGCCAAGAATGTGGAGAAGCTAGAATGCCATGCACTGCTTGTAGGAATGTAGAATGGTATAGCCACTAGGCTAAACAGCTCAGAGTTCTCTCCAAAAAATTAAAAATAAGCCTCCAAATGATCCAGCCATCCTACTTCAGAGTATTTCTACAAAAGAATTGGAGACAGGATGGCAAAGAGAGGGCCACACTCTCATGTTCACTGAAGCATTGTTCACAGCAGCCATGAGGTGGAAACTCCCAAACATCCACTGCTAGTGAGTCCTCGGGAATAGGCACTTGCACACGGTGATTCATAACTTGGTCCTAGAAGAAGGAAGTCATGCGGAAGACCCTAGAAAGGGTGAACCTGGAGGACACTATGCTACGTGAGAAAAAAGTAGTCATACAAGGACAAATACTGTGCAGTTTCACTTATATAAGGCATCTAGAGCACTCAACCCATGAATGGGTAGCTGCTATGTGAGGGGTACAAAGTCTCACTGTGCAGAAAGAGCTCCAGAGACCTCTCACAGCACACTGTGCTTATAGGAAACTGTATAGTACACTCAAACATATGAAAGGAGGCATTTCACATTATATATTTTTCACCAGATTTTTTTACAAGGTAGTGTTTATATTTATTCAATCATTCCAAGAGAAAATTAAGATCTTCATAAGTACGAGAAAACAATGAAGTTGTTTATTTTTAATTAAAGGGTACATTAAACATATCTTATTGCTATAATAGATGTGTATTGGAAATCCTTTTTCATCTTCTATGCATACATAATGAGTATATCCTGTTTGATTGCATAAATGAAATTTAATTGTTTTATAACAGCTAGTGATTTAAATATATGAACACAATTTGTTTTATTTTTCCTTTTTTTAATATTATTTTTTCTAATTTTAAAATATAGGGACCTCTATCCTACCAAGTAAAAGTTCTTATTTCATAAAAAATATATTTGCCATTAAAATAAACACAATTAGAAAAGTACTTTGGAGATGAATTTAGGACAGATTTTTGTCCCAAAAGTAAAAGTGTGTATTTTTTTTTGAGCTTTTGAGAACGATTTTTCTTTTTTGAAATGAGATACACATTCTTTTTGATACTTAAATTTTATTTTTCAATCGGTTTTAATGGTAAGGTAACTTAGAAGTTATACAAAATCCACATCAGGTTCTTGCACAGTGTTCATAAGTTGCGTTTTATTGGCTTCATCATCTTAATAAAATTGATGTTAATGAAAATCTTAAATGCTTTGGAAGAACTGCATTGGGCAAATGTTTTATCATTGTAATTACTATTAACTACAATTAACTTTGCTTTAGTTCTTTCATGCAAGTAATTTATAAAATCTTTGGGGAAATGAAATGAAAGATGATCTTTCAGGTTAAGACTGGTTTTTTTTTTCCTTAAATTCTTTTAGTGGTACATTTTAGGTAAACAATACATTTACATTTATCATTGGATGCCTGTACCTGCACGTGATGTATCTTGGTTCTTATTTTTTTCCCCATTACCTGTTCACCCTTCACCCCCCTCCACCGTTTCCTATTTACATAGACCTTGTTTCCTTTTTTTTTCTTTTTCTCATAATTTTTCCTTTCTCTCCTTTCCTTTCCCCTTTACCTCCTACTACCTCTAACCCTTTGGACCTTTTCTTCCTATTTCAAATTATCAATTATTCATTATAATCATTTTAAGTCTTATTTACACTTTCAGTTTCTCACACTAGAGAAACTATTTACACATGTGTGTCCTATTTATTTCACTTATGAGTATGGCCTCAATATGCATCCATTTAGCTATAAATGTCTCTAGTTTCTTGTTCTTTATGGCAGAGTACTACTCCATTTTATTAAAAAAAAAAAACCACATCTTTTTTATCCAGTTTCCAGTTGATGGGCACTTGGACTGTTTCCAAACTTTAGCTATTACAAACTGTGCTGCTATAAACATGGGTGCACATATATCGCTGTGGTATGATTCTTTTAATTCTTTGGGGAAGATACCCAGCAGGGGAATAGCTGGGTCAAATGGGACTTCCAGCCCTAGTTCTTTGAGGTATCTCCATGCTGATTTCCACAGTGGTTGCACCAGTCTGCACTCCCACCAACAATGGAGAAGGGTTCCTTTCTCTCCACAACCCCGCCAGCATTTGTTATTGGTTGATTTCTTGATAGCAGCCATTCTTTGTGGGGTGAGGTGGAATCTCAGCGTTGTTTTCATCTGCATCTCTCAAATGACCAGTGATATTGAACATTTTTTCATATATTTATTTGCTGCTTTTACTTCTTTGTCTGAGAAATGTCTCTTCATTTTGGATGCCCATTTTTGAATTGGGTCTTTGAATTTGGGGGGTCTGATTTTTTCAGTTCTTTTTATGTTTTAGATAGTAGTCCTTTGTCTAAGGTACAGCTGCTAAAAATTTTTTCCCACATTGTAGGTTGTCTCTTAGCTCTGTTGGTGGTTTCTCTTGCAGTGCAGACGCTTTTTAATAAGATGAGATCCCAGTTGATTCTTTCTGCTAGTTCCTGTGCTGCAGAGGTTTTGTTCATAAAGTCTTTTCCTATGCCAATATCTTCAAGAGTTCTGCCTAACTTATCTTCCAGCAAGTTTAGTGTTTCTGCCTTAATATTTAGATTTTTAATCCACTTCAATCTTAGTTTAGTGTGTGGTGATAGGTATGGGTCTAATTTTAATCTTTGGCAGGTTGAAATCCAGTTTTTCCAGCACCATTTATTAAACAGGCTATCTTTCCTCCAATGAAGGTGGTTGGTTCCTTTGTCAAAGATGAAGTGGCTGAGTATGTCTGGAGTTCTTTCTGCATCTTCTAATCTATTCCACTGATCTGTTTCTTTGCCTGTACCATGCTATTTTTATCACAGTAGCTTTGTAGTATAGTTTCAAGTTGGGGATTGTGATACCCCGAGGCATATCTCTGTTGCCTAGAATTGCTTTTGTTATTCTAGGTCTCTTCTGGTTCCAAATGAATTTTTGGATTGTTTTCTCTAGTTCTGTGAAGTATATTGTTGGAATTTCAATTGGCGTTGCAGTAAATCTATATAGTAGTTTTGGAAGTTTGGCCATTTTCACTATATTGGGTCTTCCTACCCAGGAACAAGGGATGTCTTTCCATTTTCTTATATCCTCCTCGATCTCCTGTTTTAGAGTGCTGTAGTTTTCAGTGTAGAGGTCTTTTTCTTCCTTTCTAAGATTGATTCCTAGATATTTCTTTTTTTTTTTTGAATGCTATTGTAAAAGAAATTGTTTCCCTAATTTCTCTCTCAGTGAGTCTGCTATTTGTGTGTAAGATGGCTATTGTTTTTTGAGTGTTGACCTTATAATCCAGCTACTCTACTAAATCTATCAATTAAATCTAGAAGTCTTTTGGCTGAGTTTTTTGATTCTTCTATGTAAAGTATCATATCGTCAGCAAATAATGACAGTTTAACTTCTTCCTTTCCTATCTTTATTCCTTTTATTTCTTTCTCTTTTTTAATTGCTGTGGCTAATGTTTCCAGAACTATATTGAATAGGAGTGGTGAGAGTGGGCATCCTTGTCTTGTTCCTGATTTTAGCATGAAAGTTTTCAGTTTTTGACCATTTAATGTGAGGTTGACTGTTGATTTTTCATAGATAGCCTTAATCAGGTTGAGATAAAGACCTTCTATTCCAATTTTCTGTAGGGTTTTTATCATGAATCGGTGTTGGATTTTGTCGAATGCCTTTTCTGCATCTATTGAGATGATCATATGTTTTTTGTCCTTGACTCTGTTAATATAGTGTATTATATTTATTGATTTATGGATGTTGAGCCATCCTTGCATCCCTGGGATAAATCCGACTTGGTCAGGGTGTATGATCTTCTTGATGACCCTCTGTATTCTGTTTGCCAGTATCTTGTTGAGGATTTTTGCATCTATGTTCATTAGGGAGATTGGCCTGTAGTTCTCTTTTTGGGTTGGGTCTTTCCTTGGTTTTGGAATCAGAGTAACACTTGCTTCCAAGAATGAATTTGGAAGCCTTGCTTCTCTTTCAGTTTCCTTGGTGAGTTTAAAGAGTAATGGTGATAGTTCTTCTTTAAATGTCTTGCAGAATTCAGCAGTGAAGCCATCAGGACCTGGGCTTTTCTTTGTTGGTAAATTTTTATTACATTTTCAATTTCACTCATTGTAATGGGGGTGTTTAGAATTTCTATATCTTCTTCATTTAACTTTGGCAATTCACCAGATTTTTTAAAAAGTAGAAACATGAAACAAATCCAGAATTAACTTATAAGCATCTCTTGTTTTTAACCACACCAATTTCAGACCTAATTAACAGGCAGAGAGAGGGTGCATACCACCCAGATCTTGTTTCTCTCTGGATCTGCCTCCCTCAACATCTCTCCATCCATGCAACTCTGGAGGGATTTATGTTATCAGACCTAATTCATTAAACTGCATGCTTAAGACCAATGCTCTTTAATGGATGAATGAATGTACTTCAATAAAAATGTAAATTAAAGGATAAAAAATAATCCAGTGCTTAGAGATCCTTGGCAAACCAGCCATGTGTAGACTATCTCCTGTGATCTGTGGGGGCTGTGGAATATCCAAGCAAGGGAGGCCCCTGAGGGAGCTGAGCTTTCCCAGGAACCTTCTAGCCCCATGTGGCCCCATGTACAGGATAACTGTGTGCCCTGGCTCAGTGCCCTCGTCACGACTCCACATGGTGCCAGGCTTATCATTGGGTGACTGATGGGAGGTGGCACTATAGTCACTTATAAGAAATTGAAAGAGAAATCAGGCTGGTGTTCAAGTCAGTCAGCATCCATAGGGCACCTGCTGTACGCAAAGTCATAAAACTCAGCCTGGAGAAGCTGCTGGGGCCAAAATGTTCTCAGATGTCCCTACCCACAAGGAAAGCTTCCCTGGATACTTTCTTCAGAATCTCCAGCTGCTATTTTTTGATTTCAAGAGAAATAGAGAGACTGTCATATTCTAGGACTAAAGGTGCAGTCTGTCAAAGCTGGCTCTACCAGTTTCCATCAGCAATCTAGCGAAGACACTACTTTCGGAGCTAAAACAATCTCTTGTTGCCATGACAACCCTGCAGCTCCTTAAAGAGAAGGCACTCAGTGCTGCAGGGCTCCTGCTGGTCCTAGGGGCAGCAAGAATCATAGGTCAAGGGGCAGAGGAAGGGGGACCAGACCGAAGGCCAGTCATGGAGGCAGGAGTGCCACAGTGCCCTGGCTTCTCCTGGGACACATCTTGGAAGTGATGAAAGAGATGCAGCACATTTGCAAGGAACAGTCAAACTCAGGACCAGCAGTGCTTGCAGAAGGAGTCAGGAGGAACACTCCTTATTCAGGGCCAGTTCAGGAGGCTCCTGGCTGGCCCCTGCAGATAGTCAGGAAACAACCACAGAACGGACATCGAACTTGAGAGCACACATGCTCCCCAGCAGTGCCTCCTCCCAGAGGGCTGAGGACAGAGATAAATGGATGATAGAGGGCCAGAGAGGGTCTTCCCACAGCCAGGAAGCCCTCATCACCTGGAGCCCCAGCAAATGCAGGGAGGTTGGAAGCCTCAGGACAGTCACCAGCATTGGAGCTGAGACAGAGTGAGCATGTGAGCCAGCTCAGAGGCAAAAGCTTTCCTGAGATCTTCGGCATCAGTGACCACCCCTTTCCTGTTCAAGACCTTTCCTCCATCACCATGACAACCATATCTCATAATCAGCCAGACTCTATCAGGAGAATAAGAAATGAGAACCACAAAGATAATTTGCTACCACAAAGATAATTTGCTACCAGCTCAGAAGGAGTTGTCTGTGGGGCTCCCCCATACTCAGCAACCGGAGCCAAAGCCTCCCCACCTTGATACAGGACCTGGACAGAGCACAGACCCCCTCCAGGAACAGCAGAGGTGCATGGATCTCAGCATCCTGTAGCCCTGTTGGCATCATGGATAGTGGGGAGGCTCTGACAGAGATTAGATTAGATTACAGGAGACTTCAGGGCATTCTGTGACAAGGTGTGACAGGGAGTCCTCGAGAATGTGAAGAAGACAGTCCAGTGACAACACAAGGCAGGGGCATCAGGCTAAGCTGCAGGCTGGGCTCAAAACAGCCATTGCATGCTTGGTCTCACTGTGCTGTGACCACCTACCCAGCCAAAGCTTGTGCAGCCCAGCCAGCCACTTCAGAGGTGGGGTCAGGACTCTGGACAGCAGCCTTGAGGTCAAACAGCCCCCTCCTATAGAGGTCACCTGCTAGTGGTGTCCCAGAGCCTGCTGGGACATGGAGCACAGGAAGAGGAGGGCTAATGCTCTAAGCCTGGCACCTTGGTAGTCTTGGGCAGGACATCTGGAGTGAGGGCGCAGAAACGGAGAGCCAGGCTCATTCAACACTGCTGTTCTGTGCACAAATGGGGAGCCAAGCAGCCTCCAGGGAGAGGAGAGCCTGGTCTGCAGCGGGGTCCAGGTTCGGCCAAGGGAGCTGCAGCAAAGGGCAGGAAAACAAGACAAAAGCTGAACATCTTCCTGGAAATCACTCAGCTCCACATGTTCTTTACATGGGGAAACAGAGAGCCTGGGACCACAGGGAGACCCTTGCCAGCACAGGACAGGACAAAGGTTGGGGATCCACAACCAGGAACCTTCAGGACACCTGCAAGGTCTTCATGCAGCTTAGGCAGCACATTAAAGCTCCCTGCTTCTGCCTCAGGCCCTTAGGACCCTGCAGTGTTTAGCAGCCCTAGTGTTGTCCATGGCATCACCCACCTGACTTTGAGACACAGAGCAAAGGGGCTGCACCCAATCTGCCTCCTCCTCTACCCTCCCTGTCAGAGCACAGCCTGACTTCTATTAACTTTCAGGCAAATGTCTTGAGACTGGTGATTTACAGAGCCACATGCCCAGGCCAGCGCTGCATGCACCTCTTGTTCCAGAGGCACTGTGATGGCTCAGAAAGATGAGTAGTGTGGGGACAACCTGGGACTCAGGAGGCCTGGAGCAGCCCCTCACTCATTTGCGGGGGACCCTGGAACCAGAACAACGGGGTATCTGGTCTGGGTTTTCTTGTTGCCCTAAAATGACAGCTGAAGCCCACAGCTGAGAACTCAAAGAGATCACACCCCACATTGGAGCCCAGAGGCCACCAACACTAGGTCAGTTGCTTGCAGCAGGGTCAGCTGCAGATGCCAGCCTGGGGACAGAGCCCCATGCCTCCCCCTCCCTGGCAGGAGGACAAGCACGGGTATAGTGCCATCCAAGGGACACCTCATTTGTGAGAATTTCACCCTGATCCTCCTGGTGGGCATGGGAAAGGAGTTACTTCTCTTCCCCGAGGGAAAGGCAGGAGGTCCCAAGAGAACACATAAATTCCAGGGGTGCTTTCAAAATGCAAAAGCGGGATTTGGTTCCCCAGTTAAATATCTGCTTGGTTTCCAAACTTCCATCTATGCTGGACCTGACCTTGGAGGAGCTCTCTGGAGAGAGGGGACATGAGGGGCCACACCTGGGAAGAAAGGAGCCCTAGGTCACCCCTTCTTACCATCAGGCTCCTAGGGGAAGGAAAGTGGATTGCTGAGATGGTAACTGGTGGATTGGCAGCACCGGCCATGCCGAAGACAACTGGAGTCAGAATGGAAAGAAAACTGCTGTCCTCTCCTCGGTCCTCTCACATTTACTCCAGAGGAGGTGGGATGCCAGGATGGGCACCCTGCCCTCACCCAACCAGCTTCCAGACTACACTCCAGACCACCAGTTCTCTGTCTCACCTCCTCTGGTGAAAGAGAGAAGAGCTCTAAATGGAGGTCCATAAAGCAACGGGGCCATGTACACTATAATGACAAGTAACCAAAGTCCCCTAAGGTAGGCTGCGCCATCCTCCCTTGGCCAGCAGTCCTAAGGATGGCACAGGTTTCTGGAGAAAATAAAGATAGGACAGCCTGCTCCAGTTCAGGCTCCACTGCAACTGCTTAACACACCAGTCGTGCTAATAGAAACATGTTGAACCTGGAGATAGGGAAGAGGCTCACACTCAGGGACCACAGCCAGCCAGAGAGGAGGCTGCACTGCAGAGCAGCAAGAGGCCCTGCGACTGAGGCTGCACTGTGGTAGGCAGGAACACCAGTGAGGGCTAGGGCTTGGGTCCAGACAGCAGGCAGGACACGGAGGCCTGCAGAGTGTGGGCTTCTGCAGAAATCCACCCCTCAAGGGTGGACACCCTGCTGTGTGCCCCAGGGATCGGAGTGCTGTGTGGAACCTGTGGAAATGTCACCCCATGTCATGATGCCCTGGGTGCAGTCACTACCGCGTGGCCAGAGCTCTGTTTGAACTCACACAGCCCGGTGCTCTCCCACACAGCCCAGTCCTCCCAGCACAGCAGATACTATAGTGCATGGGCACTGGCTGTGTAAGAGACAACTGCCCCCAGAATGTAAAGTCCTCAGTGAGTAGGAGGGAGGACAGCAGACATCTTTACTATGAAATATCTTTTATTTAGCAGTGCAGGACTGAGTTAATAGCAGCCCAGACCAAAATAAACCGTGCCCTCCAGAACTGTCACAAAAACAAAGCTGTAAGGAAGTGTCCACCCTCTAGTGTCCAATGGCTGGACTGCACCTCGGCTTTTCACTTCTTGCAAGCCCAGCTGTTTTCAGGAAGAACCAGGCAGGGTTTTCTGAATTAGGGCCAAGAGGGCTTTGACTTGGATTCATTCCATTTTTCTGCCCCTGGAAGGAAGGTCATGTATTGTGCCTACCCTGTGTCCCCAGCAAGGGGGATTCTGCAGCATCCCTGGTGCTTGCCGTTCTACCCATGCATACACACTCACGATATGGAGCTTTGTGATTCTTTTCAAAAATATGATATACAAAAGTTTGCTGGATTCAAAATACACTCATGTTATCCAAAGAAATGTCAACATTACCAGTACCAAAGGAAGAAAAAAGGGAGTATTTGATTTTTTAAACCATTCAAATTATGAAAATTATTTTTAAATTTTTATCATTTAATTGGGAAGGGAAATTTCTAATCACTATGTATTGAGCTCAAAAGTCTTTATCAGGAATTGCATGTAGACATTTCAGGTATTAAATCAATATTTTTTAAAGGAAATCCAGTCTTCTTCTTACCTTTGCTGCCTTGTGTGTGCCATGTCGTTTCTGCTCTGCCATGCCTGTTTTTCATCCCTGCCTTGGAGTTGGCTGGTTATGGACTAAAACCTCTATGAACTGTAAGCCAAATAAACCCCTTCCCCTTTAACTTTGGGTGTCTTGTATTTTGTCTCAGCGATGAGAGAAAAGTAACTAACAGAAATTTAGTACCAGGGAAATGGGGTCATTGCTGTAACATTACCTGGTCATGTGGCTCAAAAGCCTGTGGAACTGGCTTATGGAAAAGGGAAGAGTTAGGAAAGATCTGGAGATGTTGGCTACAGAATCAGCACTGGAATGCCTTAGACTGTTTTGTATGGGAGGTTCTGGTCAGAGCTCAGAAGGCTGGTAGAGACCAGGCTCAGGAGGTTTCTTCTGGGAAGGACTGCATTGGCAGCTGGACTCCAGAAGATCTTTGTTCTGACTTGACAGAAAGTTTGTCTAAATTTTGCTCATGTTCAGAGACTCCTGGAAGATTCAGAGCTACCAGCTGAAGAAGTAGGGCTACAATGCCTTAGGCTGTTCTGTTGGGGAGATTCTGGTCAGAGAACAAAAGACCAGAAAGCTTATAAAGACCAGGCTGGGAAGGTTTCTGCTAGAAAAAAGGACTGTATTGGCTGTTGGACTTCAGATGATGTGTGTTATAGCTTGGCAGGAAGTTTGCATTTTGTTCATATCCAGAGACTTTGCCTGAGACTGAGATTAAAGGTGGTGAACTAATTAATCTTGCAGAAGAAATTTCAAGGCAGTCGAATATTGAGGCAGTGGCATGGTTACCGCTGGGGGCTTTTAGCCAGATCTATATGGAGAATCAAGAGCAAAACGACCAGCAGAATGATTTAAAACATTTTGAGTTGGGCCGGAAAGGAAGCTCTAGTAAAGCTGTGGACTGCAAAGACAGAGCAGAACAGATCTTGATTACTGAGAAGGAACAGAAAAACAGAAAAGGTGGTTTCAGAGCATCACAGGAAGCAGTAGGACTCCGCACTTTGGAGCCTCAGATTTATAAAAGTGAAGGAATTTGCTTTGAAAAATAAGCCCCAGAAAACCAGATTCCAAAATGGCAACAGCCATACCATGTTCCAGAATGACAACAGCCTAGGGAAGCTGTTCCAAAATGGCGGCAGCCTAGAGAATTTGTTCCTTGGGATTGGGTTCAGAGTGCTCAGCAATCAGGCGAGAGAGGGAAGACTGGCTATTCCTGCTCCAGCTGGCACCAGACCTTGGCATCATCCATGTGGTGCTGGTTTTAGGTGCATGCAGAATGCAAGAGTTGTGGTGTCAGGAAGGCTTCCACTCAGATTTCAGAAGGCCAGGCAGTGTGACCCTGATAGGGCAATGTGTGAAGCTGTGAGTGTGAAGCCAAATGTGCACTGGAGACCCCAGAAGTTTGGAGAAACCAGGAGCACAGATCACCTGAGGAAAGCTGCAAGGAGGAAGCAGAGCCAGCCCAAGAGAGAAGCCATGGGAGCTACAACCACCAGAAATGGCACAGGGCTGGAGCCACTCAAGCCCTTTGGAGTTCACAACTTGCCACAGGTTGCTGGGGATGCTGGAAATGGAACTGTGGGATTTAATGTTTGCCCTACTGGATTTTGGACTTATTTGGTCCCTTTCCATTGTATCCTCCTATTTGTAACTTTTAGAATAGTAATGTCTATCTTGTGCCATTGAATGTTGGAAGAGTTTGACTTTCTTTTCTTTTGCATGGGGGCTTGCAGCTTAGAGTTTGCCTTAAATCTCAGAGGAGACTTTGTACTTGGACTTTTCAGGAATACTGAAACTGTTAGGACTTTGGCAACTCTTAGAGACGGACTAAGTGCCTTTTGTGTATAGGAATGTGTATGAGTCTTTGGGAGGCCAGGGGTGGGATGTTATGGTTTGTGTCTAGATGTTCCCCAAAGCCTCATGTGGTCATAGGATGGATTGAGATTATGTGAAGCTGGAATTGATTCATGATGCAATGCTAGGCTCAAGGGCACTAGGATTAAGGGTGTGAGTGCTGCCCACCCTAAGTGGTTTGAATAAGATAAAAGGGCCAAAAGAGACACCAGTAATTCCTTCTTGTTACCTTTGCTGCCTTGTGTGTACCATGTTGTTTCTGCTCTGCCATGCCTGTTTTTCATCCCTGCCTTGGAGTTGGCTGATTATAGATTGAAACCTCTCTGAACTGTAAGCCAAATAAACCCCTTCTCCTTGAAAAAAAAAAAAGGAAATCCAAATTCAAGCATCTCATGAAGAAATTTTAAAATATTTTATTTATAAACTATACAAATTCAATATTTAGCATTTTTCCCTCATAATTTATATTAGTTTACTCATTCTAATTACATACTATGAACCTATAATAAATTTTTTCAACTACTCCCATAAATGTCACCCTATGCAAGACAAATGCTACATTCTGTGTGTGTTGTGGGGTGAAAGAACATAGGAAAACTCTTGGGGGGGTGCCCTTTCTAACTCACAACTGCTAAAAATCTTCACATTTTGTATAAAATATGAAATTCTGGCATAGGTGGCGCACATCTGTAATCCCAGCACTCTGGAAGGCTGACATAGAAGACTCTCAAGTTTGAGTCCAGCCTGGACAAATTAGCAAGACCTTATCCCAAAACAAAAAAAATTAAAAATGTCTGGAGATGTAGTTTAGTGAGAAGGCTCTAGGTTTAATCCCCAGTACTGCACCAAAAAATAAAAAATAAAAAAGATACATTCTTAGAAGTGGGCTAGCTGAGTCAATGATTGACACAATTTCAATTATAATAACTTCCCATAAAGCCCCCAGTAATGTACATCCCTCCCAGTAATGCAGGACCTCCCTTCTGTCCACAACTTGAACAGCCCTGGGTGTTACTGACTTCTTCAGTCTCTCCTGAGTGAGGTATGGACATTGATTTTACCTTTCTCTGCATTTCCCAGTATACTTGAACAGATGTTTATTTTCCATTTACATTTCTTCTTCTGGGAATTTCCTCTTTATTTCCTTTATCATTTTATTTTCCTTTATCATTTCCTGCTGGGCTATTGATATTTTCTTATTAATTCACAGGCATTTGTTTACTGGGATATTGCCCTATTTTCCCTCTAGCCCACTAGCCATATGACAGAAGAGGTCACTAGCCATGTGACAGGAGCTCATCCCATTGGACAGTGCAAAAGAGGTCATTTCCGGGGGTGTGGACACTGGGCTGGACAGCATCACAGTTCACCATCTCGCTTCCATCTTGATGTGACCTCTGTGATACGTAATTTGAAATCATTATATAATTAAATCTAACAATCTTTTCTTTATGGCTACTAAATATGTGTTTCTTCTTTAAGCAAGCTAACCCTAGCCCAAAGTTATTTTTTAAAGCTTCTGTTTTTATTTCTAATATTTTACACTTTTTTTATTAGATCTCTGATCTATAAAAAATCTATAGGCGCACGTGGCAGGCTTGTGAATCTAGCCTTGGTTCCATGTAGATGTGTAGGATGTGCACTTGTTGAACAGCCCATTCCCTTCCCATGCCATTTGTCACAAGTGCTGTTGTGTCCTGTCTGCTGTTCACTTGGGTTTTGTCTAATGAGTCATGCTTTGTTCCAATACTTAGACGGCTCCACCCACCATCACACAGGTAAGCACTCAGGTGCGTTTTCACCCAGGTGTTCAATGCCTGTCCCTCTCCAATTAAAAATGAGGAAATCGTGTCCTGGGAGTGGCCAGATTGCAGCCAGAAGTGACAAGAGCAGAGATAAAGTAACACACCTCAGCAGTGAGACCCACCCTGAGGGCAGCCAGCCACCTGAGAGGGGGTCTCCAGTGACCCTAGCACCTCCCTGTCTCCTGCACTTCTGCCACTCATCCACCCCAGATCAGCTGCAGAAACACAGAGATGACCTGGTGTCACCCTCTAGGCTCAGCCTCTGCTGATGCAGCCAGCCTGGACACACAAGGACACCCAAGCTGACTTGGGTGAAGGCCCAGAGGAGAGGCTACTTTCAGAGGGAGAAATGAAAATGGCAGTTTCTTTGTTACAAAGAAAGTGTTTCAAGATGGCAACACCAGAGTTCTATGGCTTCCAGGCCCAGAGAACTGCAAGCCCCTCAAGCTGCTTCCACATTCAAATAGAGGGCCCTGGATCCCCTGGCAGCAGGGTTTGGCACTGCCTGGGCCGTGCCCTGTTCAGAAGCTCAGCTGAACTCTCCTAACATAGAAACTTCTGCTCAGCAGAGGCCCCAGACCTTGGCCACATCTTCCCCTCAAGATATCTGAGTTGCAGCCAAGGGGTGTGACCCATAGGGCCCCTGCCCCCTGCAAAACAACCAAGAAGATGGCTCCAGGCTGTCGAAAGAACAGACCCTGTGCTCTGCAAACAGACAGACCCAGGGTTAAATTCCACTCCACTTCTTACCATCTACACAACTGAGGATCATTTGGGGACAATGAGAGGTGCTTCAGGAGCCACAGTGAGTATTAAATGATGTGAGACCCAAAGCTGGCACAGGGTAGAGACCAGTGAATAGGCACCTTTAAGGACAGGCAGTGTAGCCAAGTGGTAAGAGCTGCACTTCAAAACAGTCCCATCCTGCCCCTTGCCAGCTGAGCAGCAGAGATCCTAAAGGTCTCTGCCTCCTTTCCACAGAAGGATCAGGCAGCTGACACTAATGGGCCACCCCTCCTGTGTCAGTTGAGGATTAAGCATGTTAGCATTTGGAACTCAGCTGAGAACACTGCCCTGCATAGAACAAGGGCCAGAGGACCGTGTGCATATTAAGGAGGGCTTCTAGGTGAATGCTATGTGACCATCAGGGTTTGAAATTAGAAGAGCAGGTGAGAGGTTTTTCTCCACTTCCTCCACCAGCTCGAGTGACCCCTGTCATTTATCTGAGCTGCAGTCTCCTGGAAGGAGGCAATGATCGGTGCCTAAAACACTGCAAGAATCAAACACACCCTGTTGCCACAGTGCAGATGGGTGAGACACACACACTGGCCGCTGTCATTGATCACCTTTCTGGCCATGGGAACTCTGGTCTTTGGGGGCCATATATAGGGCAGAGGCTCTCTGCTCAGAGCCATACTGTGCCCAGAGCTGAGTGCCCAGTGGAGAGGGAATCAGTGCCGCTGCCCCCTAGAGGCTCACATTGGCCTACTGGGCTCATGAGTCATCCAGAGAATGGTAGTGCCTCATGGCTGCAGTGCTCATGGCCACTGAGACAAGCAAGGCTCCTGGGCACTGGCCCGACTTGAGCAGAGGCCTGGCTATTCCTTTAGGACCTAGCCAGGGATGGATGCTTCTGTCAGCCTGGGCTTCTCATCTGTAAAGGGGTTAGAGAGTGAAGAAAGCGAAATATGTGCAAACTATCTGTGCATGGGAAAAGAACAGATGTTGTCTCTGCTGTGCTTTCTGCTGGCCATGAACCTCAAGAGGACAGAGTTCACACAGAGGTTGCCGTGAGTGGAGGCCAGGTCTGGGCTGCTGTGCTCTCTATCCAGGATAAAAGGGATTTCCTGACCTGGCTTTTCTGTCCTTCATTCTTTTCATAAGCATGCGCCTCTTCCTCCATCCATAAAGATGAAGACATTCTTCTGTGGGATTTAGAGTTGGGGCTGTGTGCCTGGCCCCAGCTCCCTCCTCCTTTTGAATCGAACCCAGCACAGCTCTGTGCTCTCCAGATGAGCCCACCTTCCCCTAAAGCCCTGGGAATTGCTTACTCACACCAAAATCCACTGTCCAGGGTTTCCAGCCAGAAATAAGCCTTCTTTTCATGGGCAATGAGGCAGCGGCCCGGAGCAGAAAGGGGCCTGCATGCCCGGCTGGGCCTCTGCAGCCTGTTGCTCACAACAGCCCAATCACCCTGCACAAAGACCCTGAAAGGAGTCACCTAGGCCAGAAGGGGCTGTTCAGGGTCAGAGACAGAATCTACATCTCACTGCACATATTGGGCCACGGAGGCTGGGCACGGCCCTGGACCTGCTCACTGAAACCCGAGTGGAGCCTGCAGAGGACAAGGCCAGGGGTGGGGGTGCCTCCACAGGAGCTCGGTGTGTCCCTTCCTGGGGAGGTCATTTGTGGACTTGGATTTCCAAAAGGTTGCATGGGCTGAGTGTGGAGGCTGTAAGAGCAAATGCTGTGTCTGTGTCTGGCTTTGAGGCATTTGTCCAACAAACATTGATTTCAAGCCTACCTCGTACCAGGCCTCCTGCCAGGGCATGGGGGTCAGGGATGAATAGAGTCAGCCAAGCCCACTGAGCTCTGCCTGCCCCTGCCTGGTGGCCAGGAAGGAGTCTGGGCTCTAACCCACCTTCCACTCACCATCACGTGTCCTCCACTGGCCACAGCACTGAACAGGGGTTCCTTCCCCACAGAATGTGTGCAGGCCCACAACCCTCCTCCCAGGACCACCTGGCAGACCCATGGATGTGTCCTAGTGAGGAGGTCCATGGCTCTGGGTTTGGCAGCCCTTAGAAATTGAGTCCCATTCCAACACACACCCGAGGTTCGCTCTGGGAAGGACAGCACAGCGGTCATGCACTTTGCCTTCAGGTCCCCACAGTCTTGGTTCACATCCAGAGTCTGTTATCTGTTGTGTGACTGTAGCATCTACATACTCCAGGATCTCAGCTAAAGCCTGGGGTGTGACAAATAAATGAAGTAATGGAAGAGAAAAGAGTTCTCTGCAGAGATGATCCTAGTAAGCCCTAAATAATCATTTAGATGCTTATAATTCAAAGGATAAGATTTGTTTCTATCTCTTCATGTGTACATCTTTGGACCAATCCAAAAACACAGCATGCTAAGATGGAGTTATAAGGCACTGTGGAAACAAATACCTAACACTAATCACAACCCTAACCCTGTCAGAGGGAGGCGACAGGGCCTGGCTGCAGCCCTCACCTCCGCGCTCTGCCTGTGGCCCTGTGAGCTTCCCGTCTCCTCTCAGGCCTAGAGCTGACGGTAGTGCTGAGTTTTCTGTAATTGCAACCTCACGAAAGCACTCAGGGGCCTTGGCCACCTCCTAGAGCAGCAAGGGTCCCCAGAGGATATTCACTCCACATTGCCCCCAACTTCCCATTTACACAAAAGGAAGCTGAGGCATAAGGAAAAACTATCCCAGGGCACACAGGAGATGAGGACTCAGCCAAGGCCAGAGGCTGGGCAGTCGGGCACCAGTAGAGCCATGCCTTCCAACCCCATCAAGCACTGGGTCCTGGGCGGTCACCTCAGAGTCTGAGGCACCACCCTCAGACAGCCAAGTGGGACAGCACTGCCCCGGTCACGGAGGTCCAGAGTGAATGTGAGTCTCAGCATGTCATTCTAGAACACACTTCTATCCACACAGAGGCCTGGGACTCTGATGGAACCACAGCTAGACTGGACCATCTCAACCCAAATCTACTCCCTAAGAAGAATCCTAATACTGAAATTGTAGCAAAGATAAATAAAGAATTACTTCTTCAGTTGAGATACCATCCACTGTATTTTTGCTCCAGGAGAGAGAAGTGTTTGTAGCACAGGATTTTTACCTGCAGCTCTGGGTGTTCACACAGGTACAATTAGGCTTGCATACAGGTCACTCAATTGCTGCCATTTGTCATTTAACAAAGATTTATTGAATTTGATTTGATATGAACAATTATGAGTTATTAAAGATCAATCTGAATCAATAGTAAAATAAACTCACCCTTAATATAATCTAATATAAGTTAGCACCACAAAACACTCTCTTACTCTTAAGATGCTGTTTCTAGAAATGGAAAAAGACAAAAGCATTTAGCAAGAAGAAAATGAGAAAATGTCTAGGACAAGACTTTCATGCGTATGGGATGGTAATTCCCAGGCTCACTTTTCCCTAGGAAGAATCTCTCTAACTGCAAACTCTGTGGCTGGCTCTTCAGCTCCCAGCCATGCAGAGATGCCTCAGGAGCAAGAGTTCCCACCCAGCTGCAGCCTTCCTCAGGAGACCCTGCACCCAGAGCAGAGAGCACCCCGGAGAAGCAGGAGGCTGGGATGCATCACAGTGGTACAGCATTGCCTGATGTGCACAAGGCCCTGCCCCTCCCCCAACAGCACCAGGAAAACAAAACAGAACAAAATACCCAACCAGGTAAAGTGAAGGCCCCCCTGAGTACAGATCACACATGGGCACCCGGATCCGCAGCAGGGCGCGCAGGCCAGCTTGCTCTGCACACAGCAGGAGTGGCAGGCTGTCCTCACACAAGTGCAGGCGGGCTCCCACGCTGTGAGTGTCAGGCACCCACCCTTATCAGTTCTCCGTCCAACACTGACAGTCACAAAGCTGGGCTGGAAAAGTGATAAGGGAACGTGGCTGGCTGGCATGGGGTACAAAGCTTCACAGGATGGGATGACACTGACCTCTGACACCCGCTGACCCTCTGTTCACCCCTCCCAGTCCCCGCTGAGCCCCGCTGGGCTCCAGTCTCCCTGGGACCCTGACAGAGGCTCTTGTGCTCCTGCATACAGAAACCCAGGACAGCTGTGGAAAGTAGTGAATTCTTTCCATCTTTTAGAAAGTCAATTAAAAGTTATTTTAAATTTTAAAATTAGCAAATGACCAAAGCAAGTGAAGTCTTTACCCAATGGCTCTGATGGTTCTGAGGCCAAGGGCCCAGCAAGTCCTGCTCCTCTGCGAGTCTGTGCTGAGCCTGCACCCACCTGCCATTCATAAAGTCCCCAGCGAGTCTCCTCCTCCAGTGGGGATTGGTCCTCCCGGGCTGGCCACAGGCCAGGGCCCATCGGTGAATGCTGCAGCTGAATGTGTCCGTGCACTGCTGGCCCTGATGGGATTAGGCCAGGGTGGAGCTGGCTAGTAGAGAATGGTTCTCAGGCCCCACATTTACTGCCCATCCCATCTGATTCCTCCTCCTGCTTGGCCTTCTGAGCTGACTCATGCCCAGAACCTTTGAAAGCCTGGAACCACTAACATGTAGAGACTTAGCACAATTCTGTGTATCAGGATGAAATCAAAGCATTTTGCAGATTTCAGGAATGGATTCCCTCTGCTTGCCTCCTCCTAATTGTGTGGCCTCAAGGACGCATGGAGTATGTCTGAGCAGGGGCTTCCTGATCTGGGAGGCAGAGACAGTTGTCCCTTTCGATCTGGGAGATGCAAAACCTCAGATCTGCAAATGCCCAAGTCCCTCATGTAAATGGCACAGTCCTTGCTTACAACCTGTGTCCATTGTCCCTGAGTGACTTCTAATACCAAAACAAATGTAAATGCTCTGTAAATTGTTGTTACACTGTACTGATTAAGAGAAGACAAGGAAAAAGGTCTGTCCGTGTTCTGAACAGACACAACTATTTTTCTAAATATTTTCAATCCACCCTGGATGAATCCACATGCGTGGAACGTGAGGATACGGAGGAGTAATGACTGTGCCGACGATGCCTGGGATTGCTTGAGAGTTAAAGGAGAGATCAGTGGGAAGAGCTAAGTTCACATTCCAGTCAGCTGCTTCCTGGTTTTGCAGCCTTTTAGTAAGTCCCTTGAACTTTCCAAATCTCAGTTTGTTACTCTGCATTATAATAGTTATCATAGCTACCTCAAAGGGTTGTTGAGTATGTGGTCAAGAGCTTGATATTTGCAGTTGGGCTGGCCTGGTTTTAAATCCTGACCATCACTGACTGACTCTAAGTCTCTCAGATTCTAACCATTTCACCTTCTGCATCTTCCAAACACCTTGGACTACTGACCTCGGGAGTGTGGAGAGGCTGAGGTGGGATGAGCCACCACCGAACACCCTTAGCACAGAGAATTTGTGTCACTGGCCACATAGCCAGTATCTTGCCACCAGGGACAGTGACACAGGAGGAGATACCCACCCAAGTAGCCACTGTTCCAACTATCCCAGGAACATTGCTGGGCCCTGCAGACGGCCTCCCTGGATCAGGGCAGGTGAGTCCTGTGTGTGAGACCCTCCTCCTGAGAAGGCACAAACTGCACACCTGCCCCTTGGTCAGGACCAAGAGGGTGACATGGACACAGATGCTAACTCTTGTAGGTAAGGTGCCCAGGACACAGGGTGCCACAAGAGACATAAGGCCAGGCCATAGCCAGGCTGATCCAGGACACAGAAAGTGAGTGAGAGGGGTCAAGGTGAGTGATGGAAGGGAGTGCTGGCTTGCTTTGGTCTGAGCCCTCTCCACAGTCTATCAGGGCTGGCCTCCTGGGCTCTGCAACATTGAAGGCACCTGCCCTTGTTTTACAGATGGGAAACCCTGGGGCCCAAGTTGTGACCATCTGAAGGGTACAGGTCTTTCTGACCCTCTCCCAGAGCACTCTTTTGACACAGAGCAGAATGTGGGGTGCTTTCAGAGAGGAGGGGGTGGCCTCTGAACAGTGGGAGAAGGGAAAGCTGGGTGGTGGGGCCCAAACTGCCAGGAGACAACATGCAATGGCTCATTCCTTTTTCTAGCAAAGTGTGAGAAACTGCGGCCTTGTCTTTTCTATCAAAAGATACAAATTAGAGTGCCTCCATTTTAGATTCTAGTCCACCCTAGGTGGCCCCACTCCTGAAATTATGAGGAACACCTAAATTTTGCAAACACAGCTGCAGACCAAAGATAGTTTATCAATAGCCACGGATTTTCTGTCCCCACATCCTCCCCCCCCCCCCAGCAATCATTCAGACCTCCCCTTACACACCTTGAACTAGCCAATCAGGATAGACTGAACCTTCAACTCAGCCAATGGAAAAAAAGATCAGCTGCTTCTCATTTGTTAGAGCTTAAAACTCCACTTCCCCACCACTCAGTGCACCTGCTGCCTCTGAGTACATTGGTGCCCTTTTGCAGAAGTAAACTTTAAACTTTGTCTTGTTGAGTCCTCTTGCTTGCTGTCTGAGTGGATTCTTTCTGGCACACCAACAATTTGAGTCTGGGGGCTCATTTCTAACAAAAGCAATGTCCTACTTCAGGACTCCTACAACTTGGTCTTTGCAAATCACCCTCAGTCTCATAAATACTAGCGGGAACACAGAAACTGGAAGGAGCTCTGGGTGTCCAAGTCCAGAGCATCTACCAAAGCAACTCCTTACCTCTCTCCACACCTGAGAGAGGCAGGCAAGCAGCTCAAAGGCCCCTTCCCATCTTCTTGTTTCCCTAGTACAAATGAGGATCACATTCTGTGTCTGAATAAGATTGATTGCTTAATGTGTATACTTCTTATAACCATTCCATTGAGTTTACTTATGTGGGCTTTTTTATTCAATTTAATTTATCTAATAGGCATGGAGAAGACCATTTATCATCCTTTTTACTTTTTGTTTTGAGAAAAGTTCTCACTAAATCACCCAGGCTGTCCTTGAACTTGTAATCTTTCTGCCTCAGTCTTCCAAGTAGCCGTGATTACAGCTATGTGCACCATGCATGGCTCAGAACAGCCCTTTGATTTACCGCCCAAACTCATCTCATGGTTCCTGTCCCCAACACTCTTTTCCAAACTTACTGCAGCTGTCCTTTAAGGTCAAGATAGGACAAGGCATGGCCACAGCCCAACTAGGATTAACTTCATTGGCAGGACATCATCCACACATGGAGGGGGCCCCATGCCAGGAACATCTGGAGGTGTTTCATCACAGCTGGCTGCTCTGTCCCTTGGGGCTCAAACCCTGTCAGCCTGTTGGCTCACAAACCCTGTGGTCCCAGAATCCTGACACTCTCTGGCCTTCCTTCTCTTTTTGTTATATCTTCATGACTGCCCACTAAAATACGTGCTAAACCCACTAAAGTAAAAAGTATCATCCTACTTGAATTTTCCCACTTCCAGAACAAAACACTTTTTTAGGGACCAGCTCTGTTCAAGGTGTCACCAGCCCCTTTTTACAGCATAGAAAATAGATTCAGAGGCTGGGTGTGATGGTGAATTGCTTTTCCCAGCACTAAGGAGGCTGAAGCAGGAAGATCACCATGAGTTTGAGGCCAGCCTGGGCTACATAATGTGTTTAAGACCAGCCTGAACTACGTGGTGAGACCTTTGGGGGGCAAGGGGAGAAGGAGAGAAAGAGAGAAAGAGAGAAAGAAAGAAAGAGAAGAAATGGAAGGAAGGGAGGAAAGAAAGAAAAAGAAAGAAAGAAAGAGAAAGAAAGAAAGCGAGGGAGAGAGGGAGCAAGGGAGAGAGGGAGAGAGGGAGGAAGGAAGGAAAAAGGGAAGGGAAGGAAGAGATTCTGAGAGGTTAAGCAGCTTGCTTGCACAAGGCTTCACAACCCATTGGAACTACAGCCCAAGCATCTGTCTCCTTCTGATTTCTCTGTCACCTTCCCTTCCCCAGGACACAACAGAGAATGAGAACAACCTTCAACACCTCCACAGAGATTTCAAGTCTGGCCTGTCTTTTAAAAACATTTCCTTAGCCCCCAAAACAAAGAACAGTCCCCTCAAGGAGCAGGCCTGAGGTGATGCTGAGCCAAACCCTGCCCGTCCTTCAGAGCACCTGGTCACCCTGCAGGTCCTGTGCTTCCCCCAACTCCTCTGGCCTCCACCGAGGGTGTGAGTGGAGAAACCCCACCCTTCTGTCTCTTGGCTGGGTGGCCTGTCACATTAGCTTTGCGTCCTTGTAATCCTCTCTGCCAGCTGACTGGTTCCTCCACAGCCCTCTGTGTGCCTTTTGGGCAGTGCTGGGCAACTGCACCAGTTGAACCCCATCTCTAGAACTGGCCAAGACCTACTCACCCCTGTCTGGGGGCATCAGGCTGTGGAGGGGTTGGATAGGCAGGCAGAGGAAAGGAAGAGCCAGCCAGCAAGCCCTTCCTGCAGGTGCGGGGGCTTGGCTGGAGCCTCTGGGCTCTCTTCCCTGGGCTCCCTCCGGATGGCCCCCCACTCCCCCACCCCCTTCTTTAATGAGCTCAGGAATGCACCCAGGGTTTGGCTTCCTGGCTTTGAGCTGAAACGTGCCCCGGGCTCTGTCCTTGCCTACAGACCTTCCTGTTTCCACCCTCAGACGGCATCCAGCGTCAAAGGCTAGCACTCCAGAATGGGAACTGAGCCTGCACTGCTCAATTATGAAACAGGATAAACATCTGCCAGCTTGGCCCTCAAAGAACCGCAGACCGAAGCTGGAGTTCAGTTCTGGCCTGGCTCTCTGCCTGCCATGCTGTGTCCGCCTTGCAGCTGAGGCGGCAGGTTGAGGACAGCTACAGCCCTCCCCAAGTCCTGCTTGTTTCCAAGGGTCCCAGACAGAACTGCCCCCTCTGAACCCCACATCCAATCTGATGGTTTGCCCAGAAAGTGCTGTTCCAGCCCCAGCATTGCCAGGCTCTGAGCGGAATCAGCACTGGAGGGAGAGGAGGGCTCAGACCTGGACTGTCACCCTGAATCTGGTAGGAATCTGACAGTAGATAGCGTAGGCATGGAAACCAGGTCAGGATTCTTCACCAAACTCAGCATTGGTTCATGATTTTATCCTTGCTTGAGGCTTAAGTACATAAGAAAAGAAATTTGTTTTATATTGGGATGGTTCCAGGAAATCTGGGTTGTAAGCAAAAAAAAATGGAGCAAGAGCCGTGAGCCAGAGAAGCTCACCAAAGCTCACGGAGCGAGCACAGCAGAGGCAAAGGGATGGTGCCTTCTTGCTGGCCTTGGAGGATGGTGGGACAGATGGAAGGGGCCTGAAGACCGAGCAGGAGGACACTTCCCCCGCTAGAAGCCCCATGCGGGCAAGGATATGACCTAGTGTCTCGCACACTCAGTGTCCTCTGTGCCTTCTTCATCCCCCTGCTAGGGGACCAACTGTCAGAGTTCTCTCTGTTCTGTTCATTGCTGCTTCCAAAGTGCCCAGGGCAGAAGTTACAGACAGTAGATGATCAATGAATGAGTACAGAGGAAACAATTTCCCTGCTAGAGGGGCAATTGAAGAATTTAAATTTTTGTTAGTACTATACTGGTCTTGGTGCTGATACCTTAAAATTTAAAAATAAAACTCAAAATCAAATTTTCTGGCCTTTCTTTTTCGGTGTGCCAGCAGGGTGGCCCCACATGACTCCGACTCTGCCAGCCTCTGATGGCTCAGCTCTTAGCAATCCAGTGTGTGGCTTCACCCTCCGCACCTGGGAGACCCAAATAGAGAGAGAGAGGACAGGACCACTGCAGAGAGGCAGCGCTCCCAGAAGGGAGCCCAGCCCAGTGGGATGTGGGGGTTTTACTCTGAGATTAGATTGGAGTTGCCTCTCAGATCTGCACCTGGCTCTACAGAAGAGATAAAATCAAGGCTAGATGCTGCTTTTCAGAAACCTCCATTCACAAGAGGCCATCTCAATACCACCATTACAGACACCCACCACACTCTGCACTATCTGAGCCGGATGCTTCTCATCTCATGTGCATGGCACTCAGAGCTCTGCTCTGAGAAGGTTGCCCTGTCCTGCCTGCTCTGGAAGCTACCATGGCTCCCCTGGTCCCCGGAGCCCACTCCTGTCCCCACTGTCCCACATCAGGGCTCCACCCACCAGCCTGGCCCCTCCTCCCTTTCCCATAGGTTGTCCCTAATGGAAGCCCAGCCAAGTCCACTTCAAATCAGCAGATCCCAGAGCCACCCTGTCCCTCTCTACACCTTTGTCCATTGCCATCTCTTCACCTAGCACCTGCTCAGCTGCCCAGTGGGTGCAGATGTATGCCTGGACCCTGATGGCCCTGCTCTGTCCTCCCTGCAGTGCCTCTGCCCCTCTCCTAGCCCTTGTGTCCTTGCCTCTAGCCACAGATGTTTTGCAATCTGTTCTTGAAGGACAGGCTGTCCTCTCCTCGGAGCCCTGTGTGCTGAGGGGCTCTGCCTGCTGTGGTGAGCACTCGCAAACACTTCTCCCAGGCAAGGCACTGGCTTCTCTCCAAGTGGTGTGGGCTGAGTGAGGGAGAGGACCTGGGAGCCGTCAGGAGAGCCATCGGGCTGTACACATCTGCACCAGCTTTTGGCAAGTCTTGGCAAGTCCACATTAAAAGGCTGAAATCTGGAGTCTGATGTATTAGGGCAAAGGTAGTAGCAAAACCAAAAGCAAATCAAACAAACTCCATGCACTCAAGAAGAGTCCAGTATTGTTTCCTCCTCTCTCTCTGCCTGTTCTGTTCCTTCCAGGCCCCCAGCATTAGATAGTGATCCCCATGTTTAGGGATGTCACTCACCCCGCTGCCAGTCATCTATGAACACACCCACAGTTTGCCAATGCTCCGGGCATCTCTCAATCCCTTGACTGGGCAGCCAAGACTAATTATCACAATCGGCCGCCTCTTTCTAGCTCACTTTCCTCACTCGAGCTTCCAAATAATCTACTTCTACTCAAGTCTTTGCCTAAGGACCTGCTTCTGGAAGGTCTCGTTTTAAGACAATCTCTTGCCATTTAAACACCTGTGTAGTCCAAATATAGGTGATACCTTCCCAAAAGTTGCAGGCTGAAACCTTAATTCTCAAGGTGAAGGTGTGAGAAGGTGGGGTGGTGGTAGAGTGGCTGGGCTGTGCCTGGGATTAGCGCCCTCATGGAGGGGACCCCAGAAAGCTGTGTTGTCTCTTCCACCTCCTGAAGACACAGCAAGAATGCTCACCTGTGAGGAAGCAAGTGGGCGCCTCAACCTTAGCTGTCTCGGCCTCCAGAGCTTGAGAAACGAATTTCTGCTACTTTAAACTACTTGGTTTTTGGTTTTTTGTGATAGCAGCCTGCATGGACAAGGCAACCCTGTTTGCCAAGAATATAGTACATATTTTCCAGGCCTAAACCCTCATTTATATCTGGAAAGGGAAGAAAAACAATGGAAGTGATTTTTTTCTACTTTTATTGGTACATATTTGCAGTATGTAATGATTACACTCCCTGTAGGGAATTGGTACATGCACACAACACATTGCAATTCTTTTCCCCCTTCCCTCTACCTCCTTTTATTTTTTCAGCATCAGATTCATGTATTTAACTTGTAATACCTTATACAGTTACCATATATACAGATTGAAAAGCAGACTGATAGGCCAAAAGAACTCATAGCACCATTATACTAAGTCAAGGTACACTTTTAGATACACTTTTAGATTGTCCACACTAGATTATAATACCTTTTCTCTATATCTATATCTATATCTATATCATTTTAAGACAACAGAATCTTGGAGTAAAGATCCTGAGGATATCTGACACATAGCACCAGGTTTCAGAGCTGTGACATGTGCAGAAGCTGGCCGTGTTCTGCTCCATAATGCTTATGGGCATCTAAAGATAATTAAAGCAGAAATCCTTTCCTAAAGTCACCCACCAGGTGAGTGACAGAGCCAGATCAGAGACTCTAGGCCGGTGACCCTCAGGTTCCAGGCTGGACCCTTCATTGCCAGGTTGCTGTGAAAGAGCTTAACTAGGTGACACATTCCAGCACTCACCAGCTAAATCCAAAAAGAGAACCAAGTTGTAACATTCCAATGGCCACCTGTGAACCCTGCAAGAACTTGGAGTTGAAAGTACCCAGCGTTTTTCAAGGTCAGGTATTATAGGCTTTGAAAGCTCATGTCCAGCAAAGTTAATTCTAGAAGCAATTCAGTTGCAGGGGACTTTGCCGTGATGACCATCACCCAAGTAACAGCCACACCCCCAGATCTCATCCCAACCTCGCTCAAGGACAGCCAGGGCTTTTTTGAAGAGAACAGAAAGTATTGATCTCAGTCGAGCAGCCCCATCTTTAGGAAGGGTAACATACAGCTCAAAGAGCTCTGTTCTGAATGTTCATATGTCTTCTATAATGCTCAACACAAAATAATGTGGCTTTCAGGGACATCCAGAGATAAGTAAGGAAGCCAGGAGGGAGCATGGGCTTTTCTAACAGGCAAAGAGCAGCTGCTCAGTGTGCATGAGCCTGTGCCTCCAGCATGCCCCACAAAGCCCAGCCCTTCGTGTGCCCAGCAGGCCCCTTTGCTTTGGCCTGTTGGTATGGACACGTCAGAGCACCACAGAAGAGCACCCTTCCTTGCAAAGCACAGGAGCTGTTTTTAGAGCTGTGAATCTGTCTGCATTCAAGCAAAAGCATTTTGCTTATGCATTGTAAAGGTGAAATAGAAGCAAGTAAAAATAACCTTTAGTCCAAGCCCCAAATACTTCCACAGCCTGTGCTCACACACAGCCAAGGTGCGGGGTGTGAGTCAGCTTGGGAGGCTTCTTGGTGTGCTGTCAAAGATGTTGGGAAACTGAAGCGTGGACTACAATGTTCCTTCTTTTCTATCCTGCAATTTCCCTCCTTGTTATCCCCTCTCCGGGCAGAAAGTAGACAGAAAACAACAGGCGCAAAGTCTTTCCCTTTAGCATTGTGTACAGTGACTAAAAGCCAGGATTACCAAAATGGCCCTAGGAGAAGTTGAGTTGGATCAACCATGGTGCGTCCATCCTATGTGAAGGGGATTCTGGCAGGAACCCAGTTCCCTGGATAAATTGGGTTTGAAAATATGTCCACATAATCCCAGTCACTCACTGCATCAAAAGATGGCGCCCCCTCCCTGAAACAGAGGGAACTTTGCAGCTGCATGGTGGTGAAAATGAGGAAGTTGAGGTTCTCAGCTTTGGGGCTGAGGTAGAGAAAGCAATGGGGCTTCTGCAGGTCTCGTGGGGCACTTGCTTGTGACTCCTGAGCTCTGTGACCTGGGAGTGTGTCATGCGAACGGGTACTTGGAGGGACCAATGCCCAGGAAGCCCAGCTGTTTGAGTAAACCCAGCCCAGGCTTCAGTGATCAGCCCAGCACCAGTCACCACCTGACTGCAGCCCCTTGAGGAGCATTGAGTGAGAACGGCCAGCCGAGGCTGCTCAGTTCACACAAGAGGGGACTAAATTCCTGAGATGGTCCAAACACCCTTTGGGGATAGTTGTTACATGGCAATACATACTGAAACAGAGAAACAGAGAGCCAATGCAGTTTGGAATCTTTCTCAAGGTTACAGCACTAAGCAGAAAAGCCTGACCCAGGGATCTCAGAGTGGGACTGTGACACCTCGTACTCAGAGAGGGGCTGTGACTATGTCCTCAGGACGTGGCTATGACCATGACCTTGGGGTTTGGCTGTGAGAAGCCCGTAGTCTTTTCCTTCACTACATAGAACAGCTCACATCGACTGCTGCACAGGCGAGGGTCATCCACCCTCACACAGCTCTGAAGGCTCCTCCCAGCTGACACCAGGGACTCAGATCATGCAGCAGTGGTTGCCGAAGAAGAGAGCATGAGACTTCACAGCTCACAAGACCCTTCTCCCAGCTGTCTGCCACCAGTCTCTCCGAGAGACATCCACCTTCCGTTCTCCTTGGCAGCTCTCTCTCTACCTCTGCAGCCTGCACCCTTGCTGATGTTAGGTCTGAAGGGCTGCACCTCGGTTCCTGCCCCACAGACACTGTACCTCAGTCTCCCCATGGTCCCACATACTAGTCTCCCCCACCTGCCTGGCCTCCACCTTAACTTGAGTAGTTAAAATAATGCCCAGTCTGAACCCTTGGCATCTGTGAATGTGACTTTGGAAATAGGGTCTTTTCAAACATAAATAATGGTGTTGAGATCACCTATCTGGATTTAGGAGGGGCCTGATATCTTTATGAGGGTGAGGAAAGGGAGATTGAAACACAGTGGTAAAGGCCACGTGGAGTTGGAGGCAGAGATGGGAGCAATGTCGCTACAAGCACAGGGCGCACCAAGGACACCAGCCACCACCAGAGGCCAGGAGAGAAGAAAGAGTGGCTTCCTCCTCAGAGCCTCCTGAATAAAGAAAGCAACCACAGTAACCCTTTAATTTTGAGCCTCTGGCTCCAGAACCATGAAAGAATTGTTTCTGCTGTTTAGCCACCGCTTTGTTGTCATATGTGTCACATGGTGGGTATGGAAAGAGGTCAACCCACCTGGTCTAGGGATACAGAGACGAGAGCCCCATGGAGCTACAGGATGGGCCAGGGCAGGAGGTCCCTGGGAAGGGACCCTGGAGACTGACGCTTGTGTCCACTCCCCCAGGCTGTGCTCGTTGTCCTCTCTCAACTCTCAGTAAAGCCTCTTTGCAGTTATGTCCATGTCTTCTGTGCATGGAGATTTGAGGAAAGGGTCTGAGGAGTGGGGGGACCGGGTCCCTCTCTCCTGAGACAGGGATGGCCAGAAGGGCTGGGCCTGCTGAGCATTGAAATGGCTCAGGACAGAGGGAAGAGGGCTACAACCTTGACTGACATCCTCTGAGCGCACATGAGGCTGCATCCCAAGATACCTTGAGACGGCACCGTGCTGCGGTCTCCTTCAGGGCAGCTGTGTCCAACAGCAAAGACCGTAGAGAGGTCGCTTTCATTTGATCAGTTAAAAGGAATGTGGCCTTATTCTGTAATTACAGGCTGATGAAGCCCAAGAAATTCGTGGTATGTGAATATGCCTGCAAAGTTTCCCCAAATAGCTCAAAATTAGCACCCCAAGAATAGCTGCATGAACCATGTGAGGGGCTCGGAGTTCGCAGCCTTGGCCGCCTTCCGTCATCCTGCATCCCTCACCTCACCCTTTCTCCCCAACTTGCCACTTCCTTCTCCTCCTCTTCTCCCTCCATTCCTCTGTTCTCTCTCTTCTCCTCTGTCCCTCCCTCTACCTTCTAGACCTGCCTGGTTTCTCTGCTCTCCTCCTCCTCCTCTGCAGGCCCAGGCTGGCCAAGAGTGCATTTCCCAGGGTTCTGAAGCAGCAGCAGCAATGAGTGGGGGGTCCCTCGCAGCCCCTGACCCCAAGGCCTAGACTGCATTGCTGCCAGTTCCGGGTGACTCTAGAACTCACTGTCTAGCCTGGCTCACTTCTGAGAGTGGTGACTTTGATAGGGCAGATGTACAAACCACAGCTGTCCCCGAGAGCCAGGACATTTGGTCACCTGCCTCTGATGATTGCCTAGGGTCTCGTTAGGCAGAGGAGTATTCTGTGTTTCCAGCAAAGTAACATAGTCAGCTGGAGGAAGCACATCGTGCTGGATGCCTAGGGAGACACCTGCTGTCTGATACAACAGAAGTGAGTCTGGGGAGGGTTGCAAAGTCAGCCGAGAGCCAGCCTGTAAGGTTTCAGATGTGAAGCCAAAGCATTTGTTTTTATTCCTCAGGGATTAAATATAATGATTAAAGAAATTATTAGTATCACATCAACAAGACAAAAAAGAAATAGAAGCATACAAGCCTGGTGTGGTGGTACACACTTGTAATCTCAGCCCTAGGGAGGCTGAGGCAGGAGGATCACTGCAAGTTCGAAGCCAGCATGGGCTACATAGTGAGGTTAGGGTCAGCCTGAACTACATTTAACAAGACCCTGTCTTAAAAACAAAACAAAAAAGAATAGAAACATACAATCATATCAACAAATACCAAAAAGGTATCTCATAAAATGCAATGTCTACTACTAATAAAAAATGTACTCTGTGAACTAAGATTAGAAGAATGCTTTCTTAAAGTAATAAAGGTGTTTATCTCAAAATACCAATCAACACTAAATTCAATAAACACTAGGACAGTTACCATTAAAATGAGGAAGAAGACATGAACTCCTCTGACCCTATTGTCACTAAGCATTGTTCTGGGAGTCCTAGTTAATGCAGTAAAGAAAACAAGGCACAAAATTATAAGACAGGACATGACAAAGTTACACTCATGTTTCAGGTGGTATTGTTTTCTACCTGGAAAAAATCCATTAGAATTTGTTTTGTTTTGTTCTGTTCTTTTGGTACCTGGGATCGAACTCTGGACCTTGCACTTGGGAGGCAGGCGGCGAAACCAATGAGCTAAATCCCCAGCCCCTATTAGAATTTAATAAAGTGAATTATTATAAAATGAACATAGAAATATCAATAGCATTCTTAAATATTATCCATAAACAGTTGGAACATGTGATGGGAAATATATATTTAATATTAATATATGTGTACATACACATACGTTTATACATGTATGCATATTTGAAAATGAGCATTAATAAAAATATATTTTTAAAAAAGAAAAAGTCATAAAGAGACAAATTTCTGACTCTAGTAATGAGCAAAGATATAAAAATGTGATCCTACCACATCACATTTGATGACCTTCAAGCTTATATTCTGGCTTTTGAGCACATAAGTATCTGGGGAAGGGATGATGTAAAATTTTAGAAACTTCTTGATTTTAAAGAATCTTTTAAAAATTATTTTGCTCCTCAATAAATAAAAGTAATTTGAAAAAAAGAAATATATAAGACCTTTAAGAAAAAAATGCTAACATTCAGTGAAAACCCTAAAAGAAGACTTTAATAATCATAAATACAGAGCATTTTCTAGAGGCAGAAGCTGACGTTGCAAAGATGTCTACTCTCAATAGAAATCATTAAGCTTCATAACATTCAATGTTTTTATTTGAAAGTTTTCCGAAACGATGAACGCATCCCAAGACAGATAAATAAACTCCTGAAATAGGAACTCAGGGAGAGGGAAACAGGTCCACAAAGTGTCCGTGCGCCCCTTGCAGAGTGGCGCAGTAGAAGTGTGAGCAGCAGCAGATCCCGGAGGTCTTGCAAGGCCCAGCTATCCACACAAGGGCCTGGAGGGACACACCCGAGCTTTGATGGCACAAAATGGCAGCCAGCTGTTTCTCAAAGTGATGGACACCTGAACCTGACCATTTTCAGGCTGGCTGTTCCCTTCTGATAAATTTCCAAATCAATCCCAGAATGAGCAAGAACCAAGTCAGTGCTGGAGAAGAAGAGAGGCAATCAGCCACTACTGCAGAGATAGCGGTGAGTGACATGCCCCTCCTCTACCCTTTCCCTCCTCCCCAGCTTCTGGTGATCAGAGCAGCCCAAAGCTGGGCAGGAAATGACAGGGCCACTTCCAGCCCCAAGCATGGAGGGGCCTGGTGTGACTTTTCAGCTGTCCCTCCCCTGCCATGAGACCAAGGAGACCAGTGTCAGAGACGGAACGATCATGATTTGGAAGCCTCTTTGCTTATTCCCTGCCAGCTCTTAGTCAACAGACAGCCAATGTGGTTGGAAAGCCAGTCTTTGCTGTGAGAAGCCACTAGGGTCCTGGCAGCATGAGTCACTATAGGATGGTGAGGTCTGCACTGACCACACCAGTGGTCACCAGAGTCACCATTTCAGGGCAGTGAGGTTTTTAAATGTCAGTTTCCAGGCCGACCCTCCATAAACTTCCAACTTTGTTACTCCAAGGGTAGCACAGGTATCCCTCATCATAGGCGTCACCAGGTGATGGTACTGTGCAGCCCCAGATGCTACAGCACTGCTTGAAGGTGTGAAGCTGCTTGCTCCGTGGGTAATGTTACCTGCCGCTCACATTTGCATGGCGATCTGCTCACATTCTCTCCATGCAGCAAGAAACACCCCCGAGTTTCACAGTGGATTCATGCTGTCCTGAGCCTGCACACAGCTGCTGATTCTTGAGAACCTGTATGATACAGTGGAAGGCACCCCTTTGCCAGTGTGGAGGCTCCTCCAAAATAAACCAGCAAGGCCCTTCAGAGGGGCTCAGCCTGGAAGGTTCCTTGTTCTGCATGCAAAGCACTCAAACCAGGCCCCTCTTGGCCTTAGGAGGCTGCAAGGACACTTCCCTGCCCTGAAGGGACTGCTCTTTTCTATGGTCACCTTCAGCTTGAGACCAGGTATCAGGCAGAGTGGGTGGGACCATGACACTGGCAAGATAGGGTAAGCAGGCTGAGGCCAGGCTAGCAGCTGTCACTCCCCTTTGCTCTCCTCCCCCTCAATAGCCTGGGACAATTTGTTTCAATGTTCTCCCTGCTATCTACCTAGTGGCCACTCTCCTGCACTCCACTCCAACATGGGTATAACTCAACTATCAGGATAGTGCCCCTCCCCTGCACCCCCCATTTCAGATGGTATTATTGCCTTTTTGAAGAAAGAAAGGAGCACCAAGAGGTGGCTAAGATCTGGGAGGGTGGGATCTGGGCCCATTGTTAGCATCCCCAACCCCCGAAGGGCTAGGCTTCCAGAAGATCCTCTGGTTTCAGCCCTGCTCCTCACTGGATGGTTTCTATGACAGATGAGGCTGTCCTGGAGCCCTGCACCAATCACAGACCTGTACTTGGACCAATCATAGGCCTGCAGCCGCTATATAAGCTGCACTCCCCCACTATTTCTCTGGTTAGTCTAGGAGTCTACACTAGTTAGTCTATGCTAGTTAGTCCCTCCAGCGTAGTGACCTCCTTGTTAAAGACTCACGCTGGTGTTCTTGTAAATCTAATCAAGACCTATTTCTCTGATAGTGAGTGTCCCAAAGGTCTTATATATTTGCTTGAGATTCTTATCCTGAGTAGTGCGGACAGAGCAGTCAGTTCAAAAAAGAGCAATAAACACTAAGGGCTGTTAGCACTGAGGAGCTCCAGAGACCAGCAGCCAACACAGACCAGCAGCAGAGACCAGCACCCCATAGAACATGCTGTTCACACAAAGCATGTGACTGAACCCCTCCTGATTTTTTAATGGTGACGTCTAACATTTCTGGAATGAAGAGACACTTGCTCTATGAGTCAATAAGAGAGGGACCTTCTCTGCCCCATTTGGGGGCAGCACTCGTGAGTCTGGTCAATGTCAGGCCTCACCTATGTGACCATGAGACAGGGCTAGGAACCAGGTGCCGTCTGCCCTGCTGGTTGAGCAGGGATGTGGCTTGTGACCTCACAGTGGGAATAGGAGGCCACCGGAAGGCTGGGACACAGGTCCCTGGATCTGTTGGGATTCCTTGTTCCAAGAGATGACTGTTCCTCTCCCTGGGCTTCCAGGTGTAACAGAAGGGCCAGACCCTGAGCAGCTCAAAAGCAAGATCAAGGAATTCAGGCTTTGTCTCACCAGGCTCCTGGGGTACAGTGCTGTGTGAACCACACGTTTAACTTCTGAAAATTAACTTTTAACATCTGAAAGATGCCCACTAGTTGTTCCCATATAAACCCTGGCTCACTCCAAAACATCTGGAGATCTCAAATAGTCCCAGACCATTCACCTTAACTGTTACTGTGAATGTGACTCTCAGGGGCCACCACACTCAGAGCTGCCCAATCTGCCCATGACCGACACTGCACAGCTCCCTGTGGCCCTGCATGGCACATGCTCACCCAGGGACTTGAGGATCTCAAAACTGTACAACTCCCTCCAGCTTCACTGTCTCCATCTCCCTCTGGCCTCCGAGCAGCTCACTCAAGGTAATGTGATTAGAACAAGCAGAGACCAAAATTGAAAACTATGGCAGCTAAAGAAAGGGCTATTTATCAGGGACACTAGTGAAGGAACTGAATTTGAAACCAAGATAAAATTCCAAGAAAGAGAAGGATTATCCTGAAGACAGATGATTACAGACCCCATTCCCTTCCTTTGCTTAATAAACTCAATAGATTAGTTTGGAATTGACTGAAGATGCATTTCATCTGGATTTAAATTAGGTAATAAAATGACAACCACATGAACATGCTGGAAAAATGTGTAATTACACATTCAGGTTGACTGGAAACCAACTCTTAACGGAAGACCATTAAGGACATCTGACACTAGGAAGGAGGTGAGAGGCACTAATCAGACTCCTCTGTGACTTGGAGGAGATAGAAGGGAAGCTCATCTCCTCTTCAGATGCCCTGAGGTTGAGCACAGGGTGGAGGAAGCAGATCCAGGCATGGCATTGTGACTGATGTGTGGCTCTGAGCTGAGTCAACCCCCAGCCATGCCTCTTGCTAGCGAGTTATCTCTGGGAAATCACTTGGGCTCTGAATATTCACTCACTCAAATGATGAGTGAATATTCACTCACTCACCCTCATTAAAATGATGAGTGGTTCAATACAGACCATGACTGCTGAGTACTGGAGAAGAATCAGTATTCAGCACATTCAACATTAGCCAGTGTCGTTATCTGTGGCTGGGACATTGGGTGTCTCCAACATTTTTGCAGTTAGGAACAGATAGCACACTTACCCCTAGAGAGTTTGAGATGGGTTACTCATAAAAGGATAGATTTACAAAGGTGAGGTAAGTTCTAAAGGATTCTGAAAACAGTGCTATAACTCAGGGTTGTGACAGCAGAGCTACTTGCACTCCTGAGGACAGAGAATCATGTCAAGGAGGCCACTTTGAGGAGGACATTGGGTTGAAGGTGAGACCGGTGGGGTAAGAGGGCATAAGCTTCCACCAACCCTGGCCAAACCCAGCAGGAAGCCCAAGGATTGAGGAGCCTGGCCCTGTGGCACCTTCAAGAGCAGAAGCAGCATGGAGTAGAGGGAGGTGACAGAAAGTCTGCAGGCACAGAAAGATGCCCGGTCCAGATGTGTTAGCCTGAATGGAGACAAAGGTAAAACCCTGCCTGTAATGGCCAACTACATCCAGGACTGCAGACAGTTGGCATAAGAGCAGAATCCAGAAGCCCTTTCTCGGGGAATTTGGTCCACTACAATCTAAGATCCAGCTGCTCCCATTTATTGGACAAATTCAAGGACCATGACTGTGTCTAAGGCCACAGTAGACATAAGAATCAACAGCACAAGAGGTGCCTGAGAAGAAGACATCAGTGGCCTGGGTGACCTGCTCAGTGAATGCATGTTGAATCTGTGAACACATTAACTCATGAAAGCACAATGCAATGGTGTCACAGATGAGGCAGGAATGGTCTCAAAGAGTCTACTGTTGACAGAGGACGGTTTGGTGGCAGCAGCAGGTGGGAGTAGGGGCTGGCAGCATGGAACTCAGTCACAAAGTTCATTGAAGGGGTAGAAGAGAAGATTAGGAGACCTTGCTCTAGACAAGAACACATAGAACATCATGAGATCCTGGCTCCTCAAGCCCCAGCTTCGGAGAGAAATGTGACATTTGAAGCCTCCATGGCTTCCCAAGAATCCAGGACATCCCAGGTACAGAGCACTGATGGGGAAGCTGAGGCGGGAGAGTGGTGGCAGCCAGCCTCTTCTCAGCATTCCTGTCCATGAGTGGGGACACAGAGAGCAGGGGCTGGTGCAGACCAACTACTGCCCCGTGCAGGGTGGGGTCTCCAAAGCCATCTGAAAAGGAGTGGAATGGAGGTGTGGGCTTATTTATGGGTGGATGCCCAAGTGTAGGAATCCAGTGGAGCAGGATGCGGTTGGGGAGTGTCAGGTGAGGGCCTCAGTCACCAGGATAGGAGAAATCCACAGAGCCGGGCCAGTGGGCAGTTTGAGGCTGCTGAGTTGGCCAGGGCAGCCTTGGACCCACGTTTGCACCTAACCCACTACTTGGCCCCTCTGTCAGCCTCCCCACCTATGCACCACCAGCCCAGGTCTCTGTGAGACAGAAGCCTCGTGAAGCTTGGAGATTCACCTATGGGGAGTCCTCTCCCCATCAGTCCTAAAAGTCCTACACACTCAGGCTACAGAATGTGCCCAACACCCAGCCTGGCCTTCTGAAAGCTTTCTAAACACTTTGAGCCTCCAAGTCTGAGTGATGATCCTACTTCCACAGTGTTCGTGAGGAACAAATGATCTGATCATGGAGAGACACTAAGAACAGTGCCTGACACAGAGCAGGCCCTCAAGGGTATAATGCCATCCTCTTCCTCCTTTACACTCTGCTTGACGCTTTGGCGAGGAGTTGGATGGGCTGCCTCACCCGGCAGCTGCAGGGCCTCTGGTGGGAGGGAACTAAGTCAAGCCTGGGGAGACTACCATGGCCTAACAGGTGAGCCATGGGGCCTGGAACACAGCCAGATCTTGGCCCCTCTCTTTGAAGTTCCCCAGGGACCACAGTGAGTCTGTGGGGCAAGAAAGCCAGAGGCACCCCCAGCAAGCAGAGTATTGCCAAGCTCCACGGTCCAGCTACTAACTCCTGCCCCTCTCTGCCCAGGACGCTGGGGACCAGCAGCCCTTCCTGGTTACTGGCCCTTCTCAGGAGCCCAAGGTGACCCCTGTGAGCCCAGGAAGGCCCAGACCTCCACACCCTGGAGCCCTCTGAGTGTCTGAACCAGGCAGAGCAGAGATGAGTTTACAGAAGCTCTGGAGAGTCCCCCTAAAACTGCTTATGCACACAACATTTTATTAGGGTTTCAAGGATTTCTCCATCCTCAGCCACAACAGATCCCAGCCTAGAACCCTGGGCACACCTGGGAGCCCAGACCCAGAGAGAGGCAGGGATGTGGCAGCAGAGCAGGGACATCATCCACCGCATCCTTGGTACCTCCTCAGGCCTCCGACGCTCCTCCCGGGAGAGGGTGCAGGAAGTAACAGTAGTCACAGGATATCCACATCCCAGAAAGCACCTCCTGGCCAGAGGCCCCAGGACATCCGGGGGAGCCCTCGTCCACCACCAGGGGGCGCCCGCACCCCGCGTTAGCCTAAAACAGCTGAAAAACACCCTTGAACTTGAGCACGAGGGAGATCCTTCTGCCTTCGCTGATTACTGCTGGGGAAACTGAATCCAAGAAAACACAGAGGCTCCCAAATTATCCTGGGGGACTAGGTTCCTTCTCTGTCCCCAGGCATTTAGAGGCAGATGATCACTCATGGGCTGGGTGGGAGTTCCTGGGAGCAGATGCTTGCCCAGGCCTGGCCTCTGAGATCCTCCCCTGTGTGCTCCCGCCTGGCCCCTTTTAGCCCCTTGGCAAACTGGGCTACACAAGATTTTGTTCAACAGAGGGCTCTGTGTGAAAAGTTTGGGACCCGCTGGACCCCAGGCCACCCCAGGGCGAGGGGCCTCTGCCCGTGGCACATCTCCATCCCTATACCTTCCTGCCCTTGTGTCCTCCTCCCACTGCTGACTCCCAAGCCATCCCAGCCTCTCCCGGATGTTGTGCAGAAGCTGCCCTCCCCAAGCTCCAAGCCCTCCCTACTCACCCTGCCTCAGTCCGCTGCTAAGAGCTAAAACTGAAATTCCTGGGAAGGCACACATTTTCATCTAATATCAGACCTTTGTGTCCCACATGAATGGACATCGAATCTTTTTGAGTTCAAGGAGAGAAAGAAAACATGTACAAAGGCTCCCGAAAAGACCCAGGGCCACCCCACAGGGCAGAAGCAGCACCAAGGGCAGGGTCCGTGCTGACGCCCTCACCCTCGGCCTCCAGCCCTCAGGGTCTGCTCAGGGCTAGGCCTGTGCCAGGCACAGGTAGAGAGAGCTGCCACGTTATTCCTGCCCTTGGGGACCAAGACACAGCAGTGCAAGCAGTGGCAGCACTGCCTGGGGTCCCATGGGAGCCCAGAGCAGATCCATTGTCTCCCCCTGAAGTCAGGAAGGCGTCCCAGAGAGGAGACCTGGGTCCACAACCAGGAGGATGAACCAGGATAGCCCCAGCTTTCATGGGGCCTTGATGTGTGTGTATCTGTGTGTGTGTGTGTGTGTGTGTGTGTGTTTCTATGTGTGTATATCTGTCTCTATACATCTGTGTGTGTGTCTGTGTGTGTCAAGAGGAGGTGGGGACCCTCTTTGGGCAAAAGAATACCAAAATTGAGTACAAAATCTAATATTGATTTAGACGAGAAAAATCACAACAAATTAGGGTTTTTTTACCTTTTGGTTTTTTGGGGGGGTTTTGTTTTGTTTTGTTTTTTTTGAGACAGGATCTCACTATGTTGTCCAAACTGGCCTTGAACTCACTAGGTAGCCCAGGCTGGCCTCAAACTCACAGCAATCCTCCTGCCTCAGCCTTCCAAGTACCGGGATTCAGGTGTGTATCACCATGCCCAGCACAACAAATTAGTTTTTATAAAGCTAGATAATATTAACAACTTTACAAAATCGGAAAAGAACAGTATGTTTTCATTAATATGTGTGATTTCCCTGTATAATCCTTTTTCCTATATCTTTTTCCTTAATCTTTGATAGCCTCTGCATATAATAATAAGCTTGTGATGTCATATTTTTTTCTTGGAAAAGCATAAAAGTAGTCTTTTCCCCAGCATGTCAGACAAGGAAAAATGTTCATTGGTAATTTCACAACTTGGTATTTGCACAGGTAAGTGAATTTTTAGGATTGTTATAAATTGGAAAATCCTCTTTGGATAATCTTTTATATATGAACTGCAAGATTTCAAAGCATTTTGAGTTTTGTTTTGAGATTTGTCTTAAATTCTCTTTAAATTGACAGGACTCATTAACCCTTTGCTACCAGTGTGATAGTGGCTCATCCTAGGCTTCGTGCTCTTCTTGTCAATGTCAGTGTTTATTCCAAATCAGCAAGAAATTTCAATCCTTTTCAAATACTTTCAAATCCTTTTCAAATACTTTTGGATGATTGGATGATTGGTTTCTTTTCATTAACTGCACAACCAAACCATCTGAAAACCAGTTTATTATTACTTGTAGCCAAAATTTCTCCTTTTAATGAACCACATATACTCACTCCTCAATACCAGAATAATTTCAGTTAATTTTATTGCTTATCTTAATTACTTATCTTTCATATTCTGTTCATTTTTATTTAAATATTTTCTTACTTCTTTAATAAACTAAATAATATCAAAAAGAAGAATCCTTTTGTATATACAGCCAAGTCAAAGTTCTGTGACGCACTAGCTCGTTTTATGGAAACATTCTGAAATGTCTTTCCTACCTGCACTTAAAATGGTACATTTGAGCTTTACTTACTTGTTAAAATAAACTTTTTGTATCTTGTATCTGTGTTGGAATTTTTTAAGTCTCAGAGTTGCACAACTCCTTAAAATGTCCCAAGTCCACACTGCAGGGCTCACACTACGCATTTTGAGTTCCAGCGGAGGAGAATCGGAGCTGGGGCACATTAGGCTTGTGTTCGGGGCTCACTGAGAGTTCACTGAGAGTTAAGCTACTGGAAGCCATCCCGGTGTCAGGGGGCTCTGAGATGTCCCAGATCCACTCCAGCCCACCGATGATGTCCTGGCCCCAGAGGGCACGGCCACCAGCTGCACCACTAAGGATGTGTCCTGTCCTAGGTTCCTCCATGACCTGACAGCAAATGTGGAAAGAGCCAGGGGGCTTGGCCAATTCCCATCAAAATACCTCACTTTTGAAAATTTTTAAAAATTCACTGTCTGGAGAAGACTTTGCTAAGGCTCATCCCTGGGCCACCTATGCAGATAAACAGGGCATGTCACAGAGAGGAAGGGGCCAAGAAATACTCATCACTAACTCAGAAATGGAGAACCCGTGATAAGCCCTGTGCAGCAAGGGAGCATGAGGCCAGGAAGGAAGAGACTTGGGTTAGATGAGGAAAGGTCTATATCGCCGCCAAGGAGGTTAGGCCACAGTGCCCCCAGATTATACTTTGCTGTTCTCCCTCTGCCTTCCTGTGATTTGAGCCCATGGCCTTATCTTGCCTCTGTAACTAAGGACATTGTACTGATCAGGTTCTGATCAGCTGCCCAGCCAGGGAAGGAAACACAGAAGGAGAATGTGTGGTAACTGCCAAGCCACAACAGAATTCCAGACGTACACATGACCTCAGCCACCCTCTGCACAGCACCCTGCGTGTGCCCGGCCTGCGGCTGAGCCGCGAACCCGGGTTCCACAGGCCAGATGAGAGGATGTGCTGCCTGTGCTGACTGATGGGTGCTTCACAGACACGCGCACACTGTGGGCTCTTTAAATTTAGACCCCACAGGCCTGAAGGCGACCAGGCAGCTACTGGTGTCACTGTTCCACGGCTGAGGTGACCAAGGCCCTTGGGGACCTGATGACTCACTGGGAACAGGTTAGCGGGGCCTGCTGTGTGCGTCATCCTCCCACCAGGACAGCCAGCGCAGCACTGGCTCCGTGTCCTACCATTGTCAGCAGACACTCTGCCTTGGGGACACGCAGCCTGAGCACTGTCTTCCCACTCACCCACCACCCAGCTCCCACTAGGGTCCCCACCTCCAGCCTCAAGACTGGGCCCTACAGAACGCATCTGTGGGAATCGGTCAGGCCGTAGTCCTCTGCTATACCACAGAGGACATGGCTGCAGAGATGGGAGGTGGGTAGCGAAGGAACACACCAGCCCGGCTGCTTTGAGACATCAGAATCTCCATGAGGGCAAGAACAGAGGCAGAGTACTCTGCAACGTTGACTCTAGGCTAAAGAGCATCTCTCCCCCGCCAAGAACTAGGAGGGCAGAGGGCAGGCGCGCATCAGAAGCTGTGTGAACCATGAAATCCAGTACGTCCAACCTCACACAAGCTCAGCGACCAGTGCTGTCCTGCCAGTAGCCTCCAGTCCTTGCCTCTGAGAAAAAGCAAGGAATTATTAATAATGCACTTCCGGATGAGCATCAGAGGCTCATGTGATCTGTTGCCCAGCCAGAGGGGCATCTCCAGCTTGGGAGTCCCGGGTGGGGACAGGTTGTGTCGGGTCACAGGACAGTGGAGTCAGAGCCAGCTTGGAATAGGCCTGTGTGAGTTGGGTCCAGACCTGGGGACTTGGCCCAGGTGGAGTCCCGCCTGCCCAATCTCTGCTCATGTGAATCAAGAGAGCCCAGAAGCTTTGGGCTGAGGAAGCTTTGTGTCTTTTACTTCCTGCTTCCTCCTGCTTCTCATTCTCTAAGGGGCATATGGGTTCCAGGGGCTCTGAGAACAGATTCTGTCTCAGTCTGTGGGGCAGCCGGAGGGTCTGAATTTCTAACAAGCTGCCCGGTGGTACTGATGCTGCTTGGGGCTGCAGACTACCCTCTGAGCCTCGAGGTTTCCCATGTCTCTGAGTCTGCATTCCACTCCCTTTCCAGGCTGAGTGTGTCAGGAGAAGGGTGGGGTAGGACAGACAGGCCACGTAGGCATTGGTGATGCCAGCACAGGGGGCCACTTCTGCTCAGAGAGCATCCCATTCAGAATTCAGGGGCTGTAGTCCCAGAAATAGTGAGACATTACAGCCTACCCCGAGGCCTCTGATCCACTGTGCTGCTGTCCCCACAGTCCCCCATGACCTGAGCACAGCTGAAGAAGGCACGTGATCACCTAGCAAGATGACCACCCAACAGCTTCTTCACTGAGGAAAAAGTACATTCAATGGCTAAAAGTCGGCCCTGGATGCTTGGGGTCCTTTGTGGCTTGTCTGGGTTTTGCCTCTTATGAGCTGTAAGTCCTTAGAGACTCTCAAAGCATCAGCCTCTTCATTAACAAACAGAGGTGTTAATCGGGTGCGGTGAAGGGTGTAGACACTTCACTGAGAGATCTCTAAAGTGCAGGGCACACTAAGTACTCAATAAAGGTCAGTTGTCATGGGCAATCTTTAACATTACTCAGAATCAGAAGCTATAGCAAAGCTCACTCTGCAATAAACCTGCTTCCGCAGCACCAGAAGCTGCTTTGGACCCTGGAGTTCATTCCACTTCAAAACCTCCTTCTGGGGTGAGTCATTAGCTTTTGAATGATGGCAGACACTGGAGGCCTCCTGTTCCCAATCCTCCTTTGTCACCCAACAATAAACCTCAGGAAGCTTGAGAAGCAAGTCTGAGGTTAAGCATGTGTGTCAACGTACACTCAACTGCGCATTTAAACATGAGGCAGCATGGCTTTCCTGGGGGCACTGTGCAAAGCTCTGCAGACCCAGGAAGAGGTTTATTTATTCTTCCTCTGCTCCAGAGGTCAGAAGTATGGAATCAAGCTGTCAGCAGAGCCAAATCCCTCTGGAAAGAACCCCTTCCTTCCTTCCTTCCTTCCTTCCTTCCTTCCTTCCTTCGTACCTTCCTTCCTTCCTTCCTTCCTACCTTCCTTCCTTCCTTCCTTTTCCCAGTGCCTGGTGGCTCCAGGTGTCTCTTGGCTTGCAGCAGCATAACTCTAGGCTCTGCCTCCATCTTTACATCCATTACTCAGCTATTCCCTCTCCTTACAAAGACAGCAGTCATCAGATCTAGCACCCACCCTAAATCTGGGATGATCTCTTCTCAAGATCTCTATTTCCCAATCAGATCTCATCCTGAGGTTCTGAGTAGACATAGATTTTGGGAAGATGCTGTTCAACCCACTACAGGAACCTCCTCAAAGGTGGATGGTGCTTACCCCACTCAGTCATCAACACTGCCCTGTGTCCAGCACACACCATCTATACATATGGCGTGTGTAGGATAGAGGGGGATATGGGATGGAAAAGTACACCTTCTTTCTCATAGTCAAAGGGTCACACCCAAGGGAGGAGTCCTGGAGCAAAAGGAGTCTGGAGGGCCTCACTTACCAACACCCCAGGCTCTGGGAACATCCAGCTGGAAGGGGTAAGCTTGTGTTGGGCAGCAAAGGTGCAGTTACTGTCTGAAGTGCCTGATGATGCAGGAGGCTGGGGCATCATAGGTGCTACAAAAGCAAGGGCTAAAGGGAAACTGTGTGTGGCTCCACCCAAAGACATTTCCAAAGATGTGTCCTCCTCCCTTTCCATGGGTCCCTAGAGTTTGGCTACTCCCTGAGGCTCTGCTCCCAACCCTGATTCTCATTCATCTCCATCACAGCAATCTAAGGTGGACACTGGGCCATCCAGACACAGGCATGGAGCTGGTCATCAGGCATATATCTCCACCCACCCATCTTTCCTGAGCTCCAGACAGACCTGATATCACCATCTTCAGAGCTCTCTGCCATTTACTGTCACAAGGGTTGCACTCACAATTGCTTCAAGCCTCACTGCACCACCTTGGTGCCCCTTCCCAGTGGGCTTTCCTCTCCCAATTGCATTTGAGCATGATCAACTTTATGGGTTAAGTCAGTGGTGGTGAACCTATGGCATGCATGTCGTTTGTTTTTCTTTTTAAGATAAAAGATGTTAATGTATGAATTATTTTTTTCTAAACTACAACCTCAGTATTCAGGTTTAACTGCAGTGTTGGTACTTTGAGATATATAAAACTTTCCCTATCACTGGGCTAAGTCATTCTTGGTCCAGGTGGGGGGCCTGTGCTGTAGGTTGTTGGGTGTCTACTAGCCTCTACTTCATTATTGGCCTCTACTCATGAGATGCCAGTGGTAGTTCCCAATCTCCTGATTTGTGATGATCAAAAGTCACATCGTTGGCCAGACAAGGCAGGACCCCTCACACAGTTACCACCTGCAGGAGACCACCATATTGATTATCCCCAAAGCAGGCTGTAAACAGTGCAGGCTGTAAAGAGAACCCCACAATTGGCTTGTTTATGGAAATGAGCCTGGCAGAAGCCTATGTGCCTAGGTCAGAGTAACTCACACCCAAATTCCATTCCCACAACTAAAATCTTCTTAACTAGAAGGATAATGTTCTAATTACAACCATATATTTTGTCTATTTTGTTCCTAATTTGAGAATGCATTGTCTTGTCCTTTACGAGCCTTGCTTACATTAATTTCCATAGAAACCACACGACTGCACATTTTCTCACATAGTCCCATACTGGCACATAGCTCACATTTACCCCAGTTGATTACCAGTAAAAATCAGTGGCTTGGACTGGTCAGCATTTTTGTTGATTGCACTGGCATTGATTTTCCTGGCTCCCCACTTTCTATCTCTCTTAGTTATGTCTTTTGGGGTTTTTTTCCCTCAGGGTTGTGCCATACACTGAGCAGGAGACTGGAACCTACTGCAGAGGTTTCTGGTAACATTTCAGGGATTCCCAGTACCACCCAAGTCAGAAAGTGCTAAGGAGCCAGTGGACCAGCTGACTGAGCTAAACCTAACCTGACCCTATGTCTTGGTTACTTTCTCATTGCTGGGACAAAATAGTTGATACCCACAAGTTAAAGGAAGAGAGGCTTAGTTTGGCTCACAGTTTGTGGATGTTTCAGTCCACAGTCAGCTGGCTGCAAGGCAGGGTGGTATGGAATAAAGGTATGGCAGAGGAGAAACAGCCATGGAGTGGCAGGCAGGAGCCAGGGAGACTTTCTTCTTCTTTCCCTTTTATTCCATTTAGGCTACAAGCCAGAGTGGTTCCTCCCTCTTCAGTGAGTCCATCATCCACACCCAGAACTATAATAAATCTATCAGAGGGCTAATCTAGTATCACACATCCATGATCCATCACTCCCCAAAGCCCCACCTATGAGCACATGAAGCTTTGGGGGAATCTAGATACAACCCATAGCACCCCATGTTGGTTAGTTACCCTGGGTGACATCTAAGAGTTCTCCTTCACTCCATCAAACTAAACCTTAACTTCTTCATCCATAGAATAAGAATAGTTATGGTATCTACTTCTTAGAGCTGTTAGGGGAATTAAAAGAAGTGACACATATAAAGGGTCTAGAAGTACAGTCAGTAAATGTTATTGTTACTAATAATTTTATGGACAGAGCTTAGACCCTATAAACATTTCATAACAAGGTGTGCTGTAGGCAACATACAAATGTTGCAGTGATGGTGTGTTTAGAGGTTATCACTATTATTATCACATCCATTTTGCAGATGAAGAAATTAAAGCTCAGAGCAGTTGATGACTTGCCCCAGGTTCACACAGGTGAAAAGTGATAGAGCCAGAACTGAACTGGCCCAAAACCTCATCTCCTTCTTGCATATGTTGCTGCATTTACTCTTTACACACTGTAAACTGGGACTCCCTCTCCCACTTCACAAATGAGGAAATGGGCTTGGGTTCTTGCTCCAAACTGCTCAAGATGGCACGGAGAGGAAGAAGTGAGAGTATTCCAAGCCAACACCAGCTCCTTCCAACACTGCTGTTTTCCTCTCCAAGACCTTTGGCCTCATGCATCTTCACAAACAAATGTAGATTGTTTACAAAGAAACAGGTTCTGAAATGCAGTCTGCAGGAAGGAACTTGGTTCCTGTTGCCATGGTCTCTGTGAGCTTCCAGCAATTAATTACCACTGTTAATTTCCACCATTATCCAGCTCTTTGCATTTCTTTGTTCACACCCTTTGCAGCCCTGAGGCCAGGCTACAATTAGATAAAAAGGCAGGTAAACCCTGAAAATTGTGTCCCCAAAGTCACCTGCAGTTGCAGCTGGGTGTCAGGATAAACAGCTCCCAGCAGCTCCCTCAGAGATATAGGCCACTTAGAATCACCCAGAAACTGGGCTATAGGACCCAGGTAGGGCATCAGGAGGCCTCAGTCCAGCCTCAAGTCCTTGACACCAAGGCCTCATGTGCTGCAGCTCCTGCCCCCAACCTGGCTTCCTGGCACTGGGACTTAGCATCCCTGTGCTCAAGCGCTCCTGAGGGTAAGGAAGCAAAATAATTGCTCACTATAGACCAGAGCAGACACCTTCAGCCTACCTTGGGAAGCAGGTCCTTCCTTGGTCCTGACCCTGTGTTTTGCTCCTGGCTGTGTTTTGCTATCTGAGCTTGGCAACACCTCTAGACCACTGCAGACCCCAAGAGGAAATGCAGCCTCTAAGACACCCCTCCCCTTCCTGCTAGCCTTCTGATGTGAGCTAGTGCCATGCTGGGGCCAGAGCTGGGCCTGGCTGGTGGCTCCCTGACCATGGCACTGAGGGACATGTTTGAAGGGGAAAAGCTGTGTGTCTGAGGCTGGCATGAGTGATGGGCCCAAACCCATACCAAGAACCACTGCTGGGAAGCACTGGGCATCTGGCATCTCCATGTGAGCCCTCCACTGCGCTTCACTGTGCTGTGCTGTAATGACCTGGGGTCAGGCATGCAAAGCCACAAGACACAGCCAGATCACTGCTGAGCCAGGGGTCAAGAAAGGGAGGTGGCACAGAGGGCTTAATCATCAGTTTGTCTGCTGTGTGGCTTTCCCAAGAGATGAGTCACCTGCCAGCCCTATGCAGTGTCAGGGGAAACATATACCTGATCCAGAAGAGAGGCCGAGATGGCCTGGGAGCCACAGACACTGGGAGAAGAGTGTGGGGAAGACAGGTTCGGAACCAGTGTCATCCCAGAAGAGGGGCCCAGCCCAAGAGTCAAATCTCAGGTCTGTGCCTGGGCCACATGAGCCAACTGAGGAACCCAGCTGGTGGGAGCACACAGGCAGCCTCTGCCCCTGTGTGTCCACTGGACACAGCCTGACCCACACAGGAGGGAAGTCAGCAGTGATGGGCCTGGGTGGGAAGAGCTGGAGGTACTGCACACAGGGCCCTTGCAGCCATCGACTCTTTCAGGGTCAGAAAGGAGCAGAAAACAGCCCAGCTCAGTGCTGGGGCCACCCAAGGTCACTGTGCAGGTAAGGGCAGAACCTGATCCCAGACCATACAGTGCCTCCCAGCACCCCTGACCCCCTGCCTGGCTAGTGTGGAATCAAGCCTGCTCTTCTGCCTCCCACACAGACAGCAATGTCTCTAAATCCCTCTGTTCACCATGTAGAACATTCCCCAAGGTTGGCCTTCTGGTCATTATTATCAGTGTTAATTATTTGGAAATTGAAACATATTTGATAGCATTTAATGGAGTCCTCTTTCAACTCTGTAAGGGATTTTGAAGCCCTCTCTCACAGACAAGGAATCTGAAGCTCGGAACGGCTGGTCAATTGTGTTGGTCAGCTTTCCATTGCTATAGCAAAACACTTGAGATAGCCCACAGATGAAGGTTTCATTCTGGCTCACAGTCGTGGAGAGGGTTGGCTCTCTTGTTTTTAGAGCCATGGTGAAGGAATCACATCATGGCAGGTGCACACGGCAGACAACACTGTTTACCTCATGTCTGGGAAAGCAAGAAAGAAGACAGAAGGCTGAGGCCATAGTTTCTTTCCCCTCTGAGGACACAAACCCCCACAACCAGAGACTTCACACCAGCCACTCCCTCCCAATACACCCCAGGCTGGGGGCCAGGACTTTAACCGTGGACCCTGGGGGACCTTCTCCAAGTCACAGCAGTCACTTATTCAAGGTCATGGTTAATTAGTGACAGGGCCACGATCCAAACCTTCACAGAGAGCCCACCAAAGTGAGTCAGTGTGTCCTCAGCCTGTAATAGGGCCAGGCAAGTTGAAACTATAGAGTCGTGCCACACCCTGAATTAAACGGGGTCCTTTATTATAAGCCACCTGATCCAGAGTGGCTCCTGCGAAAAAGACTCTAGACAAAGGAAAGGCAATTTGCAGGGTCCTTTGAAGGGCTCTTCTGTTTGGGGAGAGCTCAGGGAGAGGGAGAGCACAAGTGGAGTTCACAGGGGCAGAACTTTGCTAAACTAGTGGGGGATGGGGAAGTTTCACATAGTTTAGTTAAAACAAAGTATAACACAGATGAGGGAATCTTTTCTTTACAAGGTAGTAGAGATAACATAGTTGCAGACTGCTCTACCAAAAGGTCACAGAGATAACATATAGTTGCACACTCACTCAGGATGCAGTGGTCTGTTACGCATTAACTGAGGGGACTCCCAAGGTGGGGAGGATGGGGAAGGCCACTAGCCAGAATCACTGGACTTTACATAAATGGAGTCAGGTACACAAATGGAGTCAGGTTGGCTATCACAAGCCCACCAGTGCCAGGGAGGGCCCATGACTCTCCCTTCCTCTCTGACCTCATGCCAGCTGTGAAGACAACGCAAGTACAGACCTCAGTCTCCACATTTGAAAACCACTAACCTCCATCTTTAAGGATGAGTGCCCCACTGCTGACAAAGAGAACTCTGGATATCTGGGGCACAGGTGAGGGCCCTCTGCTCCCGCGCCCCTGAAATGACTTCACACTGGCCAGGGGTGAGTTCAGGTGAGATGACCCCCAGGCCAAAAGAACCATCTCTCAGCAACCTGGTCCTCTGCCTTCCCCCTGGAGTGGGGCAGGGTGGCCACCAGGGTCTACCCCAGGACTTTGCAGGAGAGGTATGCAGACAGCCCAGAACCTCCTTCCCTTCCTCATATGAGCTATGCAGAACAGACACCGTGGGAACAGAGGGCCTGGAAAGAACCAAGATGGGCCTGCACTGGCTCACCTGCAGAATGAGGAGGACGCTAATGCTGACAAGAAGACTTGCCTGGCCTAGACTAGCCTGGTTCACACAGAGGTGTTGGGTAGATGTGGCTTCTGTGAGGTGCTTTGACACTGTCTTCTTAAATTTTATCTCCAATTCCAAAGTAGTCAGTGCTGTTTACTTTATTAAACTATGTTAAAAGTCAAATACAGAGGCACACTTATTCAAAATGAAGTAAACACCTTTGCTATCCCAGAACTCTGTTTAGTCTCTAAGGATGTGAACGGCTCTTGTGCCACACCACTCCTCTCCCTAGGATTTTGAACAACCACAAGCTCTTTGGAAGTCAAAGTGCTCCCAAACCTCCATCTATGCTTAGATAAAAACAGGCTGACAAGAACAATAGAGAAGCATAGCCAAAGGAGTTCTAAGTGCCTTCTTTATGTGTGGAAAGTAAGGAAAAAATGGAAATTTTCAAATATAAACACAGAGAAACATTACCCTCTGGATGCTAGGAGATGACCTTGCCCTGGGTCGGTCTGTGGGCATCTGGCCCCGAGGGGCACCACAGTGACTCAGTGTGACCACTGACCCAGACAGACGGAGGACGCAAGCAGGAAATGTCAGGAGCATCAGGGATCAGTGCCCATCGATGCGGCATCGGCACCTGCCTCCAGGGAGCTCTGAGAAGTGCTCCGAATTGAGCTGACAGGCCCATTAGTTGGCAGCTCTGGCTGCGTCTCATTGGACAGCAGCCCAGCCCATAGCTGGTCTCAGTCACACCCAACCCTCAGTCTCCCTCAGGAGTGATGGTGACATCAGATCCTCAAGGACACTCACAAATGTCAAATGTTGAATAACAGCTCACCTTGGGGGATTTGGGGCTGCATCCTACCCAATCCTCCAAAGTAAGATGGCCATTATTGACCCCACTTGTAAAGGGAGCATCCTTGGCTCTGAGGAGTGACATCGCCCTCCACTGTCACCTTCTGCATCACACTCTGGCTGTCCAAAGTCATGGGTGCCAGACCCTACTCCTTAGGTCCCTCTATAAGGAAGACAGCTTTCTCCCCACTTTACAGGAGAGGAAACTGAGGCCCAGAGTAGTCCACAAAGGCCTCTCCTCCCCTCAGGGCCCAGCATGGGGGTAGCACAGCGGAAATCCAGAGAAAGGCAGGTTGCATAACATCTTCGTTCTTCAGCAAAAGCTGCAAACACCCACATTCCCATTCACGGATCTGGGCAACGAGTGGTGGGAGTCAGGGAAGGATATTTAAAAAAGGCTTCAGTCAGGGAATTTCACAGGATAATTATATAGCGAGGACACCAAATTAGCAGAAAGAGGGACTGTCAGATGCGGCAGGAGCCCAGCCCTGTGTGCATCCTCTATGGTGGGCTCGGTGTGGGCTGGATCCCACATGCACACAACCATGCCTCGTAGGAAGACACTGCTGGCAGGATGTCCACAGACACTGATCCCAGCCCCACACTGACATGTAGGGACACCGAGGTCCCTGCCAACCTCTGTGAGAAGGCTCAGGACCAAGAGCCAGATCCCCAACTCCAGCCCCACCCAAGCTCTCAGAAGCCAAGAAACAGAAATAAACTGGGCTTGGGCTTCTAGCATCCAAAATAAATTCATGCACAGCTCTTTGCATTGTTACCATGGTTATAGATAACAAGGGCTGTGGCAAAGCTCAGCAAATTAGTTAATGATGAGAGAGAAACTTCCAACAGTGACATGTTCCACATGAGCAAACCACTTTCCTACTTCAGCAGCCAGCTGGTCCTGGTGGCAGGCAGGCACTGGTGACAAGCTGGCCCAGTGATGGGTGCTGTTGGCAGCATGTGGAGAGCAATGGTGGGAGGGTACACCTTCCCACCCCCCACCAGCTAGAACATGAACTCTGAAGGTCCAAGGGCCCAAGGGTCAGTTCAGCAGGGCCCTGGGCCAGTAGGAGAGGCCATCAAGGAGGGGCAGCAGGGCCTGACAGGTGAGGTTTGCTCTGAGAGGTTGAGCGAGAACTGGAATGTCACACACATGAGTCCCATGAGACCCTGCCTGATCGCTTGACGACTCTTCTCTCTGTCCTTAAGCTCCTAAGGCTCCCAGCCTTAATGTGCTGGTGACATGAAAACCAGCAGCAATACTTCTTCCCCTGTACCATTTCCTCCCTGTAAAGTTACCTTGCTGCCCCATCCTTGAAAGTTCACCCTCCCTCCCTTGAATTAGCAGTGCTCTTTGGGTCTGTTTTGACCAGTGGGCTTTGTGGCCCATAAGTACACACAACCTTTCATACAGGTCTCTGTCTTCTGCCAGCATCCCTGACCCATGTACAGGCCAGTAGTTCAAGCTGTGGGAAGAAAACAACCAAGTCTCAGGTCCCACACAAGCCAGGCACGCACTGTATTAGGCCCACCATGACCTCTGCTCCCTCTTCAGGCCCCAACATTCTCAATGATCCAAATGGCTTAGTCTCCGACTCCTCAGATCTGTGTTAGTGCAGGTCCTCTGAGAAGCAGATGTCAATGCCAAGGTGAGGTTCATCTCATGAGGCTTTAGTTAGGGGAAAAGCTCTGATGAAAGGAAATAGGGGTGGAGCAGGGGGTGGCTTGTTGAAGTGGAATGACAGTGAGATGCTGATCCCAGAGGAAGGAGGAGGCAGAGAAGGTGGAGCCCAGGGAGCTAGCAGAACTTCAGGGAGCCCTCAGCTATCCTGGGCTGAGGAGGGAGCCCTGAGCCCCCCAAGGGCATCATGTGGGCTGGAAACAGCCAGTAGCTGCAAAGCAGAGTCACAGTGGCCTCCACTCAGCTCTGCTCCCTATCAAAGGAGGGCTAAAGCCATATTCCCAGGGCCACGTAAGTTACCCCAGATAGATAAGCAAGTCCCCCAGCCTCCCTGTTGTCTATCATTCTTCCCAGCTTTATGCTTTTTAATTGTACTTATCACCCACTGACTATATAACTACTTGCTAATTGTTTCATCTCTTTCTATTAAAAGGCAAGATTCATGGCAGAGGAATTTTTGACTGTTTTGTTCACTGCTGTATCTCTACCACAATGAACAGTGGCTGGCACTCAGTTAAAAAAAACAAACCTGTGAATGAATGAATGAATGAATGAATAAAGAAATATTTCTTCATTCAAAGAGTTTTCAAATTGTGTATGCCCTAGACTATGGACTAAATATTTGTGTCCCCCCAGAATTCATATTTTGAAGCTTTAACACCCCTGCCCCATATGATGTATATGGAGACGGGCCTTGGAAACAAGTATGGTTGAACAACGTCTCAAGGGTGGGTTCTTCATGGTGGTATTCGATCTAAATAGAGACAAGATCAGAGAGCTCCTCTCCCTCTATCAGCACTCAGGGGAAAGGCCACATGGATGCACAGGGAGAAGGGTCCGCCAGCAAGTCAGGAGAGTCCCCAGGAGAGACTGGGGGGGCCAGCACTGTGACCCTGGACTTCCAGCTTCAAGAACTAGGGCAGAACATGTGCCTATTGTTAAGCAGCCAAGGCTACACTGTGCATTGTTACAGCAGCTGTAAACTAAGACACCCTGAGTCCAACCCTGGCTCAAATCATGAAGCACCACTCCAAATAGTACTCTGGGATCACCATGTTTTACTTTTCTTAAGTCCAGATTTCAACAAGAAGTGGGCCACCATCTGGCAGCTGCTACTAATTGACAGGGAGACAGGAAACTGCCTGTTTTGGGCTGGTGGTGACAAGTATATATGAGGGGACAAAGAGGATAACATCTTTGATTGAGCCCCTAACTTCCTATCCACTTAAATTTCCTGTCTCAGATGATCCAGACACTGTCACGGCGGTGCCTGGGGAGACATGATGAAGGGATGTCGGGCCAGCCCTATGGGTCTGAGTTCTGCCTGAGTTCCTGGCAGTTTTCCCTACCTTATTGCTATGGCAACAGAATCCAGTAGCAGGTCCCCACCCGTCACCAATGCTGGGCCAAACTTCTATGGCATCTGTATCCATATGTCACGTGGGGAAGGAGGAAGCAAACGCAGAAAGGTTGTGTGTTGCCTGAGGAAATTGTCAGTGGCAGAAAGGAAATGAGTCTGCGTGCCTGTCCAGGGTGCCCTTTGTCCAGGCCCCCACAGGCAGGCATTGGGAGAGACATGGGTAGAGGATTCCTGTGCCCTTCCCTCCTGCCACCTTCCATAACCCTTGCTTCAGCCGGAACATTGAGACCTGCCTTAGACCTGCCCAGCTCCCAGACCTGTCACTCGTCCCCGCCTCCCCTCCAAAGGGAGCATGAGGCTGTGCTCTGTCTTGCTCCTGGCTGCTGGCCTGTGTGATCTCCTCATCCACCCCTCCTCCACGCTATCACTGGCAGCATCTCCAAGGAGACAAAGTCATGGGAGGTGGGGACCACAGGCTCCACGACCATTGTCATCACTGAATCTCAGGGAGCTCCTTTCTTATCTCCTGAGCAGGAGCCACCTTCAATGTCTATGGCCACCTATCTGGGCCACACCTCTGCTCTTGGACTAGCACAGCAGCCTCCTCTCCCACCCTACTGCTCCTTCCCTGTCTGCTGCCCAGGAGTGGCCCTGGCCCAGGGTCTCACCACATCTCCCACAACCCAGCTCCTCCAACCCCTGCCCAACTCTCTCTCTAACAGAGCTCCAAGCTGCCTCATTATGAAATAACCAGCACAGGGCCCTGGGGGACACAAGAGGACAATGGCAGTGACATCCCTCCATTGTCCCCATTGCCCAACTTGGCAGTGTCTGTGTCATCAGCCCTCCCCTCGTCTAGCCCACACATGAGCACAGGAACGGTCCTGGAGAATCAGTGCACCAAGTCATGGCTCTGCCTGCTGGCCACCCTGGTGTATGGAGATGTGGTCACTTTTAGCAGCAACATTACTCCTGGCTACAAAGCACTGCACTTATTTATTGTCTCATGCCGTGACAGAGGCAAGGCAATTTCAGGTTCAATCAGTTCAGCAGTTCACTATCGTTAGGGACTTATGTTCTTCCCTTCTTTCTTTCTGCCCTCTCACCTTGAGCAGAGTTCATCTCCCCTCATGGTCTCAAAATGTCAGGCACAGTTCCAGCCATCCCTGGATAAAAAGATGCAGTAGGGAAGAAATTATTATCTTTCTCCTTTTCAGAGCAAGAAAATATTGCCCAGAATTCCCTGGGTAACTTCCCTTCACATCTCATCACCCTGAACTGTGACCCAGGCCCCTTCCCACTGCATAGGGATATCGAATTGGCATGGTTGGCTTAACCCAAAAGAGCATCGCAGCCACGTGGACCAGAGCAGGAGCTGGCCAGCTGGCACTGAACTAAGCCAAGGTTCAGTGAAGAGGGTGGCTGCCTGTCTGGCTCCAACCAGGGATGCCAAATCCCCCTCCAAGGACAGGCCAGGGCACAGCCCTAGGAGCAGAGAATTGGGACAGGAAAGGACCTATGGCAGGTGGGCCCTGAGGACATGGTACACTGCCCAACCTGGGCTAGACGACCACAGAGGAAGATGGTGGTGTTGAGGGAAGAACAGAGAAGATAGGGGTGCAAGTGAAGGTGGGAAATGGGGTAAGAGGACTTGGGGTGCTCCAGCAGGGAGGCTCTAAAGGACAGCAGGCATGGGTGTTACTTGGGTGGATGCGTATTTCCTGGTAACAAGGAGGCCATTAAACATATGTGTGGGACCTGAAGTCCCAACAGCTTCCCACACTCAAGAGTGTCACCTGCTCCTCAGAGCAGCCCCACAGAGCTGGCCAGGTGGGGCAGGCAATGGTGGCCATCTTACAGCGAGGACAGGTTATGTTGGCCAGCCCGGGACTGGGCCACAGCCCAGGTAAGTGCTAGGCATTCGGCCAACTGGATTGGGATCTCCATGAGGCTGTTCTGCCAGGCTGGGGAGGGCCAGCTCCATTTTATGGCCTCAAAAGCTGAAAAATCTGGGGGTTTTCCTGTGGTTCACATCAGAGGTTTTCTTACTGGTCAGTCTCAAAGGGACCAATATCCTTACACTATTTTTAACTGCTATTTTTAAAGCATATTGATTGGAAATTTTTATTATTTTCTCATAGTGGGAAAGGACTTTCTAAGTATGACTCACAGAAGCTAAGAGAGAGAAAGGGGGTGGAGAGAAAGGGAAAAATTAATGAATTTGACTCTGAAGAAATAAACATCACAAAGACCCTCATAAGCCAAACAAGATCCAATCAAGGGAAATTCAATATTTTCAATTCATATTGCAGAAAAAGGACTAACTATCCTGGTGGATGAAGAGCTCACATATCAACTTGGAGAAGAAAAGATCAAGAAGTAAATAAGAAAGCAGGCAAAGGATATGAACAAACAGATTTCAGGAAAGAAAATGCATGTGAACCTATGAAAATATACAAAACCTCCAATTAAATGCACTGGTAAATGATTTTTCACCTGAAGGTTTTCAAGAAGGAAAAAGATTGATATAGTTTGGTGACAAAAACAGAATTGTTGACAGAAGAATGAACTGTTACAAATTTTATGGAAAAGAAGTAATAACACTTTTATAAAGATATATACTCTACCACTCTGAAATTCCACTCCTAGAAATCTCCCCTGTAGAAATACACTTGCATCATATTACGAATGTCCAAACTTGTGTGACAGTATTGTTCACCAAAACAGAAGATTGAACACTACCTAAAATTCCATCACTTAGAGACTGGTTATTTAATTATGATCCATCCATCTAGAAAAGAAAGAACTTTGATGCTACTGATATAGAACAGCCTCCAAGGCACGTTAACTGAAAGACAAGGTGCACAGTAGTATAGAGTCAGGTGCGGTTAATGCAAAACAAAAATATGTGTGGAGTGGCATTTCCATGTGAATGTGTAGAACTTCCCTGGAATAAGAGACAAGAGCCTGGTATCACAGGCTGTGCTGGGGAGGGAAACTGAGTAACTGAGGAAAAGGAACAAGAGAAGACTTTTGCAGTAAACCCTTTCATCATTCTAAATTTCAGTACCGTATTAGTGAATGAAATACAAAACAAAATGGAAATGAAAACACTTCCTGAAAGGAGGAAAGGGTAGCTAGCGTAGGCTGGTCAAAGAGTAGGGGCATGGGTGTTTCCAATCCACTTCTGTGCTGCCTCACAAACCAACCATCACTGGGAGAGTACATGTTCCGCACTCTGCACCTCGAGGTCAGGAGAGAGCACAGCTGGGCTGGGGGCCATGCCAGCTCAGGCAAGCTGCCTGCAGGAGGGGAACCACTCCCATGCAGCCGTGTACAGGAGACCACCCTAAGGGAGAGCCTCATCCCCTATTATCCCACTGGCCAGAAGCAACTCGCAGGCCGCTGTGGCCTGTGGGCAGACGACTCCACTCAGACACAACACCCTGAGCAGCAGTGTGCAGGTGGGGCACCTGTTTCTCATGGTGATAGGAGGTGCTCAAGGTGAAGGTGACAGGTACCTGGGGCTCTCTGAGATGGGCAAGTGGAATCTATAGTCACCCTAAGATCTTCCGCCCAACTCCCAGAGCCCCTTGCTCCTGAGGTCTGTTCCCCTCCACCAAGAAACCAGAGCTTCTTTGGCCCAGGTCCTAGGGTTGCACCAGGCCTGTCTGTTGAACCCCACCTTCAGGTCTCAGTGGCCACACCCTGCACACCAAGGTCCACATGGGAAGCCCAGCGGCCATCTCCTCCCAGAGTTCTCTGCAGTCACTTTCCTAACTGCTAAGAGTCACACACACTTGAGCGTCACCTGGGTCCCTGTCCTGACCGGTCACCTGTGCCAGGCTGGTCACACTTCAAGGTAACCCTGCCAAGTGGGTGTTTTGGATCCCTGACTGTCACCTGTGCAACCAACCTCAGAACAGAGTTTTGCCATCACCTGAGGCCCCAGCCTAGCAAAGAAAGGGCAAGATTCAAACTCATACTCTGACAGTTGCAGCCTGCACCTCTCCCTGTGGCTCAGAGAGGTTGTGTGGCCACTTTGCAGTGCTGGGATTATGCAGTGACTCAGAATCTCAGCCTCCTGCATAGGGTCCATCACCCCCTGGGAAGACAGCCCTTCCCCAGGAGCACCTTGGGCTCAGAGCCCCTCCCTGCACAGCTGAGCAGGCCCCCGGGGGAAGAGAAGATCCACTTCCGAGACACTCGGACTCCCTTCTCCACCACATATGGTGGCAGCATCAACCTGGAACTGACAGGGCCTGCAGAGTCACTTGACCCAAAAATGTCCTCAGGGATTCAATTCTTCCTCTTCACCCCAGCCCTCCCCAGGGCCACATGTGCTCCTGCTTGCTTACCTGCAGGGATGGTGAGCTCACTTCTGGGCAAGGGCAGCCTATGCCAGGCAAACCTTGGCCTCCTCCCCCGAGGGCTGACTTTACTGGCCCAGCCAATGAGGGGACTTCTCTCTAAGCCAAGGCACTGGAAGCAATTTCTGGGCAGAGAGATTTTTGCAAAATAACTATGGAAACAAAGCAGTACAGAGTAAGAAACTAAATCTCAAGGCAGATCTGATCGCATCCTTCCTTGGTGGGCCCCTGACTGTCTGTTCCTGCTGCTATAACAGCACCGGAGGCTGGGAAATTGACTCACAGCCCCAGCAGTGAGCCCATTCTTCCTGGTGTCTAGTTACCCTGAGAATACCACTTGGGCCAGGTAGCAGCACTGCTCCAGACTAGGCCAGGGCCGGGGCTAGGGACCTGCCATGGTGGCTGTGCATCCCCAGCCTGGGGACAGAGTAGAGTGTAGGGACAAGCGAGGCTTCTTGTGCTGCACAACAGCAGTGACACATGCCAGCCAGGCAGCGACGGGCAGGTGAGTTTCATCGGCCCTGGATTTCACCTCTGACTCAACAGAGACTGAGCTCGTAAGAAGCTGGGTTCTAAATTTAGCACTAAACTCTGGGAAACTGGTGCATTTGCCCCCACACTGGCCATGAAGTGGGCCTTGAGGTCGCTATTCTGTTTCTCCCCCTCTACCAGGCCAGCCTGATAGCCAGGAGTCCTAACAAGTCACGCAGGGCCCAGGCTGGCCAGCTGGGGTAGGGGGCCAACGGTAGCCCAGCACCACCTGCTGCTGCAGTCCCCCAGGCCCCTCCACAACCTACATACATCCAGATGGCATTCTGTGGGGAGCTCTGGGTCTCCATCCTCCCACCCTGCCCCATACTCCTGGGCTAGCAGTGATGGCTCCTTCGCCCCCATCCAGCCCCCCAAAGCTCCTGTAAAGCTGGGTACTAGGCACTGTTCTGAGTCATGGGCTGGGCTGCTGAGTCCTTGGATCATCACCCTTCACCGTCACACAAACCCTGTGAGGGAGGGACTGTGATGAGCCCTTTTCACGCAGTGGCAAACTGAGGTGGAAGAGGCTCACCACCTCGTGGGTTCTGTGCTCCCTCAGGCCCTGATTTCTCCATCCCTCTTTGCCTCCTCTAGCCATGACCACTGCATCTGGAGTCTGGAATTCCACCCTGCTCCTGCAGTCACTGACCTCCCTGGCTTGGCCTGCAGGACAGCCTGGGTTAGGATGAAGCTCAGGTCCCTCCTGGCTGTGCGGGCTTGGGCAGGTTAATTAGGCTCTTTGAGTCCTAGTTTCCCCAACTGTAGAACAGGAGAGCTTTTCAGTCTTCCAACTTGGTCAGGTGACTTCTGCCTCTTGGCATGCTCTTCCCTGTGTATTCCTAGTTAGGGCCACAGGAGCTGTTCTGGAGAGCAGAAGTGAGTTGGGTCCCTTCTGTACCCCACGCAGAATGTGCTTGGATCTTGGGGGCAGGACCTGTAGCTGCTGTTTCCTTCTGAGTACTTGGCTCCTGGACCAGGGCTGCTTTCAGCTCCCCAATAGGGAACCAGCTTCTCCTGCAGGACACCATCCCTGTCCAGCTTGAAGGCAGCTGAGAACTGACAGTTTTCAGAGCCTCCCTGTGGTTTCTGCCTGGGACAACTACCTTGGCCCAGTTGCCAGTTTAAAACTGCAAGTCCTGACTCTCAGGAACCCGTCAGTCCTTAGAAAACAGGATGCGTGCACTTGGTCACTCTGCTCCTGTTGGTGCTTTAGGTTCCAGCAGGTTCTTCCTCTCTTCTACTTCCCATCCATCTGCCTTCCCAGCTCCCTGCTCTGTGGAGCTCAGGGCTCTGCATCAGATACAAAGACAGAGCCCATGGTGACTGCTCAGCCAGCCCTACGTGGCAATAGCCCGCCCTGTGACCACTGGGAGGAAGTAGATAGAGGCTTGGGTGGATGGATAGATAGATAATGGGTGAATGGGTGGATGGACAGATAGACAAACAAATAAATTTGAGAGAGGGGTCACCAGGTAACAGGGTTTGTCTCACTGTGAACATTAAACGAGGCATGTGTAAGCCCAGTACTAGCTGGGAGGAAGCGTCCAATTAGTACCAGATGCTATTGCTGTAACTTACAAGGGTCACACACTCCTCGTGGGTAAAATCGTGGTGGCACACCTGCCCCTCTGATTCTCAAAGCCACATGTTGCAGGTACAACTGATCTAGGATGATAATGATTATCTTTGGATGGAGTGTGGATTGGAGGGAGCCTGCTGGAGTGCTGTCCACGTTACACATCTTGATGTCAGTGGTGGTCACATGGGTATAGACATATAGGAAGTTCCACTGAGCTATGCACATAAGATATGCACAACTGACTGTAAAATGCCATCACTCAGCAGAACAGTAAGTTTTTTAAATGTTTTAGTGGGAAAACCAGGGAAATATTTACTCTGATACCTAAAACCACCTAATTCCCCTCTGCCATCAATTTGCTGTACGACCTTGTGGAATTCCTTTAGGCCACAGTGACCATGAGCCTTCCCAAGACCAGGGAACTGACCCACAGCATCCCCTTGTTCCCAGACTCTCTGGATCCTTCATTCAAAACACACAAGAGGACAGAGCTGGCTCATAGGGAGGGATGATGAAGAACAGAGGCAGGAAGCAGTCAGACAGCATGGTGCACATCAGGAGACCTGGTGCCTGCTTTCCTGCCCCGTCCTGGGACAAGAACAGTTGGGAATGTGTGTCTGTACAGGGGGTGCCTGTGGGTGTGTTTAGAAAGGCTGAATCCAAGAGATTCATGGATGCTGTTGGCTGTGGACGCCTGGGCTGGACGCTGTCACCAGGGCTTAGAAGGGAACAGTGTGCCTGCAACCTTGTCACTTGCTCAGGAAAGGACTGAAAATGGCCGTGACTGTAGATGCACTGAGTGCCGGGCACAGTACCAATGGTACCCATACACCACCTCTTTGTGCCCATCTGAGAACTAATGTGCAGTTGCTAAAAACGACAGAGATGTATGAACTTAAGATCATTTTTTTTCACTCATTTGCATTTTCTGATATTTAACTATGTATGGCAAAAAAACTATAGAAATTATAAATTGAAAAATACACAATTGTCAAAGAAGCTGTTTTTCTCTCTGTGGGAAGGGGCAACTGTTCTGAATTCGAGAATCAGTTGAACATAACCCTAAATAGTGCTAAATTAATGCAAAGTCAGGCCATGATTGCACCTGCCAGGGACTGTGATTGTCCTAATTGCCACATGTGTGATTTCAACTTTGATTAACCGAAAACAGGCTGGGTTGGGGGCATGGATGAGGGAACGGTGACAAATGCTGACAGCGCTGCTGGACCCTGTTGCCATAGCAACCGCACAGCAAAGCTATTTGGTGGTTAACTCATGAGAGATAAAGCAGGATGAAAATCAGTGTAAAGTTAGAGTACAATTTGGACTGTGGTTACTTAACCTCTGCCACCCACTCCTGCATGTGTGCTCAGTGTATCTCAGCTGGCAGCTCCCACACCAGCTCTCCTGGGCCAGAAGCAGTCTCTGAACAAGCGAGACTGGCTGTGTGGGGATGATCCCTTCAAGTCATGTGGAGCACAAGTGCCCTGGGGACTTTGCTCAAGTGCATAGTGGCATGGCAGCAGGTCTAGGAGGCCCGAGGGGCTGCAATTCTGAGCCCTCCCTGTAGGACCTGAGCTGCAGGTCCAGAAATGGTCCCAGTAGACGCAAAGCCTTCTGCAAAGCCTTCATGGAGGGCAGGCACCTCTTATGCCCTGCTGCATCCTTTAGAGCTAGCGCAATACCTGCTGCAGAGATGTGGAGGGGGACAAGAAGGAGCTGAACAAATGTTCTGTGGGTGACGGAATGAATTAGATCCACTCCTGTGTTTCTGCTAGTCATACTAACTGAGAGGTCAGAAATGCCCGTGGGCACATTTTGAGAGAGCAATGCTTCCTTTCTCTTTGGGCTTCTGGTTATCTTTTAGCAAATATTTACTTGTTTTTTTATGCTTCCAGAAATTATTGTTAATATAAATCATTTTTCTTGGGGGGAAATGGGAGCACATTATAGCCATTACTCAATGTCTTGTGGCTCATTTCTCTTAAGATGTATACTGGAGATTGCTGTTGGTGTGAATGTTTGTGACCAGAATTCATATGTTAAAACCTAACCCCCAAGGTTTATAAGAGGGACCTTTGGAGGTTGATGGGGTCCTAGGGCTGGGGCCCTAACGAATGAGATTCATGCCCTGATGAAAGAAGCCTGAGGGAGCTTGTTAGCTCTCCTGCCTTTCCACCACATGAGGACATGTGGAAGGTGCCACCCAGGAGGAACGACCCTCATCAGACACTGACTCTGCTGGGCCTTGATCTTAGTTTTCCCAGTCTTCAGAACTGTGAGCAATAATGTTCTATTGTTTATGAATTACCTACCCCCAGGTATTTTATTATAGTGTCAAGAATGGACTGGATATATTTTCCCCCAATCTGTACATCCAGATTTACTTTATTCCTTTAATTAGCCACACAGCAGTGTATTCCAAACCCTTGTGATCATTCCATCTTTACTCAGCATTTCCACCTTTACAATGCATGCCAGGATAAAGCACCCTGAATATGTGATTTTGTGTACTTGAAGTGTGTTGAGTAAATTCTTGGTTGTGGGATATCTCAATCAAAGGCTACATATATTTTTGGAGATGCTAGATAATGTTTAATTTGCTCACCAAAGAAGTCACATGAATTTTTTACTCTCATCAACAGTTTTTAAGAATGTCCATTTTCTTGCACTTTAAATTCTATTCACCATCAATTTTCTAACCACATCAATCTGGTAAGTGAAAAGGAGTCGTTTTCATTTGATTTCAGTAAATGTGAATGAGATTGAGCATCTTTTAACATATCTCAATGCCATCATATTAACTGGTAAAGAATTGTTTTATTTAGAAAAGTTGGAGGGTTTTGTACATTGATATGGGAAGAGTCACTGAGTTCTCTTACCATTTCCAGTTAATTCCTTGGGTGTTATAGTTATACATGGATAGCATTTGGAAATGATAATTTTGTCTCTAGGTTTACAATTTTTATTCTTTTCCTTAAATTTGTTATGACAGAAACAATTAGATCTCTCTAATCAAACTTTTAAGTGTACAGTTCAGTGTACACAACCATAAGCACAATCTTGTGTGCTATCTCCAGGACTTTCTATCTCTGCCTGCTGAACAACCTCCTTCATTTGCCCCCTCTCTGGCCTCTGATGACTGCCATTCTGCTTTCTGCTTCTGTAACCTTAAGTTCTTCAGATGCCTTAGGTAAATGCAGTGGCGCCATCTTTGCCCCTCTGTGGCTGGCTCATTTGCACTAGTGTGATGTCCTCAGGTTCACCCACATTCTTGCACAGGGCAGAATTTCTTCTTTTTAAAGGCTGCATAATATTCCCTTGTGTGTGTGACAGATTTTCTTTATCTGTCCATCCATCGGAGGGCACTTAGCTGCTTCCACTCTTTGGCTTACAGTTGTATACCCTTGTTACTTTCCTTCTCATACTCTTGGAAAACTATCCTAAGACAGCAATGAGAGGGGGCGTTCTTCCCTTCTTCCTGATTCTAGCAGTATTAATAAGTTCTCACCATAAAGAATAATTCTGACCTTTAATTTGACATATATTCTTGTTTTGTTAATGGAAGATCTGTTCCTTTAAATTTTTCTCAATTCCTATTTCATTAAACATTTTAAATCAAGAAGGATAATAAAATAATAAGAAAATATTTTCTTGAGTGGAACCATCTTTCACTCCTGGAATGAGCCGCATTTGTCTCTGGCCCTGTCTTTTATTTTAATGTGTTGCTGGCTCCCAGTTGCCATTATTTTATTAGGATTTTGTATTGATCTTCATGAGAGAAGCTCATCTCTATTACGCCTTTTAATGCTTTGCAGGATATGAAATCCGTATTGCACTGGCTTAAAGCAAAATTGATAATGTTTCTTTTGTAGTTCTCTAGTTAAGGAGTTGTGCGATTCTCTTTTCCTTCAAGTCTGAGAGAGTTCAATTTTTGTTTGAATTTTTTTAAGGTCTTGTAAAGTCCTAAATGGGGAATGATCCTGTGTGTTGCAGCTTTGAACTGTGGAAGCCAGGCCTGTGGGCCAACTAGGAAGCAACATTGGTTCAGATTTGCTGCCTATAGCACTGTGAGTCTTGCAAATTTACCTCATCCTAAAAGGAAATGTAAGTTTTTCTAATTTATTCACATAAAGATAAGTATTCTTAAAACTTATTTAATTTTCTTTATGTCTATGATTACTTCTCATTCTCATTTCAAATTTTGTATATCCATGTTTTCTCCTTTTTTGTTTTGTATAGATTAGCTAGAGATTTATCTCTTTCATTGTGTGTAAATTTTTATGTTAATTCACCTAGCTCTTGGATTTCTGTTCTAGTCTTTTTTTCCCTCACCCAGTAATTTCCGTTTGTACTTTATAAATCCTTCCATCTATTTTAATTACATTCATGGGTTGTAATAACTATTAATTAACTTTAGCCTCTCATGTTTAGTAATTGCTAACATTTAAATGTTTGTGCTCCCCCAAAAATCCATATGCTGTCCCCAAAAGTGATGGTATTGGGAAGGATGCACTGGGACATAAGCCGGTGCCAAGGCAGAGCCCTCATGAATGGGATTTGTGTCCTTCTGAGAGACCCGGAGAGTCCTGAGCCACTTCTCTGTGCATGGAGATAGCAAAGAGCCACCAGTTGTGAATCAGGAAAGCAGCACTCACCAGACGCTGACCTTGGACTTCTGCTCCTCCAGAACTATAAGAAACAAACTCCTTTTGTTTAAAGTCCTCCTATTCTGTGGCATTTTATTGTAGCTGTGCAAATGCACTAGGATAGTCACCCAAAGCTGTGAGGACTGCGTTAGCTGGGTCCCTCCCTGCACCATCCAAGATGGTACCTACTTGGCATATGTGGCTATTTAAATTTGAACTGTCATTAATTAAGGAGAGATAAAACTAAAATTTCAGTTCCCTAATTAAATTCAGTAATTGTTGTAAGTGGCTATTGGCTACGATATTGGACAACAGAATGTAAGCATCTTCTCCTGTTGGATCCCAATGCTATAGGATATAATATATATCATGCTGGGCAAAGTCCCACAGTCATAAGTGACAAAACCCAACTCAAACTCATTTAAGCCCTAAAGGAAAACCATTAGTTCTATGCCTGCAAAGCCCCGGGGTATAGCTGGCTTCAGTACCGCTGGATTTAATGCTTCATTTCTCTCCAACTTTTGATTCTGTTTGTTTGGCTTCCTCAAATCCTAGCACCAGGAGGATTTCTCCCTCCCTCTCCCAGTCCTCTTTCTTTCTGTCTATCTGATTTCTCTCTGCTCAGCTTAGCCCAGTGCCACACACAGCATCTACAAAGTCAAAGTTCTGAGTGTGAACCCTTGTTCCTCCGTGAGTGCATGCATCTACTACTAACCTCTCCGTGCATCAGCATCCTTACCTCTCAAAGCCTACCTCACAGAGAAGCTGCAGTGACTGGATGAGATAAAGCATACACAACCCCTAAACAGTGCCTGGCATGTGTATGTGTTGTTGTATTACACTCGGGTTCTCTCCTTGTCATATGTTATTTGGCCACCGACAGCCTAAGTTTGCGTTCCCACTAAGGAAGAGAGGATCTCTTCTGTGAGCTGAAAATCTCTACAAGGACACTGGTTAATCAAGTCTAGATTGATTCCTATGGTGCAATGCACTGGTCACTCTTCGATGTCCAGGCCTGGGTCGTGTGTCCCACTTATGTGACCAAACCAAGATCAATCGTTATGATTATCAATCATATCAAAACAACAAAACTCCATCCAGGAATATCTTTCCCAAGAAAAAATGAGTTACTTTTACCAGAGGAATGATATGGACAAATGTGCTGAGTACAATAGTTGGAAACTCCAGCAATCAGTCTCCTCCACGCTCCACTCTGCATACCCAACATGCGCACACATGTGTGGACGTAGTCCCACCTCGCACTTCTTCCCACACATGCACTTACCAAAATGCCCACTTAACAAAACATGACTATTCCACATGCATCAAACATATATAAACACTTGTCAAAAGATGACAACCCAAAGGTTGCATCCAATCACTAGACCTAGCTCCAAGTCCAAGATTCCCCAAGTTCTGTACATTTCTCTCAACTATATCTGAATGTGGCTTTCAATGGTGATACAGCCTAAACCACCCCAAAGACACCCAAAATATGATGGTGGAGGAATAAGGGGATCACCATACACACAAACATACCTGGTGAGAAAACAGAACAAAATAACAAGTACAGACTCTAATCAATAGAATAAGCCACATCTTGCTCCACAAGAGTAAACAAGCTTCAGTTAACTGCCTCCAGAGTGGATTTCTTGGTCAGTCACTAGGGATGCCCCAACTTTTCATGCTGAGGAAATCTCCCTTGCCCATTTTTCTCCAGGAGCATGCATTGGAGGGCTTGAGGAAAAGCACCCTTTCTGGAAGTCATGCTGCCCTGGAATGCTACTTTCTTTTGGCAAAATGGGAAGACTGGGCTTTGCCTTTGGGTTTGGGCAACCATGTAACCAATTTTCCACTTTGTGGGTATGAGACTATACAACTCCTTTAGCTCTAGTCTTATACCAGAAAACTATTTTCTGGTGTCTCCTTCAACAATAGAAATCCTGCCAATGGTCTTTGAATCTAAACCCTTCTGTTGTCATGTATGTCACTTAAAAATAAACTTTCCAGAAATTTTGGATGCAACTGACTTTTGGTAGATAGATTTTATGTACATTTTCAGAGTGAATCTGAATTTCTCCTAAAATTTTTAAAGAACAACCTGATTTAATTACAGTTGAAAATAACACAATGGAAACATTTTCTAAGATATCCAAACCTTAGTTCCTTCACAACTGCATGCAGGCAGAAAAACCCACCCACTCTCCAGAAGTTCAATAGAGAATAAAGATCTACTTTTTGTGCAATAAAGATGACTGATAGGCACAATCATAATCACATTGTCAGACATTTCTGCCATTATAACTCAGAGTCAAAGTTAGCTAGCACTCTGAAAACCAAATAAAATGTCAATGTACCAAACTTTGGAGTCCTTGTCTCTAAAACTAGAGTTGGAAAATCATTCATATCTATAAGAGATCCATTTCCCCATCATCGTATGAAGGGTTCCATAGAGAGTAAATAAACTCATCAGTGCACACATTAAGTGCATGTCTCTTGGACAAGTGAGTGTCCCATGTGAATGTGTATTCCAGCAGTTATGGACTTCTGCTCAGCACACAGCACAGCAGTGGTCAAGCTTCCTGGCTGATGCCACCGAGACCGAGCTTAGTGGTCAAGGCAGAGAAAAGGCGTGTCACAGGAGAATGCTCTGCTCCTGAACTACTCGCAAAGCTGAGAACTGAGTCTGAGTTGTAGACCAATGTCCAAAGCCACACCACCATCACTGGCTCTCCACCTTGAAGACACTGTCCCTAACAACTGGATGCCTCAGCAGTGCTGGCACCACCAACAGGGATTCCCTCAGAGCCTCATCTTCCCATCACTCTCTTTCAATTTCAAGTCTCAAGTAGGTGAGCCTGATTAATAGAGATGAGGCCATGTACCTCTATCCTGGGTGCTGAGCGAAGCTAGGGGAATGAACCATCAGAGCTCTTCCTCAGAGAAGAAAGTGGGGCCAAAAAGGCTGGAAAATCTCTAATAGAAGCAGTGTGTCTGCACAGATTCTGAGCATCCGTAAAATGTGGTCAATGCCCATTCAAATCATCCAACTTGATTTTTCAGCCCAGAAATCCACATTTTGACATTTGAACTGGATAACGGTAAAAATTTGTATCTTTAGGCGTTATAGACATTGGCTCCCAGAAGTCTACAGACTATCACAAGGAGAAATGCAATTAGGACCAAGAAATATCATTCTCCCTTCCTTCCCAAATCCTTACTAAATCAATCCTTAAAAACCCACTGTTGAGTGAAGTTCATGAATGGTGAACAATGTGGCTCAGATGGACTCGCTGCCAGCTGATAGTGAGACTTCTCCTCCGGGCAGAGAACTGTAAGACTTTTCCAGGACAGGGCCTCCTGTATGCATCTGTGTGCATCTGGTGGTTTTTCTCAATGTTATCAATCACCTACCTGACTTAGGATTTGCCTCTTCTGATTAAAAGAGCTCTCTTAATGCCTGCTCTCTTTCTGCCTTTTCCCCTTTCGAACACCAAGAGCTGCAGTGTAATACCAATCTTGCTGCCCATACTCGACTTGATGAAGTGATTTTTCTTTAGCATCTGAACTGATTTCCAGTACTCTCACCAAGATGATGGCAGGTGACTTACCAAGACTTTTGTAGGAGCCACCACCAAGGCTGCCATTAGAGGGAACATTACCTTCTATCCTTTCCCACCCTGACTACCAGCACCCTCCACTGAAAGTACATTAAGTTAAGGTTGTTAACAGAGAACATTTGTCAATCCTCCTACAGAGACAGGATTCAATATGAAAGAACGATGTTATTTGAAAAAGAGTGGGTCTTCATTTGCATATCAGGATCCCTGACAGCACTTAGGGAGCTTTTGGATCCATGCTGACATGTAGGTTGAAAGAGAACAGACCGCCTTCTGCTTGCTACCTCCCCTCACCTCAGCATCACAGACAAGACAAGGACAAACCAGCAGATTTGATCATGGAAATTGGTGGCCTGGACCACATCAATCTACTTCTCCACTTGTCTTTTATACCCCTAAAGTTAATTTTAAAACACATAGTTAACAAAAGCAGCAATCTACTGCCTTTCCTCTTCCCAACTCTATATTTTTTAGCTGATATGTCATCCACTTCCCTATCACAAAATCAGGCTTTCGCCACTGTTGCTTGACTTATCAGTTTATTGCTAGGCTGATTGTTGTACTGGATGAGAATGTCACTTCTAAAATTGCTTCCTTCCCTCCATCCCTCTCCAAAGTCCCAGTCCAGTTATACGACTAGTCAGGGTTCATTGTTTGGTTAGCTTTGTTAATACAGTATAAGCAACAAACTAACATGTCATTTGCTGTTCCGTCAAATACTTTTCCCTTTCCAAAATGAGAAGCTCAGAAACCCTGGCTTCCCTTCAGCTATTTCTCTTTCCTTCTCTATTTCTATTTCTGTCAATTGTACTTTTACTTTTGCATAAAATTCACATTCTGTTGTGTACAAAAATTAAATTGTCTTTATTTTATCCATAGGGTGAAACTAAATGCTGAAATGCAATAAACAGTGTTTGCATCATTGTGACAATGACAGAATCATTCACTGCAAACCCAAGCAGGGTAAGATTACTACTCACCCCTTCTTGCACAGTTACTTGCTTTCCTGAAGTTTGTAATTATGCTGTATTTCCATAATCAGTATAATCAGTATTTCCATTCTCCCCACCTGCTCTATATTATCACCAGTTCTATAAAGTCCCATTTCCCCCCAAGAACCTCTTTCTCTCAGTTCTCTGCCTGCACAAACATCCCTCTGACAGTGATTTTGAGGCTGATTCCTCAGTTTCCTGAGTCCCAGGGCCGTTATCCTGGTATACTCCTTTGGTTTGGCTTAGCATATTCTTTTTTTTTCTTTTTCTTTTTCTTTTTTTTTGGTATGGGAGATAGAACTCAGGTCCTTGTGCTTGCGAGGCAGGTGGTGGAACCACTGAGCTAAATCCCCCACCCCTGGCATAGCATATTCTTAAATAGCTTCCCTTAAGAAGCAGATGGATGTAGAAGGCACACAGTCCCAGCACATCTGGGAATGTCTTATTCCTTATGCCTTCTAGTTCCAGGTTTACAGGATTCTAGGTTACAAACCTTGCCCTTCACCTCCACAACCAATCTGAACAGACTGAACCCAGAAGCAGAAGTGCCACTCCAGCTCTCCTCTATGAAGCCAGACGCAGAAATTTCCAACAAAAAATCTTTGTTCATTAAAATGTTAATGTTGATCAGGCACGGTGGCACACACCTATAACCCCAGCATTTGGGAGGCTGAGGCAGGAGGATTGCCAGGAGTTGGAGACAAGCGTGGGCTACATAGTTCAAGGCCAGCCTAAATTACAGGGCAAGACCCTGTCTCAAAAAAAAAAAAGTTAATGTCAACGTGTAATGGGTTTATTAATATTTTAATGATTAATAAGTTTTTAATTTTGTGAAAAGTATTTTCTCCAAACATAAAGGGGATGTCGCTGTCCAGCACCAGATCTGCCAGGGGAAGCCTCTGCCCCTCCCCCACACCGTGCACCTGGCTGCCCCCCCAGCCTGCTGTCCCGGAATACCCACGCCCCCCATGGGCTGACGTTTCACAGCTGACGTTTCACAGTGGCTCTCAGTCCTGGCTCTCAGTGCTCCCTCTTCGTCAAAATATTAAAGTGATCCTGTGCTTTCCACATAGAATTTTCCTTTCCCTCTGTTTCTCTTCCTCTAAGTCGCTGAAATCACTATTCTGCTGTTTACCCTCCTTAATTGGTTATCTGTGACTTTTACTGTTGCTTTCTCTCATCTTTTTCACCTTTTTCGTCTTTTTATTCAACTTCCTAAAGTATTTCTTCAATTTTTCTTCTCACTCTTCTTTTGAACTTGGCAATACCCTTGTGTTTTCAGTACTGGGAATTGAGCCCAGGACCACTGCACTGATCTACATCCTCAGCTTTTTAATGGGTTTTTTTTCTTTGAGACAGGATTTTCACTAAGTTATTGAGTTGCCCACCCTGGGCTCAAACTCGCATGTGATCCTCCTGCCTCAGCCCCATAGACTGCTGGGCAATGCCATCCATATCACTGAAGTGCTTTCCATCTTTCTCTTATCCTTTCATGGGGTCCTCTTCACAGCTAATAAAGGTGTGTCCTAGAATCTCTGTGGATACTAGTTAGTGGTGTTTTATTTTTTAAGTTCTCTTTCGTTTCCTCAAATTATCTATTTTTAGGAGTCTTATTTTAGTTCATTGGCATCTCTTCCAGGCTGGAGGATTTCTTCAATTGTTAAGTGACTTTCTTTTTTTTTTTTAATTTTTCTGGTACCAGGGATTGAACTAGGGACCTTGCACTTGCGAGGCAGGCGTGGCACCACTGAGCTAAATCTCCAGCCCGTTAGGTGACTTTTGATACCTCTTCATATGCACGAGTGAAGCAAGAGAGGGAACTCTGTGCATGCAAGTGGCCTTATTAGTCTAGGTGACTGGCGGGGACCAGGTGGTGGGTGACAGTGACTCCCAAAGACCCAGATGGGGTGCTCTTGGCATGAGGACACCAGTGTCTTTAGCAAGAGTGCTCTAGTGAGTTCTCTTCCCCTGCAGTATACCTGTCCCCCAGGCCCTTGGCCCTCTCTGGGCAGCTGGAAGCTAGAAGGTCAGTTCCTGTAAGCGAAGCTCTCTTCCTTTAGTGAGCTCTCTGCACAGCCCCTCCTGCCTCTGCTCCTGCCAGGGAGGATTCTGTACCTCAGCCTCTGCCCAGACAGGGTGCTCTGATAGATGGCTCCTTCCCCAAGAGGCCAGTTCCCTGTTAAAAACCAGTACAAATTCTCAATAATGAATGTGATCATAATGTATACCTAAAATGTACCAATAAACTTAATTGTTTAAAAAGATCTCTGTTTCAAACAGCTTCTATTGACAATATACTGACTCTTACCAAAAGAAAAGACAGGTCTATTCTACTCCCTGTGCACATTATTTTCTTTTTTCATTTTTTTCAGCCACCCCTTGCCAGCTCCCATCCAGATCTGACTGCCAGTGATGGCTGGGTGTGGGCCTGATGCTCCAGCACCACCCATTTTCAGGGCTAGTTGATTCAGCAGGTGAGTTGTTACTCCTTAGTGGACTCCAACTTCCACAGCCACCGTCCTCCTGAGCACATTATTTTCTACTCTTTATTCCACTCTTCCTCCTCCTCCTCCTCCTCCTCTTCCTCCTCCTCACCCTTCTCCTCCTTTTTCTCCAGCTATAAGCTGGCCCAGGGCACCAGGTGACATTTACTTCATGCTTTCTTGGGCCTTCAAAGATGGCAAACCATAAACCCCTCACTGTTTCTGACAGTAACACTTGAGTGCACACAATCTGTAAGGTGGTACCACTGACCCACAACAGGTTTGTCACCGCCACCAGAACCAAGGACTTTAGTACACAGAGTGTGCTCTCAGTCATTTCTCAGAAGAAAGGCTAGTTTAGGGAATGTGAATAGTTTTTAATTCCCTGCAGTATTATAGTCTCGTGATGTTCTTTTGCTTCCTACTGTGAGCTTTGACAACTTGCTTCTGCTTGGAGATTAATTTGGATTGCGATTCGAGTGTTCAAACATACCTGCCCCTCTCCTCAGGCTTGGGCTGTCCTGTGATAGGGTCTGGCTGGCCCTGCCTTGGCCCATGGGCACCATTTTGTGCCAATAGACCTTATGCACTGAGGAGACCCCAAGGGCCTGTGGCTCTGGTTAGAGTTATTTTTACTCAGTTTGACCCTCCTGTCACATTTAGTCAATTTAATGCCAACAGAATGGATGTGGGTCCCTCCTCTAGGTCTCTGTAGACCCCTCTGCCCTTTGTTCCCATGCCAGTGGCCAAGAGCTGTGTGGTTTTCAATGCATCCTTTAGGCAAAGGCAAAGGCATCATTGGTTAAGTTCCTGGTCCTGTGTGGGGCTATCTTTCTCTTAGGAAATCTTTCCAGCAACAATGTGATCAGGCTTCCCAAAGACTGAGAAAAGATATCCCTACCAGGAGACAGCAGGCAAGTGAAAACTAGAGGACCTGGACACATGTGATTCCAATAGATGAAGTTTGAGAATTTTTTTTTTAATTTGAGACAATTCTTTGTAAACTTGAGAATAGACTGCAAGCTCAATGTGGAAAGGATCCACCTGAAATATCTGAGGGATATGGAGGCCAGACACACCGTGCCATGAAAGGTTAGAGACACAAGGGTGTCCTTCAAAGGTCTGAGGTGACAGTGTAGTGCCAGGGCAAGGAAGAAGCACACAGCACATCGGCCTGCTTGCTGAGGGCCCCAGGTGCCCAGTGCTGCCTCATGCCCAGGTGCCACTGCTGCACCAGTGGCCCTGGGGTCCAGTAGGGGGAGGCAGAGGTGGGAGGGAGAGGAAAAAGAAAAATATTAGTGTGATAAATTATGCCAAAAATATTTTAAATAGGGCAATTGAACCACAAGTAGGTTGTGCTGATTCACTCTTCATGCTCAGGGATGGTCTCTCTGAGGAGGAGAAATCTGAATGACAGGAAGGATACAGTCATAGCTAGGCCACATCCTCCAGAGACAGGCTGGACACCACCAAAAAACGGTGCCTGTCAGTCCAGGTGTGTGTGCTGTTACCGTTTTGCAGCCAAAGAGATGAGGGTGCAGAAGTTTAAAATAACTTACTATCTGTCACCCAGTGTTGCCATTTGATCCAGAAGGTCCCCTGACATCCCCTATGCAAAATGCTTGGTCCCGGCTTCTTGCTAGTGGGAGGTCCTGGGTCCCTGGGGTCACACCCTTGAGGGGAGGTGGATCCAGCCCCCTTTGTCTCTCATGTTCTGGCTCTGAGGTGAACAGTGTTGCTCCACCACACACTCCACCATGCTGTGCTACCTCTCCACGGGCCTGAAAGCAACAGGGCCAACCGACCATGGACTATAATTCCAACACCAGGAGACAAGACTAACCTGCCACTTTGAACGGTGATTTTCCCAGGAATTTTGCCACAGTGGAAGATCAGCCTGGTGCTCCTTTCACCCTCCACGGCTGTGTCTGCAATGGACATCAAGCCATCTTGGGCACTTTATCACTTCTTGGCCTTTTGGCTAAGATCAAGTGTAGCATCTTGGGCACTTTGACTGTGCTGACCCAGGAAGAAGCAGCAGGGGCCGTAGGAGACTGATCATGTTTTCTGAAAGAGGCTCTGTAATGGACCAATGCAGGTCCTAACACACAGGGGCGCAGCTGGCACTGTACATAGGCACCCAACTGTCCCTAAGAACAAACTACAGGTCCCCTGACCCTCATGACACAGCAGCATCAGTCTCAGGTCCAGGCTGAGTCTGAGAACATTAGGGATTTTTTTTCCTGAAAGAGCAAAGGAAAATATCCTGTGATGCCATCTGACTAAAAATTCCAGCCTCTCCGAGTGAAGGAGGGAAGACTTGCTCCAGGGCCTACTCCGGGGCCAGGGCCCCATCTTTGTGAATGGTGGGGGCGGTGGGGGGCTGTGGGAAGCAGTTTCCTTCTCCCTGTACAATTCTACGCACCTCACTCCAGCACTTTTGACAAAGCCTCATTCTGAAAGCCCCTGGCTGTGCTGTTTTAAGATGGTTGGTTCTGATGGGTGTTGAGGAAATACGATTAAAACGAACTCTCCTCCAACCCAGGAAACTTCCCCTCTAAAGTAGAGGAAGAGAAAGAAAACATCCTTATTAGTGAATAAGCCTAAAGCAAGCACGGGACACTCACCACAGGCTGAAGGAAATCGCACCCTTTCACCTGCACAGGCAGGCACTGCCCAGCACATACCTGTTCTCAGGTAAAGGTAACTGGTCCTCCAGGAGGAAGACACGACTGCATCACCCATCATTCACTGTGACAACTGGGAGGCCGCCTGTGTAAGCTGCTTGGTTCTATCCAAGGGAAAACGACCTCCTCAAGGCATTGTGATCAGAGGTAGTTTTGCTGCTTGGAGACTCCTGCCCTCCATGGAAACTGGGGACCAGGGTGATACATCTTCTCAGATGACTACATCTGGTAGCGATGGTCCCCAGGTCCTTAAGAAAGATTGTCCTGAGCCCTTGGGTCATAAAGCTTCCAGAGGCTGTTTCCTTTATTGAAAAATTTACATACATTTCAAACAGACAGGGAAAGAACTTAAAATTACAAGTTTTTTTTAAAGCAAATGCTTTAAGCAAAGGGAGGGGGAGTCTTTTCTCATTAAGCAGAGAGAATTAAGTCTGTTATTTTTAATTTACATTTGCTCTAACATGGACATTGGCAAAACTTTGCTTTTAAATTGTCCTTTTAAAAAATAAACTGTAAAATGCTTTTAAGGAGGAAAAAAGAAAAAATTTTCTTAAAGCTGAGTCTTGGAGGGGAATGAAAGTCACTACTCTTAGTGATGTAAAGTACTTTATGTAAAATGGTTTGCACATTTTTAAGTAGCTTCAAAAGTCAGCAATTGCGCAACCAACAGCAGTTGCCATGGTAGCAAAAGTTGGTGTTATTCTAATCCACTTGGCGATGATTTGGCTGGAGCTGCTGCTGGGCACAGGAAGCACATTCCTTGTGTGGAGTTTTTGGGTTTTGCTCCACACGCCAGGCAGAAACAGGCTGCACACACTGTGTGGAAACCAGGGTGGGAAGAAAGGACCAAGAACATCTCGAGGTCTGAGCAGTCAGGAGCCAGGAATCAGAGAAATCTGGAAAAGAAGAAGCAGCTGGGTTCTTCCTCATGACTAGGGTGGGGTGAGGACAGGGGGCAGAAGCTGCGTGTTGCTGTGGCCACACAGACACCTCGTGCCTTTGCTTTGCTCCCCTCCTCCAAGGCCTCCAGTAACACACACTGTCCCTGCTTTACAGGTGAGGACACGGAGCCTGACAGCAGAGATGAGCACTTCTCCAGCGCAAAAGTCCCAGCAGAAGAGCACCTGTGCCTCATTTCCTGCTAGATCTCCGGGCACCAGACCAGTGCTGGGCACAGGAAAAGTCCTCATAAAATATTGTCGTATGGTTGTTGAGTGAATGCTTGCCCTGACATGCCCATAACAGCCTCAAAGAAAGAAAGCACCAGCCTCAGGTCGACTAGGTATCCACTCAGGGTATGGTGGAAAAGCCAGAAGGCATTCCTAGCATGTGCAAAAGCCCTAATTCCATAAGCACTTGCACACACAGCTCCTGGCTCCAGGCCTGCTTCTTGGAGAAGCCACCCCAAGACACCAGCATGGAGACTCTGAGTCCTGGATGAGGAAGGCACAGGAGCCAAGGTGACCAGACCAGCTTGCCCTTGAGTTCAGTCACCTTTCCTGTGTCCATGATGGGAAACAGGAGCTCGGTCCCACAGAATCTAGGTGTCCAGGAAATTTCACCTGGGTCCCTTACATGTGGCACAGGGAGTCATGGAGACAGGGCCCAGCCTTTGCTTCAGAGACCCATGTGCTCCAGCCCCAACCTGCAGGCCCCTCATCAGCAAGCACTGAGCCTGGAGTTGGTACCTGGCCGAGGCTCCAGGAGCTGCACTGTGCCACATGGGCCAGCTCCTCCCAGCTGCTGCGGGCATGGGTCATCCCAGGGCCATGCCCATGAGCTTCCCTGCACTGCGGGCCAAGCTGTGCTGCCTGAAGCTCTGCAGGTGAGGCAGAGATGCCAAAGCTAGAGACAGCAGCCACGTCCAGAGCAGCTACTTGAGAAAGAGCAAATTGCTGCCCTTGTGGGAGAGGCAGGGTCCCGGGGCCACCAGCCCAACCCTATGGGAGAAGAAAGAGTTTGGTATCAGTCCCCCCTTTAAGCTCACTCTGTGACAAGCCTTAATATACTAATCATGTTTTCCCTCTTCCATTTTACCTTCAAGTTTTTTGTATGATGGCTTTAGAAGTATAGAAGTGACTACTTTTTACATTAATTTATTTCTGACTGATTAATAACTGTAATTATCTATAGTGTTTTTATCAATGTTTACGTCATGGAAAGATCCAATCAGTCTAATGCCTGCATCGCCTCATCACCTTACACTAGTCTTGTGTTGAGGATGTTAAAAGCCTGGTCTCTGAGCCACTTTGAAGTGGACAATATCTTATTGCCACTGTGTGTACAGTGCCATGGATCCCTTTACCGTGTTCCCAGGTCTAAATGAAACATGGTGCCTTTGATCAGCATTTTCCCTGTTTCCACCCCTCCTTTTCTCCCACAGCCTTCAATACTTTCTGCTCTCTGTTTCAGTGAGATCAGCTCTTTTGATTCCACATATAAAAATTTGTCCTTCTGTGCCTGGTTTATTTCACTTAGCATAATGTCTTCCAGTTTCACCCATGTTGTCAGGAATCACAAGATGTTCTTCTTTTTTGAAGACTGTATACTATTCCATTGTGTGGTAGTCTCTTCTGAGACTGTATTTCTGTGCTATCCAGTGTAAAGTCTCCTATTCATTGTTTTGTTTAAGTCTTCTCTTTTTTTTCTGTTACTCTAGCTAAAGGTCTGTATCTTTTATCTTTTTTAAATAATTTAGTTTTGTTGATCTTTTCTATTGTTTTTGTAGTCTCTATTTTGTGTATTTCTGCTCTGATTTTTGTTATTTCCTTTCCTGTGCTAGCTTTGTTCATCTTCTTTCTGGTTCTTCAAGGTTTTATGTTATTTGAAGTCTTTCTTCTTTTTTGGTGTAGGTTGTTACTACTATAAACTTTCTCCTTGGTACTGTGCTTGCTGCTTCCCATAGTTTTGGTGCATTCTGTTTCCATCTTTGTTTATCTCAAGATATATTTTCATTTCTCTTTTATTTTTTTCTTTGACCATTTAGGAGCATATAATTTACTTTCCACATATCTGTGAGTTTCCCAGTATTTCTCCTATTACCAGTTTTGGCTTTTATACCATTGTGGTCAAAAAAGATCCTTTGATAGATTATTTCAATTTTCTTAAATTAATTAAGACTGTCTTGTGGCCTGCCATCTGATCTGTCTAGCCAGTGTTCTGTGTGCCCTTGAGAAGAATGAGTTGTGCTGCTGTTGGAGTATATTTTTATTCCATTTAGTTCAAAGTGCAGCTCAAGTCTGCTTTCCTCACTATCTTAGTTATTTTCTCATTGCTGAGACAAAATTCCCAACACCCACAAGTTAAATGAGGAAAAGTGTATTTTGGCTCATGGTTTGGAGAGGTTTTGGACCATAGTCAGCTGGCTCTGAGGCAGGGTGGCATGGCAGAGGGCCATCCCAGAAAAGAAACAGTCCATGGCAGAGTAGTCAGGAAGCAGTGAGGAATCAAGGAAGGAGGAGAGCCATGCCCACAGTGACCCACCTCCTCCTACAACGCTTCACCTCTCACCATCACACCCAGTTATTACCCATCAGTGGACTAATCCAGCACCACACACCCATGATCCAGTGTCACACACCCATGATCCAGTCACCCTCAAAAACCCCATCTATGAACACATGAGGCTTTGGGGGGAGATATAAGCCATAAAACTTACTTTCTATTCAGATGATCTCACCTGAGAGGGAAGGGGAAGTGGGAGGGGTAGGGGAAAGGAAAGAAGGGAATGGAATTAATATGAGAAAATGAAAAAAAGGAAACAAAATCTTTGTAAATAGGGAGGGATGGAGGGGTTGAAGGGAGGGCAGGGGAAGGGGGGAAAATAAGAACCAAGAGAGTATGTAAAGGTGCATATCTCCAATGATGAATGTCATTATATTGTACACCTAAAATGTACCAATAAAAGGATATACAAAAATAAAATAAAATAAAATAAATTGTGGCTAGTGCAAAAAAAAAGAAAAAGGGATATTAAATACACAACAATTATACAAACCTTGGGAAATTTTACTGTATATGTTTGAGTACAACAGATTTAGTTGTTTTAACATGTTTTTCCTCACAAGCCATGTACTGATTAATTAGGGGAAAAATGTTTCTAAAATGATTCTCAGCATTTTCAAAGTCACAATATTACCTATCTTAACTTTTTGGACATTTTCATTATGAAAATGAAGACAGAATGTAACAAATCTAAAGTCAGCTTTATAAGTCTATGTGTGTATTGAATTTTTTCCCACTCAATAATGGCTTGTAAACATATATGTGATTTGTAAATAAAATGCACAAACATCTGTTCAATCAGGTCAGGAAGGAAACAGGGAACAGGGAAAGGCTGTTGATTCAATGTCATTTGATGCATCCAGAGCTGGAGACCACAGGGTGCTGTCCCTGGCAGAAGACACAAATGAGATGTTCAGGACATTACTGAGACAGAGCTCACCAACACGGTGCCCAGGGAGAGGTGTGGGATTATAACACAAAACTAAGAACAATGACAAACACACACTAACAAGACCACAGTGTGCATTCACAGGAAGATTTACAGACAGAACCACACACATAGAAGGGTCTCCCATGGGGAGGAGGGCAATCAGGGGAGAGAATGGAGATAATAGAGAATTGGTCTTAAAAGACCATTTTATAATACGTTTTCAATTTCTTTTGCTGTTATGCGTATTTCATATTTGAATTGTTATTTTTCCTGTTCTAAATCAGGAAAAGAGCCTTCCACCCACAATATTCTAGGGAGAGATGAATATTCACCATCTCACTTTTGAAACTGACATTTATTTTGTGATTCAAAGAGAAAAGGTGGTGGGAATAAATAACTAGAAAATTTAATCCAAAAAATCAGGAAAACAAATTGGGTTTTATTAGTAAAATCTGAGCTGGGTACATTCATCAGCATGAGGGATTTGTTTACTTGGCAATCTTCATTTGGATGAGGATTTTCATTACTGGCTTTGCTTGTTTTATGAGCATTAAGTTTTGTTTCTCTGTAGCTTAGGTATGCACATCCCATTAGACACAAAACCTTGCTGCTCAAACATGACGTTTTCATTCGGTAATGACTTTTGCATGCAGAGAGCAAAGGAGCTCCCTGAGAAACCCTAAAGGATGGTGCACACCTGTGATCCTAGCACTCTGTGAGGCTGAGGCAGAGGAACACAAGTTTGAACCCAGTCTGGGCAACTTAGCAACCCAGTGAGACACTGTCTCAAAATAAAGAATAAAAAAAGGGGCAAGGATGTAGCCCAGTGGGAAAGCCCTGTGTTCCACCAAAGAAAGGAAAGAAAAGGAAAGGAGAGAGGAGGGGAGGGGGAGTGGAGGGGGAAAAGGAAGGAAGGAAAAAAGGGTACAGTATGGTTCCCCTCTAATAATGTTCACTGCTGCTGCTCTGCAGCTGGGACTTCAGCTACATCTGGGGTTTTCCAGCTAATTCTGGATGAGATTGTTGGCAGCACCTAGTCCCCTGAGCCACAGTGAGGTTGACATCCAGACTCAGAACCTGGAGGGACGTGGAGATGGCTTGTTACTCAGGGTCCTGGGCCTTCCTGCTCCATGTCCACAGTATTCTATTCCTGCTTGGGGGAGGGAAACTAGAACTCCACAGCAAGCAGGGGACTCACCACCTCCAACAGACCCCTCCTAAGGTGGTGGGCAGCTCTTGTGGAAGTCGTGGGGCCTTCCGGAAGGGCCATGCCCAACTCACCCACACCTCAATCCCAGCTCCCATCCAGGACCAAAGGCAGAGCTCACTGCCCTCACCCTCACTTCCATGGCTGAGTCCCAGGTCCTGGGTGTCTCTGGGAAGCTCCCCGTCCATGTGCAGAGAGCAGAGAGGGACATCAGCAGCAAGACGCCGGGGCCACCAGGGAGCAAGGTCAACAATGCTATTGCAGTCACCTGCTGTAGTAGTTTAGCAACTTCAAACTAAGAACCAGTGCACTTGCTCAGGACTCTGTGGTCAGGAGGGAGATGGGGCTGGGCCCAGTCCTCCTATTTATGCTTTGTGTCCACACTCAGGCTGAGTCGGGAAGCGATAGCTCAGTGAGCCTCCTTGGTCTGTGTGTCTGTGTGTGTCTGTGTGTGTGTGCACATGCGTGTGTTCTCCCTGCATAGCTCCCTCTCCAGTAGCTCAGCCTGGACTTCCCAATACCATGACTGCTGCAAAGGAAGTACAAAGGGTCCCATATGTAGGTGCTCATCCAGCGCTGCCTGCTGCATGTCTGCAAATGTCCATGGGCCACCACAGATCACACACAAGCTCTAGTTCTGCTGGGCATGGCTCTCAGCTGCCACCAGGGAGACAGGGACCCTAAGAGTTAATCACAGCTCTGTCATGTTAGGCCCCACTCCTGGAGTTTCATCAGCTGTTAATGAGCCCAGGCTGTCTGGTGACTCCCTGGTAATCAGAAGCCTCTCCAGCCCTGGGATCATGATAGCAAGAAGAGACCAGAGCCAGAAGCCAAGGAATGGGGATGCCCTGGACATGGCTGGAAGGTATGAGCCACACAGGATTCGAGAGGGCAGTCCATGCCAGATCAGACAGAGAAGTCCAGCCTCCAGGCCTGGGGTGCAGCCTGCTCCTCATGCACCCTACTCCTGTAGGGCTTCTGGGGTCACACACACACCCCCGTATGCTACTCACACTAGAAAGCCACCACTGAAGAGCTTCAGGTAGGCAGGTCCCTCCCAAAAGTGTCCATGACCTGGTTAGTGACGGGTGGCTTGAGTCAGGCAAGTGGCCTCCAGCTCCCTATGTACCTACCAACTCTGGAGCTGGTGTTCCTGCCTAGCCCTCCCCAGAAGGGTCTGTCACCCTCTCTTTGGTCCTGCCTGTGTGCCTGGGCTGGCCAGAGGATAAATGGGCTCTTCTGGAACTTCTGGGCTTGAACCTTAAGAAGCTCGTACCTTTGCTCTCATGTGAAAATCCCTGTCCAGGCCTATCCCAGAGCCCAGCCGCCAGTGGAGGGGTGGGAACAGGGGGCATTGAGAGGCCTGACTGGGTCAGCAAGAGCCAGAAACTATGGACAGTCCCGTGTGGCCAAGCAGGAGCCTGGGCCTTCCTGGGCATCCGGCAGAGAGCAGTCTCCTTCCTCCCACAGGCCAGAACACAGCTCTCCTGCCCTCAGGCCTGGTAGCCCCGTTTCCAGCCTCCAGCTCTGCTAGACCTGCTTGGCCAGCACGGGGACACCCGGGCCATGCAGGACCTTGAGACAGAACGGTCTCTGTGGGCAGTCTTCCTAGATGCCAGCCTTCTAGCCTCCCTTTGCATGTCACACCCTGGTGTTGGATCCCATTCTGGTTCCACATCCCCAAGGGAAAGGGTGGCTGGCCTAGCATCACTCCCTTCCTCTTCTCAGTCAGCATCTGCCTTTTGAGCCTTGGGGTCCCACTCGACATGCTGTTACAGTCCAGAGCCCTGGCCCCCACCCAAGCAAGATAAAGAGGTACCTATAGATAATCCAGGCTGCCTGGTTTCCTGCACTTGTGCCCCTCAGTTGGACCATTCTTGCTTGAGGCAGGGACACCACAGCAGCCATGTAAAGCAGCTGACAGGAGCAGCATACTCTGGGCAGGATTTGCTTGGGACTCTCATTCATTCATTAGCTTAGTCCGTTGTCCCTGGTGCTTCTTACCATTAGGCGAGAGGGTATAGGAGTGGGGACAGCTCGGGTGGTCCTCCCATCCATGTGGCCACTGTCCCTTCTCCCAGCCCAATCCCACTCTTCCTCTGGGGACAGTGCTGCCATTACCTTAGCAGGCACCCTTTCAAGTCCTGGGGCAAATCAGGGAGGTGAGGTCTTCAGGGAGCTTGTGGTCCGCAAGGAAGACAGTACCCAAGTTGGCCACAAGACTCAGGTAGCTGTGCTGCAATGCAACTTCCATCAGAGCTACAAGAGGGATTCCACGAGCGACCAGACCAGGGGACCGGTGGAGACCCAGCAGTCCAGAAGGATGGGCACATGCTGGTCTAAGATTCCCATGAGACCAACAAACAGAAACCAGGGGAGCAGGGCTGGGCCTGCGTCATGGGCTCTGTGGCCCACGGTGTTCCGCTGGCAAGAGTCAGGACTCGCTGAGGGTTCATGAGGCCAGACACTGCATCCCACCCTGCATCACCCGGGTCTTGCTGTGTCACTTGCCTGATCTCTCAGCCTCCCCAAGCTCAGTGTCTCCCTGTGGGGCTGCAAGAAGATCACACAGCACAGTAGGAGGACACAGTGGCTCTTACGGCCATTCCTGTCCCTATGACAGCCACACGTCCCTCTTGTCACTGTCAGCACTCTCCTGGAACTCTCAGAGCTCCTGTGTCCTGGGTGTTTTATTTTAATGTGCTCCACACAGAGGTGCGAGATTCCTGCCTGAGTTCTGCTCTCCTGCTCTTTTTGTCCAATCCCATTTTGACAACCTGCTGCAAGTGTCTGGCACTGTCGACAACCAGAGCAGCAGTCACGTCTCCAGCTGGCCTGGATACTGCACATCCCTGTCTTCAGAGGACAACCTTGGTGATGGGCTCACTGTGAATTCCTCCTAGTATTGGAAGAAGCTGCATTAGTGAGACATCAAGTCCCTTCCCCCAGACATGTGGCAGAGGTGGTGTTTGAATCAGCTGGGGACAGGTGGCCTGTCTTCTCTGCCGTGCTGGGGAGCTGCTCAGGCTGTGCCGAGGCCACTCTCCATGTGTTTTGTTCAGAGCGTGAGAAGCCACTTTAACCACAGTCTATACAACCCAGGCCCTGCTGGGACGGAACACCCAACTCCACTCACAGCCACTCTGCACACGGAGATGCTTGTGTCCATTTTAGGGACAAGAAAACTGAGACATGAGAGTAGTTTGTCCTTTGTCCCAAGTTACTTAGCCAGAGGGCTGGGGCTGGGATTTGCACTCAGGGGTCTGTCCAGCCTCTCAGGGACACACTCTCTCCTGACCTGTGTGCTCAGCCTCTGCAGTTCCTGTGTCCCCAGCTGTGGATTCCTGAAAATCAGGCCTGGGAAGGCCACACCAGGGCCTGAGGCCTGGCTGGATACCTGTGTCTCAGTCCTGCTTTTGCCCTGCTGAGCTGGGCTCCTGTTCATCTCTGCTTCCAGCCCATGTTACCCTCGGGCCCCTGGACCTACACTTCCGGCTGAACCCACCAGGACATCTCTAGCCCTGGACAATTTATCCTCCTTTTCTGTCCTGATTAAAACTTCAGGCTCCTGTTCCCTGTGGCGCCCCAGTAGAACCTCCTGCCTCTGCAGACACTTGGCCCGGCTCACCCGGCTCCCGGATGTCGCACCAGTCTTGTCACCCACCACCCACAGTGCAGAGAGGGGCTGGGGCCAGAGGAGGAGGGCACGGGCCCCTGGCAGTGTAGAGTCTGGAGCCCACCGCAGAAGGCTGCTGTCTATAATTAGAGCCTGGAATGTTTTATAGATGCTATAAAAATGAGGGGCTAGGGTCCTATAGCCAGCCTGGTCATCCACACGAGTTTAATCACTGTGCAGGGGCCCCTTCCCCAGGCTGACCCAGCTCTCCACAGGAAAGGCTTAGAAAGCAGAGCAGAGGCTCAATTTCAGACTCATTTGCCCTTTCAGGTTAGCACCCTGGTTCAGTGAAGCACATGAGCAAGTATACATGACGGCTTTACATATCCAACAATGAAATTACTTGGTTAAGGGTCTGCTGCTTCCACCAGACTTATAAGCCTCTGACAGTAAGAGTTCTGCCTCATTAATCTTTGAATACATCTCTGGCCCAGCACACCAAGGGTCACTGAAACCTGTAGAACTAATGTATGCACAAATGAGTTTCTCGGCAACGTCGCTACTTCTCTGTGTCTTGTGTACCCCAGCAACTCCCAGCTCTGTCCTATTTAATTTCCTTTGGGTTCACTGTTCCCCACACCCTGGTGGACTCATCTGCAGCATGAGAACATAAACCCACCTGCTACCTCCTCCCAGGAGTGTGAGAAAGAGAGGTGTCGCTCATCTCATCTCCTTGGAGGAAGGCAGGAGCTCTCACTGGGGTCTCACAGATGAGCTCCCCACTGCTCCCCCTCGGTGTGTGCGCCTGCGCCCTCTCCCTGGCTGGCTGAGCTATTCTGGGCATTTCTTCCAATGTCGCTAGCGACTTAGAACTCACCCGTGATGAGTTGGCAGATTCACTTACAGAGTGCAGCTCCTGAAAGCGACTAACGATGCCACAAGGAGACGAGAGACAAGAAGCAGCAGGGTCTGATCTTCGGTGTAAGGCATAAATATCTGAAAATGAGAAATTCTTTGGAGCCAGGCTCCCTGGTGGAATATTTAGTGCTTGGTTACATAAAGAGCCACAGAAGTCAGGTGGTCAAGGCAGATTTGCAGCCAGGCAGGTGGGGGCCTGGGCCCAGACTGGGATGCCTGAGCAGGTCCCAGGGGCGTGTGTGCTGGAGGAAATGGAAGCCATTAGACGTACCTCTGACCCTCTCCATCACCACCAAGCAGGAGCCCGGGACAAAGGTGAACACAGGGCCCCGTGCCGTGCCATGGGACCCGGAAGTGGCAGACAGCAAGATGCGAAGGGCCTCACCTTTCTCCTCTGGAGAAAACCAGGGGCCTTGTCCTAAGGTTCATCCTAGGGGACAGAGATGCAAGCTGTGCCCTGGTACTCAGAGCTGGCATCGAGTGGGCCATGTGGAGACAGAGCCATGTGGCCACCTGTAGGGTGGGCACTGATCTACCCTGTTTGCTGAGTTCCTGGTAGAAATACTTCTATCGTGGTCAATTCAAGCTGCTGACATTATGGCCTAAGCAAGAATCTGAGAAGGACACATGGCAGCCCCCAAGCCCACACAGTAGCTCTGTGCCCTGACAAACAGCTGTGCCCAGGAGCCGGGAGACAGACAGGAGATTCTGGGATGGAGCAGGCCTCAAGGCCAGGAGAAAGAGAGGAAGCTGTCTCCCCAGAACCTAGAGTGCCCAGCCAGGAAGGCTGGAGGGAGCATGTACAATAGGCATGAGGGTGCAAGCTCTCTAGAAACCACACAGAGCACTTCTCTGAAGACCAAGCCATGCCTGGGGGCACATGAGCTACAGGAGATTCTAAACGGCTAGAAGTGACCCCAACTCAATCATAATTCATTGTAATGTCATTTACATTGTGGTTTTGACCCCCCTGGTGGGCTTTGGGTGCCACCACAGTTCCTCAGAGGTCCACGTAGGGACAAAAACCTCCCTTCTCCAACAGAAAGGAGACTTGGAGTGAATCACCACACTGGTTCCAAGAGCTGCTCTCTGCCTGTGAAAACCACATGGAGGCTCTGACACGTGGCTTCCTGGGGCCAGGAGCTCTTTATGCTGCCAGCTCCCACCCCAAGGAGTGTACCTTTGCTAATAAATCTGTGTTTTCACTCCTGTTTCTCTGCGTCCTGCTAAATTCTTTGTTCAGGATACCAAGCACATAGGACCCAGCTGGCACCCACCACACACAGCAGCTCCAGCTCTGACTCCAGGGCACCTGGGCCTCGGCAGGGACAGAGCCTGAGCTCTTATGCTGTGTAAGCAGCTGCAGAAGCTCAGGACCCTGGCCCAGCTGGAGGAGCCAAATGGCTCTTCCTCAGGAAGAACTATTTGGAAGTGAGCAGGAGGGACCATCCGCAGCCACATGGCCCTAAAGGACACAAGCACAGCCACCCTGGCCACCCCAGGGCAGAGTGCTCCAGGCAGAGACTCAGCCTTGGACTGGAAATTCAGAGCCAGATCCAATCTGGTTTACAAAAATAAAATTGTGAGGGCTTCTTCCATATGACTGTGAGGAGACAGATTTGTACTTGGGGCAGAGAGGGCTGCTGATTCCCAGGGCATCAGCCTCAAGAGTCTCAGTCTCAGAGGGGAAAAAAAAGCAGCATTTCAGGAACCATTCTGGCTGGCAGGGAGGAAGGGGAAGAAAGCTGCCTCGAATTTGGATGCCACCGAGTTTCCAAAAAGCATTTGTGGACAAGGCCTCTGTTGCCCTGCTTGCAACCCTGCCATCCCAAACATGGTCCCAGTCCACAGACCAGACCCCAAGGCTTAGACAGGCCTGAGACTACAGGATTCAGGGCTCCTTTCATTTCTGCCTGCCTCCTCCAGGGTCACCAACCCCTCCTGGTTTTCCCAAAGCTTTCCCACTTTTAGCACTGAAAACCCCACAGCCTAGGGACATTCAGAGCCCATACAGACAGGATGCTGTGTACTGGACTGGCCTTAAAACAGGGGTCCTGTTTCCCTAGAGCCCCAAATCTTAGATAAACAGGAACAAGTGGTCAGCACCATCCCCTGATGTGCTGTGGTGGTAGGAATGCAAGGGCAGGGCAGGGAGGAGGACATCATGGAAAGGGCAGCTGAGGCCAAGGGCCCTGAAGCACTCTGGTTGGCACGATGGTCAGGAAGCATCAGGAAGCAGAGGTAGCAGAGGTATATCCCACCACACTGCAGGAAGCACCAGGGCTATGAGAGGCGAGGACTAATCCTCATTCTCCTCTTCTTCCTCAGCACTGGAAATCTGCTCTGGACACCAAGATCTCCAGCTAAGGTATTATTTCCAACATCTTTTCCCAATAGCCAGTAATGTAAAGTGGAGGTTGCTAGATGGACTTGCAGGAAATCATCTCTGAAAAAAATCACCCAGTCAGGAAACTCTTCTTTGCCCCTTTCTATTTCTCTTCTTGCCTAGAACTTGAATGTGATGGCTCAAATGCCAGCAGCCACTTTGTGACTTTAAAGAGGAAAACATCTTGCTAATAAAATTAAAGCAAAAAGACAGAAAGAGGCTGGGTTCTTCATGACCAGGGAGCCACCATAAGCTTCCAGACTTCCACCACCTACTACCAGGCTTCCTTCACATAGGAAAATAAATCCCCCTTATGTACATAGGTCACTGGAGTGAATTATCTTTGTGGGCAGGCAGCAAAGGCACTAGTAGGTGCTCAGTCTGGGGACTGGGCTCAGCTTGGCTCCCTGACTTTGCTTTTCTTTCAGACCTCTGCCCAGCAGCTTACAGTGGTATGCAGCACCATCCTGAGACCCAGGCCTGCACCACTCTTCATCTGGTAATTCTGTCTGTCTCCAGCCTTTTGCCTCATCGGTCAGTGGCATTAATGACCTGGGGAAATGAGTGTGCAGAAAACAAAACAGCTGGCCCTTGGTTCTGGCATTACGAAATAGACTTCCAGAACTGATGGCCTAAAGAAAAGCTTTTCAAATTTCAAAAGCCTAAGTACTGTACATCTCTGTAGAGAAATTTCAGAACACCAGCATCAAAGCTGGGCCTCCAAGATTCTGAAGAGCAAAAGCAGATGGCAGGAGGGAGAAGAGGGTTTGAGTCCCTGTCCGCAGATTCCTGGGACAACAATACCTTCAAAACTATGAGAACAATGTGGAAAACCACTTTCACCCTACATGACATTCCCAGCCACACTGCCAATCAAGAGGGAAAGCAGATTACAGGCACTTGCTGACATCCAAAGACTCAGATGTTCTGTATTGCACACTCCCTGTCTACAGGTGGCAAGGGCAAAGGAACCATGCAGGAGAAGAAGGATGTGGGATCCAAGAAGCAGGTCCAGGTGCAGGGAGGGCAGGCTCGGGAAATACACAGTTGCTCCAAATGGGAACCTGGAGCCACAGGCACAGGGAAGAACAGGCAAGTAACAAACAAGCCCCTTATTAATGACAGACAAAGGGTCCAACTGGCTGCACAGAGCAATAGCGGATGTTTGCTCATTGGGAAATAATTCGCACAGCCGCAGTGATACACACACACCCAATAATATATCACCCAGTGTTGTAACCGAGGTGAGTTGAAACTGTAGAGATGTGCCACACTCTGAGTCAGATTTGAGTCCATTTATTTAAAGCCGGTGACCAAGACGGGCTAGTGCCAAGAAAGAGCTCTGGGCCCAGAGAAGCGATTTGGTTTCTCCTTTTAAACCATGCCTTCAGATGGGGAGGGCTCAAGTGGAATTTTACAGAAGTAGAACCATGCCAGGTTAGTGGGGGACAAAGAGGAAGTTTCACATACTAGGTGTGCAAAAAAAATCTTGCAGCTGCAGCAAGTTTTCTGCCAAACAAGATGTGGGTTTGAGGTGCTTCGTCCAGCACAAGCACTAAATGGTGGTGAGGCTCAAGACGGAGTCAGTTAGCTACCACACAAGCACAAGAGGACTGTAGGGGTGTGGCTGGAAGTGGGGGGGCTTGTGGGAGAGTTTTAAGTTCACATCCACCAGGACCAGTCACAACCCAATATTACCTATCATGAATGAATGGTGTTCCATAAACACCCACTGTCCAAGACAGAACACAGAGGGCTTGAGGAGCTGGCCTAGGGGTGGGACTGAGGACAAGGGCAGAGAGGCGAAACTAACTTCCTAACTCAGTACATGTATTAAATCATGAAATATGGATAAGAGCTCTGAAAATAAAAGCTGAAAAGTAGCACACATTTTTAAACATGTTACACAACGAATTTTAACATACTGGAGCAATGTGATCACTCAATACTTGTGTTGGTAGTGAATAAAAAGTTATTTAAATTTATAAAATGAAATTTTAATCAATTGTTTAAAGCCAAGCCCCTACAGGCACAAATAATAGATTTAGAAAACATTTATGATGAACCAGAGCCACTTTTTTTCTAGTGCATGTGTATTTTAAAATTTAGTTTGAAGCAATTATAGATTCACAGCAAGCCGCAGAAAGAGTATGGAGGGGTCCATCTATGCCCTTCCCCGCTTTCCTCCTATGTTACGTTTTGTGTCTCTACAGGACAATGGCAAAGCTAGGAGACTGATGTCGGCATGGGGCCTGTGTATCGCTCCCAGCCATTTATCACCACAGTAACAAAGATGCACAACTGTTTCACCACTGCAAAGACCTGCTACCCTCCAATTCTGAAACCTGAGCAACCATTCATCTGTTCTCTCGTCTACAGTTTCCACATGTTTACAGCATTGTATAAATGGAGTCATATAGCGCTTAGCCTTTTGAGATCAGCCTCTTTCAGCAGCACTGTGCCCTGAGTTCTGCCCAGGTTTGTACACACATGAGCCAGACCCTTTTGTGGCTGAGAAGTATTCCATGGTGTTGAGGGGTCACAGCTAATGGCCATTCACCTGCTGAGATTCATTTTGGTTGTTTTCAGCTTTTTGGCAGTTGCAATAAAGTGCATATTGGCATTTCTGTACATGTTTTATGTGGATATAAGTTTTCGTTTCTCTGGGATCAATGCCCAGGAGTGTGATTTCTGGTCTTATAGTAAGCACACGTTTATTTCTGCAAAAACTGCCAAACTCCCAGAGTGTTTGTCCCATTTTACATTTTCATCAGCAATGCAGGAGAGATCATTTCTTTACATCTGTGCCAGAATTTAACATTGTCATCTCCTTTCATTTTATCTCCCTTAATAGGTTTGAAGTGGTAGCTCACAAGGTCTTTGTTTGTGTTTCCATAATAGCCATGACTTTGAGCCTCTTTCCTGGCTCTTTTGCTAGCTGCCTCCTCTTGGTGTGTGCACATTATCTAATTGTCTCCTTTGTCAAGTATATGGTTTACAAATATTTTCTCCCAGTCTATAGCTTGTCTTTTTATGCTCTTGGCAGGGTCATTTTAATAGTGACAGTACTTAGGTCCAACCTACTGATATTTTTTCTTTAATTGATCATTCTGTCATGTGTACTCTTTGCCAAGCCTGTGCCCTGATGATTTTCTTCTATGTTTTCATCTAAGTTTTAGTTTGCACGTCACATTTCTACTTGTGATCTACTCAGTGAACAGTTATGTGCAGAGTGAAATTTAACTCCAGGTTCCTATATTTGCTCATCTGACTGACACAGCACCTCTTTTGAAAGGACTGTCACTTCACTGAGTTGTGTCTGTACTCTTCCAACTATCAGTTGGTCACACTGGCTTGGATTTGTTTCTAGGGTTCATGTTTAGTTCTACTGGTCTATGTAACTATAACTCTACCCACGTAGCTAAAGTAATATCTTAAAATCAAAGCAATTGATTCCTCCCACCTTCTTCTTTTATTTTTTAAATTGTTTTTAACTATTCTCCATCTTTTGTCTTTCTGTATAAATTTTAGAATTGTCTATACTACAAAAATATTGCTGGAATTTTGATAGAAATTGTGTTAAAACTGTATATCTATGGCGAAGAATTGACATCTGAACTACGTTGAAATTCCCAATCATGAACACAGTATGTCTTCACTTATTTCAATATTTTTATTTCTTTCACAAGTTTCTATAGATTTAGGTGTACATCTCTTTTACACACTTAGTTAGATTTATACCTAAGAATTTCATTTTGTGAGCAATTGTGAATAGCACTACATTTTAAATTTTAGTTTTCATGTGTAAATTGCTATTAGATAGAACTGCAATTGATTTTTATATGTTGGTCTTGGGTTTTACAAACTTGATGAACTCATAGTTGTAGGATTATTTTCTTTGCAGAGTCCTTGAGATTTTTCTACATGCATTATCATACTACCTGAAAATAGGAACAGTTTTATTTCTTCCTTTCTGATCTACATGCCTTTTATTTCCTTTTCCTTTTTTTGTATCATAAGCTATTAGGATCTCTCATACTATGATAAGCTGTTTAAAGAAAAACTGACACTAGTTTTACATAATCTCTTCTACAAAATAGACGGCAGAACATTTCCCAACTCATTCCCTGAGACCAATATTTCCCTGACAGCAAAATCAGACAAAAACAGCTCACAAAATAAAAACAACACACCCTATCATTCATGACTATAGATTTTTAAATCTTTAATAAAAATAATAGCAAACAGAATTCAGCAACATGTAAAAAGGATCTTTGTGCACAACAGCACTAATGATGTGAGGTTGCCTCAATATTCAAGAGTTAACCTCACTGGAGAAAAGACAACTTCTTTAATAAATAGTGGTGGAAGAACTGGCTTTCCACATGCCAAAGATTAAAAGTAAACCCATGTTTCTCACCATGCACTAAACTAAAATCAAAATGAATCAAAGATCTAAACATTAAAACAGAAACACTAAACCTGCTAGAAGATAGATTAGGTAGAACTCTTGAAGACACTAGCATAGGAAAAGACTTTATGAAAAAGAAGAGAGCTAGAACAGCAAAAGCAAATCTAGACAACAAAGACAAGGTAGGGAGTATCACAATGCCCAACTTGAAACTATGCTACAAAGCAACTGTGATAAAAACAGCATGGTACTGGCAAAGAAACAGACCCGAAAATTAATGGAACAGATTAGAAGATGCAGAAACAAGTCCAGAGACACTCAGCCACCTCATCTTTGAAAGGAGCCAAACACCCTCACTGGACGAAAGATAGCCTCTTTAATAAATGGTGCTGGAAAATTTGGGTTTCAACTTGCCAAAGATTAAAACTAGACCTATATCACTATGCACTAAACTGAAATAAAAGTGGATCAAAGATCTAAACATTAAAACAGAAACACTGAACTGGCTGGAAGAGAGTTTAGGTAGAACTCTTAAAGACATTGGTGTAGGAAAAGATTTCATGAACAAAACCTCAGTTGCATATAAACTAGCACAAAGAGTCAACAACTGGGATCTCACCTTATTAAAAAGCTTCTACAGCCAGGGATTTAGCTCAGTGGTTCCACCACTTGCCTCCCAAGCGCAAGGACACGAGTTTGATCCCCGGTACCAAAAAGAAAAAAAAAAGCTTCTGCACAGCAAGAGACACCACTAACAGAGTGAAGAGACAACCCAACGTGGGAAAAAAAATTTACCAGCTGTTCCTCAGACAAAGGTCTACTATCTGGAATATATAAAGAACTTTAAAAAATCAGACCCCCCCCCAAATTTAAAGACCCAATCCAAAAATGAGCATCTGAAGTAAACAGACATTTCTCAGATGAAGAAATAGAAACAGCAAATAAACATGTGAAAAAATGTTCAATATCATTGGTCATTCGAGGGATATAAATGAAAACAATGCTGAGATTCCACTTCACCCCAGAAGGAATGGCTGCGGTCATGAAATCAACCAACAACAAATGCTGGAAGGGGTATGGGGAAAAAGGAACTCTTCTACACTGTTGGTGGAAATATAGGCCAGTGTAACCACTCTAAAAATCAGTATGGAGATTCCTCAAAGAACTAGGATTATAAGTCCTACTTGACCCAACTATTTCCCTGCTGGGTATCTTCCCAAAAGAATTAAAAGCATCATACCACAGTGACATACGCACACCCATGTTTATACCAGCACAGTTTGTAATAGCTAAATCTTGGAAACAACCCAAATGCCCATCAACTGGTGACTGGATAAAGAAAATCTGTTTGTTTGTTTTTTTATAAAATGGATTACTACTGAATCATAATGAATGATAAACTAGAGTCATTTATAGCTAAATGGATGCATATTGAGGCCATACTCTTAAGTGAAATAAATAGGACACACATGTGTAAACAACAAATTGTCTCTCTGGTGTGAGAAACTGAAAGTGTGAATGAGGACCAAAATGTATAATAGATAACGTGAAATAGGAAGTAAAGGTTCAAAGGGGAAAGGGAAGTGGGGGAGGGAGAAAAAAATATGAGAAAAGAAGGAAAAAACAGAAACAAAACTTTTGTAAATAGGGAGAGGTGGAGGGGGTGGAAGGGAGGGAAGGGGGATGGGAAAAAAGAACTAACATATCATGTACAGGTAAAAATTCTAAATGATGAATGTGATCATAATGTATACCTAAAATGTACCAATAAAGTTAATTTTTAAAAAGTTAATTGAACACAGTTAATTGACAATTCAGCATATTAATGATCCACCATAGTAGCAGGCTAAGACGGAAGATAGCTTTTAAAATCAACTGCTGCAGGCCTGCCTCACAAGTGCAAGGTCCCAAGTTCGATCCCCAGCACAAAAAAAAAAAAACTCAACTGCTGCAGAAAAAGCATGTGATAAAATCCAACCCTTTATCATTTCATGACCATATCTCTCATAAAACCAAGAATTCAGAGGAAATTTTTCAACTTATCTATTTTAAAATCCTACAGTTAACATCATGTTTAGACGAGAAAACCTGAATACATCCTCCCAATACTGTGAACAAGGCAGGAACAAATACTCTCACAACTATCATTCAAGATCCTACACATTTTTTGTTTATTTTTTTCCTATTACACAATGCCTGTGCTGGAAGAGGAGGGAAATCAGATGGCAACTGGAACTCACATGTGTAGTAAGTTCCCACGAAGGGGCCCTCCACTCCTGAGTTGGGCCCTGTGGAAAGGAAAATGGGGGAAACCTGCTACCTACTGGGGATCACAAAGCAAAGGAATTCCTGCTCTGCAATGCAGCTCAGAAAGCCCCACCCCATCCTCTCCGCAGCTCCAGACTCGGACAGTGTAACAGAGTGGACTTTAGAGGCCACATTCAAGTGATACAGGAGATATGGCATGCCACAGCTGGCTGAAGAAGTGGACAGAATCTGTCAATTACAAGACTCCAGGACAATGCCAGGACCCATATGTAGAACTTCTGACTGGCTCCCATGAGATATGGACAGCATAAAGGAGACCAGACACTATGAGGAGCCTGCTATCCTGACTCCTCACAGTAGGAAGCCAACCCTTCAAAAGATGCAGGGTGCACTTTTATTTTTGCTTTTATCCTTTCTATTGTTCTTCCCTTACCCCTTCAGCTCTCACCTTTGAAATAAAATTTTGGCACTGTTTTTGGATTGTCTCATCAATTGTTTGATGGAGTAAGAAGGACTTGGAATATTGCATTTTGGTGAGCCATTTTTTATTTGTTTGTTTGTTTGGTACCAGGGATCGAACTCGGGTCTTTGCACCTGTGAGGTGGTGAGCAATTTTTGAAGGAACTACCCAAAAACACCAGGAGGCTTCTGAACTCCTGTTGCCAGGGAGTGGGACGGAAGATGGAAGAAGGAGCTGAGTGCTCCTTAGCCAAGGTGCCACTGAAGCAGCTGAGAGAGAGTGTTACTATGTCATGGGCAGGTATAGTCCAGGCTCTTGTGTAAGATGAGCAAAGAATTGCCAAGTAAACACCCACTACCAAGTGGCAAGCTGCTTCATTTATTGAAGATCACAAAAAGTTGTGCTCAGGGCAAGTTCATGCCAACAAAAGATAAGGCACAGACAGAAAAAGTTGCCAGTCACCACCCCTAGTGCCAAGGAGCAGAGCTGCCCCCAGCACAGAGGATGAGAACCTTCTGGGCTGCCATACCACCACTCCCAGCACAAGGAGGTGAGCCACATGGGTGCCAGCAGCACGCATCCATCCCTGCCTACCCCACATTGAAATTAGAAGACATGTAAACAAGTCTCAAAACCAGACTTCCAGATCACCTAAAGTAATCCCAAAGGGAAACGAGATGGAACAATACGATACTCAACCACCTGGACTCTCTGAACAGGCAATGAAAGAGTATCTGGAAAAAATGAAATCAGAAATAATTTCTCAGATAACAGCAGAGATTGTGCTCATAGTGCAAGACATGATTAATAAATCTAGAGAGGACACAGATGAAAAACAAATAGAGGAACTGAAGAACATAATGGAATTCCAACATAGGAAACAAATGGAATCCATAAAAGAGATGCAAACAGATTTCCAAGAGACTAAAAACTCCATCGAAAGTTTATGCAGCAGAATGAGCCAATGTGAGGATAGAATTTCAGATATAGAAGATAAGATTGCAATTAGTGACCAGGAAAAGAAAAATCTCTTTAAAATAGTAAGGGAACATGAGAAATCAACCCAGCAGCTGCTAGACGATGCAAAGAAGAATAACATAAGACTGATCAGAGTCAATGAAGAAACAGGAGAGTGCAGATGACATAAAAAAACTGTTCACAGAAGTGATGGCAAAAAACTTCCCAAGGAGGGTAAAAGAACTTGACATACAGATAAGTGATGCACGTAGAGTTCCAACTAGCTTTGATCCAAAAAAATCTACACATAGGCATATAATAGTTAAGATTCCAGAAACCCAACAGAAGAACAAAGTTCTACAAGCAGTGAGAGAAAAGAAACAAATCACATACAAAGGAAAGCCCATCAGAATCACAGCAGACTTCTCAATGCAAACCCTCAAGGCAAGAAGAGCTTGGAGTGACATATTCCAAGCGCTAAAGGAAAACAGCTTCCAACCTGAATTGATGTACCCTGCAAAACTATCTTTCAAAATTGTTGGAGAAATAAGATATTTTCACAACAAAGAGCACCTGAGGAACTTCATGAATACCAAACCAGCACTCCAAAAAATTTTAGACAATATCCTACGAAAAGACAATGAGGATCACAAGCCCAGGAAGCACAGGAGAATGAATCCATCAGGCACAACAAGTAATTAAACTCAAAGGGGGAGAATCCAACAAAAAGAAAAAGTCAGAACAATGATAAGTCAATATGTATCAGTTATAACCATCAATGTTAATGGTCTCAATTCACCAATCAAAAGAGCTGGACTGGCAGAATGGGTCAAAAAGCAAGATTCAACAATATGCTGTATACAAGAAACACATTTAATTCAAAAAGAAACTCGTAGACTGAAAGTTAAAGGGTGGAAAACAATAGTCCATGTGACAGGAACCCGAAAAAAAGAGGGGTAGCTAACCTCTTTGGAGATCAAGCGGATTTCAAATCAACACTGATTAAGAGAGACAAAGAAGCCAGGGATTTAGCTCAGTGGTTCTGGTGCCTGCCTCGCAAGTGCGAGGTCCAGAGTTCGATCCTTGGTACCAAAAAAAAAAGAGAGAGTGAGACAAAGAAGAGCACTACATCCTTGTAAAGGGAACAATTCAAGAGGAAGAGATGACAATCATAAACATGAACACTAGTGCACCCAACTATATAAAACAAATACTAACGGACATGAAAAATCAAATAAGCACTAATACAACAGTAGTGGGGGACCTCAATGCTCCACTGTCACAAATAGATAGATTAACTACACAAAGAGATAAGCAACAAAATACTAGAACTCAATCAAACTCTTGAACAAATGAACTTAACAGATGTTTACAGAGTATTCCACACCACAAAATCAGAATACACATTCTTTTCAACTGCACACAGGTCATTCTCCAATATAGACCACATACTCGCTCATACAGCATGTTTAAGTAAGTGCAAAGGAATTCAAATTATCCCCTGTATATTATCAGACCATAGTGCAATTAAATTGGAGATCAATAGCAAAAGAAACCACAGGAATTTCATAAACACATCAAATTGAACAACACACTTCTGAATAACCAATGGGTCACAGAGAAAATTAAAGAAGAAAGCAGACAGTTCCTACAATTAAATGACAATGACAATACAACAGTTCAGAATCTATGGGACACAATGAAAGCAGTCTTACGAGGGAAATTCATACCAGTAAATACTCATATTTGGAAAACAGAGCATGCCCAATTAAACAATCTGATGCCAAAACTCAAGCTTCCAGAAAAAGAAGAGGACAAACCCAAAGCTCATACAAAGGAGGAAATTATAAAGATCAGAGCAGAAATCAATGCAATGGAGACTAAGAGAATGATACAAAAAATCAATGAAGCCAAGAGTTGGTTCTTTGAAAAAATAAATAAAATTGACAAACCCTTAGCCAACCTTATCAGAAAAAGGAAAGAAAAGGTCCAAATCCATGCAATTAGGAAATGAAATTACATGCAATTAGGATGAAATTACAATGGACTCAGCAGAAATCCAGAGAATCAATAACTACTTTGAGAGTCTATATGTCAATAAGATGGAAAACACAGAAGAAATGGACAAATTCCTAGATAAGTATGAATTACCAAAGTTGAATGAAGAAGACATAAAAATTCTAAGCAACCCAATATCAATCAATGAAATTGAAAATGTAATTAAAAACTTACCAACTAAGAAAAGCCCTGGTCCTGATGGCTTCACTGCTGAATTCTCCAAGACATTTAGAGAGGAACTATTGGTACTACTCTTTAAACTCTTCAGTGAAATTGAAAGGGAAGCAATATTCCTGAATTCATTCCTGCAAGCAAGCATCACTTTGATCCCCAAAGCAGAGAAAGACCCAACTGAAAAAGAGAATTATAGGCCAATCTCACTAATGAACATAGATGCAAAAATCCTTAATAAGATACTGGCAAATAAAATGCAGAAGATCATCAAGAAGATCATACGCCCTGACCAAGTGGGATTCATCCCAAAGATGCAGGGATGGTTCAACATATGCAAATCAATAAATGTAACACACTATATCAATAGAGCCAAGGACAAAAACCATATAATCACCTCAATAGATGCAGAAAAAGCATTTGACAAAATCCAACATGCATTTATGATAAAAACCCTACAAAAAATTGGAATAGGTGGTCTCTACCTCAATCTGATACAAGGCATCTATGAAGAACCAACAGCCAATATCATACTAAATGGTCAAAAACTGAAATCCTTCACACTAAAATCAGGAACAAGACACTATCACCACTCCTGTTCAATATATTCTTGGAAATATTAGCCACAGCAATTAGACAAGAGAAAGAGATAAAAGGAATAAAGATAGGAAATGAAGAATTCAAATTGTCATTATTTGCAGATGCCATGATATTCTATATAGAAGACCCCCAGAACTCCACCAAAAGTCTTCTAGACTTAATAACCAAATTTAGTAAAGTAGCTGGATATAAGGTCAACACACAAAAAGCAATAGCTTTCCTCTACACGAACAACAGAATCACTAGGAGAGAAATAGGGCAAACAATTCCCTTCACAATAGCATCCAAGAAACTGAAATACCTAGGAATCAACCTAACAAAAGAAATCAAAGACCTCTTCTCTGAAAACTATAGCACTCTGAAAAGAGAGCCTGAAGACAATATCAGAAAATGGAAAGACGTCCCTTTCTCCTGGGTAGGAAGAATCAACATTGTGAAAATGGCCATTATTCCAAAACTGTTTTATAGATTCAATGCAATCCCAATTGAAATCCCAGTAGCATACTTCACAGACCTTGAGAAAACAATTCAAAAATTCATTGGAACAAGAAGACACCCAGAATAGCAAAACCAATTCTAGGCAACAGAGATATGGCAGGGGGTATCACAACCCCCAATTTAAAACTATACTACAAAGCTACTGTGATAAAAATAGCATGGTACTGGCAAAGAAACAGACCTGAGGACCAGTGGAACAGATTAGAAGATGCAAAAACAAGTCCAGACACACTCAGGCACCTCATCTTTGACAAAGGAGCCAAACACCCTCACTGAAGGAAAGATAGCCTCTTTAATAAATGGTGCTGGGAAAATTGGGTTTCAACTTGCCAAAGATTAAAACTATATCTCTCACCATGCACCAAACTAAAATCGAAATGGATTAAAGATCTAAATATTAAAACAGGAACACTGAACCGGCTGGAACACAGACTAGGTAGAACTCTTGAAGACATTGGTGTAGGAAAAGATTTTATGAAGAAAACCTCATTTGCCCATGAACTAGCACAAGCAATCAAAAAGTGGGACCTCTTCTTATTAAAAAGCTTCTGCACAGCAAGAGAAACCACCAACAGTGTGAAGACACAATCCACAATGTGGGAAAATTTTTTCACCTGCTGTTCCTCAGACAAAGGTCTACTATCTAGAATCTATAAACAACTTTAAAAAATCAGGCCTCAAGAAGGTGAGCCAGTCCCAGTACCCAGAAGGAGGCTCCCCTGCCACCATTCCACACTCCTAGAGCACAAAAGGTGAGCTGTGCAGGCGTCAGAAGCATACACACACACATACACACACACACACACCCGTGAAAATGAGAAGACACGTAAACAAGCCTCAAAAACAGACTTCCAGATCACCTACAGCAACCCCAAAGAGAAATGAGATGGAACAATCTGATACTCAACCACCTGGACTCTCTGAACTGGCAACAAAAGAGGATCTGGGAAGAATGAAATCAGAAATAATTACTCAGATAACAGCAAAGATTGTGCTCATAGTGCAAGACATGATTATTAAATCTAGAGAGGACACAGATAAAAACAATAGAGGATCTGAGGAAGATGATGGAAGCCCAACATAGGAAACAAATGGAATCCATAAAACAGATGCAAACAGATTTCCAGGAGATGAAAAACTCCATCAAAAGTCTGCTCAGCAGAATGAACCAATGTGAGGATAGAATTTCAGATATAGAAGATAAGATTGCAATTAGTGACCAGGAAAAGAAAAATTGCTTTAAAATTGTAAGGGAACACGAGAAATCAATCCAGCAGCTGCTACACAATGCAAAGAAGAATAACATAAGACTGATTGGAGTCAATGAAGAAACAGGAGAGAGTGCAGATGACATAAAAAAACTGTTCACAGAAGTGATGGCAGAAAACTTCCCAAGAAGGGGAAAAGAACTTGACATACAAATAAGTGAGGCATATAGCACTCCAGCTAGCCTTGATCAAAAAAAAATCTACACATAGGCATATAATAGTTAGGATTCCAGAAACCCAACAGAAGAACAAAGTTCTACAAGCAGTGAGAGAAAAGAAACAAATCACATACAAAGGAAAGCCCATCAAAATCACAGCAGACTTCTCAGTGCAAACCCTCAAGGCAAGAAGAGCTTGGAATGATGTCTTTCAAGCCCTAGAGGAAAACAGCCTCCAACCCAGACTGATGTACCCTGAAAAACTATCTTTCAAAATTGATGGAGAAATAAGATACTTTCATGATAAAGAGAACCTTAGGAACTTCATGAATACCAAACCAGCACTCCAAAACATTTTAGACAATATCCTAGGAAAAGACAATGAGGATCACAAGCCAGGAAGCCCAGCAGAATGAGTCCATTGGGCGTGACAAATTAAACGCAAAGGGGGAGAATCCAACAAAAAGAAAAAGTCATGACAAGGCTTTTAAAACTTTTAACTTCATCTCCCTAATGAGTGTATAATTCAATCTTGTTATTGTACTGATTAGTACTTTTCTGAATCTAGAGTTACACACCTTTTCTTGTGCTGTACTGGCTGTTTATCATCTTCTTGTGTCTTTTTATTGAGTTGTCTATTAATGAGCTGTAAGAGTTCTTTATATGTTCTGGTCATAGGTTATATGCATTGTAAATATGGTCTGTTTAAGGAGTACTTTTCATTTTAATGATGTCATTTAAAGTTCTAAATTTTGATGGAATCTCATTTATCAATTTTTTTCTTTTATACATCATGTTTTTTGTATCCTAGGTAGTTCTTGCCTACCCTAAATTCATAAACATTTTCCCTTACAATTTCTTCTTAAAGTTTTATACTTTTAGACTTTCATATTTAGGTTCATAGATCCCTTCAAGTTATTTTTATGTATGGAAATAAAGAGTTGAGGCTAATTTTTTTATATATGGATACCAGGTGTTCTAGTGCCATTTGCTGAAAACACTATCTCTTCCTCAGCTCTTGAATTGAGTTTATATTTTATAAAATGCTAATGTTAAATAATCTTTCAAAACTCGGTGGACCATATATGTGTGGTTCTATTTCTAGATTCTCTGTTTTATTCCAATGATCTATATGTCCTTCCTTACACCAACATTGCCTTGATTACTGTAGCTTTAGAAGAAGTCTTAAAATTAGATACTAAACATCTTCCAACACTGTTTTTTTTTTGTTTTTTGTTTTTTGTTTTTTAACTTTTCTAGGTCCTTTGTTCTCCTACATAACTTTTAAATTTCAATATCCAATTCTTTATTTATAGCAAGTATACATAGACCTGAATTTTTATACATACCTTGTGTTTTCTAATCCTGCTAAATTCAAATACAAGTTCTAGGGGCTCTAGAGATTTCTTAGTATTTTCTCTGTAGATGATCATTTCATCTACATATAAAGATTTTGCTTCTAGCTTGCCAATCCTATCCTAATTGTGTCATTTTATTGCCAGACTATTTTGGTTTGGGCCTAGGTTTCAAAGTTTAATGGACAGATGAAGAGTAAGTATATCTGCCTTTGTTCCCCACCTTAAGGAGAAAGCATTGTATCTTCTCCATTCATATAAGGCGTTTTCGCTGGAAGTATGGAGTGCATGTCTTTAATCTGTTGAGAAGGTTCTGTTCTACTTCTAGTCTCCTGATAGCTTTTACCTGAACAGCTGTGGAATTTAGTCCAATACTTTTTCTCCAACTAGTGACAGGATCATACGGCTTCTTCCTTTCCTCTGTTAAAATGATGACTTTTGGGGATGGATCTTCCAAAGCTGAACCAACACTGACATCCCTATAACAAAACCACTTTCTACATCCTGCCAGATCTGACTTCTAAGAGTTTGTTTTGTTAAACAAATTTCTATCTATGTTCATCTTTTTTCTTCTATTTTCTTTATCCAGTTTTAGGATTAGCACAATGTTGATTTCCTAAAATGAGGGGAGAAACGTTCCTTTTTTTTCTGCTTTAAATGTTTGATATAATTTGTCAGTTAAAATGTATATGACCCTGTTGTTGTCACATAGGTAGGTTTTCAAGCTAGGAATATACTTTCTTTAATAGGTGCTATTCAAATTTTATATTTCCTCCAGAGTTAGTTTCATTAATTTGTCTTCCAAGGTACTTCTTAGAAGTTTTCAAATGTATTTCAAAACAGATTTTTGAAATATGTTTTCTGTATCCTTTTAAATTCTGTAAAATCTGTGGTAATGTCTCCTAGGTCTTGATATTTTAATTTTTAAAATGTATAACTGATATTGTGTAATAGGAAGTAAAGGTCTAAAGGAGCAGGGGAAGTGGGAGGGGTAGGGGAAAGGGAAGAATGAGAAAGAAAAACTATGAGAAAAGGAAAAACATGGAAACAAAATCTTTGCAAATAAGGAAGGGTGGAGGGGGTGAAGGGAGGGCAGGGGAAGGGGGAAAAAATAAGAACCAAGATACTCATATAATGGTACAAGATCCCAATGATGTATGTAAATGTATTTTATACCTAAAATGTACCAATAAACTTAATGGGGAAAATAATCAGACCTCCCAAATTTAAAGACCCAATCCAAACATGGGCATCTGAAATGAACAGACATTTCTCAGTCAAAGAAGTAGAAATAGCAAATAAACATATGAAAAATGTCCAACATCTCTGGTCATTCAAGAGATGCAAATGAAAACAACACTGAGATTCCACCTCACCCCGGAAAGAATGGCTGCTATCATGAAATCAACCAATAATAAATGCTGGCAGGGCTGTGAGGAAAGAGGAACCCTGCTCCACTGCTGGTGGGAGTGTAGCCTGGTGCAACCACTGTGGAAATCAGTATGGAGACACCTCAAAGAACTAGGACTGGAAGTCCCATTTGACCCCGCTATTCCACTGCTGGGTATCTTCCCCAAAGAATTAAAAGAATCATACCACGGTGATATATGTGCACCCATATTCATAGCAGCACAGTTTGTAATAGCTAAAACTTGGAAGCAGACAAATTACCCATCAACTGGAGGCTGGATAAGGAAAATGTGGTTTTTTTAATAAAACGGAGTACTACTCAGCCATAAAAAATGAGACATTAGAGACATTTATAGCTAAATGGATGCACATTGAGGTGATACTCTTAAGTGAAATAAATAGGACACACGTGTAAGTACCAAATAGTTTCTCTGGTGTGAGAAACTGAAAGTGTAATTAAGGACTAAAAGGTATAAAAGATAATGTGAAATAGGAAGAAAAGGGGCAAAGGCGAAGGAGAAGTAGGAGGAGTAGGGGAAAGGAATGAAGGGAATGGGATTAATATGAGAAAGTGGAAAAATGGAAACAAAGTCTTTGTAAATAAGGAGGGATGGAGGGGTTGAAGGGAGGGCAGGGGAAGGGGGTAAAAATAAGAACCAAGAGAGACTATGTAAAGGTGCAAATTCCAATGATGAATGTCATTATATTGTATACCTAAAATGTACCAATAAAATTAATATTTTTTAAAAAAGAAAAAAGAAAAGGTGCTGGGGTGACAGAAAACTAAAGCACTGCACACAGGTCTCACCACACAGAAACAGCAACAGCAGCTGGGATAAATCGGGCTTTTGAAATTTAAAGGACATCGTGCACCCCAGCCCAGGTGCCTCCCCCTGAGTCTCTAGGTATGATTGACAGCCATGACTGACAGGGTGCAGTGTCATCCTAGGGTCACTCAACACACATACTGTCCCAGAACTCACTCTGACCTTAGTTACATGTATGGCATGTAGCACATATTTATGAGCCTGTAATGAGATGCGCGTGGTGTGAAGGTGACTGAAGGTCAGGCTAGCGGATTCAACACGCATGTGCTCTTGCCTAGAGCACCAGGGATCTCCTGGGTTCTTGTTATTTTTTTTTTCTACCTCTCTTAGGATACTGGAAGGAGGAATGGCCATAGGGTGCTGTTTAGAATTAAATGGGTGAAAAGGAGTGACTCCCTTGGCTCCTTAACTGTACTGAGAGCCAGGGTGGGGTGGGCACAACGCAACCTTGTATTTTCATTACTGAGACCCACACAGGACCAGGCATCTCAGGGAGACTTAGGCAACCAGGAGCAGTGACCACACAGTGGAAGCCCCCATGCTCAGAACTCAGTCTCCTAGCAGCTACCACCATCCAGAAGTTGGGCCCAACACTAAAGAAAAGGGAAGCTGAAGGGCACACAGGTAACGGAGAAAAAATAAGAACCAAGCTATATCATATACAGGTACAAACACCCAATGATAAATGTAAATGCACTGTTTACCTAAAATATACCAATAAAAGAACTTAAGAATAATTTAAAAAAAGAAAGAGAAGAAAAGGGAAGTGAAACCCTGATCAAACAAATCTGCTCTCCTGGGCTGGGGATTTAGCTCAGTGGTGCCGCCACCTGCCTTGAAAGCTCAAGGTCCCGAGTTCAATCCCCGGTACCAAAAAAAAAAAAAAAGAATTAAACAAAAAAAAAAATCTGCTCTCATTGCATGTATGTCTGCCTCCTATCAGAAGGAGGCTCAAGATAGAAATGGAGCCCAATTACAGGAAAGAGCAGCCTGTGGGAAGTCATGACCTGAGTGCCCGGCTGGCCACCTGAGAGGGAAACCTTCAAGGAGACTGCAGAGCTCAGCAAGGGCACAGCGGAGCTCCAGACCCACTCAGGGGACCCTGGGAACGTGGCTGGGCAGGGAAGGGTGGTTCGCTGAAAGGAAGACGATGACAGGGGCAAGGCTCTCCCCTCCCCAACTCAGCAAGACCTGCAGGACCTGAGCCCAGGATGTGACTGCAGGAAGGAGTGGCCCTAGGGTGTCAGCTTTTCCACTCAGCATGCAGAAAAGCTCAGTGAGACCCCTCAAAGAAAAGCTGAGCTCTTTCTTAAGCACCCACAGGCCAGAATTCTTACCAGGAAAGAAGGAAAGGATCTGAAACACTGTAGCAAATCCTTCTCATCTCCTCAGGGACCTGTGACTGAGGAAGAAGCTGATAAAACACTAGGAGCCCCCCGCCCCTCAAATCTCCAGCCTCTCCGCAGCTGGCTAAAACTCACAAAGAGCCAGCACAAAGATCCCAGCACCTGGCAGAGTTCAAGTCCAGCCTGGTCAACTTAGAGACTCTGTCTCAAAATAAAAATATAAAGGGCTGAGGAGGAAGCTCAGTGCAAAGGTCCTGGGTTCAATCCCGGCACTGTAAATAAATAAATGAACAAATAAAGAAATAAAATCTCCCATAGTTAGTGGCTTGCCACAGTTAGTAAAAACTCCCCCGCAGCTCTGTCTTCTTCCCTGAGAGAGGACAGTGGCCAGTGACCTAGGAAGACACAGAGATGGCCGAAGCTCCTCCACACCATGGCCACAGTCCCTCCCCCTCCCCATTCTACCTGCCATTGAGGGGCAGGACAGCCATCCTACTGCAGTCCCCTCTACACCTGCGGGGTTGAAACCTCTATACAGTGTGACCCTTCAGGTCAGGGACTCGGGCACTCCCAAGAACACGTGTTCTCCAGCGGGGCCAACACAGTCAGCCCATAGGATGGAACACGGGACACCCTCCTTCCACACTGGAAACTCCAAATGGCATAGACAGAAAAGGGGCTCATTGGCTAACTTGACTGGAAAGTGGATTTGGTGAGCTAGAGTAAGCACACCATGCACATCAGTCTCTCCTTTCACTCCTCATTGGTTATTATTCCAGTGGATCTCAGCTCATTGGTGGTGGCTAGGTTGGCTACTGCAGTGTGAATTCCATGTTCTAGGGTGTCAGTACCCCCTGCCTACTGCTAAACAGCCAGGTTCCTGGACAGCTGCAGGATGCTCAGAGCCACTGGTCTGGCCTGGATATTGTGGCCATCCATCTGTCCACTGAGGTCAGAAGATAGAATGTGTGGATTGCCTGGGCAGAACCATTTTTTCAAAAGGGGGCCCCAGAGAAAACTGGGGTGCTTTTACCAGAATAGAGTGGAGGCCGGATGACAAAAGAAGAAAAGCATTTAGTTGGCCCTTGCTGTTCCAGAAGACAAAGTCTCCTACCTAAAATTCTGGCATCTTAAACTTTTGAGGTCTTGGGGCAGAGCAGACAAGGCTGTCCCTACTGGCAAAGAGGGCAAGAGCTTCTCGTGACCGTGTTCCATCCACCAATTGGCAAATATTCAGCTGCTTCCCTGACCACCACACCTGCCCAAAGCAAAGCAGGAGAGCTGGTGACCTGCAACGTGGACACAATACAGCATCAAGGAGTCCAGAGCTTACAGCACTGTTCTCAGGCTCTCTGCAAATCAAAGTGGCCACCACTGGAATCTGGACACTCAGGCCTGGCACCACCAGCTCAGCCAGAGAAGCGTCACCTCCAGTCTCACTGCACCGTACACATGGCTTATTGTGGATCCCAAATCCAAGCCACTTACAATCCAGACTCCCCTGCAGTGGGGCTGTCCAGGCAGGGCTGTATCCAGCATGTCCAGTTTATGGATAATGCTTCATGGTGGACCTCTTCCAGATCCACACCTCCACCCTCTCTGATGACCTCACAGCCAGGCTCCCTGGCCCTCTGCCTTCTGCTGTCCAGTGGAGATACCATGGGAGGTCTGGAGAGGAGGAGGAGGTAGGGTTCCATCCCTCCCGGTCTCGCCTGTCAGGTGACCACGGGATGTCTGAGGCTGTGTAGTGACAATCATAGTTCCTATCACATGACTCCATACAACTCTCATTGGGATGAATAACTTCCTTGTCTAGCCCCGTGTGGGGACAGCTCCCGTTAGAATCAGCCCTAGAGTCCTGCTCCATCCATTTGTTGATCTGGATATATCACCTTTAATAGTTGTGTTACTGAACTTTCTGCAAGTACTCAGAGTGTGCCATCAGATTCGCACCATGCCCAACCTAATACACAGCCCATTTGTGTGACTCCCTTGGCCTCCCCAATACAGAACCCACTGCTGCTTCTGAACCTTGGGCTGGCAGAAGCTTGATCATACAGCTGTAAAGCTTGGTGCCTGAGAGGAGCATGCAGCTTAGACATCAGCCTTTTCAATGAGCCTTTGTCATCAGAAAGCGAAGTGGTTGTACAGATGCGGAAGTTGAGGCAAAGACAGATGAGCTACAGGTGAAAAACTACACCATGTCTCTGAACAGATGCATATCCTTGTGGAAATGTCCTTTGAACCATCTTTGCCTCACCTGTAAAAGAGGAGAGGTCATCATCGTATTGATTTTGCATCTCATAGTTAATGGGCAGGGCCACTAATTCACAGCACATCAAAGGGGAAGAGACCACATGGAGGCAAGGACACCTGTAGAGCACAACATGAGTCACAGAGGTACCTACATTCTCATTACCAATGGTCCCCCAAGATGGGGAAAATGGAAGGAAAGAGACTCCTGGCTCTAGTTCTAGGAGAAAGATGGGTTCAAGGCTCTATCCTAAGCCTCAGAAGGGACCAGAGCTCTTGATACTCTTGGAGCTGCTCAAAAGCTACAGGGGAGATGCCAGTGGAGGAGTCATCAGAGCATCAGGAGCCAGGGCAAAGCAGCAGCCAGTTGGAGAACCACACAGGGAACCAAAAGTTGACCCAATGTGTCAGCATCAAACACAGTGTGTTTGGGAATCGCTCAGGAGCCAGAGCAGAGTGGTCCCCAAAGACCCAGACTAGGGGGCTGCAGGGAACCAAGACCAGGAATGTGAGGCAGAGAGGAGTCTACAGCCATGGAAACAACTAGACTGGTGACTCAGGAGGCACTCTGGAAACCATAAGATCTGCAGTCAGAAGAGGGCAATCTTCTCACTCTTGGTCATCTGGATGGGCAATGTGAGGTGAAAACTGCAGGGATTATGGAATCACATGAATTCAGCCCTGCAACATGGAAGTGGTTAAATGCTGGCAGTCACCTCTCTGAGACTCAGTTTCCAGGAAGCTGTCATCTCCTCCTTCCCTGTATGAGGCCAGTCTACACTTCCCACCTCCCTGCTAGCTGTTTGTGGCCAGAAGACTACTTCTCACAATGGAGTGTGCACAGGAGAGAAACTGCCACTTCTGAGACAGGTGTGTGCTGCTATGCTCACCTCCCTCCCAACGAGAATCCACCTGTGTGGCGTGCAGGTGCCAACAGCCATAGCAACAGCAGACCCACCTGATGAAAGGCTGGAGAAACACTCACAAAACACCCTGAATAGTCGATAAGCAAACTCCACCTGGGTGTAAGATAAGTAAATTTCCTGAGCCAAAGCCATACACTTCAACCCTGAAGCTGACCTGGGCTCTGTTTCCAGTGAATTCAGACTCTGAGAAAAGACCCTTCTCCTTCTGCACCTGTCAAGGAATTGGCAAAGTATGAAGTGCAAAAGGGTGCGGCATTTTGAAAGTCGTTGGCCAGTTATTTACCACTTTGGGCTGATCAACTCCAAGAAGAAACCCCTCATTGATTTTTCTTTTTTGGCTTAAAAATTGGAAATTAGCCAAATAATAATGAATTTTTAAAACTCTCTGAATTACATTTCTTAAGGGCCTCTCTTGTTTTGACTCTACTACAAACTTCCCCCAAACAGCCTATGTGAGGCTTGGAACCAGTTATTCCTCATCTAATAACACAGCAGAATTGCTTCTCTGGGACACAATAGAACCCTCCAGAACTGCACAATATGGATAATGGAAGTTCTAAATAGCTAACGCTTTGCCTGTTCTTCTTTTTGAATTTTTTTCTTTTTCAATTTTTTTATTCACATATGTTTACAGTACATACTGATTACATTCTGCACGGGGAGTTGGGACCCACATGACACATCTCCAGTCTTTCTTCAGCCTCCTTTCTCTCCACTCTCTCCTTCTGCACCTTTCCTCCATCCTTTGGTCTTCTTCTCATTTGCAAAAGATCTATCTCCCTATTTCCTGTTATCTATCTTTTATTTTGCTCTTTATTTATATTTTGGGTTTTTCATATAAGAGAAACCATGCAATATTTAAATTTGTATGCCTGAGTTATTTCTCTTAACATTATTGTCTCGAGGTGCATGTATTTTCCTACAAATAACTCAAGTTTAGTACCAAAACTTTTTAACTGAAAGAATTTCTCAAAGTCTTTGCATATCTCTCTCTTATTTATGTACAATAGTAACTTTTTAATTACAAAAAGTAGAAAACACAGATTTTTAAAAAGGAAAAATTGAATCTAAATGTGAAGCAGAGCACATGCCTACCTCTCCTCCCGCTCCTGTAAAATGATTTAAGAGATCAGATTAGCTGCACCTGACTCCAACGAAGGGGGAGGTAACTCTTGGTCTTATTTTTCAATTTATTCCCTGTTTCAACTTATTCCATCAACCCTTGGCCTCTGTCTGTAATAAAGTTTGATCCAGAGGAATTGGTGGAGAGGTAGGAGCCCAGATCCTGGATTCTAGTTCTAGCTACAACCCATGACCTTGCATGTCACTTCCCCATCAAAGATGAGAAGCTTGGGCCAGGGATTTAGTTTAATGGTTCCACTGCCTGCCTCACAAGCGCAAGGTCCCGAGTTCGATCCCCAGTACCACCCCCCCAACAAGAAAAGATGAGAAGCTTGGTCTGAATTATTCCTGGATTTCCTACCAGCTCTGCATCAGTTAGGGTCTGGCAGGAAGCAGATGGAACATTCAAACTAGACAGCTTGAGAGGAGAGGAGAGGGTTATAATGAGACTCTGCAAAGGATTAGGCTAGGAAGCCACAAAAGCAGCATGAAGCCTGAGCCAGTGCCACGCTTGTCCTGCAGCAAGGGAACCCAGGGCAGGCCGTGGAGGGGTCCTGGCAGAGGGACACAGCTGCAACCTCACTCTCTCCCTCCAGGAAGCACTGCTCCTAGACCAAACCTAACCAGAAGCCCATGGGTTAAGATCAGGCCACACAGGAGGGTGGGAAGGGGGCCATGGTGAGTCTGGAGGGGCAAGTGGGGGCCATTGCTGGCCCAGTGTCAGAACGTCACAAACTGGGTAATTCAGAAGCAACAGTGGCTCACTTGGCTCATAGTCCTGGAAACTATAAAGTCCAAGACATGATCCCAGCCTCAGGCAAGGACCTTTGAGCCATGATAACACAGCAGGAGGGCAGTAGAGCAAACGAGGGACAGAGAAAGATGACTGTGTCTGTTCATCAGGAGCACACAACCTTCACAGCTAACCCACTCCAGTGGAAATGGCACTCATCCATTTGAAAGAGCAGAGGCCTCTTACCACTACTGAAGGATAACTAACAGCCAACCTGAGTTTTGGGGCAAGTTACAAGCTGAGCTGAGGCAGCATGATTCTGGTGAAGTCAGAGTTGGAAGTATGTGGGCACTGTAGACTTCTCTGACTGCTTGAGGCTCTTCATATTTGCTCCCTGGTCTGCTGCTGAGCTCCAGGTTTCAGCAAGTCCCTGAGCCACAGGGATACAGAGAGTTAAAAGAGAACATGACTGCCTGCCACGCAAGCTCAAGGTCCCAAGTTTGATCCCCGGTACCAAAAAAAAAAAAGAGAGAACATGAGCTGTCCCCAGCCATGGAGCTGCAACGATACAAATATCTGCAGCATCAGCACAGCTGCCAGCTGCCCCGGCAAAGCCCACCAAAAGGAATTTGCTCCTGAATACCATTGCTTCTCAGACGGAGTCACAGATATGTGTGGCTGTGCCCTGTCAACAGAGCACGTCATCTTTCCCAGAATCCCTGGAGCAGTCACAAATTGACCAGATACAGAATACATTGAATATAGCAACATGTTTCAAAGTGTAGAAAATAAGACAGACTGCATTCTTAAGCACAAGGCCATAGAACTAGAAATAGGCAAAAACAGGCACAAAATCTACTTGGAGATTCAGAAAGCATTCACTTAAACTTTCATAGCTACTCAGCTAGAGAACAAATTGATATTAGTCAATATCAATAATCAGAAATTTAATATAACAATATTATTGGATCTGGAAAAAATCTGTACTTACAAGAAAAGGTAGAGTCTTAAACACTATCATTACTTTAAAAAGATAAAGTAATTATGCACTCAAGAAGTTGGGAGGGAAATAAAGTAATACTAAAGAAAATAAGAGAGAATTTAATAAAATATAGATGCATATTAATGAACTACAAAAGAGTAGAATTGATAAATTGGAAGTCATAGTAATAATAACAGAATTAAAACAATTATAAGAAAAGACAGATAATATGAAACCACAAAAGCAGCACCTAAAAAGAAGAAATAAAGCAGATGGAGAAAATTAGAAGACTTGTAAGAGACTATTTGGTAGTCTATGTAACAAACAGGGAAACATGAATAACCAGTCTTGGAAATTATAAGTTACCAAGATTAATGCACAAAAGATAGACAAACTAAACAAATCAACAATAATGTGAAAATTCTCCAAGGTTAAATGGAGTTTATCTACAAAATACAGCATGCTTAAATATTGGGAAATATATTAATATTCTAATCATCTAGCTGGTAAATCCAGACAGATAAAGTTTTAGAAACAAGAAGAATCCAAGGCAGTAGCATCGTAAACATAAATATGTAAATAGCAATAGCTTTATTTCATGATAACAATATCCAGTTTTTTACAAATAGAAAACAATCATATTTTGAATAGTAACCATTAAACATAAAACATTCAGAAATAAATCAGCTAAGAAATGTGAAAGACATATCTAAAAGAAAGTATAACCAAAAGATTAAAAACAAAGAATTGGATGGATACACTTAAGTAAGACAAAACAAGGGCCAGGGATTTAGCTCAGTGGCACCGCACCTGCCTTGCAAGTTCCTGAGTTTGATCCCCAGTACCGCAAAACAAGCAAACAAACAAAGAAGACAAAACATAAACTATTAACTCTTCCAATAAATATTTTTAGTAGAATCCTGCCAAAATCTTTTTTTTTTTTGAGGGGGGGGGTACCGGGGATTGAACTCAGGTCCTTGCACTTTCAAGACAGGTGATGTAACCACTGAGCTAAATCCCTGGCCCATCCTGCTAAAATCTCAATGAGATTTTCTTGGAATTTGACAAAATGAGAATACTTAGGAGCACTATTAAAAAAGAAAAGTAATGGAGGTATTTGTGCACTATTAGATTTCAAAGTAGATAAAAAATGCTATGGCTTGTATCTATATATCTCCCCAAAGCCTCATGCACTCACAGGAGAGGCTTTTGGGAGGTGGCTAGATCATGGATGTGTGATGCTGAGTAAGGTGGTGTGATACTGGGATTAAGGGTGTGTGATAACTAAACTGGTTTAGTACAGTTCTCAGTATGCATAATGGAAGTCCCACCCTGGGTGTGAGTGGCCCCAATCAATAGGCTTGTACCCTGGATGGAATATAAAGGAACAGAGAGAAGGCAGGCTCGTGGCTTGCTGCCTCCTGCCTGCTCTGCTATGGACTGTTTCTCCTCTGTGATGCCCCTCTGCCATGACGCCCTGCCTTGGAGCCAGTCAACTACGAACTGAAACCTCTATACAGTGTGAGCCAAAGTAAATCTTTCCTCCTTTAACTTGGGAGTTCTGGTTATTTTGTTCCAGCAACAAGAAAAGTAACTAAAACAAAAAGCAATAGAAATAAAATCATATGCCACTAAGTACAGGTGTATGGAACAATGCAACAAAGAGTAGAGTCTAGAAATAGTACTAAGTGTAGAAAAAAATTTATATGAGAGAAATGCTACTTCACATCAGTGGTAGAATTTGAATTATTCAAACAAGTGGAGTTGAGACAACTTGCTAGTCATGCGAGAAAAATTAATAATAAAACCAGACTCTAATCTCATTTCTTTCTTAAAAGATAAGTTCCAAATGAATTAAAATTGTGAATGGGAAAAATGAAACTACAAAAAAAAAAAAAAGAAGAGAAAATATGGGCAAACATGTTTCAATCTTGAAGGCATTGGCACAAGAGAGCATGTCTAAAACCAGGAAGAAAAAGATGCATCTACACTCAAATTTTAAAATGTGTTACAAGCTATATTAAGACATATACAATATGTAGATATAGTGGCATACAATTAAAAGACAAGCAATAAAGCGACAGAAGCCAATCACAAAAAGACAAATACTGGAGGATTCCACTTACATGAGACATCTACAGTAGTCAAAATCACAGACACAGAAAGTAGAATGGCTGCTGCCAGAGCCAGTGGATGGGGGAACGGAAAGTTATTGTTTTTTCTTTTTTGTTGTTGTTTTTGGTTCTTTTGTGTGTTTTGTTTTGTTTTGTTGGTACTTGGGATAAAACTCAGGACCTTGCATTTGCGACGCAGGTGGCGGAACCACTGAGCTAAATCCCCAGCCCAGGAAGCTATTGTGTTTTTCTGGTTTGTTTGTTTGTTTGCTTTTTGGTACTGGGGATCGAACTCTGGTCCTTGCACTTGCAGGGCAAGCAGTAGAACCACTGAGCTAAATCTCTGGCCCAGGAAGTTATTGTTTAATGGATGCAAAGTTTCAATTTTACAAGATAAAAAAGTTCTAGAGACAGATGATTGTGGTGGTTGCTCAACTTTATTAATGTATTTAATACCACTGACCTGTACACTTAGAAATATCTCACATGTAAATGTTTTGTATATTTTGCCACAGTTGAAAAAAAGAGATAAGCAACAAACTGGAAATTATTCCCATCACAGATGACTGTTAATGGTTATACACCTGATATATAAAATACTGATGAATCTGCAAGAAAAATATATAAACACATTTGCAAATTTTTTAATTAATATAAATCAAAACATTCAACTGGAACAGATTTAAATGACTAGATGTTTTTAAATTAATGAAATAAAATTAATTTGTAAATGAAAATTTGTATAAGATGGTATTTTTTTTTTGCCCCTTCAAAAATGGACAAATATTTGAGACAGGTAATAGCAATATCTAGGTTTGAGAAGTGGATGGAGAAATTGTCTTATCTCTAGTTGGTGGCGATGTATAGAGTAAGAGCTGTCTAGAAATCAAGTAGTGTGTAGTAGTGTCTAAAATGCACATATAGCCCTTGAGCCCAGAAATGGCACTTTGGAGAATTCAGGCTAAGGTTGGAAAGGATATATACAAAAATATTAATTGCAGCATTATTTCCAAAATCTATGAATTGAAACAACCTAAATGGCCAATCACAAAGAATCAATTAATAAATTAAATCTGTAGTAATACAGTATAGCTGGGTATGGTGGTGCATGCCTGTAATCCCAGCACTCAGGAGGCTAAGGCAGGAGGATCACTGCAAACTCAAGGCCAGCCTGGGCTACAGAGTGAGTTCAAGGCCAGCCTGGACTACATAGCAAGACCATGCCTCAGTGAAAAAAAATGTAGTAATATGAAAAACTTTCCCCACATACTATAAAGTAAAGAGAAAGAGATTGAGAGAGCATGTATTTTATACAGGCTGATACAAGAGTATCACAAGTTTGGGTCTAGCCTGAGTGAGACTGTGTTGAAATTTAAAAAATGAAAAGGTAGGAATGTAGCTTAGAGGTAGAGCACTTCCCTAGCATACATAAGGCCCTAGTTTGATCCCCGGCACCACACACATCCTGTCTCTCCTGCACATGCTCTCTCTCCCCTCTCCTGTCTCCTGTCTCCACTCCCCCTCTCCCCTCTCCAATTTCCACTCTCCCCTCTCTTTCTCCCTCTTTCCCCAACCATGGCCTAAGTGCAGTCCAAGGCACAGAACATCTATCTCAATAATAAATGTTAAGTTGGGCTCCAGCCCAAATTCTAACAGAAATTTCTCACGAAGACATGGGAAGATGATGTCTGGTCATCAGTTCATTATTTCTAAGTTCAGAATATTTCTTAATTTACTTTGTTGGTTCCTTATCTACAAAGACCCCAGCCCAAGCCCTGGACAAGTAGGCTCAGCTTTTCTCTGTAAGACTCCACATACTATCTGGGCCTCAGTTTCTCCATATGAAATGGGGTTATTAACCTTTGTCCAAAAGCCTTATTGGGAAGACATGACAAAACCAAGCAAAGCCTCGATGCCCTTCGAGTACTCCTGTGGATGTCCTCTCCACCCTTCCCCAACATGGAAGAGGACTCAGGCCTGGTGCTCAGTGCATGTGGTAGCTGGATGTGCCCAAGGGCTCTAAACTGTCTGGCATCCAAGGAAATGGCTCCCTGTAGACACTGGAGACCCCTCAGGTGGAGTGATCAGGGCCCAGCCCCCATGTGTCTCCCTGACATGGAGGCTCTGAGCCAAGCCCAGCCTCTGGAGTGACCTGGACCCAGGCCTTCCTACAACTCCAAGGACAGCAAAAGCAGGGCCCTTGGCCTCCTCAGGGTGTGGCGGGCAGGGTGAGGAGGTTTTCCTTGATCCTGGCTGCATCTTGGCATCCCTCAGGCAGCATTCACAGTAGGATGCCCAGGTCCAGCCTCCGTGGTTCTGGTACCACTGGCTGAGGGTGCAACATGAACACAGAGGCTTTTTTAAAGCTCTCTCCATCTCTTTTGATTGCACCAGCTGTGCAACCCTCTGGAGTCTGTCCAGCTTTCCTGATCTTTGCCTCTATCAGAATCTCTTCCCCAGACAGGGGGGAGGGCGTTTCCTCTCACAACACCAAGGGCAAAGGGAGAAGGAGACCTGGGGCTGGCCTAGGCGCCACGAGGCAGGAGATGTGCTCATGGCTGCATCCATGGCCAAGTCAGCAGAATGGGCTGGGTGGGAGGGGAGGGAGGGAGGGAGAGAAGGGGTGAATCCCATCCTTTTCCGTTTCCTGAGTGTTGTAAATCTTCCAGTGTGACCTGCAGCCTTGCTGGAAATGCTCCAGGACGACTGAGTAAGTCTTTGGATGACCCCTGGTTCTGCCACAGGTCACTGAGCGCTAAAATGGCTGGAGAAGGTGTGACTGCAGCCCAAGTCCGTGCCCCAAGCCTCCATCCAAGCCCAACCTTGGTCTTGGTGCACCTGGGAGGCCCTCTCCCATCCCTTTCTGTAAAACCAGGGAAACTCACTGCAACCCGGGGGTCATTTGGCCAGGTCCCAGTGCACCTGTGCAGATGGGAGAGGGCCCTCCCCGGAAGTCACCTTGGGCTGGGTAACTCGCTGCCTAATGGGGGTTCACAGGAGGCACCCAGGTCAACAACTCAGTTGCTAAATCATCCTTCCATCAGGAGATCAAAGAGGAAGGAAAGGGGCTGGGGATTTAGCTCAGTGGTGCAGCCGCCGCCGCCGCCGCCGCCGCCGCGCCTCGTAAACTCAAGGTCCTGAGTGCGATCCCCGGTACCAAAAAGAAAAGAGGAAGGAAAGTTGATCACCCCATGGGGTCCCTCTTGGGAAAATCAAGTCTTTGGGAAGTGGCTTAGCCATGTGCCCTGTTTCATTATTTGTGAGGGAAAATTAACATTACTGTGAAACACAGGTCTGGCCCATTGGGCCCAGGAATGGGACCAGCCACTCCTCCTTCACTCCTCAGCGCCCAGCGGAGCCTCTGTGCGGATCCTCCTGACCTGCCCCAGTCCCTTGCCCAGCACTTCAGACCCAGGAGGTGTGCGCGCGCGTGTCGGGGTAGGGTGTCCGGCCTCTTCTTCGGGCTGCCCCCGGCCGGGCCGAAATCTCTGGCTCCGGCTCCGCCAGACGCTGCGCTCTGCTCCCTTCACTCTGCGGCAGACGCGGCGCGCGCTCCCCGATCCGCACCGGCCTGCGCCTCTGGGTGCAGCGTGCGGGTGCTGTGACGTTCTCGGATAAATGCCGAGTAACTGTGTAGGCGAATGGGAGCTAAAAATAAGCACGGAAAATCTATCATTAAGGTATCACTGCGCCCGCGCAGCTATTGAAGGCTCCCTAGGTTCCGCCTTCAGGCTCGGGGGCATCTGAGAAAACTCTCCAGCCGGACCTCGGGGCGCTTGGGTGGCGCCGGGAATTACGGTACCGCTGGAAATAAAAGTAAAATAACCCCCACCCGTATCCCGCTCCGCGTCCCTGCCCTGGGAGGCCGCGCGAAGGGGCCGGAGCGGAGGCCCCGAGGAATCCATCTCGCCATCCACCTGGGATTAGGAAAATACAGGGCTGGAGGGCGGGGACGCTGGAGGAGAAAATGCCGAGCAGGACTTGACCCTGGGTCCGCATTGCGCCGCGCCGCAGGGGGCGCACAGCTCGGGCTCCCGACACAGGCCCCAGGTGCCCGGGTTCGATGAAACCGATCCGGTTCGCTCTGAACACCCTGGGAAAGGGCGGCGGGGGCGGCCAGACGAGCGCGCGCGCGTCCCTACCGCGCAGGACCGGCTTCACGGGCAGCGTCACCTGGCTCCGCCCGCCCTCGGCGAGCCGGGCAGGGCGGCGGCCTCTGCGGCCCCGGCGCTGCGGAACCGGCGGATCTAGGAGCAGACCGCGAGTGTAGACGCGGGGGCGGAGCTCGGGCGCGCGGACCAGCTGCGGGGCCGCGCAGGGAGAGGACGTGAGCGCTGGCCGCGGCCTGCGAGCACCATGCAGAAGGGCATCCGGCTCAACGACGGCCACGTCGCTTCCCTGGGGCTGCTGGCGCGCAAGGACGGCACGCGCAAGGGCTACCTGAGCAAACGGAGCGCCGACAACACGAAATGGCAGACCAAGTGGTTCGCGCTGCTTCAGAACCTGCTCTTCTACTTCGAGAGCGACTCGAGCTCACGGCCCTCGGGGCTGTACCTGCTGGAGGGCTGCGTGTGCGACCGCGCGCCCTCACCCAAGCCGGCACCCTCGGCCAAAGAGCCGCTGGAGAAGCAGGTGAGGGCTGCGGACGGGAAGGGGTGCGCGGCGGGGAGGGACGGGGCCGAGCTCGGCGGCGGGGCGGTACCCGAGCGAGGACCCCGTACCCGCGTCCGGACTAGAGGGGGGCCCCGCGCTGTTCCCGGCCGGGCGGTGTCACCCTGGTCTGAGCGTCTGAGCCAGCGCTGCCCGGATGGCGCTCAGTGTAGCGGCCTCTGCGCCTGGGCGAACGGCAGAGCCGGCTCCGAAGGCCACCCGGGCGCGGGGCTGAGCCGTGGACACCGTGCTCCTCCCCGCCGGCCCGCCCGCCCAGCTGATCACTGCGCTGTGATCCAGTCCCCAGCCGCAGGGCCCCGGGCCCTGGACGCGCGCGGCCTGGGAGGTGGGGGGAGCCCTCCCTGTCTCCAAAGGCATCTGGTTCCTGCTGCCTAGGGGAAAGTAATGATAACGGCTCCTCAAATGTCACCACCACCAGGAGGGACTTGACATCCACACGGCCCAAGCAGTCGAGGACACTGAGGTCCAGAGAGATACATTCAGTTGCCCTCAGGATCAGAGGTTTTCAGAAGCCGCAGCTGCACCAAACTGGCTGGAATAAAGCATCTCTGGAAGTCTCGTTCCTCATTAGGACAGACATCCGAGCTCAGCCTGCCCAGCAAGCCTCTTCTCTCCTAGCCCTCAGCCCCTGGGCGCTAGGAGATGGTTCTGGGGCTGGGGGGTGTGCACAGGAATGTTTGGGAATGGGTCTCTGGGAATGACCAACGAAGGAGGCAGGGACCCTGGAGGCAAAGAGCAGGCAGCTTCTTAAGCTCAGAGCCCCAGCCCAGCCTAAAGGATCAGCAGAGATTTGACTGTCTGCCCTGGTAACCTGCTCTTCTCCAGCCCAAAGGCCCTGGTGTCTGCCCCAGCCAGAGGCCCTCCACACCTCATCCATTACCCAGTGGAGTTCCTGGACCAGCAGGGAGGGAGGTGGAGCTGAGCCAGGTGTGTGTAGATTCACATTGTCTGCTCCCAGGGCCCTGGATGCGAAGACAGATAGGCCTGGAGACTGAAGCTGTACTACCTCTAGACTGTGTGACTTCAGTTAACACGCTCAACTTCTCTGGATCTGTTTTGTGATCTACAAAATGATAATAACTTCTGAGGATTCTGATAATACTGAGTTAAATGTTTTATATGAAGGGATGCTCACAGTACATTTTAGTGGGATCTGAATAAATCTTAATTAAACCTGAAATCTACCCTTCTGGGCAGGGGTAATTAGGAAACTGCATGTTAAAGCAGAAAGGCACCTGAGGGAGCATACAAACCATCCTTCCCATTTTACAGACCACAGCACTGAGGGCCAGAGAAGGGGAAGGGTTGCCCAAGATCGCAGAGTGAGTCTGCAGTCACAGCTAGAATTCATGCAGTGTCTGGGAATTCTGGGAGATGAGACCCTACACTGGTTCCAAACAGGCCCAGGTGTTGAATCACACTAACAGAGGTCCTGAGTCCTGGGAGATGTGCATGTGTGTGAGCTGTGTCCCAAGAGCACTGCCAGTCAGCCCTCTTGGTGCCTCCCATGAGGAGCTGTCCTGGCAGGAAAAGAGAGAGGAGGGTTGGGAGCAGCAGGTGGTCTGGTGCTGCCCAGCTAGGCACAGATCTGTTAGAGACTCACACTTCCTGTCTTGACCTTGTATTGCGTTCCATTCTCCTCTGCAGCAAGTTTGGTACATGTGGGAAAGTAGGTTGTGCCCCCTTGGCTGTACGTGTGTACAGAATCATAATAATCATAATATCCTTTCCAAGTATTCGCTAAGATCAGTGGTCTCAGCAGCTGCTCCATTCCTCTTGGACTTGGGTGTCCCCATAGCACAAGACACTGAGCCCAGAATGAAAGGCTTCAACTCACACATGACACTGTCTGAGCCACAGAACCCTTGACTTCAGACCTGCTAGACACATAGAGAGTGCCCAAGTTAACAGGTCAAAGAAGCCATCAATTTGATAGGACTAGCTAGTGTCTGGTAAACACTTAGTTTTAGTAGGGCTTCATTTTTACCTAGACCCAGACAGCTACCTCTCTGAAGTTCCCAAGATGGCTTCTGAGGAATGGGGGCCACATGGTAGATGCACAGGAAACACTTCCCGAGCTGGACGCATTGGTATAGCGTATGTTACTTCCATATTCTACATGCTGAAGATGGATGAGTGTTGAGCCCTGTGTGGGGCCCTCAGCCTAAGAAGCTGGTGGTCATAGGCCCTGGGAAAATGGGTACAGATAAGGCTGAGCTCTTTGCCCTAGGAAGATGCTCTGATCCTGGGCTATGCAGGGAATTCTGGGAGCCAAGGTCAAGCCCCAGGCCCATCCTGACCCTGTGCATTCCTGCCCCACTGCATCCAGGGCAGTCTCAGGGCAGCTGGGGTGGCCCTGACACCTAGGAGTCCAGCCCAGGAACCAGGGTCTCAGGCAGTCATAGCCACACAGCAATGCTCCCGCTCTCCCCCACCCTGAACCTGCTTGTCAGTCCTGGCCTCCTCTCCTCCCACCCTGCAACCCACATCCCAAGGGCCAGGTGGTGTGGACTTAGAGTTGGCTGTTGCTTGGCATCCCACACGCTGCTTTGTGGTAGAGGCACCTCACATGGGTCTCCCAGGCTCCCTGTAACAATGCTTCTATCCCTAGTTTCTCAGGAGTGGAGCAGCCAGGATGGGTCAGAGCATGGACATCAGACTCTTCTTGTTCACTGAGGATAGAGGGGGTGCAGGCAAATCCCTGCCACCAGAGCCTCCCAACCTCCTGATGCTTCTGGAGCCACAGGGCAAATGCCCTGTGCCCAGATACAAGGAAGCCTTATTCCTGTGATCCTTTACTGGATGCATTACAGGTTCACGCCAGCCTGCAGGCTCAGAGACAAATGGCCACCCAGCAAGGTAGCAGCAGATATGAGACTTGCTCTGGCTTTATCCCTCTGCCTCTGCTGGCGTCACCCCAAAGCACACCCTCCCAGATTGAACACATTTGAACTCTGCCAGCTTGGCTCCCAGTGCCAGGCCTGGACTGGGTCCTGCAGGTTCAGAGAGGAGAAGAACTTGGTTGTCACCCTTCAAGCCTCACAGCCCCATGGGGCACTCCACTTTGCCCACAGCAGCTGCCCAGGACAGGGGCACACCTTCCTCTGGGCCCTCACTTTGGAAGGAGTTGGGGTCCTGCTTGGATATGGAATAGCCTCTGCCTGCACCCATCCCAACACCGTCTCTAGTAGGTCACCAGTGTCCTTTAGTATTATTATTATTATTATATCCTTTTAAAGTTGTTGATTGACATAGATATCAGTATAATGTATAATGTGGTGTTTTGATTCATATACATTGAGTAGTGATCAGCTCTAGGGAGTCCGCATCTCCATGCCCTTGAACTGCATTGTTTCTTTACTGTGAGCGCCTCCAAACTCCTCTCTTCTCCAGCCAACACCTGGGGCACCATCAGGTCTGGCCAGGCTGACTGTCCTTCTCCTTCTCCCTCTCCCTGGTCTCTCCACAGCATCCTAGACTCCACCTTCTACCTCCTCTCTCTTCTCTCAAGTCCTAGAGTGAGCTCCACTTGCCCCATGTCCCTGGGACACCAGTTTCTTCTCTTTCTGCAGGTCCTTGCCTAAAAGTCACCTCCCCAGAGAGGCCTCCCTACACCAGAATCCAAATAACCACACAGGGAACCGCAGACCCTGAGCACTTCCAGTGCCCCGCTGCCATTTGAGAATGGTCATTCACTACAGAGCTAAGCTCCAGGCAGCTGGGACAGGAAAGCCCTCTGGGCTGGTGCAGATACAAGGCGGAGCCTGGGGTGCAAGCCCTGGAGGGAGGCGGGAGCAAGGGGTCTGTTGTGAAGGCTTTGTCAGGAGGTGCTTTCCGGAGTCCAGAGCCTGTGTTCCCACTGGGTGCCAGAGAAGAGATCAGTAAGCCCCACATCCTTGTTTCTGCTCTGGTCACCGAGTCACAGGGCGGGAAAGGCAGGAGGAGGCTTGGGGAGCAGGAAAAGATGAGTCTTGAGGGGCCTAGGAGCAGAGGGGCTTCACTCCCCGCTTCAGGTCCTCATGGATACTTGAGGTATTCGTGTAGCCCAGTGTGTGCACGCCTTCATTGGCTCAGCAGGTGGCTGCCCTGTGTCCAGAGCCCGGGAAGGAGCCCATGTGGCCACCAGGTTCTGGCTGGGTCAGTGCCAGTCAGGCAGGGGCCACACAGTCCCTCGGGGCCTCCTATGTTGGACCTGGCTGGCCTGTGTCCTCGGGGGCAGCCCGAGGTGGGAAAGTGGGAAGTGCGTGCTCACCCTACGCCAGTTTGTCTCCCGTTCTGCCCTTAGGAGAGTCCCACTCCCCTCATGTGGGGACAAAAAGCCATGTGACAAGGGAGGGCTTGATATGTCCCTGTGGGTCACTGTGGATGCGTTGCTTAACTCCCCTAAGCTACAATGTTCCTGGCTCATTCTGGGGACCCCTAGGACCACATCCCACATCCACCAGAGCAGCCCAGTTTATATATTAGGTTTCCACATCAGAGTTCGTCTTCATTAATGCTTCAGAAAGTTTGGCCTTTTTCTCAGTTATTACTAAATGCTCTTCAGTTCCAGCCAACGCCTGGGGGACTGGTAGGTCTGGCCAGGATGACTATCCTCCCTCTCCCTCTCCCTGGCCTCGCCAGACCATTCTGGACTCCAACCTCTACCTCCTCTCTCCTCTCTCAAAGCCTCTGCTGGAGGCCATGCTGTGAATGTAGATTTAAACATACACACTTTTACAGTAGGATGCTTCAAAACATTAGACTGAAAATACTGAATAATAACAATAAATATCGTTTATTGGGCACCCAGAACGTGCCAGGCCCCAGGGTGCATGTCTTAGATACAGTACCTCCCTTAACTACACCAACAGCCCTATCCCAACTATCCCTCAGCCCATTTTCCAGATGACAAAACCGAGCCTCAGTCTTTGAGTAATTGACCCAAAGTTACAGAACATGGAGAAGCAGGTGCCCAAGTCTGCCTGGCTCCTTCAGTCACAGCATAGCGCACAGATTCCAGCTGGGGGACTGGTCCTTACCATCCTCTGCCAGGAGAGACGGGGGGTGGGGGGAAGCAAGTGCAAATCTGTCATAGCTGCACAGTGACTTTTGTGCAGGCAGCTTTTGTTTCTGTTGGTTGGGAGCCACACAGCTCTGAGTCCTGTGATACAGGAGATCACACCCCATCATCGGTTTCCCTGCCATCCGTGGGAGCCCTGAGCTTACACAGCCAGGAACAGAACCCACCCCCTGATGTTTGTGCAGGAGCACTGGTGACATGGGACGTGACGGTCCCAGAACACTGCTGACGCCCAAATGCTTCTGTGACAGTGACTGTCTGCAGGGAGCAGCTGGGGGACTCAGACACCCCCACTCCCATTTCCCCTAGAGTGGGGTGCACATCCCTGATTGCAGCCCCCTTCCCAGAAGAGTTCCTCCCTATGCCTGCAACAGCGTGGGCTTTCCAGCCATGGGCTCCAAATCCAGCTGTGGGTCCTCACTATGCCACTACCCATCTTGGGAAAGACTTCAAGTTCCTACGCCTCAGTTTCCCCATTCCCTATCAGCCTGGGTGCCTTGCGGAGGCCACGGCACAGCCCAGCAGGTGTCAGAGGTCTGTGCCGACAGGGTTCTTCCTCAGCGAGGCAGTGGCCCAGGCCCCTGCAGCTCTGGCAGGTTCGAAGAGGGCTGCCCTCCTGCCATTAAGCTTTGGGTCTCTGCCCTCCTTGACCGTGGCCCTGGAATTAACAAGGAATGGGACTTTACAGACTGAGTCAGCCTTAGGCTTCTAGCATCCGCCAACAGCTCAGTGGCATTTGCTCTTTGGAGGTTTTTAGCACCTCCCAGGAGCCAGGCCTGTGCCTGTGGGGCACCAAGACAACAGGGTAGAAGGCCTAAGCTGCCTGGGAGAGAGGAGAAAGGGCACAGGGCCACAGGTGGGGAGCACATAAGGACATCCACAGGGCCAACCTCTGGCATAGAGGAGTATAGGGCGGACTCTGCCAGGCTGGGGAGCAGAAAAGCTCCCCAAAGAAAGGGCCCTGTCAGGCAGGGCACGGAGGCTGCAGAGCCACCTGAGCCCACCTCCATGCTGTACTGCAGAGCTCAGGGCTCCCCTGGGTGCAGTGGGCACTCAGGGTCCGGCTGTACCCCTGTGTGTCTTGAAAGATCCCTGTGGGTGGGAAGGAAAACCCATCTGGGGACTGCAAAACTTAGTAGGGTAAAGGCTGGAACTGGAGAGCACAAAGGCCCCCTCCTTCCTACCCCAGCCTGAGCCACTGTTACGGAAGCTGGGGCTTCAGTGCCACCCAAAACATCTATGCTCAGGGTCCCCTCGACTGTCCCCATGCTTCCTGGGCTGCCACTGCTAGGCTGTGGGCAGGGGAGGGCATTGTTGGGCCTGATCCGGCTGCCGGCCTGAGGGCAACTTTCAGGTGAAAGTCCTGTCGATTAGGCTCCTGGTGATGGCCACAGCCACCCCGTGGTCACCATGGCCCCCCACAGGCCAGCATGTCCCAATCCCACAGACACCAACACTGAGCTCTCACTGCGAACACCAGAACACAGATCAGGCCTCTGCTGTAGGGCAGGTTAGAGGACGGAGAGGTGCTACGTGCTTTAAAGACAGGGTACTACAGTCCTGCGGGCCACACATCTTCTTGCCCCTCAAAATGAGGTCATTATTTTCCTAATGATACTGCACCTCCTCGCTGAACTTTGATTTTGGTCAAATTGGAAAATCCAACTCAGATCTTGAAATAAAAGCCTTTCAGAACTAGTTTTAGAGGAGTGCATAAGTGAATTTTTAGCAAACTTAACTAGTTTTTCAGAAATTCATCTAGAAATGCAGAGAAACCTGACCCAGACTGACTTTCCCTCTGTCAAACTCGTGAGTGGAATAGAGCTGACTTTGTTTAAATGCCTCTCAGGCTCTTACATGAACTCCAGGAATCAGTGAGAGTGAAAGAACCTGCTCACGTTCAGGTTCCCAGCCTGCCCATGGCCCCTGAGCCTGCTGCTGCCCTTCCAGCCCTGCCCTCTGCTGCACTCATTGTCACCGGGCTGACCCAGCGGCTGTGGGAACTGGGGCTGAGGAGGTGGAGTCTCAGGAGGAGAGCCAGTGCTGTGTGCATGGTGTGGAGAGGCAAATAATCACAGCGGAGAGCTTCCCAGTAGCCTGAGAAAAGAGAAACAGGCTGATTATGGGATAGTCACTGCCTCATGGGTGACTGGGCGAGAGTCCTTGTGTCCTAGGAACTCAGATAAGGAAAATGATGCTGGCTTTGTGCGCAGGATCACAGCAGATGCAGCGGCTCCCTCTCAGTGAGGACCACATCGAGGAGGCTGGAGGGTGGGGTCTAAGAAAGAGCCTGGTGACCAGACCGTGCCATGGAGGTGGCGAGCCAGTGCCAGCCAGACACTCAACCAGCCACTGGCACTGCTTTCGTTGCCTTAAGGGTTAGGGTTGGTAGTACATCCCGTACTCAGCATCCCAGAGAGATGCACGAGGGTGGGCAGTTGCCATGCCCCTTCCTCCTGACCACAGCTCACTTCCCAGGTTCCCATGCTTCTCCCAGAGAGCATCTACCCAACGTGTGCCCATGCACAAGGAGGTGCTCAGGATTGTTACTCGGACTCTTACCTGCTCCAAACACCAGTGAGTCTGACGTGCTTTGCTCTCCTCGCTGTGTAGGGAGCTGACTCTGAGTGTATCCCCTGCCCTCTCTATGGCTGCATAGTACTCTGCTGTGTGCATGTACTCTAGGTTTTTAGACAGTCTTCTCTGGGGGGATAGTTGAGTAACTTATCACCATTCGCTGTCATAGACAGAGCTGCAATTAATAAATATCTGTTCACATGGGTCGTCCCTCACTGTTGGGCATGTGCATATCGTATTCCGACTGCAGTTCACACTTCCCTCACAAACATCTGGGGGGCAGTTGGTAGGTGAAGGATGGGCAGGCTGAGGCACAGGGGGAGATGGAAAGATGTTCGCCAAGGACCAGCCAAGAGTGACAGCCCCAAGACCTACCCCATCTAGGCCACTGCTCACAGTACCTGGGTCACATGGGGGGTAGCAGCAGGGGCTCAGTGGCTGTGCTGATGCAGCCCTGGGCTCAGGAGCAGAGTAGCAGTGGGTTCAGGGCCAGCTGTGTGTGTGTGTGTGTGTGTGTGTGTGTGTAAAACTGTTGTTTGGACACAGGACCTTCTCACTGAGCTATATCCCCAGACCCCTTTTTTTTTTAGTTGGTGTCTCCATAAGTTGCTCAGGCTGGGCTCAAACTCAGAACTATGCCTCAGCCTCTCCGAGTGCTGGGGTTACAGGTGTGCACAACACCGGCTCAAGGCTGGTTGTCAGGGGCAGTGGCAGCACTTTGGGGCTCTGGCCTTGCAGTTACTTTCCTGCACCCTGCCTCCCTGTGGCCAGCAGGGGACTGCACAGGTTTATCCCTGGCAGTGGTCATCCTAGGCTAGGCTGCAGGCCAGATGTGTCATGTGGCTTGGCCCCAGGAGACCAGGGCCTTAGACAGAGCCTGGGACTGGTACTCACTCACCTGGGGATAAGTAGAGGTTCTGGTGCATGAGCAGGGACAGGAGAACTCAGAAGCCAGGCTGGGGAGCAAGAAGCCAGCTGGAGCCGGGAGCGGGGTTGGGTGGAAGTCACCCCTGCCTCTGTGCAGGGCTGCAGAGAGGCCAGGGCTGCTGCCTTCCCTGGTGTGGGAGCACCAGGGAACCCAGAGAAGCCGCATCCCCATCCCAGCAGGCCTCTGGGGAGTACCATGCCTGTGAAATCCCTGGTGTGTTCCCAGTGGAAGGCCCGTCCCCAGGGTGAGGGCTGCATGAATGAGCACACGCCAACTGGAGCCAGGAGTGAGAGGAGGGTGGGGTAGGAAATGCTACTGTGTGGGCTAGGGAGCTGGGGCAGAGCTCCCTGGGGTCCTGATGGTGGGAGCGAGGACACGGAGAGTCCAGATCTGTTTCCCTTACAGAGAGAAGGAAGGTGGCAGAGGGACTCCGGGCTAGGATGTGCGCACATGTGCGTGCACACACATGCATGTGCAGAGTTCCCTGTAGCATGGCCCCTCTCTACACTGGGACACTGACCGGCTGGCTATGGCCTGGGCCACAAAGGCTGATTCAGAGACCTGTTTCAGGTGGCACTGGCCAAGGGCGATGGTGCCTGTCCTCTCAGCCCAGACGATGGGTCTGAATTCTGAAACTCAAACTGGGCAGGAGGTGGCAGAGCAGGAGTAGAAGATGCAGCCATGACCAGGAAAGGCACAGAATCCAGAGAGCATGAAGAGAAGAGTGCATGGGACATAGCAGCCAGGGGACAGGGACACTAATCCATCACAGTGCATGAGTCTCAGCACCACTAAAGGGTTCTGGGATCAGTCCCTCCAGGCCTCATCCTCAGGACTGCAGCCCCGACTCATACAGTGTGTGTGTGTGTGTGTGTGTGTGTGTGTGTGTGTGTACGAGTGTGAATGTATTCACATGTGTGTTTTTCAGTACTTAACCATGGATAGGCCAGTCTATCCATGAAGGATTCCTGGTGATTTAGAAAGCATTACTGGGCCTGTGATGAGATGGAGCTTCCACGTTATCTGTTTGAACACCTATGAGGTGGTTTTGCGAGAGGAAACTGTCCACAGCAGTGCCCTAACCCTAACCCTGTACTGAACCCAAGCCTCATGTCCCCACACCCTGGACCATGCTGCACCCTGGGCCCAAAGTGAGCTCCCCGAGACCAGGTTTTATAAAATGTTGATGGATCTTTCCAAAAACTGAAAACACAAGGGTCCATCCTGGAGTAAGTTCCAGGAGCAGCTCCATGCCCTCCTCATCACAATGGTCTGGATCTCTTTTGTGCAAAGCCTTCCCCACAAGCCTCCCCACCCTAGCCCCATGTGGTGGCTTTTGCTGGTGGCCAATTCGTTAATCAGATTAGCAAGCATGTGCCGAAGGGTGCCCAGGCTGAGCCCAGGCCAGGCTCTGGGATGTTTCCTGCTGGAATCCTTCCTTTGAAAGGAGCAGGACCCCACTCAGAGCAGCTTGACAGCGTAGAGGCTCTCCTGGAATACACAGCAGTGGTCACTTGTGGAGCCCAAGCAGGAAATCTATGCCTCTGAAGCCCAGGCCTGGCGAAGTCTCTGCCCAGCCTTGCCCCTCCACACTGGGCATGTTTTCTGAGGTCTGTGCATTTCTCAGGCGCTCTGCCCAGGCATGTGGAGCTCAGCACAAAGCTTGTCAGTCTGCTCTCTCTCGTCACCTCTGCAGCTTCCCAGATCCCCCAGCTGGGTGACCTCAGTGCCATTTCCAGGCTTCGCTGGACGTGGGTCTCAGAGGGCTCGAGGCTAAGGGAGAGAACCACTGAGCCTCAGGGCTCCTCCCAGGGTCCATGCACTGAGTGACAGCAGAACCAGCTGGGGCTTTCAGAATTAGCAGAGATACCCCACCTGACTTTCAAGGCTCCAGAGAGGGGCCTGGAACCCAAGGGGCTGTTCCCTGATATCATACATGTGCAGGCTGGATGGAGACTTGCAGTAGCAGCAAAGACAGCCATACAGTTACCACATGCTGGAGGGTGGCTCTGAGGGGCCGGGGTGAGGCTGCAGAGCAGGGTAACAGCTGCCTAGGAGCCCACACCTTCTGAAGGACCTCACACTGGGCATTGTGTTGCCACTCGCAGCCAGATGTGGCCTAGCTTCTCCTAAGGAACTTTATTCTTCACCTTTTTTTTTTTTTTTTTTTTGGAGACAGGATCTTGCTATGTAGTTCAGACTTGCTTTGAACTCACTATGTAGCCCAGGATGACCTTGAACTCTGCAATCTTCCTGCCTCAGCCTCACAACTGCTGGGATCACAGGCGTGTGCCACCATACCTACTGTTCACCATTAACATCACTCTTGTGTGGCTGGCCTAGGGCCTGTCACCACCCTGCCTATCTGCCAGAGAGGAGCCCAGTGCTCTGGGACTAGAGGCTTCCAGAGCCCTCACCTCTGAGCACAGCGGTCCAGACCAGGCTGCTGGGACAGCCACCTGCTCCATGAGCCATCCCACTGTGCTCAGGCCTGCTTTACTCCCAGAAACTCCTCTGCCCAGGCAAGCAGATATCTGATCACTACCTGCCTGGCAGCATAGTCACCACTCATTCTATGCTCAGCAACTGGGCTGCAGGCGGTGGCTTTTGGCTAGGAGAGGCAGGAGACTGGGAGGCTTAGCAGGTGAGCTCCAGACTGGCCCACACTTCCAGCTGGTTTAAGTGGAGGGGTTTCTGTTGACCATACCCAGGCTCTCTGGAACCCAGACTCAACTGGCCCAGGAGGGGAAGTCAATCCAGCCAGACTGACCTGTGTGGAAGGGAGTGGGGAACAGAGTCCTGAGGAGCAGGTAGAGAGAGGAAGAGCGGGAACAGACCACAAACAAAGGAGGATGAACAGGAAGTGGAGGCAGAGAGAGATGGAAAGACTAGAGATGGGGACACAAGACCTTCCAAGGCCCAGAGAGCCAAGAGGCAGGTTTGTTCTAGAACTATGGCTCCCTGTAGAGTGCAGGGTTAGGGACAGCCTTGCCTGGGTCCTCACAGCCACCATAGGAGGCCCATCCAGCCCAGTGTCCCTCTACCTGGGCCCTTTGGTCCTTATAAGGGCCAGGACACGGCCTGAGACTGCAGTAGCCCTCCAGGGTGGCACCAGCCTAGGACAGCAAACTCTGAGTGCTGTAGGGAGGGCATAGCCAGGTCTCTAACAGCCCTAGGCAGCCAGGTCACTGAGAGATGGGCATTTCAGACCCTCGATGACTTTGCAGCTATTTTCCTTGATGTTGCCCAAGACTTTGCCCTACAGTTGTAAAATGAATCAGGGTCTGGAAGACAATCACATTTTATTCATATTACCTGCATTTTGAATTAGACCCAGCATTGTTGTCCAGCCAAGGAGAATGATGTTATAAAAGAAGCACAGTGAGCAGACATAAAGTGCCTGCTAGCTGTCAGGCACCAGGGTTACCTCAGCTGGCATGAAAGGAAGGGATCCTTCTTGTGCCCATTGCGTAGATGGAGAAGCTGAGATGGAAGGCATCACACTTGTGCCCCAGGTTACACAGCCAGCAGCAGGACCCACAGCAGCATCTTTTGATAGCATGGTGACCCCAGCTGTCACCCAAAGCGCTAGAACAGAACTGCCAATTCTTTCTTCCTCCCCCAGCAATTAAGACCATTTCTTTATCTCAAAAGGAATTCAGGCTCCTCCAGTTTCTTCCTCCTTTCAGCTCCACACAGAAGTTAAGGCTGAAGTAATGCGTATCCCTGCCTTTTCCCCAGGTTGCGTTTTGACCAGCTAGATGCTCCCAGGCAGGTCCACGTGGCTGTGGGGGTCCTGGCTCAGACTGGGCCCCAGAGCTGGGTCATTCTAGCCCTGAGAGTTTTGTTTTTTTCAATCTCCAAAGTCCCAGAAAGTCAGTGGGACACCAAACCTAGCTCAGACCCAGCCTTCCACCGGGGAAGCAGGAAGCCAACGTGACACAGCCAAGTACTACCAGTGGGCACTGCCCAGGTGGAGGCCAGGTGCCCAGGTGTTGCTCCCAGCCAGGGACCAGCACTGGCCCTTTCTGCCTGGAGCAGACATGCACCAGGAGGAGCCCCCTCGGGCTGTCTGCCTTGCCACAGAGGACAGCAGGGAAATGGAAGTGGTCATGTATGCGGGGTTTCACTATAAAACTCCTAGGGCATTTGCTCGAACTTCCCACGATAAATTGTTGGCCTGGAGACCTCAGGGGCTTAGCCAGAGGGAGTCCCTTCCCTGTTCCCCTTCCCTGAAACCTTGCCTTCAAACCCTAGGGCATCTGTAACCTTTGCTATTTGCACATCTTCACTAACCATTTGCCTTTTCTCAATCTAACTTCAGAGTCTGCTTTCCCTGTGCCAGTACCCCATCCTGACCGGACAGAAGGGCCACCCCCAGGCCTGGCCTACTTGGGGGAGCTCGGCCTTGGTCTAAAAGGAGTGAACTCAAGGTCTTACCCTCCTCACAGGGCCCACACCCGGAAGCTGGAGGGGTCTTCACAGTGTCACTGTTAATATGAGCCGGGGGAAAAAGAGGCTGCTGCTTCCTGGGTCCTCATGGTGACATCAGGACCTCGGGGTGCAGCCATCCACCCATGCACCTCCTCATGCCCTCCTTCAGCCATCTGTTAGCATCTTCTCTGCACCAGGCAGGGTGGGGCACTCTGGAGATCCCAGATGAGCAGTCCCAGACCCATGGCTCAGCCAGGCCATGAGTGTCCCAGACAGGAGAGGCCTTGGGGAGAAGGAAGTCCTGTGAGCGCCAGAACAGGGGGGCCCGACACCCACACCAACACTGGCCAGGCCAAGCCTGAGACCCCAACAGGCCCTTCCCCCAAACCCTGAGTCCGTCTGTTCCCAGAGCTGACCGCAGCGAGCAGTGTCACACCAGTCCCCAGCATTGAGGCTGCAGGTCTACGTTCTACCCTAGTAGAGAAAAGGCAGGGCCAGGAGCTCACCCAGAAGGTGCAGAAAGACAGGAGGCCTGGGACCTGCCCTCAGCCTCTGTCCAGATGGTCAGGGAGGACCCAGAACACACATTCTCTCTCATTCATCTCTCATTCTTATTCTCCAGATAGATAGACGATAGGAGATAGATAGATGATAGATAGATGCTATAGACGGTGGATGACAGAGGGGAGTGTGTATGTGTGCACATGTGTATCTACCCATGCATCATGGAGCTCACAGTGCAAGTGTCAGGAGGCAGAGAAACACTTGCCCCTAGCCACCCTCTGGGCCACCGCAGAGCCGACCCCAGGCCAGACCCTATTCCTAGGCTTTCCCTACCCTGGAGCTCCTGCCTGCCTTGGGAGCTCTGTGTGTGACACAGAGGACAGCAGCAGGATGCAGCACAAGGGCAAGAGCACCTAAGAGCCACGGGCTGTGGCCCCAGACCCCAATCCTAGAGACTCCCCATGTCCACCCCCTCCAGGCTCTGGCCCCTCTGTGAGGTGGGGCTCACATCTCCTCCACCTGGCAGCTGGGTCCTCCTCCCCTGGTACTGACCACACCTGCACCCAGCAGGCACAGCCAGGCACCAGGAGTCAGCCACCTGCCCCCAGCGCACACATCACTCCCTCGTTTTTTAGAGCTATTTCTGCACATACGTTTGTTTGTAAACCTGGTATTTCCATTCAGCCCCTTCCAGATCTCTAGCCTTCCTTTTTCTTAGCATCTCACCCTTTGCCCCATACGTGTGGGCTTAATCTTTCCAGTGGATCTGTACAGTGTCCTTCATCTGTGTGCCCCCCATCTGTTTCTGTGCCCATCTCTCCACTGATTCCCATGCAGGTACAGTCTCTTCCCGATGGCCCAGAGTCAGACTCCGAGATGACTCACAATCCCTGGGTACAAGGGGTCTCCCTTCAGCAGACACTGATGATCCATAGCAGCGTGATTGTATAAGCCAGGTGTCGGGAAGGGGTCACAGTGTGAAGGGAGCAGGCCACTCTCAAGTCCCTCAAGCACTGCTGTGCTGCTGGGGCCTCCTGGAAAAGCCACAGCACCCGGGCAGGAACAGCCCCATCTCTGGCTGCCACTGTGCTGTTCCCAGGAAGGGGACCTGGGACACCACCATGTCTTGTCTGGCTTTCCCCACAAAATTGGGAGGTGTGCTTAGCTCCAGGATAGCTGTGTTGTCCTCCACTTCCCACAAGCTGCCCTGGGCCCAGCCCTGAAGATGCTTCGATGTCACTGGCCTCTGTGGCCTGCTGGTCGTGATACAGGGACAGCTCTGCTCACCCCTCTACCAGCTACCACTTTCTGCCTAACTGCACCCTGCTGGTCCCTCAAGGTCAAGGTATCCAAGGGATGACAGAGCCAGGACACCTGCTAGGGATGGTGGTGACGGGGGAGCAAGGCCACAGAGGTGGAGTGCACATGGGGATAACCTGGCATCTAACTGTGGGGTGGAAAAGGGAACAAAGTCTCAGAAGCCTTCAGCCTCTTCCCACTGTGGCCTGAGGGGAGAGAGCTGGGTGTCATCTCGGGCATCCCAATCCAAGGACAGAGGCCCATGAGGCTGGGTTGGGCTGGCTGGCTTCTCTGAGGCCAAGTTCCCGTGGGTAAGGGTACAGGGGATGCAGGAGCTGTTGCTTCCCCTATGTCAGGAATGATGCCAAGAGGCTTCCCGGAGAGAGGCCTCGGCCACACCCTCACACCATGCTGCTCTAGAGGCTGCACTGCACCTCCAAGCCCAGCAACCCCCCTGGGCCTTGTTTCTGAGTCAGGATTGAGTCTCTCCTCCTGCACCTCCTGGAGGTAGGACCACACTTTTCTCATCTTTGCTCCCAGTAAAGCCCAGGGCTAGTGTAGATGGTCGGTGCCCAGGAACCTTTGCTTTCCAGCTGTGTTGCTTTAAGCAAGTGGTTCGGCTTCCCTGAGTTTCAGGATCATCGCCTGTAAATCAGACAATACCTGTACCTCGGGGTGGGTGTGAGGGAAAACATCATGCTTTTGTCACCTCCCAGGGATGAGGAAGGTGCTAGGTAGCCACCTGCAGCTCTGTTTTAACCTGCTCCGTCCACGGTGGCCCGCACCATCAGACCCACTGAGTTCATTTATTTGAGACTGTAGCTGACATTTCATTTACAGCCTCAGTTACCTGTTTCCTAGGAAACAGGAACACAGTCTCTGCAGTGAGTGCCACACACACAGAAACACACACATGTGCACACACATACACACACAGAAACATACCCCGGCTACCACCTAGAATGGCAATTAACAGAAACAGTGAATACGAGCAGAAGCTCACCTTAGCTCACACACTGCAACTTGTGCTGCTGCTCCTGCCAGCTCAACCTCAAGGGATGAGGGCCGGGCACCCTTTCTGGCATGGTGCCACTCTGGGCCTGGCCCTGGTCACCCTCCAAAAGGCAGGCCAAGGACCCCTCTCTGCACCCGTGCTGCCTGTTCTCTCTCTCTGCCCTCTCCTAGCTCCCCTCCCTTCCCAAGCTGCGCCCCAGCCCAATGGACCCCAGTCTATGACACCCCCGCCCTCCTTGTGCTCAAACCAGAACCCAAGACATCGTCCTCAATGCTCCCTCTCCCGCTGGCACCCTGCACTTGGCCTGTGCTCCTCCTGGACCAGCTGCCCTGAATGTACCAGATGCACACAGCACTGCCTGATCTCCCAGCCAACTAGAACAGAATAGAGCCTGTCCTCCAGGAAGCCCTGTGTGATTTCTCTGGCTAAATCATGGTGGCTTTCTCTATGCCCTGTGGCCTGTTTTCTTAGCTCCATTACAGTAGAGATCACACTGCATTAATTATAGCAAACACTTACATGTGCTTACTAAGTGTCAAGCATTGTTCAAACAGCTTTATGGGGATTTAACTCACATAACAATACTTCATCTACCTGACAGCTGCCTGGGACCTCCAGGGGACATCGGCCCAGCTCTAAGTCATCGGTCACCTGCACCCAGCACAGAGGCCTCCGTAGGGGCTGTGTCTGCTCTGACCCAGGGTCTGGAAGAGCACTTCCTTGGTTTTCGAGGAATATGGTTGGATGCTGCTGCATGGAACTGATGGTGCTCTGCTCCTGAAGGGGATGTTACCTCTGTGTGCTTTCCCTGCCTTCCTCCAGCCTATCTGGTGATTTAAAACCAGCTTTTTTGTAATTTGTTGGCAAATAGCCTTTGTCATTTTCCTTCCTTGTTACATCCTAAGCATGGGTTTTGTTACATCATATAAAAGCCTCTTCAATAGAGAGTGTGAAACCGTTAAATAGAATGATGTTCCAGTGATCACAAACAACAGTCTGGGCCTGGCAGACAGCTAGATTGACAGCAGGAGATGCCACCGCCCCAGGGACACTGGTAACTGGGTGTCTTCTTCTCCGTGCAGCATTACTTCACGGTGAACTTCACCCATGAAAACCAGAAGGCCTTGGAGCTGAGGACAGAGGATGCAAAGGACTGTGATGAGTGGGTGGCAGCCATCGCCCATGCCAGGTATGTCGTACCCCGCTGGCCCAGGCAGGGAAGTTGACCTGGCAGCATCTCCTGGCAGGGCCACCCTCCAGGCTGGACCCAGGGATACACCTCCCAGCAGCCATAAGGAACAAGAAGCATCAGGAACAGCATTGTAGCCTCCCACCCTGCTCCAGCCACATGAATGCCTCTTGTAGTATGAGGGGAACCTAGTGTGATTTGTTTCATTGCAGGGTTTTATGACTACCAAAGTGTAAGGCCTCCCAGGTCCTAACCCAGATACAGCCATTAATATGCTACATGGCCAGAAACAAGTTCTGTTTTCTCTTTGAACCTTAGTTTTCTTGCCTAGATACTGAAATTCTCTATACCTCTCTGAGATTTGACCTACGCCTCCCCTGCCCTCAGCATTCCATGCCCTTCTGGAGGGAGACTACCTGGACCAGGTGGAGAGAAACATGCAGCAGAAAAAAGGGCCTGCAAGCTAGGCTCCTTATTGGGTCCTGGGAAGGATGTATTTGTGGGCAGAGATGTGGGCTCAGGACTAATAGTCCCTGGCAGAGCTGAGTACCATCAGGGGCAGCAGGACCCAGACTTACCCTCTGGACAGATGATGCTGCTGTGTCTGCCTTCCCACAGAATGTTTGTTCCCAAGGGCTGGGACCAGGTATAGTACTATTCTTTGCATTCCCAGGGACTTCAATAAAAGCACAGAAAAGGTGTTCAGCAAACAGTGTTGGAGGAATGCAAAGATGAGCAGATGGATGGAGGGTAGATGCAAGACAAGGTGTTGAGTTTATATATCAGAGATGAATGATGGAGGAGTGGAGGAGTTGGATAATCTGTGGATGAATGTTGAAAGTGTAGGTGGAGAATGGATGGGTGGGTGAGTAGGTGGATGGATGGATGGGTTGATCAATGGATCAACTGATCTCAGGGCCCTTCCTTAAACCTTGAATCAGGCCAGTTGATCAGAAGCTCTTATTATGACCATAGCAATGACCTTGCCCTAAGATCAGGCCATTTCTACTTCTGTTCTCAAGGAGTATCCTATCTTAGCTATGGAAATTAGGTTCTAACACATGAAGCAGAGACAGAAATGAGTGCTTCCCAGGCATTCTCCCAGAGATATCACAGTCTAGAAAGGAAGACATCAAGCACATGTGCACTAGCTCTGGGGCATCAAGGCTGGGCTAAGTACAAACCGTATGAGAGAGACAGACCTACAGACATTACTTTCATCTTCAGGGAAATGGGGGAATCTGGAGAAGGTGAAAATAAGGTAATATTTGGCATAAGTGGAGGACTGAGGAACAGATATAATGCATTTAAATGTATGCATTTCAAAAACACCATTTCTAAAAACCCTTTTATTTGAAGCACTGGTACAGGAAAGATAAATCCAGAAATAACAAGGAAACAAAGTTTGGGTGTCAGAAAGTATAAGAGGTTGAACAGCCAAGTGGCGTTAGTCCATAATTGATCTGGAAAGCCCTGCTGAGAGGTTTGACCTTTCCTCTGTGAACAATGGGGAGCTATCGAGGGTTTTACACCAGGGGAGTAACATGATCAGAGCTGTAATGCATAATAGAAATTGCTGCAGTTGTTGAGGGTTGGATTGAGTAAAGAACAAAGTTCAGAGGGAGCAGGTGGACCTCAGTCTCCCCAGCATCAAATGAACCAATAACAGAGTTACTTTGAAGGTCAAAACCCCTCATGTGAAGGTCAAATGAAATTATGTACATGGAGGGACTTTTGGAATTACAATTTGTTATGCAATCTTATAACTAGGGCTACATTGATTTAGAAAATCAATTAATACAAACATTTTCCAGAGACAGTGAAACACCAAAACCTATATGGTAGAATGATTAAAATCACAAAGACTAGAAACACCAAATGTTGGAGAGGGGCAGGAACTACCTTAACTCTGAGTACTGTAGGGGCGTGAAACAGCACAACCAACCTGGAACACTGTTAGGCTGTTGCTTAAAAAGTTAAATATAGATTGACTCAATTACTCAGCAATTACTCTTCTTGGTGTTTATCCAAGAGAAATGAAAAATGCCCACAAAAAGTCTCATCCACAGATGCCCTTAACAGCTTTATGCACAGCAGGGCAAAAACTAGAAGTAGCCACAGCGTCTATCAACAGGAAAAGGTATAAACCAACCTCAGTACTTCATCCAATGGAATACTGCTGAGCAATAAGAAGGATCAGCCAAAATTACATGCAGGAAGATGGATGAGTTCCAAAATGAGTACACTGAGCAGATATAGAAAAATAATGAATGCTATGAGAGTCCAGTTATATAAAATCTTAGATCAGGCAAAACTGGCCAGAAGTGATAGAAATCAGAACAGGAGCTGGTTCTGGAGTGGGGCCTGCCTGGGCTGGCGTACAAGAGGACGAGAGCACGAGGGCTGGAAATTCCCTTTGTCTTGATTAAGGTTTATGCATTTATCAAAATTGATCAAACCTGGGCTGGGGATTTAGCTCAGTGGTTCCACTGCCTGCCTTGCAAGCACAAGGTCCCGAGTTTGATCCCAGGTACCAAAAAAAAAAAATTGATTGAACCATGTGGTTAAGATATGTCCTTTCCATGAGAAGTGCATTAAACCTTAAATTTTTTAAATGAATAATATATATTTCAGAGAGAACGTTTTAATTTTCTCTTGGTGCATAACAGATTACCACAGACTAATCATCTTGAAATAACATCCCTTATTCCACAGTTCCTTGAGTCTGCAGTCTGGGGTCAGCTGAGGTTTCTGCTCAGGTCTCCCGAGGCTGAAGTTAGGGACTACACTGCTGTCTGAAGGCTCTGGGGAAATCACCCCCAGGCTGCTTCCTGTGTTGGGCAGGATCAAACCCTCGGGGGTGCCAGCTGCCTAGCTGCTTCCTTCCACCCATACCCCTTCCATGTAGGCTTCTTTACCCCTAAGCCAGCAGCTTTCCAGCCCCAGACATCTCCCACCAACAGAGAGCTTGTGCCCACATAGACCACCTTCCTGTCACCACATCAGCACCACCCAGCACCTAGAGCAGAGGGCTTGAGTTTGAGCAGGCACCCAGTGTGTGGCAGGAAGGAAGACTTAGGGCCACACCAGGATATGCCCACTCCAGAGAGGGGCCTGAGGTCACTAAACTGGAGCCTTGTTCCCAGTGGCAGCAGGACAGTGACAATGAGATTCACATACCTGTGGCCCGCCCAGCCCCATAGCCTGACAGATGTGTGTGTCCTTCCTGCTTTACCCCTAGGGAGAGTCACTGGGTCCGCATGTGGCTGATGTGGACCCTGAGACCCAGGGTCACGTGAGGGCCCCTAGTCCTGGCTCCCAGTGAGCACTGTGTGACTTCAAGTCAGGCAGCTCCAGCCCCGCAGGCAGACAGAAGGAAGAGGGCACAGCTCCTTCTCCACAGCATCAGCTCAGCCTCCTCTGGAACCAGGTGCCAGTGGTCAGTGGTCTTTGGGCTTTGCTTGCCAAATCCTGCCAGTCCGCCAGCCTCAGAGCGTCTCTTGTGGGGGAAGGCACAGTGATGATCGTACATAAGGAAATCTGAGTCACCTTCCCTGGGATACACATCACCCAACCTGGTGGCGCTGGCTTTGAGGGAGGTACCCTCACCAGAGGAGCTAGCCAGGACTAGAGGGGCACTAGGAACCGTGAGCTCTGTGACCTCAAGCCTCCCATACTGCATGTGTGACCACATGAGACAGTGAAGGGTCTTCTGGCTCTCTGAGAGCAACCTGAGCGTTAACTATTTTCACAGACATGTTCTGTGTACAGATATGACCATTGCACTCATGTGGACTAAGCCAGTGTTCTCCCGTAGAGCCTCCGGTGTGTGTGTTGCAGCTGTAAGCCGGGCAGGCAGTGTGGCTCATAGTCTGCCTTCTGGAGAGGAGCGCATCATCCTGAACCTGCTACCCACTTTTTGAGATTGGAGACCATCCTCCCAGCCAGCCCCATTCTAGCTCCCACCTGGACAATGACCACCTGGTTTTTCAGGCTCATTGCTTCTTGACTTGACCTCAGTTTTTCCATTTATTAAATGGAACCATCAGTCTTCCATTGTCCCTGAGTTTCCTTCTGGTTTTGCCTGCATGGGTCTGTTCTCCGGGGGGGCGGGGCAGAGGCGAGAATGGCGGTGACAGAAGGGGGTGATGGGGGAAGTGCTGGGAAAGGAAAGGGAAAGAAAGGGGAGGGAGAGGACAGGTGGCCTGCCACCTGCGACATCTCCTGTTCCAAGGGTCAGGGCACTGCCATTAGTAAGACCAGCCCAGGAGGAAGAGGAGCTTTCAAACCAGGCGTGATGTATGGTGGGTGATGAAAAGCTGGCTCCTCCTTGCTCTCAGCTGAATTTCATTTGCCAGTGAGGCCAATTAAATCTCTTTAAAAGTTGGAAAAACTTTAACACTTGATACTCATTTTCATAAAAGAAATTTTAAAAATTCCCATCATAATCAGATAGTGGCTGCAATCCAAAGAATCTCTCTCACAGCCTGCTACCTGTTTTTAGAGGCAGGTGGCAAGCAAGATTGGAGATTTTCTTTCTTACTGGTTCCCTAGGGCCAGGCCCCTGGTTTGCTGGGCCCCTGCTTTGCCCTAGCCCCAGCTGGCCTGCACCTGGTTGGCACTTCTCCCTGGCCCCACCCGCAGGTACAGCCTCCTGCCCTGGTCGCAGACCCTTCCGTATTGCAGTCACTTCCCACCACAGCCTCCTGGGATCTTGTCCCCAGCCTGGGGCTGTGGGGAAGCTGCCCTTGGCCCGTCTTGCTTAAAAAGTCACAGAGTAGGAGGAAGGAAGCAAGTTGCAGACAGAAGTTCTACCTGGGCAAAGCCCTAGAGCGAAGAGCAAGTGTGTGTGTGTGTGTGTGTGTGTGTGTGTGTGTGTGTGTGTGTGTAAGGAAGAAAAAGAGACAGAGAAATGCAAGCTGCACCGATGGAATGACTGAAGGCCAAGTGTGAGCTGTGGGCTTGAGGGGAGCTGGAGCGATCACAGGGCTGGGAGGCAGCATCTGAGCCATGTGTCCTCACACAGCTACCGCACACTGGCCACCGAGCATGAGGCACTGATGCAGAAGTACCTGCACCTCCTGCAGATCGTGGAGACTGAGAAGACAGTGGCCAAGCAGCTGCGGCAGCAGATCGAGGATGGGGAGATCGAAATTGAGCGGCTGAAGGCAGAGGTGACTGGGGCTGGGACTCGGAGCTGGGCTGCCTGGGGACTCTAAGCACAGGGTGTGGCGGTGCTGGCGGAGTGGGCCAGGGCTGTGCTGGGTGAGGTTCAGATCCACCTTACTGTCGAGGGCAGGTAGAGCGCCAGTGTGGTCCCTTCCCTGTGCTGCTGTGAGGGCTGCTCCTTCAGTCAGCGGGCAGCAGCCTCCCTCCACAGGGCACAGCCAGGCCTCCTGGGTCAGGATCTGCACGTCCACAGTGCCCCAGATGGAAAGCACTGGCCATCTGTCTGTCCCTCTGTACCCTTCCTGACCTCTACTCAAGAGCTCATGGAGGGTCTGATGGCCTCTTGCCCCACCCCACACAAGCTTAGAACAGTCTGGACACATCACACAAAGGACCACAGGCTGAGCCAAGGAGGGGAAAGTGGAAACACAGACTCCTGGGTCCAACAGCTGTAGGATTTGCGGGGTTCTGGACATGGGATAATGCAAGGCCACTCAGGGCCTGGGACGTCTGCCTTCCTTTTCCTGACCTGCTGTCCCCACTCATGGAAGACAGGCTACACTCAGCTCCAGCCTCTGGCCTCCTCTGATGGCCCAACCAGGACCCCTCAGCCCCAGATCAGGTGGGCAGGAGGGACAGCTGCAGCTAGGACAGTGATGGCTGTCACCTTGTCCTGTGCCACGGCCCCCCTGGGCCCCACAGAGGGTAGGATGTGCAGCTTCCCAGCTGCCTGGGCAGAGGGTGGCCAAGGTTTCCAGGAACTGGTCACCAGCGGGGAAGGGAGGGGGGCACAGCGGGAGAACATGACCTCTCAGGCCCCGCTTGAAACAGCTCAGCGATTATTAAGCAGATCTGGGTGTTGGCCACAGAGCTGAAGCACCAGGCACGGGGCTTTCTGTGCAGGGGACCCCACCTCACATCAAGGGGCCTGCACTGCCTGAGTGGCCAGGCATCCAAAGCCGCCCTTCCTCCTCGTTCTGCAGCAAAACTCTGAACTCAGGAAGATCACCCTGGAGTGTCCCATTCAACAGTTCCAGGTTCAGCATCTCTTCCCATAGGTGCCTGACATCCTCCTTCAGGTCCCCAAACTGCCCTGACAGGATCAGTCACCTGCAGCTCACAGGGGAGTAGAGAGCCCAAGTCACCTGCCCGGCTCCCACAGCACAGGTCTGGGACCCAGGTCTCCTGCCCACTCAGCCATCTTCCCACCAGGCTCCAGGCCACCTTTGGGCCTTTGCACATGCCAGGCTCCTTCTCACCCCCACACTTGTTCTGGTGGAATCCTGCCCAGTGCAAATGCCAGAGTGTGCTCTTGCCAGCTGCCCCCCAGACTCCACGAGCAGAGCCTGGCGGGAACTTCGTGATGCAGGGCAATGTCCATGGTCACTCTTTCCCTCTCCCTAGCAAGAGCAACTGCTCCCTAAGGGCTTATGGGATTCAGGCTCTCTGCTATGCACCAGGGAGTAGAAATTGCTACCTCTCGGGTCTAGTGGTGGTACAGTGTGATGTGAGCCCAGATCAGGAAGTGAGGTGTCACCCAGGAAGGCAGTGTGGGCTCACTATGCACATGGGCTCAAAAGCCTGGGGGCCATGGGCCAGAGAAGGAGCACAGTGCAGGCAGAGGGCAGGGGAAGATTTCTGCCTGGAGTATGTCTCCTTCCCACAGACACACACACACACACACACACACATGTGCGCATGTGCACAAGCGCACACACACACACACCCTGCAGGGCCAAGGGCCCCTGTTCTCCAGGAAGACAGGGTGAGTAGATCTCATGCTGAGGAGAAACTATCAGGGCTGCACAGGGCAGGAGAAGCAGGCAAGGAGCAGTGACTCCAGTGGCACAGACCCAGGTTTTGATATCAGAGCTGGAGGGACCAGGAGACACCGAGGCCATAGAAAGGAAGGGCCTTGCCTCAGCGCTGGGGCTGCTGTTCAGTCCCACTGGTGCTTGACCCACCCCATGACTCGGTAGATGATACCCCAGCATGTTAGGAGGGACAGCGTCACCTGGATGGCCCCACACTCTCAGGTCCACCCTCCTCTGGTGCCACATAAAAGCCCCCAAGTCACATCCTGCATATTCCCAAGGGTTCCTGGGGGCTTTGGTACCTTTGACCACTGCTCGCTTCCCAGCTCTCCTGACCCCTCCAGTGGCTCTCCACAGCAGCAGCTGTATCGCCTCAGTCTTTGCACGCCCGACCCCTCAGGTGGTCACTGCCTGGATCTGTCAGGATAGGCTGGGTCATAATGCAATAACGAACAGCCCCAAATCCTAGTGGCTTAAATCCTTAAGACAGCAAAAGCAGGCTGGGGATTTATCTCGGTGGTTCTGCTGTCTGCCTCGAAAGCGCAAGGACCCGAGTTCAATCCCTGGTACCAAAAAAAAAGACAGCAAAGGCAGGTGCCTCGGTCGCTGTCCTTCTGCTGTGGTTCTGCTGCAGACTGTGCACCATTGGAGCCTCACTCAGACCCAGGGACATGGGCGGAAGTTCAGCCAGCACACGGCAGGGATGGAATGAAATGGGCCAAGTCCACAGCATTTGCACTATGAGAATTGGCAGATGCTCTGAGTCTGAATTTCTTTCCAGGGAGCTGGTCATAGCGTTCACATCTCGCTCTTGTCTGCATTGTTTTCGTGACCAGACATAATTTACAGGGCCAGGTGCAAAATAAAATGAGGTTGGGGGCTTCCGAATTTAGATAGCAGCGGAGGTTTAAAGCAGACATGGCTTCTTTAAGATTTAAAATAAAAGTCTAAAGATGGCAGCCTCCATAGCGAGGGGTGCCCTGGCACTGCGTACGAATTTTACTCGGCAGGTTGCTTTTGTCCGGGAAATTCCTTGGACTGCAACAGCCAGTGAGCTGAGAAAACACTTTGCTCAGTTTGGCCATATACGAAAGTGCATTCTTCCTTTTGATAAAGAGACTGGCTTTCGTAAAGGTATGTGTTGGATTTACTTTTCTTCAGAAGGCAGTGCAACATGCAAATCACGTAGTTGATGGAGTAAAGGTCCACATTCAAGTTCAAAAACCAAAAATTTTGCAAGGGGATCAAACATCTGAGGAAGAAAAAGATTTCTGAGATGATTAAACCCATTAAATAAACACAAAACAGAAAAAAAAGATTTAAAATAAAAACCATCTTGGAATCTATTTTGCAGACAAATGTTGGTGTAGAACCCCAATATGAAAAACAGGTAAAGGAGAAGGCTGCTCTTGGGGCCCTGACTCTACCCTGCCAGCTCCAGCCTCAGCAGGGCTGCCCTCCGAGGACAGCCCTGGTCCCTACTCCCCTGCCATCCTCCACCTCCAATCATATATCACACCCTATGCCTTTGGGCACATCATTTCCTCTCCTCTAATTCCCTCCCTCTTAGACTACCTTTTGGACTCTTACATATCCTTCAAAACTCCTAGAAACCCGCTGCCACTTCCAGTGGGTACACATCTCTGTTCTGGACCTGCCTCGTGGGATCTAAGTTATTTCTGTGGCTGTCTGGCTGCTTCTCAGTGGTAACTCCAGGGACTCCCCGGGGGAAGGGTCTGACTTACCCACCCCCAGCTGTGTCCCTAGGGCTCGCACAGTGCTCAGCAGAGAGCTGTCAGCATGTGCTGGTGGGTTGGCATGAAGGAGACAGAGGTGGGCCCCTGCTGGGCTTGGGAAGGACAAGAGGGAAGCACAAGGAAGGAGGAAGAGCTGAGCTATGTGACAGCACTTTGAAAAGAAACACGAAGGTCTTTAGTAAAAGCTGGGTTTCTAACAAAAAGAAACAAATCTGGATTAATTCCTCTGTGAAGCCCTAACTAAACTCGCCCAGTTTAAAATATGCATGGGGTGAGGGTGGGGGGAGCACACAGTGCCCAGAGGGAGGTAAGCGACGTTTGCCTGATGAGCAAGGAAAGCCACTGGGTGGGGGGAGCAACCAGGACCCCAGGCACTGAGTTAAGTGAGGAGACAGGCAGCCACACTGGGTGGCCCAGCAGGGTTAGGTTCCCAGGGCACCACTGATGGGCTTGGGTGCCAGCCAAACACACCAGGGTGCTAGGAAAGTTCCTTTCCAGCAGGGACCTGCCAGAGTGAGAAAAAGGCTGCCGCCCCAAGCCCCGGGTTCAGCTCCCACCACCATCCTGGAACTGCTCCAAGCAGGAGAAGGTGGCAGCCCTAGACGTTTGCAGGGCTCCCAGGCTCCTGACTCTCTGGAGCTTTGCCCACCCATTCTGATCTTTAAATAAAGACCTCAACACTGCCAGCATTGCCTGAGTGTGGAGCGTCACAGCTGACCTAATTGCATCTATTTTTTGCCCTGATCCCTGCTGAGTCGATGTCCTGGAATGCATGTCTCTGAGAAGACATCATCAGTTTTAGGTACAGACTCCACCCCCCAGCACACACACCCCCCACACACACACCCATCATCTCCCTAAAGAGAAAGGGAGTGCTGTGTGCAAACCCCAAAGCTGCAGAGCAAACAGACTGGCGTTTAGGTGGAAACATCAGGCTGAGGGGCATGTGCATCTCCGAACTGTCTGGAGCTCGTGTGTGTATGTGTGTGCATACGTGTGTGTGTGTGTGTGTGTGCGCGCATGCACGCTCTTTAGCCCTTTAGACCACAGATCAAAGAGTCAATCTTTATTTCTCTGTGCAGGCATTCTCAAAGGATCACAAAAAGGGCAGTGTGGAGAGGTGAGAAGAGGCAGACAGAACAGAAGAGCCATTTCCACGCTGAATGCTTCTGTTAGATATTTTCAGCCACTCTCCTGCAAAGGCCAGGGTAATTTTAGCAACCAGGGAGTGGAGAGCAGGCAGCTGCTCCATTTTGCTCTCCCAGCACTCAGTGCGCTCCATTGTGAGCACCCATTCACGCTGTGGTTCAGCAAGTGGCCTTCCAGGGACACAGCCACGTGTTCCGTGCAGCTCTGTGGCTGTGTTTGTAGAATCCCGAGCTGCTATCTTTAGACGTGTGGGGCTTAGTGACGGCTGTAGTTTCTTTTGGTTGTGGGTTTTGTGGCTGCTGTTGCTCTGATTTTTTTTAGAATTATTTATGTGGCTGATGAGCACATTTTGGAGTCCCAGCCCCGTGCCTGGCACACCAGGAGCACATTCATGAATGAAACAACGCAGACCTCTCCCTGGAACCCACCACAGAGGGGAGAGAAAACTGGCTATTCCAGCATTCTGGGGAAACGCCCTGTGCTACAATGCTGGACATGAGTCAGGGACTTGCAGAGTGTGGACAGGCTGGACAAACCCCACCCAGGCGATGCTCTCTGGCCTGTCCACTTCAGGGGGCCCCAGGAGCCCCGGCTGCAGCACACCCTATGCTGCCCCTTCTCCTGGGCACTGGAGCTAATTCTCATTCTTACAGCTGTGCCAACTTCCGTGACTCCCATACCAGACATGCAGAGATTTTTAGGACTGCTTGCATATCATTTCGAGGGCTGTCTTGTTTTCCAAGGCCAGTAGTGTCTGAGATGTGCTTCCCCAGGGCTGTCACTCCAAGAAGTGCTGTGGGGTGGCCCAGGGAGGGGAGAGACACCTGCTCCGATCTGATTTATCCCCAAGTATGATTCTACTTGAAAAAATAGACTACCTAAATATCCATTAAGAGGTGAGTGCTTGGGGCCAGGATTTAGCTCAGTGGTTCCGACGCCTGCCTTGCAAGCGCGAGGTCCTGAGTTCAATCCCCAGTACCAAAAGAAGAGTAAATTTGGGCTAGAGATTTAGCTTAGTGGTTCTGCCGCCTGTCCCACAAGCATAAGGACTGCAGTTCGATCCCCAGTTACCAAAAAAAAAAAAAAAAAAAGGAAGTGAGTGCTTCATAAAATATGATATATGCATACAATAATGGAACAGGGTTCAGCTTTATAAAAGATAATTCCAGGCTGAGGATTTAGCTCAGTGGTTCTGCCGCCTGCCTTGCAAGTACGAGGTCCCAAGTTCGATCCCCAGTACCAAAAAAAAAAGATAATTCCAACACAGGCTACAGAATGGACAAACCTCAAAGACATGACGTGAAATAAGCCAGACACAGAAAGATCCTGTCTGACTCCATGTAGGTGAGGCCCCTGGCGTAACACTCAGACACAGGAAGTAGAACAGTGGTTGCCAGGGGCCAGAGTCAGGGAGTATGGAATTATTATGGTTTTGTGGGTACAGTTAGGGTTTCAGTTAGGAAGACACAGAAGTTCTGGAGCTTTTTCTTTTGGTGCTAGTTGTACCACATTGTGTATATACTGAATGCGACTGAACTGTTCATTTAAAAATGATTAAAATGTAAGTTTTATGTTAAGTGTATTTTACCATGACCAAATTTAAAAAATAAAGGGCTGATGGTTTGGAGAATAGGGGGCAGAATCACAGACTGAAGCCACACCTGCATGGAAGGACCTCATCTACGCTCGCTGTGGGCTGCACCCCAAGGTGGGCTGTCCCTGTGTTCTGCACATCGGAGTGCACCTGGCTTCATGCCCCGGACACACAATTCAGGAGGTGTGTGCCACACCACCAGCCCTCGGGAGCAGGGGGTATTGCCTGTGCCCTGTGCTGCCAGCCACAGGCCATGCCACTCTCTGCTGGCTACTGACCTGTGTCTCTGTTGCAGATTGCTTCCCTACTGAAGGACAATGAACGCATCCAGTCCAGCCAGACTGTCACCCCCAATGATGATGACAGTGACATCAAGAAGATTAAAAAGGTGGGTGCCGCTCTCCAGCCAGCCTTCCTTAGAGCATCCTCAGCAGAGAACCAGTGGGTGGGCAGTGTCCCCAGGGCAGGCCACACTCCCATCCCTGTGGCTGTAGACAGACCCACCAGCCCCTGAGTGTCAGGGGTGACACTTCGACAGGCATTTCTTCTGGTTACCCTGTGAGCTAGGATGGTACAACCCCATTTTACAGAGAAGAAAACTGAGGCTCCACCAAAGGAGGAGTGGATGGTGGACCCAGGCTTTGGAGTCTTAGTGAGCTTCCTCCACAAGCCCCACAGCCTTATCCAGACTCCCTGGCCACTGCCCTCACCTGTGTCTGCTGTCATGTGCACACCTCTCACAGCTGCCCAAGGCCCTCGAAGAGCCCAGCAGCAGCCAGGCCTTCATAAGAGCCCCACTACTCCTACCCCATGAGTACTTCCAGGGGCAGACAGCACAGGAAGTGCCGGGGACCTGCCCAGAGAGCAGATGGACCAGAGTCCAGCTAGTTGAGATGCCAGAGGACTGGTGCCACCCAGACCAGAGGCTGCAATGGTGTCCCCAAAGCCAAGCCCAGCCTGCTGGTGTGGGGAGCTTCAGCCCACACGGGGCGGGGGGGGGGGGGGTCCTTATCTTTTTAGTGCTTTAAAAGCTTCACCAAACATCTGGATTTCTGGCTTCTCAAAAATAGAAATAGCTAACCTTCATTAACCACTTCCCATGTGCCACACACTATTCTAGGAGTTGATGAAGATTATGTGGCTTCTCACTAAAACCCTCTGAGGTTTTATCATTATCTCCATCTCATGTTTGGGGAGGCCACGCTTCACATAGACACATAACTCACCCAAGTGTTCACAGCTGAGTATCTTCAGAGCAACACAAGCTCTGGCAACAGCTCTAGGCCCAAGCCCTGGGTCACTGGGACACACTGCATCCTGAGAAGCCCCCAGCAGGAGTGCCGCTCTCGCTTTCCTCCAGCCAGCCCAGGTCTCTCAGAACCTGCCAGCCAGCCGGGTCTTGGTCTGGGCCACGTCCTGCATCCTTTCTGGTCGGGCATTTGTGAAGGCCCAACTGACACCAGCCTCTACCTCCCATCGCTCTGTTCTCAGAGGCTCCAAGGCTCCCCCTGTGGACAGACCCTTCCCGTTTCAGAAGTGCTGCTGGTCTGAAGCAGGCCCGATGCCGTCACACACAGCCCACTTAGTAGCAAATGCCCAGGGGCCTGGCACAGGTGCCCCATGACCCTCCCTGTGCCATCTGCACACAGCCCAGCCAGGACAGCAGGGAGTCAGCCTAAAACACGTGTGCATGTCCGTATAGGTATCAAGGCCCTTTCCCAAGTTCCTGCCAACTCCAGGCCACTCCAAGCAGCCCAACTCCAAGGACACGAGGTCAAGCACCTGTGCTTGCTTCCTCCACGTCAGGAGGCTGCTGGCAAACACTGGGCTCAGACGCTGCCAGTGAGGCCCAAGAATGAGTTGAACTAATTTGCCAAGTGCCATTCAGTATGACCATCACCTTCTCTCCAGGCCAGCTTTAATGGAACCCTCTGGGCTTCTAGGCAAGTCTTTAGACACAGTGAGGGGCAGCCAAGCCTGGCATAGCCCCAGCACCCTCTCTCCTGAAGCCACCTCCCATGTGGAGACTCAGGGCCACAGTCTTCCTTCTTCAGAGAGTGCTTCCAGAGCAACCCAGAGATCTTGTTGAATTGCAGAGGTGTGGAGCAAGCCCTGCATCTCTAACAAGCTCTCCAGAGATGCTGTTCTAGTCTGGTCCATACTGAGTCTGGCCATTGTCTCTTTGGCCCCATTTGATAAGTGAGAAGTGTGGCTGAGGGGCCCAAGAACATGCTCAGAATCAGGCAGGACTCAGAGCCAGGCCAATGTCGGGCTTCGTCCCTAAGGCTGAGTGGTGGAGTGACAGAGCCCTGGTCCCTGCCTTCAGGCATGCAGCTATCTAATATGAGCCTCTCTGCAGGTGCAGAGCTTCCTGCGAGGCTGGCTATGCCGGCGGAAGTGGAAGACCATCATCCAGGACTACATCCGCTCACCCCATGCAGACAGCATGCGCAAGAGAAACCAGGTGGTTTTCAGCATGCTGGAGGCCGAGGCTGAGTACGTGCAGCAGCTGCACATCCTCGTCAACAACTTCCTGCGCCCACTGCGCATGGCGGCCAGTTCCAAGAAGCCACCCATCACACATGATGATGTCAGCAGCATCTTCCTGAACAGGTGAGCATCTGGGGCTGCCCGGGAGGAAGGGGCTGACTGCATGGTGACATGAGCCCCGATCCAGTCGCTACCAAGGGCCACATGCCACTCAGTTTGAGCATCGCCTAATGAGGTGATGAGGAAGCTGAGCCCCAGAAAAGAAGGAAGTGGCGTGAGGTCACAGGGACAGGTTGGGGGCCTGAGCAGGAGTACAAACGGAGGCTCCATGGTGTCCATTTAAACTAGTGACTCTCAGAAGGGCTCCTTAGTCCTCATGAGACACTCAGCAGGGACAGTCTTGGCTGTTGTTACTTGGGGAAGCTCAAGGCCAGGGGTACTGCTAAACATCCTGTGATGTGCAGGGTGGGACAGACAACTACTCCACCCAGAATGTCAATACTGCCTCGGTTGAGGAGTCTTGGTTTCAGTATTTAAGAGTCACAATTTGTCTTCACCCGTTTTGTGTTGCTGTAACAAAATATCTGAGGCTGAGAACTTTATTTTTCTAAGAGTTTACTTTGCCTTCTGGTGTTGGAGGCCTAGCAGCACAGTGCAGCACTGACTACCACTGAGGACCTGAGGGGGATGGCTCCCCGGGCAGGGCCTGTGTGAGAGAAGCAGGAAGATGAGGAGGCTGCTCTTCTCCACCTGCTGTGCCTGCTGGTCCTTGAGGGACCAGCCCTCCCCTGTGAGACCCAGGCACTGCGAAGCCACATCTGTCCCTGCCCTGGGGCTTCATGACCTTCTGTCCCCCACCGCTTGAGATGTCATCTTGGGACCAGCTTCCTCATGGTCTGGCAGGGACAAAGCACAGCCTAAGTCAGGCCTCACACCATGAAATGAAGTTGCTCTTTCTATCCTGGGGGCATCGCAGTGACCTGCAGTCCCAGTTCCAGTTTGGAGAGCTCCCCTCTTGGGCTCTGCTCTGCGTCAGGCTCTGCCCCTCAGGGAAGCAGTGTTTCCCGGACAGTGGCTCTGAGTGCCTGTGGTTGTGGTGCTTCGGAAGCCTGAGCCAGTGGCCTCTGGCTGTCACCCTCTTTTTGAATCATTTACTTAGCAAGCAGTTTAGAGGAGCTTTTGGTGGGTGATAAAATTGTAAACACTGGATAAAAGCAACAAAAATGAAGACTATGAGCAGTGTTATTTATAAATGATTCATGGTGTGTCCTGGATGTTCATTCTACTGTGTTTCTTTTAAAATAGTCATCGCTTAGTGATTTCATGATCCCTGACCAGCCCTCGGTCACCTTCCCTCCCAGTCACCTTCCCTGTAGCCCCAACCAGGGTAGTGAGCAGGTTTGAGGCACCTAGGAAAAATGGAGAGTCTGCACCTGGTGGGGGGACTTGGGGCCCCATCAAGTGAGTGGGCTGCAGAGGCTGGAAGCCATGCAGGCAGAAATGTGGATGTGATGTCAGAGTGGGGGCAGAGGAAAGAGGGCAGAGACAGGCAGAAGGGAAGCTCTGGCCTCGTGGGACCTAGACACTGACTCACTGGTCCTCATAGGTTGCTTTTTAATATACCTGTGAACTCAGTTCTTAAACATGAAGTAAATACTCTTAGACATTCACAAAACAGAATAAGTACTTTCTTTTTCTGAAGTTCGGTTATGTACTTCCAGAAAGCCCAGATAGGGCCTGTAGACTTGGGTGCCTGGAATTTGACTGTGTTCCTTCCGGCTAAACCCTGGGCAGCTGCACTGGGCTCAGAGGGTCTGTGGGCGGGGCGGGGCCCAAGGACCTGCATGCCAGTGCAAGGCAGGTGCTGCAGTGCTGCCCACCAGCTGCATGGGGACCAAGGCCGGAGATGAGCACGGGTGTCGGCCACAGCCCCACAAGGAGAAGACTTGGAAGGCATTGCACAGTCTGTGTGGTTGACTCCTCTGGCAGGTGAGGCCCTGGCTGCAAACCTTCAATGACTTTTAGTTGATTATCATCACTAAGAAAGCTCAATGTCTTTTTGTGTGTATTTATTTTTCCTTAATTTTGTTAGATTGCATTGCTTGATCTTCAGTAGAATTCTTTTAACTCCAATTCTTTGGTTAGAAAGATTTATGCTAGCTTACAGAACCTGTTCAAAAGTTGTTTGAAAAAAGTCAACAGGATTTTATGTTTCATCTTTTAAGAGCTGAATGGATCAGCTTGGATAATTTCAAACGAGAATAGACGGGAAGGGCAAGGGCGTTCATCTTCTAGTGAAGCTGGCATTTTCAACAGTGACCTCAAAAAGAAAGCGAAACACAGTTTATGGACCCTCCCCAGTAGGGCAGGGAGTCTTCTTCCCCTCCCCAGTTGGTAGGCCAGGGACCCCACACTGATTCAGGTGCAACCAAAGGGCACGGCAGGGCCCTCTGTCCATTCAGCAGACAAGCCAGTCCACCGAAAAGGATTCAAGGAGAGCCGCTGGGTTCCCACCTTCAGGGGACAGCTGAGCAAATGTTTACTAGGAAATGGGACACAAGCCCCACCAGTAGTGTCTGAGCATGATTTTGAAGGACACTTTTACAGGTTGAGAGAACAGCATGTGCAAAGGCCCAGGGGCAAGACTGGGGTTTGGTCCTGGAGGCAGGGAGGGGCCACCAGACATTTCAGGTGGAGAATGTCATGGTCAGTCTGTGCTGGAGGCTCAGCCTCATGGAGGGGACTGAGGAGGCTGTGGCCCTGGAGAGAGGCTGAGCCCCAGGAAACCAGAGCACTGGGCCGAGGTTCCTTCCTGCTAGCCAGAGGCAACGTGTGCCAGAGCCCACTTCCCTGCTGCCTTGTGTGGCAGGTGTTGGGTGGCTGGAGGCTTGTGAAAGTAGAGAGGGAGTGCCAGAAAGGAGTGAGCTCCCCATCTCAGTAAGAACGCAGAATGGTAACCTTCTGTCGGGAACACTGAAGAGGATCATTTATCATGTGCCCTTTATGACCCCCACCTCTGAATCTGTGGTGCTATGGATGGAACTCTCCTCAGGGCCTCCCCAGGCTGGGTCCAGGCCTCCTGGAGCAAGGATCATGTGCACCTTCCACAGCCCTCAGCCTGAGGAGCTCCTCACAGAGCTCCTCACAGAGCTCAGCATGCAGAGCTCCTTGCTCACAATAAAACCCTCGATGTGGCTGGACTTTCAGGGCCAGGCAGATGGGACAGGATCCTGGTCCAGACAGAGCTTGGGACAGAGGTGATCCTCCTCGAGCTGCTCTGCTGCTCTGCTGATGCCCTGCCAGGCCTGTCTCTCCTTCTCCATGCCGGGTCCAAGATCAGCAGAGCCTACCTTAGTGATTGCATTGACTCTGATCAAAATAGTAGCTATCTGATAAACCCTCAAAGCCTCCAAGATACAGACCCCAGAGGTCATCAGAAAAGGCTGGTCCCGGAAGGCTGCCCGCCTCTCAGAGGTGTCCAGGGCCATGTGAGGGCATTCATGCAAAGCATTTTGCACAGAGCCAGCAAATCCCAAGTGCACATAGCAGTGTACCTAGTCCACATTGAATATGAGGCAGACATCCCCAACTCATTTCATACAGCCAGCATTGCCCTCATGTGAAAACCAAAGACATCACGAGAAAGGAAAACTAGCAACCAATTCTCTTGTGAGCACAGATGCAAAATATTTTCAAATTCAATCCAGCAGTGCACGAAGTGGGTAAGACATCCTCACTATGTCAGATTCATCTCAGACATACAAAGCGAGCTTGACATTGAACATCCACTAATGTAACTTACTATCTTGTCTCGGGCCTGGCTCCAGGACCCCGGGGAACACCAAAATTCACAGACACTCAAGCCCCATATGAAAAGGGTGTAGTGCTTCATATAACCTGCTCACATCCTCCTGTCTGTTTTAAATAATCTCTAGATTAATTATAATACCTAATGCCATGTCAAGACTTTGCAAATTGATCTTCATTGTGCTGTTTAGGGAATCATGGCAAGAAAAGGTCTGTATGTGTTCAGTCAGATGCAGCTTTTCCTAAGCATTTTCAATACAGGTATGGTTGGATCTGCCTATGTGGACCCCGGGGGCACAGATGGCACCTGTGTGTCCAGCAGAGACACTGATGGTCCCTGAAGTGCATGCAAGTCAGGTTCAGCCACTGTTCTCATGCAAGGTGGATGGGAAAAGGGATGGGGGCCTCGTGACCACCTTCCCCAGGACACAGCCTCATGGAGACAGCACATCTTCCTTGTCTTAGCCGCTGTACTTCTTGTGAGCATACAGAACAGCTGGAAATATTTTTCCCTCCCTGGCACAACCCCACCAGCCTGCTGCACAACCGCATTCTGTGGGCGACACACTCCTGTGCAGGCCCTGCTCCTCGCCAGCCTCCCTGTCAATTCTCTCTCTCAGAGGTGGCCCAGGAGGCTGGAACCCAGGCTTGGAGAGGGGACAGGATGTGCTCAAGGGTGCACAGTGAGGTGGGGTGGACTGCGGCTTTGCCTGGGGCCCATTCTAGGTTGAGGCTTGTGGTCCCCCTGCTGCTTATTAATCGCAGGCTGGAGTCCTCTCCATGGGCCCATTTTCCGGATGCGTGTGGACCAGCACATCATGGTCTTGTCATGGACTCCTGCTGTGCATGCTCTGGAGCAGGATCCAGGACAGATGCCCCCACCTCCCTGCCTGGACCGCACACAGAGCTCTGGGTACCACACAGAGAGCAGACATGTCGGAACACAGTGCACCCTGACTTGCTTTGGGGTGGAAATGGAGGGCCACAGTAGAAAGGTGAGGCTAATTTGGTGGTTTAGTTCCTGAAGCTCATTAGAAGGAGTCCTGGGGAAGAGAGAGGCTGCCACCAAGGGAGCTGAGCTGCAGAGTGTTAATTTTGTGGTTCTCAGATGGGGAAAGATCTTTGAACTAAACATCTGTGGCAAGTGTTGGGAAACAAGACAATCAGCTCATAGATTTGGGCAAATTCCCTTTAATAAAAACTATGCCCAATCCAGGTATGATGGATGACTCATGCTTATAATCCCAGAACTTTAGGAGGCTGAGGCAGAAAGATCACAAGTTTGAGGCCATGTAACAAGACCCTATCTCAAAATAAAAAAGGGCTGGGGCTATAGCTCAGTGCAAACGCCCTGGGTTTAGTCACCTGTTCTGGGAAACAACAAAAAACCATGCCCAGTATGGAGTGCAGGGAACCATGGTGCTGCGGCTTGAGGAGAGGCGCCACCTGGTGACAGAGGTCTGTGTCTTGTTGCTGGCGGTGACTGAATCCTGGCTGCCTGGCTGGCAGAGTAATGGGGATGGTGGGGGAGGGGGTGCCAATGACCCTTCTTGTTTTCCAGGTGGAGCAGAGAGGCAGGGGCCAGGGGCCATGGGCCAGAGGTTAAGCTTAGGGTTAGTGTTTGGCTATACTAATTTACATTCTCACCAGAAGTGTAAGAGGGTTCCTTTTAGCCTTGCATCCTCACCAGCATTTGTTGTTTTTTGTATTCTTGTTCTGGCTGGAGAGAAATGAACTCTCAGTGTCTTATTTGCATTTCCTTAATGGCTAAAGAAGTTGGACATTTTTTTCATATACTTATTGACCATTTGTATTTCTTTCAAGAAGTGTCTGTTTAATTCATTTCCCTATTTATTGATTGGCTATTTGAATTTTTGGTGGTGTTTTATGAGTTTTTTATTGTTTTTTGTTGTTTTGTTTTGGGTACTGGGAATCGAACTCAGGGCCTCACATTTGCCAGGTAGGTGCTGTGTTGCTGAGCTATGTCCCCGGCCCTATGAGTTGTTTATATATTCTAGATATTAATTCTCTGGGAAGAGTAGTTGGTAGAGATTTTCTGCTATGCTGTAAGCTGTCTCTTCACCCTGTGCAGGAACTTTTTAATTTGATGTAGTCCATGCTGATTCTTGCTGTTATTTCCTGTGCTATTGGAGTCTTATTCAGGAAACCTTTGCCTGTACCTGTGGCTTCAAGCATTTCCCTTATGTTTTCTTTTAGCAGTTACAAAGTTGCATGTCTTATTTGATCCATTTTGAACTAGTTTTTTAAAGGATGAGAGAAAGGGATCTAGTTTCAGTCTTCTACAAGTGATGCCCAGTTTTATGAGCACCATTTGTTATAGTTTTAGCTTGTTTGTCCATTATCAGATGGCTGAAGCTGTGTTAGTTTTTTTCCTGTGTCTTCTGTTGGTCTGCATGTCTGTTTTTGTGCCAGTACCATGCTGTTTTTATTACTGTGACTTTGTAGTATGATTTGAATCTGGGTGTTGAGATGCCTCCAGCCTTACTCTTTTTTGCTAAGTTATTATTGCTTTAGCTATTCTGTGTCTTTTGTGTTTCCATATGAATTTTAGGATTGTTTGTTCTAGTTCTATGAAGATTGTCATTGGGATTTTGGCAGGGATTGTATTGAATCTGTAGAACACTTTGGTAATACAGCCATTTTCACATTGATTCTGCTAATTCATGAATATGGAGGGTCTTTCTATCTTCTAGTGTCTTCATTTTCTTTCTTCCAGCATTCTGAAATTTTTATTATAGAGATTGTCCATCTTTCTGTTTAGATTGAGCTCTGGGTATTTTTTAAATTATGGTCAATGGAATTATTTTCCTCATTTCTTTCTTAGTCTATTGTTGGTAAATGAAAAAGCTATTCATTTTTTAATGTTAATCATATATCCTGCTACTTTGCTGAATTCATTTGTCAGCTCTAAATGTCTCGATGGAGTCATTAGAATCTTCTAAATATGGGGTCATGTTGTCTGCAGTGTCTTTTATTCATTTTTCTTGCTTTAAATACTCTAGCTAAAATTTTAAGAACTACACTGAATAGAAGTGGTGAGGGTGAACATTCTTGTCTCATTCCTGATTTCAGGGGAAATCCTTTCAGTTTTTTCCCATTCAGAATGATGCTGGCTGTGGATTTGTTGTATGTGGCCTGTGCTATATTGAGGTATGGTCCTTCAACATCTAGTTCCCTCAGGATTTTAATTGTGAATGGATGTTAAATTTTGCCAAAGACTTTTTCTGCATCACTTGAGATGATCATGTGATTTTTATCCTTGGTTCTATTTATGTGGTGTATTACATTTATTAATTTGCGTATGATGAACCATCCTTGCATTCCTGGAATGAAACCAGCGTGACCACAGTGGATGATCTTTCTAATGTGTTGTTGAACTTGGCTTGCAAATACTTTATTAAAGATTTTTGCATCTATGTTCATCAGGATATTGGTCTATAGTTTTCTTTTTATTGTTGTGCCTTTGTCCTGTTTTGGTATCAGGGTGATGTTGGCCTTGTAAAATGAGTTAGAAGGCATTACTTTCCTTTCTCTTTTATGGAATCATTTGAGGAGCATTGGTTCTTCTGAAAAGTCTGGTAAAATTCAGCAGGACACATCTGGTCCTAAGCTTTTCTTTGTTGGGAGGCTTTTTTATTACTGCTTCAATCTCATTGTTTCTTGTTGATCTGTTTGGCTTTTATATATCCTCCTGGCTCAGTTTTGATAGGTCATATGTCTAGAAATTTATCTATTTTTTCAGATTTTCCAATTTAATAGAGTCTAGGTTTTCAAAGTAGTCCCTAATAACCCCCTGGATTTTGTTGATGTCTGTTGTACCATCCTCTTTCCATCTCTAATTGTATTGATTTGGGTCTTCCTTCTCTTTGTTTGGTAAGTTTGGCAAAGGATTTGTCAATCTTGTTTACCTTTTCAAAGAACAAACTCTGGTTCACTGATCTTGTCCATTGTTCTTTTATTTTCTATGTCATTAATTCAGCTCTGATCTTTATTAGTTTTTTCCTTCTGGTGGGGTTGGTTTTAGTTTGTTCTTGTTTTCCTAAAATATTGAGATGCATCATTAAGTTCTTTATTTGAAATATCTAACTTTTTTATATAGGCACTCATTGCTCAAAACTTCCCTTTTAGAACTGTCTTTGCTATATCCCAAAGATTCTGGTATGTTCTATTTTCATTTTCATTTGATTCTAGGAATTTTTAAATTTCCTCCCTGATTTCTTCAATAACCCACTGATCATTCAAAAATGAATCGTTCAATCTCCATGTGTTTGCATAGTTTCTATGATTTCTCATGCTGTTGATTTCTAGCTTTATTCCATCATGATCTAATAAGATATGAGAAGCTTTTCAATTTTTTTATATATTTATATTTCATTTTGTTATAGTCAATATTTTTATATTTGGTAAGGGTTGCTTCATGGCCTAAAAGATTATAAATTTGGAGAACATCCCATGAACTGCTGAGAAGAATATGTACTCTGTAGTTGTTGGATGAAATGCTCTGTAGACATCTGTTAAGTCCATTTGATCTGTGGTGTAGTTTAATTCTGATGTTTCTCTGTTGATTTTTTTGGTCTGCTTATCTGTTGGTGAGAGTGGAGTATTGAAGTCATCCGCTCTTACTGTATTGGGACATATGTGTCCCTTTATGTTCAGTTTTGTTTTACAAAACTGGGCACATTGGATATATTCAATTATTATATCTTCTTGGTGGATTTTTGCCATCTTTGTCTAATTTTGTCTTGAAATCTGTTTTGTCAGATATAAGCATAGCTACTCCTGCTTGCTTCTAGATTTCTTTTGTGTGGAATTTTTTCTCCATCCTTGCACTTTCAGTTTGTATTTGTCTTTTCTAATGAGGTTTGTTTCTTCGAGGCAGAAAAAGAATGGATTGTTGTCTTCTGTTTTCTGATAATTTTAGCTTTCCATTGGCTCTTTCTTGATTCCAGAAGCTCTTTGTCTCTTTCTCTTTGCTAAGCAATTGTTTTCTGGGTGTCTCAATTCCAGGTCCTGGAGAGACTATGATTTGCTGCCGGTTTCTACTCTACCATCCTGGTGCCCTCTTGTATCAATCATTTGAAAATGTAAAACTCACCCTAACCTCTTGAACCATACCCACATGGGGGATGTGCCTGTTTTGGTCCCAGCCCAGTGTGACGGCCTCTGACAGCCTGGCTGTGAGGAGCATCCAACAGGCTGGAAGATGATTTCTGTTTTCATTACCACTAGGGTCCAATCTGGGAAAACCAATGTCTGATCAGGTTGCTGACAGTAGTGGGTCCTCAGGCACCATGTGCCAGATGAATACATCCGTGAAGGAGTACATGAAAGAGCCGTTCTGCAAGATGCAGCCAGGTGCTGCACCTTCAGAGGGTCTCCTAGGTTAGGAAATCTGCATGGTTTGTGCCTCTTAGGGATCACAAATACTTTTTTTTTTAAGAATCACTTATGTTTACTTAAACTGATAAGAAACAGGAAAAAAATGAAAAGCTTTCCAATTCTCCTTACCAAACTTGATTTTTTAAAAAGCACCTTTTAATGTGCTCATTTTCTCTCCCTCCGTCCCTCTCTTTATTTCCCCCACATACACCCCCAACAATGAGTCATAGTTGGGTTAAGACCAAAGGGAACAACCTGTGCAAAGGCCCTGAGGCAGGAAAAGTCTTGGCAAATATAGGGAACAGAAATAAGACAAGAGTGGCAGGAGGAGAATGCGGAAGAACAGTGACCACAGGACAGGCAGAGGCACTACCTGCGAAGCCTCAAAGGCCAGGTTAAGACCACTTGCATGACTGATTTTGACTTTTAAGTGTGAATATGAGTGGAGGCAGAGACCATTCAGTTAAAGTGAGGGGAAGTGGGATGACAGCAGAACCAGCATTTGATGGAGTGTGTGCAGGATGATGGGAAGGAGGCTTTCAAGAGGCAGAAAGGATGGGGCTGCCAGAGCTGAGAAACACACAGAAGAGTAGCCACACAGCAGGCCAGAGGAGGTCAGATCCATGATAACACAACTGTGAGTCCAGGTCATTCAGAAATAATCAAAATTGGCAGCTTTTCTCTTTATCTGAAGAAGCCACTTAGAAACTAGAATGTGGAAAAAGAATCCCATTCAGCCTAGAAACAAGAACATGGCGACACTGGTATAAAGAAAGGTACCAGCATCCTGGATGGAAGGATTCCCTGTCAGAAGATGTCATTTCCACCAAAATATTCTGCACATTTAATATAGTTCTATCAAAGTGATGAGTTATTTTAAAGTCTGTTTCATCACTTCTCAGCTAAGATCAAGTGTAAAGTCTGTTTAAAGTTAGTTTGAAGGGATAATACAGAGAAAGTAGATAATATTGTTCTAGTCTGGGGATGTAGCTCAGTGGTGAGTGCTTGGTTAACATAACATATGTGAGGCCTTGGGTTCCAACCCTAGTACCACACACACACACACACACACACACACACACACAGAGGCACGCACACACAGAGGCACGCACACACACAGAGGCACGCACACACACACAAATACGCCACTTGTAATTGAAATATATTATGAAGAGATGCAAACAGCCTGAGACTGATAAAATAGGAATCCAGACCCAGACTTAGGAATGTATGAGAATCTAATAAACAGCTGGCTTATTTGAATTGGGCACTTGGTTCACTAAGGAAAAGATGATGTTTGTATCCTTCATTCTGATCTTAAACCAAAGTAAATGCTGCTTCACTATTCACATGTAAAAATGAAACCATAAACTAGGAGTGAATAGGGAGGAGGAGAGGCCTGGCGCCTGACGCAGAGGCAGAAGTCCAGAAAAGGCCGCACTTCACAAGGCAAAATGGAAAGCCAGTGGGCAAATAGCCTGGCACGGAGGCTTGCGGTGTATGTGCCAAACTATCCGCTTAATAGAGTTATTTAATATTAACGAGAGAGAAAAGAGCAAGTGAGCTTGTCCAGGAAATGCCCAAGAGAAAAAATACAAATGGCCAAGATACAGGAGAAATGTCCCACCAACCCACTAACAGTAACTTTTTTTTAAGCAAATTAGGTCGGGCTGATTTATTTTCTATTAGATGGGTAACAATAGTCATTTCTGAGCAGTGAGATTACAGATGAAATTCTCAAAGTTTGCACTGTAAACGCCGCCTCTCTCTACTTCACAGACGGCAGGTTCACATCAGTCTGGGCCAAGTCTGCCAGGCAGTTTCCAACAGCAGGTGCTCAGCTCATGTCTGTCACATTTTGGCAATCCTTACAATATTTCAAACTGTATTATCTTGTTATTACCATACCTGTCATACTGACCTGTGATCAGTGGTCTTCTCTGTTACTGTTGTGATTGCTTAGGACCCCATGAATTGCACCTCATAAGATGGCGGATGTAACTGGTAAGCACTAAGAGTGTCCTGATCACTTGGCTTCCTGGATGTTGACTTGTCTCCCCTCCCTCAGTCTCCCTATTTCCTGAGCCAATTGATGACCATAGAGCACCCCCTAAGTGTTCAAGTAAAGAAGAGTTGGGTGTCTCCCATTTTAAATCAAAAGCTAGAAATGATAACACTCAGTGAGGAAAGCATGCAGGTCTGGATGTATCCCTCAGGCCAAAGACTGATCCCAAGCAAGGCCCTGAGTCTTCAGTTCTGTGGAAGTTGATAAAGGTGAAGAAAGAAAGTTTGAAGTTGCCAGAGGCTGGTCCATGGGGTTTAAGGAAAGCAGCAGCCTCCATACCATAGAAGGAGTGGTGGTCAGGGTAGAATGGAAACTTGATTGGCTTTGGAATCCATCCAGGGATTGGTGGAGCACACTTCTGGGTGTGTCTGGATGTGTCACAGAGGTATGACACTGGGGCCTATATCTGCTACCTCACCCCTTCCTCCCTGACACTCTTCTCCTGTTCCACTTCCTGTCTGTCAAGAGCTAAGCAGCCTTGCTCCACCACATCCTTCTGCCATGGTGTTCCTGCCTTGGAACCAGCAGACCATTGACTGAATCTTCCCAAACCATGAGCTAAAATGAAACCTCTCCTCCCTTACATTGTGTGTGCCTGGTGGAGTTAGCAGCAGGAAGGCTGATAAACACAGGAGCTGAAGCAGCAAGTGCTGAGGTATCCACTACAGTGCATTGTCCAGAAGGTCCAGCTAAGAGCATTGACGAAGGCACCTGCACCAAACAGAGATTCTTGATCCAGACAAAACCACATTCTGTTGGAAGAAGACTCCACCTAGGACTCTCACAGCTATGGAGGGAAAGTCAGTACCTAGTTTCAGAGCTTCAAAGGACAGGGGACTCCCTTGTTAGACCCGACACAGATGGTGACTTCAAGTCGAAGCCAGAATTCCTTTCCCTTTCCAAAACTCCAAGGCCTTTTAAAAACCATGCTAAATCCACTCTGCCTGTGCTCTCTAAGGAGATAGCAAAGTCTAGAAGACAGCACATCTGTTTACAACATGATTGAATATTTTTAAGCCACTGTTGAGATCTACTGCTCAGAAAAAAGATTCCCTTCAAAATATGGCTGCATCTTGACAGCACACCTGGTATCCTAAGCACTCTGATAGAGATGCACAAGATTAAGGTTGTTTGCATACCTGCCACACAACAACCATTCTGCAGCCTCTGGATCAAGGAGTAACTTTGACTTTCAAGTCCAGTTTATTTAAGAAATACAATTTATAAAGCTGTAGCTACCACAGGTAGTGATTGCTCTGACAGATCTGGACAAAGGAAAAGGAAAACCTGGAAAAGATTCACCATTCTAGACGCCCTTAAGAACATTCATGAGTCATGAGGGGAGGTCAGAATAGCAACACTAACAGGAGTGTGGAAGAAGTTGGCCCAGGCCTCATGGATCACTCAGGGGCTCGAGGGGACCTCAGGGGTAGAAAGAATGGCAGGGATGGTGGAAACGGCAGGAGGACTAGAATTTGAAATAGACCCTGAGAATGTGCTGAACTGCTGCAATCCCAGAAGCCATTTCTGATGGGTGAGCAAAGGAAGAAGCTTCTTCAGGGGCCGGCGATTTAGCTCAGTGGTGCCCCCACCTGCCTCACAGGTCCCGAGTTTGATCCCCGGTACCAAAAAAAAAAAAAAGAAGAAGAAGCTTCTTCAGTAGAATCTACTCCCTGAGAAGATGAGGAAACACCGTTGAACTGTCAGAGGACTGAGAATGCTACAAGAACTTGGTTGATAAAGCAGAGGGAGATTTGAGGGGAAGGACTAACTCCAGTTTTGAAGGAGGTTCTGCTATGGGTAAAATGCTGACAAACAGCTCCGTGGGCTATGGAGGAACTGTCATGAAAGGAAGGGTCAGCTGAGGCAGCAGAGGCCACTGTTGTCTCATTTTAAGAAATTGCTCCAGCCACCAACAGCAAAGCAAGACACACCCCGCCCTCCAGCAAGCAGATGGACTCCCTGAAAGCAAGGGAGTTGTTAGCACCTTTTAACAATGAAGTGTTTTTAACTAGTGTATTTACATTTTAATATAATGCAGTTACAGTCAGTAGATTACAGTGCAATGTAAACATAACTTTTATGTCCACTGGGAAATGAAAACATCCATGTCATTGGACCTATTGGCCTATCTGTTTCATTCTGGGGAGCCAAACTGCTGTATCTCTGAGGTGTACCTGTATATTTTTACAGTTCTAGCTTATGAGGGTCCCAGTTTGCCAGTCTCAAGCCTATGCATACTGGAATGTACACAGGGCCGTATCCTCCCTGCTGTGTCCTGAGCAGTGTTTGCTGGAGCTCCCCTGAGTTTGGCTGGAGTAGTACTCAGGGGTTTCCAGAAGGATCTAGAGGTATATCAAGATCCTGTGTATGAGGCACAAATTCCCTATGAATGTTGTCATTATGTATATCTAAAATGTACCAATAAAAAAAAAAGATCCTGTGTATGGCCCCCTCAAGAACCTACAAAAGTCCCCTGACCACCATGCCCACCTCAGGCCGAGGTCCTTCCTCTGTGTGGCCCTGTGCTCCCCTTGGTTGGTCTCCTGGTCTTGAAGGACCTTCATGAGGGCAGCCAAACTTCTCACAGTTGGTACCTGTGTGTCCACCCAGCAGACTGGTCCACAGGCCACTCCAGACTGAACCCTGCCCTGCAGGGCCACACTGCCCTGCCTGGAGGTCCCCTTGGAGACTCTAGGGAGACCACAGATAGCCACAATAACGATGGGTCCCTGATCAAAAATGAGCAGTCACCCGGGAAGTATCCCCCACGGAGTGTAGGCTCCTGCTGGTTTCAGTCTGTGTAGACTTTCCTTTCCTCTTACATGCTGTGGGGTCTAATGGAGTCCGTAGCTGTCCCTCAGTGGGAGCTGCTGTGTTCCGGTCACTGTCTTTTTCTGTTCCCTCATCTTTTCCACCCTACCTGTCCCTGAAGAGCAGGCTCAGAGGACATTTCCAACCTTCTGGGTTGTGAGTCTCTGGGCTCTCGGGACCCCTCTGTCCTTGGGCCCCTGCTGGCCCCCAGGCTCCTGTACCTCTGCTACAGCTCAAGGGTGTCTCTGGGGTGGCTACCTGCTCAGCACCTCCCCAGCACCCCAACTCTGAGGACTGCGTCCCACAGCAGGAAGCAAGCACCCAGCTGCAGGACAAGTGCAGAGGGTAGCTGTGCAGAATGTGGCCAGGAAAAAGTGACCCCAGGGCTCCCCTTGACTCCAGGGATCTTGCTCTCCTCAGTTTCCCTGTCCATACGTGGTGTGCTCTACAAAGTTCCCAGACTCTTTGGGGAAACCCCTGGTCTCCAGATAGTAGGAGCTGGAGCAGAGAGGTGGGAGGACAGGTGTCCTGGCAACATGGAGGCTGGGCTGTCCCCTCTGTTCCTATCTCAAGTGCTCCTATAAGAGGAGTGCCAGGGCCAGGCTCCATCAGCTACCTGGTGGGAGCAGAGGGGAGCAGGCAGATGGTGAGGCCAGGATGACCTGGGCAGTGTCCCAGACTGCTTCACATGGCACCAATCTGGGGCTTAGCAGCTGGAACTCTGAGTCTTTTGGCCTCTCTGACTTCGATTCCCAAAGTGAGGGCAGGGAGCAGCCTTCGAAGAGTGGCATCCATGACTTGCAGGTGACTCTTAACTCACCTTCACGTTCTGCACAGAAGGACTGCAGCTCCAAGTGTCAGGCACCTGGCTCAGGTCCCAGCTGGGAAGGGGTAAGGTGGTTGGACCCTGTTCTGTGGGATCCCCAGCCCTCTCTCCTCACATCAGCAGTAGCTGTTCCTCTCGCTCCATGTATCTCAGGGGTCCAGCAGGTAGGGGTTTGAGGGACACAGAGAGACACAAGCCAGAGCAGCTCCTGGCCTCCTCCTAGCTTCGTGGCACAGGACCTCAGGCATCCAGGAGCCTGGTGTGATGCTCTGCTGTCCCCATTCTGCAAGGTTACGAAAGGTTTCACAGGGGACATATTTGCATCTGTCCCTGCCCCAAGCATTCTATGTCCTCCGTCCTGCTGATGGACCCTACACAGAAAGCATAACAGCAGGGGGTGGTAGCACACACCTATAATCCCTGCACGGCGAGAGGCTGAAGCAGGAGAATGGTGAGTTTGAGCCCAGCCTGGGCAACTTAGCAACTTAGCCAGACCCTGTCAGGCTGGGGATGTAGCTCAGTGCAGAAACCCTAGGTTCAATCACCAGTACTGCAAAGAGGGAAAGAAGGGGAGAGGCGGGGAAGAAAGAAAGGGAAGGGAAGAGTCTCACAGAGGACAGGATTTGCCCCTGCATAGTCTGTGGAAGGAGGCAGTGTCGGGGCCCACTCTAGGTGGGTAGGGAGTCCCTTGGCCAGAGCTCAGCCTCTGCTCTCTCTCTTGCAGTGAAACCATCATGTTTCTGCACCAGATCTTCTATCAGGGCCTGAAGGCCCGCATCTCCAGCTGGCCCACACTGGTCCTGGGTGAGTACCAACCTGGTTGCTGTCCACAGGGCCCTCCCAAGGGCCACCCTGGAGGTGAGGGAGGCTCTATCCTTCAATGGCACCACCAAGTGGCACCCTCGACCCCCACAGAATCCCCAGGGGACAGAAAGGAAAGATGAATTGGGAAAAGCTGACTTTCAGGAGAGGTGTTATATTTTTAGTTTCTTATCTACTTTTCCCTTTGGAAAAGAATGTGTACATACCTACTTGAGAATATTTAAAAACCCAGTGAAGTAGAAAAGTTTAAAAATATCTTCCATCATTCTCCTTTCCAAAGATGACCACCATAGAAGCTGTGTGCTTAACTCTGGGTTTTGCTATGCATCCAGTCCTGAGAGTTTTCCCCTCCATTTTACATGATTGCAAACACACTGATTACAGGGTTTGAATCTTTAAATGTTGCCTAGGTTTTTGTTTTGTTTTCAGTGAACATTCTAGCAGGAATGTTTTCTCATGCTGAAAGCACTGTGAGGGCTGTGTGCCCCAGGACCTGGATGTTGCCACCATCTGGGCTGTGGCTCCCACTGTTGGTCTCAGAGCTGTTCCCAGTTGCTACTCTCAGACACGACCACCTCTGCCTATGAAGGTTTCTCCCTGTTGGAGACTGTTCCTGGGATGAGTTTCCAAAGTAGATTTCCAGAAACAAAAAGCTCATTGAAGGCTCTGCTTATCCCTGTTGCGCCTCTGCTGTCCCCAAGGCTGTGCTGCCCAGGCACTAGGAGGAAGGATGGCAGGATGTCCTGCATCTCATCCACACCTGCTCCGGGTACTAGCATTTTCTCTGCTTCCTCTATCTTTTGGGTGAAGGTGGAGTCGGTGTCACCTTCATGACAGAATCAGGAAGCAGCTGCCACAGGGTAGACACTGTGTGACCCCCGAGCTTTGCTGGCTGGGAAAGGAGGCTTCGGCAGCAGCACTCTTTGTGCTTCTCCTGGTTTTCATCAGGGTCAGAGTAAAACAGGGCTGCCCTCCCTGCAGATGCCAGGCTTTGGGCTGCAACTCTGACCCTAATGCTAATGGCTCCTGTTGGTCAGCACTGACTGCAGGGAGCACAGGTTCCTCCAGATGTTAAATGGAGTTCATAGAAAGAGGTTTCACCCTGTCCTGTCAAATGCTGCAGGGCAGGTTTGGGGAGACTGGTTGGGATTTGAGGGTGGAGTATCTATACCCAGGATGAGGACAGACAGACCAGAGCTCTGCCGGGGTGGGAAGTCCTGGAATGGGGAACTCAGAGGCCCCAGCTCAGAGCTAGCTGCTGACTTAGCTTGTGCCCCCAGAAAGAGGCACTCTGGGAGGAGAGTCCTGGAGGGAACCAGAGCAGGGCCAGGTAGAGCAAGGAGAAGCTCTGGAGAAATGCCCTGGGCCAAGGCCCGACTGCTGGGGGGTGTGCAGGCCACACCCCACAGCCGGCACCTCCTGCCTCCTGCCCTCTGGTCATGGGTCACCATGACTCTGGGGGCTCCCCCCCCACCCCCTCCCGACATCACTGCAGGAAGAGTCTCTGGACTGGGACCTGGCCCCCTCCTGGGTGCAGCTGCCACAGGCCTGTGGGACCCAGGCCACACTGACCCCTGCTCCTTGCAGCGGACCTGTTCGACATCCTGCTGCCCATGCTCAACATCTACCAGGAGTTTGTGCGGAACCACCAGTACAGCCTGCAGATCCTGGCCCACTGCAAGCAGAACCGTGACTTCGACAAGCTGCTGAAGCACTATGAGGCCAAGCCCGACTGTGAAGAGAGGACACTGGAGACCTTCCTCACCTACCCCATGTTCCAGGTGCGCCACCTCACGGGAGAGATGGGGGACATGAGGACACAGCAGCGTGCTGGGCCAGAAGGGAGGGAGGCGCAGACCACCCATGGGCCAAGCAGGTCTGCTGGGGACAGACGGAGCAGGGTCCCAGCCCCAGCCCAGGAGCTGCCTGCGTCTGTGCCTCGCTTCCCTCCATCTCACTGCTCTCCACTCCCTGCCCTCTGTCTTCCACATCCCTGTCACCCACAGATCCCCAGATACATCCTGACACTGCATGAGCTCCTGGCCCACACTCCCCACGAGCACGTGGAACGCAACAGCCTGGACTATGCCAAGTCTAAACTGGAGGAGCTGTCCAGGTGAGGACCCTGTGGCATGGGCTAGGTGGAGGGTCCACAGGTGGGAGTTGGGGGACACAGCTTGCCCCCCTTAAAGCGGAGTACCCTGGGGAGTCCTGCAGGGTTCTGGCACTGATGGAGTCTGAAGAGGCCCCAGCCACACACGTGCTTTTCCAGCAGAGGAGCCCCCAGGGCTCTGCTTCCTTCTGTTCTCTGGGTTCTGGAGGCCAGGCAGGCACTCCTGGCCAAAGGCTCCCATCCACAGCAGGTAGTAATGGGCAAATGCACCTGCCTTGAGCCCTTTCAGAAATCCCATCCTCCAGACACAGCCTTACCTTGCCCTCTCTCAGCCCCAGAGTCCAGACTTCCGCTGTGGGGACAGAGCAGCCCCAGGGAGGTTCAAGACATCCAGATTCTGGGTGCAGCTTAAAGGGGGGGAGCCCAGGGGATTTCTATGGATTATAAGTGGGTGATACCAGGGTTTGTAAGTGGCGACCAGAGAATGGAGCTGCCATTGACCCAGGTGGAGGAAACTGCAGGACAGGCAGGTTCGGAGGGGTCAGGACTCCCTGGGGAGCGTTAAACTTGAGATTTGTGACGTCCAAGATTGAGAGATGAAGCAATTCCTCAGGCCCCGCACTGGGTACATCACCAGGGGAGTGAGTTTGGACAGAAGAGCAGGAGAAACTGAGTCCCCTGAAGCACCCTGCAGGCTTCACCACCCAGGCAGGCTGCCCACTACATAGGGGCTGACTGGCCAGGAGGGGCTTGCAGTCAGAGATGCTGCCAGAGCTGCCAAAGAGGCTGGTCTGCAGAGGGTGAAGGCCCAGCAGTGCCCTGAACAGCTTCCTAGGTCCATCAGGGGCTGCCAGGCAGGCTAGGACTCCCCCCTGCGCAGAGGCACAACCAACACTGTCCAGGCAGAGCACATGCTGCCCGATCTTTCCATGAACCGGCTGAGTGACAGACCTGGGATGGACCAGCTGTCATCCGGGTATGAGTGTGAGGAGCGAAGCCATTCACAGGAAAGAAGAAGCTGGGGTCCTGTTGAGTGAAGGGTCAGCCCCTGCTCACTCTTCCCCAGGGAGAAGGCTGGGACCCCAGACCTGTAGAGACGCTTGGCCCAGGCCCTGACCCCTCCCCCAGGGTCTTCCCGGGCACCCTGCTCTCTCTCCCACGCACCCACCTGTACTGCACTCAGCCCTAAGGGCCTAGAGGAGGGTTTTGCTGTCACCATGATGACAGCCCCTTCATCTTCCTCTTTTTCCTATGGGGCAGTGAGCAGAGGAAGACCTTAGACAGACCACCCTTCCCTCCCTCCGGTGCCTGGACCCTCATTCTGCACTCCCTGATAAGCAATGTCATCACTCTAGGGTCCCCAGGAACCCTCCCAGGGCTCCCCAGTTGTGTGCACAGATGGGTCCCCAAGATAGTTCTCAGCCTGGGCAGCGCTTGCTCTGCCCAGCTACAGTTTGCACTTCATACAGGAGCCTCATTTTGGTACTTCGAAGTCACCCTTGTGCTCTGAACTGCAGCCTCCTTAGGAAAATCCCACCCTCACCAAGAGAAGTGGTTCTCATCCCCATGGCTGCTTCCAGCCAGGTGCCCATCTCCAAAGAGCCAGTCTGTGCCTAGATGCCCTGGGCTTCTCAGAGGAGTATTGGTAGAGAAGATGGGGAAAACTGCAGCTTCTGAAGGAAAGGCCCGTTAGACGTCCTAGTCTGCATAATAAATAGTCTAATGAGTTTAAGCCTGACATGCAAGCCCTAAAGCAGAAAAAAAAATTACATTTTTGCCACCAGTGCTAGTGATGAATTGACCCCAGCCACCCAGCACCTACTGTGTGTCAGGCGTGGGGCTGTCACCTGGGCTGCTCGAACTTCCACCCCCACGTCCTACATAGGACTGCCATTTGCTCAAGGTCAGGCTGATTGGGCTCAGTACAGATCCCACTCCAGCAAGGTCACCTTTCTCTTCTGTGAGGCTTCAACTGGAGAATGTGCCTGCCACACATATTAACCAGCCCTCTTGGTGCTCTGACTGTAAACTTTCAAGCATCAGCAGGTAAATCAGTTTGTGCTCTTCTTGAAAGAGGTGAAGTACTTTTCCGGAGCCTCCTCTCCTAACCCTGCACTCAGAATGACTCACAGTTGCCCTAAGAATCCTCGAAAACCACCTAGTTAAAAATGGCAGCTAAAAGCCACCTTTTCCCGCCAAGGTTGTTTCTAAGAAGCAGTTAAATGTCGCCATCTCCTGGAGAGTCGGGGTGTGGCAGGAGTCAGAACCAGAGCAAAGAGGTGTTGTTCAATTTCCTGCCTCCCAAAAGGGCAAGGGTCCACAGAGGTGGTGGGCTGAGGGTAATCTTTCCCTCAGTCTGTTGGATTCTAGGTGTTCCAAAAATGTAAGCCATTCCAGGCCTCAAGCAGCGTTAGAGACAACCAAGCCTCCATGCTTCTGTTTGTTTTTTTCTGGAGTAAAAGCAACGGGCTCCTGGGCTGTCAGGTAGCAGTGCTCACACCTGGGTGGTCCAGGAGCACAGGGCCACCCCCCCCCACTCCAAACCCGTGCCCTTCCCAGCCTGACCACAGGCCCACTGGGGAATCTCAGTGCCAGCCTTTGATTCTGAAGAGGCTGCCTTCCCTCCTCAGCGGGAAGCGGGACAGTGGGGCAGCCTGCGTACGGCTGTGTTGTTTCCTGTTCCTGCAGAATAATGCACGACGAAGTCAGTGAGACTGAGAACATCCGGAAGAACCTGGCCATCGAGCGCATGATCATTGAGGGCTGTGAGATCCTTCTGGACACCAGCCAGACCTTCGTGAGACAAGGTGCGCCCTGCCTGTGTGCCGCCACCCTCCAGGACAGCGCCCTCCAGCTTGGCTGTGTGACTGGGAGTGTGCTGGGCCATGCCGGCTCTTCCACTGTAAACACTGACATGTCCTCTGGGGGAGCAGAGCACAGGCAGGGGATGAGTACAGACAGTGGCTGACCGTGTAAGTCATAGGCATTTGGGGGACCCCTGAGGAGGGAGGGTACCAGGCTTGGTCCTGCCATCCTGGCAGGCTGCCCTGTAGACCTCACCATGGCTTAAGGTCCAACACTCACCTTGATGCATCTGAAGGTCACTTGTTCACGTTCCAGGTGGCCCTCAGGGTGGTGGCCGCCTCTAAATGGACCTCCCAAGTCCTGTCCACATAGCCCTCATGTCCATGAAAAACTGGCAAGAGCTGCTCACTGTCCTTGGGAGGGATCTGTTGCCCTTGTAACTTTGCTGTCAGTCGTGTGTGGCCCACTGCCCTCCTCTCAGCCACCGAGTGACGTGCTGGCCCAGAGCCGACCTGGCTGTCCCCCAGCTCCCTGCACGAGGTACCTCCCATGCTAGAAGCAACCCCACATGGCACCTCGGCCCTCTCTGCAGGAACCCAAGAGAGCAATGCCTTTACAAACTGGGCACCTATCCATTGCTGCCCAGGAACAGCCTTTGTTCCCTGCAGCAGGCCAGGTGGGCTTGCAGGCAGGACAGGTGATTCCAGTGACCCCTTTCCCACAGCTGCCCTGCCTGAGCCAGGGCCTAGGGTCTCATAAAGAGTGGAACCACTCACCCTCCAGCAGCCTGTGTTGGGAGACCCAGGAAGAGCCATACAAGGGTACATCCCAGAGGCAGCAGGTCGAGTGTGGCCAGAGCAGGGCTGGGGTCTCAGAGGGCTTCCCCAGGAAAGAGCAGGCAGGGCTCGCCCCATGGAATGAGGAAGGGTTTTCCAGACTGTGGGGAGAGGTGCAGGGGGGCAGGCCTCTACCAGGCCAGGCAGAAAATGGGGGTTCCAGGGTCCTGAGGACAAGGGAAAAGGAGGCCCCCAGAGCCTGTGTCAGGTGGGGGCATGGCCTAGACTCTGCAGTGCAGGGCATGACTGACTAGTGGTGTCTGCATGGGTGTGTGGGCTTGCTGTGCACCAACCCTTAGTGATCCTCAGGGCTTCTTGTCCACTGCTACCTGTTCAGCTGCACCCCTCAGACCTCGCTGCTTTCACTCTCACCACTGGGCAGTACCCTTTGGCCCCTGCACACCAACTACTAGCAGAGGAGGACTGCAAGGGGGTCCCCAGGCATTTCTGTCAGGATCTGGCCCTGTCCCCTGGCCCCCAATGCTGCCTTCCCATCCAAGCCCATCAGAGGCCACTTGCCACCCTGGAAGCAGGGGTCAGGGTCTCTTCTGCATTGCAGGTTCCCTCATCCAGGTGCCCATGTCTGAAAAGGGCAAGATCACCAGGGGGCGCCTGGGCTCACTGTCCCTGAAGAAAGAGGGTGAGCGGCAGTGCTTCCTGTTCTCCAAGCACCTCATCATCTGCACCAGAGGCTCTGGCGGGAAGCTGCACCTGACCAAGGTAGGGGCACGAGGGGAGATGGGTGGGTCACAGCAGGCTCTGCACTGGCCATGAGGCTCACAACGGCCCTGACCGCAGGGCCAGATGCACATGCACACACGTGCATGGACACACACACACATTCCCACACTTAACTGGTGTGGGAATGAGCACCCTGAGTGCCCACTGAAGGAATCATGGGAAAGAGGAAGGTGAGTCTCAGAGCCTCCAAGGACTCTGCTGCAGCTGGACTGCTGGACAGGAGTGGAGGCGTGGACAGGCCCTTAACAGGCACAAGTGTGTGTGGTATGCACGTGTGTATAAAGACATGTGTGCATGTAGATGTGTGTATAGTGTTGTAGATATATGTTGTCTGGGTATATGCTTGTGTGTGCATGTGTATAGATATGTGTATGCATGTGTTTGTGTAGATGTGTACTTGTGTGTGCATGTGAATGTATGTACTGTGCAGATATGTGTGCGTGTGTGTGTGTTTACATGTGCATGAGCTGCCCTGGGCCAGGTGACCACACTGCAGAGCCAGCCCACAGCTGGCTCAGAACCTCAGGACCTTGGCAGTGTCCAACCCATCTCGGGGCAGGGCAGTAGGGAAGCACCCAGAACCCCTACGTCCTTGGGGCCCCAGGGCCTTGCCCAGCTGTCCACGCAGAGGCACAGCCTCCAGTCCCCTGGCTGCCCTCCTTCCTCCGTGAAGGCCGTGACTTCTGGGTGCAGCCCAGACAGAATCCACTGCTCTCAGCACAGCCCAGTGCCTGTCATGTTGCTCTGAACTCAGAATCTGGCCCAGCTCTGTCCCTGTCTACCCTCCGTCTGTCGTGCAGGGGTGACAGACGCAATGTAGCTGGAAGGCCCTTGTCCAAGCTCCCGAAGGCCAGCACGTGGCCCCGCTCAGAAGCAGGCTGAACTCACACCTGAGCACACTGTGGCTGGGAAGGGCCAGGCATGCCGTGATTAAGTCACAGCATCAGGGAAAACTCTCCGGGTCCAGGATGCCTGGCCGTGACCTCCTGCTGCGCTGTTAGATCAAGCAGCCACTTCAGGGAACAGCCTGCTTGTGTTAACATGTCAACAAATTAGTTGGTTGGCTGCACCAGCGAAAATTAATTTATAAATGTCGAGCGCTCCAGTTCCAACAAATCTCGTATCAAGGAAATCTTTGTGAATTCTGAAGACCTCTATTGAGGCCCAGGTGAGTCCCCCGGCCATTGGGGTCAGCTCGGCAGGTTCCACCAGAGACTTTAGACAGCTTCACGTTTTTATGTTGTTAGTTTTATTTTATTATATTTTGGGGGTTTCCCCCTTTTTTGAGTTCTAAAAGGTTAGCATACTGGAAAAGCACACAGAATCAGGGTTTTGCTCAACCTCTAGTGCAGCCATGTGCCAGTAGGACCCAGACAAATCATGTGACTCACGAAGCCTCAGTTTCCTTATCTGCTAAGGGATGTGAAATTTCTCCTGCCCAGGAATGCCAGAAGTGGGGGAGTCCCACGCCTGGGACATAGTGAGTGCTCCATAGGTGATGTCACCTTTTACTTGTATGATAATGAGTTTATGGCAGTACTAATAGCCGTTGCATAAGAGCCAAGCACTATTCTAGGTATGATGTGTGCATTTAATTCCTACAGCGGCCCACTGAGCGGCACTATTCCACTTCCCGTTTTATAGATTCATGAGGTGAGACAGGAACCAGTCTGTTGCAGAGCTGGGGTTTGAACCCAGGCAGGCTGGCTTCAGAATCTGTATTCTTAATTGCTATTACACATCCTCCTATGGCTAGGAGCCAAAATTGAAGTCCCCATTCTTTATGGAAGAGAGAAGGCTACAAATCTGCTAGATTTAACACTACTGTGAGAACTGCTGTGTTGGGACTTCAAGGAAGAGAAGGTCAGAGCTGATGAGGCTCCCAAGACCATCAAGCCAAGGATATCAAGGGCCAGCTCCCCAAGCCACCAAAGAGCCATGCAGGAGGCAGAGCCCAGCATTTGGAGCCCATCCGAATGCGTTCTCCCTCTGCTTCCCGAGGGGCAGCCTGCCCTGCAAGCCTTCCCATGGCAGATGACCCTCATGGCCAGGCCTCTGTTATGGTCAGTTACTATGTAACAAATCATCCTCAGACTGCAGGAACTCAGGACCAACACTTGCTGCTTTATTGTTTCTGTGGGTCACGGTGACTTCCCCAGTGGTCTCAGCTCAGGAGTTCACTTTAAGACCCCTGCTGGGGCCACAGTGCTCTGAAGGCATGACTGGGTTCAGAGGCCTTTTCCAAGATGGCAATGCGTGACCATTAGCTGGAGGCCTCAGTTTCTCATTTGTACACCTCTCCCCACAGCATGGCAGTTGGCTTTCCCAGAACAAGTGATTCAAGAGATAGCAAGAGAGCAGGCAACAGGCTGAACCTCCAGATTCGCACACCATCACTTCCACTTCACTCAGTCCCTGAGGCCAGCCCGACCCAAGAGGAGGGGACTTAGGCTTTGCCTAGGAAAGGACGAGGGTCAGAGAATCTACAGGTGTGGGTCAGAGCACCACAGGCTGTTCTCTTCCTCACCACAGTCTCAGAGGATCCCACACCTCACACACTCACGTTCTGTGGCGGGAGGCCCTTTGCCAGATGCCCTGATGATGGAAATGAGCAGCACACCCAGCGGGAACCAAGCCCAAGGCTCTCCAGAGCCCACCAGTAATTGGCCAGATAACTGGGCAAGACACATACACACTCTGAATTCATTTTTTCATCTGTAAAATCAGAGTAACAATACTATGATTGGTCCCTAAAATCGGCCTGTTTCCCTGTTGGTAACATGAGGCGTTTGGCCTAGAACGGGAGATTTCCAGCTTCTGTAGACCTAGGGCTCTGAAGTGATGTTCAGAGATGCTGTGGGGACAGAAGGAGGTCAAATGGCACAGACTCAACCCCTGCCCAGTCCCAACCTCGGCCCCTGTTGAGGCAGTCTTGTTCTACCCTCTTCATTGGGCTTGATGTGAAGACAAAGTTCTTGCCTTGCAAGGTGGAATACTCACTTGGCGTGTTACACACCCACACATACACCACGTGTGCTTAGACATCCTATTCAAGCCCCTCCCAACCCTCATATCTGGAACTCCTAAAAGACATTGGCCCTGGTCCAGGGTGTGTCTCCTGCTCTTTTTCAGAATGGAGTCATCTCTCTCATCGACTGCACATTGCTAGAGGACCCGGAAAGTGCGGAAGAGGAAGGTCAGTGTGCTGGACATCCTGTGTGCTCCCCAGAAAGATTGGCCCAACATTGGCCTTGATTGGGAGAAAAGCAGGTGCTGCAGAGCCAGCAGGGGGTAGCCTTGGCCCACCTCCTTGACTTCTTCCAACCTTCGAGGGTCGGTTGACGCCACTGGGTTGGGGGCTGGGTGTTCACAGGGCACACCTCTCACACATACACCCAAGAGTACGCTCACAAGGCATCACAGGGCCCCAGCTCTACCCAAGAGGAAAGGATGGGATGGGGTGTCTTGGCCTGTTGCTGTGTAACACCAGCACAGGCTGGTGAGTTATAAGAAGTAGAAGTCTCTTTGGCTCTAGAGGCTGGGAAATCCAAGGTGAAGGGTCTCCTTTGGTAAGGTCCCCTCACTGTGTCACAGATTGGCAGAAGACATCACCTGGTGGGAGAGGAAGGGAGGAGAGAAAAGGGGATGGAGCTCATTGATATAGGAACCCCGTTCCCTCCCACAGTAATGAGTCCACTTAAAGAACAATACATTCATCACCTCTTAAAAGTCCCAGCTCTCAACCCTGTTGCTTTGACTGTTAAGCTTTCCAAATTCAAACTGCAGCAGGGAAATGAGTACCACTGATAGAGGAGGTACAGGCCTGAGGGTTCTGAGAGAGGAGCTATCCCCTCAGTGGGAGTTGCGTAGCCAGGAGGGGAAACCAAACCCTGAGAGAAGAGAGAACAACGAATCAGGCTAAGACTGATGAGGCCTCTGGGCAGAACCCTGGGGCTGGGGCAGCCATGATCTGTATGTTATGGGATTTCCTCCCAGGTGCTAGTCCGAGTTGGGTCATTGTTTGGGTAAGGGAAGGGGAAAGGTCACTACTCACTGGTGGGGCCTGAGTTGGCCCTCATCTCATCATGGCCTCTACCCAGGCTCAGAGACACCTGCTGGGCAACCCAACAGGCCAGCCCCACACTGGGCTCCTTGGGAGGGCCTAGGCCCATACCTCCTCATCACCCAGGCAGCACAGCCTGGTCTTAGACATGGGGATCACCAAGCTGTAGCTGGGCACCCCTGAGGCTGAGCCCAGGGCTCCCCAAGGAAGGACAGGTGTGCACAGCAACTTGGCTGAATCCCTCTCACCAGAATGACCTTCTCTGGTCTTGGCCACAGCTGGCCCTTGAGAAAGCCCAGACCCAGGTGGCACTGTCAGACCCCAAAGCTCTCTTCCTTCCTGGATCCCGGGAGGTGGGGACCTGGCCCTGAAATCCCACCAAAACCCACCCCACAGACACCCTACTTCTTAGTGAAACAGCATCACCCCCAAGTCACCCACAGAACCCACTTTCCTGTGCCCGGCAGGGAATTCTGAACTTCCTGAGTGTCAGAGTCAGACAGAACAGGGACGCAGAGTCTCCATCCACTCTTGGGCAACAGAGCACATTGGTCCCAAGTTACATGGCAGTGAGTGCAGAGCAGCCAGGAGCTTCTGCAGTGCTCCACCCCCAGCCAGTGAATGGAGATACTTAGAAGAGTCCTTAAACTATGACCATAGTCTTTCCCATAAAAAGCTTTCAAGTATTCAAGAGACTTTGCAGGTTAAGAGCAGTAATAAAATACCTAGAATTTATTCTTACATAGGGGAGCTCTAACCTGGACTAAACGTCCAGCTAGTCGTAACAGTTTCAGACGTCAGCTCCTTGCTGCGCAGTGCGCTTGTGTAGGAGGACAATCCAGGGGCAAGGCCTGCAGCCGGCTCCGGTCTGACTTAATGGCCACCCTACTGAGCTCGGTCCTCACTTGGGCATGGAGAACAGAGGCCAGATCTGAGCCTCTGCCTCTGAATCCAGGGATGCCTCCGTGCTCTTACAAGCTGCTTCTGCACTCCAGGTCTCTGTTTTCATGTTTGAAATGGGGATCCCCCACTTAGGAAAAAATACATTGGGAGAGCGACAGCCGGTGGCCTGGCACCCACCAATGCATAGGCCCTGCCATGGGTATGACAGGGACCAGTGAAATGTTTGCCAGCTCCAAAAGTCCCCACACTCACTCTGCCAACTTCATGTCTTATGACGGAAGCCAAAGGATCTGGACAAGACATAGACCACTTGGATTTTAAGATTGGGGTGGAGCCCAAGGATTCCCCGCCCTTCACAGTCATCCTGGTGGCCTCATCCAGGCAGGAGAAGGCAGCGTGGACGAGTGACATCAGCCAGGTGAGTAGTGTGCCATTGTGCCCCACCTAGGGCAGGGGCTGGCAAAAGGGAGCAGCTACACTGTTCTTCAAAAGATCAAAATGTCCCCAGGCCCACAACCCCTGCCAGGGCTGAGCTCCCTCACTATCCACCTCCCTAAGCCCCAGGCACCCCGTGTGTGCAGATTTGCAGTTGGAGACAAGCCTCAGAGTGTTGGCACTGGCTAGGCAGAGGGCAGAAGGTGGGAGAGCTAGCCCAGAGCTCTGCAGGGCTGGTCTTGTCCTCTCCAGATCTCAGGGTGGGTGGCAGAGGAGTCAGTGTCAGGTGGATCTTAACAGCAGAAAAAGTGAAACTCAGGGAGCCGGGTGAGTCTGCCAAGGACATTCATCTGGGCCTTGACCTCCCTCTGTGTCCACCCTGCCCTCCAGACAATGCCCTTGAAGACAGGACCCTGTGTTGGGCTGGGCATGTAAGCCTCTGTCACAGAGCTCCTGGGGGCCTAGATCCTGGGGTGGAGTCCAAGGCCCTGACCCTGGGCCCCTCTGTTTCCAGTGCGTGGACAATATCCGGTGCAACGGGCTCATGATGAACGCCTTTGAGGAAAACTCCAAGGTCACCGTGCCACAGATGATCAAGTAAGTGCCCTTCACCTGGTGCGGGGGACCGGTGGCTTTCCAGAGATGTCACCACCTGAGACAGGCAGGCATGGGGTGGGCCAGCCCTGGGGCTCTGATGATGCTGGGTCACAGCATTTGGGATTTGGGAATGTTTGTTTTCTTTCTGAAGTTTTACTGTCTGATTGGATTCATGCTTTGGCTTAGTTTCCGTTGCAGTTTGTTTTGTACCTATGCGTTATTTTTAGGCTATTTAAAACATAATATTGGGAATTAAACTTTGTGCATACTTTTTAAAATAACTATTTTTCCTCTCCTCATTACAAAATGAATACATAGAACATTTCAAAGACACTGAAAAATCAAGTGCTCAAGGGCCACTGTGTTTGTCAGGAGTCCCTGGGAACATGGGGCTGGTGCCCAGCTGGCCTCGGTTCTCCCAGCCCAGGAGCCCCGGTGATGCAGCTTCCCTCCCCTGTACCGAGCATAGGGTTCCTCCTGACCCTCTCACCCCTTCTTGGCCCTGCCCTCAGCCCTCTGACCCTTCCCAGCTCTGAACCCCGAGCTTGCAACTCACCCTTAACCTCTGGGGATGCACAGAGTGCTCACCCTAACACCAGCCCATTGTTCAGACAGCCCCACCTAATGCACCTTTCCAGCGCTCAGGACCTGTGCATGCTAGCTCACGTGTCCACTATGTCTCACAAGCTGTTTGTCCTATGCTTAGTTTCATCTCCCTTCTGGTTACTTTTAATTTTTTTATAGCACAGTTGGGTTTTCTTCAATAACATAGTGCTCCACAGTGCGTGGTGATGGGTAGGGCTGGAAAGGTGGCCTTGTGGTGGGCACAGTTGGTTTTATTCCTTTAGTCCCCAGTACTCCCAACACCACATGACTGGACTCTCCCCCTGCAGAGCTATGGGCAGGGTTTCTGCATGGCCGACTACTGGCACCTTGAGAACAGAGAGGGCTCATTCCACCTACCCAGTGGACGTATGGCTTTGAGGACAAATAGACTCAAAGTGGACACATCTCCCTGGGACAGAAAAGAGAATCTCCTCTCATCAACCAGAAGCCTCTGGTTGATGCCCAGAAGACACGAGTCACACCTAAAGCTCCCATCAAGAAGTGCAGGAGAAGCAAAGAGAACAGAGCGGAATTTGCAATCAGAAGACATTCCTGTCATAAGGAACTGATGACACTTTCTAGCAGGCACAGCAAATGTCTGGCACTCTGGCCGGGCATCTCCAACCTGCCCCTGGTGGTCATTCCTAATGGTTCACCCCAAGGCTGGCAGGAATCATGGGCCCAGCCCAGTCGTTCCTGCAGTCAGCCTGCTTTAGTGCATGTTCCCATTTTTCAGGTGGGAAACTAGATGCAGGGTGGGCATAGGTAATACTGGAGTGGCCATGGTACTGCAACCCAGTCATTAGAGCCTTGGAATGGAGAAATGGACAGGGCAGCTTACAGAAAGGAAAGGGCTTTTCTCAGTTTCTCTGCACCCTCCTGTGGCAGAGGAGCCCTCAGAGCAGTAAACCTTGGCCAGAGGGGTCCACTGATCTCACCTAGACACTCGGCCGGCCTGGCTTGGTGCTCAGGGATTCATGATGTGTGTGTGCTCCCTCTAGACAGCCAGCCCTGCAGTGAGACCTGGCTCTGGGCAACAGATGGCCACTGAGTCCCTCCAGCCGCCGGGCAGGCTACAGCCTACCTTAGCCCGAGTCTTGGGCCCCTCTTCCTGCTGTGTTCCTGCTTCCCCATAGCAGCCTGCTCCTGAGATCTGTAGCAAAATGGTTGGGTCTTCTCAGTCCCTTCCATATCGCTTCCACTTTCTCTCATTTTAATCCTTTTCCTTCTCTGAATTCAAGGCAATTTTCTTAAATATGTTTACATGTCATCCATTAGATTTTCTGGGTGTCTCTGCATTCATTCACCCTCCATTTCAGCAACCTTGTCTCTCATGACCAGGGGCTCTTTCTGCCCTCTTTGTGGGTGTCTCATGATTCCACAGATACAAGGTACATTTTCCTGAATCTTGATAGATGCATAGGTCACGAGTGTTCTTAACTTTTCTGTCTTCCAGCCAAGCTGACTTAGAAGGGACCATCTCTTCCGTTCCTTTGGAATGGCCTCTTTTTCAACTGTGGTATCTGGATAGGCCCTGAGCTTTTTCTATATACTGTTCTCATCCTAAAAAGAAATCCCCACCTCTTCACTCATTGAAGGTATTTGATAAAGGCTGATTATTGATTCATTAATATTTTAAATTCCAGGAAGATTTCCAAGGAAAGTTCTCTTTTTGGGTGGAGGCTAAACCCAGGGCCTCAGGCAGGTGTTCTGCCACTGAGCCACACCCTTGGGCCCCAAAGCAAGCACTTTAAGAATATCATTAGAGGGTTGGGGATTTAGCTCAGTGGTTTCTGCCAGCTGCCTTGCAAGCGCAAGGACCTGAGTTCGATCCCTAGTACAAAGAAAAAATCATTAGAGGAGAATATATCCATTTGTTCAGTTCCCCTGAGCTCTGTCTGCTCACCAGGGTGGGTGATGCCCTCTAAAGAGCCAGTGAATGGGAGCTGGTGTTCATTTATTACGTGTCTAGGTACCATCCTGGCCCCTTAAATCAATTAGCTTATTACATCCTTATTGAGAAGGTCTTGGAGTTGATCTTATTATTTCCATTTTGTAGGTGAGGAAACTGAGACCTGGGGCATATACCTTGTCTAAGGTTACGCAGGAAATAAGGGAAGAACTGACATTTGAGCCCTTGTTCTGACTCCACACCTTGAGTCTCCGTAGCACAGATGCTAATCCTCTTGCTGTCACATCCACTGTAGGCTGAGTTTGTTTCTCTAGATTTCTCTCTGCAAGCTCATTATGATCAGATTTTCAAGTTTATCTTTTTAGTAATATTATACATTTATCTAATTGTTTACATATTTTCCTGATGATTTCATACTGGAACACAAAAGATGTAAGGCCCCTACTAAATGCATATAAAAACAACTAGATACAATGTGGCCAACAACGTTCAGGAATACAGGAGAAAAAAGGAATGATAGGAAGACTCCTAGATCCAACATGGCTAATGAGGAGAGGAGGCATGTTAGAGATACCACAGAGGAGTGACTGAAAACACAGGGTTCACGCATGCACAAAACATCTGCACTCAGAAATGAAAGATCGGTCTGGAAGATGATCCATAGAGATCAAACCAAGTATCTAGGTCATTGGAAAGGGGAAGCAGCCACTGATCTGCAGCCCCCTCCCCATATCCTCCGAGGAGCACATTTCCACAGCCAGAGGAAAGGAGCCAGTGCTGCAGGACCAGAGGCCTGGGACAGGCTTTTTGTATTCCAGCCCCCTTCCCCAAACATCAGGGAATACTGCATCCCAGGAGTGTCTTCTTCACCACTCACCACCAGCCAGGGCATCCCACAGGTGCAGGCAGAGATGCCAAACACTAAGCACTCCAGGCAACACTGAACCTGCCAGCAGGGACCCACAGATCACACCCTAAAAACAGAGGGGAGGGAGGGAGACTGAACGGTTGGTCCAGAGTGGGTGCCCTCCCCCTCATCTCCACAAAGACCAGAAAATCTGAGTTAGCAAGAATTCCTAAACAGTGACCACCATCATGCATGGGGGAAAGGAATCCCTAAACCCACCCCAGGAATTGTGCCAGATTCTGCAGGCTAGAAAGGGAGCTCTTGAGACAGAGACACTTCAGGATCTGAACACAAAGGAAAAGCAGAGGCAGAAAATGGGTCCATGGGTCCCTGCTGGAAGGTTCAATGCTGGGGCTGAGAATGTCTGGCGACATATTAGATGGAAAATTTCTCAAGGGAGAGTATGGAGACAACCACGGAATTTGCTCAGCAGCAAGGGAAGGAGTTCCAGGACATTGGCAGAAGGTAAAGGAGAGCTGGATATCAGGAAAATTATTTCACATCCTTCTCTTGCCAAATTAATTGAGGTGATTGGATCTTGGGACAGAGACAAAAGACTGCAGTTAATCATGCCACAACCACAGCTTTCATCAAGGTGGCGGGCTTCAAGAAACTGACACCCCTCCCCATTCCTGGGCAGGCTGGCGGGAAAACTGCTGTGGCTGCCCACAAGCAGGTGTGACTGCAGCAGGGAGGGACCTGTGTAGACACCCTGGCTTTAGGACACGGTGGCCACGTGACCATTGCTTGTACTGTTACTTGTTGGAGTTCAGTTCTGGTTCTCACTGGGTATTTCTCTCTCTCTCTCTCTCTCTCTCTCTCTCTCTCTCTCTCTCTCTCTCTCTCCTTTTCCTCATTCCTTTGATTTAATTCCCATTTCTGTATCAATACTATTTTTACCTGTTTTTTCTACTTTTTAGTTTTATCTTTTCAAGTTTTTTTTAAATATTCTGCTCTCTCTTGGTCTTTCTTCTCTTTTCTCTTGTTAACCTTCTGTTCTCCTGATTCTGCTCTTTTCATTCTTGCTTATTTTACCTACCCTCCCATCTTTCCTCTCCTCTTCTCTGCCTTTCATGTGACATATATATAGCAGGTACTTGTATTTGTAAAAACAAAGAGAATAAGAGGGCTGGGGATTTAGCTCAGTGGCACCGCACCTGCCTCGCAAGCTCCTGAGTTCAATCCCCAGTACTGCAAAAAAAAAAAAGAGAGAGAATAAGAGCAGACCAGTGCTTCAACTTGAATGATACCATTCATGGTCCTCTTAGAAAAGACCAAAATTCTGGCTGGGGATATAGCTCAGCGATGCACTACCTGCTTGTATACCAACAGATTCTAACAATGTCATAGCTTTCCTCAATCCCAAACTACATTTCCCTCCCCCTACATCCCACCCCTACCCCCACACATATTCTCTTAAAACCCTTCAACACTAACTCTTTACTCCAACTATAAAAGACCTCCAACAGAGTCTGACCCCATCTCATTTTTTAACCTGTTATTATTTTTCCTATCCACCTGTCCTCCTACTGACTTATCCCTCTTTCTCCCTTTCTCCTTCTCTTCCTTTTTCCTTCCATGTTACAGACTAACTGCTAATAACAAAATAGCATAGATGGTAAAAGGTACAAATAAAGGTGAATGTGGTTCTACCACCTGCCTTGTAAGCACAAGGTCCCGAGTTCCATCCCTGGTACAAAAAAAAAAAAAGGTGAATGTGTGAAAACAAAATTTACTACATATGATTGATGTATGATTGCATCTATTATGCTGTTATAAAATCTCCAGTATAAAATCTCTCCTTACAATACAGTAACAGGGTCCAACCCATTTCACTGAATAGCATAAAGAAGTGAACAATATTTCTGGGCAAATAAAACCATGAACACATCACTAGAAAACATAACATAACTAAAGAGATACTCGTGCCCACAACCAACTCACTTTGCTCTATTTAACCTCAACCCTCAACCTAAGGGATGTAGATTTGTTCCCCCTCAAACACTCCCAACTCTCCCAAAGAAGCTCCAAGGGGCACTGGTGTAGAGGAAAGCAAACACCAGGTACCAAACGATTAAAGAAACTAGGTGAGTTCAAAGAGAACATGACCCCAAACATGGTGGAACTAACATACAAACTGACCAATGTGGATAGGGGAGAAACAAACAGAAAATTGGAAGAGTTAGCCAAAATAGTTCAAAACATGAATGCTAAATTTACCAAAGATATAGATGTCATGAAAAAGCATCAAACAGAAATCCTGGAGATTAAAAAAAATTGTACAGAATTCATAAATTGCAGAAATGACCAATGTCATGACAGGGTTTCAGAAATCAAGGACAAAATGAAAAATCCCAACAAATTACTCAGAGGAGCCTTAAAAACAATAAAAGAACAAGAAAAATGTACCCAGAGATGTAGCTCAGTGGCTCCACACCTGCCTGGCAAGTACAAGGTCCTGAATTCGATTCCCAGAACCGGGGAAAAAAAGAAAGAAAGAAAATTCTATCTACCAGCCAATAGATGATGCTGAGAAGACAAACCTAATGCTAGTTGTAGTTAGAGAGAAATATGAAGACAACACACATGGAATAAAAAATTCATTAACAAATCCATAATAGAAAACATTCCCAAGTATAAGGAGAGATTTCAGCATACAGGTAAGCAAGGCTTACAAAACATTAATTAACTATGATGAAAAAAAAGAAGCTACCCACAACATATCATATTCAAAATTCCAGATGTCCAACAAGAAGAATCTTAAAAGCTGTCAGATAAAAGAAAAAAAAAGAAATGTATAAAGGTTAACTCATTAGAATTACAGCAGACTTCTGAATGCAAACTTTAAAGACCAGGAGAGCTTGGAGTGAAGTATTACGAGCCCTATCAGTAACAGACTAATATGTCCTGCAAAACTATCTTTTAAAATTGATTGAGAAAAAAAACATTCCATAACAAAGAACACCTTAAGAGATACATGAACACCAAACCAGAACTCACAAAAAAAATTCAAGATATCCTAGACAGACAATGAAGCCAACAAAATCAAAAAGTCAGATTGAATACATCAAGCAAGGCAAGTAGTTAAACAGAATAAGAAAAATGAAGGAGTCAACAACAGAAAAAGAACACAATGACAAGAATAATTTAATACCTTTTAGTTATAACTCTCCATGTAATGGCCCCAACTCCCCAGTTAAAAGACACAGATTGGGAGACTGGATCAAAAAACAGAATCTATTTTGCATTCTATTGTATTCAGTAAACTCATCTAGTCCAAAAAGAATGTTATAGAATCTAAAAATCAAAGGATGGAAAACAATATTCCATTGACAGCAAGCAGAAGTAGCAATATTATTTCCAGACAAGGTAAAGTTAAAGCTAAAACTGATCAAAAGCAGCAAAAATGGGCACTGCATATTAGTTAAGTCCAACAGAAAGAAAGAACAATGTTAAATATATATGCACCAAATATTAGGGCACTAACTGCATGAAACAAATACTGTTGGACATAAAATATCAAATAAATACCAACACAGTAAGAGTGGATAACCTACTTTCACAAAGAGACAGATCAACTAAATAAAAAAAAATCACCAAAGAAATGTCATAGCTGAATCACATCTTCAAACAAATGGACTTGATAGATATTTAGAGTGTTCTACTTTACTACAGTAAAATACACATTCTTCTCAGTGGCACACAGAAATTTCACCAAAATAGACCACATAGTAGTCCACAAAGCCTGCTTAAATAAATGCAAAAGAATCAAAGTCACCCCACATATATTATCAAAACATTACATGATGAAACCATAAATTAATCACAAAAAACCCAGAAAATTAGGCCAGGGATTTAGCTCAGCATTACCGCACCTGCCTTGCCAAGCGCAAGGTCCTGAGTTCGATCCCTGGTACAAAAAAAAAAAAAACAGAAAATTTATAAACACCTGAACACTAACACACTCACAGAAGCAAGCGAGGAAGAAATTAAACAATTCCTGGAATCAATAAATAACTGAATGATGAACCTCAAGATGCTCAACAAATAACAACTGTCAAAACCCAGGCCTACTTTAAAGAGGGAAATCATGAAGGTCAGAGCAGAAATTGATGAAGTGCAGATGAAAAATGAATACAAAGAATTAATGAATCAAAGATCTGGTTCTTTGAAAGAATAAACAAAATAGATAAACCCTTAGCCAAACTTACCAAAAGAAAAAAAAAGACTCACATCAATGCAATTAGAAATGAAAAGATGAAATAACAACAGAGACTGTCAAAAGCCAGAAGATTGTTAGTAATGACTACAAAAATTGTACTCAACAAATTGGAGAATCTTGCAAAAACAGAGAGATTTCTAGACATATGTGACTTATCAAAACTGAATCAAAAAGACATAAACCTGAACAATCCAATAAGAAGCAATGAAATTGAGTCAGTAATTTTTTAAAACCCTAGCAAGAAAAACCCAGGACCTGATGGATTCACTGCTGAATTCCACAAGATCTTTAGGGAGGTCATAACATCAATATTCCTCAAACTCTTTAATGAAATTGAAAGGGAAGGATTACTCCCAAAATCATTCCTGGAAGACAGTATCACTCTGATTCCAAAACCAGACAAGGTTCCAACTAAAAAAGAAAACTACAGACCAATCTCTTTAATGAGCATAGATGCAAAAATCCTCAATAAGATGTTGGCAAATATAATTCAACAAATTGTCATAAGCATCATACATCATGACCATGTAGGTTTCAGTCCAGGGATGCAAGGATGGTTCAACATGTGCAAATCAATAAATGTAATACACCACATAAACAGAAGCAAGGACAAAATTCAAATGTCATAACAATAGATGCAGAAAAAGCCTTTGATAAATTCCAACACCTATTCATGAGGAACACCCTGAAGAAAATAAGTATAAAAGGACCTTACCTGACTCTGATAAAAGCTAATTATGACAAACCAATGGCTAACATCATATTAAATGGGGAGAAGCTGAAACCTTGCCCTCTAAAATCAGGAACAACCAAGGATGTCCACTATTGCCACTGCTGTTCAACATAGTACTTGAAGAACAATCAGGCAACAGAAGGGATATGTACAGGAAAGGAAGAAATCAAATCATCATGATTTTCAAATGCCATGATCCTTTACATAAAAGACAAAAAAATTCCACCAAAAGACTTCTATAATTAATAATCAAATACAGCATTGTAGCAGGATACAAAATCAAAACCCAAAAAATTAGTAGTGTTCTTGTTGACCAATAATGAACTCACAAAGAAAGTAATTAGGAAAACAATACTATTCTCAGTAGCATCACGAAAAATTAACTAGTTAGAAATTAACCTAACCAAAGAAGTGAAAGACCTCTATAATGAAAACTACATATTTCTGGAAAAGGAGATCAAAGACCATCTTTGAAAATGGAAAGATATCACCTGTTCCTGTATAAGCCGAACCAATATAGTCAAAGTGGCCATGCTCCCAAAGCTGATATACAGATTTAATGCAATCCCAATCAAAATACCAACAATATTCCTCACAGAGCTAGAGAAAACAATCTTAAAATTCATATGGAACTAGAAGAGACCTAGAATAGCAAAAGCAATCCTGGATAACAAGAACAAAGCAGAAGGCAACACATTCCTGGATTTCAAGTTATATTACAAAGCTACAGTGACAAAAAATATTATGGTACTGGCACAAAAACAGACATGTGGATCAATGGAACAGAACAGAGGACCCAGAAATAACCACATACACATTTGGCCACCTGATCTTTGACAAAGGGACCAAAAACATACACTGGAAGAAAGATAGTCTCTAGTAAGTGTTGCTAGGAAAACTGGCTATCCATATGGAGAAGATTGAATCTAGACCCATATCTCTCACCATATACCTAAACTAAAATCAAAATGAATCAAAGATCTGAATATTAAAACAGAAACACCCTGGTGGAAGAAAAAAACAGGTAAAATTCTTGAAGTCATAGGTATAAGCAAGGACTTTCTGGACAGAGCTCTAATCGCAAAAGAAATAACATCAAGAGTCAACAATGGAATTATATCAAATTAAAAAGCTTCTGCACAGCAAAGGAAACAACCAACAGAGAGAAGAGACAGCTTACAGAATGGGAAAAATTTTGCTAGCTACACTTCAGACAGGGGACTAATATCTAGAATATATAACGAACTCAAAAAAGTTAGACCCCCCCAAAATTGAAACCCAATCAAAAAATGAGCAACTGAAATGAATAGACACTTCTCAGAAGAAGAAATACAAAAGGCAATAAATACATGAAAAAACATTGAACATTGCTGGCCATTAGAGAAATGTAAATTAAAACAATGCTGAGATTCCATCTTACTCCAGAAAGAATAGCAATCATCAAGAAATCAAAAACTAGGGGCTGGGGATGTAGCTCAGTGGTGCTGCACCTGCCTGGTAAGTGCAAGGTCCTGAGTTCAATTCCTGGTACTGAAAAAAAATTGAAAAATAAATAAAAATTAGAACTGCTTTCAAAAATATTTTTTAAAAGACATCAAATAATAACAACTGCTGGCAAGACTGTAGTGAAAAAGAAACTCTTATACATTGTTGGTGGAAATGTAAGCTAGTACAACCATCATGGAAATAAGTATGGAGATTCCTCAAAAAACTAAAATTAGAAATTCCATTTGACCTAGCTATTTCCCTACTGGGTATCTTCTCAAAAGATTTTAAAATATTGTATTGCAGTGATACATGCATACTCATGTTCATAGCCGCACAATTCATAACAGCTAAATCTTGGAAGCAGCCTGTATGTCCATCAGCAGACAAATGGGTAAAGAATGAGTGGTATTTGCATGCAATGGAATACTGCTATGCTATAAAGAAGGCTAAATTTGAAACATTTTTAGGAAAATGGATGCACCTTTAAAAATATAATGTTATATGAAATCAGACACACAAATTTAAATACTATGTGATTTCTCTCATAGAAAACCAAAATATAAATAAAGAACAAAATAAAAGATGTATAAAAAGAAACAGGGAGATAGATTTTTTGCAAAATGGAAGGGGACCAGGAGATGAAGAGAAGGGCAGGAGGGGGAGGGGTGTCGTGTAAAAAAGAATTAAGATGTGTCGTGTGCATGTATCAAATACCTACAATAAAGTAGTCATAGGGCCAGGGATTTAGCTCAGTGGTGCCACCACCTGTCTCGCAAGTGCAAGGTCCTGAGTTTGATCCCTGGTACCAAAAAAATAAACAAAGCAGTCATTATGTATTGTAAATATATAGGAAGGGAAGGAAGGAAGTCAGGAAAGAATAAATGAAGTGAGCACTAGACTTCATTCAAAAACTCTTGGTATTAACAAAAGTAAAACTAGACAATAGACTCAGTGTTCAGAAAATGCAAATCACACTTGCTCAAGTCATTGCTTACGGGTAGGTGACACCTGTGTGACCCCTGAAATGCACCTGCAGTGTGTAGCCACCAGGGCTCTGTGGGATGCGACACCCTCCAGGGTGGCTGCTTCCCACCAATGGAGGCCTCTGCTTCTCCGGCCCCTGTGGTCTGGCTGCCTGCACTTGACACCTGTCCTCTCATCCTGGCAGCCTAGAGAAATGGGACTTGCTCCTGCCAGGTCTGATCTGGGCTATCTCGGAGAAGAACTTGGATCTGTGCTGTAGGCCTCAGACACCCAATCCATGCAGTGATCGCCTTGACCAGGGTGACCACTGATAGACCTCCCCCAAGGCCTGCCCAGCCCTGAGGGTTTCAGATTTGTCACAGATCTGAAGTCCAGGTGATCCACTGCTGGCTGAAGACTGGCTCTAAAGCTCAGCTTGCAGTCAGCGGAAGTGAAGGACAGGGTGACCTCCCCTACACAGACTGAGGAGCCATAGGAGACAAACTGTGAGCTGTCCTGCCTTGGCTGGGGTTTCGCAATGAGTGCCATTGCACAGCCAGCTTCATCTTTCGGCCTTCAAAACTGAGGGAAGGAGGTGTCTGTGGAACTGCTGACTTTGCATGAAAGACGTGCTTGTCCAGGAGATTCAGAAATGATTGCCATTATGCTCATAGCAAAAGGTAGTAGAGCTTCCACACTTATAAAAAAAATTAGACTCTTGGCAATCCAGTCCAGCAGTTTGTCATCTCTCCTGCCTCTTGCTTGTGGCAGATGGATTCCTTGTGGGTTGTGACCTGTGTTCGTGTGGGTTTATCTATGAATGTCTTATAGAACCTGGTGAAGAGCTGAGGGCATTACAACCTGTGCCTCCTTTTATGTGCTCTTATTTGATGTTCCTGAACAACATCAGTGGTGCATATTTGTATTTCTTTTTTTTAAATCCTCTTATTGGTACATTTTAGGTGGCATATTTGTATTTCATAACCACTATGAGCAAATCATACGTTCTCAGGGAGTGTTGTGTTTCCCAGAGCTCAGGCAAAGTTAGAAGGGCTTGCCACCTGTTGACAGTGGGTAGGTTTTCCCCAGGCCACCTCCCTGGGGCTGTAGCCCCTCAAATGTCCCAGCTTTCTATGACAGGCTTGCCAGACTCTCCCAGGTGAGCCCTCAGCTCCTCCTGTGAGCAGCAAATGCCATCAAGGCAACGTGGCAGCTGGTTTCTAAATTTCTCTGTTTTTGGCTCCTGGAAATTTCCCTTATATCTTTTTTTGCCCCTGTTACTTTTTTAAATTATGATACAGCTCATATAAATTAAAATTCACCATTTTAAAGAGTACAATTAATTTTATTTGAGTGTATTCACTATGTTGTACAACCACTGCCATTATCTATAGGAGGAAGAACTTGTTCCAAAATATATGAAGAACTCTTAGAATTCAACAATAAGAAAAACGCCAGTTAAAATTGAGCCATTCACTTGAGCAGAAACCTCACCAAAGATACACAGATACCAAATCAGCATGTCAAAAGATGCTCCCCAGTGACATAGGTTATTTTCCTTTACTTTTAAAAGACTGTTTGGCTGGATATAAGATTATCTCTTGAACATCTCTTCCTTCCAGCACTTTTTTTTTCCCATTAAGTTTATTGGTACATTTTAGGTATAAAATACAGTTACATTCATCTTGGGGATCTTGTACCTTTACATGAGTATCTTGATTCTTATTTTTTCCCCTTCCCTTGCCCTCCCTTCACCCCCTCCACCCTTGCCTATTTGCAAAGACCTTGTTTCCATTTTTTTCCTCTTCTCATATTTTTTCCTTTCCCTTTTTTCCCTTCCCCTACCCCTCCCAATTCCCCAGCTCTTTTAGACCTTTTCTTCCTGTTACACAATATCAGTTGTACATTTTTTAAATTACAATATTAAGATCTAGGAGACATTACCACAGATTTTACAGAATTTAAAAGGATATAGAAAGCATATTACAAAAATCTTTTTTGAAATAAATTTGACAACTTCAAAGAAGTACCTTGGAAAACAAATTAATGAAACTAACTCTGGAGGAAATATAAAATTTGAATAGCACCTATTAAAGAAAGTATATTCCTAGCTTGAAAACCTACCTATGTGACAACAACAGGCTCATAAACATTTTAACTGACAAATTATATCAAACATTTAAAGCAGAAAAAAAGGAACATTTCTCCCCTCATTTTAGGAACTCAACATTGTGCTAATCCTAAAACTGGGTAAAGAAAATAGAAGTAAAAAGTATGAACATAGATAGAAATTTGTTTAACAAAACAAACTCTTAGAAGTCAGATCTGGCAGGATGTAGAAAGTGGTTTTATTGTAGGGATGTCAGTGTTGGTTCAGCATTGGAAGATCCACCCCCAAAAGTCATCACTTTAACAGAGGAAAGGAAAAAGCCATATGATCCTGTCACTAGTTGGAGAAAATGTATTGGACTAAATTCTACAGCTGTTCATGGTAAAAGCTATCAGGAGACTAGAAGTAGAACAGAACCTTCTCAACAGATCAAAGCCATGTACTCCATACTTCCAGCAAAAATGCCTTATATGAATGGAGAAGATACAATGCTTTCTCCTTAAGGTGGGGAACAAGGGCAGATATGCCTACTCTTCGTCTGTCCATTAAACTTTGAAACCTAGGCCCAAACCAAAATAGTCTGGCAATAAAATGACACAATTAGGATAGGATTGGCAAGCTAGAAGCAAAATCTTTATATGTAGATAAAATGATCATCTACAGAGAAAATACTAAGAAATCTCTAGAGCCCCTAGAACTTGTATTTGAATTTAGCGGGATTAGAAAACACAAGGTATGTATAAAAATTCAGATCTATGCATAACTTGCTATAAATGAAGAATTGGATATTGAAATTTAAAAGTTATGTAGGAGTACAAAGGACCTAGAAAAGTAAAAAGAAAAAAAAACAGGATTGGAAGACATTTAGTGCCTAATTTTAAGACTTCCTCTAAAGCTACAGTAATCAAGGCAGTGTTGATGTAAGGAAAGACATATAGATCATTGGAATAGAACAGAGAATCTTGAAATAGAACACACATATATATGGCCCGTTGAGTTTTGAAAGACTATTTAACATTAACATTTTATAGAACATAAACTCAATTCAAGAGCAGAGGAAAATATAGTGTTTTCAGCAAATGGCACTAGAACATATGGTATCCATATATAAAAAATTAACCTCAGCCCTTTATTTCCATACATAAAAATAACTTGAAAGGCTCTATGAACCTAAATATGAAAGACTAAAACTATAAAACTTCAAGAAGAAATTATAAGGGAAAATGTTTATGAATTTAGGGTAGGCAAGAATTTCCTAGGATATAAAAAACATGATGTATAAAAGAAAAAAATTGATAAATGAGATTGCATCAAAATTTAGAACTTTAAATGACATCATTAAGAAAATGAAAAGTAGGGCCGAGGATTTAGCTCAGTGGTTTCCCCGCCTGCTGCATAAGTGCAAGGACCTGAGTTTGATCCCCAGTACCAAAAAAAAAAAAAACCAAGAAAATGAAAAGTAGTCCTTAAACAGACCATATTTATAATGCATATAACCTATGACCAGAATATATAAAGAACTCTGACAGCTCATTAATAGACAACCCAATTAGGGGCTGGGGATTTAGCTCAGTGGTTCTGGTGCCTGCCCCGCAAGCGTAAGGTCCCAAGTTCAATCCCCGGTACCAAAAAAAAAAAAAATAGACAACCCAATTAAAAAGTAGACACAAGAAGATGATAAATAGCCAGTACAGCACAAGGAAAGGTATGCAACGCTAGAATCAGAAAAATACTAATCAGTACAATAACAAGATTGAATTATACACTCATTAGGGAGATGAAGTTAAAAGTTTTAAAAGAACAAATGTCAGCTTAGGTGTGAACCAGTTAGAACTTTCAAATACTGCTAATGTGAATATAAAATGATAAAACCATTTTGGAAAATAATATAGAAATTTCTTGTATTACTGTTAAGAACTAACAGTCCAGTTCTTAAGTTTTTACTTGAGAGGAATGAAAACACATGTTCATAATAGATTTGTACATACAAGTTGAGTATCCCTTATTTGAAATTCTTGGGACCAGAGTGTTTCAGATTTTCATTTAAAATCCACTTGATCTCCAAAGAGGATATCTGCTCCTGCCTTTTGGGGGGGGGGGGGGTTCCTGTCACATGGAGTATTGTTTTCCACCCTTTAACTTTCAGAGTATGGGTTTCTTTTTTAATTAAATGTGTTTCTTGTATGCAGCATATTGTTGGATCTTGCTTCTTGACCCATTCTGCCAGTCTATTTCTTTTGATTGGTGAATTGAGACCATTAACATTGATGGTTATAACTGATACATATTGACTTAGCATTTTCATGACTTTTTCTTTTTATTGGATTCTCCCCATTTGCATTTAATTTCTTGTTGTGCCCAGTGGATTCATTCTGCTGGGCTTCCTGGGGTTGTGATCTTCATTGTCTTTTCCTAGGATATTGTCTAAAATTTTTTGGAGTGCTGGTTTGGTATTCATGAAGTTCCTCAGGTGCTCTTTGTCATGAAAGTATCTTATTTCTCCATTGATTTTGAAAGATAGTTTTGCAAGGTACATCAATCTGGGTTGGAGGCTGTTTTCTTTTAGGGCTTGAAATACGTCACTCCAAGCTCTTCTTGCCTTGTGTGTTTGCATTGAGAAGTCTGCTGTGATTCTGATGGGCTTTCCTTTGTATGTGATTTGTTTCTTTCTCTAACTGCTTGTAGAATTTGTTCTTCTGTTGGGTTTCTGGAATCTTAACAATTATATTCCTATGTGTATCGCTTCTCGGCCTTTTGGCTAAGATCAAGTGTATATGCCTATGTGTAGATTTTTTTTGATTAAGTCTATTTGGAGTCCTTCATGCCTCACTTATCTGTATGTCAAGCTCTTTTTCCCTGCTTGGGAAGTTTTCTGCCATCACTTCTGTGAACAGTTTTTTTACGTCATCTGCATTCTCTCCTGTTTCTTCAATGACTCCAATCAGTCTTACGTTATTCTTCTTTGCATTGTCTAGCAGCTGCTGGATTGATTTCTCATGTTCCCTTACAATTTTAAAGCAATTTTTCTTTTCCTGGTCACTAACTGTAATCTTATCTTCTATACCTGAAATTCTGTCCTCACATTGGCTCATTCTGCTGCGTAGACTTTTGATGGAGTTTTTAATCTCCTGGAAATCTCTTTGCATCTGTTTTGTGGATTCCATTTGTTTCCTATGTTGGGATTCCATCATGTTCCTCAGCTCCTCTCTAGATTTATTAATCATGTCTTGCACTATGAGCACAATCTCTGCTGTTATCTGAGAAATCATTTCTGATTTTATTTTTTCCAGATTCTCTTTTATTGACAGTTCAGGGAGTCCAGGTGGTTGAGTATCAGAGTGTTCCATCTCATTTCCCTTTGGGGTTGCTGTAGGTGATCTGCAAGTGTGGTTTTGAGACTTGTTTACTTCTCTTCTCATTTCGACAGGGGCAGGGGGTGCTGCTGGAGCCTGCGCGGCTCACCTCCTCTGTGCTGGTGGGGGTCTCTTCCAGCACTTTAAATCTGTTGTCCCACTGTGTCCGTGGATTCTGATGAGAAGTCAGCTCCTAATCATGCTGTGAGCTGCCTGTACCACCCTTGTTTCTCCCTGCTCTCAGCACTCACCCTGTTGTCTTGCTGGAGTTTGACTGTGTTGTACCTTGGAGTGGGTCTCTGTGTCTCCTCCTTGGAAGCCATGGAGATACTTGGATATTCATATCGATGATTTTAATCTAATTTGGGAGGGTTTGGGCCATTACTTCTTCAACTATTTTCACAGCTCTGCCATGGTATAGATATGGCCTTTCCAAAATTCAGGTGTTACCAGTTCTGTTATACTAAGAAGTAGGGCCTTAGGGTGGTGGGTGTCAGGCGATGAGGGCTCCTCCATCATGAATAAGATTAAACTCCTCACAGAAGGCTTTGTCCACTGTGGGCCTTTTGCCCTACAAGCTTCTACGTGCAGAAGTAGAAAACCATTCTCACCAGACATGTTGCCACTGTCTAATTCCTTCTCTCTTTCCCTCAGCAATGCCCAGTCTTCCCATGCTAGATCTCCTGCCCTGGACATTTATGTACAGAACTGTGGCCTCTGTGGTCTCACCAGCCTCTGTCGTGAGCATAGGTCCTTGAGGTTCATCCATGTTGTATATGGATCGGGGCTTCATTCCTTTTAATGGCTGAATACTTTTCTGCTGCATGGAAAGGGGATGCAGGCCTTCCTTGATGACATCCTGAGCTTCCCTTATCATGATGGAAGAACAGTCCTTGGCTATGGGTTCCAGTGGGGACAGGGACTCATGTCAAGACCCTGGGAGCTCCCTGTGGGGTATGAGAGACAGACATTGGGGCCTCGCATCTCAGAACCTTGTCCCTCTTTGTCCTTCTCCTCAGGTCTGATGCCTCCCTGTACTGTGATGACGTTGACATTCGCTTCAGCAAGACCATGAACTCCTGCAAAGTGCTGCAGATCAGGTACGCCAGCGTCGAGAGGCTGCTGGAGCGGCTCACTGACCTCCGCTTCCTGAGCATCGACTTCCTTAACACCTTCCTGCACTCCTACCGCGTCTTCACCTCTGCCGTCGTGGTCCTGGACAAGCTCATCGCCATCTACAGAAGGCCCATCAGTGCAATCCCTGCCAGGTGGGCACTCTGGAGCCTCAGCCTCCAGGCCAGAGAGGCTGCCTGTGAGTGGGGACAGTGCTTAGCTGCAGAGCACCAGGCAGGGCATGTTTGGGTTCCAGAGCCCTTCGAGACCTGGAGTCCTTCCCAGGCAGCTCTGTGCTCCCTTCCCTCCTCTGCCCCTGGAGGGTCCTGGCACACATGGCTCCTTCTCCTCATATTTTCAACCCCTCTGGGACAGCCAGGGCCCTGTGCTGATGGTGAAGGAAGGGAGGAAAGTTTGCCCCACCCTGCTTTAGGAGGAAAGAGCAAGCCCTTCTTGGCATAGCTAGGGGTAGAGCATGCAGAGGGCAGGGCACATAGCCTTGGCTTCCTGTCTGACCAGTGCCGCTCAGCAATGCTGTTAACACAAGGGCCCTGAAAGACCAAGAGACTCAGCCCAGGACCCCAAGGTCTTTGGCTGAGTGGGGATTTGAACTCAGGGTCCTGGGCCCAGCTTTCCACCCACCCCACCCCAGAGCTACCACTGAGGCCCCTCAAGTGTCATTCAGCGGATGCTGGGCTCAGAGTCATCAGATGAGTCCTTCCCCGTCCCTGAGCCTCAGATTCCTCATCATAAGGCGCCCTGGGGACCCTTGTGAGGATGGGGACAGAGCAGCCTGGTGTGAGATCAGCACCCCAAGCCAGAGAGCAGCAGAGGAGAGAGCCCAAAGAGGGTCCCCTGCCCGGGCCACCACAAGCAGGTCCCTGCATATGTGAACATGTGGCCCTGAGCCCTTCACTACAGGCTCCGTGCTCGGAGGACCAGTCCCAAACTCGGGGACCATGAGAATGTGGGAGCATCACTCTTGATACCCACCAGGCCCCAGCCTCAGTCACCCGTTTCGCCTTGGCTCGCCCAGGTCCCTGGAGCTCCTGTTTGCTAGCGGCCAGAACAACAAGCTCCTGTACGGCGAACCCCCCAAGTCTCCTCGAGCCACCCGGAAGTTCTCCTCCCCGCCACCCCTGTCCATCAGCACGTCCTCACCCAGCCGCCGGCGGAAGCTGTCCCTGAACATCCCTATCATCACAGGCGGCAAGGCCCTGGACCTGGCCGCCCTCAGCTGCAGCTCCAACGGCTATACCAGCATGTACTCAGCCATGTCACCTTTCGGCAAGGCTACACTGGACACCAGCAAGCTCTATGTGTCCAGCAGCTTCGCCAGTAAGATCCCGGACGAGGGTGAAACAACCCCAGAGAGACCTGAAGAGCTCTCAGCCCTCAACAAGCAGAGTGAGTGGCTGTGCAGGCACACAGAGTCACCAAGGCAATGGCCGCTGCACCTCAGGCTCCCAGCAGGATGGAAGGGCGTGGGGGTCCCTCGGGTCTTGCCAGTGCTAGCATGGGGAAGATGGGGAGGGAGCCATGTGTGGGCACCCCAGCCACCAGGGTATGCCAGGCAGAGCCCCCAGGGGGTCACCACAACTAGATAAGTATCAGCACCCATCCTCAGCAGTATGGGCCTCCGTCTCCCTGACAACCATATCATCCCAAGTCCCTGCATTCACTTGATCTGCAGCAGACCTGTCCCGAGCCAGGCCCATTCAGGACCCAGGAGTCAAAAGGTTACCAGCCAGGTCCTGCCCTCCAGGACTCTCAATCTGGCTGAGGAACCAGACCAGATCCGGAGACTCAGGCACATGAACTGATACACATTCTGTTAGCTACCCAAGGGCGCAGAGCATGGGGGCAGAGAGTCCCAGGGAGTTGGGAGTCAGAGAAGGCTCTGCAGTTTCACCAGGAGGAAGAGAGAACATTCCAGACAAAATGGAGTGTGAAGGACTAAAGAACAAGGAAAAGCATTGTGTTCAGGGAATGGCTCAAACCTCGGCCTACCTGGAATGCTGGATGGGGATAGGCTAGAAAGGATGTGGGTGCAAGTGGAAGATAATGTGGGGACAGGCTGGGGAGGATTTGGGTGGAGGCAGAAGGTGGTGGGACAGGCTGGAGACGATGCAGACAGGAGATGGTGCAGAGGCAGCCAGAACACATGTGGGCAGGGCAGACCTCCTGCGCTCAAGCTCCTTCTGCCCACACTGGAAGGCTCAGGTGTGGTTCTCTCCTAGATCAGACCAGGTCATAGCCTGGAAACCACCAGCATGGCCTTGGTTAGTGTGGGTGCCCACACGTCCAGCACCCTGGCCTTGAGAGGAGGCCTTTGAAAATGACTTTGAGGATGGCCAGGGTTTCTCTCTGAGTTAGAAGACAGAGGTCCAGGGCACTCCAGCAGTGACACAGTGGGCGAGGGTAGAGGCTGTGTCACCAGGTCACATTCCGCAAATAGCTGACTATGGGACTTGCACAGCTGAAAGCTGGCAACCAAGGAAACAGCCACCAGAGAGCCCCAGATGCCATCCCATGGGTATAGTAAACAGGCCCTCGAGGGCAGCAGAGGGCGTGGAATTCCATACAGCAGAAGCTACCCTGAGTCCGGCTGCTGTGTTAGGACACCAGACCATGCTAAGGAGTCCCCGAGACCAGGCTTCTTCCTCTAATTATGTGCCTGTGTGTGGACATTCTTAAAGAGGACCTGTGCCCTTGGTTGGGTTTTCAAAGTGGTCAAGTGTAAATGCATTCACTTTCTAGTTGGGAAACTGAGGCTCAGAGCAGGTAGAATGTTTGACTCACTGTGCCAGAAAGGGACTTTCAGCATGGGTCATATGCCTTCCCAGAGGGTGCAGACCACGAGTCTCTCAGGACTAGGAAAACGATCATTTATCGCCCAACCCAGAGGCAAAGCACAAGCACAAAGGGAACTGTGTGCACGTGGTGACCCTACAGTGCTGCAAGACAGAGGGGGCAACTCATCAAGGTGTGGTGTCCCCTGCAGCTCTCAGGCCCTAGGAGGGGGCAGTGACTGAACCAGAATCTGCATTCAGCAAGATCCCAGCTGTGCCCATGAAGCTTGGGACCCCCCCCAGAGCAAAACCCACCTTGGAGACTCACAGTGCCCATTAGCACATGAGAGGGTACCAGAGATCTGTGGCCAGTAAAGCTGTGAGGCTTTCTGCATCCAGAATATCCTCGACTTCCTCTGTTTTGCTTCCATAATTATAGATGTGAATTTTCAAATCAATGAATAATTGAGAAAAATAAAAGATTGTGGTTTTTTTTTAATTTTCTCCCAGCCACCGAAGTCTCCGTAAGAGAAGAGTCAGATATTGATCAGAACCAGAGCGATGAGGGCGATACTGAGACATCACCAACCAAATCTCCAACAACACCAAAATCAGTCAAAAGCAAAAACTCTTCAGGTACAGCTCACCGGTGTGACAGTGCAGACCACGGTCCTGTGGGGAGGGGTAGTGGGTCAGGCCAAGGAGAGGGCATGGCCTCACCTCTGATCCAAGAGAGACTATCCTGATGTTCCCCAGCCCCAGCTCATGGGGGATATCAGCTGGGGAGACCCAGTCCTCACTGCAGCGGAGTCACTCTGAGGTCATTTAATTCGAGGCTGCATTTATAGGCAGTCAGGGCTCCCTCTTGGAGTCACCGAGTTAGATGCCAGGGTCTGCTGGGAGCCTGGGCATCAGGCTCTGGGCCCCACATCCACGGACAGCCGAATCCCGGGCTTCTGAAGAGCAGCTGACCAGGCACAACACAGCACGCCACAGTGTCCACACACACAGCCCCTGCTGGGGAGATGACTCTCAGAAGAAACCCTCTAAACCGTTTGTTCTCACGGCTCAGGACCTGCTGGTTGCTATAGCCTTAGTCTCTTTCCAGAGACTCACATGATGAAGCTAAAGGTTTTTGGAGTCAGTTTCTACCACTTGGTACTAAAGACTTATTACCCATGATATTCCTGGGCATTTATACAGCTTTTCATCCATGTTGTCTCTTTTAATCTTTACACCCATCTTTGGAGGTAGGTATTATCCAAAGATTACTGAGACTCAGACAGGCTGGGACACTTACCCAAGGTCACACAGCTAGGGAGGGGTGGAAGAGAATTTTAAACTCAGGAGTGGACTTCCGGTGCAGTGCTCTCTCCATTGCACCATGATGCATTGTGGATGTCAGATGCCGGATGGGCCATGTCCATTCCCAGGTGCTGCACAGGCAGGAGAGCTCAGGCCTGAGGATGATGAGGCTGGAGCGACGGAGGGACAAGAGGAATAGTTGAAGGCTTTCTTCTGAGTCAGGAGGGTGGCTGGATCACCCCCTTCCAAGCCAGCCCTGGGGATATGAATCATGACCCTTCCCAGAGGCCCCAGCTCCCTCCCAGCCACCTGGCCAGCCTGGTGCCTGGAGTCAGAGCTGGCCTTGGGTGCCTGGTTCCCCACCAGCCTTTGGGGCTGGGACCAGGAGCACCTGATGGTGGGTCCCTCCCATCCACAGAATTTCCACTCTTCTCCTACAACAATGGAGTCGTGATGACCTCCTGTCGTGAACTGGACAATAATCGAAGCGCCCTGTCAGCCACCTCCGCCTTTGCCATAGCAACCGCGGGTGCCAATGAGGGCACTCCAAACAAAGAGAAGTACCGGAGGATGTCCTTGGCCAGCGCAGGTGTGCGGGCATCTCTGCTCCCTGGTCCTTCCGACGTGGCCCCTCGGTGGGCCTGTGGCGGGCGGGGACCTGCTAGGACCCCTGCAGAGCTCCCTGCTTCAGCCGATCACTCTTGCTCACGGGACACGGAGCTTCCCACATCATTATTTGGACTTTTGCCCCCTTCAGCTCCTGGAGGTACTGACACTCAGCCCCCATCTCTGCACTTGCTGGGGCTCTATCCACCCAGGCCTGGACCCCACACCTGGAGCCACCCTGCCCTGCACTCTCCCCACCCACCACCAATAGGGTGAAACCCTGACCCAGTTGCCTAGCATGCCCAGGAGGGTGCCCAGCTCCAGCCACCCAGCATGCCCTCCCCTCCATCCAGCCCATCCCAGACTCTCTCCCTGCAGGCCCTGCCAGGTTAACCCCGCCCAGAGACCCTTCTGCTCCTGGGATAGATTGTACACAGCAGAGCCACTGCGCATGAAGCCACTGTCCTTGTCCTGCCCCCACTCCAGCACTCTGGTCTCAGGGCAGCCCCTGTGGTCCTGTCACTGCCTCCATCATCTCGCAGCCCCAGAAAGACAGAGAGGTCTGGCAGAAACTGGTGGCCTGTAGCCTGTGTCCCCCAGGAGGCTGTCTCCTCTGTCTTACTGCATCCGCCCCACCCGTGGCCCTCGCCCCACAGTGCAAGGAGCACCCCGTGCCAGTGAGACCTGTGCTTTGTCCTCACACGTCCTCTCTTCCTGTCCCCACACCAGGCTTCCCCCCTGACCAGAGGAACGGAGACAAGGAATTTGTCATCCGAAGAGCGGCCACCAACCGCGTGCTGAACGTGCTCCGCCACTGGGTCTCCAAGCATGCTCAGGTGGGTGGTAGCCCAGGTGCCCCCAGCATAGCCAGAAGGACCTCCTCAGCCCCAGGGGAGAGGGTCGGGGTCTCTCAAGGAGACAGGGCTGGTGCCTCCTTGGCCTGGGTATTCTGGGCCCTGCCTAATACCCTGTGCCCAAGAGTCTCCCAGCCCCACTGTGCCCCAGGGTGCCCATGCTGGGTGACAAAGCAGGCAGCCTGCCATGGCAGAGATCAGAATAGAACCCCTCCTCGAGCCTATCCCCAACCATTTCAGACAGCTGATAGCCGCAGCTAGGGCCACCAGCCTGTCTTCTTCTCACAGGACTTTGAGACCAACAGTGAGCTCAAGTGCAAGGTGATCAGTTTCTTGGAAGAGGTCATGCACGACCCTGAGCTCCTGACACAGGAGCGGAAGGCTGCAGCCAACATCATCAGGTCAGGGCTGCACGGGGCTCAGCCTGTCAACCCCTGCCTCTGCTGTGGCTGGCCAGGCCCAGGGGGGTGAGGAGGACCCATCCCCGACCAGACATCCTCTGCGGGGAGAGGGGGCTCAGGGTGGAGGGGAGCCTGGGTTTGGGTGGGTGGTCCCATGTGTGGCCCTCCTTCCCATCTCCAGCAGCCCTGAACTCCCCGTTCCCAGGGCTGCCGATGCCTGTGTGCCAGAGTGGTAGGCACTAGCTATATACAGCTGGCCGTTTCCATCTGTGTTCATTAAAAGTGAATAAAATTAAAATCCAGGTCCTCACAAGCAGCCACACAAGCAGCAAGTAGCTATCCTCCCCCACCCTCACCCTCGCTGGACCTAGCAGACAGCCCCTCCCCCACCTTAGGGAATTCAGGGCACAGCACTGGTGAAACTGTTGGTAGGGCTCTGGGTCAGCTCGGTTAAACTGTGTGCCCCCAGCCTGCCTGTCCCGGCAGCTCGGTGTCTGAGCTGGCCTGGCCTGTGACTCCCTCCATGCGGGGGGAGTCTCTCTGAGCCTCCTTTCTTCCTCTGTGAACTGTGAGTGCCACAAGCTCCCGAGGCTAATGAGGCGGGCCTGAGGTGGTGCAGTGTCTGCAGGCTTCTCCGCCCGCCCGCTCCACTCACCCCCGACTGATCTGAGCCCCTGAACACACTGGTGAGGCCACCCAGGGCTGGAGGCTTGTCCTGGTGTATCGTTGGGGTACAATGGGGCGAGACTGCACTCAGAGTACCCTGCAGTGCCATGGCTGCTGCCCCACATGAAACCCTGGCTGACTCGCCTTCCACAGCCCAGCCTGGCTCCTGGCCATCACCAGAACTCACAGGCATGAATCTGCTTCCATCACATCGGGAGAGGCACCAGCCTCGCTCCCCCACCACCACTCAGCACCCACTCTCCTCGCCTGACCACCTCACTCCTTGCCTTCCTCTCAGGTTGGCCCACTTCAGGCCCCAGCCATGCTGCCGCCTTTCCCTCCTCCCCCCTCTCTGGTCATTGCCATGCCTGGGGCTCTCCCATACCCACTCTGGTCCTCCAGGCCTCACAGGAAATCCTCTTCTACACCAAGTGTGCAGTCGTCCCTGCTGCTTCCAGCCACAGCCACAGCCACAAACCTGCCCAGGTCTCTGAGGACCAGGCACATGTGCGGAAGGGTGCAGGAAGCCCAGAGGCTGGGGAGCCCAGGAGGAACCCCACTCAGGAGGAACAGGACCATCAGGAAACAGTTGACAAAGAGGAGGGGCGTTAGTACAAAGGAGGGCAGAGGTCTAGGGAGACAGCAGGGCATCCACCTGGCTGGGCTGGGAGGTGCTGCCCTCAAGGTGATCTGGGGACTCTCCTGCCTTCTGCCCCCAGGACTCTGACCCAGGAGGACCCAGGCGACAACCAGATCACGCTGGAGGAGATCACACAGATGGTGAGCAGGGCTGCCCTCCCCACCCGCGAGCCCTGACTGCATACAGCGACCTCCTGCATTCATATCCTGTGGCTGCCATGACACAGTGCCACAGACTGGATGGCTTAAATGACAGAAATGTGTCCTCTCGGTTCTGGAGGCCGGAAGTCTGAAATCAAGGTGTGGGCAGGGCCTGACTCTAACCCTAACACTCTGGAGGTGCCAAGGGAGGACTCTGAAAGCCGCTGGTGGCCCTGGCACACTTTAGCTTGTGGCTGTGTCACTCCGGTCTCCATTTCTGTGGTCACGTGGCCATTTTCTCCCTGCGTCTTGCTTCTGTGTATGTCTGTTTCTGTTCGTATCCCTCCCCTCCTTTTTTGCAGTACTGGGGATTGAACCCAGGACCTTCACACTGAGGTACATCCTCAGCAAATTTCCTGCCTCAGCCTCCAGGAGTGCTGAGATTGCAGGCATGTACCACCCTGCTCAGCCCACATTTCCCCTTCTTCTAAAGACACATTGGGTTAGGGCCACCTTTACATCAGCAGAGACTCCAATCCAAACAAGGTCACCTTGGTAGGCACCAGGGATGGGACTTCTGCATGTCTTTGCTGGGGAACAATACTTAGCTCACCAGTGCATCTCTTTTCTTTATTCAGGTTCCCTTGCTCCCTGTACCCCCCTCAGCTCTTTCTGTCACACCCCAGGAAGAGGACAGGGAGTTGACAGATGTCCCTGCATTCTGGCACCACGTTAGATTCCTAAAGACTCCAGATACTCTTCGCAAACATCCTGCAAGAATGCGTCATTATCCCCACCTTACAGATGAGGCCACTGAGGCATAGAACACTTCTGTGCATGAGGTTGTGCATGGAACGTGGCAGTGGCCATCTGTTGTTCACACTCAGGCCTGGTTCACTCCCTGCCCCACCCTGCCTCAAGCCATCGAGTCGGGTGCTGCTCACTGCCAGCTGGGATGGTGTCAAGAGGTCCTGTGACTCAGGCAGTGAAAGACTACCAAGAGTAGAGTAAATGAAGACAGAGTTTTAGATTGGAGCCAGACGTGGTGGTGATCACACCTGTGATCCCAGCACCCAGGCAGGAGGCAGGAGGATCACTGCGAGTTCAAGGCCAGCCAGAGCTACATAGTGAGACCCTGTCTCAGAAAACCAAAAAATTTAAAAATAAGAGAGTTTTAGATTGGGGTACACTGTCAGAGGAACAGCAGGCAAGTTTCTAAAGAAGATATCACACTGCCAGGGTGAAAAGTCAGCATGGGAACAGTAGAGAGTGATTACTGTAAGAGTTTTAGGGATGTTTCCTTCAGGTCAGCTTGAACCTTGTTTGTCTCACAAGAATACCTGTGTCGTGGGAACCGGGTGACATGGTCCATTGTGTGACCTCACAGGAGGCTCGTAGGGCTTGGGTTGAAAGGTCCAGGCCTTTGAGATCAGCAGGTTCAGTATCAAGCAGGTTTGCAGTCAACGTGTCTGGGTATTGAAGCCTGTTCATATGTTGTGAGGCTGCTTAGTGGATGCAGGTTTAGAGGAACTGCTGTGCAAGAGGCTGAATGCATTGTAGCTATAGATGAACTTGCTTTCTGCCTGTTCACCACCTGCCCAGAAAGGATAGGCCCTGGGGAGCTGTGCCGACTGGGGATTATGTACTGACAGTGGTGCCTGGAGGGACCCATTTTCCTCATGGCCAGTGGGATCCACCCCAAAGTGCTATCATGGGCCACCCCAAGCTCCTGCCCACTGCATCGTGGTGGCCAGGGATACTCAAGACAGGCCTACTGTACCTCCCCAGAGGGGGAGACAATGCCCTGCTGGCTCAGCCCAAGGCTGAGGAATGACCTCAAGTCTGATGGAAGTGGCCAGTGACGTGCACTGAGGCATCAGAGTCCTGGGCCTCTGCTTCCCTCCTGTCCCCACTCCTGACCAGGGTACAGGTGGGGCCATCCATGAAGCAGCAGAAGCATGCCTGGGCCCTGACCACCCCCCACCCCCACTGTGCTCATGCCCTGGCCACATCCATAGTCTGGTCACACCCACACCCTGTCCGTTACCCTCAACACCCTGGCCCTGCCCATGCCCCAGCCCCTGAGCAGCACCACAAGGCCAGTGCCCTCTGCGGCCCACACAGCCCCTGAGGCAGGAAGTTGATGGTGCCTGGACATCGCTTCTTCCGGCCTGACCCTCTGGGCCAAGTACTAGGAAACTCTCCCCCAAGGGAGGGGAAATGGTGACCATTTCCCAACAAGGCCTGGCTGGAGTGTTTGCACTCAAGAGCTGGAGGGGCCTCTGTCCCTCTGCTGACAGCCTGAGGCTCTTCAGAACCAAGTGCCGCCAGCCAGCCTCTTGCCTCACCACAGAGGAGAGGGGATTTGTGCTGTGAGGTAGTGGAAACTGTCAGCTCTGAGCCCTGCCCCTGGGTCATAGCAAGGAGTAGAGGCTGCCCACCCTCTGTGCCCTTCCTGGCCCCTGGATGTACCCTCAGCCCTGACCATTGGGCCGCCCCGTCTCAGCCCAGGACCTCCGGCGTGGACGTGACTGGGTGCTGGTCTGCTGCAGAGCCCAGCCCTCCTGATCCCTGGGGTCCATGCCCTGCCTGCAGCCATGCAGAGTCCCTCACCCCATGGCCCTCCGCCATCCTAAGAACTGTTCCCAAGAGCACCATGTCCCCTGTACCCAAGCCCTGGATCTGGGCCTCTGCTCCCTGCCCTCGTGACTCAGGTGGCCTGTACCTCGTCGCACCTCTCACAGGACCGGGTGCCTGGCACCTGAGTTTCCTGAAGTAGGGATGTTCCTGTCAGTGCTGTGTCTCTCTGGTGTCCCACAAAGGCCTGACAATGCAGAAGGGGGCAGGGACGTGTGGCCAGCAGAAAGCCAGGTCCCTGGGCGTGAATGGGCCCATTTCCCCATGATTGGTGCAGATGGCTGCCAGGGCACCCAGCCACCCTGCTGGGACCTCTGGGCAGGGTGGTGAGCACAGAAAGCAGAAGTCCTGAGTGGGGGATAGTCCCCTCTCTGAGCCAGCTGCCACGTGGCCTGGCCCCTCAACCCCTGAATGGCCCATTGGCCCTGAGGATGTGTCAAGCCCTGTTCCTGCCCCGTCCCTCAGTGAACACAACTCAGTTACCCTCTCCCTCCTTCTGCAGTTCCCACCAGCCCTCCTAGATCCTGCCCAGGAGGCCTGTGTCCTCCTCCCCAGAACGCTGTCATGGGCACCACTGACTGGCCCCTAGCTTATGGATCCACAGTGACTTTCCAGGGTCAGTAGCCATTGACGTGGTGTCTGAGGACTCAGGCCAGTGGCTGTCTTCTGGACAGACGGGTACCCTGAGCCAGGAGCCCATCGCACCTTGGAGCCCACACCTACTAATTGGTTTCAAAGGAAACTGCTGGGCTGGTCTGGGGCCCTGACAGGACCTGAAGAAGCCACCCATCACAGCTGAGTCAGGCCCTGAGCTCTAGGCTCCATCAGCCTGCTGGGCCGAGCACCTGAGCCAGTCCTTAACCTCTGGAACCTCAGCATCTTATCTGAGGGTGGTGGTAGCTCCTGGGCAGGGTGAGTGAGGGCCAGGGTAGTCCTGAAGCACAAGTATCTGCCTCCGTCTACCTCATCACACCCTAACCTCCAGGGACCCCCCAGCCACAGGGGCCGGAAAGCCAAGGGCACCCTGTGCCCTAACACGAGAACTTGCCCCTCAGGCGGAAGGTGTGAAGCCCGAGCCCTTTGAGAACCACTCAGCCCTGGAGATTGCAGAGCAGCTGACCCTGCTGGACCACCTTGTCTTCAGGAAGATTCCTTACGAGTAAGTGGATGCAGACACCAGGCCCTGCTCCTCAGCACATCCACAGCCCATCCCCAAGGCAGGGTGTTGTGCTCCAGAGCTGCAGGTCTCTATCCAGCCAGGTCCACCTCAGCTCTCTCCTCACCAGTGAGCTACGTGAGTGCGCACACACACACACTCTTCTGGAAGTGTCTCTAACTCAGAGTTCCTATTCTGAAGGTCTAGAGAGTCTGTATCCACATATGCTTGCACACCAGTGTGTGTGCATGTATGTATGGGTACGTGCATGCATGTGTGAGTGTGTGTGTGTGCACTTGTGGCCCATAGGAGCTACTTTGGGGACAGCTCTGGAGGTTGAGAGAGCCCCAAAGCCTAGTGCTCCCCTTTGTGGCCCATAGTTAGCCACTGCCCACCCCACTGTGTTCATAGTAATCATGCTCTTGGGCCAGGGATTTAGCTCAGTGGTTTCACCGGCTGCTGTGCAAGCACAAGGACCCAAGTTCAATCCCTGGTACCAAAAAAAAAAAAGTTCAACATAGTAATCATGCTCTTTAGGTAACTTTGTGTCCCTCTTTCTTCATTTGTGTGCAAACATAATATCATATTTGTGAACACTACTTGAATAAGTGCACTAGCAGAGACCGATCAATCCTCCAATCTGCCTAGAAAGGAGGACGGGAGGACTAAAGAAAGAAAGACAATAAAGACATAATTTTATGATACATGGGGGGCTGGGAGGTCAGTGCCTCATAGTGGGCAAAGACAAAGACACTCCAAGCTAGCCATTATTTATTGGGTGCACACAATAATAGGAGGGAGTATCAGGTGACTTAGGACTCAGAAGGTGGTGGTGATCCTTTGTTGATGAGGGCGATAAGGAGAGCATTCTTACAATAGTGAGACAAGATAGCAGGCTAAGGAGGAATCTGTCCTTCCCCTTTCTCTTGTTTTATTACTACTCCGTTCTCAAAGAACCAGGATGTCTTCAGCTGATGTACTCTTGCCCTTGAGCATCACAGTATCTCGGGACCATTGAGGCCTCAACTTGTGACTAGAGGCAAAACAGAGCTATGTTTCCGCATGCCATAGCCAGCTCTCACACAAGAAGACACTGAGCTAGACAGCTGTAGTCACACTTTAATTATGAAATGATTTTTCCCAAAAAATTGTGTAGACTGGCTCTCAACAATCCACAGTCCTCCCTAACAGCATTACTAAACCACAAGGTGATTTCAGTTCTCACTTTTATGTTTAAAGCTGAAGTGAACACCCTGTGGCAAAATATTTCTCTGAATTTCTAACAATTGTTTAGGAATAGTCTTCCAGAATTGGAATGGCCAAGGGGCAGCATTTGGGAAACCTGCCACTACCTTCCCAACCTCACTCCCTGGGTGGGGAGGAACAGGAGACTACGTTTCCACACCCAGCTTACCTCTGGGTGCCTCCTGTCCGTGGGGAGCACCCTGGTGCCTCTCCTGAACACCTTGTCACCTCAGGGCCTGATAGTCTGTGGCTTCCCATGAGTTGCCAGAACCGGAGCACACTGCTGCCCCGCCAGCAGGTCCTTTACCCTTTCATCTGCTCTTCTGGGTGCCCTTGTAGTTCCCTGATCCATAGCTCAGCCACTGCAAAGTGACTGACGCGGTGCTTTCCCCACCACAAAGAAAGCCCCCTCCTGGAACTTATAGCCAGCGCTGGGCCATTCCACATCTCCCATCAGTCTCCCGCAGACCCCTGAGGAAGTTTACAGACAGGACACCAAGGCCCTGGGGCACAGCAGGCCTAAAACCTCACAGCCTGTGCAAGGCAGAGACCCACTTTAGCCCAGGGCCTGAAGGTCACACCCCAGAAATTATATCCTCAAAAGGCAAAGAAACAAGGGTGCCATGAAGTGGGCAGCAGCCCTGACCACATTCGCCTGGGCCCTGCTCCTTCCTGCAGGGAGTTCTTCGGACAGGGCTGGATGAAGCTGGAGAAGAACGAGAGGACCCCATACATCATGAAGACCACCAAGCACTTCAATGACGTGAGTGTGGGTAGTCCTCCCTCCCTCTTCCTGTCTGCAACCTTTCCTAGGCAAGGTCTGCAGGGCCTACGTGGGGAGCAGGATGGCGGGAAACAGACTGGCCAGTCCCTTGGGCACCCATAGGTCTGTTAAGTGGGGACACTGAAGAGTCACACAAAGGCCCCTAGACAGGGTAGCTCTCAGTAAGTGGGGCAGAGCAGGGTCAGTCCTCAGAGCAGGCACCTCGAAGCACTGGGAGGAAAGACAGGAAGGAGGAGCAGAGTGCAGCCAGCATCTCAGTATCAGAACACAAACAGAGGGCCAGGGATTTAGCTCAGTGGTTCTGCCGCCTGCCCTGCAAGGGCAAGAACCCAGAGTTCGATCCCCAGTACCACACACATACACCAAAAAAAAAACATTATAAGAGTAAATTATTAGTAGTAAATAATTTGGGCTGGGGATTTAGCTCAATGGTTCCACTGCCTGCCTTGCAAGCGCAAGGACCCGAGTTCAATCCCCAGTACCAAAAAAAAAAAGAAACACACACAGTGCAGCTGGCAAAGGCAGGTACCGTCTTTCCCATGTGTGCCTTGCCAGAGACCTCTGAACCTCCTGTGTACCAGCCAGGAGCATCATTTGCCCTAGAGAGGACCCCAGACCTATCACAGTAAGACGGTGCCACAGGATAACCCCAAAGACACAGGGGCCCCCAGAGCTGCTGAGGGCCAGGCTGGGCTTGTGCAGACAGCTCCTAGGTGTCCCTGGCTGCCCCGGTATCCAGCTCCACGGCCTCCTCCTCCTCCTCCACCGAGATCCCACGCCAGTTTTCCTGAGGAAGAAAAGCAAGAAAAGTGGCCCACGGGTGCAGCACAAGGGTCCTGAGCTGACTCTAAGACACTGGGTTCCCACGAGTGCAGCACGCACATGCACACATGTACCACACACACATGCACATGCGTATGCACTGCACACACACATTCCCAGAATGGGAAAACTCGAGAGCAGCAGGAAGGGGGGCCCGGACAGGTCCCAGTGTCTTAGGAGGCAAGATCCACACCTGCAGCGACCATTTCCCAGGTTCTCTAGTGAAGGTGGTGACTGCCCTGGCTGAGCTTAGCCTCATGCCTACCACTGTGCTTTCTGTGCACAGCGGTCACCTGGCCCAGAGACGGGCTCATCTCACACTTGAGGCTCCGGAAGGGGCTCCAAGACTGTGTGGCAGCATAGGGGGAGGTGGCTGTGTGAGAGAAGACCTCTCAGGATTGCATCCCCATGTTTCTTCAAGTACCAGGCCCTGGCCCACGGTAGCCTCGAGACAGTCCTTGGGGATCTCATAGCCCTTCATTCCTGCAGTTTAATCACCAGCTCCCATCGAGAACCTCTGGTGGTTGGAGGGGGGGTTGATGGTTGGTCCCACTTGGTCCAGCCACCTGGAAGGGCCAGCTGTCACCCTAGCAGGGGACAACTTGCAACACACCCCATCCTGGAGGGACCCCGGAGCCCAGAGGAATGGGGAAAGCCCAGGACTACGGTGCTGGCTCCCAGCCCGGGCACTGGGTGACTCTGCTGTGAACACACTAGCAAAGCAGAGTCCTGTAGGTATCCCAGGAGAGACAGACAGGAGGGCCTTGGGAGCGGGTGAGCCTGACCCACCTCACAGGCACTGGCATGGCACCAGGCAGCCAGGCTCAGCCCGCTCCCTGCCTCTGGCCTCCATGTGTCCAGGGTTGAGTGGGAGACCCAGAGCAGAGTGAGTGCTCGCTATACTACGTGGCAGGCTTCATTCCATTTAACCCATTGTACTCCTGCATGGAGGAAGCCTTGAGAGCTAAGAGTTCTTACAATGAACAAATACTGACATTTTATGATTTTATTCCGCCAGCCTTTTGACATGGCAAATGACAGTTGCACATTTTCTCATATTCAAAGATTCTTATATCCCAGAGCCAAGTCCACAGTGGTACCCTAAACATGCAGGTGTGTGATTTTCCTCCCTTATCTTGTCCATCTTTGGTGTTGGTACCAAGGTAATGCTGGCTTCATAGATTAAATTGGCAGGTATTCTTTATTTCTCTCTTTTCTGGAAGATATAACTAACCCGTTTCTTTAAAAAAAAAATAGTATAACCTGGGGCTGGGGATATAGCTTAGTGGTGGCATATGTGTTTAATGTGCACAAGGCCTTTGCTCCCATTAACAGCACCAAAAAAGAAAAAAAAAAGTTAGTAGAACATGTTTACCTTTGGGGGCTTGGTTTGTTTGCTTATCAGCACTTGGAGTGGAACCCAGGGCCACACACACCTGAAGCACACACTGCACACTGAGCTACGCCTCAGCCAAGTTCACTTGTTTCCTTGACGGAAAGATATTTTAACTACTACCTCAACTTAATTAAGAGATATAATACATGTTCTGTTTTGTGTTCCTTCCTGATTCTCCTAAGTAGTTCTCCACACATACGTTGTTCTATAATCCCTTCTTCTTGATGTACATCCTTCAGACATTGTTTTCAAGAGGATTTCTTTCTTTTTAAATAACAAATAGTCTTTTTTCTCTGAGCTGAGGCCTGAACCCAGGGCCTTGTGCGTGTTAGGCAAGTGCTCTACCACTGAGCTACACCAAGCCCTTTTTATTTTATTCAAGACAGGGTCTCACTAAATTGTCCAGATTGCACCTTAAACTTGTTAATGTTCTGCCTCAGTCTCCAGAGCATCTGTGCTTACAGACATGTTCCCCTGTGCCCTGCTAACCAGTAGTCTTTTTTTTTCTTTATAATAATTATAGATTCTTAGGAAGATGCAAGGAAATGTGCAAGGAGGTCAGTACTTCCTCCTGTACCAGCTCCTGGCAATTCCAGGTCCCTGAGCCCCATCTTCTCCCCCTGGGGCTCCTCCAGATCCACCCAACTTGTTTCGTGGGTGTGTTAGTGGTCAGGCCCAGGAGTCGGTGGGAATCTCCTCTCCTGTGCATGACCTACCCAAGCTAGTTGTGTGGCGGAAGACTCCCAGAGCTTGCAGAGTAACTGCTTTCTTCCATGAACCCCAGAACCCCTCAGTCAGGGTCTAGAGGGGATTCCCATGGGTGCCTAACTAGGCCACATTAAACTTCTGTATTTGTTATGAGAAAAATAACAAGTTTACATTCCCATTTGGAAATTTATCTCTTTTTCCATTATTCAAGGCTTTTGCACTCTTGGTAATTTTGTTTCCATGTAACATCCTACATGATTCTTGTTAATTTAAATCCCTTGGTAATTTACAAATCCCCATTTTTATTTTGGAGCTAATCTCTTTTTCATTGTATTTTCTAATTAGTTATTGCTTTTTGAGACAGGGCCTCACTGTGTAGTTCAGGCTGGCCTTGAACTCACTATGGAGCCCAGGCTGGCCTCAAACTCACAGTGATCTTCCTGCCTCAGCCTTCCGAGTGCTGGGATTACAGGCATGTGCCACCAAGCTCGGCCTAGTTATTGCTAACTTATAGGAAAACTTTTTATTTTCATAGGTTGAGTCTTTACCCAGCTATCCTATTTACTCTCCAGTCCACTCTTTAGGAATTTTCAAACGGGCAATCATGTCTGCCACAACTAATGATTTATTGTCTCAGCAAGACTTATTCCTCTTACTTTTTTCCTATTTTATTGCATTGGCTTAAAGATCAGCAACTTGATTGCTTCTGAAATCATCCGTAATGAGGACATCAGTGCACGGGTGAGCGCCATCGAGAAGTGGGTGGCTGTGGCCGACATCTGCCGTTGTTTACACAACTACAACGCCGTGCTGGAGATCACTTCTTCCATGAACCGCAGCGCAATCTTCCGCCTCAAAAAGACATGGCTCAAAGTCTCTAAGCAGGTGTGGGCAGAGGCTGGCACCACTGCAGTTTGGAGTTGGGCTGGGGTTGGGGAGGGAGAGCCCGGGGTGGCCACTAGACATCTACAGGCAGGCAGAGGCCTGGATTTAGGGCTCACACTCCCTGGTTAAACAGACTCACACCCCATCTGTCAGCAGGACCAAGTATCATGCCCACACATGCGGCTTTGGAACCTCTGGGACTCTGAGTCCCACTGAATAATTCATATCCCAGCGTAGGAAGTGTGAGGCTGAGATTGATGAAACACTCTGCCTCTTGGTTGGGGGAAGAGTAGGGCTTCACAGGGTCCCTCCCAGATATGCAGAGTGGCTAAAACACTGTCACAGAATCCCTTTCCAGGGCATTAATTTCACTGGCCCTCTGGCCACCAGAGTTGGGTGGCTCTGTTACCCATCAGAATTGGTCATCTTAGGTGTGAGTTTGATCTTTGTTCCTTCAAAATATGATTCTGAACCACTGAGAAGCCCTGAGAACCTCCACATCATCTAGGCCAGTTCGGCCTGTTGAGGTTCAGGCAGAGATGTTGGCAAGGCCTGGGCTAATCCAGCTCAGCACCTTTCCTCCCACCCTCCTCTGTCAGGATGAAGTCATCCTTTCCAGAGTGCTCTCAACCAACTCCTCTTTCTCTTCCCTCTGGGGACCTCCTGGAACCCACATTCTGCATCTCTTGGCCACATTCTCCAGCATCACCCTCTTCACAGAATTGGCCTTTCTGAAATCTTCCGTTCTCTTTCAAGACTACAGACAGAGGGCAGTTAGGCAGTGCACGTGCCTGGCCTGCACTGCAGGATGCTGTCCAGGACCTGGGGCCAGCTGCCCCGGCCCACTGCCCTCCACCCTCTCAGAATAGACCCAGCCAACTTCTCCAGCTCTTCTGCTCATGTGATGGTGTGTCTGTAGAGTTGTTATTGACCTACCAAATCGCCGCATTCTGTAGGGTGCCAGAAGTACAGCCTCTGCATCTTGTTCTTGTCACTCCCTTAAATGTGCTGGCCCAACACAAAAAAAGTATTACCCCAAGTCCAGTCCAGTCCTGGACGTGAATTGAGCAGTCAAGTGCAGTTTGGGACTGTTCATTCCTTCTTCTTTCATTCCTGTCCCCATCCTCTTTGTAAACTGTCACTCTCCCTCAGGAAAGGATCGGATGCTTCGTCATAGGACGGCACCAGTGAGTGACGGGGCTTTGTGTGTTTCCTCTCCCCACTTCCTGGGGATGGTTGTATTTTAGTAGGGACAAAAGCTTTTCTTCAAATTCATTCCTCTTGAGGAGGAAACACTCTTGGCCACTAGAAGGCTTCCATTCAACGAATAGGAGGGGCTGTCATAAACTGTCTTCCTGTCCCCAAGGCAGCCTCTTTGCTTAGTCCCTGTTTCAGTCACATATCAAGCCCTGGTCCCCTTCTCCCCTCTAGCACTCCACTTACCAAAGTTGCCCAAGAGCCTGGTTCTGGGAAGCATTGAAGGGTGGAAGCTGCTGGCTCAGCCAGAGACACGTGAGCTGCTTCAAGTTGGAGCACACTTGTTGAGAGCACCAGGGAAAACACTGTGCCTTCCTAGGCCATATAACTCGTTCTTCGACAGAATGTGACAGCCTAGGAGAAGCAGACAACACAGCGAGCTCAGAGATGCAGAAGGAATCAAAATGTGCTCTCAGAGGTATAGCTGATCCCTGATGTGTACAGGAAAGCCCCACATCAGAATGGCTTCTGCACATTTTCATGGCCTCAGAGCTTGATGACACTTCACCCAGAGCTCTGAGGAGCTCCTGATCTAGCCTCTGTCTCCCCAAAGTCTACAATGTCTGAACTAGTATTGCCCCTGGGGAACACCTAGACTGCCCTCCATTTTTCAGGGCGGCACACTGGGGCCCATGGAGGGGAGCAGAGTGGCGATTTGCCTTTGGGCATCCCTAGGGGTTGACAAAGCCTGCAGAGCCGTCTCTGATCACTCCTTTGCATGTGGGTGGACAACAGCAAGGAGGGGAGGCTCTGGCTGATACTTGTCTTGGGAGGCAAAGTGTGGAGCCACACAGCTGCTCTGCCCTTCTTTCCCCTCAAAGGGTGCACATTGATCTTTTCTTCCATCAACATGGAGACTTTGGTTGTCATTTTCTTTGGCAGAGTTCTCAGACAAAATCTGATCCAAAGATTGTGCACATTGGTTTTTTTTAGCCTTTTATTTATTTTGAGACAGGGTCTTGCTAAATCACTAAGTTGAGCAGACTAGGATCAAACTTGCGGTCCTCCTGCCTCAGCTTCCCAGAGTGCTAGGATTACAAGAGGGTGCCTCCATGGCTGGCCACAACTGAGCAACTCTTGGCCCCTGGGCCCATGTCTCCTCCAGGACGATTAGCACTCCTGGTCATATGGCACAAAGCCACCTTGAGCATAGTTTCTCAGCCACATTCTGGATTTTGGAGACCAGTCATGGAGATGAAGCACTGATCCATCTTACCTTTTATAAATGAGGCTGCTAAGGACCCTAGAGGTGAAGAGATTTTCCTGGGCCTCCTTGGGAGAGGAGCTCGAAGCCTAACCCAAGGAAACACACTCTATGGATCACACCTGACCTCTTCAGCAAGACTCCAGCCTCAAGGATCCTGCACCAGCCAATGTGTGGGCTTAGCATTGGGCAAACTCTCACCAAGGGATTCTCTACTGGAGGCTTTTCTCCTTGTGACCAGTCCATCCTCCATCTTTTCTCTTGGTTCTTAATTTTGGGTGATTGTTCCTGGTACAGTGAAGTGCAGCTGTGAGGAGATGGGTACAGCTCATGAAAAGATCCCAGTCATGGTCTGGATGCAGGCTCCTTGGGGTCACTCACCAAGGCCTTCTGACACAGACTGCCTCATGTCCCATGCACACTCAGAAACCACACCGGCTTCTGTGTTCCGAGTGATGTACACAAGCCCAGACAGGAAATGAGGACCCAAGCCTGACTCCTGAGGAGGCTGGGGGTGAAGTTGGCAGATACAAGGCAAATATGGCAGCATGCTGGAGTGGGGCCGTGGGCCTTGACACATGCCGTGTGTCAAATGCTTCTAATTCCTTCTAGACAAAAGCCTTGATTGATAAGCTGCAAAAGCTTGTGTCATCAGAGGGCAGATTTAAGAATCTCAGAGAAGCTCTGAAAAAGTAAGTCATGTGTCATTTTGTCACTGTTATGTTTAAAAGTACAGACCTGCTTCGCAGAGGCCTGGCCAAGTCACACAGCCAGGGCAGGATGTCTGTCTGTCTGCCTGTCCCCTGTCTACCACAAGACCCCTAACTCCCTGGCCCCCATGCTGGGTCAGCTTTCCCTCCACCATCTCCAGGGCTGGTAGCACTTCCCAGGAGCAGCACAGGAGGGGCACAGGAATCCTCATGGTCATAGCAGCTGTAGCTTTCAACAGTACTTTTTTGTATTTTAGTAATTCTGAATCAGCTTATGTGTTCAACTCAGTATATTTATTTAAGGTGGTTGTGTTTCCTTTTTCACCTGAGAATTAGTCATCAAAAAACCAGGGGAATGAGCCAGGGATTTAGCTCAGTAGTTCTGGCGCCCGCCTTGAAAGCGCCAAGTCCCAAGTTCGATCTCCAGTACCAAAAACAAAAAACAAAACTCAGAGGGTATATAGAGACAGCACCATCTTGGAATGAAAGAAATGTAATTTTGAGTTAATCAGGCCTTATAGTCTGCAAAGCACTTCCCTGGCCATTGCACACGTAGCCCATCCACACGACTGGTGAGATAGGTCTCCCAGCCAGGGTGTTCTGGGCACTTTGACCAGTATAGTTCTTTGCTGTGGGAGGCTGCCTTGTGCACAGTGGGGCTCTTAGCAGCATCCCTGGCGTCTGCCCCCAGATGCTAAAGGTACCCTCCGGGTACATCCAAAAACGTTACCAGACAGCCAGAACTGCCCTCTGGAGGACTCCAAGCCCACTCCCCCGGTCCTGTTTTCCCAGACCAAAGCTGAAGAGCGAGTGGCTGTGCCAAGGACACATGACCACAGCACCAGAGCCCAAACTGTGCCCAGGCCTGCTGCAAGGCCAGTGCTGTGAGGTCTGCCATGGATAGCAGCCTCTCTGGAAAGCAGCGGCTCAGCCGCTCTGCATGCCCTGTGGCCTCGCCCCCGTGTGAACTGTGGGCTTTGCCATTATCAACCTTCCCTCTCCTCCAGCTTCTTTTGTTGACTCCTGTGGCATCCCTTTTTCTTCTTGCCTGAGTGGCCACTCACCTTGGAGAGACCCTGGGATCCTCCAGGGGTACCGGGTCCTGAGGAATCCCCTTTCTCTCCCATGAGGCACGCACTGGGGTCACTGCCTGGCACCTGGGCACCAGACAGACAAAGCTTCCGGCCCTTGACAACAGCTTGGACGCTCTGCAGCCCAAACCATCAGCCCATTGCCCCCTCTTGTGTCCTCCTGCCGTTCTCGGCCACCCTCCCCATCTCTGTGTGCCATTGCCTTGGCCATCTGCACTTTGTGTCCTCAGACAGATGTTGCCACATCTGTGCTGTCTGGCCATCTTTCCTCTGCCAGGGCTCCGCGAAGCCCCTGTGGACTGTGCTTGTGGGAGCAGCCCTACTGTGCATTCTCCAGTTTGTCTGTCTGCCCTGGTGCTGCCCCATCTGCCTCCTTCATATGCTTCCTCGTCCGCACAGCAGCACACCGCTGTCTACACTGCCTCGTGGCCCCCTTCTGTCTGCATCTCCTCCTGATTCTTCCTTCTTTCAGGTTCTTGTGGGCCTGTGTAAGGGTCCCCTGGCCCCCCTGCTGCTGGCAGCAGGGGCAGAGGTGGCCTCTGCGGGGTCTGGGAGTTAGGACCTTTAGGCCAGCCAGGCCGCCCTCCTGAATAAGTAGGGTCAGCCAAAGGAGCTAAGGTTTCATACAGAGTAGGGTCACAGAAGTCCTGGGTATCTGTATCACTGAGGCAGGGGACAATGCAGGAGTGAGATAGAAGTCTGCAGGCACAGCGGGTGACCTGTTCAGACAAGCAGCCCACACCAGCCTCCCTGTGGGGCTTGCAACCCCATTCATATTTCCCTGGAAATCATTTTCAGCCTGTGATTAAAATCTGCAGCCTCAGGGCCAGGGATTTAGCTCAGTGGTTCCACTGCCTGCCTCACAAGCACAGGGTTCTGCGTTCCATCCCCGGTACCAAAAAAAAAAAAGCCAGAACCTGGCAGCAGAAGGTTTGCTGCCTTTGCTGGCTAAGACCCCACCCTCAAATGCCACATCCCAGCCTCCCAGCCACACTCTCGGATGTACCTCGGCCCACCAATACTCCTGGCTGTGCTCACCCCTTCAGTGCCCTGCTTGGGAACCCAAAAGTGACCCTGCCTGCCCCTCGGCCCCTCCTGCCACCCTCTCACTGACCAGAGCCTCCCCACATCTCCATGTACAAAAATGCAGCCAAGAACTAAGTTGAGCAATTCTTTTAGGGCCAACTCCATTTGCCTGCCCTGTCTCAGCCCAGCCCAGCACACTGACATATCTGGACTTTTTGTCTTGAATTCGAGTGAGAAATCCTTGATTCAGAGGCACACGGGACAGGTTTCTGTCCTAGTCTGTTCCCCTGAATCTAGGGCAGGGGTGTCTCTGGCGGACCCTGACAGCAGCTGCTTGCCAGGCCACCCCAGCACTAGTGAATGGGGTGGAGACCTGTGGACCTCCGCAGACACGATGAGCCCAAGGCTGCCATCCAGAGTTCCAGAATCCCCAGCCTCCTAGAGGCCAAGCGCCTGTTTCTGCCCTCATTTTCTGCCTGTGACATGACACAGCAGCTGGTATCTAGGTGACAGAAAACAAGACGAGACCCTGTACCCCACCCTGTGATGATTTTCTCTTTTCCCAGTACCCAGTCAACCACAGCACATGCCAGAACCTTGGGTCTGTGTGCCAGCTGCACTCAGCCCACACAGCCGAGGCCCTTGGGACTCTGCACCTGTGCAGACAGGCAGCGGCTCTGTCGCCATATGTGAGCTATTTGGATGAGCTGAAGCCTAGGGCAAGGCCAGCTCCCACCTGGAAGAGGCCATGGCACCCACAAGGAAGGAGCCCAGTGTACCGTGTGCCCCCTCTCAGTCTGATGTTCAGCAGTGCTTGGGCCCCAGGCAGGGCATCTGTGGGGCCCCCAGGCCATCCTCAGTCCCCTCGGGGCTCTGGGCGTGTGTGAGGGAGAGAAAAGCTGCTGATTAAGAGTGCTGCAGTGCCTTCCTTCTAGGCCCTCCCAGGAGGTGCTAGGTGGGGACAGAGTTTGATGGGGCTGCTGGCATCACCTGCAAGTAACTGGACTGCCTATCACTTTCCAGCCGCGGGACCATGGAGTCCCGCTTAGGGCTAGGGGCTCTCTGAATCTCCAGCCACTCCTCCCCAAGATTACCTGGCTGCCCTCTCATGTGGCTGGGGACAGGTCAAGGGGACGGGTGGGAACAGGTGAGGGGAGCAGGTCAGGGTGATGGGTGAAGGGAAATGGGTAAGGAGGGATCAATAGAGGGACAAGTAAGGGAGAGTGGGTGAGATAAAATGGAGGGCACAGACGAGGAGGAAGAGGACGGGAGGGAGGGGCGGGTAAGGGTCAGTACAGGTGAAGGGGAACGAGGGCAGCCAGAACATGTGAGGGAGACGGCGACTGGGGGCAGGGACAGGTGCTTGGGAAAAGGTGATGGGGGATGGGCAAGGGAGGACAGGTGGGGAGGCAGGTGGCGGGACCAGTGAAGGCCGAGAGCACCCAGAGAACCTGGCCGTCAGCAGACTGCCACAGCCTTCCAATACCACACCCACTGTTGAGATCTTTGGCTTATTTCTCCATCAGGGCCATGAGCCTGGGCCTCAGACCCTAGTCTGATAGAAGGAGATGAAAGACTGCCCAGTAACAGCTGTCTATGAGAAGGGCAGAGAGACCCAGGCGGCTCTTCCATGCCCGAAGGAGACTGACACCCTCTAGGGACAGAACTGGGGTCTCATGTATGCCAGGCAAGTGCTCCAGCTCTGAGCTGTGTCCCCACCCCAGCCTTATGTCTATTCTATCCCAAACCACAGCTGTATATATTCAAAACTGTATTATAAATATGTGGGCTGAGTGGGTATAGCTCAATGGTAGACACTTGTCTAGCATGCAGGAGTCCCTGGGTTCAATCCCCAGCACTGCAGTGTACGCATGTGTATGTAATTTGAAATCACAGTCTGGTGTGCAAATACATATATGCATAATAAGAACAAAGGTTTCACAAACATCTGCCTTTATTCCATGCAGTGAACTCAAGTATTTCCCACTCTGTTCCACTTTTTTTTTTTTTTTTGCTACCGGGGATCGAACTCGGGTCTTTGCGCTTGTGCAGCAGGCGGTGAAACCACTGAGCTAAATCCCCGGCCCCTCTGTTCCACTTTTTAATCTGGCCTACACCTTCTAAATTGATTCTTACAATCACAAAAGAGCCAAGGCACAGTTAGAAAACCCTCTGTCACCATGTCCCCAACACCCAGTGCCCACCCCATCACAACTTCCCTAACCCTGTGCCAGCTGCACTGGGCTTTAACAGTCTTCTTTAAATTAACACTTCTTCCTTCGCAAACATTTAAATAAGTAAGTTTTATATCACGGAGATACATGGCAAAGCCAGCACACTTATGTAACTCCAAGGTTACCATGAAAAAAATATATCATAAAAAGAAAGCAGTGTTATTAAATTCTATCTGGATATTAATGCTTGTCAGCTCAGACACCAGGACCTGTTGGTGTTTGCTTAAAAAGGAAAAAACAGTGAGGGGAGGAGATGCTGAGTGTTGGAAGTGTCACAGCCACACTCGCACCAAACACGGCTCCTCTGGGAGCAAGGGGACAGCCAAAAATCCAGGCTTTTTAGTGTGTGAATCACTGTTAAGACAGTGCTGCCAGGGGTTTAGCTCAGTGGTTCCAGCACCTGCCGTGCAAGTGCAAGGTCCCGAGTTCGATCCCCAGTACCAAAAAGAAAGAAAGTAAGACAGTGTCTGTGCACCTCTGAAATCAGCTCCCAGACCACCTCAGACTGTTTTTGCTGCCATTTATGCTGTGCACACAAGGAGCCTAAGCTCAGAGGAGCCCAGCCCTGGCTCAGGGTCACACAGCAAGCAGATGAGGGACAGGGCCAGATTTCTGTTCTTGATCTGCCATCCTCCCTGCCTTGCCTTCTGCCAGTATGGCAGGATTGTCTAGATGCCCCAAGGAGACAAGTGAGGTGGCTGGAAAGGAGTGGAGCACTGTGTGAGGAGCCCCTAGAAGGAGCAAGGGGAGTGAGTCCATCCCAGAGTGCAGTGCCCGCGGACCCTGTCACAGCCCCTGCCAGCCCCAGGTCTGGCCATCACACCAGGCTCCCATCTCCTGAAAATATAGTGCAAAGCCCCCACCCCGTCATTATCCAGGTGACTCCCAGGAAATTATCTCCGAGGGCCAGTGTTTCCCTGTGGTCCCTGGCTGGGGAGGGAGGGCCAGGGATGCTGTTCTGCAGAAAGGGGCCGGTGGGCCCTGGGGGCAGGGCTGCAGGGTGCATGGGGGGCACTGGGTGGAGTGGCTGGTGACAGAGGGCAGAGGTGGTGGGGGTCTGTGGCTCAAGGAGGGGAGAGACGTTTGGCTCAGGCCCCAGACAGCCCCTTGTCACCCCACACCAAGGGACAGACCTCAGCTGGCGGCTGAGGGCCAAGCTTTGCTTTTTTTCCTGGCAAATAGAAACCCCTCTGCCTCTAGCCAAGGAAAACATGTATGCAGGGTGTCCTGTTCTTGGCACAATTCCTTTTTTAAGTGAAAAAATTCTGTGAATGCCATTTGCTTCCAAGCTGTGACCCACCCTGTGTCCCTTACCTGGGGATGTACCTCACCGATCTGGCCTTCATTGAGGAGGGGACCCCGAACTACACGGAGGACGGCCTGGTCAACTTCTCCAAGATGAGGATGGTATGTTTCCAGGGGAGGGCAGGAACCTCAAAACCCAGCCAGGTGCTTCAGTGCAAAAACCCTCAGGTACTTTGGTGCTGGACTGAGTCAGCAGCCCCAGTAAGAGCCAGGTGTCAGGCGGGTGCCAGGCCTCAACCCCATGTTGCCCCTTTAATCTGACAGTCTGAGAGGCAGGACCCCCCTGCTCCCCACCTTACAGAGGGCAAACTGAAGCTTTCGAGGTCGAGGGACAGGGCCAAGTTCGCCCCACAAGTAGAGGGTGGAGCAGATGCCACCACCCACACCCCTTCCACGTTGCTCATGGAAACCGTTGCAGCATGCACTTAGGCAGCACGCTTCAAACTTTCCCCAGAACGTAGGACCTAGGAGGAGCCTGAGGAGACCATCAGCTTCTCCCTGCTCCAACCAGAGCCCCTGCTTTCACCAGTTTTGTACAATGGGCCTCCATGTTAGTGTTTCTCTGTCGAGTGACAGGGCTGGAGCACTTCCACATCACATCTCGTGCCCAGTGGGCACCTCGGTGCCTTTATCCCTTGCTGGAGTCGCGGGTTCTGTTTCTCACTGTGGCGTCATTTGAGCCACTGATTTGAAGGAGGGGCTTAGTTTCCTCTCTCAATCGAATTATCATAATTAGCTCATGGACGCTTAAGAAGTATCACCCTTGGAAGCAGGTTGCCAGCTTCAGGAAACCCCTGCTGACTTTGGTGGCAGGCATACACCTGTAATCCAAGCCTTCTGGGAGGCTGGAATGAGAGGATCACAAATTTGAGCCCAACTTTGCCAATTTAGCAAGACTCTGTCTCAAAATAAAAAATGAAAAGGAGTAGCTCAGCACGAGGTTCAGTCCCAGGGCCCTTTGTTCATACAAAGTGAGATGGCACTGAGCAAGCATAGTCTTCTAAAACTCCCTGCCTTCCCACAGATATCCCACATTATCCGAGAGATTCGCCAGTTCCAACAAACTGCCTACAAAATCGAGCACCAAGCAAAGGTAAGCTGGCAGCACCTGCCCGGCCCCGGGTTCATGCAAGGCTCTTGTCAGCCATTTCCTTCCTCACCTGCACACTTTCCCTTCCTGAACCCTCATAGGCCCAACTCAGATGCCCTCCCTATAGGGATACCTTCCCCATTCCCTGTCCCCTGGTCAGAAATGAGCTGTGCCTTATTCATGTCAGGCCTGTGCTTAGCTTTGACATCTGGTTTATAACCAGGTCCAAGCTCCCAAGGCAAGAGAGGCAGGGTCTAAACATGTCTTTTGTTTTTGTTTTTGTATCAGGAATCGAACTCAGGGCCTTGAGCTTGCCAGGCAGGCGCTATGCCACTGAACTATATCCTGGGCCCTAAATATGCCTTTTTGAAAAGTACTATGTTCACAAGTCACAAAACTCACACTGGTCCCTCCCAAAGGCCACAGCATCCCCAATTGCTTGGGTCTATGTCCACAAGCAGTCCATAAACACAAGTGAACTTTTTTTTTTTTTTTTTGGTACCAGGGCTCAAACTCAGGACCTTGTGCTTGTGAGGCAGGCACCAGAACCACTGAGCTAAATCCCCGGCCCTGTACTTTGTATACTGTAGTGTAATCTGCTACGTACTGCTCAGCATTGTTCTTTTTCTTCTTACTGATAATACACCTCAGGGATCAGTCTGGGCTGAGACAGGTGCACCCTCGTGTCTCTGTGGCTGCAGAGAAATCCACTCACATAGCCTCCTCTATGCTGATGGATGTCCCACTTGTTTGAGTCTCTTGCTGTCGCGGACAAGGCCCAGAGAAACACCTATGTCCCCAAGCAGGCTTTGCTGCTGTGCACTTCCAGTCACCACAACCAGGAGTTTTGCAAAAGACAAGCAGATTCTTCGTGAGGCAGCCAAACATGTGGAAACAGAAAAACAAGCCTCAAGTCCGCCTCCTGGAGGGCGGGATTTGGGGGTATTTATGGGCTGAGGAGCAAGGAGCAGAGGTTGGGTTAAAACTTCCTCAGCTCTCACCACAGTGACCCCTGAGTTGAGGTTCTGTGCACTGGAAGCAAGTAACTCAGAGCAGATGGAGGTGGGAAGGCTCATTCAGGGGCTGAGAGCTGGTGACCTGAGGCTCCGCATCTGGAAGGAGAGAGGGAGGCAGGGGCGTGCGGTCCTGAGGTGGCGCCTTGCCCAGGGAGCTTCACTTCCTGGCGAGGCAGGCCATGTGCAGTGGGAGGGCCCCATAGCCTCGGAGGACAGCGTTAGTCCCTGCTGAACTCGACAGGGCTCCTGGGCTCCTGGAAGGATCTGCAGTGTGGTCCCTGGGACAGTGGGACCCCTGAGAGAAAGCTGTATAATTGGACTAACTTACATTTTAAAGGATTTCAGGACCCTATAAAAAACGGTTGGCAGGTCGGTCTCATTTCATCATTCAAGCCTTGAGTTGATCACTTCATTTTACACACAAACAACTGAGATTTGCTAATCAGACCTCCTGGGCTCTCAGGCCTAGGACCTCACCCTGCCCAGTCACCCATTTGGTCTCTCTCAAGCATCCTCACCTTATTCACAGTTAACAAAAACCAAGTGCCAGACACAGCCACAAGAACACCAGAAAATCCAGCTTTTATCATTTGCCTTTCTACTTTCTTTTGTGATCAGTGTGTTGAGCTGGACATAGTAGTGCATGCCTGCAATCCCAGCTACTCAGGAGGCTGAGTCAGGGCAATCACAAGTTTGAGACCAGTCTGGGCAACTTAGTGGGGCCCTGTCTCAAAATAAAGTTTATAAAGGACTGGGAATATAGCTCAGTGGAGAGCAACTGCCTACCATGTGCAAGGCCCTGGGTTCAATCCCCAATATTGGGAGGAAAAAAAGAAAAAGAATTTGTTTATTTTCTTCCTTGTGAACTCCTGACCTCTTTTCAGCTGACTAGAAAAGAAAAGGTAGTGGGTAATTAACTGGGCCAGTTTGTGTTGCTCTTTATTCAATAAGCAAATATTTACTGAGCAAGTGCTACACATCTGGCACTAGTTAGGCCCTGTAGCACAGCAGTGACAGGCGTGGTGGCACATGTCTGTAATCTCAGCACTCTGGAGCCTGAGGCAGGAGGATTGCCATGAGTTCAAGGTCAGCCTGGGCTACATAGTGAGATCCTGTCTCAGAAAAAAAAAGAAATAGGTGAACTTATAGTTTTATATATACATATTGTGTGTGTGTGTGTGTGTGTGTGTGTAGCACTGTGGATTGAACCAAGAGCTACTCAGTCTACCAGGGAACACCTAGGCTCAAAGCCCACCAGTGCCACTCACAGCTGAATACATTCTGCAAAGCTCTTACCTGCCTTGCCTGCTAAAAGTTCTTCTACCAATGGGGATTTAGCACAGTGGCACCTTGCCTGCCTCACAACCACAATGTCCTGTGTTCGATCCCTGGTACCAAAACACAAAACAACAACAAAAAAGTTTTTATACCAAGCTAGGACAGGTCATTGTGGTAATTAAGTGTGACACCTTTGTCAAAAGTACTCTATAAAAGCCTTGCAACAAGACATGAGCCCCTGAGGGATGAGAACCCTGGGGTGAGCTGATGAGGGGGGTCTGATGTAGCTATCACTGGGCAAAAGAAGCAGACTTTGGGGGAAAGGCCTGTGGGGCAAGGGCAGGTGTTTAAAGGCCATGGGTCTCAATCTTCAGCATGCGTCAAAGTCAGATTCACCAGAAAGGATGACGTTTACAGTCTGTAACTTAAATAAAATGAGGATCAGGGCTGAAAGCCCAGCATCCTGACAGCATTGGCGCTGCCAAACACTCTTTAGAAAGAAACATGTTAACCTGTAATAAGAACCCCAGTATTCCTGTTCCTACAGTGTATTGTTCTGATTCCTTTACTACTACAAAATACCTGAGGCCTGGTACTTTATAAAGAAACAAGGTTTTTTAGCTCACTGTTCTCAAGGTTTCAGCTATGGCACCAGCACCTGCTGGGCCCGTGAGGGCCTCCTGGCAGGTAGCATCACCAGGGTGGAGCATTCTTCAGACAGAAGACAGACAGGAGGAGTCAGTCTCTAACCTCTTAACGTTACCTCCTGGGGACCAAGCTTCCAACACGGGAGCCCTTGGGAAACACACTCAAACAATATCCAGACCACAGCGTGGGGATTTATGCTGTAAACAAAACATGTAGTTGAAGCAACTGAAGCTGTATCATAGAAGATATGCATTGTAGCACTTTATATATAAAATACAAAAAAACCTGGAAACAACTGACATATCCAAAAATAGGGTATGGGTTTGGTAAAATCTAGTACAGAAAAACGATGCGGTACAACAGAAATTTTTCATTATAGTGTAGGTGATGGGGTACCAGATGCCATCCACTCACTGTTACGTGAAAAAGTAATTGTATGTTGTAGGAACTAGAAGGCCATACAAAAATGAAAATGGTTGTTTTATACTGATAGAATTATGGGCTTCTTTCCTCCAAATATTTATTGAACATCACATCCTTTCTTCTATAATAAAAAACCATACCAAGACAAAACTGTCCATTTAATTGGGCAGTGTTTGGGGACTGCAGTTTGCCCAGCCTGAAAGCCACAGAAGTACCAGCCATGGGGCCCACATGGGGCTATGTCTGGGGTCACTAGGGTCCCAGTGCCCTGCAAAATCTCAGAAGTTACCAAAAAAAAGGTCAGCATCTTTTCTGTCTCCTGCCACCTTTGAAACCTTTCTCCCAAGCTCTGATGTCCAATACAAATAAATATTTCTGCTTGTCAAGCATCTTTCTTCAACGGCTTTACAGAAGTGATGTTTGCTGTCAGCCTCCCGCTAAAGGAGACTATCTTAGGGAAACTGGTCTTGAGCATACTCATTGTAGAGAAAACCAATAAGTCTGCTGATCCCCAGAGAGTTTGAGAGTCCAGAGAACTGTGTGTTCCAGAAAGGACATAGAGGCACTAGCAAGGGCTAAAAGACCAGCCTGTGTCACAAGGTCACAACGTGCTGTGTCTCTGTCATCAGTGTGAATTGAGCCACCCTGTGACACTCAAAGTCATTTTGCTAGAGGTGCTGGTGTGAGCTAGTAATCAGACAATAAGAGTCATTCCAGGGTAAAACTGTAGCTCAGTGACAGAGCATTTGCTCAGCACTCACAAGGTCCTCGGTTCGATTCCCGGTACTACAAAAAAATCATCATCATCTCCTCAGTGACTATTACTAATTAGTATACTACACTGCTGGATTTGAACTTCACAGAGGCAGACAGAATCAATTAGCCAAGACAAAAACCCAGAACCAGGCATGGTGGTACATGCCTGTGATCTTCAAACTCTGGGAGGCTGAGGCAGGAGGATTGAAAGTTCAAGCCCAGTCTGAGCAACTTAGTGAGGCCCTGTCTCAAAAATAATTTTTTTAAGGCTAAGGATGTAGCTCATTATGAAGGCCCTGGGTTTGATCCTCAGTACCCAAACATTAAAATTTTTTTAAAAGGGGCAACACAGACTTGATTTTTCTCAAGTAACTATCAGAAGATTCTCAAACACATAATAAATATAATTGTTTCCTTTCTACTCTGGGTTTAGGGTGAGGGTGTTTGGTTCCAAAGGACTGACAGTAAGCCTTGGAAAGACTCTAGAGATGGGGCCGCCTGTGAGATTCACACTCAGAACTCTCATGGCACATTTTGTGTGGAATTTGGCCAAGGGCTTGAGAACAAGAGTGGGTGGGGAGAAAAGAGGAAAGAGAAGAACCTAATTCCTGAGGATGAGCTGTCCTGATGGTCCACTCTAACATTTTGCCCCTGAGGCTCTTCCTCAGGACCTCAGTTTCTCCCTTACCTCTTAGTGCATGAAAATCACGTGATACTATAGCATCCTAATGTTTATATACATTTTTGTCCCAACATTTTATTAGGACACTTTTTAAACAGAACCATAGAAAGAATTGGGAATACTCATCCACCTCCCACTTAGATTCAACAATTGAACTTTAAGATTTTTTTTTTTTTGGTACCAGGGATCGAACTCGGGGCAGGCATTGACACTACTGAACTAAATTCCCAGCCCCTGAACTTTAAGAGTTTTTTAAAGGCAGTTCTTAGCATTGAATCCAGGACTTCACGTATGCTAGGAAAATGCTCTGCCACTGAGCAACACCATCAGCCCACAGATTTTTTTTTTGTATCAGGGATTGAACTCAGGACCTTGCACTTGCAAGGCAGGTGGTGGAACCACTGAGCTAAATCCCCAGCCCCAGATTTTTTTTAATATAAGCTCAGAACACTTCATCAAGGGACGAACCAAAGAAAGATCAAGGGTAATTTTGACTGTATATGATTTTTCTGGTTATTATTTTGTTTTGCAGTACTGAAGATTGAACCCAGGGCCTTTGCACTGATCTACAGCCCCAGCTTCCCTGTCTTAGTTTCTTTCTCATTGTTGGAACAAAATACCCAACACCCACAAATTAAAGTAGGAAAAGTTTATTTTAGGTCACAGTTTGTAGAGGTTTTAGTCCATCGTTGGCTGGCTCCAAGACGGGGCAGCATGGAAAGGTGCATAGCAGAAGAGAAATAGTCCATGGCAGGGTAGGCAGGAAGCAGTGAGCCTTCATTCCCCTTTTTATTCCATTCAGACTACAAGCCTATTGGTTGATGCCACCCACACCCGGGGGCGGGGGGAGGGGGGCTTCCCATTATCCACACCCAGAATATGCTAAAACAATCAGTGAGCTAATATAATTATCACACCCATGATCCAGTCACTCCCAAAAGCCCCACCCATTAACACATAAGGCTTTTGGGGAATATCTAGGTATAAACTATAACATACCCCCCTTTTTAGTTATTTTTGAGGCAGGGTCTCTCTAAGTTGAGAAGTTTCTCAGGCTGGGCTTGAACTTGCAAACCTCCCAGAGTTCTGGGATTACAGGCATGTACCACCACACCGGATCCATATGTAATTTTTTAAATAACGTTTTTGTGCCTGTGTGATATTGTGGATGGAACCCAGAGCCTCATGCATACTCTACCAGTTAGCCACACCCCAGCCTGATTTAGTATTAGGATTAATATTCAGACAAATATTAAGACAATATTAAATAATGCAAAGACATTATATTAAGACAAATCATGACTGAATGCATTTCTTGCCTCATGTGCTATCCTGACCCCGCTCCATGAGAGCTGGGTCCCAGAGACTCCCAGGTCCGGTCCATAGTCATCCATTACCTAGGGCCCATAACCCTTCCCTTCCTTGTTGCTCTCCTCTTCTCAGGTAACCCAGTATCTATTGGACCAGTCTTTTGTGATGGACGAAGAAAGCCTCTACGAGTCTTCTCTCCGAATAGAACCCAAACTCCCCACCTGAAGCTGCCAACCAGATCCAGCCGCTCATGTGGACACGTGCTATATGATAGTGTACATATTTGTTTGTTTCTCTGGATTTTCCTCTTCACTATGTGCTTCTCCAAGACTACAGATCTGTTCTCGTTCTTAGATTTCCTGTAGACCCGGAATATGAATTTCTGCACCGTCTCAGACTCTGCCCCCTGCAGTGCCTGTTTCTTTGAACAGCTGTCCTCTCAATCTGTCCTCCAGACCCACAGGGAGGCAGCACCCGTGCCGACATGAGTCTTCGGCTCCAGTCCTGCTTTGCCCTCCCTACCCAGTGCCCAGGTCGTGACTACCCTGGGCATCCTCCCAGCATGTTCCATGTAGCTGTTAGAATGGGTGGGTGGGGGGAGGTGGGAGGGGGAAGCCATACCCTCGAGTCCAATCATTGACAGCTCTTCCCGCTGACAGCGATGCCAGTTTCCAAAGCAGCTTTTTCAGCCAAAATTGCAGGTCTCCCAGTAAGCTGCCTCCTGGTAAGCTGGCTGGAAGGGAGTCCTCTGCCGAGGCTGCCACCCCAGTACCACGTCGCTCCTTGCTGTACGATTCATGCCAGATCGCATGAAAAGCAGTCTCCATAGAGTGGACAGGTCCCAGAACTTCCCGAGGAAAATGGAGTCACAACACCAAGTCATGGCAACCTTTGCCAGCTGCTGCCCAGCACTCACTGGAAGTCAGAACAAAAACATGTCACTTTTCCTCCTCTTTGAGGCACCTGACAGTCACTACAAGCTTACATTGAGATGCTCTAAGTATGTACACCTTGTGATAATTAGTACCACACTGTAGAATTAGGAAATCAATAACCAAGTGTTTTTATTGCATATACTGTAGTCCTGTCTAAACGCCTTCTAGCAGGAATATAGTACTGTAGTGCTTATTCTGTGAATATTACCATGTATTTTTTACATTGTACAGTATAGAGAACACAGGTCCACTCAGAAGTGGCAGGCATGCTCCACTCCGACAGACAACTTTTGCTGTAAGCAATACCTAGTGGTATGAGAATTCTATTTCAAGTCCTAAAATATTTCAACTTACAGCTTGTTTGGAAAAAAGAAATTTCCACTTTTGTAAACATATGTTTCCTGATTACCTCTTGCTAATAAATCTATTCTATCTCAGGGTGAGCAGCGGGCTGTGAGTGGCTTCATTCCTTCACCCAGGTGATATCTGATGATCACCTGCTCCGTGGCAGCCCCTGGGCTGAGACCAGAGTTGGAGTGATGAGGATGCCGTCCCTGCTGTGGGGACCAATAGCCTGATAAGAAAGACTGTTCATTTTACCTGTTGCCCCAGAAACAAATCACTCCAGAACTTGATCACTTAAGCCATGTTGTTGCCTTTCCAGTGCTATGGGCTTCCAGGGCGTGGCTGGCAGCCCTTGCCTGGGGTCTCTCTTGGGGTTACAGTCACACAGCAGCTGGGCTCTGTTGCTGAAAACTCATCTGGACCAGGTGGCCAGCACAGTGCCCTCCCATGGCTGGAGGCTGGTGTGTTGTTGACAGAAATGTCCCCACATGGCCTCTCCCTGTGACTCTGGCTTGACAGTGTGGCAGTGGGGTCCCACTGAATGATCACCCCACAAGACCTGGGGAGAAGCTGTTCCACAACATTCTGAGTCAAACACATCAGCAAGGCAGCCCAGGGGAGGCTAGGGGAGGTAAGTTTGGCTCTTCTCAACAGGAAGAGACACAACTGTGTAGCCATTCATCTGTGACAAGAGAGACAGCATTTTTTGGTTTGGGTTTTGGTTTTGATTTTGAGGCAGGGCCTTACTATGTATCCCAGGCTGGCCTGGAAATCATGGCAATCCTCCTGCCTCAGGCTCCTAAATGCTGGGATTATAGGCTTGTGCCACCCCGCCACTCTGTCTGAAGATGGTATAGAAAGTGCCTTGGGCATAGCAAGGAAGAGAGGCCAATGTGATAGGATGATGGGGGGATTGGATTAAGCTCCATGGAGATGTGAGGGAGTTGTGGTGTGAAAAAGAGCGATTTGCCAGGCAGAAGAACTGGCATGTGTGAAGCCCAGAAGCCTAAAAGAATGTGCTTGTTCAGGAAATGCAAGTGTGAATGTCCAGGTGTGCAAGTCAAGCAGAGATGAAGGTAGAGTGGAAGAAACCAAGCCATAGGAAACCCAAAGCAAAGGGTTCCCAAAGAAGAGACCCCTCCAGGACCAGGACGAGCCCAGGCCAGGGAGATGCCACGAGCCACCACCAGAGCCTCCAGCATGACAGAAAAGATTGTCTCCAGGTAGCACGGGTCTTTGCTTTAGTAAAAATAGAAATTAAAATGAAAGCACAAATCTACAGGAAAAGCTTTAATTGGAAAGTTAGAGGGATGACAGCTTAGATAGCTGGAGGGGTGCTCTCCGATACAGGGGCTCAGACCAGCCCCCTGCAAAGGCTTCATAGCTCTTGAGTCCATGGCTTAGGGGTGGTCTCACTCCCAGGAAAAGACTGTCTCTGTGTGGTTCCATTCATGTGGACTCTGCCTTTCTCAGAGCCAGGTGATCACAGATTTGGAGCAGTACCTGGAGGCTTGGTGTCCCCAGTGTCCCTGTGAACCTCTTATCTTGGTGTCCTTAGCCTTGAAGGGTGCTGAGATCCTGTAAATTCAGGACCAACCAACCCATCTGGCCAGCTTCTACACACTTCCAGATGATCAACACACCCTATGCAGTGCCCAGAAGAGATCTGACTCAGGATTTATAGTAACAAAGAATACAAAATGAAGGTCAAGGTTTGTTCTTCATTTAGTCACCTCTTGGGCATCTGTAGGTTAAAGTGAAGAGCCATTCATAGCAAGAGTGGCTTTCAAGTCCCTGACCCTCCCAAGGAAACAAAAACCATGCTTTCAATGAGCGGCAAGTATGCCCTGGGATTCTGCCTGTCCTCCCCCTCCTGTGTCACAACTGCCTCAAGGTGACCAGAGGGACTCAGAACAAAAGGCCTGAGCGTTGCCCCCTGTGCAGGCAGCTGTGACGGGTGCCCGGGCTCAGATACTTCCCCGCTGTCCCCCCAAGGAGGACAGGCCCAGAACTCCAGCTCAGGCGCGGGCAAGGTGCAACCTGCTGCTGGAGCTTCCCTGGGCCATTTTCCCTGGGACCCACAGCCAAAAGGCTCCAGAACTTCTCTCCTGTCCTCCACGCAGCTTTCACTTTTTCCCTATTTGTGCGGGACTGGAGGAGGCAATAGAGTGGAGAGAAAAGGATCTCTCCAGAGAAAGCCTGCTGTTTACCTACCAGCCTCACCACTTACCTGCTCGATCAGCCTAGCCCGTCACTTAATTTCTCAGAGTGTCAGTTTCCACACTTGAAAAACAGGCATAAAAGTAGTATCTCAGCTTGGAGTAGAATTAAAGGAGCTAATACAAGCTGAGCAGGTCTAATCTGAAGCCCAAAATTCAAAATTCTGTTTGGCAGTATGACCCCACAAGTAGAAATTCCTGTACCTGACCTCATGAAACGGCTCACAGTCAAAACACAGGCACACTAGTCCTAGTGTATACAATTACCCTCAAGCAGTGTGATACGGTATACGTGAAAGATAAATGAGTTTTGTGTTTTGACTTGGCTCCCATCCTCAAGAAATTTCATTATACAGACAGATTTTCCAAAACTCGGGAAAAAAATCCAAAATTGGAAACACTTCTAGCCCAAACACTTTAAATAAGTACTCAGCACAGCATAAATAGATGGAGACAGGAGAGCAGGGTGTGTTTTGAGGTGCAAATGAAGTCCTGCAGGATGGAAAGCTACACCAGTCATCTGGGACCAGGGGCTGCTGGTCCAGGGCTGTGCTGAGCTGGCTGCTCCCTTCCCTCACCATCCTGGGTCCCAGGAAGGAAGGCAGAAAGCACATCCAGGCAGCCTGGGGGATCCTTGGGAGGAGCGTAAGAAGATGGAGGCCACCAGAGGGGAACTCAACATAGTTCATCTGATCTGTCAAAGGATAAGACCACAACAACCTAATTTAAAGATCCTAATTGGCTTTATTTTCAATTCTAGAATCAGACAGCCTTCATTCTGTACACAGACCAAGTATTCTACTGGGTTGAACAGAGGATTTTTTTTTTTTTGTACCAGGGATTGAACTCAGGACCTGCACTTTTGAGGCAGGCATGGTGCCACTGAGCTAAATCCCCAGCCCTAGAGGATGTTTTTTATAGACAGAGAAGAGCCGCAAAAGGCAGAAACAAAGAACAGAAAGCAGACTGGTCCTTTCAAAGTTCCTTTCCCTGTGAAGTGGGAAACAGGGAGACAGAACAATAGAAAAATACCTGACTGGTTAACATCAGGTTACCTTGTTTGCTTGAGGATTAAAACAGAACGAATTTAGCCAGATGTGGTGGCACATGCTTATAATCCCAGCATTTAGGAGGCTGAGACAGGAGGATTGTCTCAAGTTCAAGGCCAGCCTGGAATACATAGCAAGACCCTGTCTCAAAAAAAAAGAAAGAACATTATTATCATACCAAATGAAACCAGCCTGATGAGAAACTTGGCTATTATTTCTCATTTCTCCTGGTTTCTTGAAAGGTAAGATAAACAACTTAGTTTGGGTTTGGTGATGTGATACTTTAGCATGAGTGATTCCATTTTGATCTTTAGATTTTCCTGTTGGGGCTCAGGGGAAGGGCCTAGTGCAAAGCAATGGACTCCTGTTTTTATTATTGAACATTCATTATGGGAAAGCAGCCTTGTATAGCAAATAAAAACTTTAGAACAGTGATTATCAACGGGGAAATTGTGGGCCTCAGGGGACATCTGGAGACATTTTTTGGTGTCACATTTAGAGGATCCAGTAAGCAGAGATAAAGAATGCGGTTAAGCTTCCTTCCAGGCACAGGACAGTGGCCCACCACAAAGAATTACCTAGCCCAGAATGACAGGTGTGCCAAGGTTGAAAATCTCTGCTTCAGAGCCAGACTGCTCAGGTTCAAATCCCAGCCTCACCACTGCCTGTGACCTTAAGCAAGTTACAGAACCACTGTCTGACTCAGGTTCAAAATGGGAACAAGCATGATGCCTGCCTCACAGGTTGCTACAAGAACTGCATGAGCTGCACCAGGCAAGGTAATCGGCGTGTAGCAAGAGCCAAGTAGCCTTTAGCTGTTGTTTGCTCTTGAACCCTTTCTAAATGCTTACTTTGTAGTAGGCCCCACTACCAGCGCTCCCATCTCAGCAGTGAGCAAGCAGACCTGGTTCTCCGTCACAAGCCCTGCCTTCTCACGGAGGCATGGCCATAACAGAGATATCCAAGGCAGAGTGACGGGCACCATGGCAATGACCAGGCAGCATGATCACAAGGACAGGAGATCTTTTTCTTTCTTTTTTTTTTTTGTGGTACAAGGGAACAAACTCAGGACCTTGCACTTGTGAGGCAGGTGCGGTGCCACTGAGCTAAATCCCTGGCCATGAGGAGATCTTGACCCAAGCCTGGATTGCGATAACTTGGACCTTAAATGTCCCCAAAGACCCAGAAATTGGAGGCTTGGTTCCAGAGTGGACAATAGGGAAGGGATGGCACCTTTGAGAGTGGGCCTACTGGGAAGTCTTTAGGCCACTGGGGTACACATATTCTTGAAGAGGAAGAGAGACCCCACCTCCTTCCTCTGACTCTTTTTCATTTTCCCAACCATGAGGCAAGCAGCTCTCCTCACCATGGCTCCCGCCATGATGTTCCACTTCACCACAGGCCCAAAGCAGTGGAGCCAACCATGGACTGGGCCTCCAAACTGAGCCAAAATCAACCTTTCCTCTTCACAAGCTGAGGTTCTTAGGTGCTTGCTACAGTGATGGGAAGCTGACAGCCAAGCAGATGATGCAAAACCATGGTCCCCACTGTGAAAGATTGTTGCCCTCTGAATTCAATGGCCAGGCTGAAACTTGGGGCAGGCTCTGGGCAATGATTTTTGCCAGGATGAAGCCAAAACTTAAGGGGCTACCAAAAATGTCAGTAACGGAGATAAATAACAACTTAATGCAACATGTTTAAAACCCAAAATTCACATAAAAATCCACAACGGATGCCAAACTTGTAAAATAAAGACAGCATCAGTGTTCCTGAGGTGTTCCTCTGGTCTAGCTAAGCCCCACTGTGGCTGACACTGGGCTTTTGGTGCTTTTGTCCAAGTTGTATAAAATGCCTCTTGTTAAAGAATGGAAAGAGTGGGCCAGGGATTTAAGATCAGTGGTCCTGAATTTGATCCCCAGTACAAAAAGAAAGAAAGAAAGAAAGAAAGAAAGAAAGAAAGAAAGAAAGAAAGAAAGAAAGAAAGAAAGAAAGAAAGAAAGAAAGAAAGAAAAGAGAGAGAGAAAGAAAGAGAAAGGAGGAAGGAAGGAAGGAAGGAGAGAGAGAGAAAGAAAAGAAAAAGAAGGAAAGAAAGAAAGAAAGAAAGAAAGAAAGAAAGAAAGAAAGAAAGAAAGAAAGAGGGGGTGCAGAGAAAAGAAACTGCTCCACTCTGGGCTGTAGGCTAGTTCCTGGGAAAAGAGGCAGTGGGTCAATTGGTATTTGCGTTTTTTTGGTACTAGGGATCAAACTTGGATCCTTGCACTTGTGCAGCAGGCGGCGAAAACACTGAGCTAAATCCCCGGCCCCTGGTGTTTTCCTTTACTTGTGTGTGTGTCTGGCTCACTAGCTTTCTACCGACCTGCCCCACTCTGCCGTGTGAAGGAGCTGTTGAAGGTGCACACCCCTGGCCAAGTCTACACCTGGTCCACTGGTGTCCTCAAGTGTAAGTGGGTTTCAGGACTTCCAGCTTCTCGCCCCTGCCCTGTGTTTACTGGCCACAGTTTCTTTCCCAAGGTGGAACTCTGGAAGTCTTGTAGGTTGCTGGGCCAGGAATATACAAAGGAGCAATTGTTATCGTCCTAGGAAGACAAAGGTGCCACCCAGACCCACCCACCCACCCACCATGTGTTCATCGAGTTCCTGTGTGTCCACACCCAGGAAACAAGCATCCAGCCTGGCTCCTGACCTCCTTGGGTAAATGGTAGAAATCATACCATATAATTCACATACTCCTAGCTTCGCTCCCACCTCCCTCTGGATCCACACCCTTACAGCTGACTCCGGAGATATCATCTCAATGTGACTGTCTCCAGCTCTCCTGGACCAAACTGACTTTGTCATCTGTAATGCCATGGACAGCCCCTTCGCTCCAGCCTGGACAGCAGGACAAGAAAAAGAGAAAGCGAGTTTAGCAGTCTAAAGAATAAAGTGTGATCAGCGAGGATTCAGACCAGCTAATGGGATAAATCAAATTTTATATCTGAAAATGGTTAATTGAATATTATGTGCATTTCACCTCTTTTTTTTTTTTTTTGAGACAGGGTCTCACTATGAGGTCTAGCTGGCCTCAAACTTTCAGTCTTCCTGCCTTGGGCTCCTGAATCTTTTAAAACATGTCCTTGGGGCTAAGGGTACAGCCCAGTGCTAAAGTGCTTGCCTAACATGCACAAGACCCTGGTTTCCCAAACAAAAAACAGGTCCTTGAAGAAACAAAAACCCAGGGTTTCTGGTAGGAAGGAGCAGAGGCCCAGGTAAGGCAGAGGTTGAGGGGTAGGCTGAGTGAAGACCTGGGGAGAGGTAGAAGGTGCCTGGTGGGGCCCTGGCAGGAAGGTGGCCAGAAGAATACAACAGGGCTGTGGTGAAATCTTACAGACTCCTTCTGCCCCAGCCCCATCGGATCTTCCGGCAATCAAGTCCTTATCAGACCCATCACCTGGGAGGCATATGGTCGCTGTACAGCCACTCCCCATACTCAGGCCAAGTGACTCACAACCCAGAAATGATGAGGCCCATTCCTCAGGACCAGGGAGGGAAGCCGGAGGATTCTACCCACTCAGGGAAGATCCTCTCTGGCCACAGAGAACCCAACCTCTTGCCAGTCACACGTCTCTGAAGCTGCCCACACTGAGCAATCGTGCCACCCTGCTAGGCTGTGCAACACCTACAAGTAAAGCAGCCTAGGGGCCTGCATGGAGTCAATGCACACAGGTGTTTTTTCTGTGAGGACCAAAGTGTGGACTTCATCAAGCTGGGTCCTTGGCAGCTGCTTCTGGGAGATGAACAGACACCAGCTGACCTAAAGAAAGCCTTCTTGATGCTTGTTGGGGCTCTGTATGTATCCTTTCCTGGTCCTCACACGCTTATAAAATCTCAGCCTTTCATTCAGACAGCACAGTCCTCTCTCTGGCTCAACACTGCTTCCTTGTAGGACGAATAAATTCTTCACCTTTCTGTATTCGAAATTCCTGAAGGCCCGAGTACCAGGCTGTCATGTGCAGGTCCCAGAACCCCTTTCCCTGCCTCTGCTTCCTCCAAGCCTGTAGCCACACACAAGGCCCACCAGCCCAACTGGCCCTGCTGCAGAGCTTTCTCCAGCTGCTGCAGGCCTCCTCGGGATGAGAAGAGCATGGCCAAGCTTTGCCCTCAGTATCTGCACCCTTTGGGCCTCAGCCTTGCACCCCTGGCTCAGGAGGGCAGAGACACTGTGGTCCTGTGGCTCTGCTGCACCTGCACCAGGGCACAGGGTTTCTCCTCTGTTTCTCCTGGGTGAGATGGAGGAACCCAGGCTGATCTTCAAGACTGCTGGGCACTGGCCACTCTCCTAGACACCTCAGAGTGCAAATTTGCTAAAACTTGGCTAGCTCTGCAGGAAACTGCCCAACGTGGGCAGCACTAAAGACTGTGTAGTGCCCATTATTAATTCAGGAATTCAGGAAGTAGGGTTAACTTAGAACTTGGAATGGGGTGAGGAGGGTGCATCTGAGGAGGTGAGGAGGAAGGAGGAGGTCTGGAAGTGGAGCTGTGGGAGACCAGGAAGCAGGCTGCTGGCTGCAGGAGAGCAATGGTGCTGGGCATTACAAGCAGAACAGGAATGTATCGTAGAGGATCTTAGGTTCCAGACAAAGGAGGGTGGGCAGTGAGGACCTGGGAAGAATGAGACTGCAGGAGGCCCTGGAGAGGAAACCAGAGGTGCTCGTGTTCTGAGCCTCTGGACTCCCGTCTGCAAATTCCTCCTCCCCAGACACAATAGTGAGGCCATTTCAGGCACAAGTTGCACAGGGCCGTGTGCCTGCTCAGAAGCTGGTGCTCATGCAGGGCCAAGGTTGGGTAGGGTAAGAGGAGGGGAGCACACTGCTCAGGGCCAGTTTAAAGGGAGGACCAAAACACTCAAAAGAAATGAGACTTTAATGCACTGCTTTTTAAAAAATCAAAAATTAATGCCAGCAGGACATGGTGGCACACACCTGTCATCCCAATATGGAGGAGGATGAGACAGGAGGATCACTGCAAGTTCAAGGCCAGCCTGAGCTACATAGCGAGACCTCGTCTCAAAAAAAAAGCCAGGGATTTAGCTCAGTGGTTCTTCCCCCTGCCTCTCAAGCGGAAGGACCTGAGTTCAATCCCCAGCACCAAAAAAAAAAAAAAGAAAAGAAAAGAAAAAGAAAGCCACATAAGGTCTTAAAATTATTGTAATTTAGTCCATTGACACAACCCCCTGTATTCATTAGCTTTTTCACTCTACAAACTGTCTGATTACCCATCCATCTTTCCTTCACCCATCCATTCACTCTTCCACCCATCCATCTAATCTGCCCATCCATCTGATCATCCATTTAGTTGTTCGACCATAAAGCTATTTCTCCCTACTCATCCATCCCTCCTTCTGTCCATCCATCTATATATGTAACCCCAATCGACAACCACCATCCACCTATTTACCCAACCTGATATCCTCCTATTATACAAAACAGCATATAGGGCCAGGGATTTAGCTTAGTGGTTTCGCCGCCTGCTGCACAAGCGCAAGGACCCAAGTTCAATCCCCAGTACCAAAAAAAAAAACAAAAAACAGCATATAGACATGAGAAGCATTCACCACTTATCAACAGGCCTAAGTCTGTCTGTCTTTCTTTCTGCCTCAGTTTCTTCATCTGGGAAGCAAGTATGTGTGTTTACAAGAAGCTTCACAGGGCTCTGTGAGCATTAAATAACAAAATCTCCCACTTACAGGGTGGCACACAGCTATAACCCTAGCACCTGGGAGGCTGAAGCAATAGTGTTGTGAGTTTGAGGCCAGGCTGGGCAACTTAATGAAATGCTGTGTCAGAAAACATCCATGTAGACAGCAGCTGCAACACAGTGTTATTGGAATCAGAAACAGAGCTGGCCACAGGCCCAGCAGTCTTCTGTGAAGTGGCCTGAAAGACAGAGAAATTCACCAGGCATGATGGCACATGCTTATAGTCCCAGCACTCAGAAGACTGAGGTAGGAGGATTGCCCTGAGTTCGAGCCCAGCTGGGCTACATAGTGAGTTCAAGGCCAGCCTAAACTACATAGTGAGACCTTGCCTCAAAAAAAAAAAAGAGAAAGAGAGACAGAAATCCATGGCTAACAGATGAGAGAGGGTAGAGTTGGGGAAAGAAGAGAGAGCATGGAACATGAGACTTGTCCTAGGAAGGACAAATGGATGTAGGCAGTGGACAACCAGCTGGCAGGAGGCATCCTGCAGGCAGGCAGTTGGTGGCTACAGAATCCAAGCATGGCTGACTGGATGTTGGCCCCTCTTGAGGCCCCAGGGATCCAGGCCTGGAAGGGTGGAAAGGTCTCAGGGCTCAGGGCTCTTTCAGTTCTCTGCTGCCTTAGGGCAAACTGATAACTCAGTGGAACAAAAGTCTGGTTTCAGTTGGTCAGGGGTTTTTATCCTACCTATAATCAGTTGTGAATCTGGCCTTACTGCAGGACCTCACCCACACAATGGAGATAAAGAGTGAAGATTAACAAATGCAAGCATTTGGAGCAGGTTCAATATATCCCTGCACCTGGAGGCAAGTCCTGTGCTCAGCCTCTTGTCCTCCAGTGGACCAGGCCCTTACACCAGTCCAGATCTCTGTCACCAGAGCCACTGCCAGCTAGGCCTTTACCTCGAGCACAGGTCTCCTGCTGCTGCTAACCATTAACACAGATTTAGAGGCTTAGAACAACACACATCTATTCCACAGCAGTTCAGTGGATTGTGTAGACTGGGCTGCTTCCTCTGCTCAAAGCCTCACAGAGCAAAGTCAAAAGGCCAGCCAGAGTGCATGGCTTCCTCACAGGCAGGAGATTAGAGCATGGCAAGGAGGCTGGCCAATAGGGTGTGACTCACCAATCACAGAGAACAGGAAAGGAGGCTGGCCAATAGGGTGTGATCTGCCAATCAGGGAGAGCTGTCCGATCAAGGTTTCCTCTGACATCAAAAGAGGACTTTAGGGCCAGGGAATTAGCTCAGTGGTACATCCACCTGCCTCACAAGTACAAGGTCCCTGGTACCAAAAACAAAGAACAAAAAAAGACAGCGACTGGGGGTCCTTGTGGTCACTGTCCTCTTACTCCAGTGACCTGTCTTGCTTGCAGGGTGTATTTTCTCTCTTCTTCTTTTCACTTCTATTTCTTTTCTCTCTTTTCACTTCTTTCTTTCTTTTATCTTGACTACATAAAACTGCTATGTTCATTGGTTGTCTTCATCCAGTTGTCCTAGGGAAACAAGAACCTGGAACCATGCACAGCCCAGCATCCAGAACACTCAGCCTTTGGAGGTGCATCACTTCCAAGCTTACTCAGGTTGTTGGCAGGGTTCATTCAGTTTCATGCAGTTACAAGACTGTGGTCCCAGTGTCTTTGCAGTTGCTGCCTAGGGCTGTTCCCAGCTCTCAGAGGCTACCTGCTTGCCTTAGCTTGTGCCTCCTGCAAAGCCAGCTATGGTGGGAACAGACCTTATGACTCAGGATTCTGCCTCAGCCCTCCTCTTTCTCTGACCTCACTTTCTGCCCCCTCTCTTTGACTCCTCTCCTTTCCTCTTCTCCTTTTAAGGGCCCATGTGATTACACTGAGCCCAAAATAATCCTGTCTTAGTGTCAGTGGATTTGGACCTCAATTCCAGCACAGAGTCCCTTCACAGCTGTACACAGACTGTGCCTGAATAAGCTGGAGACAGCCACCTACAGATTTCACCACCAGCACGGGCCCTGCTCGAGGAGATGGCTGGCTGGAGCCAGATGGGCGGGTAGCCGAGAACAGAGCACAAGATGAGTGTCAGGTTTGGGGTGAGTCACAATTCCAGGGTCACATGAAGGTCCCTGCCACAGGCATTTATTTACCCATAACTTTGAGGACCAGGGAAAGCAGATCCATACTTCTTTTACAGATGGAAACACTAAGGCTCACTGAAGGCAAACCACTTGCTTAGGTCACACAGGGAATCTGTGGTAGGGGTAGGACCACACATTGATGCCAGCTGACCAGATCAGGGCCCTGCCCCCCGACACCTCAGCACCCAGCACCTTGGTCCTCCAACATGGCCCATGATGGAAGGTCACTGTGGACCCCACACAGGGCCAGCTCTGGGGCAAAGGTCTACCAGGTGTCCAGGTGGCCAAGACAGCAAGGGACACAGCATTCCCAGCCCCTCTGGTGGGCAGGACAGAAGGAAGATGGCTTCACCCTGAGGCCAATGATGGTCCCGACACTAACCCAGAGTCATTTCTGAGACTCCTGTCTCAAAGCACAGGGGAAAATCACACCCAGGAGGATGTCCAGAAAGACCTGCTTTACCTGGAAATACAGCTGCTCCTCACTTCTAGGGGGGCCACATCCCAACACACCTCTCACAAGGTGAAATATTATAAGTCAAGAATGCATTGAGCCAGGCCTGGTAGCTCATGCCTGTAATCCTAGTGCTTAGGAGGCTGAGCCAGGAGTATTCCCAGGAGTTGGAAGCCAGCCTGGGCTACCCAGTTCAAGGCCAGCCTGAACTACATAGTGAGACCTTGTCTCAAAAAACAAATCAAAATAAAAAGTGCATTGAATACACAGAACCCACTAAATTCCACAGCTCAGCCTAGCTTACCTTACACAGGCTCAAAACCCTGTGTTAGCCTGCAGCTGGGCAAAATCGTGGAAAGTAAAGCTTGTTCCATGAGGAGGTTCTGGCCACTGTGTGATCAAGGGATGCAGCCACTTGTGGAGGGATGGTGCTGCTGATCCAGACTATCTCCACCACCAGCCTGGGAAAGCATACAAATTCAGCTGGAATCGAGCTTCTACTGAGCTGGGATCTCTTCGCAGCCAGGAGAGAGCCCAGACTACTTGGACCACCAGGGCAGCACAGTGGGTGCTGCTGCCCAGTTAGAAGAGTGCAGAACCCCTAGGAAGCAGGAGGACGCGCCCATCAGTCCCGGCCAGTTTCCCTGTGTATAAACAGACTCAGGAGCTCTGTTCCCCATCCTGAACTTGAAAAACGAAGTTTGAAAACAGGTCCTGTTAATCTCAAGGTCAGACCTTCATCTCCGGGCTTCCCTCTTTCTTCAGGTTTACAAAATAAACAAGATGGCCCAGTAACTGCTCCTGGTGTGACTTCCTCCAAAAAGGACCAAAGCCTGCTGACAGGGAATGGTGGGGACACAAGGGCTGTCTCCTTCCTCTAGACCCAGGGGGACGCGGTCAACTAGGAGGCTGAGGGGGGCCGGGTGGGGGTGGGGGTCGGGGAGGTCGGTGTTAGGGTCCCCAGGGCACAGGGCGAGGCACCAGGGGCGCCCGAGAGTCCTCTCCATTCGGAGCAGAGCTGAGCTGTGCTGCGGGGGCGGGCGGGTGGAGGGAGGGGCCGCGTCGCAGTTGCCCCACCCCACCCCCCGCCCCGCCTCACCCCGGCCACCCGGGCCACCCCGGCTACCGCCCCCGGCAGAGGCAGAGCAGCCGCAATGAGGGCCACGCTGTCCCTGCTCTGCGCCACCTGGCTGCTGGTGTTCCCGGGCCTCCCCGCCGCTGAGCTGCAGCTGAGCACCTTAGGTACGGGGTGAGGGGACACGGTGACTGGGGACCGGGGATCCCGGGGCGGGGACGAGGGACCCAGGGCGGGGTGTTTCATGCCTGGCAGCGTGGCCCGCAGCTCTCTGTCTCCACTGGGGCAGCCGGTCACACAGGTGACTCGGATCAGCCCCTTCCAGAGCCACGGCCACCTCTTCTATGCCAAGCTGTGGGCCTGGGCAAGGGGTCCCCTAGTGCCCTACGGTGCTCTGTAGAGTGGGTGGGAGGGGCTGTGGTGCAGGCCACGACTCCTGTGCCACAGCAATCTGAGTCTGCCGGCTTGGTGGGAGGTGCGACCAGGCTCCCAAGTCAGGTTGCCTGTGGCTGCCCCCTCTTCCCCTGCTGTCCCCTCCTGCTCTGCTGCCTCCTGCCTGGCCCCCTGCTGCCCTGGCCTCAACCTTAGCCCTGCAAGACCGCAGGCACTGGGCACCCGGGACTGGAGAGGAGAAGCCCAGGACCAACCTGGGGGTGGTCAAAGGTCACAGAGGCTGGTTCTGACCTCATTCCTCCCCAGCTGCCAGCCTGGTGACCTTGGAGGCATTGGGGAAGCCCAGCAGTGCTTTGGTGAGGGCTAATGCAGAAAGCTGCCTGGACTCTCAGCCAGCTAGCAGCTGCTCTAGCTTTGTGGTTGCGCCACTTGGTCTCTGCCTCAGTCTCTGACTCTGCTGTTGTGGGGCAGCCGAAGCAGCCGTAGATTGTGTGTAAATGAGTGAGCCCTGCTGTGTGTGTATGAATAAACATTATTTATGGATACTGGTGCTACAAAATATTACTACTCTTCTCCCCCGCAACCAGTTAAAAATGTAAAAAGTCATTTAAGCTCCTGGGCAGGACAAGAGGAGGCGCGGGCTGTGGCTTCCTCAGCTCTGCTGTGGACCCTTCAAAAAACCATAATCAATTGGGGCAGAAGCATAATGAGTTCAAAGCCAGCCTGGGCTGTATAGCAAAACCCTGTGTCAAACACCAGAATGCCGTGGTAGGGCTGGAGTGGGTCTGTGAGAGTGAAGCATGTGACCCGAGGATCATTCTGGCCCTGCTCCCAGGTGCTGTGCTTTTCCTTCTGCTGAGAAGTAGCCCTGCCTGGGGTTTTCACAGTTGCCTGTTGCTTTGGAAACCTCAGAGCATAGATCCCAATCCTGACCTCCATCCCACTGTACACTTTGGTCCTGATTGAGGTCTGTCTTCTCAGAAGCTCGGCTGCAGGACTTGGAGTCCCCTGAAACCCCACCTGAGATATGCAAGAAGGGGGTTGAGCAATTTCTTCCCAGGAAAATGGTCAGAGCTCAGTCAGCTTCTAGAACAGATTGGGACCAGAGAGAAACCCGAGTGCTGTACAGCAGTGAGCTGAGCACAGTTTTCAGGGAATCAGTTTCCAGACCCTTTGCTTCCAGTATCTGTAGGTTTTTAGTGAAGCTCTTATTGAGATATCATAAAGTAAGTACTTTAATGAATTTTCACAATGAAAGCACATTTGTAGAACCAGCACCTCACTGAAGCAAAACATTTCCAGAAGTCTTGTGTCCCCACTGAGGATAACCACTATCTTGACTTCTGATGCCATAGCTAAAAAGTGTATTATGGGGATTGGACTGAAGTTTAATGGTAGAGAAATGTTTAAAATGCTGGAGGCCTGGGCTCCATCACTGGCACCAAACAAAAAAGATAGTTTTTCAGAATTAGTGTGGGATACCAAAACAGGAAGAATTTGAGTTCTTTTTTGTGCTAAGCCTTAGTTAGGTAACATCTTTGGAGTTTTAAATTTAGCCTAGTTTTCTAAAATGCAAATCAGCTCTAAATTGTAATACTGGGTTGGAAACTCAGGTTTTTCAGCGAGGTGCACAGATCTAATTTTTTTTTCTTTTTACAGAGAATTTTCACTTTAAGTCATGGATGATGCAGGTCAGTGCCCTACTTCTTCTTTCTGAGGTTTTTCATTTTGCAAAGTTTCCTGTTACACAACCACACTCTACCAGATTTGAGACAGTAAAGAGGGATTTTCCAGCCTTGACCTACCTTGGGTCTTTCCCAGCTTCAAATTGGCCAAACATGAGGAAAGATACAGTTAAATAAAACTCATTCCAAATGGTGGTCCCAAACAGATGGCTGCAACCTTGGAAGTCTTTCTATGTTTCACATTCAAAGCACCTTGCTTTGTGGCTGCAGAAACACCCTTTCAGGCATCTTTGGAAGGTGATCATTTTTCCCATGCAAGTGGCTTGGCCCCACCCTGGCTTCAGGGGACCTGCAAAAGGCAGGCTTCTTCACAAGACCTCCTTTTCGGGCAGCTGGCCATGGGACCTTGAGCACTGTGACACTAAGAAAACCTCCATCTCCTCCCAGAAAACAAAGGACTTTCTCTCCAGTGAGCTGCACCCTGTTTCCATGATCTGTTGCCCATGTGTTTTGTTTTAGCATCAAAAGGAATACAGCACAAAGGAGTACCACCACAGGCAGCAGATATTTGCCAGCAACTGGAGGAAGATCAATGCCCACAACAAGGGGAACCACACATTTAAAAGTACATGAGGACACAGTTCCTCCAGGCTGCCTGGGCAGAGGGGTGGGAGTAGCCTAGATCTGTAAAGAAGCTCAAAGCTTATGGGTATGGAGCAGAGGCCAGGACTCTGAGGTGTGCTTGGCTGACCTTGGATTGTGGGGTCCAGGGTTGTAAATGGAACAGTGCTGGGACCCCTTAGGGTGGCCGTGACATGGACAAGAGGCTCTAGAGAAGCCCCTGCCCCTTTCATGCCAGGCCCTACCTAGACCAGCTGCATCTGTCAGCATCAATATTGAAAACCCCCCTAGGCAACTCTGAAGCATAGGTAGGATTTTCCCTGGTATGTTGAATCAAATTACATTTTAAAAAAACATAATGGATTCTAGCGCCTGTCTCACAAGCCCAAGGTCCCAAGTTTGATCCCCTGTACAAAAAAAAAAAAAAAAATATATATATATATATATATATATATATATATATATATATATATATATAAAATGGAGCCAAGTTACAGGGGTTATAATAGAACACAGGTAAACACCAGGTTTTACTCACTAAATGTCTCTGTTTTTTCCCCTCTTCTCTTTTTCAGTGGCACTGAATCAATTTTCAGACATGAGCTTTGATGAAATAAAACGTAAATATCTTTGGTCAGAGCCCCAGGTAAGTGTAGTTTGTTGCAAACAGATCTGGATCTTTTCACTGAGACCTTTGGAATAACTTTGAAGGTGGTTCTGCTTCCAGCTAGAATCAGTCCTGTCCCCAGCCGCAGATGAGTGTCCCCATGTCTTCAGGGAAGGGAGAAGGCTATCTCACTGTTGCTTCAGTCTGACCCTGGGCCTTAGCATCTGAACCCCTGATGTAGGTTACCAGATAAAATAGATGCCTAGTCAAAGTTGAATTTCAGATAAACAACATAAGTTTTAGCATGCCTATATTGTAAATATTGCAACGATGTATTTACATTACCTGAAATTCAAATTTAATGAGGAGAACAGTACTTTTATTGGCTGAATCTGGCTACCCTTTTCTAAATCTTCCAGTCTGGGCTCTGAAGCATTTGCAACGTATAGACTGCGCAGAGATAGTTTTGGTACCTGTCTGTAGTCTTTCTTAGTCACTCTTGGTGGTTCCATGTCTTTTGGCCAACAAAACAGGGGAAGGGAGTTGTTTGAGTTTTTTTTTTCCCCTGAAAATAATATATTTGGTTATTCCAGAATTGCTCAGCCACCAAAAGTAACTACTTTCGGGGTACTGGTCCCTACCCAACCTCCGTGGACTGGCGGAAAAAAGGAAATTTTGTCTCAGCGGTGAAAAATCAGGTACGTGTGGCCATCTCTCACCTTTCCCCCAAAATAGCCACATTGTCAGACAATATGCCAGGCCAGAAATGCATAAGAGCCACAACAGCACTGCAGCTGTATCCCTTGAGCTGCTTTTCCCTCACTGACTCTCCAGCTCTCTTTTTCTGCAAGGCCAGGAACTCATTGCTTTGTAAGGCCCTCTGGAGCATGAAATGTGCCTCTTACTGGGCTAAAGTTTATTCCTTCCCCTGGCCACCACCACACACCCCCAGTTTTTTTCTCTGTGACTTCTAGTTCTCCCCTGCAGATCCACTCTCCTGCCTGTCAGAGGCTGGATGCCAGGACCCCATCCTAGTCCCTGTGCCTTTCCTTCCCCTGTCCTCATCCATTCCTCAGGCACCAGGCTGGAGCCACCCCTGGCCACCTGCTTCTCTTGGGTGGGTCCAGGTGGTCTGTGAGCTCAGTGAAACCTAGTGGTGCCCCCAGGCATGGGCCCGATGTAGTGGAGGTGGCCTCTCTGTGGGCAGATCATCCCCTACAGGGCAAAGCCAAGCAACACACACACACACACACACACACAAACACACGCATGCTTTCCCTCTAAGTGGCTATGCTGTGACACTTTTCAGAAAAATGCTGACCTCTCAATCGCAGGGATACAAGGTTAAGATTAAGTTTCCTTCCTGGACATACTTGGCTTGCCACAAAAACTTTCCATGGGAAACATTTTTTTCACTTTTTAAAAGTCACATGGTGCAGCTCCAAGTCCTGCCAGATTTCCTGTGTCCTGGAGCCTGCCCTGTGCCTGGGTGTTTGAACCAGCTCCCCACAGCAGAAAATTCAGGAGAAGGAAGGCACCTTCTAGTGAACTCCGATTGTAGAGCCTCTGAGAATCTCAGCACTGGGCCGGGGGGGGGGGGGGGGGCAGGGGAGGTCTGGCAAGTGTCCCCAGTCCTCCCATTAATGAATCCCAGGCCACCAGACATGACTGAACAGGCATCGCTCTTGGAGGTGGAGGTGTGAGGTGTGTCACCTTTGTGCTGGGTGTGTGGTGTGTCTCACTTTACAGAGGGAGACTGTGAGAGTCTAGGATGAGCAGCAGGTGACAGGACCAACATCAGGTTCTGTTCCAAGTCCAGGCCCTGCTGTGCCTCCTTTGGCCAGCAGAGTTCTCCCCACTGTGGCTGAACTGCCTCTCTGAAGCTCTGCTCAGCTCTGTCCAGCTCTGCCCTCCCTACTGAGGAGAGAATTTGAGAGGAAGAGACAAAGGGAAGCTGCTGCAAAGGATCTTTCCAGGGAGACAAGCTGGGAGGACAAACGTGGGCCATGACATGGATGGGGGAGGAATGTTAAGAGGCATTTCATAAGTAGAATGTGGAAGACAGAACAAGCAAGGAGAAGAAAAGAGATAAAGATATGTGACATTACTGGACCCATTACTGCATAGCTGCTTTGTAGGGAACAGGGGAAGGGGACGTTACCAGGGGAAGGGGACATTACCAGAACCTCTGCAGTGAGTCCTGGTCTCCTTCGAGCCAGGACAGCACATGGCGAATTACAGGAAAGGTAGACAAATGAGAAGAAGCTGAGCTTTGGGTCTGATCAGTGCTGCTCTAGGGAGCAAAGACAAAAGCCCCCTAGCTTGCAGCACTTTTTATTCAGTACCTGGGGAAACAGATGTAACAAGTGAAATGCAGAGCTCAGTACTTTACATTGGGATAAACAAGGTGTAAAAAGACGGGGGGCAGTGGAAATCTAAGAACAAGGAGGAACTATGCAGATGAAGATTTGGTTTCTCTCTGGTGTCTCCCGAAGGTGTGGTCTTGTCCTGGAGCATTACAGCATCTGGGGATCACTGAGGTCTCAGTTGTGACCCGAGGCCAAAATGCAGTTATGTCTGGAATGTCCTAGCTGGCCTGTAGGCAGGAGAACTAGGCCTACTCAAATGATTTTTCCCTAGAATTATGTAGCGTTGCTCCCAACACTGCTTAACCTGAAACCTTCCCATCTACAGAGGAGAAAGCTGGCCCTGCCTGGGTCTACAAACTAGTGTGTGCAGAGCTACAACATGGACCAGGCAGGCTGGTGCTGTACCCGATGCCTGGCCCTGTGTTATCCTGGAGGCCAGGCAGCAATGACTGAGGCAGAAGATGGTGGGAGAGTTGAAGAGGTGGGACCCTAAGCCCAAGGTCAGGGATGTCTGGTGGGCTCGTCTGGAAGTAAGTCAGTTTTATGTCTGGGCTTGGATGAAAATCAGGGCTGAGGTTTGGGCTCCAGTCAGGATAGAATGAGATTGGTGGTGGAAAGATCAGAGAAGTTTCTAGAAACACCTTTGGTGACACCTTCTGCTAGAAAACTGAGTAGAAGAGGAGCCAGCAAAAGGTACAGAAGTAGGAAAGCCAGGAAGGAGACCACAGAGTGGAGTCAGGAGAGCCCAACCTTTGTAGAATGGTGGGATTGGCCAACAGGAGGCACTGTTGGGAGTCCCTGGCACTGGTCAGAATTGCTCCTCCAAGGCCTGGGTTGGAACACTGGTAACACAGACAGGGACACCTGCCTCTCAGAGTGGATAAAGCCACTGCAGAGACACCAGGGAGGGCCCTAGGGTAAGTGGAGAGGCCAGAATCAGGCCCCCTCATGGTGGCCAGTGGGTGACTTCCTCTCTGTGTGGCCTCTCTAGGGTGCCTGCGGCAGTTGCTGGACCTTCTCCACCACAGGGGCCCTGGAGTCAGCCGTGGCCATTGCCAGTGGGAAGATGCTGTCTCTGGTAAGAGGTCTCCCTCAGGGTGTTAGTGAATCATGCTGTTGGATTGGCTATCAGGTGTCCCACCCTTGTGGATGGTTGGCGTAGGAATCTCAGCCCATGCCTTTCCCTGAATGAGTTGAACCCAGGGCCTCACATGTGCCAGGCAAATGCTCTTCCACTGAGCTACATCCCCACCCAAGAATAAGGCTTTTTGAGAAATGGCCCCTCTTTTTTCTGGGCGGATCTGGTAGTCCTCAGGTTCCTCAGTTGGGCAGCTGGGGCCTTCACCAAGCAGGGGCTGAGGAAGTAGAGCCCACTGAGAGACAGCTCTCCAGAAGTTGTGCCCCATCCCAGGCTACCTGGGTTACCTTCCAGGAGGGAAGAGCCAGGACCCACAAGAGTGAGGGGCAAGAGGCTTGAGGAGCTGTGCCAGCCCCACCTCTGTAGGAAGAGGAGAAGGGGAGGGCTTGTGTCGAGGAGGGGTGGGCAGGGTCTCTGGACGGGCCTGTCCCCTCCTGGCACACACCAGGAGCCCCTGCGATCCTACCCCTGTGCCCACGCATGCCCTCGCACTGCCCCTGCAGCCTGCTGGCTGGTACTTCATAACACAAAGATGTCCCTGCTCTGGGGAGCTCATCATCTGGCCCTTTTGACACAGTGCCAATCGGGCCAGATGCAGGGAGGATGTGGCCATGGGCCCACCCACTGGGTCTGTGCTTCTTCCTGTAGGCCGAGCAGCAGCTGGTGGACTGTGCCCAAGACTTCAACAATCACGGCTGCCAAGGGTATGTCCCCACCCTGCCCCGGAGAGGCCAGAACCCCTTCTCTCCCTCCAATCACTATCACATTCATGACCCACTCCAGGCCTACGTAGAGCAAGGCAGTCTCCCTCTGTGGAGGGTCTCAACTAGAACGGAGCAGTTTAGACCTTGGCGCCCAGGCCTGTCTGGTCCTAAAGTCCACACCCTGTCCAGCACCTCACCAGCCAGCAGGGCCCCTAGGAGTGTGGCCAACAGCACTGAGAGTATGAGAAGCCCTTCAGGGCATGTCACCCTCCATAGCTGAAAGAACAAGGCTCATCCTTGGCCTTTGGACTCAGTCTCTGGTGCCAGCTGCCCCAGCTCACTGGCCCCAAGAGGGAGTTTTGCCAGTGTGGTGATGTGTGTGCATGTGGTGGCCCTCTCTTACAGTGGGGTGTTCGGGATTCCCTCCCATTTCTCCCCAGGTGCTATGCTCAGACATTTCTGTGGGTTTGGTCGGCTTCCCTGGCACATAATACACATAAAGCCAGCCCCTTGGCATCCCGGGCTCAGTTCCCCTCTAGCATCCTTGCCCCTTTCTGGTCCAGGCCCTGCTCTGAGCTCTTTCTCCTCTAGGGGAAGAAACAGCAAACAGTAGGGCCTTGCAGAGAGCTGTGCTGGCCACATGCTGGGGTTCGGGGGTGTCTGCTACTACAGACCCACCCCCTTCCCCTGCTCTCTTCCCACTTTGTGTCTATTTCCTCTGGGCAGCTTTATAACACCCATAGTGTAAGGTGGACCCTGTAGTCCAGCATGCCTCACTCCTGTGAACTCAGGCAGAACCCAGGCCCGATGCCAGGCATGTCATAGGTCAGGTGGTGACACTGCTGTAGAGAGAACATGGAAGGGACAATGGCATTGCTGAGCAGTGGGTGTTTGTACTCTGGGTGACATCATGACGCTGGAGAAGACACCTTGGCCACTAGAGCCTAACTTTAGCCCCGTGGACCTGGGCACTGAGTTCAGCTGCTTGAGCCTCAGGAAGTAGCATCAAGTCCACCTGGCGCAGGTTGAGGGGCCAGCCCTTCATGTTTGTGGAGCTCCTGTCCTGTGCAGGCCCCATCCTGTTGGCCCCCTGAGGGACTCACAGCAGGGTCTGGTCTCCAGGGTTCCGTCAAAGAGTGCATGGCTCACCCGGCAAATGGGGCAACACAGCTGGCCTCTCTGAGACCCACAAAACCTAGCAGGCCAGGCCAGAGCAAACTATTCAAGCTTTGCCCCTGGGACCCACCTCTGCCTGCCGGGCTGACCCAGGGGCTCATGTGTGCTCCCCCTTTTCATAGGGGTCTCCCCAGCCAGGCCTTCGAGTACATCCTGTACAACAAGGGCATCATGGGCGAAGACACCTACCCCTACGAGGGCAAGGTAATCTGTGAGCCTCCGCTACCTCCTCCCCTCTCCACTGCACCCAGGGCACCACAACACCTTTCCCCCACCGCCCTGTGCCTCATCCTGCTGGTATTCCAAAAGGTCTGCACTTCTTTTTTCTTGACCATGCTAGAGATTGAACCTAGGGCTTCATACGTGATAGGGAAAGTGTTCCACCATTGAGCAACACCATTTATTTTATTTTGAAACAGTGTCACTAAGTTGCCCCAGGCTGGCCTTGGATTTGCGATCCTTCTATCTCAGCCTCTCAAGAAGCTAGGTTACAGGCGCATACTAGGCCTGCTAAAATTGTCTGTACTTCTCCACGAAGCCATTCCTTTGCCTCATCTGCCTGTTTGAGCCCCTCCCCCACCAGGGGCCTCTGTCAGCCTTGCTCCCTGGTTCCCTCTCTCCTCAGAACCCATCACCCAGCCTGCTGTTTCCTCCTGGCCCCCTCCTGTTGTGTAAGGGGCTGACACTGTGACGTCCTCTGCCCAACATCCACACTGCCCAAACCCACTGTCCTTCCCCCAATCCTGCAGCCCCTCCTGCATCCCCTCCCAGTGAGAGCAGCTCCACCCTCCTCAGAACCAGTTAGGCTCCACGGGTCCAGTCCGGAGCAGCCTGCTGGGCATCACAGAGCTTCTCACATGGCTCCCTTGGCTCCACTCAGCCTTTGGCCTCCGTCAGTGACAACGAGCTGGCCTTCCTTGGCCTTCCTTACCCTGCTCTTCCTCCCCCTGCCCATCTCCATCTCATCTCCCCTCATAGCGCTGTGCTCAGGCCCAGCCACGCACTGGTTCCCAAACACCAGACTGGCGTCCCTCTGGTCCTGTGACCTCTGCATCTGCTCCTGGTCAGGATTGCTCCTGGGCTGAGGGTCTGCCCTCCCCACCACCCAGGCTCTTGCTGCTCCATTTCTGTCAGTCTCCTCCCCGAGCTCCCACCCAGCATTGTGCATGCCAGGGCTGTCCCCTGCCCCAGACTCTGAGCTCCGTAAGAAAAGGGGGCCTCAGATTCTGGCTATAATGACCTGTTGCCAAGGCCAGGTGCACATTGCACATAGTTTCCACTTAATACATGCTATCAATGGCGTGGGGACTCAATTCTTGCCTTTGGCACGGAGTCCCTAACCTGTGTCCCATGCCCTTTGCTGCCCTGAACAGGACGGTCATTGCAGGTTCCAGCCCCAGAAGGCCATTGCGTTTGTCAAAGACATTGTGAACATCACGCTCGTGAGTCCTGGGTCCTTCTCTGGACTGGGGCAGGGGTATGTTCTGATGGGGAGACCCTAGCAGCAAGTTCCTGTGACTAAGGAGCCAGGCTTCCCACTGACTCATTGCCATGGTGGCAGCAGGGGAAGATGAGAGGAAATCATGCTGACAGGAGATGCTTGGCTCTGCACGCCCGATCTATGCACATCTTCATGTGTGTGGTCGTTTTCTCATCTGTAAAATGCAAGCCACAGACCCCACACTGGGAAGAGGCCATGAGCCTACACACTGCATGTGAGTATTGGTCAGGAAGAGCTGGGTCCTGCCGCAGTCACAGCCAACCCAGATCTGAAGAGCTCTCAACAAAGGCCACATCTCAGCCTGCAGCCTGCCCATGGCCTGGGCAAAACTGGCCATATTCTGTATTGTGGGCCTTGCTCTAGAGCCCAGGCTAGGGGAAAGAGTGGTGAATTCAAAAAAGAGGAGCTGCATAGTCACACCTCACCTCAGGCCTGTGGAGAATGCAGTTGTCCCTGCCTTTCAACAAGAGAGCAGGCTTGAGTGTGTCTGAGTGGCCCTCATGACTCCGGTGTGAGTGTGCAGTGGGGAGGAAGTGCGAGAACTCCTCCACAGGTGTGTGTACGTGTGATGTGGGCCAAGGAGAAAGGGAGGTGAGGAATGTTTGCCCAGGAACATCTACGCAGGTCACAAACATGCCGTCTCTGTAAACAGCACTGCCATTTAATTGCAGCCTGTGCCAGGCACTGGGCAGTAATAACAAGATTAAGTTTATAAGGTACTTACAGAAGTGAACCACGTACTTGACATGCAGTATCTTGCAAATCAAAATAACCCTAGGAAATGAGTGCAGTCATGACCTTCATTTTATAGGAGAAGAAACAGGCTCAGGGAGGTTAAGTAATGTGCCCAATGGCATGAAATTAGGATGTGGAGGATGGATTGGAACTGAGATCTTGTCATTCCAGAATCAGGACTCATTGCCTAACCATAGACAGCCCACACTAATAGCAAAAAGCCAGTTTCTCCAACAGTCACCAAGGCTGAGCATTCTGTGCCTGTGACCCACTGAGATATGAATAGCAGCTCCAGGTGTCCCCTTGCCAGGTCTCCAGGGGAGCCTCGCCAGGGCTGCTGGAGTCTGCAGGCAGCCTGGGTGGCCCCCCCCTCCTGACCTACCCTCCCTGGTCTTCATCCACTCAATCTGGCCCAGTGGTTCCTGACTAGAATGGTCCTACCCAACCAGAGCCTGGTCTGGGTGCAGCTGGACAAGGAGAGCCTTGAAGGTGGTTTTACCTGCTGCTTACCTGGCCTCTGCAGCTTCATTCCAAAGCTGCCGCCTCCCGAAAGCTGCCAGGACTCCCTCCCTACCCTGACAAGGGGCAGGTCGCATGCAAAAAGCACCCAGCCTCTGCCTGGCCTTCTCCCATTTCTCCCACCATCTGGGGCTTATCTGTTGTTGGATTTATACATTGCCTATTCTACCAACAAAGTTCCACAGATTGGTATTGTATGTGTAGGGAGTCCAGGGGGGCAGGAATAATAAGGTGTCACACCCCTCTCCCACCCTCAGAGCCCCTGGGCCAGGACAGGCTGTTGTATCCACTGTGGTAATGAATGAGTCCACCCTGCGGCCAGAGCAAGGGTGTGGAGAGGAGACAGGAGATGGCAGACCAATCCCCCCATGAAGGGAGAAAGAAAGGACTGTTAAACAAAATCCCACCCACAGGATCGGGCACCACAGAGAAGGTGTGGCCCACCTGGAAGTACACAGGACCCAGGGCCTGGTCTGGGCGGAGACAGCCCCTTGCAGTGCCCATGGGGGGTCTTGCTCAGTCCCAGTCATCGACACTGCTCTGGATCTCAGCCCTAGACCATGGGCCACAGGGCCTTATTTTGCAAGTGGGGTGGGAGGTGACAAAGGCCCTGTATGTCCATCTCACAGAATGATGAGGAGGCCATGGTGGAGGCAGTAGCCCTGTACAACCCTGTGAGCTTTGCCTATGAGGTGACCGAAGACTTCATGTCATACAAAAGAGGAATCTACTCCAGGTGAGCAGGTCCCAGGGGGCAGCAGTGGATGGGGAAGGCTGGGTGGCCCCAACACTGGCACCAGGGCCTTGGGGTCTGCCCACTCCTGGTCAGACCTTTCTGAGGTGCCTGCTGTGGTGGTCAGTCCCCATGTCCCTTGGTTTTTCCTCACATAATCCCGAGGATGGGTACCAGACTCCATCTTAGAACAGGAGAAGGTCAAGAAGACTCAAAGCCTCAGCCACACAGCTAATGCTGCTCAGTTAGGATTCATGTTCAGACCTCCAAAGATGGAAAGCAAGGAAGAGAAAACAGCTGCTCCCAAACACTGGATTCCTGTGCTGGAGGATTCACCAGCAGGTTCTCTAGGAAAAAAACAAAGCTATTAGGAGTCTTTAGTTCTGGTTTGTTTTTCTTTTGCAATGCTGGGGATCTGACTCAGTGCCTCCTGTATGTCACACCCAGCCTCCTCAGAATTCTTAATACAGGGTTTTTCTCAGCCAGACGTGGTAGTGAGCACCTATAATCTCAGCACTCAGGAGGCTGAGGTAGGAGGAATGCCATGAGTTCAAGGCCAGCCTGGGCTCAATAGGAAGACCCTGTCTCAAAAAACCAAAAAAGAAAAGCAAAGAAAGCCCAGGGCTTCTCGTAGCCACTGCCCCTTTGCTTCCCAGCATGTCTTTCACCCACTCCTTGTTTTCTAGCATCCCTGCAATGGCAGCACTCTCCAGGGCTTGTGCTCAGCTCTCTTCCTAGTTCTCAGATGCTTCGCAGATGGATGCCTGCCGAGAGCTTCCAAAGCCCACCAGGCCTCTGCCACCTCACCCTGGATGGCCCTGGAAACCTCAGTCCTGCGCCTCTCCCCCACCCCCACCCTCCCTTGCCATGTCCGTGTCCAGGTTAACAGGGTCACCTCCAGGCTGTTGCACAAGGGGAGCCAGAGCCCAGCGGGGGCCGCCTCTCTTCCCCGGCCCTGCCTCCTGGTTATGTGCTCACGCCTGCACTCTCCTCCAGCTGCCTCCTTCCTGCTTGTCCTGAACTTTCCCCCAGCACAGCGGGTAGCCAGAGCCCACTTCCAGACACACACCTCTGGCCACACTAATGTTCAAACCCTGGGGCCAGCCAGACTGGGGACCCTAGTGACCCGGCCCCCTCCTTTCCCCATGCTCTTCTGCATCAGACCCTTCTCTGTCTCCTCCAGTCCCACCCTGCAGCCTGCACCCCAACCACATGGAAGGGTCTGTGGTCTCTTAGTGTCCCCTGCCCCTCACCTCACTGGGTTGGGGCTCCCACACCCTCCCACTACCCAGCCCCCAGCCTGCTGCACAGAGGTGGCACTTTGCCCATCAGTTCACTGCCAAAAGAGCCTTCCCAAGGACAGGAGAGAGGTGCCCACTGAGCACCCCCTGGCACCTTGCCCATGCTAAGCCCAGGTTGGTGGAATCCACACGTGACCCCTGCATTGGGTCCTCCTGGCTTCCTGGGATTTCCTCCAGGAAGCTACTTGACTGCCCCCAATGAAGAGCCTGCACATTTGCCATAAATACAAGGTGACCTTTACGGAGAGCCCAGGAATTAGTCATATAGGGGGGAAAGATGTAACTCCCAATCCTGCTAGGTATCCAAAACATGAGCTTGTGTTCTCTAAAATCAAAAAATGAATTCTAGGAACAACAGAGGTTAAGAGTAGGAAAATTTATTGAGAGAAAAAAACCTTGTTGAGAGACAAAAGGGGGACTGGAAAGTGGGTTGCCCGCTCACCCAACTTCTCAAAGGCATTTTATGGGACAAAGCTATGAGGTGAGACAGGTTCAAGGTGGGACAAAACCATGGTCAACTAGTAAGATTACAAGTGCAGTCACTTAGATAATATTGATCCAATGAGAAATCACAAGGTGGACAAAACTATCAACAACCAATAAGGTTATGACAGTATAGTTGCTTAGGTAATACTGATTAAATGGGGATCCAATGGGGGAACAATTCATATAGCAAGCAGACAAGGAATGAGCAAGGATTTTCAGTGGTAAGGTGTGGGTCAGGGATCTTTCCTAGAAGATCTTGGTCCCCCACCCAGATGACTGATACCTATTTACAATATCAATCACTCCTATTTATCCTACAAGGGTGTGGTAGTTTCTTCTTTTACAATGGTGGCCTTCAGTGAATGTCTTGATTGTCCTCCATGTTGTCTCCTTGACTGTCCTCCATATTGGCTCCTCTTGGGCTGGCCCAGTCTAACTGCCTACAAGATATCTAATTAACTGGGGCTGGGGATTTAGCTCAGTGGTTCTGCAGCCTGCCTTGCAAGGACAAGGACCCGAGTTCGATTCCCGGTACCAAAAAAAAAAAAGATATCTAATTAACTTACCTATCTGCAATACTAGCACAGCGGTGTGGACTGCAGGTATGTAGCAGGAGGCGCCCCTCTGTGGGGAGGCTGGAGGCATTCAGCACCACAGTGACTTCCCACACCAGGACACACTGAAAGTACCAAGAACAAAAGTAACAGCTCTTTACCACTGATCTGCTCTACCCCCATGTGGACATGTGGCTCCAAAGCCCTCCATGGCTGTTTTCTTTCCATATTACCAATATTTTTTTTATCTTATTTCTAGTACTTCCTGTCATAAAACTCCAGATAAAGTGAACCACGCAGTACTGGCTGTTGGATACGGAGTAGACCATGGGGTACCCTACTGGATTGTGAAAAACTCCTGGGGCACACAGTGGGGAAACAATGGGTAAGCAGTTCAAGTCCCTTGCTGGGTTAGGGGCTGATGCCAGGGCCTGGAGGCCTGGGTAGGGGAGCAGCTGTTCCTCCATCTGATTATGGCTTCCGGGAGGAGCTGGTCAGGGGGAGCCTGATGATGCACCCTCCATCCTCTTCAGGACCCTAGGTCCTTCTAGGGAACAAGAGGCCAGTTGGCTCAGTAGGATCTATAGCCACTTCTGGGAAACAGCTCAGAACTCACAACGCTGCTGGAACTGAGCCAATCTGTGGTGGTTCTGCCTCTGAGAAATCAAAGCAATACATGTGTCCCTGACCATTAACAGCTCCTCCTTTGAGAACAAAAGGCTGAAATCAGGTGTGCATATATTCATGTGACTGTCTCCCTCTCAGACTCTGTGCCCTCACCTGAAAAAGGAGAGTGTCATTGTCACTAGGAACTCCTATTCATGATTAAATGGCTATGTTAGGGCTCAGCCAGGTATCAGAAGGAGACCTCAGACAATCCTGGAGAGAGTGGTATATGGATAGAATAAATGAGATGATTTGGCAACCAAGGAGGAGGAAGAATAAATTAAGTCAGGTAATTTCATGGTGATAAAATAAGCCCAATGGTACCATTATATGAATAAATTTAGAGGACCTAATCCCTGGAGTCAGGTCTTGGTGGGCAAGAGAACATTGCAGAATATTCTTGTGAGGACACCAACAGCCAAACTCTTCTCTGCTCAGGTACTTCCTCATCGAGCGTGGGAAGAACATGTGTGGCCTGGCTGCCTGTGCCTCCTACCCCATCCCTCAGGTGTGAGTCAGGGTGAGAGCAGCTGGCCTCGTGCCCTGGACAGGTGGGGATGTCATGTCCACCCAGAAGCCCCTTACTTGCCATCCTCACCCCTGTTCTGAGGAGTCCCTGCACCAGGTCTTCTGATGGATACCATCACCAACCGTTTGCCTTACCTGTGGTTTTCAATGGACTCAAGCCCACGTGGACGGAGAATATTCTTTCTCTCCAGAGGAGCCACTTCCATGTGTGCAGAGCTCCAGTGATCATATTTTCTATATCCTTTGTTCAATAAATGTTCGGGACCAGTCACAACTCAGACTAGAGGAGGCGTCGAGGGTTGGGTGCTGTGGGTGCTGGTTTCACTCTGCCAGATGGATGGAAAGGGTCTGACTGCCCCAGATGTGGGAGGGAGGAGGGGGTCATGGAGGAGAGGACACACCAGGGTCTGGTCAAACTAGGACAGTCCTGAAGCCCATGCCTCTCCAGGTGCCCTCCCCAGTCTCCACTTGTTACTTCTCTGCAGACTGCACCCTGCACCTCCCCTTCTTGTCCCTTCCTCACCAAGGCCTTTCTGGAATGTCCAGCACTGTTCGTCACCTCCACCACAGCCACACCTGCAGGATGTGTGCATGCAAAGCTGTCCTGCGGGTCAGACTGTCTTAATGACAAACTGTTATTTGGCCTCCTGGAGAGCTAAAAGCTTGAGAATATTTGAGAGAGGAGCATTCATGGAAAAGCTTATAAAACACAAGTGTGGTTTGTTAGGGAATTCTAATACCTTAAAACACCCCAACTACATGTGAAAACAAAATTATCTTAGTCGGGCATGATGCACCTATAATCCCAGCACTTGGGAGGTCAAGGCAGGACTATAAGACCTTGTCTCAAAAAACATGGGGCAGGCGTGGTGACTTACACCTGTAATCCCAGCACTTGGGAGACAGAAGCAGGAGGATTGCTTCGAGTTCAAGGCTAGCCTGGGCTACGCAGCGAGTTCGGGGCCAACGAGATCCCTTCATAGATTTAACAGTAATTGGATGAAATTCTGTTCTGGAGTTTAAAAACTAACACGAAATGGAAACATATTGGAAGCATTCCCAAATCACACTGATCTAGGGATGATACAGTAGAAATAGATATAACTTCCACCCTGCTAGATGTCTGATGCGCCGAGTTCATGTTTTCTAAAACTGAAGAATGAATTCTAGGAACACAGGTTACCAGTAGGAAATATTTATTGAGGGACATACACCTCCTGCCTGAGGGACAGGGAGGGTACCTGGAAAGTGGGCTGCCAAGGACTCCACTCACAGGGGAGGGAGGCTTTAAAAAGCAGAACCACGAGGTGGGTACCAGCTGGGACAAAACTAACAAATGGCACAGAGGGATGAGACCACCAGAGCAGGCTAGAGAAAGCAAAGAGATACAGACTTTATTCACCTGCAAGGGGTGGACTGACAGCAAGCAAAGAGGCTGTCAGCTCCAAACAAAGGAAGGAAGCTTTACAGGGCACTGGAAGAGAGGTCCGGCATGTCTATCCCATTTAGGGGTCAGAGCAAATATTTGTGGTCAAATCCATGCAACAATCAAGGCAGAGGTATGGATATCTTCAGGTGACTTGGCATTAAAAAGATGGTATACTTTGTAGTTGTTATCTCTATGTTGGAAACATCCCGTCCTATATTCTGTGTTCTATCTGCTCTGAGATAGCACAGCTTTCGCGGTGGAGACAGTACCTGCATTGGGTGTTTTGCTTGTTTTTCTCGTCAAACTGTATCTTGGAATTAAAGAGCACACTCATTAACCACTTCACAACCAGGTCAAGCCTGACAAAAATATGACCAGCCAATAAGGTTACAAGTGTAGTTGCTTAGGTAATACTGACTCAAAGGGGAAGCAAGTCACATAGCAAGTGCACACGGAAAGAACAAAGACCCTTCCCAGACCCTTCCCGGTCCAGAGATCTTGGTCCTCCGCCCAAGGGAATTGATGCCTGTTTAGAGTATGAATCATTGTTCATCCCTTGGGGAAGTACATAAGTGGTAGGTGTCGTCATTTCATCTTTATCTTGAAGCCTGGCCTTCAACGAAAGTGCCTCCAGCCACAGTTGTAATCTGTTATCTTCACTGACTTCTTACAAGGCCTAGCCCTGTCTGACACCCTATAATATTTCTAACTAATTTAGTTGTCTATAATAACCCTGTCAGCAGCGTAAAAAGAGCCATCATGGGCAGATGGTGCTGCATGCCCCATGCTGATTACAGTGAGTCTAGGTGGCTTTTTTTCCCAAAAAAACGTTCTCAAGCTTTTACCTCTCCGGGAAGCCCAAATATAACACAGGTTTTGTCACTAAGACAATCTGACCTGCAGGACAAAGTGCAGAGGCACAAAGCTCTGGCTCCATCTTCAACGGCCCCACAGTTTAGGACTAATGAAGAGCTCAGAAAGTGGCTGGTTGTCATATGCAGTCAGGAAAAAAAGAAAAAAAAAACCTCAGAAGAAAAATATTTTAAACAACGTTGCAACAAAACTAGTACCCACAGCCGGGGATTTAGCTCAGTGGTTCCGCTGCCTGCCTTGCAAGCGGAAGGACCCGAGTTCCATCCCAGGTACCAAAACTAGTAGCCAGCAATTACCACCAAGGGGTGGGGGTAGGGATCTTATACGAAGAAAATTATTGAATTACAAAAAACTATACAGACAGACAAATTGAGAGGCAAACTGATACAGGGTAAGAGACGTAACTTCCAAATCTGCTAGATATCCAAAACGCCAAGTTAGTGTTCTCTAAAATCAAAGAATAAATTCTAGGAACAACAGGTTAAGCATAGGAAAAATGTAAGGGCCAGGGATAAATTGTAAAAGTAATAATAAAAATAAAGGAAAACTTAAGTAAGAAAAAATTTATTGAAAGATAGCTTCTGTCTAGGAGAGACAGAAGAGGGACCGGAAAATGGGCTGCCTGCCAACCCTGCTTCTCAAAGGTGTTTTTTTGTTGTTGTTGTTTTTGGTACTGGGGATCGAACTCCGAACTCCGGACCTCGCACTTGTGAGGCAGGTGGCGGAAGCACTGAGCTAAATCCCTGGGCCTCTCAAAGGTGTTTTATGGGACAAAGCCACGAGGTGAGGCTGGTTTAAGGTGGGACAAAACTACAGTCAACTAGTAAGATTACAAGTGCAGTTGCTTAGGTAATACTGATCCATTGAGAAATCGCAAGGTGGACAAAACTATGACCAACCAATAAGATTACAGTCGCTTAGGTAACACTGATTAGATGGGGATTGGGGCGGGGGGGGGGGGATGCAAGTCACTTAGCAAGCATACAAGGATTTTCAGTCAGGGACCTTTCCTGGAAGGGGTGGGTGGGTAAGATCTTGGTCCCCCACCCAGGTGATTGACAGCTACTTAGAGTATCAAGCACTGCTATCCATCCTTAGGGGAAGCACTGGGGTGTGCTAGTTTCTCTTCCTTTACAATGCTGACCTTCAGTGAATGTGTCCGGATTGTCTTCCTTGTGGGCTCCTTGCAGGATGCCTCTGTCTAACTGCCTACAAGATAATTAACTTACCTATCTACAATAAAACCATATTCTTGAATGGGAGGATTAACATAAGTTAAGTCTTAACAGAAATAAAAATACAAGTTTGGTACATTTCCTAACAAAAATTTCAATAGCTTTTTCTCTGTGTGTGTGGTTTGTGTGTTTTCTCTTTACCCAAGGTAAAGGCCAAGTCACTAGGATTTTATAAAGGAGTAGTGAGAATGGATTTTTTCACATTAAAACAAAATATCAACCTTTAAAGCCATGTATAGTAATTAAAAACACAGGGTTAGGGCTCGGGGATAGCTCAGGGGCAAAACACTTGCCTAGCATTTAGAAGTTCAATAGCACCGAGTTCAATAGCAGGGCAAAAAAACAAAACAGAAAACAAGAATAGACAGAAACCACATAGTCTAAAAAATGACAATTCATGAGCAGTAGATTTATTTTTACTACTCGGTAAAAGGTGCCAGGAAACAGCTGTTTGGAATGAATTCAACCTAAATATTCACACACCACCTTCTGTATTAAGTAAAGCTTTTTATCTAAGTTTTAGATTTACAGAATAGACTGTGAAGATACAGCAGAGTTCCATTTACCCTACACCCACTTTTACCTACTACTGATACTTTACTTAACGCGATACACTTTTAATAATTAGTACACCAATATAAAAGATTATTATACTCCAATTGAGTTAGTCATTTGAAAGGTTCTGAATGAACTTTCAGAGAAATTTAAATTATCACACAAAAAATAAAAAGTCAATTTTCAAAATTGCCTTGCTGAGGGTATTTAAGAGTTTCAGGGCTGGGGATTTAGCTCAGTGGCTCTGCTGCCTACCTTGCAAGAGTCAAGACCCAAGTTCAATCCCCGGTACCAAAAAAAAAAAAAAAAGGAGTTTCAGCAGAGACAGTGGGCTGGGCCTTGGCCAGACCAGGGACTTCAGTTTCCCTCTGAAAATGCCCAGCCTGTCTGCAGCCCTCAACCCCAGGCTGTGATGATGGACCTCTTGTAAAAGGGACTACAAGAGTCAATTCCTGGGCTGGGGATTTAGCTCATTGGTTCTAGCGCCTACCTCGCAAGCACAACGTCCCAAGTTCGATCCCCGGTACCAAAAAAAAAAAAAAGAAAAAGAGTCAATTCCTGGGCCAGGGATTTAGCTCAGTGGTTTCGACGCTTGCTTGCTGCACAAGGGTAAGGACCCAAGTTCGATCACCACCACCACCACCAAAAAGAAAAACAGTCAATCCCTAGCTGGGTGTGGTGGTGCACACCTGCAATCCTAGCACTCAGGAGGCTGAGGAAAGAAGACTGCTGTGAGTTCAAGGCCAGCCAGGACTACATAGCAAGATTCTACCTCAAGCCCCCTCCCCAAATAAATAGCCAATTCTCTCCCTTTCATCCATTTACCAAACACTAAAGAATCAATTGTGTGCAAGTCCCCTCCAGTGTCAGGTACAGGGACAGGCAAGAGCGCTGTCTGCCTGTTACAAACAGGCAAAATGGCCTGGGCCTTGGGGTGGCAGACAAAGTGCCATCCATCTAGAAACAATAAGTCCCAAATGCACTTGAACCCCAAGGATCCAGAAGAGACCCTGGTACAGAGCAGGTGCCACCTACCTGGTCTTCATCACCCACCTCTTGACATCCGGATGACAAGCCCTGTGATGGCCTCTAAGGATGTGAGGGCCACCGGACGGACAGATCTTTGGCACCAAGGACCTCCCGGGGGGGAGGGGGTAAAGTTTAGGGGAAAAATGAAATTAAAGTCCAAATGTTAAAAACAAAACACATCTACAGACCAATGTCCCTTATTGTTATTTATGGTTTAGATCTAAAATGTCCCCCCCGCAAAAAAAGTCCCCAAAAAGTCTTAGGCTCAAAGGCATAATTTCTGGAAGGTGATAGGATTGTACACATGCTATACGCATCAATGGGTTAGTCTATTAATGAGTTCACAGTTGATGTGCTATTAGGAGGTGGGGCCAGGCTGGAGGAGCTGGGTCACGGGGGCTGCCTTTGGAGGGTTTATCTCTCTTTGTGCCTCTTCTTGTTCTCTCTGCTTCCTGCCTGACATGAGTTGTGCAGCTTTCCTCTGCCAGGCCCTTCCACCATGCCATTTCTGACTTTCAGCCAGCCGACCATGGACTAACCCTCTGAAACTAAAAGCCAAATCAAACTTCAAGTTGTAGATGTCAGGTATTTTGTCCCAACAATGAGAAAGCTGACTTATGTACTTCAGTAAACTAAATCTAGCAAAGTATAAAAAAGATTATACATAAGGATTAAGTGGAGTTTATCCTAGGAATAAAAGGTTGGTTTGACAGAGGAAAATCAATGTAACATATCAAATTAATATAATAAAGGATATCGCCACCTGCTGCGCAAGCACAAGGACCAGAGTTCAATCCCTGGTACCAAAACCAAACAAAACCAAACAAAAAAAAATATATATATATAATAAAGGATAAAATGGCAAGATTATCTCAACAGATGAAAAGCAAGACCTTGAAAAAAAAATCTAATACCTGAGCTGGGGGAGTTAACTCACAGGTAAAGCTAGCATGCACAAGGGCTCCATACCCAGCACCGTGTGTGTGTGTGTGTGTGTGTGCGCGCGCGCGCGCGCACATGTGTGTGATCCAACACCCTCTCATAATTTAAGAAACCAAAAGCAACAAACTAGATAGAAGGAAACAGCATTAACCTGATAAAGGGTATCTATGAAAAACCCATATCTAACATACTTAGTAGTAAAAGGCTAAAAACTCTTCCTCTTAAAGCAGGAGCAAGACAAGGATATCTGCTCTCACCAACGCTATTCAACAGTGTACTTACAGGCAGCATTGCCAAGAAAAAGGAACACAGGGCATCCAGCAGAAGTAAAGCTGTCTCTATTTGCAGACACTGTGTGTGTAGAATAGCTAAAGAATGCACATATCCACTAAACCTGATAATGAGAAAATAAATTAGACTTCACTAAAATGTTAAGACTTGTGGAAGAAGGGAACAAGTCAACCCACAGAATGAGAGAAAATGTTTGCAAATCATTTATCTGATAAGAACCTAGTATCTGGAATGTACAAAGAACTCAACAAATGGGGAGGCAGATGTAGCTCAGTGTAATTGTTGCCTAGCATGACCAAGGCGCTGGATTCAATCCCAACTACAAAAAAGACAAAAGGAGGAGGAAAAGTTTAGTGCAGACACTGGGCATCTACTAGACAGATGAGGTCTCTGAAATCCCTCCCCAGTCTTGCCATTTGTATAGATCAATGCCTGAGCTGCAACATACTGTAGTAGCCAAAATTATGACTTATGAAACGTGGTTACATGCTATTACATATGTTGTAATCATACAAAAGGTCAGTATTTTCAGGAAAACCATGCAATAGCAGCCAACCCAGAAACTAGATTAGGATGATCTTGAACTTGCAAGGAAATGAATCTGAAACCTGACATTTAAAGGTGCTCCCTCCTGTAGTCTTCAGAGTATCTGCATTTCAGTGAGCATTTCCTTAAGCATCTTTAAAGCATATTTGTGTATATCTAATCAAAATCTTTTGTTACTGGAGATACAACCTAGGGCCTTCACACTTTAACATACATACATAGCCCAATTTTCTTTTTTGAGACAGGGTCTTAAGTCCCTCAATTGCTGAAACTTGCGATCCTCCTCCCTTAGCCGCCCAGTGCTGGGATTACAAGCACGAGCCTTTGCATCTGGCTGATTAACCAGTATCTTCATGGGGCACCCTGCTGCTCCACCTACCCCAATTTCTGGCAAGAACAGGTCTTTCAATGACAAAACAGCAAAACGTTTTGGTAAATTCCACCTATGGCTGGCCTCAAATTCTGTGATACCTCTCCAAATAGTTTGTCCCCTCATCACCTTATTGTCCCCTATTACCTTAAAACTCTAGGTCACATCCTTCCTTAGCTCTGCACACAGGAATGATAATCACATGGAGGATCAGTATTAAAGGGTCACTTGTCCTAAATTTACCTAGTCTACCTCATCCCTCTTCAAGACTGGGGACAAGAATAATTATTTCAATTTGCAGAACTACCAACTTTCACAATGTCCAGGTTCCAGACTCCCCTGGAGTGATGCCTGGAATCTCCAAACCCACAATCACCTCAGATTCCAGAAAAGCATAGCCTCAGACACCACCCCCAAAACCAGATCACCCCTCCCAAGCAAAAACAACCATCTTGCCCCTCAAGCAATAAGGATTCTTCTGGAGCTAGGAAATCATAACTGAGATCATGACCAGCCAGACCCTGGCCCCCTTTAGCTAACCCAGAGAAGCTGGCCTTGTCTTTTTGAGGGGCCAGTATGAACCTCATCATACTGAGCCCTCCAGTCACCTAAGTTTACCTTACAGTGGACCAAGTTACAAACAGCCTGACACATGAAAAACAGGTTACAACCAGAACATTTTTTTTTTTTTTTTGGTACCAGGGATCTAACTCGGGTCCTTGAGCTTGCGGGGCAGGCGGCGGAACCACTGCGTTAAATCCCCAGCCCCAGAATTTTATGACCAAAGTCTTGAGTTATAACCTGAGTGCCAGCCACTTGTGCTTCCAGATGATCTCAAATACATTTAACCCTTAAAGAATTCTGGAAGGAACATTACATCCTTTCCTGTGTGGGGCTGAAAAATCCTGGGCCAATGTCTAAAGACAATGAGATCTTCCTGTATACAGAGGAGACTTTGAAGGCTGTGTAGAGGAGCCCGAGCATTCAATTGACCAACGTGAGTTACAACCAGCCCTTGGGAACAAATTCAGTTCCTAAGTCAAGGGTCTCCTGTACTTTCTAACCTCTGGTAATTTTCCATTGGCCTCAAGTACGGTGTTTTGGGGGAACCTCTCCGTTTTAGGGGACTTCCTCCTGCAGGATGTGCATCAGCAGCCATTCTCACCCTTGCAAGTGCCCCTGGTCTTATCGCACACCTCTCCTTGCAATACAGTAAGAAATGGTAGAAGGGTACATTCCATACATTGTCAGCAAGGCAGGATGGGGAAGTCTTCATTTTAATGGATAAATTCGGTCATGAGGAAAAGGCCTGAAAATCCTTAAGTGTCTTTGACCTATTACACCTGAGATTCTTTCCTCAGTCCTGCAAAGTTGCCAGCAATTTCCATTCTCAACTATAATTACTGTATCTTACAAACATTATCAACTAGTTTTGTCACATTTCCTATGTCCCTTCTACCTTTGAGCGTGTTCCTCAATACACCTTTCTCCTTGCTCTACTGAAAAGTATCATCCAGCTTACTGTCCTCTCTAGCTTTAACTTGTGCTTTCCTTAAAAGGGGGTACTTGTCATTTATTAAATAGGACCTAGAAGCCTGTATCAGCGGTGGGGAATTTATGGCACGGGTGCCACAGCCAGCTGTCAAACTGTTATCACTGAAAGCTCTAAAAGGTTCACCATATCTGGCCTATATCCTGTATCTCTCAATTTTCACTTATTTTTCCTTCTCAAGTTTTTTCTCACACAATTACATTATTTGCTAAATAGTTACAAGTTTCAGGAAATAACTACATCTGTTTGATCCATATCCCTAGGAACATAATCTTTTGAAGTGCTGATTTCTTGGCAAGACTCAGACTGTCACATGATCAGAAAGCAGCAGTAGGTGGGTGTGGTGCCCCATGCCTGTAATCCCAGCACTTTGGAGGCTGAGGGAGGATCCCGACTTGGGAGGCCAGTCTGGACTACACAGTGAGCCTCTACCCCACCCCCCAAAAAGATAAAAGCAGCACTAAACATGGGCTTGCATCCCTGGGATTCTGACCTCCCTAATACTGGCCCATTAAGACTTCACCAATTTTTGAGTAATGTTCTGTAACTGTGCCACCAACTTACACTGATCTTGGTTAAGTCCATTGTGTTCCTTTCTCATACTTTCAATAGTTTTCCCTTCAAATATTTTAAATCCACTTTTAAAGCCCATATCCCTACATTATCTAGATTGAAGACATACAAATCTTTGGAGGGTTAGGGTTCTGAAGCCCAAGTGGCTGTTACAGGAGATTTGTTCCGTGTCAAACTAAGGTACACATTTGCACAAATTAAAACTAAATGACACATAAGAGAATCTTGACTAAGTAAAATACAATACCATTGTGATAAAAAAACAACTCTACAGACTGGATATACCAAAAGACCCCCGCCATCTTAGATGTGTCAAACAAGCAAAATTTTTCTGGTATGCTAGGGATAAAATCCTACACGATAGGCAAAAGTTCTGCCACTAAGCTACACCATCCAGCTTCACATACAAAATACAATACTTAACCAAGTGAAACGAATGTTCAAGAGATGACTATAAAAAAAAATTAAATAAATAAATGAGATGAATATCACAAATTTGTGTAACAGTGATATTCAACTAAAACATTCCTTAGCAGCAACAATCTATAACTGTTTTTTACTTTCTTTTTTTGTATGGGGGATCAAACTCAGGACCTTGCAGTTGCGAGGCAGGCACGGTATCAATAAGCTAAATCCCTGGCTATAACTGTGTTTTTGAGACAGGGTCTCTATGTAGTTCAGGGTGGCCTTGAACTCATGGCAATCTTCCTGCCTCAGCCTCCTAAGTGCTGGGGTTACAAACATGTACCACCACAGCTGCCTCGGAACTATTAACAATAAGACCAAGGGGCCAGCGATTTAGCTCAGTGGTTTCGCCGCCTGCTGGGCAAGCACAAGGACCCGAGTTCAATCCCCAGTACCAAAAAAAAAAAAAGACCAAGTTGGTACTGCTGTAACAAAAGGGAAAGGGCAAATAAACAGAAGATAACTATTTTTTTTAATTTTAAAAAGACTGGAAAACCACCGGTACTTTGGCTAGAAACATCACAGCAAGTCCTACTGCTTATCTTTGAAGCTTCTCTCTACTGCTCTCCCTCAGCTCCCTTTCCTCCCTTGTACTGCTACAGCTCTGGCCATCTGAATTCATCATTCTCAAGCTTTGTATTGTAATTGTTAGCTCTACCTTTATCCAAACCACTTCAGAATCTGTAAAGGGGGGCCAGGGATTTAGCTCAGTGGTTCCGGCATCTGCCTTGCAAGCGCAAGGTCCTGAGTTCAATCCCTGGTTCCCCCACCACCAACCCCCAAAAAACCAGACAATCAGAATCTGTAAAGGGGAGGAATGTTTACAAATATTTGCTGTATATAGCTATTTATAGCCATTTCTAAAGTAAATACTTTAAATACAGAAAGCAACTTGTCACACAGGTAAAACTGCCCTTAATGTTCAAACTTATTAACAGTTTGGGGAAAGTAGAGACCATCATGTTAGCTAGGTACTCAAGACCGCAAACCTCTGAAGCTGCTGTGGGTTAGAGCTAGGTACCAAAGCTAAACTTCTCATTCCATAAAAAATCAGGGGCCAGGGATTTAGTTCAGTGGTGCCACTGCTTGCCTCACAAGCGCAAGGTCCTGAGTTCAATCCCCAGTATCAAAAAAAAAACAAAACCCACCAGAAAGTCAAACACCCATCTGAATATTCGGTGTCTAATAAAAGATACAACATACATACATAATTTTTGTAACATCCACACAAGCACACTGCTCTTTGAAATTTAAAGAAAAAATTTATTGAAGATCTGAAAAACAATTCCTAAAAGATTGACCTTTCCAGAAAACTGTAGCTACACAATGCATTGCGTCTATCATGTTAAAACGTGCATTAGAGACAAATACAAAAACCATGAAACAATTCACCATTCTTCAACAATTTGAGCAAAGAGAAAATGCCTAAGGAACAACATGAATGACTTGCAAAGGATGGGCTCTTTAAGCACCGTTTAAAAAAAAAAAGCACAAATGGATGAGTGTGTTCAGTTATATACACTGAATTGGACCTTTGGCACTAGGAATCAGAGCATTTTGTCATATAGCATTAACACGTATTATAAAAGTGCGTAGTGTCAAAGGAATAGAACCACCAGCATTCAAAAGCAGCTTTGTCAACTAGGCAATAAAACACTACACCATGTCTCTTTGTTGTCCATCATCGAATACACTGGTAGCAACTTTGAAATGAAAAGAAAAAAGAAAAAAGGAGCTGCAACCCCTTTTATTTTCTGTTTAAAATCAAAACAAACATCAACTCTGTTGTACACTAACATCTTCAAAGTACATCATTTGTACAAGAGAAGGACTAGGAACAAAACATGTTGACAGAGATCCAAACACGAGTAAGAGCGCCTCACACTGCTTTCCGATGGTACTCAGGAGGGGCCACTTCATAATCACTGGCACTAAACAAAGTTGCTGAATTCTTCGCCAGATACCTAAAAATAAAATGTTATTGATTACAAACATTTAAAGCTTCTTCACCATAATAAAAAATGTTTTCTAACAAGATGTAGAAACCAAGACTGCCCTTCTCCCCTTTTCTTCAGTCTCAGGCAGTCTAGAGATACTTATTTATTGAAAATATATATTCAATATACTGTTGGATACATTTTTAATGTTCCTTTGCACTGCCCATTTCTATACATCTCACATGTCCCCATTTCACTGGTTTGTTCATCTTACTAAGTATTAAGAGCTCTGTATTAAGCTGGGTGTGGTGACGTACACCTGTGATCCCAGCACCTGGGGAGGCTGAGGCAGGAGGATTTCTGCAAAGTTTGAGGTCAGCCTGGTCTACACAGTGAGTTCAAGGCCAGGGTGAATTACATAGCAAGACTCTGTCTTAAAAAAACAAAAAACAAACCTCTGTATTAAGATGCCAGCCCTTTAACATTTATGCAACAGTACAAAACTATAAATACATTCATTACTATACCTTTTATCTAAAGTTTTTATATTTCTGTACTCCATCATTTTCCCTTTATTGTACCTATATGCTGACTCTTGTAAATTCCTGTATTTGAATATTGTTCCATTAGCCATCTATATCAGTACCAATTATTTTATTAAGTAGTGTCGATCTGTCCTATAACAAATTTTCAGTATACCATACCAATTCACATTTATAATTCCAATCAGACTTACTTGAGGAAATCATGAAGATAATTCAGTAATAAAGCAAGGCTCTTCTCATCCAGAGGTGTGTAGGCCAACATAGCTCCAATTCGTACTATTTAAACGAAAGAATTTATCTGAAGTTAAAGGCAGCACTATAAAACCATGTAGTTTAATTACATGAGTAGATGCAGCCATCAATTTGTTTAAATTACATGATTTTAAAAGCTAGAAAGTTCAAGCTAGAATGGAGTCATGCTCTGGAATGTTATTTCATTTCTTGTATTTAGGGAAGACAAAAAAAGTCAAATTATCAAAGGCTCAAAAAGAAAAGCAAAATCATGTTTTCTAAATGGTGTATTACCAAATAATCTCAGTAGATGTGGTGCTCCGTACACCTGCGACATGGGTGCATCAGGGTGATCGGCAAGAATCTCAGCGTACTGTGGTCTCTCAAATTTGTAGAGGAGCTGAGTGCCCAGCATCACATTGAAGTATTCTTTTATCCCTGCTACAACCTCATTAACAGCATACTCCCTGATAAACGAACAGAAACAATCACTTTAGAAGAGCCAGGAGAATGCAGACATGAGGCTAAGAAATTAAGAGGCAAGCTAGTTACAATTAATTACTGCTATTCCAAGTTCAAGGCCATCATGAGCAACTTATTGAGACCCTGTCTCAAACACATAAATGGGGTGAAGGTGTAGCTCAGTGTTAGGTGCTTGCCCAGCATGCATGATATCCCCACAAGCTCAATCTCCATTACTGCCAAATAAAACAAAAACAATCCAGGGCCGGGGATTTAGCTCAGTGGTTCCCCCGCCTGCCTTGCAAGCGGGAAGTCCCAAGTTCGATGCCCGGTACCAAAAAAAAAAAAAAAAAATCCTATTTTGCTAATATTTTAATATTTCAAAGTACAAGTTTTTTGGATATACTCAAAAGTGGTATGTATATTCTTACTTATTATCCGTATTTCCTCGAGATTTCTTATAATTTGCATAGTCCTCTAGAATGGAATCCACATTCTTCTTGGCAGGAAGGTAAAAGAGCTATGAAAACAAAACATTTGACTACAAACACTGCATTTTTAAAAGAAAAATAACACTGGGTAACCTTTTCTGCAATAAAAGATCACCTATCAGTATTAGAAAGTTGGAAAAGACACAATTTTGTATGTGAAACATGAACATCATGGCTAGTGGCTACCACAGTGGACTGCTCTAACAGCTGGCAATCTATCAACACACATACACTATAGTAGCGTCGGTGAACCTCATAGCTTTCAATGATAACAGCCTGTGTTGCGGCACTCGTGTCAAAGGTTCGTCACCACTGCACTAACAGCATATACTGCACCTGATTATCAAGTCCTTACTTATTAAAAGCATTTATGTGCCAGTCCCAGTCTGAAGCATTAACAGAAATAAAACCTCTTTTCATCCTCACATCACTACTATAAGACAGGAACTACTATTCTACTAAAAGTGGAAACTAAAGCACAAAAAGGCCGAGAAACTATAATCTGCACTCACAGATACTACATGGTAAAACCACAGCTTGAATGCTGGTAGCTCAGTGTAAATGGATAATCCCTCAAAGAATTCAAATCAAGAGTCAAACTATGCCCACTTATTACATACAACTGAAATGTTCCCTGAGTCTCATAATCCTCAAGCAATCACTATTCTTACCCCTTATATCCCCAGCCCCACCTTTTCATTTGTCTGTTTAAAAGAAACTGGTTGGTTCATTTGTCCTAGGGTTCCTCATGCTGGATGCAGGTGATTTAACTCCTCTGATGTTGAACATGTCCCTCTATCAAATATCTCCACTTCTCTAAACTAATAAATAAACCTAAGGGCCAGGGATTTAGCTCAGTGGTTCCATCGGCTGCCTCACAAGCACAAGGATCCGAGTTTGATCCCCGGTACCAAAAAATAAATAAATAAATAAATAAAAATAAACATAAACCTAAGACTTTAGATTCTTCTGCTTGTGATGCTATACATTCTGTTATATTCCATTAGCTGGGATGTGTGCAGATGTTGCACTTTTATCAATTTCCCTGGTAAGTTCCTGTCATAAGCTATGAAAATGGGTTATTTCCCAATTTTTATAAAAATCACCCTAAACTTATGAAATTTATATATGCACTATTTTATTCTTCTCCAAGTTATTCTATCTGGTAGTAACTGTTAAGACTCTTGAATTAAAATATTTATCAGCCGGGCTGGGGATTTAGCTCAGTGGTTCTGCTGCCTGCCTTGCAAGCACAAGTCCCGAGTTTGATCCCGGGTACCAAAAAAAAAAAAAATCCTCAGCCATACCTTAAATTTTCAACTTTTTTCTTTTTACTACAAAAACCTATCATATAGCTTACAATCTGTCCAAGTTACCTGTTTCTGTCTGGTAATTAAGTCCCAGTCATCAACAAGCCACGGTTTTAGCTCTTCAGGGATCTTTACTTTAACTTCAACTCTGTTCATAAATGTTTCTTCCTAAATAGAAAAAGGAATTAAAAATGTTTAACCAACACTTCAAAAAACAAAAAAAAAATCCAATCTTTCCTTGCCTAAATAGAAACTCTAGAACAGAGGGGTGATTTTTTTATACCTTTAGAGACACTAGGTATAAGGTTACTCCTGATACAAATCTATGCAGCTGGGACTGTCATTTAAAAATCGTAAGTATACAAATCATACAGTTAATTTCATATGAAGGTAAAAATTCTTAAGTGAATTCCCCCTTCTAATGGAAATGGAACATCTGGACTTAACACATATTAATTTAGCAGTTTCATGTTCACTGTTGCTATCTAAATAATTATCCCAAACATCAGTACTTTTTTAAAAAATTCATAGAAGTAATTAAATGTATTGATTTCTAGGATAGTGGAGATATAGCTCAGTGTCATAGTGCTTGCCTAGCATGTGTGAGGCCCTGGATCTGACCCTAACATATATCCCCACCCTAAAAATACTGATTTCTAAACAACTCTTCAAACCTGCCCCAAATTCCCTATCTTCTGGAACATACCAAAACTTCAGAAATGTAAGCTAGTCAATTACAACCCTCAAATTCAGTAACTGTGGAAATTATAACTATAATAAATTCACACTTACCTAACCAAGAATTCTGTAGCGTATCCAAATACACAACAGATGTGGAATTGACAGTTTCATGGTATTTTTATAAGATTAACCCATGTTGGAATTTAATGAACCATTTAACATGATCTAATAAGTACACCCAGTCTAACACCAAAAAAGTACTTAATCTTGGTTTTTCGTACTTTTTTTTCTCTTTTGGTTGAGACAGAGTCTCCCTATGTAGTTCAGGCTGGCCTTGAACTCTCAGTGATCCTCCTGCCTCAGCTTCCAAAATGCTGGGATTCCAGGCATGGGCCACCACCCAGCTTAAAAAAAAATATTTAATCCGGTATGTAAACACAGAGTTCATACACCTCCTGAGTATGGGGTAGTTTAATTCCACAGCTATAGATAAAATAAGAATTACCACCTGTGGGACTTCCTGGAAGATGGCAGAGTAGTGAACAACAGAGAAACACCCTCTCCCCGAGATTTATTGTCCAGACGCTGGAATATAGCAACATGAGGAAGACAGGAAAGAGGGAGGTGGATCCCTAGGACCTAGCAAGGATCTGAAATGAGAGCTGAGGCCCACAGAGAACAAGGAGAGACTTCAACAAAGGAGGAGGAGCTGGCAAGTAGTGCTTTATTTCTGAGCCCTGACTCACTTCACGATAAGGGATGCTCAAACCTGCAGACACACAGTGACTACTGGTGACCCCAGAGGGCTCCAGGGAGAGATGCACCAGTAGACTGCAGTGGCTGGTGAGTTATTTGGGTCCCCCAGCAGAGGACAACTGGCTGATTGCCATCTTGGAGAGGGGCTAACTAAGCTTGGAACTGAGAGCAGCTGCAGGGTGGCTTCATCAAGGTAAGGCAGAACTGAGTTCAAGTTGGCAGGAGAGCAAAGAGGCAAGTTCAAGCCAGCAGGAGGCACAGTGTTACAGGCTGAACAAACTGGATTCCAGCCTCACAGCCAGAAACCAGCCTGAGTTTCACAACTAAAGGTGCAGGCTGCTAGGATTATCTACTACCCAGCCATAACTCTAGGGCTGGCTTGCTGGGATTAATCAACATAGATCTGGGGGTCTGTGTGCCCTACTTGTCTACCAGTGGCACCAGAGACACACCTTGAAATAGACATTTTTCTTTTTTTTTTGGTACTGGGAATCGAACTCAGGACCTTGTGCTTGCCAGGAAAACACAGTGTTCCTGTTTTTATATAAGTGTAAACACTGTATTTTGTTGTTTGTTTTTATTTCTTCCTTCTCTTTCCCTGCCGTCACCAGTTTCCCAAAGTTTGCATAATCTTTTGTCTTCCAGCCTTGCTTCTAATCTCTTCCTCTATTTGTCCCCCTACAAATCGCCATACTGAAGACATATTTATTGTATACAAATTTTGTTTCGTTTTAGACTTTGTTATAAAAATTACCACCTATTGGGGCCGGGGATTTAGCTGTGCAGGCAGCAAGGACCCAAGGAGTTCGATCCCTGGTACAAAAAAAAAATTACCACCTATAGTCGAGGATTTAGCTCAGTGGCGCCACCGCCTACCTCGAAAATACAAGGTTCTGAGTTTGATCCCCAGTACCTCCCCCGCAAAAAAAGAAAAAAAAATTACCACCTATAAACTCAGTACTCAGGCTGAGGCAGGAAGATTACAAATTGAAGCCGTCTGGGCAACTTATTAAAACCCTGTCTCAAAACAAAAGGGCTGGGGGCCAGGAATGTGGCTCAGTGGCACAGAGCTTGCCTGGCAAGCGTGAGGCCCTGAGTTCAGTTCCCAATACCAATAAAATAAAACAAAACAAAACAAAACAAAACAGGGCTAGGAATATACTTCAGTGCAAAAGCCCTAGGTTCAAACCCCAGTTAGGGGGAGGGTGATAATAGACATAAATACATCCTTTACCCATGGGTGGAGTGGTCAGTAGTTAACCATGCGAACAGTATTTTTGAGAACCCAAGTTCTATGATTACTTTTTGTTGCGAATGTAATATAACACAAGTAAGACTAAGAATTCTAATAGACTACTCACAAACTTAAGAAAACTCACATTTTCAACAGTAGGATCTACCCGGGCCCTCTTCTTCCGAGGAGGCTGAGGTGTCTCACTGGTACTGCCACCATCTCCATTACCAGGGGCTACAACATGGTGTGGTACTGGTTAGCTAATTTAAAAAGTATCTATGGAAAACACCATCATGACACATCCTTTCTTCATCATTTCTCCATTACGCAGCTATGACTTGAGTCTAAGTTAGAGAATCATTCTTACCAAAAATAAAACTTTTATGAAAAGCTCTACCTAACATGCAACATTTAATTAATACTACCACTATCTTTCATTTATTAAAAATGCTATTTTCTGAGGGAGAGCCATTAAGGTTAAAGCAGATGAAAATAACTAAATGCTTGCTAATTTCTCCACGTTTTGTAAAAAGAGCATCGAGCTTAGCCATAATGTACATTTCTATCTGTAACACTGCTATAGCTCACATTTAAGACCAAGAAATGTAAGCTTTTTTTCATAATATCACAGCTTTTAGTGAATTCAAAAAATAAATATTATAAAGATAAAATAAATTAATTTAAAGAAATATTCTTACTTTTTTGTTTGTTCTTTTTTGTTTTCCTAAAAGGAGAGAAAAATATATTATAAAACTGTGTTTCAATTCCCTTTCATCAGGGTTAAGTCCACAAAGAAATACTGCCTTCATGAGTAAGATGAGGTAATAAATATGGTTTTCTACTCAGACATGGATTTTTACTGGTGGTTAAATCATCATCTCCTTCCAAATAATAAAATAAACCAAGAACACTACAAGATAGTCTTCTTTCACATTATTACTGTATATGAAAAGTATACAGTTATTATACTGTGTCTACCAAAAATATTTCAAAGGCTGTATTTATCCCAATAATTAAATTTGCTGGGCCGGGGATTTAGCTCGGTGGTTCCAGCACCTGCCTTGCAAGCGCAAGGTCCCATGTTTGATTCCCGGTACCAAAAAAAAACGAAAAAAAAAAAAAAACCACCAAACAAAGTAATTAAATTTGCTTCCCAAAACATTATTTTTGAGACTGTATTTGAGTCAGATTAAACCATGAAGTTTACTTATACATGCCAACAAAATATACTGTCAAGATTCCACTTAAATGACAAAAAAAAACCTAAAAAAAGAATGAACTCTCACATGACATACAGTTTCAATAGTGCATTTTATGTCATGAATACTTTACTACAGTAAGGGGAGCGAGCTACATGTTATGTTATGGAAAAATCAAAAAATGTGTATGTATTTTCAATGACCTTAACAACTTGGTATGTGAGGAATAGTCTCAATGGCACTGAAGTTCCAACAATGTTCCAAACTTCCCTAAGTCTAACAAACGAACTTTGAAGATTACACTTATAAAACAGTATGCAAAATTAAAGCAAGAACAGAGCGTCTTACACTTCAACATTTTTCTGTTGCAGACCAGATGTCTTCTTTCCTGGAGCAGCCCCTCTCATCTTTCCCTCTGCATACTGCTCCCTTCAAAAGTAAGTTGTCAAATCATCATAAAATAACCACTTACGAGGAAAAATAAGGTTCTGTTAACTTGATTCCTCTTGGAATTTGTATTGAAACTGAGGTTCCCAAGCACATACACTTTCTGGTACAGTTTTATACATGTTGGACAGAGAGATAATCAATACATTCACCACACACACACCCCAAGAGGAAAAGCCCTAAAATTTGGTTGTTCTAGAGCACTGTTGGCGAACCCACCACACACATGCAGCAGTGGGCTGTTTGTCACTGAAAGCTCTAAAAGGTTCACCATCACTGCTCTGGAGCCACCAAACTTAAAGTTGGTAAAAAGTGACCATAACAGGGCCAGGGATTTAGCTCAGTGGTGCCGCTGCCTGCCTCACAAGCACAAGGTTCCAAGTTCGATCCCTGGTACCAAAAAAAGGGGGAAATCATTTTACAGGCAGACAGCCACCCTTGGGGCCGGGGATTTAGCTCAGTGGTTCTGGCGCCTGCCTCGCAAGTGGAAGGTCAAGGGTTCGATTCCCAGTACGAAAAAAAAAAAAAAAGAAGTGGCAGACAGCCACCCAACAAGATTACAATTGTCCATTCCATGTTCAAAATCTACTTTATAGTCCTTTCTCCTTAACATTAGTTTCTCAAAACAAACTTACTGATTGGCTTTTTGAAGTTCTCGCTGTTTCTGTAGATTGGTGTCCACATATTTGAGTACTCTGCTTTCTGGAACCCATTCGTCCCAACTAAAAAGAAGAGTTAAAATATCATTCAAAAGTATTTTCGTTACAATTCACACTCTATACTCCAATTAATTTTTAGAGATTGAAGAGGCAAAACTTTGGATTTCTCTGAAATCATTTGATGAACTAATGCTATAAATCCATTCTCAATGACAAAAATCTAATGAGTCTGTTCTGTAAAAGAAAATTTTATACTCAAAGAAGCAACATTCCAAATCCAAAGGCCAGATTATTCAAATCATTTTTAGAAATGTCCTAAGAACATGACACTTAGAAACTGAGACTTTAAGTCAGTGGTGGTGAAGCTATGTATGGCACATGCGCTGCAGGGTCTGTTCTGTCGCTGAAAGCACTAAAAGGTTCGCCATCTCTGCTTAAAGTAATTTGCCTTACAGAATGAAAATACTATCTTAAATGTTAAATTGCCAAAGAGCAAGCATAGGGGACCATAATAAACTGAATCATAAAAACTAAAACCAACTGACTAATCAGCTATATGTAACAGCAGTTAACATAGCTCTCTGCCTTATTTTCATCACCATATACACCTACCACATAGGGCTGTTATGCAATTAAATGTAAAAACACTTGAGAATCCCGGAGACACATAAAAACATTCAAGGTATATGCCAGGAATACATTAACAACTCTGCCATACTTACCATCTAGATGACTCGGCTAAGTATGTACATTAAAGTATCTCAATGGATATTCAAACTACAGTATACCTTTCTTTACTTTTATCCTTTCATAAATGGATACACTAACTTACAAGGCTACCAGAAGGCTTTGTGAACATTAAAAGGTAGAACTGCTCTTAAAATGTTGGTAAGGCATTTTGGTAGTCACAAAGTTCCTCCAAAGCAAGATTTTTTTCTCTTGGTGTGTTTTCCCTCCAAAGAGAAAAACAAAAGAAGGTATTTCTTAGGGAATGCTGATCTTTTAAGTCTTTTCTCCTGCTGATGGAGCTCCTTTAGTGACACAACTGGGTGTACTCTCAAGGTACTAGCTTTTGTTTAATGGTTTCCAGCCTCTGACCTCTTATTAGAATAGTCAAAAGGGGAGGGAAAAAAAAAAAAACAATCTCAACATGATTTCCTAGAGAAAACTTTAAAACATGCATTTACCTAGAGGTCAGGAGGGGGTGGTGTACTGAGGGAGCTCCTTCAGGAACAGGAAAAAGGGCTACAATATCCTCATGTGTCTTCAAAGTGTTTTCAGAGCGCCTGGGCCTCACAGCACTTCTGATACAGACAGCATAGTACAAAGTAATCTCAGTAACTAGGTGCAGAATTTAGCTTAAGCTTTATTAAGATTCACTCACAAATGGAATAGTTAATGTCTATGCCAATAAATTCCAATAAGGGGACCAGAGATTTAGTACAGTGTTTCTGCCGCCTGCCTCGCAAGCACAAGGACCTGAGTTCGATCCCTGGTACCAAAAGAAAAGAAAACAAATTCCAGTAAGGTTTTTGAAAATTTAAAAATATCTAGTATCTACTGTGCTTCTGAAAAATATAAAAATACATATGCTAACTAAAGTTTAAAAAAATCCAATTTGGGATCAGAGTTTTGCTGTATGGTTTCTTTTTGGTACCGGGGATTGAACTCAGGACCCTTGCGGTTTCGAGACAGGCACAGTGCCACTGAGCTAAATCCCGAGTTTGCAATATGGTTTTAAAAAATCATATCCTACAAAGCACTATCATAGCGAGTTATTTAAAACTTTATGTATCTGTTTCTTCAAATTCTCTCTAAATCAAAGGGAGCTAATTTTTAATTGTTGTGAGGTTCCATTTTAAAACTTTACAAATCCCTTCCTTTTTTGATATAATACATTTAAATAAGCACCTTCATATAAAAACCAAATCAAAGCAAGTTTCCTTTATATGTAGAGAGCTAAAAATCCTTGGTAAATCAAAGGAAAATGGAATGGACCCCATCCTGTGCTCTGAAGAATAACTAAGGGTAACAACAGAAAGCCAAAGGGCTTCATGTAGGTGAAGCACAAAAGAATTACAGAATTTTCTCAAGGTATCTTGAGACTTAAATCCCAAAGTCACAACCCATGGACACAACGTAAACAGCATCACTGAATAAAAATACAACACATTTGCTGGGCACCTAACTAACGCTTCCCCCTTTCAAAATGGGTCTACTTAAGGTTTCTCTAAATACTTCCTAAAGGTAAGATCAACTTTTTACAAACCTACCATTTCTTTCTGTTACTGGACATCAAAGGGGGAAATGTTATTTTATTGAAGCCAGAAAATGTAAGCATTCAGTATTTTCACAAGATGCAAAAGCCACTTGAAATCCAGTCCTTGGGCAACACATATAATTTTACACAAAATATTTACTATACATGAAAGTCCACCACAAGCTGTATTTACAGCTTTTAAGCTGAAATTCTAAAATGATTCCTTCAAAGTGTATAAGAGGTGGGAGACAGTAGGCCTACATCTGTGGAATGGTTTTTCTTCTTTAATACTCTGTATAGACTTTAACTTTCCCACTCATTATGCATAAATGTGACACTATTACCTGGCTATCAGAAATATAAGCCTGATAATTATTAAATACTGAAAGTGCAGTTTTAACATTTCTTTTCTTTTCTTTCCTTTTTTTGGTACCAGGGATCAAACTCGGGTCCTTGCACTTCCAAGGCAGACGGTCTAACCACTGAGTTAAATCCCCGGCCCCCAACATTTCATTTTTTATGATACACTAGGAGCACATGACAAATTTTCCTGTTTCCTAGATACCAGAATTTCAAATGACTGCTTACAGAAACACTGAAAGACCACTTTCTCCAATTAGTCCCCCAATTTCTCAATATTTAAAATACAAAACTATGGGGTCACTTTGAGGTACTGATAATACCTACTTATCATTAGAAATATTTTAATTCCCAAGTTACTCATGTGCTTTTATATATTTTAATTTCCACTTTTTTTTTTTTGGTACTGGGGATCGAACTTGGGTCCTTGTGCTTGCACAGCAGGTGGCAAAACCACTGAGCTAAATCCCGGGCCCTTAATTTCCACTCTTTCACAACTATACTAATCAAAGAAAAATAATAGGTCTGATAGTCCTTAGCTTAAAGCATTTGACCTATAAAAAAATTCCCTAATAAAATTAATTGGGTTGGTCACCTGCACAGGGGGACTATATAAAACAGAACCAAAGTCACAGGGCCAATAGACTTAACAGGAAAAACTGTCCTTCCATAGCAACAGAGTACTCATCAAATCACAGATGGCACGCTCCCATGGTAAACCAGGTACTGAAGTCCTATCAGGTGACACAAAGCACTAAGTTACTACAACTCCCAGAAGTATTTACTGACAATGCTATCTCTGAAGGACAAAACATCATTAAACAAAAACAAACCATGAAAACACTGTCAGCACTGTTTCCAAACTTAAGAAAGTTAGTAAATTCTATCATTAACATATCACACCCAGCCAAATTCAGACAATTTTTACACTTTTTCCTTTTGTAGAAAAACCTTTATGTATGGGCCGGGGATTTAGCTCAGTGGTTTCGTGGCCTGCTGCACAAGCGCAAGGACCTGAGTTTGATCCCCAGTACCAAAAAAAGGAAAAATCTTTATGCAGAAAAACCCAACTAGTTTTGAGTATTAATGCCTTTAAAATAACACAGGCCAAAAACTTCAGTCTATCTTAAAATGCAATAAAACCATAAAAATGTGACAACCTGGCATTCATCATTCAATAGGATTGGTTAATTATTTAACACCACCCTGGAACTCAAGAAATACTCCCCAAAAAATCAAGTCCATTTAAAATAAAACGGCTGAGCCAGATGTGATGGCACACGCCTATAATCCCAGAACCCAGGAGGCTGAGGCAGGAGGACCACCATGGGTCTGAGGCCAGCCTGGACTATCTGGGGAGATCCTATCAAATAAGTAAACAAACAGATATGGCTGAGTACTCCAATTTCTAACAGTTTCATTATGCTACAAGGGGCTCATCCTCACTTTTATACTATGTTACGTTAAGACTATACACAAATTGCTTTTAAAAGTCTAATACTCACTTTTTATTCCAACCACTGTAATGTATAAAGTATTTTACTTGTTTGTCCTTTATGGCAACCTTTACACACTGCAATAAAAAAGAAAAAATTCACTTAGAAATAAATTTTCAAGAGACAGACACCCCACCCAGATGATTTTAAAGTATTCAAAAAAAAAATTAAAAGTATCCAATTTCTCAAAGACTCACTCTACAGCAACTCTTTTTAACCAACAAAAAAAGGTGACTCTAAGTGACTATAAAATACTAAACTTTAAGAGCACAGAACCATAAGTTAGAGACGGCTCAACAAAGCTGAGAACCCTAGCATAAAGGGTCATAAATGATCACCCCTAAACTTTATTGGGATAGACAAGTTCACCAAGGGCAGCTAATAAAAGGTATGCATAATTATGCTTTTACAAACTCTAGCCAGGAGCTAGTTTATTCCAAGAACAATTTTATTAGCTGTTCAAAGGTAACACGCTGATTTGTTTCAGAATCAACTTAAAAAAATTTTTTTAAAAGCACCCAAAACAAGGGTTGGAAGTTTAGCTCAATGGTAAAGCACTGGCCTACCACCAGGATACAGAAGTCCCTGGCTTCCAACCCCACTACTGAAAGCAACCAAACAAAATGGCAGCCAAACATATCAAAACTAATTATTAGAGGAAAATCATTAACTACAAGTGATGACTTGTAGTTTTAAAAAATATTCACTGGAGGCAAACCCAAAGAACCACGATAGTTTAAACTATCTCAGTCATCTAAAACTTTGTTCACCAGTGTTTTGTACCAGGAGAAAAACCAGAGTTTAGAACAGTCTGCCAAAGTTCATACAACAAAAAGAATACAAATGAGCAACACGACTCATAATTTAGCAATTATAACACATATCTATGTATTCAAAACACAAGTAATAAGTAGTAAAAAGTTTTTTACTCAGAACTTTGACACTTCACAATTATGCTAAGACTATTTTCAAAGACACACAAAGTATTCACCAGGAATTTATGCAGAAATTGCCTCTGAACATTATAGTGCTTTGTATTTTGTAATGTGGGTTTTTTTGGTAGGGGCTTGGGGGATGCTGGGGAATGAACCCAGGGCCTTAAGTATGTCAAGCAAGTGCTCTACCCACTGAGCTACTACATACACCACAGCCCTTGTGCTCAATTTCCAAAACTGTAAATGTATGTATGGTCAAGTCTTAAAATACATTTGTCCTGGCCTGGGGATGTAGGTCAGTGGTAGAGAGCATGTTTAGCATATGCAAGGTCCTGGATTCAACCGCTAGGATACCATCCCCCAAAAGTCTGTGCTGAAAGTTATCAAAAGCCTGTGTGAGGCCCAAAATTGAATCCTGAGCACCACAAAAATTTCCTGATTAAATGTGTTATCCTGTTTATCTTAGCCTAAATGCAGTTTTTATAACCACACCACACAATGATGCAGAGGAAAGAGAGCCCTATTCCCCAGGATTCAAACTTTCCCAGTCAAATCAACAAAGTTAACTATAAATGTTCACTCCATATATAATACCTGCATAAAAATAATTCTGGAATTTTTTTCACAAGTTATCAACTACAAAATACTACTTGTTCCCAAGATCCCACCAACCTTCACCTATCACTTCCCTTACATGCTACTTCCAACAAATGGGTCTTAAAAAGTCAGTTAAAAAAGAAGAGTAGCAACATTTTAACTTATTTGAGCCATTAAACAAGCAGTAAAAAGCCCAAAACAAGAAGTCTAAAAACTTATAAGCTTATAATAAAAGGTAACTTTCTTAACAAACCCAACAAAGACACTGAAACTTGTTATTAAAAGTCAGATTTGCGCGGGGGATTTATTTAGCTCAGTGGTTTTGCCCAGGTGCAAGGACCCGAGTTCGATCCCGGGTACCAAAAAAAAAGAGTCAGATTTAACCAATAGTCATGGCCAACTTCTCCAAAGATTTCATACCTTTGCTTCATAAAGAAGAGGCCCATGAAAGCACAGTACTCGTTCACCTGTGAAAGAAAAGTACACAGTTAGTTATAATGCTTCTCTATAATAAAAGATTCACATCTGAGAAAAACCACATTTGCATTGTTATTCCCAGCAAACTGGAAAAATAGATAAGGCAATAGATGGAGCAACACTTCTCAATTTCACCATACCCTACCAACAACCATTCAGTATCTAGTGTAAAGAATAATAACCAATTTATTAGATTGTGTAAATCATCAAAGCACCTATCATGTGCCAATAAAACCTACTGTAGTTACTACTGGTAAAGGTGACCTGTTGTTTCTACCCATATAAGCTGGAAACAAATCCCCCCCACCCCCCCACCCCCCCACCCCGCAACCCCTACCAGGGATCAAACTCAGGACCCTTTTGCTTGCCAGGCAGGCGCCAGCACCACTGAGCTCAATCCCAGGCCCAATAAAAAATTTTTTTCTAGTACTGGGAATTGAACCCAGGGTTCACAGTCTAGCTAAACTGCCCAGGCTGGCCTTGGACTTGTTATTCTCCTGCCTCAATCTACAGAGACAGGGGTGTACCTACACACCCGGCTTAGAAATACCTTTTTTTTTTTTTTTTGGTACCGGGGACCAAATGCAGGACCTTGCACTTGCAAAGCAGGCAGCAGAACCACTTCAGCTAAATCCCCGGCCCAGAAATACCATTTTAAATGCCATTCCTCATGTTTTTCTGCATTTAGAAACTTACCCTCCACACATATCTCTCTTCTAACCTTTTTAGTGAGTAAAATATTTTACCAATTAAAATTTCAATATAAAAAAAAATAAAATTTCAATATAGATCAGAGATGGCTGGACTTTTAAATAACCTCTCTGCACTCATTCAAAATGTGTTCTGGGGCCCAGGGATTTAGCTCAGTGGGTTCTGCTGCCAAGCGCAAGGTCCAGAGTTCGATCCCTGGTACCAAAAGAAAAAAAAGTGTTCTGGGACCTGGCCTGCTTCAACAAAATAGACAAAGAATTCTAACCTTTGGGAAATTACACTCTATGATGAGCCTACCATTATGATTTGCAAGACCAAATAAAAATCTCAGAGACTTGCAAGCTATCTCTCCTCAACAAAGCAGGCCAACAATTCCCAGTAATACTTAGGGTAATTGTCATAGAAATAGACCTTACATTATTTTCAGTACAGTTTCAACAAACCAAACCCCAGGCAAAAAAAATTATCCAACAGGTCCAGTTCCTATAGCTACAAAATTAAACTGAGTATAACTTAAAATATTCCTCCAACCTAAAGTTATTCCATAGAAAATCCAAATATTCGTATCACATTATTTATCTGGTCTGTGTGCCCTACAATGTCAGGTTAATAAAGGACGCTGATAGTTTTCGCTTCGGCAGCACATACAATAAAGGACACTGATAATGTAAGCAAATAGGTTTGTATAACTTCCTGTATTTTATATTCAAGTACGGAGAATGACTGATGACCTATATGGAGGGTCACAAAGAATGATCCAGACAGAGGACACATTTATACAAAGCCAGGGAAGGATGTAACAGAGAACCCACCAGACAAATATTTAACAAGTTCACTGCTGGAGCACAGAATAAACATGTGAAAGCGTTAGTGAAATTGAGAGACAGAGCAACATCATAAATGTAATGTCTTGTCTGGACTTTATCCTATACAGGATTCCTACATCTGACCAAGAATCTTTTGGAATGGTTTTGAAAACTGTAGATATTCAAGTATCAGGAGCAATTCTGCATAATTTTGGGGAAAAAAAATCATTTCACAATTAAAATTATGATTAGGCCTGGTTTTCCGGCCTATAGGCCAGCTATGGCAGGTCGAGACAGAACCCCATTTTTTGCCTCAGGTCACACAGCTAAGACCTCAAAGGTCCCACGATGATGCTCCAGGACAGGATTACATCAGCTGAAGACAACCTGGGGGGGGGGGGGCAACAAATTCCTAATCAACATAAATTCCTCTTCATCTGCATAAATTCCTCATTGTTCTAGGATTATCGCTGTACTCCCAGAGTCAAGTTACTCCGGAGGTACAGAATAAAGGTGTGGCAAGCGTCTTTGCTGCCTAGAGCAGCACAGATCAGGCCCAAAGCTCAGCTTCTTCTCTAACCCTCATTTGTCTACATATATTAATTAATTCGCCTTGTGCTGTCGCAGCTCAAATACTAGGGCTCACTCCAGTTCTAGTAACATCTCCTCTCTTTCCCTGTTCCCTACATTCAAGTGTCACTGGAGACCTATTGTTACAATTTCCCAGACTAAAACCCAGTAAATTACTTTAAAATCAAAGATGTCTATAAAGGGCTGGGGATTTAGCTCAGTGGTTCCACCTCCTGCCTCGAAAGTGCAAGGACCCGAGTTCAATCCCCGGTACCAAAAAAAACAAAAACAAAAACAAAAAGATGTCTATAAAAATTTCTGCAGTTCCACTTAAAAGCACTTGGTAGGCTGAGGCCGGAGGACTGCCAAGAATTTGAGGCCAGCCCTGGCTATGTAGTGAGTTCAAGGCCAGCCTGAACTAACAGGAGACCCAGTCTCAACAACACCACCACCACAAACTCTTCTGCTAATAAGCAGCAGCACTAAAAATCAGGTCTATGTCTTCTACTCTCCCTCTCTAAGTACATTTTCAAGGCACTCTGAAAATGGCCTGTTTTTTCCCCCTCTTTTGGCTGCAGCTGCCAAAAACAACTGCTCTGAGGCCTTTTGACCTCCAGTCTAGGTATTTCACTGCTATTATTTGGAGATATATATATATATATATATATTTCTTTTGGGAGGGGGTGCCGGGGATTGAACTCAGGACCATGCACTTGTGACCTAGGCAGTAGAACCACTGAGCTAAATCCCCGGCCCTGATATTTTGTTGAAAATACACAGCTACCTGTAAAGTATGAGCCAGGTTGACATGGCTATTTTCCATGTCAGTAAACTCAAAAGATTGGCAACAGGGAAAACTGCAAACTACCATCATCAGATAGTAGTTTCATATGCCTCCCTCTACCCTTAATCCTCTCGATACTTTCAATGTTTACTAGAACATCACTCAGGTCACAGCATTAACCTCATAATTCCTGACAAAAAATGTCTTCCCCCTGACAATATGCCAGATACCCAACAGTCTTCTTTGCTTTAACAAAACTACAATTGGAAGACCCAAATCCAATGCAGTCACTATGTTTAAAGATTTCTCACAGGGCCGGGGATTTTGCCCAGTGGTTCTGTCGCCTGTCTCACAAGGGCAAGGACCCGAGTTCGATCCCCGGTACCAAAAAAAAAAAAAAAAAAAAAAAGATTTCTCACAGAACATATACTGTACCATGAAGTAAAAAAGCTTCGTATACTGGAATCATGAAAGGAAATTTTTCTGGTACAGTAATTCTTATTTTTATCATTACAATGCTTCCACAATGTTTTAAGATAGCCCCATTGGCACTATATGAAGTTCTCGAGATATTCTCCAAATGTCTTATAAACAATTTTTAAAAGATGGTTATATTGGGATTAGGATTTAGCTCAGTGGTCCCCGAGCCTGCCTCGAAAGTACAAGGTCCTGAGTTCGATCCTCAGTCCAAAAAAAAAGGATGGCTATATTGTTTTGAAACCCAAAGAGAAACACACGTGGAAAGTAAAATTAATGGGCCGAGGATTTAGCTCTGTCGAAGCGCCGGTCTTTGTAAACTGCAAGGTCCTTAAAGAAAGTAAAGTTAATCCATTTTCCAACCTTTGCCTAGGGCTACCTTTGTTCCTACTTGTCAAGTGCACAACCATAAACAGCACAGGCACTCTGGTGGCCCTCTAGTTTTTGGGGTTTCTGAGATAGGGTCTCACTATGCAGTCCCGGCTGACCTCGAACTCAGTGAACCTCTTGCTTCAGCCTCCTCAGGGCTGCAATTATCAGCATGCGCTGCCAGCCCGGCTTGACATTAAGTTTTTGTGCCCTAACAGTCTGGCAAAGCTTATGAACCTCTTAGGATGTTTTAATAAAACTATTAAAGAGAAAAACAACTCTGTTGGAACGGTTATCAGAACTAATTTATTACTTTCTGTACATTCTGAGAGCTCCTTATCTGAAGTAGTAAATAGGATTTGGCTGCTGATCCAATAACTACAATAGTTAAGTAAGGACTCTAAAAGTTTAATGTATTTTCCATATAACACCGAGATATAAAAATACCCTAATACTTCTACTTCTGTTGGGAAAATTTTTACACTGACAATAGTACTTGGCCGGGGATTTAGCTCAGGGGCACCGCCCCTGCCTTGCAAGCGCAAGGTCCTGAGTTCGATCCCGGTATCGGAGGGAAAAAAAAAGAAAAACCAGTGACAATAGTACTAAATATGTTAGATGATAAAATTTTTCCTCATTCAAGTTCACAGACCCTCTGAACTTTATCCACCGAGTCCAGATTAAGAATACTGGTTCTATTCCGCCACCTGCCTCACAAGCTCAAGGTCCTGAGTTCGATCCGCGATACCAAAAAAAAAAAAAAGAAAACAAAAGTGGTTCTAAGACACATTAAAACAAAGAATCCATAGCCGTTAAAGTTAGTCTCAAAAGTGGGAGAAAGGAAATATTCATCAACAAAAATAACCCTGAACACCCCTTAAATTTGCTATAAAGTTAAAAAATACCTAGATTTTGAATTCATGACTTTTAAGTTATTCTAACATGTATTAAAGTTTTTAAATCCCTCAAACCCATGAGATTGGACATAGCATTTGTACTAGCACAGTACATCCATAGCAATGAAAAACTTTAGCATGCTATAAAAGTCCTCCTGGGCTGGGGATTTGGCTCAGTGGTTTCGCTGCCTGCTGTGCAAGCGCAAATGCAAGGACCCGAGTTCGATCCCCGGTACCAAAAACAAAACAAAACAAAAGAGATAAAAGCCCTCCTAAATAGATGTGTTGTAAGAACTCAAAGGGGCGTCCTCCACTGAAAGTCAGGTTCTAATATTCAGCCAACTCTTACTGATCAAAAACCAATTTTAAAAATTAACTTTCAAACCACCGTTAAGCAAATACTAATTCAAGCAAACAATGGCGGCACGAAAAAAAATGACGTCAAGGCCACAGGCTTAGAAACGGAAACGCTTCGTGGCTCCAATGGAGCCGCCTTTATTTACTTTTCCCGAGCAGGCGTGCGGCTAGGGGGCTCCAGTTCCCCACCAAGCAGGGCGCGGCTCCCCGTCCCCCACCACCACCAGGCCAGGAGCGCGTGCGCGAAGCACGGACGGAGGTGGGCGACCATGGCGGATCCGCCATCTTGCGGCGGTCGTCTCGCAGCGGCTCCAGGCGTCCTCAACCCGCGTCCGCGGCGAACTCCGCCCGCGGCGGCGACCCGGGAGCTGGGAGACCCGAGACCGCTTGGAACGGCCGCCCCGCGCCCGGGCCCACAGCCCTGCCACGTTGTTGCCGCGCCAAGACGCGTCACCGCCCGACAATAGGCGTCTCCCTCCGCGCCTCCCACGGCAATAACAAACGCGCCGAGGCTCGCTACGCCGCCAGTGCCTGTCCTGCTGCAGTGCGGAAGACCCCGAGGCCGGACAGTGCTTGGCCTGGGGCCGCCCCGCTCCCTCCGCGGGCCTCTCGCACAAAGCCGAGCCGCATACCCAGCCCACACCCAGCCCGCCCCCGTCCAGGACCTCCAGCCCCAAGGCTGGGCCCGGGCACCGACTCACCCTCCTGGAACTTGGGCTTCGGGTCCTGCTTGGGCGCCATTTATAAGTGATTCGCCGCCTCCTTCTCCCACCACCCCCGACTACCGCCCCCTACTCTCTACCCCACCCGAGCTCGCGTCAGACGCGCCGTCCGGCACAGCCGCTCTACATCCTGGGCCCGATTTGCCAGCGCCCGAAGACCTCACAGCGCCGCAACCGCGCAACCGCCGCCAGCCAACGACCGCCCGCCGCGCACGCGCCTGCGCCGCCCGAGGCACGCCGGGACCGGGGGGAGGGGCGCCTGTTGCCCATCCCCCCAGCTCTGCGTCCTCCCGGTCCCTTCCCCCCCACACCCGGGCTCCTCCTCTTCTGGTCCCTTCCCGGTCCCTACCTCAGGCTTTCTCCCTTCCCGTCCCCATCCCCCACCCGGCCTCGCCCCCTTATCCACCCCTTACCCCGGGCGTGCAGCTCCCTCGTCCTCACCCGTACCCCCGTGGGGACCCCCGGTCTCGCGTCCCCCCCATATCCGGGCTCCTAGTCCCCCATCCCCCACCCCAGTCCCCAGACCTCGGGACCCTCACGCTAGATGGAGCCTAGATTTTATTTTGTGTGTCACAGGGCAGGGTTGGGAGTGAGGCGGTAAACCACTGGCGACCGAGGAGCGGGAAAGGCCAGGTGCGCGGCCCCACGTGCACAATAAGCGCTCAGCTGCGGGCTTCGGGGAGCCGCGAACCCACGACCCGCAGCCCCCCTTGGGTCTCTGCAGGGGGTTCCGGAGGCCCCGGGCCCTGCCTCTCTCACCCCTGCGCAGAAGCGGAAAGCTCACTGTGTGGATCCTGGTCTGTCCTGACCTGTTCCGCCTTTGTCATCCTGTGTCTTTGAATTATTGCTAAATATGCTTAAGTACAAACATTTCTTTACGTCAGTAACCAGAGCAGAGACCCTGTAGTCTGCTCCGCTGCATAAGAACAGCGTCCTTTCCGTCGGTGCCGTGTGGAGATGACAGGTCACCCGAGTCCATCCAGACCTCCAGCCCACACAGTCCCTGCACAAGGGTGGTCTCCAAGGCTAAACCTTCCAAGCAGGCCCTGCACCCCACCGATTCTAGACAACTCCCCGTGTGTCCAACTCTTCTTCTAATACAACCTCTTTGGCAACAAATCCTCACAAAAGAAGCTTACACTTTCCAGTTGGCTATACAGGGTATTAGTCCTTTGTCTTGTGGAAAGGGCTAGGGGTTCTGTGAGCCTACCCACCCCAAAACAGCACAGTACCTGAGAGAGGAGAGGGGGAGGGAGAGGGAGAGGGAGGGAAAGGTTTGACCATAAAATACATACTTTTTAAATTCAAAGTTTGTCATTTGCAGTGCTGGAGGTCCAGTCCAATCTAGGACCTTGCACATTCAAGATCTGTTCTCCCGCATTGAGCTACATCCCCAGCATTAACACGGTTTTTTTGTTTTGTTTTGTTTTGTTTTGTTGGTACTGGGGATTGAACTCGGGACCTTGCGCTTGCAAGGCAGGTGGTGGAACCACTGGCCTAACACGGTTTTAAAAATCAAAATAGGGCCGGGGATTTAGCCCAGTGGTTCCGTCGCCTGCCTTGCAAGCGCAAGCACCCGAGTTCGATCCCTGATACCAAAAAAAAAATCAAAATAGTGCAAGTCTTGGCCACTGTTGATTGGGTATCCTTGCAGTTTCTTCTTCTTTTTTTTTATAATATGCCGCACTTTTTATTGCAACGTGACCATTTTTGTGAGGGTAGGGAGTTTGATCTCAAAACAATGTTCCATTTAAGGCTCTTTTATACAGAAATTGCCATCATGACTGATATTCAAACTATCTTTAGTGTTGCAAGACTCACATGGTAAACATAAAACTTCTACACTTATTCAGTAGTGTACACTCAACAGAAAACACAAAGGCATTAATACTGTAACAGCTATTTAAAGATACACAGGTAACAGGAATGAACACTGAGGTACTAGGATAAACTGATGACACAGTTAATGAAGCTTAATTGGCATTCTTTTCAGAGGATTAAACTCGTTACAAAAAAGTGCTTTTAAGGGCCGGGGATTTAGCTCAGCGGTTTCGCTGCCTGCTATACAAGTGCAAAGACCCGATTTCGATCCCCAGTACCCAAAAAAAAAAAAAAAAAAAATCCTAAAAAAGTGCTTTGAATGCACAGTGTTATATCTGTGCTGCCATGTCACAAAAAATAGGCTTGCCAAGGCAGGTGAGGTGTATGAATGCTGCGCGCCTCACAGAACTGCAATCATGTGCAACTATAAATAATACTGAAAAAAGTTTACCATCTGACCAGTGGCTAATACATTCAAGGCATTCAATTAGCTTATCCTCAGCAGTATTCTAAACTAGTCACATTGACAATCACATTCACTGTAGTGCTTGCAGCAAAGGAGGCATATAACCAGCTGTTTTAGCTAACGTAAGATGGGAAGGCATTCCTTGGGTTGTACATAAAAGTAACCACAAAAGTAATGGTACTAAACAGTCTAATGGCAATCACTGACAAGCTGCTTAAATGAATGGTATCTCCTTCATTCATTGTGTTGGAAGGGTCCAGTGGAAAGGGAAAAAAACAAAAAAACCTAATACTATTCCAATGGACTGAGCTGGAAAAATGAAAGCCCCTATGATCCAGATGGCACTTGACTGTCTATTTTACAATGGTTTTCCTTCAAGTGAAACTACTACATCTTGCAGTTTACTACTACATCTTGCAGTTTACATCTTCTTTATCCTCATGTTACTGGAGTTTTAGAGCTGGTAGAGGCATTGATATAGGAAAAATATCACTTCTGACCTGTTAGATGTCAGATATGCAGAAATTCGTGGTCTTACAACATTGATGGATGAAGTCTGGAACCAAAGAAGGAAGTAAGGAGAGTTTTATTGGACATAAGGGGAAGAACGGCTTCTGTATTCCCAGGAGGGGTCCTGAGTGGGTGACCAAGATCCTTTGTAACCCTTTGTAAGGGGTAATTTAAAAAGCAAAATCGGGGGCCGGGGATTTAGCTCAGTGGTTTTGCTGCCTGCTGCGCAAACGCCAGGGACCTGAGTTCGATCCCCAGTACCAAAAAACAAACAAACAAACAAATAAAAAGCAAAATTACAACGTTTTTTGGGTACAATGTGAGTCAAACTGCAATCAATCTATAAGATTTCAAGTACAGTGGCTTAGCTAATGTTGATCCAGTGTAGCAAGGATATGTGTAAAGATCCATATTTGGGGGAAGGGAAGGGAGGATGGGTCCAGATGTTCTGGTCACCTACCTGTGTGCCTGATACCTATCTGGGCCCACTCACTGGACCAGGGGGTGCTAATTACAGTATAATCTCCAGCTGCTGTTTACCTCTAGGGAGGCTTGCAGGCATGGCTATTGCATCTCCATTCTGAGGCCTGGCTCTCTTCAGATTTATCTCCAGCCACAACTCTGATGCCTCTTTCTTTTCTGCTGACTTCCTCTGCCCAACCCCACTCTGACTGCATGTTAATATCTCTCTAACTTAACTGTCTATAATATCATCACTGCTTAAGGGGATAGTTTTGTTCTCATGAGATGAGGACTCCTACACTGAGCAGGTTGGCAGCCTGATTCTTGTCATGGGGTAATTGCTCTGGCTTGGGGATGAGCTCATCAAGGGGTCATCTGTTAGGCTGTGGTCCCCTTGGCTGCTGAGGTGGTTGCAGGTTTAGCACAATGGCTGGAGACTTGTAGGTATCGCTCCAGAGGGTCTGGAACTGGACCTTGTAAAAATTGGTAATCAAATGTCACTTAAATCCTGAAAATTACTCTTTCTTTGGTGTCCTCAGTCTTCAAGGGGGAGGAGACAGGTAGATTTAGGGCTCATGCACTTCGTACTGCATACTCCTTAAGTGACTAACATGTTGATGTGCACAGCTGAGCAGGGACCCGACCCATAGTTCTGTGGTGATAACAGATGGATTTAAAGCAAAGGCAGGGATGCCAAACTTTTAGTTACCCACTGGGCACTGAAGGCCCCTCCTATCGGGCTGGATTACACCAGCACCCTGTCAATTCTTTATTTACAGTTTTTGCCTTTATGTTTTCACTACACAGGAAATATTTGAATATTTGTTTTTTCATGATACAGCAATTCAGAAATATGAAATACTCCAGGAATCCTTTCATTTCACCCATTTACCTCCCCACCATTTGGCATGTAAATTTCTTTCTATCCTCTACCTATTGTTTTTTCTTTTGCCATAAATGGACTGTGCATGTTGTTCTATTGTCATTTTAATTAATTATATATATATATATATATATAGCATGTATATGCCAGAGGTCATTCAAATTTTTTTTTTGGTACCAGATGGCACTACTTAGCTAAATCCCCAGCCCCTCAAATTATTATTTATAGGTCTATAGGTCTGTCTTACCTTTTTTTTCTGGTGTTTTGAGACAAGGCCTCACTGTGTAGTTCAGGCTGGCCTTGAACTCACTGTGTAGCCCAGACTGGCCTCAATCTTGTAGTGATCCTCCTGCCTCAACCTCCCAAATGCTGGTATTACAGGTATGTGTCATCACGCCTGGGTTTATTTTACTTTTTTTTTTTTTTTTTTTGGTACCAGGAATCGAACTCAAGGACTGGCGTTTGCTAGGCAGACACTGTGCCACTGAGCTACATTCCTGGTCCTCTGTCTTACTTTTTTTTTTTGTCTTACATTTTTAATAGTTGTTTATATACTGTAGTACAAATATATTCCAACATTCAACCTTGCTTCTATGGTAAAAATTTAGGTTGCTTGCTTTTTAAAATTTTTAAATGTTTTGCTATTAGAAACCTATATCTTTGAACCTAAATCTTTGTGTGGATAGCTTTTTTTTTTCAGGACCAAAAAATGTAGAATTACTAGATTGAATAATGTGTTTATTTTAAACTGCTTCATGAAAAGCATTATCCATTTACCTTTCAAACAAGGACAATTTAAGAGAAGGCCTGTATTCCAGCTTTGTTGCCCCCACAAGGTGTTATCTGTCTCTAAAAACCTGTTTTAATACAGCAGGAAGTCATGTATAGGAGAAGCCATGCACAGGAGTGCAAATTTTTTCAGTGGTTATAAATCAGGGTAGTAATAAACTGGATGACAGGGGTGAGGACTGTTGAGTGGGAAAGATGCTGTGTCTTGATCTGTGTCTTTTTTTTTTTTTTGTACCGGGAATCAAACTCAGGACCTTGCGCTTGTGAGGCAGGCAGCGGAACCACTGAGCTAAATCCACTCCCCCACCCCCGTTAATCTATATCTTGAGCAGTCACATGGTTACTTGCATCTGTCAGAATTGATCAATCTCCCCAGTACCAAAAAAAACAAAAACAAAAAAGAATTGATCAAGCTATGTATTTATGAGTAATACATTTTACTGTATCTACATTATACCTCAAGAAAAATATTTTTAAGGGCTGGGCCGGGGATTTAGCTCAGTAGTTCTGCTGCCTGCCTCGCAAGCGCAAGGTCCCAAGTTAGATCCCCAGTACCAAAAACAAAAAACAAAAAACTGGAGATATAGCTCAGTGGTAGAATGCTTGCCTAGCATTTGTGAGGCCCTGGGTTCAATTCCCTGTACTACAAGAAAAAGAAATTAATGCCTGAGGCTTTAGCTTAATGGTGCCATTGCCTACCTCAAAAGCACAAGGTTTGAGTTTGACCCCTGGTACCCTGTTTCTTTTTTCTTTTTCTTTTTTTTTGGTACCAGGGATCAAACTTGGGACATTGTACTTGCAAGACAGGCGGTGGCACCACTGAGCTAAATCCCCAGCAGAAAAGAAATTTTTTTTTTTTTTTTTTGGTACCAGGGATCAAACTCAGGTCCTTGCGCTTGCAAGGCAAGCAATGGAACCACTGAGCTAAATCCCTGGCCCAGAAAAGAAATTCTTAAAAGTTGCTTTTTTTTTTTTTTTTTGGTTTTTGGTTTTGTGGGGTTTTTTTGATACTGGGGATTGAACTTGGGACTTTGCACTTTCGAATGAGGCGGTGGAACCACTGAGCTAAATCCCCAGCCCAAAAGTCACTTTTTAAAAGATTTTATTATGAAAATTTCAAACATACAAAAAAGTAGAAAGAATAATATATTATCACTTCCATTAAACAAGATTCTGAATATTTCTCCATATTTGCTTTCTCTATATAATACATACGTGGCATCTGCATGTAAATATATCATGATCTTTTATGCCTTTTTACTTCAGTGTGTATTTCCAAATTAAAAGATATTCTACACATCACAATAGTCTTGTCGTATACCCCAAAAACATTCTGAGAAAAGAATCTGTTGGCTTCATTGATGGCCAGTGGGTAGGAGAGGTGTCTGCCTGCCCACAATACACCCTATATCAGCAATGGCTTCAGTATTTGTTTGTTTTGTGTTTCTTCGGTACCGGAGATCAAACTCAGGACCTTCCACTTGCTAAATCCTCGAACCTTCAGTATTTGTTTAAGATATTTTTTCCTGAAGAACCTGAGCCTTTTTGAATGTCTAGTGTTCTGGATTCATCTGGTGTTCTGGATTTTTCTGGTTGTTTACTTAATTGGGTTCTCTTTCCCTTTTATTTCCTGTAAATGTAAAGTTAAGTCTAAAGACGTGACTAGAGCTAGGTTGGATGTTTTGACTGTAAGGCTGTGCCTTTCGGTGTATCACCTAAGAAGGCATGTGATACATGCTTGGTCCATTATTGGTAATAAGAAATGTAATCACTGGGCTGAGGAGGTTAGGTCACTTTAGTTTTTGCATAATCAGTGGTAATTAATTCTATGGAAAAATTTAAAATATACACAGCTACATGGCACAGTATAATGAAATCACTGTATCTGGTTTCACGCTCATTAACTGTACAGTTATTAGCTCTGTGTCTACAACTATTGTTGTTATTTTTTGGTACCAGGGATTGAACTCAGGACCTTGTGCTTGTGAGGTATTTTGCAGTGGCACTGAGCTAAATCCTCAGCCCAGGGTCTACAATTATTAACATGTAGCCAATCTTATTTCATTGGTACCCCTCATTCTTCCCCAATGAAAAATACACACCAATTCCAGGTAATGTGTCCGGTTTTATTGGTACCCCAGGCTGGCCTCAAACTTTCGGCAACACTCCTGCGTCTGCCTCAAGTGCTGGGATTACAGGCATGCACCACCAAGCCCAGCCCAAATCTTACTTCTGAAGGAGCTTGTGATCCTAACTTCTCCACTGGTCCCGAAGTTAGAAGCGAATCAAAACAATTTTTCATAAAAGCTTTTTGAGAATGAAGATAATTACTTGACAGAGTATAATAGAAGTTTATTGTTTCACAGTTCTAGGGCTAGACAAACCAGATGAAGATGTTGGTACACTTGGTTCTTGTGAGGAGGAATCTATTCCAGGCCTCTCCTCTAGCTCTTGGGGGTTTGCTGACAATCTTCAGCCATTCCTTAATTGATAGAAACATTGTCCAGTGTCTGCCTTGATCTTCACGTGTCACTCGCCCATGTTTCCAAAAGTGGATGTCTGGGTGTTTGTTCAGATTTCCCCATTTTTCCTAAGGACAGGCACCAGCCATATTGAATTAGTACTTTAGACGACCTCATCTTAACTAATTACATACACCTGCAATGCTATTTCTAGATCAGATCGCATTTGGAGATACTGGTGATATAGGGCGCCAAGAAATCTAAAAATGATATCCAAATAAGCAAAAATAATCCAAACAAGGGAAATATAACTCCCAGCCTGCTAGATATCTGAAACTCGAGTTCGTGTTCTCTAAAATCAAAGAATGAATTCTAGGAAACAATGGAGGTTAAGAATAGAAAAAATAGGTCTGGGGATTTAGCTCAGTGGTTCTGGCACCTGCCTTGCAAGCTCGAGGTCCCGAGTTCAATCCCCGGTACCAAAAAAGAAAAAAAAAAAAAAGAATAGGAAAAACGTATTGAGAGAAAGATAGCTTCTAAGGGGGACCGGAAAGTGGGTTGGCCACCCACCCCGCTTTTCAAAGGCATTTTATTGAGGAAAGCCATGAGGTAAGGTGGGTACAAGGTGAGACAAAACTATAAGACCCAATGGAAAATTAAAAGGTGGACATAAGATGGGACAAAACCATGACCAACCAATAAGATTACAAGTACAGTCACCCAGATAATATTGTTTTGTTTTGTTTTGGGGGGGTTTTTTTGGTACCAGGATCGAACTCTGGTCCTTGTGCTTATGCAGCAGGCAGCGGAAACCACTGAGCTAAATCCCCAGCAACCCAGATAATATTGATTAAAAGGGGATCAAATGGGAAAACAAGTCATATACAAGGAATTTCTGGAAAGGAAATGGGCTAAGGAGATTGATGTCTATTTAGGATATCAGTCACTGCTATTCATCTCTAGGGGAAGTAGTACCTCTTTTCTTTTCTATTCTGTTTGTTGGTTTGTTAGCGGGATCAACTCAGGACCTTTCACTTGGGAGGCAGGCAGAGGCACCACTGAGCTAAATCCCCAGGCCCAGTACCTCTTTTCTTTCTATAATGCTAACCAGTGAATGTGCCTCAATTGTTTTTCTATGCTCAGGCCCAGCTTTGTCTGACTGCCTTGTAATACTTTCTAACTAACTTAGCTATCTGCAACACTGGGAGTTAGGACTTCGAGAATTTGAGTGGAAGAGACATAATTCAACCTATAATACCAAACTGGTTTTGTTGTTGTTGTTGTTGGGGGTTTTTTGGTACCAGGATCGAACTCGGGACCTTGTGCTTGCGAGGCAGGCTTCGGAACCACTGAGCTAAATCCCAGGCCCAAAACTGTTTTAAATAAATGCTTGATATTTTCATTGACTTCTCAGTTTGCCACTTTGTTTCTCCTTTGAGCTGGTTTATTTCTTTGGAAAAATTCTACCCCATTTGCCATCACCTCTTCTGTAATAATGAGGGTATTTGGGGGATTGGATGCTAAAATTGTCCATGTTTTTTCTTCTAAGGTCTGAAATTGTATTTTGAATTCATGTTAAGATCAGATCGTACGGTAATTGCAGAGAATGAGAGTGTGTGGGGAATGACCGGACATATTGAAGACAAGGGAAGAATTTGTAGCTGTCAACATAAAAACAAAGTTTTGCTCAAAGAAACTTGAATTCTTCTTGGAAAACATGAAATAAAGGGGAATAGTTTGCTTTGAGGCTACAAAGGGGATGAAGGAAAATTTGCAATTTAAATCACTGACTTAAAAAAAGGGTAAATGTCCTAAGGATCTGTTCACAGAAGCTCCCTAGTTGGCTCATCAATGAAACGATCTTACAGTGGTGGTCACGCACAGTGTCGTTTCTGCAGAGATCACGGCTTTATGAACCCACGATTTCATTAATTTTCATGTCCTCATATTCCTTAAGTCTGGGAATCTGCCTTCATTTCAAACAGACCACTCAAAAAGTCTTAGTCTTCAACTGTACTTACGAGGTGAAATTTTGTAGTTTGACTTCTGAAATTCAGTCTTACTACTGTTTGCGTAATACAGCGTTTGGAACAAAGAAACTCACGATTAAAAAGAAAGAAACTCTCGATTGAGGTTATTTATTTATTTTTGGTACAGGGGATCGAACTAGGGACCTTGCGCACTTGAGAGTCAGGCGCCGGAACCACTGAGCTAAATCCCCGGCCCAGGTTAGTTATTTTGATTAAGAACAGAAACTGATTAAATTATTACTGTTTTTGAGAACTGAAACTGCGAATTTGAACATGGACACCAGAAATCCCCCAACGTGGGGCTCCGACTGAGCTAGCCGGGCAGTTGCAAAAACTTTTATTCCTAGATCCTTTAAAAGGGTGAGAACTTTAATTTTCCCCAAACGTAGTGTTGTAGTAAAGAATCTTTTCATAACCTTCTTTGGTAGTTTTTCACCACACCTCAAATTGTATTTCATTTCTGTCATCCTGCACCCAAACTTTTGTTAATAACGTACAAGCGGCCCTCTAGTGGTCAGCATCTCCAAGTTTCCGCAGCGGAGTGCGGCGAGCTGGGAAGGGGTCTAGAACCCCAGAGCAAACTCAACTCTGCCTGCCGCTATCCTAGGGGTCCTGTGATCCTAGGGGTGTCCACGATCCCAGGGATCCCCGCGATCCTAGGGGTCCCACGATCCTTGGGATCTCCGCACGAGCCTACAGGCCCCGCGATCCTAGGGGGTCTGCGATTCTAGGGGTCACGAGCCTGCCCTGCAGCAGAGGCAGGGAATATTCCGGCACCGAACACGGAAGAACACGGAAGCGGCTCTGGCAGCGACTGGAACCCCCGGCCCACGGCCGGCCCACCGGCCTCGCGCCGCACCGCGAACTCCAGGCTTCTCCTCCTGCGCCATGATGGCTCAGATAAACCAGGCCGCGCTGATCACACAGATGATCAAAACCTAAAGGAGTCTCAGAAATTGATCGAAAATACCATATATAGAGTTTGCTCACCACCAAACTGAAAAGTAAAAACATTTGTTTTATAGACTGATCCAGAGCTTCAGTGTGGGAAGGAATCCCGCGTCTGCCCACCAAGACAAAAAAGTAAAAATTGATTCTGCTCTCCAATGGGAACTGCATTTCTCAGTAACAATAGTCCAGTAGCTGAGGAAGGCCTTTACTTGATGGGAAAAAACACATAGGGGGTAGAAAAAGGGAACGAATATCCACAGGACATCATAGCTGGTAGAGGACTGGAGAGTCACTCAGGGTTTGCAGGCCGAGGCAGTGCCATCTTAATTCGGAAATTAATCTTAGTTTTGCTAGAGGTTTTTTACTGATCCTCCACATGCTAATGTGTTTTCCGTAGTGATATGTGATCAATGGTAATTGGCCTCAATTACATATTAAAATCTTAATTATTTATGAAGATTATGGTATTAATTTTGGCCCCAAAATGTTTATTCAGATCCATCAGTCTTTAGATACCAGCTGGAGTCTACAGGAGCTACAGGAGATAGAGGCAGAAGATGAGACTTAGGGTAGGGAGCAATGATACAATCAGAAGGCTGGAAATTCCGAAGGACACTGGGCCTAGGGCCTTCCACAGGCATTATATCATTTTTTTTTTTTTTTTTGTACCAGGGATGGAACTCAGAACCTTGAGCTTAGGAAACAGGCAGTGGCACCAATGAGCTAAATCCCTGGCAAGGTGTTATATCTTTAAAAGTAATTTCTAGATTAAGAGACCCAAGGACCATAATCAGACAAAATACTTCTGTATATGATGGTATTCTGGACAAATAAGTTATAAAGAGATGTGGGGGACAACTGGGGAAATTTGACTATTGTATGAATTTATTAGATGAGATGATGATTTACTGTACTGGAAGAGTGGAGATGTTTGACTGGAAAAGCAGGCTGCAAAAGAAAATGTAAGCTAGGGCCAGGGATTTAGCTCAGTGGTTTCACCACATTTAAATTCTGGAGAGATGTAATATTATGTGAACAGAGAAGTGTTAACAAACACAGCTGTATTTTAATTAAAATACTTTATTAACTTTTAAAAATATACACAAGGGGAAGAAAAATGACTAAGTGGTAGCATTCTTTTTCAAACTAAAATTGCAATTAATATTCAGATCTCTGAGCTTAAAATTCTATAAACAATTTAGAGGCGGTAGATTTTAATATTTCATATGCCACTGCTTATCTCTTATGTCTTTTTTAAAAAACACAGTGGAACCTGCAATATGCAAGGTTGTGTGAGGCCCTGTTACACTATGAGAAACTATTGCTGGGCTGGAAGTGCTTTGTTACAGACAAGATTCCTAGGATTACATTTGAGATGCCAGAGAATCAAAGGGAAAGAACACTAATCAATATTAATATTTCAAATTTAGGTAACATTGTTGTAAACCCCCTCAAGTTGCTTAATCTCTTCCCTTTAAATCCTTCAGTAACATTCATAAGGTTTGTGTAAGTTCCCTCTTAAATAGAAGGACTTGAAATGGGGCATCTATAGCCAGGTTAACATGTAGGGTAGACTTTAAAAGAAACTTTCATATCACTTTGCTGCTATTGGGGTCCAATTCCTTTTTTTTTTTTTCCCAATTCCTTTTTATAACATGTGAATTAACACTGCTCTTAATAATCTTCCTTTACCAAATCTAGAGAAAAGAAATTTAGGTGATCAAAGCAGATAGTGCACAGCTCTCAAAGAACTATTTAAAAACACAAGGGAAATTCTGTGGCAATACAAAGCATCCCAAAAATCTTAGTGTAATTTTAAGCTTTGAAACCTGTATAAGTACAGAAGCTATAATGTTATATCACCTGAAAGTTTTAATTTTTAAAATGCAGAACATTAAGCTTTTAATTGCAATTTTTGTCCCAGTTCCTCTTTCTTCTACTCCCTCTAAGAGACACTAGGAAAAAAAAATAAGAATAAAAGCTCAATATTCCAAATTTGCAAGATTGAAATTTTCCAATGATGTTTTAGAAAAGTTTGCAGCTTTTGCTGCAGTGCCCTGGGAGGCAGCAGCACAGTAGAGTAAGGCTTAAAACTACACTGAAACTTTTGGGACACCTTGTATTTTACTATCTGTTGGTTACCACTAGACCACCCTGTTGGTTTGTGTTGTGAAAATGTCTTCTATTATGTTTATTTAGCAACAGGAAAATCATCGGAAAATGTGAAGGACCATGAAGAGTTCACAAGATGCAGCATGGACCCAATAGAAGTAGACAGTCCATAACTGAGGCTTTCTCTTTATGACCACAAACATGCCCCAATGGTATTAAGTAGTGCTTGCAAAGAACATGAGTGGCAAGTGTTCTGCAGCAGCTTTTCTGTGTAAACTGATTGACAATAATGACTAGCAACTCAATGACACCACAGGAAGGAAGAACCTTCAATACCTGACAGAGTGACAGTCTACTCCTCAGGGGCTTCATAAGTATGAACATGCCCATGTGTGGGCCTGGGTGGATGGCTCAGTGGTAAACACCCTGCCAGGTTATGGTTAAGATTCTGGGTTTTATTTTTTAGCACCATGCAATAAAAAAGATCCCCATATTTTAATGGTAATACTGCAACAATCCTAAAGGCATATGTAGCAATATGGGGGCAGAACAATTATATGGGTACTATTTTTAAATCTATTTTTTAAAAATTAATTAAAACTTTAAAGTAGTTTAAATTGAAACTCTTAATTCAAAAACCTTGCAAATGCATCTGTGTCAGTCTGGAGCTTCTGCTTTGCAGTGCTTGCAACTGCTCACATCAATGAAGACAGGAAGTGTGTTGGTGCTTTGACAAGGCCTCTTTCTTTCCCATGCAGTCCAACTGTCACTGTCCAGGAGTTTCTTGAATTCAAGGTCTTTCCTTTTGGTGAAAATATTAACTTTGCTGGGTTTTTTTGTGTGTTTGTTTGTTTTGCAAGAGAGGTGGTATTTCTCCAGTTTTTGAAAATAAGGGGTTCATGATGTCTTAGGTCCCATTTCTCCCTTTTAAGACAGAATGATATTAGACAAAAAAAACCAACAAAGTTGCCATCACTGGATGATCTTCTCACAGCTCCTGTGCACAAATATTTATCTTCACACAATCCTGACATGGCCTAGGAAAGTCAAACAGAAAACAAGTAGAATTATTTCAAAGATTGCGGCCCTAAAGAAAAATAAGTCTCAGGTCTGATGTTCAGTCATGCTGCAGATTTATTTAAATACTACATGGTCAGTGCTGCTTGGGCTGGTCGAGACTTGCAGTGCCACGTTGGCAAGTGCTACTTCCTACCAATTCACTAACATCCTTCAAGGAGGAAGATTAGATTACTAGGACAGGGGAACTTTGTTAAAGTACAGTCTTTAAAAACTGAGTTTGTAAAGATGTCAAAGGCTTTGTGATACAGGCTCATAACAGCAACATCTGTTAACTTTGCAACTGTTCATTAAAATGATAAACTTTAACCCGTGCAAAATAATCAGGAAACACTGGCTCCCAGGTCTACCCAATCTTCATTAGCTATTATGTTCCGGAATCACAAAAAGAAATGTATGGAGACACAGAAGTTGGGTAAAAAAACAAAGCCTTCACTTGCTAGCAAGACGGAACTGCCAGAAACTCATCTGATCAATGTCCACCCCATCCTTTGTTTTAACATTTCCTTTTATATCTCCTTTTAGCCATTACCTCATTCCTGGTGGTCTTAATAAAATTTCTGTTTCTCTTTTACAACTAGTTCCTGTTAGTGGTTATAGTCACAGACATATAACAAACAGATGACGCTTAAAACACATACATTGTAAACTACCCAAACATTTCTACTTTGCTTTTCTCCACGTTAAATGTTATCTACAGCTAGGTTATAGGTCAAAGACTCAGTTAGCCATCACCTTAAATGATAAGAGTTACGGGAAAGGTAAATCTCAAAGGAATGTATTACTTATTCTACTTCAGCTATCTTAACAACTAACCTATAGTTTACATTTTCTCTGTCAATTAAAGACTCTAAGAAACTTCTGTGCAGGGAGGTATGTACTGCCCTACTGTAGGGCAGGACAGTTCTAATGACTGAAGCATTAAAAGGTGCTCTGTCAAATGCATATGGGTTAAGGGAGAAAAACACCTTATTCCAAAATGCCAACCAAGGCACCACAGAAAGTGCCATTTGAATGTATGCATCCATTTTTGGTGTGAATTATTTTAGCGTATACTCACCAAAACTCACAAGCCATGTATATTATTTTTCCCCATGTCAGCTACCACTTCCATTGAAAGCCTACGTTTTTCCAACCTCCAGTATTTGAACACACATCACATATCACACATGGTAAGTGTAGGTCTCTCACATTAGCCCCTAAGGTTGGGTTTGAACTGCGATAGCTGAACTGACATGAATTTGCAAATGGAGTAAAAATCAGGCACAAATAGTTAAGTGAACATTGTATTTGTCAATAAGGGCCACAAACTGAAAAATTTAATCATGTATGGCTATGGAGAAAGGTAGAGTTCCAAAAGGATAACCATTATGAATAGATTAATTCTGATTAAAAATATTCTGGATTTTGGTCAAAGAAGAGATAATATCTACTTTTTAAGATTAATGTGGTCTCTATATGAACCATGAAAGAACTGAGAAATAAGAATGACAGGAAAGGGTTAGTAAGCTCTTTCCCTAGTCACTGCTTAATATGATATAGTCAAGAAGGTGGCTTTGGTGGCTCACAGAAATCCCGACTTAGCAAATGCACAGTCTTACCTCTAGGGCTTGTGGTCTTTCTTTGGTCAGAGGCACAGGCACGTAACACAAGCCGGTGTCATATGCTAAAGAACGAAGGTCAAAGTAGTATTTGGCATAAACACTGACAGGCACTTTAACATTAAACTTAAGCAGGTCCAAGTAATGCCTTTCCAACTCATTTCTGGGAAGGAAGAACATAGCAAAACAAATACAGGACAATTTTAGTCAAGTGAACTATCTTCAAAAATGTCATTTTAAGCTTCTAGGACTGTTGTAAATTCTGTTTTGAGACCTAGGAAAGCTACCCAATTGGAAGAAAATACTCATGTTCCAACAAGCCACAGCTATTTTCGGTCCTTTCTGTATCCCAGCACTTTTGTGTTAGGGTGAAGGGGAAAGGTTATGGCCTGTTCACTCCCATCTGCTGCTGGCTCCAGCCCATTCTTCAGAGTCCATCAATGCGTCTGTGTGACTCACACTCCACACACTCACAAGGCCATACCACAGTGGGAGACCAAAGTGATGTATGCTCTTTGTTAGCTCTGAAGAACTTGTAGACATTGTCAATGGGCTCATAAGAGGAAGGGCCTAGAGAAGCAGAGAGGCACCAGCAAAAGAACCACCACTCTTCTCTTTGAGGGAAAAGCTCTTCACACAAAAAGCAATCAGCAGCAGCTGAGGATTTAGCTCAGTGGTTCTGCCACCTGTCTTGCAAGCGCAAGGTCCCGAGTATGATCCCCAGTACAAAAAAAAAGCAATCATCATAAACAAAGAAAAAAACCAAACTGCACTGTATAGGGAAGGGAAATCAGTACCCTTGTCCTAGAATATAAGGCTATGTCAAAGGGTATGTCACCTTATTATTACTCGGGTGACAAACTGTGACTCTGACAATCAAGATACTCATTTTTAAACTTCAGAAGGAAGAAACATCAAAGGAAGCAGTCTCGGCTAGACTAAATCCACTTTAGCACATGATTTCTGGCAGAGCACAGGACTCACAGTCTCATTTGTGTGTTGGGAAACCCAAGATGATCAGCACCTGCTGCCCCTCACCTGAAGAGAATGTACATGCGAGTGTGTGAGCACATGCCTAAACACACACACACACACACACACACACACACACACAGTGGAAAGAGAAATGACTGGGAGCAGTCCTCTGCTGTGTGACTACACAGCTGCTTGTCCGCACACAATACACAGAATACGAGAGCCCATCATACCAATTTCTACATACATGCAGCACTCTTAGTCAGGAGGAGGCAGGCATGGGGATCTGGAACCTTTCCTGTTGTATGTTCTTGTTTATTCTATGAACACATGTTCAGATGAAACTCTGACAATGTGTGTCTCAGGCTGAAGCTGTACTGCATAGTCCACTGGCCCTAAGACCTTAACACTGGCCAATCATTTCTTTCAAAAGCCAGACACAACACCCCTGAAAAGGGACTGGACCTCACAGCTTTTAAAAAGCCATAAAGACATGCACTGTATTCTGCTGTTCAGGTGGTAAGCTTGTAAGATATTTGGCAAAAACCACGAGAAAACACTTCTATTTACCAAGCATATCATTACAATCATATCCCATTAAAACCTAACAATTAATGATGGAAAATATGAATTCCTATTCTATACATGAGCAGAAAGTAACAGCTTTGTGACTATTTCCATTTTCTATATAATGTAATATTTAAAATTATTTCTTAAATTGCATTCCTTATGGAAGCAAATGAACTGGAAAATGGTTAGAAAATTCACCAAACCCTTTCAAACCCACATGTCCTCAAGTGTAACATCCTTGAAGATCCGGCAGAACTCCACATTCCACAGAGTCTCATCATCCCAATCCTTGCAGGTAAGAAGAATGGCTCCCAGGACGATCCTCCTCCAGTTAGTGGGACAGATGTCAATCTCAGCATACGACAAAAGCCTTTCTAAGAAGACCTGAAAAGAGGAGAACACTGTTCTGTGATTTCAGTCCTGAGTAAGTGTTGTGCTAAGAACTGTTGGGAGTGATGGGTTTCTTCTGTGTCTGAACAGAGAGGAAGTGCCTCTTACTTTTGTGTGCTATAGAGATTTTGCTCAGCTAAACAAGAGGTCAGGTTACAGTTGGAAATCAGACTCCTCTGCTGCCCATGTACATTTCCTGTCCAATTCTGGTGACTGGAATGACTGCACATCTCAGCCAAGGTCAAACAGTAGAGTGGAACTGTTATTACCTTCACACTCATGAAGGGCACAGACACAGGCCTGGTAAAGTTGTTCAATAAGTACTGAGTGCCTCCCACATGCAATGTAGCATACCCAGCTGGTAGGTTTAGAATGGTTTTAGAGAAGTCATGGTCAAATGTAATGCCCAACTAAGTGAGCACACTTTTATCCTCACCTTTTTACAGTATTTACGCTTTTGTGGCACTAACTGGTGAACAGGACCGTCCCCCAGTGGCTCCTGAGCAGAGCAGCAAGACAGGCACAGGACTTTCATAACTGCCGAGTTTTCCCCAAACTCAATGTGCTTATAAAGAACCCACGTGTACAACAGGGCAATCCTCAGTGCCCTTGTTTTCCTCGTCTCCACTGTTCATGAAAATCCAATTTCCTTCCTATATAATCTTTAACTTAGTCATTTTTATTGGTTTTAGGGTGGGAAACATAGGGCTGCCCGTCTGTATCCTTGGGAGTCCTAAACTTCCAGGCAGTTCATGAGACAACCTCAGGTACTCTTTACATACATCAAAAATCTATTCTACACAGAACTGGGTGGGCTACCAGCTGAGTAAGCTTAAAGAGGAAGCTGTGATTAGCTGTTACTTAAAGCTGAGTGATACAAAAACTTGTAGATGCTCAAGTTCCTAATATAAAATGGCTTAGTGTTTGCATATCACCTATGCATATTCTCCCATATACTGGAAAGCATTTCTAAATTGCTTACAATGCAAAATTCAATGTAATTCAAACACCAGGTAAAGGCAGTTATACTATATTGTTGAGTATTAAGAACAACAGAAGGACATGATTTTTTTCCCCAAGTGATAAAAATTTTAGATGCAGAGCTCACAGACATAGGAGGGCAGATTGTATATGCTTCAACTCTCTGTATCAAATAAAAAAGAAAAAAGCCCACTTTTAAGAGCATGGTTACAGTATGAAAGTTGACAGACCAGCAGTTCAAATCTGGCAATGTTCTCCAACTCAGCTGTATTCACTCCCCCAAACCTGCTCCCTCAAGTCACCTAAGAGCTTCTGTCCCAGGATACAAGTCTTTTTTGCACAGAAAAGATTAGAGCGAAGTGCCCCAGCACCAGTAAGCCCTCGCCCTATGTTCAGCTTTGGCATAGCCTTGTCTTGGGCTGGCACACATTTGCACTGCTTGCCCTGCTGTGTGAGCAGACGACAGTTCTTTGCTTTCCAACACCATCAGTACCTGTGAAGAGTCTTGCCCCCTTTTCACTGAATACTTTCCATGCATTTTAACAGCTACCCTTACTTCTTTATTTCTGACTCAGGTTCTTGTTATGGTCCCACACATCCAAATGATTAGAAGACAGGCCACTGTTATCTCAAGGAACATCAAACTTACCTTGCCTACAAGGAACTCCCCCTTCCAACCTAGCTCTTCTTTCTGCACCATCTACCTCTACATATGGAAATGTTCCTGAGGGGTTTCTATGGAGCACAGGCCACAAGCCCCCACTCCAGACTCTAGACTAGATGCCATAGGAACCTCTACTGTTCTAAGTGCTCTTGCACTGCAGGCCATGTGGATGACTTCCTGCTGTGCATTTGCAGGAGGAAAGACTAGAACAATCTCATCCACTTGAACAACTTTTATTATAAATGATAAAATCTCACCTTCAGAATTCTGTATGGATAACACAAACTGAGGACACAGCTACAGCTTAGCAGGCTAACAAAAGATTTTCTAAGAACTGCTGGTGCTGTCATCCTGGGGAGTATCACGAGCAGACACCAGTGGTCAGCAGGGATAGGCTGACACCTGTAAGCCAAGGGACAGAGAACAGAAGGCAATGAACTGTCCAGGGAACACAGCCTGAGACCTGGCTTGACCTGCACAGTATCAGTCTCTGAGGTTCACTTGGCCTTTTTACTGTCTCCTTCCCACCCCACACTACGTGTAAGGGTTCACGGTGTTAAGTGCCTGTGTGTGTGTGTGTGTGTGTGTGTGCGTGCTCTCTAATTACCTTTAATTGCAGTTGTTTTGTGATGAGAAAAGGAAAGGCAAAATTTTAGAAGATTAGAGGACCCAAATATGTTTATTTACTCTCCTCTGATAGGCTTCTCTTCATAAAGTTCTTATGGTAACTTCAGGAATCTTCTTTCATTTGAAAAAAGACCTTTCTCTGTGTACAAGACCAATTTTTAAGCATGCTTGATAAATAAGAAACATCTTACCAAGGTTATTATTGCACCTTCAGTTGGTAACGATGTGGCATTAAAAATATTAGCAATAAATCTGTAAATACGCAAGCATGTAGGATCATGCTCAAAGTATTCCTCTGGATGCTGTTCTCTCTGAAAAGAGCAATGAGGCAATGTAAGTATCCACTTAAGAAAGCTTTTAAGTACTCTGAAGACAGCAGTCTCCACCTATGCCCACATGTTCCTTAAAAGAATTTCAATTGGGCTGTATGTCTTTTAGTCTTGAACTAGAAACACGTATATTTTACTAAGCATCACGACACTTTGGTCAGTGTACAACATGTAAAACATGTACAGCAGTGGGCCCATAAGCTACCACCTAGTGCACCACAGCCATCTTCATTATGTAAGTGGACTCTCTGAGGCTTGCACAAGGAAGGAATCGCTATCAATGCATCTCTCAGAATGTATTCCCTTGGTAAACAACATCGAAGGCCAGAAGCTCAGAAAGTCGACATTGCTTTCCACTTCACCTCCACAGAATTCTCAAATTCAGTTTTAGGCTGAAAGTCTTCTTGATCATATGCTATATTTCTCTGTAATAAAATCTACATAAATAAACATAATTAGTGTCCTGCAACCACAGCCTCTACGGATGTAGTTGCAAAGAACTTCAGCTGTTTAGGGGTTTATTTACTCATTTATCCAGTTAGATGCTACTGAAAATTATTGTTTGAAAAGCTACATTTTCTGATATTTGAATAGTACACTTATTCATTTTAGCTCAATATGAAAGGTACAAATCAATTCTTACTCTACCAGAGCCCTGAAAAGCCCTCCTTTTCTGAGAAGATTTGTTACAACAAGACGAGCAAGTACATGACTTAAATTCAAACAGATGGGAATGATTTACTTCTGGCAATGAATGTCAAAGGAAAATAGCATGAAAGAAACACAATCCTGTGAGAAAAAAAAGATAAACTCAAAAAAAGTGACACTTGCTGTGAGTGGATGCAATTGCTCATCAAAAATATCCAGGCATCTGTTTGCATCTCTGTAAAAGAAGAAAGAGCATCTAAGTGCAATCGTTTATATCTTAGTAAAACATCTGCTAGGGGTAGAGGAGGGTGGAGGGAGAGGCCTAGCCTTCAACACACCAAGAACTTTCCCAAATTCTTCTCGATTTTGGCCTTAAGACTTTTTTTTTTGGTACCGGGACCTTTTGGTACTCAGGACCTTGTGCTTGGGAGGGAGGCACCGGAACCACTGAGCTAAATCCCCGGCCCTTAAGAGTTCTTTTTACACAGTGCATCAAGTATTCCGAAGCCTTTTCTATGAGGACCAGCTAAAGGTGCCTTTTAGTAATGACTTTTCCCAGCAGGCAATGGTAGTAAACCAACAGTGGTGGGGAATCAAGTCTATAAATCTAACAAATGTGAGATTCAGATTTCTCAGTTTTTTTCCTGTCTTCAGTACTCTGTATCTTCATCACATATTTCTTGTTCCTGTTCATTGAGTTTAAAATGTAGCTGCATTTCTATAAGTTAACAGTCTTTTCATTAAACTAACAAATTCTGCTTCCTTAATGCAGTGGTTCTCTGTGGTCTCTGGAGATTTCCCAGGCTCCTTTTCAGGAGGGTCAGAGATCAAACTGTTCTTACATAAACATGAGGACATTACTTGCGTTTTCACTTTGGACACTTGTAATGCTTGTATATTAGTTAAACCACTGAATTCTCAGCATGTGTCAAGCCTGTAGTACTAAATTATACGAGCAGCCATTGCCACAACCTGAATAGTATAGAGTCCAAAGCCAGGGAGACCAGTGGGCGATGAAGAAAAGTGAAAACACCACAGTTATGCTTGAAAGCTGGGACCAGGTGGAGCCATAGCCTGTCAGGAGCTAATGGCTGCCTGGAGTCCAGTATCCTCTTTATTTATAGTGTAAGACAAATAGGAAGAGAAGACGGGGTAACTAGTGCTACATGGCCTAGGCTGAACGTAGTGTGATTGTCTCATGATCAGGGAATGCACAGAAAGGGAATAAGGAAGGATACATAATGCAACTGTCTCTTGGGGCCGTGCCAATCCAGGATCTACACTCTTAGTCAAACAGACAGACTATCCAGTCTTTGGAGGACAAAGGGAGTAAGGAGGCGAAGGACCATCTTCAGGTTTGGCCCATGGCAAGTCATTGTATTTTTCTTTTTCTTTTTTTGGTACTGGAGATTGAACTCGGGACCTAGAGCTTGTGAGGCAGGTGGTGGAATCACTGAGCTAAAATCCCTGGCCCCAGTCATTGTGTTTTTAACTGTTGCTTGCAGTTGCTTTAAGAAGCCTCTTTATCTTATGATTGCCCTTGATGAAGCAGTAAACACAAATGTTAATAGATCATGGGGCTTTTAAAAAAATATCATGAATAAATGAAAAGTCCACATAAAGCATTTTTTCATTGTGAGGTATGGGAGTGTTCAGAAAAAACACTTGTGATTGAGTTGTGAGCTGAACAGGCTGCTTATCATAGAACAACACTTTTATATGAAACTAGAAATATCAAAAACAAGCAAAGTGAGCCTGTCCCTACAAGGACAATGGACAAGTATTTGTTGCCAATGACAAAATTCAAGCTATGGAGCTAAAAATCAAGATTTTGGAAAAAGTGTACCTTCTGCTGTGCATGTGACAGCTTCTCAGTACTTGAAGAGTTTTTGGTAAGACTGGTGATGATACTAACAAAAGTGTTTTGGATGTTATAAAGAAATGTGAGCCAGTATTTTCCAAGCTGACAAATGCATATTATAAATCCTGTACTCATCTTATTCATCATATTATGCGCACCAAATGTGTATAAATGTTAGTTTCCAAGATGCCAAATGTAAAATCCCACTGTACCCCATTGAAGACACTAATGCTTGTCGTGTTTAATGTAATGTTAAAGACTATCCACAATTGCCGGGGATTTACCTCAGTGGTTCCGCCACTTGCCTCGCAGGTACAAGGTCCTGAGTTTGATCCCTGGTACCAAAAGAAAAGACTATCCACAATCATCTGAGCTTTTTAAAGATACACTTATGTCCAACTATATATCTCCATGAGATTATGTTGTCCTCATACTGGTTCCTCAAAAGTAACTGCAAATGAACCGAGAAATATGAGAACCTAGTTGTGTTCTTTCCAGTCAAATGAAGAGATGTGGATATGTGTAAACAGTGAAAAAAGGAACAAAACTGGAAAAGAGTTATAGAAGATAGTTATTTTTTGGTATTTATATTAACAAGTTGTTCCATAACCAGGAGTGACTTTGTCCGACAGTGGACATTTTTGTTTGTCACAGCCCAGGGGTGAAAGCTCCTGGCATCTACTAGGCAAAAGACAAGGATCCTGTACCTCATAAGACAGCCCCCACAGCAAAGAATTATCTAGCTCAGAGTATCAATAGGCCCAATATTGAGAAACCTTGAATACCGCCCCCATATCTGCACACACAAACACATACACATTTAACTCTCAAATTTAATTTCTAAAATAGTTAATATCAATGTAATCTATAGAAGCAATTCTTCTCTGGGATCTTAAAGACCCCAAATAATATTTTTAAACTATCCTAATTGCAACAACAAAAAATCTGAAATGATTTGCTTTCATGTGTCACTAAAAGCACACTTCGACTTATAATGTCTTCAATCATGACCTAATTCTATATCTATTTGATATTGTGCAGATTAACAGGAATAGTAAGACAGGTTTTTAAGAGCTCACCTGTTCTTTATGAGATTATATACTGCTATGCTCACACTGTGGAAGGAAAAGCAATATTTGTAATGACTGAGTTTACCATTTGTTGAAACTGAAGACCAATTTTCAAGGGAGGACCTCCCACAACCTTGAAGTCCTCCACTTTCAGAACAGTACCAGATGTGCACTTTCCCTTGTTTTAGTTTTTCAGCTTTTAGTGAATATGGAATCCAAATGCTAGGCATTGTGCTGTTAGAACACCTTTCTCCTGATTATACGTTATTACATATCTTCCCATCATTTGGGTTTCTACCCATATAACCCCAAACCCTAGGAAGAAAGTAAACCATACAATGTAAACCATTATGTAAATGGAAACCATATAATATTTTTTATTTTTATTTATTTATTTATTTGGTTAAATTCTTTTATTGGTACATTTTAGGTATACAACACAATTACATGTCTCATTGGGAATTGTACCTTTACATAATGCATCTTGGTTCTTATTTTTTCCCCATTCCTAGCCCTTCCTTCACCCCCTCCACCCACCCTTCCCTATTTACAAAGATATTTTTTAAAAGTTAATTTGTTTCAGTTGATTTACTTCATTATTCACCTGCTCATCATTTTTCATTATTTCTCTAAAAGGAAATGAAAGTCCTGTATACCAAATAAAAGAAAATCACTTTGCCAAGGTTATAAAATTTATTAGTAAACATAATTGCCCACCAAACTTACATTATAGCCATCCTGAGATAATCAGTGATAATAATGTAGTATGAGTCTACATCGTGTAATACTCATGGCAAGTATTTCCAAATAAGCTTAAATGAAATATCAAGAAGCAGACACAACTCTTCAGATAATACATTGCTGTATTTCTGAATTATGCACAGATGTTGTATATTAGGGAACACAGGGGTTTTCCCTTAGGTGAGTAATATGCTTCCACTCAACCTCACTATCTGAAATGAAGCTTAACATCACAGAGGGAAGGCAAATCTGAATTTTCTAGGAAGTCTAGTCAGTGTTTTAACATTTCTATCATGTTTCAAACAGTTTTCTTTCCAAATCAATTTTAATCACAGACTGATATCTGAAAAAGCTCAACGAACCTTACTCACAATTTTATCCTAAAACCCACTGTTACAGACGAAGGAACCATGGCGTGCCTAAAGTCCCACCAAACAGTCAGCAGCAGTTCTTCTCCTGTGTTCTTAGTAAGCAGTGCTTCCCAAAGGTTCCTGCACAGGGGAATCACCCTAGGAGCTTAAAAACCATCCTGAATTCTACCTCAGGTCATTCTGATTAAGTGGCATGGGGTATGGTTTGGGTATAAAGACTGTTGTACAAGTTCCTCAGGTGCTTCCAGTGTGCACCAAAGTTTGGGAAGACTTCACAGTTAGGGTCAGAATCCCTAGGGATGCTTTTGTCTATATCATCACACCTCACCTTCCCTCCTGATTTCCTAAAATGTTCAAGAGTGCCTATAGATAGGAGGGAAGGTGAAGGTGGAGAAAATGCATGTGTTTGCAAACATACGTTTAGAAAAAGTTGCAGAAGTGATTCTAATAAGGCTTACCCATCTTATTGTGAACAACAGGCTATTACCCCATGATAAATATTTTTAAAATCTTTCCTAAAAGACTGCTTCTCCTCTTATTGAACTTTTATTTCCAAAATAGTGTACAAAATTATTATTCTAAAAAAATGAAATGAAAGCTTTCTAAAACTTATGGCACTTTGAAAGCCAGAATGCTATAAATTAGACTCACATGCGGAGGAAAATAAGCATGACACATACTTCTTTGAGAAAGGTTACTCTCTAATACTCTATACTGAATTTTACAATGAAACATCACAATGTTTTTAATTCAAAAGAAGCTGGCAACCGTAATCAAAGGAGAGTAGTTTTTCAGTCATGGACTTACTTAGGCTCTTGGCTGAATACAAACATTCAGTAATTATTTGACAGATGCATATTTCAAAACTTTAGACATGGTTACTGTTCAATTTTTGTGGAAATACAATTTTATCTCAACAGTTTTGTAAGTGTGAGACAAAAGTTATTTTAGCATAAGTGTGAACTTGCAATTTTGAGCAGATGTAGGAATTACTGGTAATTATCAAAAAATGAAAACTAGCATATGAAAGAAAAAATTAAGTTCATATGCTAATTATATTTTTCAACTGAATAATAAAATTAGGGATGAGAGGTTAACATTCTACAAATTATGTCCTGCAAACTGTAGGGGTCTTTGGAAGATGTCAGAGCCCCAAGGGTTTAAGGACTCCTGAGGACATGAGCCCGCTATCAGGGGCATGTACAGAATGGAATACAGTTATGTAAGAATGACTTAGCATAGGCAACTACACATGTACAGCATGGCCTGCAAGGTCATGCAGCTGTTGTTTTTCAGTATGTCTGATAACAAAAGGGTTAAAGGAATAAAAGATGAGCAGCTCTTGAGCTGTGGCTCTGGCTTGCTCTGCTCCTGCTGCTTTCATGGTGCTTGGCTCTGCATGTTTTCTGGGGACACTCATGGCATAGTGAACTCCTTCCAGTGGCCCCCAGGAGGCTCCAATGGAACTGACAAAAACCAAAACTCATAACCCAAAGGGAAATTGATAATGTTCCCCAGCCAACCTAAAACAGTGAAGAAGCTCTGCAGCTGGTTTTTGCTGTTGGCATTTTAAGAAGCTTGAAAGACTCATGTCAGGGGATTCTCATAGTGCATCTCTGGCTATGACCCATGAGGTTGCTCACATACGACAGAGAATGTTCAAATGCTGATACACTGTGGTGCCAACAGAGGAAAAACTGTTCCTTCCAACAGGAGTTTCTATAGTAATGAACACTGTTTTAGGCCCCAAACTCATAATATTTTTTCTAGAAACATACAATGAAAAGCACCTCTTCTCTTTAGGTTTAACAATCTCTTCAAATATAAGCACATCAAATGAAGAGGTACATTTTTCCTGAGATTCCTTATTTGCTAACTGGTGTTGCCTTCTACATGCAGTCTGAGATTAAAATAAAAATTAAAAATTCATATTTAGAGGCCCTTAAAATGAGTATATGTGTAGATAGATAGATAGATAGATAGAAAGATAGATAGATAGTTGGCCCCAATGTCTTAAGCTGAGCAAGGAGGAAGATAATCATATGGCTGAAATTACCTAGCATTGTTGGAATGGGTTAGCAGTAGGGGTCTGTCCCTCAGGCTTCTGCAACCTCCTGTACTCACCATTCTACTGTTTTTCTACGACTAGGCTCGCTGAGTGTGCTGTCATCTAGAAATATCGTTGAGCAGGAGCTATACTTCCTAGTAAGCTGTCCTGGAGATTCCTGAAGTAAAAGAAAAGTAGAAAAAAATTTCACAGTAAGTTAAACCTATAAAAGCTGGGGCACTTCCCTGGGTTAAAATGTCAAATGATAAAGCATCAAGATATTTCTTATATTGCATCAACTTTTTGAGAATGGTATCATGTCTGGCTCTACAGGAAAACTTGCTTCCAGGGATGTCTGAGGAATGGCTTATAAAATGCTACCTTTGCTATGGTACTTATCATGAAACCTGATAAGCACTTAGTACAAATTCCTTTGTAAATATTATAAAATGTTTAAGATGTCAGTGTTTTTCTGTTAAGCAATAAAAATCAGTTGAGATTTTCTATTTCTACCATTCAGTAATCCAAATGTAATGTAATGGCTTAAATAATACCGGCACCACATTAGCAGTTTACTATAGCAAACAAAAGCTTACTACTTAATTGACTAATTAACTGACACTAAGTGTATTAGTGTGATGGAGGAAATGTTTCAGGGTCAAAGGATTCTGTGGCAGGGAAGCTGGGTCACTAACAAGCCAGGGCCATAAGTCTCTCTGGGCCTCTTCCCTTTCCAAGAGTGCACAGTCACTACTTTTAAGATTCTCTCATATCTACAACAGATGTCAGAAACAACTTTGGGAATCTACCTTTCAGTTCATTTTTAGGTGGACTCCCATTCCATTACTCCCATGGAAAGGCTCAGCCACTCAAGGTTTTATTCATGTTATTCTCCAAGCTCTCTGACATACATCGGGATGCATTCTTTTCTCACTCATACTGCTCTGCCTACAATCCCTTTTTCTTCCTCTCTGTCCCACAGATTTGACCCCATCTACCTTCTGGGATACCTCTGTCAGCAGCCACATTGTAAAACTTTCCCCTGAAAAAACATTTCCCTTTTTAATTACAGGACATCAGTTGTTTGCACAGTGTCACCCTGCTAAGAAACTGAGCTTCTCCAGAGAAGGAAAGACTCCTACTGCTTTTACCTCTGGCTGTTGAGCACAGAATTTAGAACAAGTTAGGGAGTTCAACCCATGTTTACAAATTATTATTTAAAAATCCTTTGGCATCTGGAAGACAAAACTTACTACTGATACAATTCATTAGCAATTCTCATCTGCAGTAGTACTAGAGAGATGACAATGAATTTTTTGAGACTTCTGAAATATAAATTATGTTTAAAACATTCTTTTTTTAACTGGCAGTATAGTAGGCAGTTTTATTACATACCGTACTTATTATAAGCATGATATAGTCAGACCTACATATCACTCCACAGGGATTCAAATCATTAAAGGCAATTTAAGAGCTTTTAAAGGATTACTTTGAGCATGCCTAATTTTGTGCTTCACGAGTTTGAGACCTAACGACCTTACAAGTCATGACTCCACTGCACCAAAACGAAGACTCTGAGATTGGTGGGCAAAGAGAACCATTTTAAGGATGTGAGCATGAGAACAACAACATGATGAATTCACGTCTGTTAAGCGGAACAATACACAGAACATCCATGTGAATGCAACTAGTCCACAGTGGAATTCATAGGAAGAATTTAAGAAAGAAAGGAAGAAAAGAAAAAGAGAAAGAAAGGAACCCATGCCTTATTTCCCATTTTTAAAAGATAGCTATTAACAGTAATACCTTGGGCCGGGGATTTAGCTCAGTGGTTTTGCTGCCTGCTGTGCAAGTGCAAGGACCCAAGTTCGATCCCCAGAACCAACCCCCCCAACCCCCCCCCAAAACCCCATTAATACCTCAAAATCATAAATATTTATAACCAACACAAAATAAAAATTCTGAATGTACTGGCTTATTATGACTGTCTATTATTCTGGCTTAATGTGACAAAATGTGTATCATTTTCATATACTTTTCAGAGGTTTTTTTTGGTACTGGGGGGGAATCAAACTTGGGTCCTTGTGCTTGTGAGGCAGGTGGTGGAACCATTTTCAGAGTATTTTAAAAACACCATGTTAAGAAAATTATTTTACAATTTTGTAATAACTTGCTTTATATACACTAAATCATTTAACCGTGAAAACAATCTTCACTTATATAATATAAAAAAATTAGCCTTGACAACGAGTAGAGATATTCTATAGAAAAAGTCTTGCACACATGTGGTATTTCCAACCAGAGAATGCCAGGGATGACCATACATTTCAGGGAACTGTCCACCAAGAGCAGTCAATGCCACAGGGACAAAGGAATTTGTGAGAGTGCAAGAAATTCAGGAGTAAATTAAAACTATTAAGGCCCAGGATGTAGTTCAGTGGCACCATGCTTGCCTCACAAGCGCAAGGTCCTGAGTTCAATCCCCGACACCAACAAAACAAAACAAAACAAAACGAAACAAAACTTGAAAAACTTTCAAGGCAAGGTTGGAAGCACAAAGTCAAGGAACGCCTATGAAGCAGAAACAATGGATAAATAATAAAATGAGAAGGGGTGGAAATTTGATATTAGTGAAGAAATACTGGTCTGACAGGCACAACATTTGAATGCCCAGACTATTAGCAAAAACTAAAGAAAACATCAAATATTAAATTAAAGAGGAGGAGGCAGTCTGCAGACTTAACACCCCCCTCTATAAGATGAAAAAGTCAATAACAAACCTATTGTGTTCTTCTAGCATCCCAGAGATAGAAGAAGATACTAAAAGCTCCAGGAGAACAGATGGAAGGAAAATGACCAGAACTGATTATTTACAATGTATAATATGATGGCAATCAATTTCAGAGCAACACTAGAAATGAGAAGAGCTTTGTGAAAATTAACTTCACCCTAGAAATCTATGTTTTATCCAACAGGAGGTTTTGCCTGACAGCCTAGATCTCTAAAACCATCCATGTTCCCTTTCCAGGAAAATGTTCTCCAGCAAAATGGGAGTGCAGCAAGACAGAGGAAACAGAAGAATCCAGGACAGAGAGGACCAAGCACAAGAGAGCAGTTGTGTGAGACCCAGATGACCTCCAGGAGGCATCCCAGAGAAAGAGCCAGGCAGCAGGCCTAAGGAAAAGCCAGCCTTGCTCACCTAGGGTGACAGAGACCTAGGAGGGCTGCTTTCAGGAGCAAAATGAAACAGATGTGTTGTAGGACCTAGAGAGTGGCTTGCTCAGCATGTGACAGATGTTACAACATTCCAGGGGTAAACAGCCGTGAGAAAACAGTCCAAGTGAAGATAGGAAATTAATTCCCCATATAGAAAAAGAAGAACATGAAAACAGGAAGACTAGCTGGGGTTACTTACTGTGCTCGCTTGGCTTTGTGATCGAACGCTGCTTATCATCCAAGAGAAGTGCAGAAGTACTTAGAGTTCAGAAATACTTAAAAGATAGAATTAAGGTGTACAAAGAGGCAGCATAGTGAGAGACCATTACATGACTCAGCAGTGAACAACAGGCATAATGTAAATACCAATGGGTGATTTAAATTTTAAAATGTGATACATGTCCAGAAAATGGGAGTGGTGGGAAAGGTCACTGAGGAAAGAGGCAGCTAAACATTCACCTATTATAACACAGAAACAACAGATACCATAGTCCTAAATATTGATGTATTAGTTTACCTTGATTTTTAAAAAGGCTAGAAAAGTTAAGGCAAAAGATTTCAGGTAGATGTTTACACTATATCCACATTACTGTAATGGAACTTAAATACCACCAACCCTTAAAAAAATGGACATTATTAAGTCAAAGACTTTCCTGAGTAAACTGAATCACATTGTAGGAAAATACAAGAGATTTACAAACTGCAGAAAAAGAAGTTCATGGCAACACTATGGGGTCTTAATTATACTGTTTAGAAATCATGGCAGACATGCTTTGGCTCAAACTCTTGGGTTCTTATCTTTCCAACTATTTACTTACATGGATAAAGTTGTTGTATATCTTCTGAGCAGCCACTAAGAAATTAAAAAAAAGAGAACTGATGAATCATGATACAAGTGCCATAGAACAGTAAAGGGGGCTACTAATTATCTGATGGATTACCAATATAAAAATGAAGTAAAATTCTAATTTTAAAAATAAATCATCTGCCAAGTTGAATTCCATTAAGTAAAAGCCAAAAAATTAGTTATACCTTTTTTTTTTAAACTAAAAGATGAGAAACTCTCTTTATACAGAAGAAAAGTATAAAACAAACTGGACCAGGTGAGAAATTTAGCTAAAAAGACAAGTTAACTTATTGCAAATCTGTGCCGCCACTAAACAGACTTTCCTGAGTAAATAACAAGTATTTTCTAGTTCTACATTACAGCACAGCTTACTTACCAGCATGTAACAGCACATAGCTCTAAGAACCAGTTTCTGGCTGGGCACTGAGCTCTTGCTGCTTGCACTGGTATCTAACATTAGAGGAGAAGACAGTGTGGGAAATTCTGTGGCCCATGTCGCTCTTGGAACATTTACTTTTCAGCCTTTGTTAGAGCAAAATGAATGTGCAGTTCATACTATGTTCAGTTAGGTTAGCACACTCATTTCAAGCTCAAAATTTGAAGTAGATTACTTTCAAATTGTCTAAAGACTCACTATATTTTAGTAATGTATTTTCAGCACAATATTTTCATAGATTACCAGTAGGTGGTTCAGGATGCTTCCAGGAATTTCAGTGCAGCAAGAGCTCAGTTCCTTTCCCCTGAAGAGGGGCACAGGAAAGCTTGTATTGCATCCTATGCTGTACCTGCAAGAGGCCCACAGTTCTTGATGAAATGGAGAAACACACCAATGCTAACCAGAAAAGACTAGCTCGATAAAAAAAATGTACACAAGTGGAAATGCAGGTAAGAACCCCCCGCTTTCTATTGTGTTGGAATTCTTCAAGAATTATTGAGCCTTCTTTCCTTAAATACTGAGGTAAACAATTTAAAAATTTGGTCATGTATGGTTCTTTTTTAACACCAATAAAAAAGATTTCACCAAACATGAAGAAAAAGAAATATGATTGCAGAAAATTCCGACTGGTCTGATTCTCCTCCTGAAGGAAGCAGGACATGAGAAATGTATGGTAGTGGAACACCCTGGCTAAAGTTCTAGGAAATAACAGAGGATTATGTTTGCATGGATTTTCATATTAGGATGAAAAAGTTTTGACTAGTTGAAAATTTCTGAGAACATCATAAATCTTTAATCTGGTTGTGAGGCTCACTTGGTTACAAGGATGTAGGGAATAAGGTCAAAGTGATGATTGAATTCTCTCCTCTTTCTCTCACTATATATATATATATATATATATACACATATATATGTTTGTATGTATACATATGATTTTAAAAGTGTGTTGACATGATACTCTAATTGTAACCTAAGTCCTATCATTTCTCTTTAAAACATGTTCTGTAGAACATGAGGAAAGGCACAAAATAATATGGAAATATAAGTAGAAATCCATGACTACTTCTTAATCATGTGGTCTATTGTACTGATAAAGAGGTGGCAAAATGGGTGAACAGGAAGTCTGCATGCTCTCAATTATACTGTGACATTAAAAGGAAAATGTATAATCACACAGTAAAAGTGAAGTGAATATTATACGGAAAGTGAAAACATGGAAACCAATGTATGACTTCCCCTCAATACTGTCTATAATATATCACATAAAATAGCAGTTGTTTTCAGCCTTATCCTGGAAGGGCAAAAGTAGCGTCTTACCGTATGCTTGACATTTGTTCACTGAAGAGGTTATCCTCTTTCTTCTCAAACTTTACTTTCTTGCAGTTTACTTCTCTTGGTTTTAACTCTGCTCCAATTAGCTCAGAATAAACAGCTGTGCCCTTAGCTATGATGGTGCCTGAAATGATTCTAGCCATTTCAGAGGCAGCAGCACCTGCAAGTACAACATCAATTGCTCCTTGGGCGATAGCTCCTGCACTTTAGCCCACTCGGTGGGCCACAGTCAATCCCATGGCTCTACCTGCACTAGAGGCAGGTTTCATCACCTTCAACATGGTTGTGCTCTCAGTTAAGATGGCACCTGTGGTGGCCTTGGTCATGTCTCGCCCATGGTTATGGTGGCTGAAGTGGATACAGTGACCATACTGGACTGTGCAATCATGACTGATATTTCCAACTGTCAGCTGACTCTTGCTCAAGAAGAGTGTTTCCTTTCAGCCTGAACCCCTCCTGACACTATTCTCTCCCCCACCTGCTCTTTTGGTGACTGTCTTTCCTGAACCTCCAGCTGCTTCAGCCCCTCCCAAAGAGGAGAGCAATTTAACCCCACCACCTCCTCAGATAACACTGCCAACTACTGCTGTTTCCTCTCACTCACTTTTTCCATGTCATAGGAAAGGCTGCAATGATAAGGGAGAATTTTTTAACATCCTTGTGTTTTCCTGTGGGAGAATTAAGAGCCACAGCTCCCCATGATGAGAGGGCAAAGTGGGACTCACAGAAGAAAGTCTTCTGTCTGTCCAATCATAGTTTCTTTCGTTGAGCTCAATAATTTTTTTCCATTTGAAGTTTTCACTTAGAAGATATATGCGTATCATTTAAATTGGCTTATAGATAAAAGTTATTAAGGTTAAAGACATGCCTTTTTCCCCCAGGTTCCTAGCTGATCATAATGATGTCAAGATTGATTTTATAAATGTAATGCATACTGCTGTCTATACATAATAATTCAAAAACTTATTGGTTAAAATAATGTACTAGTTGTTACAATATGATTTTAATAGGTTACTAAAAATTGTGGTCAAATATAAATACATATGAAACTAAATCAACATGTAAGACGTTGAAGAGATGAAGATTAGTCTGTGGTTAAGACCTGACTTTTTGAACTTCAACACTTGGGAAAAGGGAAATGAAGACTTTTCACATCATTATAGAAAAGCACAATAAATTTGGAGGAAAAATAAATGTTTATAAGAACAACAGAAAAAATTGTGGTCAAGGTAATTAAATCCTTAGGTTTGGAGAGGCTACTTAACAGGACTCCCCTTGGTGAATAAAGGAGTGGCCACCTGGGCATATTTTCCAGCTTTTGTTCACTGGGATGATGCCAGTAGTTTTCATAGCCTTATAAAAGTCTTGCCCCAGTAAGCATTGCTGCACATATTATTGTGATATGTTTACATTGGTCATTTTCAAAAAGTTACATTTTCTGTGACATAAACAATAAAGGTTTTATTTAAAAGATGGTTTTGTGGGCTGGGGATTTAGCTCAGTGGTTCTGCTGCCCACCTTACAAGCTCAAGGTACTGAGTTTGATTCCCAGTATCCAAAAAAAAGATGCTTTTGGTACCAAAATAAATTAAAGGATATGAGGTTTCATATAATTGTGATATTTATTATTGCTACTTTTCTGATGTACTAAAGGTATTCATGCCTTCTGACTGTATAGGTCTTCCAACATATTGTTTATGGTAATAACCTCCTTTTCATTTAGGTATTTATCTTTCTCTTATGCTCCAGCTACTTATAATAACAGGTACACTTATAGGCTGTTACATTTTCCTTAGATGGCATCCTATTAAGAGATAACAACTTAGGTAAGAGGTGTTGTGTTTTGGGGGAGGGATGACTATGCTTAACAGTGGCTATTTTATACTGAGAGAAATTTATGTGTGTTATAAAAATGATATCACCCTCATTGTCATGCTAAAATATTGTATGTGGCCCTTGATTTAAAGTTTTTTCTGTTAACATTCTACAGGAATTCAACTACTAGAACAACCATTATTGATAAAAATATCGGTCCTCTAACCATTTTTATATTTCAAGGTGTTTGATATCCAGCTAAAATTATAATACTTAAGTATATTACTCCTTTTGCAATGCTAATGTTATTGATCTTCTCTTCTGGGTGTTCAACAACTAAAGCTTAGAGACCAGGACCAGAAAGGTAACTGGACTAGGAAGCCAGCCAATATTTTGGCCCTGGCACTCCAAGGTAAAAAAGAAAAACACAGGATATAAGAGAACTTTTTCTACGATATCCTACAACTTTGGTAAGTCACCCAACCTCCTGAGCTGGGAGATTGTTGGACACCAAAAAGATAAGAATCAACAATGTACAGTTTGCCAAAGGAATGTCACCTGGAAGGAAAAATCTCCCATGCTTTCACATGAAAGCAACATGGTCAAGTAAGGCTGTGACACATCCTGACAGCTGACATTGACAGGATCTGAGAGACTCTATGCATGGTTCCAAGTTATGCCTGAGGAGACTTAATTGACCTTGACAGATAGCAAGAGATTGATTTTATTTAATACAGGTCTCACCTTAACTTAGTCTTAAACACCCAGTAAAATAGTCTAACTAGGGGCTGGAGATTAAGTTCAGTGGTACCGCACCTCCCTCGCAAGTGCAATGCCCTGAGTTTGATCACTGGTACCCCCCTCAAAATAAATATAACTAAAAGATATGTAAAGTCAAGGCCATAATGATGTGGCTAGACTTCTTAAAAGGCTCCAATTGCTAACCCCTACTGGCAGTTTCCAGATACACTGGTGGCTAACCACTATTACGGGTCATTAGATAAACCTATGATAAAATTTATGTTTTTAAATTTTTAGCTCAAATTTTTAAAATAATATTAAACTTTTAATATTTTTACAGCTCAAATTACCAAAAAAATGACAAAATATTGGACTTATAATTAATTTCCATTGGTGGAGGGGTCTAAGAGCCAAAAAATTCCAATTGCTATTTTAGTCCCTTAAAAGAAGTTTCTAAAGATGGCTTTTTTCCCAAACACGTTTTTATTTTAGTGATTATACTTTAACTATACATGATCTAATTTCTTTAAAGACCTTGTTTATTTCTGCCTATACACTGCCAAACTCCAAGTGATCATACAGATAATATCAACAACATATATATTAGAACTTTTTTACCAAAATCCACCAAGTTGACTTCATAAAGACAGTTTGTAATTGGTAAATTACAACATAACTTTCATTTAAGGTCTACTAAATTAGTTCCCTCAAAGAAGTTTTTAACTTCAGTCTTTCACACATCAACACTTCTCAGCTTGAAGCAGGTGGGTTGAAACTGCACCCTTTCTCATAAAACATTATAGACAGCTAAGTCAGTTACACATATTACAGGTCCTCAAAATCCACAGGGACAAGCCATCGTTGGGCATACTCACCATTCCCTAAAAACACAATTACATAAACATAAAAGGAAACTACAACTATCTCCACGAGCTCAATTAGATTTTGTTACCTTCTCTTGTTACCTTCATGTAAAAATTTTTAAATCCACTTGTGGAAAGTAAATACGCTCAACTGATACAAAGATAAATCTACAGACATGTTCTAGACACAAGCATGGTCAAAAGATGTCCTAAATGAAAGGTAAAATGGCTCAATACAATTAATAGCATAGGGGCCAGAGTATGCTTGTGCTCAAATACAGAAGAAATTCAGACCTGCACCATTCACCAGACACAATGCACCACCTGCTGCTGAGACCCAGAGACAAACAGACTTGTCAGGCAATGGAGGATCTAAAACCAACTGATGACTAAATACCATGCAGCCTCGAATGGTGCTGCTGCAACTGCTGCTGTTTCCAAAACAGGAAGGAGGAGATGTACCAGACACCTCTGCCCAGTATTGGCAGGCTATAAGTGGCACAAACTTCTTGCCCCTCCATAGTTTGGCTGTGTTACATTGGAAGTAGCAGAGCTTGGCTGAGTTCACTTCCAGCCAAGGTCAACTGACTCCGACTAAATGCTTCCCTATGAATTAACCACTTTTGCTCTTCAGCAAAGATATGATAGTGCCCTGATTCTATAGTCCTGCCTGTGATAAACTGTTATCAACAGGTTCACCCTCCCTCCCTCCCATGCTTGTAATGAATAAACACTGGTTGTCCTTGGGGTCCTTTGTCTTTGCTGACCAGAGCAGCTTGGATCAGCCTAAGATTCAGTTTCTCTCAAGCCGCTATCTCTGTGGCTTTATCTCTCTCTTTCCTATCTCATGGATGTCACAGTGGCTCACATGAGATTGAGACCCACAGCCAAGGTTTTCCATTGTCTCATACTACCCTTCACACACCGGGTCTATGATCCCTGTTTCCAACCTTCAGCGGCTGCCTGGAGCTTCTCTGGCTATTGTAACACTACAGGTGCTCTGGATCAACAAACTTTATAGAAAGCCCCAGTTAGTATGGACCTGGTTCCATGGGCAACTCAGCTTCTCCAAGTCATAGCCCTTTCATTTTCTCATAGATCTTAGTTGTATCCAAATTGTTGACTGTTTCTGTACCTAATTTCCTCTACTCTCTTTCAAGCAAGTGTTCATTTTTACCTGAAACTTGGAGCTCTGGTCCTACTCTCAATAAATAGTTTTGGCTGTGTGTCTTAAATGAGACCCAGGACACCATAAATCTCCACTTAAACCGGGAGCCATACTGCCCCACCAGCTTTATCCAACTTTTCTTCTCTCTACTGTTTGTCCCTTCCACAGCAGCAGTTTCTAGATTTTCTTTCTTTTACTAATAACTCATAAAACAGAGGTTTTTCCTACAAAATTGAAGAATTGTTAAATGGGGCTCCAAGGTCCTGATTTGATAAAGAAGACAGAGAACAGTTAACATTTAGCAAGTACTATGTACTTGGTGCTGTTCTAACTGAGGTACTCACATAAGCCTCAAATACAATTCCATTTTAAATTTCACAGACTGTACAAAAGAAGACTGAAAGGCAGAAGTAACTTTAGCAAGATCACATGACTGCTCAGGGCGAGGCTGGAAGTGTCTGGATCCTGAGTAGTATGGATTAACACAAGCATCTTAACCCAATTATATGAAAGTAAGGAAGAAGCCAAACTTGAGGGAAGTGACAGTGAATACTAGGTTTTGTTTTAAGGGAGAACAATGTTTTCATGTGGATTTTAAATGTTTCCATTAAGTACTGTCTAAGTGAAATAGTCCCAAGCCTCAAAGACTCTGGGTAGAAGAGAAAAAAAGGGCTTACACAGTCCAGTTCTCTGAGGTCATGGACTGTGCTGAACATAGGATACAAGCACAGATCCATCTGACTCCAACGTAGATGGGGAGAGACAGAAATAGAGATGAGAGAGAAAGAGACAGAGACAGAGAGAGAGAGAGAAATTGGGGAAATGTCCTTAAAGTACATGCTAAGAGTATTGCTATTTTTAGTGATTACTTTCATGGAGTAAGTTGGGATCTATACTTGTAGCAAATGAGGTTTCTTGTTACAATAAAACTGATAAAAGAAAACAATGGGTAAAGTTATTTTTTATCAAAGGATATACAAAGTAACTGAAGTCATGGGTATAGGGCTGGTTGCCTTAAGAAGATGTATATAAACAAGGGAATGGGGACAGGAAGGAAGGAGTTTTGAAAATAGGAAGATTGGGGGCCGGGGATTTAGCTCAGTGGTCCCACCGCCTGCCTCGCAAGCACAAGGACCCAAGTTCGATCCCCGGTACCCAAAAAGAAAATAGGAAGATTGAAGTGACACTAAGTGAAGCTGGCAAAGGTGAGCAGTGGAAGTGAAGGGACAAGATTTCACCAGGAATGGCTGAATAGATGAGTCCATGATAATGTTGACAAGTCTTGCTTCTTGGCAATGGCACACTGCCTGGCACAGTGGCTGGTCAGTAAGCACTCAGTAGATAACATCCTAATGCACAGTCATATGCTGCCAGGAGGACAGGAACACACAAAGGGACAAACATTGGCTATGGCACCTTGGTAACTGGGGATTCGTTGAGCAAGCTGGAGAGCAGGCAGGGAGGAAGGAAGTGAACAACACCAGTGAGAAGGCCAAGGAGGAAACTGAGGGCTTCTCTGCCAAAACATCTGGCTGGAAGGGAGAGGGGGTAGGACACAAACAGAGATGTGATGGCTAAGGAAATTTTCTTATTTTAAAATGGAAAAATAGGTGAGTATAACAATCTGTTGAAGAATGAAGAGACAGTAGAAGAGGGAAACTTTAGAACTCAATGGAAAGGGGAGACTTTATGGAACAAGGTCTCCAAGAAGGCAGAAATGGGTCCAATCCAGCACAGAGGGAGACTAGCCTTGGGATACAAAAGCAAGGAAGGGGTTCCATTCCAGGCTCCGCCCACAGCACAGTGAGGATCCAGGCGTGGCTTGGAGCACCTGCTCCATCCCGCACTCCGCTTATGGTGTTGTTGATTGTATCATTTGGGCTAAGATGTTGTGAGTGATCTAATCAGTTGTCCTTCCTGGTATAATGAAAATGAAATAGCCTCAGAGTCAATAGAGTCTCAAAACTTAAAGACCAGCTATATCTGGAAGACACCTCTGAAAAGCAGTCATTCCACAAGGGTTTTAAACACAAGCAACAAAGATACATACATTAAGCAATTTTGAAATATCAATCCAGGAATTAAACCAAGGACAGTAACACAAACAAAAATGAGAAGACATTTAAGCAAGGCACAAACTCAGGCTTCCACCCCAGAAAAGGCGGATTCTGGGGAAATGAGGTGGAAAAATCTGATAATCAACCACCTGTACACCCTCAACTGATAGCACAGGAAGTAACAAAACAGATGCATGAGGATCTAGAAAAATTCAAAGCAGAAATAATCTCCCAGATAAATACAGAAATGGTTGGGCCAGGGATTTAGCTCAGTGGTTTCATCGCCTGCTGCGCAAGCACAAGGACTCGAGTTTGATCCCCGGTACAAAAAAAAAAAAAAACAGAAATGGTGAGCAGAGTGAAAGACATGATTAGAGCCTCTAGAACAGAAACAGATAAGAAAATAGATGAGATCAGAAACATGCTAGAAGCCATGAATGCCCAGCATAAGAAAGAGATGGAAACCATGATCGTCCAACATAAGAAAGAAATGGAATCCATGAAACAGATTCAAACAGATATTCAGGAGATTAAAAACTCCACTGAAAGCATGTACAGAAGACTAAGAGAATCTGAAGACAGAATATCAGATATAGAAGACAGGATTGCGGTTAAGGACCATGAAAACAGAGATTTCTTAAAGATAGTAAGGGACCATGAGAAATCAATCCAGCAGCTGCTAGATGATGCAAAGAAGAATATAAGACTGATTGGAGTCCACAAAAGAACAGGAGAAAGTACAGTTGACATTAAAAAAACTGTTCACAGAAGTAATAGTAGAAAACTCCCCAGACAGAGATGGAGAATTGGACATACAGATAAGTGAGGCATATAGAAATAAAAACAAAGCTTGTAGAACTTTGGAATCTGGGCCATGTTCCTCCCATAGAGGAAGAAGAACATGTGTAGTTTCTGAAGTTCATCATTCTCCTCGATGTCATTGGCCAGGTACCTGGGCAAGAAAGCAGGTTGCTGGTTAGGGACACAACCAGCAAGGAGCTGACCCCACATCAGCTCTGAATAAGAACTAGTGGCTCTGTCCACTCAGGGTCCCATCTGCCTTACCCCATGCTGGTGCTAGTCAGGTATCTGTGGAGAGGCCAGGGCTTGGCAGGGCCAATATGAATGGGCCTGTGACCTTGGGCCTGAAGAAAGAACCCCTGTGCAAAGCTTGAGGTAGACTGCTGTCCCTGGCACCAAATAAAATTGACACCACTATACCTCTTCTCTGCAGCTTGTCCTCATGGCCAATACCTGTGTGCTGACCACATGAGGAGCATCTGGGGGAGCGTGACCTTGGTATATTTCTGTGTCCATCCCTCTCCTCCTCAATAGCCAGTACTGGGCTTGGCTCAGAGAACACACGAAGTCCGCCATTTCCCACATGTATGTTCCCACTGCTTTACCATCCCTGACATGGGATGCATCACAGTAGGTTTTGTTGAACAAATGAATGAAGGAATGAATGGCAGCTTTATCGGTAGACAAAGGCCATAGAGAGTCCCTCATAGACTCAGTGTTGTAACAGAAGCCACCTGCAGAATGAAAACCAGTCAAGGGATTGCTTTAAGAATGCATGGATAATTTCTCAAGAACCAGCCCTCAACAGTTTTTCCCCCAAAGAAGCTTAGGTAAAGGAAGTGAGCCATGAGGAATTAAGAATCCATGGGCTGGGGATTTAGCTTAGTGGTTCCATCACCTGCCTTGCAAGCACAAGGACCCAAGTTCAATCCCCAATACCAAAAAAAAAAAAAAAAAAAAAGAATCCAAAATGTCTTATCATAATGGGACTTGATGAAACTACTGTTGGAATGGAGGAGATGGCAGATCAGGGAAGGATGTCTGCAGTTTGGGAGTTTTGTTTTGTTTCAAGTCCTGGGACTGAACCCAACAGTTTTCTTGGTGATCTAAATCTGCAGTCCATTTTTTATTTTGCTTTTGGAAATGTCTTGCTATATTGTACGTCGCCCAGGATGGCTCAACTTTTCCATTATTCTACCTCAGTCTCCCAGGGCACATTAATTACAGGGGTGCACAAGCGTGCCCACATTTGTTTGTTGTAAAACAGGGTCTCATCTTTGACATTGAACTGTTGGTCTTGAGCCCCTGGATTCAAACAATCTTTGCCCTGCAGCTTCTGGATTGGGTGGGATTGCAAGTGTGCACCACCATGACCATCATAGTTTGGGTGATTTAACCAACTTGACCATTCAGAGTTTTATTCAGCTTCAATGTATGAAGACACATGGGCAGAAACCAATGTACACAGATACAATTGTGTTTGGAAGGAGCAATGAAGGAAAAGAAAGAAACATCGAGATGATGAGCTGGTTGGGTGACAGAGAGATTATACAGTGGGTGAATTCCTGGGGAGATCTCCAACCTGGATCTAGGTGAAATAATTATCAATGTAGTAGTCATGATGCAAGTGAAATGTTGGCCCATCTTTAGGAAAGATGATCTGGAAACACAGATAGGTCTTGCTCATGGCTTGTGGAATGACTTGTCAGAAAGAACATCAGGGAGCATGTTATACTCATTTGATGCCCTGTAAGAAGAGCATGCTTGGGACATCAGTCTTTGAAACCCAGAGGACAGGGATAAAAAAGACATTTGGTACTGCTAAGGAAGGAGATCATCAGAAGGGTCCGAAATGGCTGCCCTTTGGGTCTGTGGGCTCAAGGCCTCATGTCACTCTTGTGACCTGTGCTCTCTGGGGGCTCTGTTTCTCCTGGTTTCATTCTTTAACTGATATTGATGTTAGATTGTAAATTTTACTAAAAGAAGGAAACTTGTAGTGTGAGGCTCATTTTCCACAGTTAGCAGTGCAGCATGGTTTAAATCAGGAGGACAGGTGAGAGTCTTCATACCCTATCCACCAAGGTGACCATCAAAGACTCTCAGGGGAGGCATAGAACTCACAGGGCCAGGAAGAAATGGATCCTCTGGTACTGCCAGGGGAAGAGTCCAGCGTGGCTGAAGTATGAAATAACCATGGCCAGGAGGTACTGATGGGGAGATATGAGGTTAATCAGAGAGCAGGCACACATAGAAGAGGAGGGATGTGTCAAAAGGGACTGGGAGGGGGCAACAGGGCTCCACTCAGAGAAGAGACCCCAGTGTCAGGTGGGCTGCGTATTCGGAGAAATTAAGTGGGTTGGAAGTTGACTGCAAATGAGAGCATTCATGTTGGGAGAAGTTAGAAGGGAAGCCATGGTGTCCAGGATGGCACCTCCAAAAGTCTCTTTGAGACAGGGCATTGAGGTCACTTGCATCAGAAGGGGAGTCCTTCAAGTTAGAATAAATAGGTTCCCACGAACTAAGGGGAGGGACCAGGAGCTTCAGGCAGCCCCAGCCAGAGAGGCCATATTCAGGAAAGATCATGGCCTGGATCCCAGAGGATCCAGGTAGAGTACTGCATACTCACCCAGTCTGCCAAGAACCACAACTGGCAGTGATCACTCAGGTCCATGTTGAAGACAGAAGGGTTAGAGATAGGATTTGTAAGTTCATTGAAACTATAGTTGGGATTGACATTTGAGTGTCAATCTCCTCTCTTAGAAAAATACCCTCATGAAGTCTGACATTGTCTCTTCTCTTCCTTCCAGACCTCTGGGCCCAGGGGAATAATGAAGTAGAATCACCACGGCACACTTGTTGGAGCTGGGGAAGTTACTGGGGGAAAGGAGGAACTGGTTTCCCATCACCTTCTACCTTTTACATTCCTCTTTCAAGTTTCCCCTGAACTACAAGTTGGACATCTGCTATTTTTATATGTATTTTTATATGTATTGTACCCTGTATACTTGATAACATTTGGAGATTACCTGTAAAATATCAGATTGGGAAGGAATTACTTAAAATAGAATATTAGAGCCACAGTGTTGTCATAGATTCCTTTAATATATAATAAAAAAGCTTACTGGTTTATTGTCAATATTGACCATAGAAATATTACACATTTAATAAGTATCTATAACCCTGTTGTTTATCATGTTTTGTGTTAAGTATTTTAAGTGGCATAGATAAATAAATATTTTATCTTTTAAGAGAGATTTTTATCTGTCATACATGAATTCTACTTATACCCAGGTGGTAGTACCCCCAAACACTTACAAATATAAATCATACTGTCCTTCCTTTTTCATTGTGAACACTGAGCTGTCATTCTTTAACTCAGCTTCACTCACATATCTAACATGAAAAAGTGCTGGTGGGTGGTGGCAAGAGAAACATGTTAAAGAAGACAGAGGCCATGCATCTCTTCTGGAGAGAATATAAAGATGAACTGTCTTCTCACCTCCCCTTGTGATAGTGTCAGGGAAGACTGCTTAGTTTTGTGTCCAAAATGTCACTGATATTTGCCCACACATTTTCCCCTTTTTTATTGCAACACAATAGAGTCCAAGGCCCACACCCTGAGTTAGGTCCCAAGCTCTTTTTTCTTTTTGTGACAGGATCTCTGTAAGTCACTGAGTTTCCAGGCTCACCTAAAGTTGTGATCTTCCTTACTCAGCTTTCCAGGGTGCCCATATTACAGGCCTAGCCACAATACTTGAGTCAAATTTCTTAACTCTTAACTTTGGTGAAAATGCAGCAACCCACTTATACTCTGCAGAAATTTATGATTTAGATACATACTGTGGCCAGCCACATTTTCAAGATGAGGAAAAGCTCTAGAAAAAAACATTTCATTAATGACACAAGTCTCTGGACAGTAATTCTTGTCCAAAAGCAAAGACATGCTTACCATCGCAGTAGAATATCATCCTCCTTTCTTTCTTCCAACTATTAGTCCATCAGGAAAACATGGCGAAAATCTTTCTTTGTAGGAGGTGACATTTTCTGCTGAGAATCTCTTAGAGACACCCTGCTCATCATCATTAATGTGCTCTGATTTACATTCAGGCTCTTCCTATCCTGAATATGTTCCCAACATCAATCTGTCTGTACAGTCTTGAAAAAAGAATTTAAGTTACCAAGTTAGTGCATACATTAGCTTTCTCCTACTGGAAACAGACACTTAAAAAGAGGAACTTTTGCTGCTTTGCTTCTGGTTCTGTGCCAAGGCAACAGGGCATGATGGGAACAGGTTAAAGAGCAAATCTTCTCAACTCCTGGCTGCCAGGAAGCCAGTGAGAGGAAGAGGCCAGGGAAAAGGTCCTGCTGAGCCTTGAAGGGCACAGCCCCAATGACCTCATTCCCTCCTGGTAGGTCCCACCTCCCACAGGATCCACCACTACATACTATGGCTATGCCACAGAGAAACTCCTGTATCATGTGGGCTTTTGGTATATCATCTAAGTTCTCCGATTCCTAGCTGGGGTGAATGGCACATCTATGTAATATCATCCCTCAGGAGGGTGAGGATGGACAGATGTGAGAAGTTTGAGGACAGCCTGAGATACATAGTGATTGTGGCCTCAAACTCTCAGCCATCCTCCTGCCTCAGCTTCTTGAGTGCTACTATTACATCATGGGCCAGGACACTAGGCCTCTTTTAACTTGTTTGAGGAAAGTCCTAGGGCCCTGGGAAGAGAGGCCAAAGATCCCTGAAGGCAGAATTCTGCATGATGAAGTCTATGCCTTGTGCGGGTTGCTGGAAGACATGTCCAGGGATGAAAGTACCAAGTAACCTTCACACAGAGCCTAAAGAACAGACAGCCTTAACATCAACAGATACCAGAAATGGATTAAAGCAAAATTTAGAATCCCAGTGTGGAATTCACCCGAATGTCCCATTATGAATAAATGGCTATGACAATATCTGTCATCTATCTACACAGTAGACAGTTATACCTTCCTCAGAAAGGACGGCACTCTGACATCCTGCACTCTCAAGGGACCCTGAGGACATTGTGCTAAGAGGAAGAAGGCAGACACCAAAGACACACGTGGTCTGAGTCCACAGGACTGCTAGGCATACAAGGATCCCAGCGCTGTCCATTCATAGGGACAATGGGAGAACACTGCTTCCCAGAGGCTGTGAGAAGAGACTGGGCATCCATGGTTTCATGGGGTAGAGTTTCTCTTCAGGTGGAGGAAACAATTCCATAGATGCATAGAGGGCTGGCTGTACAACAGAAGCAATAGACATTCACGTGCTACATATTATATTTTGGCCAGTGATGGACCACAGAGACATAGTGCTTATATGAGATGGTTTCACCTCCTGCCCTGCTAGTTCTTAGAGCTGGGTGAGTTCATTCTACCAGGTTGGCACAATGACAGTTTCAATGGATTGCCCCTTTCCCAGAACACATTCCCATCATTATTTCCATACCGGGGAAGGGAATAGGAAAAGACAGGATGTGGGACAAGGAGAGCCCCATCAGTCAAAAATCTGTGGGGCTGGTAGGAAGGAGGGGTTAGAACATGTGTTCCCAGGATGCACAGGGGAAGCAGAGACTCAAGTAGAGCTGCCTTTCACACACCTGTGACAATGTGTCTACAACAGGTGGAGTTTGGAAGGAAGGGAACAATGGACCCTGCAAGGAGAACTGAAAGCAGATGGAGAACAGCAAAGGTAAAATTTGCAAAAATGACTCTGAAGGAGATGACAATGGAAAACGTTTTGTGCTTGGGAAGGGGACATTGTGCTTAGATGATCAAAGGCTGAATTCCAAAGAGTGAGGTTTCATAGTGAACCTGGTTTCTTTCCTCAGGTCTGTTGATGGCATCCAACTTCTGTCCTTAGGCCTCTGGCCGGAAAAGGAAGAGAGGCTGTGGGAGTCAGAAGATGAGTGGCAGATGGACCTGCTGGGTCTTTTTGATCCAGTCCCTCGATTAGCACTCTACTTCCTGCCTCTGGCCAGAAGAAGCAGAAAGACTGGTCCATAGAAGTGGAGAACTATGAGGAGGAGGACATGTCTGGGTTTTTTTACTTAGCCTATACGGTAAACCCCCAGCTCTCACCTCAGTCCCCTGGCCAAAAAAAGAAAGTGGGAATGATTATTTGGGTCTAGGAAGAAATCACAGGAGGCACTGGGCAACCTGGTCTGGGCCCTCAGTGCATAGGGCTCATGGAGTTCCCATATGGACTCCAAATGACCCTGAGAGGAAGCATCTATGGTCAGTGCTGCTTGAGCACCACCAGGAACCAGGCTGTTAGGTAAGCAGACCTCAGACTGCACCTCCAACAAGGTTCTTTAAGAACAGAAGAAAAGTGCAATTACTTCCTTTTCCCATCAAAGGGAGGTCACTGTGAGGCAGGAGCTCTCCTTCCCAGAGGACTCTGGCCCCATCCATCCTCAGGGACATGGAAATGACACAACTTACACATGTGTTAAAATGTTCCCCCATTGTGATCAGAAAGCCTGGTTACAGCACCTTCCTGTTCAACAGAACTCTTGCTGACTCTTTTCAGTGCAAATGGTTTCAGCCCTAAATGTGTGACCGGGACACCTTCACTCCCAAATGTGTATCTCAGAGGAGAAAAGAACCCTCATGCTTTCTGAGTTTGAAAGTGATATATTCATATGTCATGAGGCCACCATGGTATGTTCAAAGCTCCTAATAATGCAGGTATTTGCTGCTACCCAGCCTCTAACTCAGTAGTTCCTCCAGGATTCTGAGGGTTGAGCCCATGTCCCCTGTCAAGTGAATGTCCTCCTCCACCCTCTGCTCATTTGTCTGCCCTCGGCCTCATGCTGAACCTTTTGCCAGGCAGGCCCAGTTATACTCCTCGTCTGCTTGCCCCATGAGAAACCCTGTGCCAGTCCCCAAGGTGATGCTCTGTTCTCTTCACACAGCAGACTGTGTTCAAGAGATGCCTGGCCTGGTGCAAGAACCTCAGGTAACTAACAGATTGAGCTCCTTTTCCCTTGAGCCAGGCTCTCACTATGGCACGGCTTAGGGAGGAGAGAGGTCCTACCCCACAGTCCTTCTTCCATGGCTGTCTTTGTGGGAAGCTCCCACATGACATTCCCCCAACTATTCCCCCTTAGTTCTGGGGACCATCTGCCTTCAGCTCCTGGGTTTTTTCTGGCAGGCTGGATGTGTGCACCTTCCTCAGCCCGGGGCCTCTGGTATCTGAATGCAGGCCACCGTCTTCCCCAGACATAGCTTCTCTGGGTGTTGGCATCTTTAGTCCCTGACCCCTCTCCTAATTCTCAAGAGCCCCTTTGCTATAGCTTAGAAGACCCCCTTCTGATCCTTGGAAGGGCCATCCTAGGCATCACAGCCTCCCTTTTCCTGACTGCTCTCATCTGCAGACAACCTCCAGCCCCTTGACTTTCCATGAATAGCCAGGTGATCCAACCCTGGGGTTCCACTCTGAGTGGAGCCCTGCCCCACCCCAGTCCCTGTCTGCACATCCCTCTTCCAGGTGTGGCCACTCTCTGTGGTCCTCTCTCCCCATCACTGCCTCATCAGTGCTAATTCAAATAGTCATCACTGACTATTTCAACTGGGCAGGCCTCTTCCTCTGGCAGTACCAGAGGTTCCAATGCTTCCTGGCTCCTTGAGTACTCTGCCTCCTCCCCACAGTCCACAGGAGAGTGGGGAGAATGAGACTCAGTGTATCTTCTTGGGGAGAGGGAGTCAGCAAAACCCCTTGCTTCCCTGATTTTTTTTGTACTGGGGATCATAATCAGGAGCTTCTGTTTGCAAGGCAGGTAGAGTGGCACTGAGCTAAATCCTCAGCCCTCTAATGTGTCTTCTGGTTTGAAACCTCTTTATACAGTTGAGTCTGTATAGAAAAAGATAGCCTGGAAGGACTGTGCCTAATACTTTTCTTAGAAAAACTAGCAAGGTTTGTCAATGTTGAAAATCATCTTACCTGTGTAAAAAGTACAAAGGGAGCAAATTTCCAGGGAAATATAAAAGCAACATCAGCAAGCCACAGGGCAGTGTAACGTTTTTCATAATTGTTGGAGATCCTTAGGAGAGATAAATGGGGTCAGTGAGTTTTGCTATGAAGACACACACTAGCTAAAAAACAAAAAAGACTGCCTGCAAAATGGCAAAACCTTAAAGATCCCCTTACCTTTGATATAAGACAACAAAATACAATTCATTTTGAAATCAATTTAACCAAAAAAATTCTAAATGCTCCAGCCATAGAATTTCCTAGCTAAAAGCAATCAAAGTTACCATTTTAGAAATAATGATATATAATTGATTATTAAATAAAATATTTTAAATATAAAAGCCTATATCTCTGTAAATAAGATTGGCATTCAAAATTAAATACTCCAGCAGAAGGCCAGAAAATAGAACAGGACAACTGCCCTTTATGCCTCCAGGTGTTTATTCCCTATACCTAGCTACAGGTTATAAATATCACTGCTTTTATGTTTCAGAAAATAGTGAGGGACAGAATAAGTGTTGGTGAAGAAATAAGGTAACAATTATGGAAAAATTTTAGGAAAAACTTTTAAAACAACAAATTAAGAACTAATTCTGGAATGCAGATGAATTATTACAGATGAAGATTAAATTTCCCACTCTGCAATATGAAACTATATTGGTAACCAACAACTTTTACCTCTGAAGACCATATGATCTTTTAGAATATCAAAAAAGAAATGCAAATATTTTTGTAAAAATAAAATGGCAACTATCCTTTTTATAAAAGTTGTAGTGGGTTTTTGATAATTCCATATTCAATTGTAGGTAATTTTTCAAAAGCAAAAACGTTCATATTGTTTTGTAATATTATCACAAAGTATTCATTAGGCACTTGGCAATCTTACATTTGATCAAACAAAAGTTACTTTTGATTAGGTAAAAAGTATAGCATATGCATTCAAGGATACAATGCTAACTATTCTAAGTACCACACTGCATTCTATGAAACCCTTGTCTGTCTAGACTGACATCACCCAATTAATCAGTCAAAAAATACTATTTTCCTAGTAATTTAACTGAAAATGAAGGTTGATAGGTAGGAATGGGGAACTTCTTTTACCATACTCTTTCAGAGGAGGAAATATATTGAACAAACATGGAAATCTGGACAGGGAGGAGACAGCCAAACACAAATGCAGCCCCCAAATAAACTTGCCAGGCAGATAACACATCAGGACTTAGGCTGCTCCTCTCTCAGGCTTTAGCCTCCCTAGGATGCAGAATTGACCTCCCTTCAATCAGATACCACAGGAGCACCTCAAATACTCACGTGGGAGGGCGCTAAGTGGTTAGAGATAAGTAGGGCTTGATCTCTTTTTCCAGTGGGGGTATACTTTTAAATATATGCAAGAGTAGATGTAGACATTTGTGTACCTCAAATTTATAGTTGAAAGAAAGAAAAAGGGAAGGAAGGAAGAAAGGAATAAATGAAAGAAGGCACACACACAACTGATTTTCACAGAAGGTGAATCTGCCAAGGATAAGTAAGTGCAGTGTAGTGGGTTCCCTGAGAGTTTACAGAAGACACTGATCATTACTTCATTCAGTGAGAAATCTCACTGATAATCTCAGACTTCTTAAATTTCTGAAATTCTTATAAACTTAACCTAAAAAATTTGTCCAACAAAAACAGTGGAGATATAACTGGCTAAACTGAGAAGTATCATTTAGAAATCAGTTTAGACACACACACACACACACACACACACACACACTTTATGTAACTCACAATTTATGTAACTCAGTATTTTCCAAATGCTATGCACTTTTCATGACACATATATGAATGGTCCATCAAAACCACAGTTTGGAAAACAGTCATAGTACATCAACTCTTAACCAAAAAATAATTATTTTTCAAAAACTGTTGAATCCTTGCAAACCATAGATGAACACATATATATTGATTTGTTAAAGTATAGTCATCTAAAGCCTGTAGCCTAAACTGTTAAATGGAGATCAATTTTTACACAGTAATTTTCAGACTACCTTAACTCTATGCTCAGTTTATTGTTAAAATAACTAAAAACACAGCCTTGGCAACCACAACAAGTTGAAGCAAATTTTAAGAAACTTAACTTGTAATCTACATAGCTGTGTTTTAGATGTAAAAATTACCTGAGAATCATGGTTAAAATATACATCTAAAGCACCAGGAACGGTTATGCAAATCTTTCGTGGGGAGGTGGCATCCACATCACATGGGTGGCTTGAGGTGAGTGAAAGTCTGGGTTCACATCCAGTCCACAGTGGCAAACATCATTCGCCTAACAGAGGGATTGGCTTCTTCTGGGAACTTTCACTCCAGCCCCACCGGATCCTACTTCTCAAAGCCAGGCAATGCTCCATTCTGGATCTCCTCACATCGGGCCACTGAGTAAGAGTGACCAACTTCCAAGTCCAGAACAAGTGCAACTCTATGGAACCAGGAAGCTCCAGCAGCAACCAAGAAGGCAGGGATTGGGGCTGTGGGAATTCTCTGGCCAGACTCACAGTCTGGTCCAGCAGGTATGATGACCCAGACATCCTGGGCTTTGAGCTCAACACTAGTCCACAGCAATACATGAATTGGTGTCACCTGGGGCATTTGCAAACACCAGGAGTTCACGTGTAACAAGCCCAGGTGGCACAAATAGGCAATGTCACCTCTGAGTGCATGCAATACATCTTTACAAGGGTTAACTGTAAATTTGAAAGACAACTGGAGGGCTCGGGATTTAGCTCAGTGGTCCTGCTGCCTGCTGTGCAAGCGCAAGGTCCTGAGTTCGATCCCCAGTACCAAAAAAATAAAATACAAGACAACTGGAAGCAATTAGAGTCACTCATGTAAGGACTATAATTTAAGCAATGTGATGCACATAATGTAAATGTTAAATATTCATGTATACTTGAAGACTATTTCTAAGACATGTGGGCCAGACTTTGATAAAATTTTGTATCAAAAATTCTCAGAAGAATGAACACTACTGGAGGACAGATAGCCTCTTTAATAAATGGTGTTAGAAGAACTGGATTTCAACTTGCCAAAGATTAAAGTTAGACCCCTATCTTTCACCATGCACTAAACTAAAATTGAAGTGGATTAAAGATCTAAATATTAAAACAGAAACACTAAACTTGCTGGAAGATAAGTTAGGTGGAATTCTCAAAGACATTGGCATAGGAAAAGACTTTATGAACAAATCCTCAGTAGCACAGGAAGTAGCACAAAGAATCAGCAACTGGGATCTCATGCTGGCGGGGTCGTGGGAAGAAAGGAACCCGTCTTTATTGCTGGTGGGAGTGAAGACTGGTGCAACCACTGTGTAAATCAATATGGAGATACCTCAAAAAATTATGATTAGAGGTCCCATTTGACCCAGCTATTCCTCTGCCAGGTATCTTCCCAAAAGAATTAAAAGAATCATACCACAGTGATGTATGTGCACCCATGTTTATAGTGGCACAGTTTGTAATAGCTAAAACTTAGAAACAGCCCAATTGCCCATCAACTAGAGACTGGATCGAGAAGACGTGGGGTGTTTTTTTTTGTTTTTTTTTTAATAAAATAGAGTACTACTCAGCCACAAAGAATGAGAAACTAGAGACATCTGGAGCTAAGTGAATGCACATTGAGGCCATACTCAATGGACACACATGTGTAAATACCGAATAGTTTCTCTGGTGTGAAAAACTAAAAGTGTAAATGAGGATCAAAATGTGTAATTGAGGGGACAGGGATTTAGCTCAGTGGTTCCGCCACCTGCCTCTCAAGCCAAGGAACCAAGTTCAATCCCCGGTACCAAAAAAAAAAAAATGTGTAATTGATATTGTGAAATAGGAAGAAGAGGTCTAAAGGAGTAGGAGAAGTGGGAGGGGTAGGAGAAAGGAAAGAAGGGAAAAGAAAAAATGTGAGAAAAGGAAAAAAATGGAAACAAAGCCTTTATAAATAGGGAAGGGTGGAGGGGGTGAAGGGAGGGCAGGGGAATGGGGAAAGATAAAAACCAAGATACATCATGTAAAGGTACAAGATCCCAATGATGAATGTAACTATTGTATATCTAAAATGTACCAATAAACTTAATTTGAAAAAAAAGAATTAACACTCATTTCTATGCAGGGGTCTTAAAATTTACTGTTCTAAGAAACTCAAATTGTAAAACTTGGAAGATGAATTAAAATAGCAAAAAAAAGTTAATTGATACCACCACTTGTCTAACATACTGTTTTAGCTTATGACTAGATGTTTCACCAAAACCCTATGTGGTCATAGGTGGGATTGTTCAGAGGTGGCTAGATATGGGGCGTGTATTGCTGAGATTAAGGGTGCCCTACCCTGGTGTTGGAGGCACCACCCAAAGGTCAGGTAGCTTGGATAAAATATAAAGACAGGCTTGGTTGCTGCCGTTGCTGCTTCACTGCTTAGTTGTCTTCCGCCTGCCAAGAACTGTTTCTCCTCTGTGATGCTGCTCTGCCATGCCACCCTGCCATGGAGCCAGCCAACGGTGGAGTGAAATTTCTACAAACTGTGAGCAGAAATAAACCTTTCCTCCCTTAACTTTGGATGACAAGTATTTTGTCTCAGCAGTGAGAAAAGTAACTAAGACACATACTCAAACACAAGGCTTTTGCTTTATGTCAACAGATTATTAAATGACAAGGGATTTGTTTGCTTTAAGTTGAAATAATACACTGAAAACATTTGAGGCATAGTTTTTATTATGTCCTTATCTGATTTTAGAATTAACCCACTAGCAATACATAAAGACTTCTACCCAATGTATCCTGTGGCACTGTACACTATGAATTCTGCTTCTGAAAGGTAGAAATTGGACTCTCTCTCTCTCTCACTGCCATGTTCTCAGTATCTAGCAGTTGGACATATGGTTTACACATATGCAATATTTTTGTCCAGTGAATACATCATATTCTACATAAGTTTCTATGAGCTCTTGTTGGTGGATGAATTAGTAGGTTAATTTCTACTTTGAATTTAGCATTCTGCATCAAGATAAGATAGAAAGAAACAAGGTGGTGGTCAGGGCCTGCTTCCAACCCTGGAGAAGTGTAAGGGCTAAAGTCTCATCTATGGAGGATGAATGCATTCTAGAAATTTATTGCACAACATTTTCTTAATAATACTGAGCTGTAATGTTTAAAAACCTGTTAAGAGGCCAGATCCTTACCACAATGCAAAAAGATAGATAGATAGATAGATAGATAGATAGATAGATAGATAGATAGATGTTGGCTTTTTTTCGAGACAGGGTATCACTGTGTAGTTCAGGCTGTCCTTGAACTCACCATGTAGCCCAGGCTGCCCTCAAACTCAGGATGATCCCCCTGCCTCAGCTTCCTGAGTGCTGAGATTACAGGTGTGCACCATCATGCCCAGCTGATTTTTTCCTTCTTTGTTCTTTTAAAGAGAAATGTAGACATGCATGGTGGTACATTCCTGTAATCTCAGCACCCTGGGAGGCTGAGGGCAAAAGATCACAAGTTTGAGCCCAGCTTAGGTATGTACCACTCAGTGAAATGGCCCTGGGTTCAATCCCCAGTATTCTGGGTTGGGGCCTCAGCTTCATCAGGTGGAGTGTGGAATCTTGGATAAGTTACCTAAGCTCTGGAAAAGTGACAGAATGTGTATGGTGAGGATGCCAACCACTTCCAAGACTTAGGAAATAATGCAAACCATCTGACTCCTGAAGTACAGTGTTTCCTTTCTTCTACAAAACTATGTTATACATAAGTATTCACTAAAAACCAGGCAAGATACTTCATATATTTTAAATTCTAATGATTTCAGTCTCTTGTTGCTTTTGTTATTTCTACCACCATGAACTGTTGCCCCTCGGCCATGCTGCCTTGGAGCCAGCTGATAATGGACTGAAACCTCTACAAACTCATAGGAGACTTCAATAATAGTGACTTTGTTGAGAGCCGCCCCCAGCGCTGAGGAGGAGCCTTCCAGGCCACCATACCATCACCCCCAAGCCGAGAAGCAGAGCCACCCCCAGCACTAAGGAGGTGAGCCACACAGGCACCAGCAGCACCCCAAGCACCATGTTGAAATGAGAAGACATGTAAACAAGTCTCTAAACCAGACTTCCAGATCACCTAAAGCAACCCCAAAGGGAAACAAGATGGAACACTCTGATATTCAACCACCTGGACTCCCTGAAGAGGCAAAAAAAAAAGGATCTGGAAAAAATGAAATCAGAAATAATTTCTCAGATAACAGCAGAGATTGTACCCATAATACTAGATGATATAAAAAAAAAACTGTTCACAGACATGATGGCAGAAAACTTCCCAAGCAGCAGAAAAGAACTTGACATACAGGTAAGTGAGGCATATAGGACTCCAACTAGCCCTGATCAAAAAAAAATCTACACATAGGCACATAATAGTTAGGGCTCCAGAAACCCAACGGAGATCAAAATTCTACAAGCAGTTAGAGAAAAGAAACAAATCACATACAAAGGAAAGCCCATCAGAATCACAGCAGACTTCTCAATGCAAACCCTCAAGGCAAGAAGAGCTTGGAGTGACGTACTTCAAGCACTAAAGGAAAACAACCTCCAACCAGATTGAGGTACCCTACAAAACTATTTTTCAAAATTGATGGAGAAATGAGATACTTTCATGACAAAGAGCAACTGAGGAACTTCATGAATACCAAACCAGCACTCCAAAGAATTTTAGAAAATATCCTAGGAAAACACAAAGAGGATCACAACCCCAGGAAGCCCAGCAGAATGAATCCATCGGGCATGACCAGAAATTAACCACGAAGGGGGGAGAATCCCACAAAAAGAAAAACTCATGACAAGGATAAGTCAATACTTATCAGTTTTAACCATCAATGTTAATGGTCTCAATTCATCAATCAAAAGAAATAAACTGGCAGAATGGGTCAAGAAGCAAGATTCAACAATATGCTGCATACAATAAACACACTTAATTCAAAAAGAAAACTCATAGCCTGAAAGTTAAAGGGTGGAAAACAATACTCCATGCGACAGGAACCTGAAAAAAAGCAGGAGTAGCTATCCTCTCTGCAGATCAAGTGGATTTCAAACCAACACTGATTAGGAGAGACAAAGAAGGAAACTACATCCTTGTAAAGGGGACAATCCAAGAGGAACAGATGACAATCATAAATATCTATGCACCAAACATTAGTCCACCCAACTATATAAAACAAATACTAACAGGCATGAAAAATCAAATAAGCACTAATACAATAGTAGTGGGGGACCTCAATACTCCACTGTCACAAATAGATAAACTAAACAAAATATTAGCAATGAAATATTAGAACTCAATCAAACTCTTGAACAAATGCACTTAATAGATGTTGACACAGTGTTCCACCCCACAAAATCAGAGCACACATTCTTTTCAGTTGCACACGGGTCATTCTTGAAAATAGACCACATACCCGCTCATAGAACATGTTTAAGTAAACGCAAAGGAATTGAAATTATCCCCTGTATATTATCACACCATAGTTTGATGAAATTGGAGATCAACAGCAGAAGAAACTGCAAGGATTTCATAAACACATGGAAATTGAACAACACACTTCTGAATAACTAATGGGTCACAGAAGAAATTAAAGAAGAAATCAGACAGTTCCTAAGATTAAATGACAATGCCAATACAACATATTGGAATCTATGGGACACAATGAAAGCAGTCTTACAAGGGAAATTCATAGCAGTGAACACTCATATTAGGAACACAGCGTGAGCCCAATTAAACAAACTGATGTTGAACCTCAAGCTTCTAGAAAAAGAAGAGCAGGACAAAGCCAAAGCTCATACAAGGGAGGAAATTATAAAGATCAGAGCAGAAATCAATGCAATGGAAACTAAGAGAACGATGCAAAAAATCAATGAAGCCAAGAGTTGGTTCTTCGAAAGAATAAACAAAATTGACAAACCCTTAGGCAACCTTATCAGAAAAAGGAAAGAAAAGGCCCAAATCCATGCAATTAGGAACGAAAAAGATGAAATGACAACCGACCCAGCAGAAATCCAGAGGATCATCAGTACCTACTTCAAGAACCTATACACCAATTAGATGGAAAACACAGAAGAAATGGACAGATTCCTAAATACATATGAATTACCAAAGTTGAATGAAGAAGATCTAAAAATTGTAAACAACCCAATATCAATCAATGAAATTGAAAATGTAATTACAAACTTACCAACTAAGAAATGCCTGGATCCTGATGGCTTCACTGCTGAATTCTATAAGACATTTAGAGAGGAACTAGTGCCACTACTGTTTAAACTCTTCAGTGAAACTGAAAGGGAAGCAATACTCCTGAATTCATTCCTGCAAGCAAGCATCACCTTGATCCCCAAAGCAGAGAAAGACTGAACTTAAGAAGACAACTATAGGCCAACCTCACTCATGAACATAGATGCAAAAATCCTTAATAACATACTGGGAAATAGAAGGCAGAAGATCATCAAGAAGATCATACACCCTGACCAAGTGGAATTCATCCCAGGGATACAGGGATGGTTCAACATATGCAAATTAATAAATGTAATACACTATACTATATCAATAGAGCCAAAGCCAAAATCCATATGATCATCTCCATAGATACAGAAAAAGCATTCAACAAAATCCAACAAGCATTTATGATAAAAACCCTACAAAAAAATTGGAATAGACTGTCTCTACCTCAATCTGATAAAAGCCATCTATGAAAAACCAACAGCCAATATCATACTAAATGGTCAAAAACTGAAATCCTTCACACTAAAATCAGGAACAAGATAAGGATGTCCACTATCACCACTCCTGTTCAATATAGTTCTGGAAACATTAGCCACAGCAATTAGACAAGAGAAAGAAATAAAAGGGATTAAGATAGGAAATGAAGAAGTCAAATTGTCATTATTTGCAGATGACATGATACTCTATGTAGAACACCCCCAAGAACTCCACCAAAGTCTTCTAGACTTAATAACCAAATTCAGTAGAGTAGCTGGATACAAGGTCAACACACAAAAATCAGTAGCTTTCCTCTACACGAACAACAGACTCACTGAGACAGAAATAGGGCAAACAATTCCTTTCACAATAGCATCCAAAACACTGAAATACCTAGGAATCAACCTAACAAAAGAAATGAAAGACCTCTTCTCTGAAAACTGTAGCACTCTGAAAAGAGATTGAAGACAATATCAGAAAATGGAAAGACATCCCTTGCTCCTGGGTAGGAAGAATCAACATAGTGAAAATGGCCATACTTCCAGAACTGCCGTATAGCTTCACTGCAATTCCAATTGAAATCCCAGCAGCATACTTCACAGACCTTGAGAAAACAATTCAAAAATTCATTTGGAACAAGAGACCTAGAATAGCAAAAGCAATTCTAGGCAACAGAGACATGGTAGAGGGTATCACAATCCCCAACCTGAAACTATACTACAAAGCTACTGTGATAAAAACAGCATGGTACTGGCAAAGAAACAGACCTGAGGACAAGTGGAACAGATTAGAAGATGCAGAAACAACTCCAGACACACTCAGCCACCTCATCTTCGACCAAGGAGCCAAACACCTTCACTGGAGGAAAGATAGCCTCTTTAATAAATGATGCTGGAAAAATTGGGTTTCAACTTGCCAAAGATTAAAACTAGACCTATATCTCTCATCATGCACTAAACTAAAATTGAAATGGATTAAATATCTAAATATTAAAACAGCAACACTGAACCGGCTGGAAGAGAGGTTAGGTAGAACTCCTGAAGACACTGGTGTAGGAAAAGATTTTATGAACAAAACCTCAGCTGCCCATGAACTAGCACAAACAATCAACAAGTGGGATCTCTTCATATTAAAAAGCTTCTGCACAGCAAGTGAAACCACCATCAGTGTGAAGAGACAACCCACAATGTGGGAAAAAATTTTCACCTGCTATTCCCCACACAATATCTAGAATCTATAAAGAACTTTAAAAAATCAGACCTCCCAAATTGAACGACCCAGTCCAAAAATGGGCATCTGAAATGAACAGACATTTCTCAGAAAAAGAAGTAGAAATAGAAAATAAACACATGAAAAATGTTCAACATCACTGGTCATTCGGGAGATACAAATGAAAACAATGCTGAGATTCCACCTCACCCCAGAAAGAATGGCTGCTATCATGAAATCAACCAATAACAAATACTGGCGGGGCTGTGGGGAAAGAGGAACCCTCCTCCACTGCTGGTGGGAGTGTAGACTGGTGCAACCACCTTGGAAATCAGTATGGAGACACCTCAAAGAACTAGGGCTGGAAGTCCCATTTGACCCCGCTATTCCACTGCTGGGTATCTTCCCAAAAGAATTAAAAGAATCATACCACAGTGATATATGTGCACCCATGTTTATAATGGCACAGTTTGTAATAGCTAAAAGTTGGAAGCAACCCAAATGCCCATCAACTGGAGACTGGACAAAGAAAAGGTGGGGGTTTTTATACAATGTAGTACTACTCACCCATAAAAAAAGAGAAATTAGAGACATTTATAGCTAAATAGATGCACATTGAGGCGATACTCTTAAGTGAAATAAATAGGACACACGCATGTAAATACCGAATATTTTCTTAGAGTGAGAAACTGAAAGTGTAAATGAAGACTAAAAGGTATAACAGATAATGTGAAATAGGAAAAAAAGGGGGCAAAGGGGAAGGGGAAATGGGAGGAGTAGGGGAAAGGAAAGAAGGGAATGGAATTAATATGAGAAAATGAAAAAATGGAATCACAATCCTTGTAAATAGGGAGGGATGGAAGGGTTGAAGGGAGGGCAGGGGAATGGGGAAAAAATTAGAAGCAAGAAAGATTATGTAAAGGTGCAAATTTCCAACGATGAATGTCATTATATTGTATACCTAAAATGTACCAATAAAATTAATTTTTAAAAAAGAAAAAAATTCTAATGATTTCAAATTAGATCAACACAATGCAAATACCAACTCAAAACATAAGGTTCTCTCAAATACTGCAAAATCACAAGTAATATGCAACTATATATTGTTTGAATAATTATATTTCCTTGTTCTTATATAACCCCTCTATCTCTTACAAATTATTTTACAGATATATAAATATAAAAATATTTTATAGGGAACAAACGTCTCCATGGTTGAAAAAAGTAGCACAGTATTGAAATTAGATCTCCTAATTGAGTCCTACAGGAAAAAAAAACCATGTAATACTTATGCTCCCTTTCATAGTTTTATAATTTATTCTATTTTAAACATTTTCTAAATAAAATACATAATTTGTGAACATAAAATAATTTTTAACATGCCAGGCATTGTGGTATATATCTATAAACCCCGCACTCTGGAAGGCTGAGGCAGGAGGACTGCAAGTGCAAATGTAGCCTGGGTTCAATCCCCACTATAAAAATTTTTTAACCAACAGCCTGGCACTTCAGTCTAGATTCTCTCTGGGTCTCATGCCTCACTGTATCCCCAGCTCCACATTTGGAAGACTGTAAGTACCAGTTGGAAGAGTGAAGAAAAGAAGGAAGGAGTTCAAAACAACAACCACAGGACAGCGAAGGGGAAGTGGCTTACCCTAAGTAAAGAGACTTTCAGGAAAGAGAATTCAAAGGCTGTACCTCAGATATGAAGGAAGAGAGAGAGACAGAGAGGGAAAGAGAGAGGGTTTTTTCAATAATGTTTACCCATATATACAGTGTGAGAGTGTGTGGCTGGGTGGGTGCGTGGTTGAGTCTGTTGCTTTGGATGAAACACCCAGGGCCCTGTGCATGCTGGGTAATGGATCTACCACAGAGCCACATCGTCAGCCCCTATAAAGCATTATTTAGTTACATTTATACTTTCTCCTAATGCAGTATTCTTATGCTGAGATATAATTGTTGGGGTTTCACATTAACGAAGGTGTTGCTGCCATTGCTCCGTGTCTGGAACTATCTGTAGAGCTAGTTGGTGACTCCCAAGAGAAACCTATTGCATTATTTTTATCTTTTCGAGGCTCTGGCATGAGTAAGATAAAGACTCTGACCTCAAGAAGCAGCTTTAGGGGACAAGGATGTGGCTCAGTAGCACTGCAAGTGCCTGGCAAGCACAAAGTTCTGAGTTTAATGCCTAGTACTAAAAAAAAGAAGCACCTTTAGTTTGCACAAGATGACTGAGTTACAGGATCCATTATTATAGAGAGCTAGAACCTTAATACGTATATATCCCATATATAAGATTGTGTGTACAGAACTTCTTGTTTGTTTTATAATCATTATTTCTCATAATTCTCAGACAAAATAGAGGAAATGAACTGACATAAAACAAATTATAGAAACTTAAGTAACTTACCGAAAGTTCCTCGCTTCTAACTGGTTGGAGCCAAGACCTGAAGGCCTGGAGACCCTCTTGCCTCCCTGGCCACTCCTTCCAGTCTGCCGTATAACCTCTCTTGTTTACTCACCCTTCCTTCAACACTGGATCTCTTTCACCTGTGTCATCTGCCCTCTTCTCCTCTCGGTCTGTATATTCTCTTTAGGGAGCTTCTTCCACTTCCTTAGCTCCACGGATCATCTACATAGAGATGAGTTGGTCCAAGTCTATACTCAGACCCAAACATTCTTCTTATTCCTAAAGTCGTCTATCCGGGTAGCCAGGTGACATATCTCTCTGGGACCTCTAGCTAAACACAGCAATTCACACCTGTAAATTCACACCTGGGCTCATTTCAAACACTTGTCAGATTTACTTGTTTTATTTTGGGATGGGTAACCTATAGTCCACTGACTATAAGCTCACTGACTGTAAGCTAAAAATGATCTTTACTATCCTTAAAAGGTTGTGATATGGGCCAGGGCTTTAGCTCAGTGGTGCCTTTGCCTGCCTCACAAGCATAAGGTCCTGAGTTCCATCCCCAGTACCAAAAAAAAAAAAAAAAAAAGGTTGTGACAATAAATAAAGGAAGATAGTGCTTGCTTCAGCAGCACATATACTAAAATAAATAAAGGAAGATGAAGAATCAGTGTGTGGCTTGTAAACTTAAATGGCTTACTCACTGCGTCTTCAAAGGAAAGAAATTATTTTCGGTAGTTCTGGGACCTCAGGGCCTGGCCCATGCCAGGCAAGTGCTCTCAGCCCTAGGATGACATCCAATACACGTTGGAACCACTCAGAAATTAAAATTAAAACATCTCTGAACTCGAAAAAGATGTGTCTCTGCTATGGCTTCATTAATTGTAAGAAATAGAATACCAGAAACTGTCTCCCTCAACCATCCTAGTACACAGTATTTCTCTCTGAAAATTATATATACTGGAAAAATTCTTACATATAATACTTAAATAGAAAAAACCAATATGCTATCTTCTCAATGATCCTCAAACATTTTTTTTGGTACCAGGGATCGAACTCGGGTCTTTGCACTTGCGCAGCAGGCGGCGAAACCACTGAGCTAAATCCCCGGCCCCTCAAAAAAAATTTTGACTCTCACAACCCCTCCATTAGTACATTCCTAACTCAGAAAGAGAAAGAGAGACAGAGACAGAGAGAGAGAGAGAAATGCTAATGTCTCTCATGCATGAAGTATTTATCACAAGAACTGTTTTACTGAAAGCAACTGCTCTGGACCCCTTTCCCATCCTCAGCACCACATTCTCAATCCCTGCTCCCACCTCTGGCTCCTCACCCTGCACCCCACTCCCATCTCCAGCAGCTCACCTCAGGGCGTGATCCAGTTTCTTACTTTACTAAAACAAAACCGATGAGAACAAGCTCTCTTCACTTCTTTTAGATCCACTTCTGTATTTCTCCAAACATTTCTCTATACAGTTATCCTTGCTTTTGTATTCACCACCTCAGAAGAGAGAGCATCTCTCCTCTTTTCACACTTAGCTTCAAGCTGGGCCTTCACTATCCCAACCCAGATGTTCTAGACTTTGCTCCTTCAAATCTTCCCTTTCTTGATTCCTCCATCTCACTCCCTCCCCTGAACCCTTCCTTTCAGTCTTTCCTTCTCCTAGCACCTAAAAGTCTTCTAATGAGCCAACAGCCCTTCCCTCTCTCTTCCGTTCAGTGACAAGATTCTTGGCCTATTTCTTTCTTACAAGATTCCATAACTCTCTCAAAATGACCAACAACATTTTCATTATCAAAATCAATGGCCTCCCTTGATTTTTAAGCTTTTCGACCTTCCTGCATCATTTGATCAGATTCTTGTACTTTTCTCTCTAATCTACTGTCATACCAACTCTCCTGGTTTTCTTTTTCTAAATATTCACATATTACACACTTAATCTGATTTTTCCATTCATCTATTAAAGCTTAAATGTTTTCCCAAAGTATATTTACCTTTTCTCTCCATATTGGTAACCCTTGACAATCTCATCCAATCTTAAAACTTCACTGCCACTTTTACAAAGATAATTTCCAAATCTATAATCTTCATTCCTGAATGACCTTTCTCCTCCTTTCTCTTCCCTTTCTTTCTTTTTCTACCTTGCCATCTATCTAGGCTTCGCAATCTCTCTCCATCGACTCTCACGTCTGTCCTCTCCTCTCCATCCCTACTGTTACAACCCTCCTTTATACCACTGCACCCTGGATTCTAGTACTGGGTTTCCAACCATGCTGTCTCTCTCCTTTCTCAGTCAATTTCCAATCCACTTATGCACTGTTGCCTAATTCATTGTGAACCCCACTTCTGATCAAGTTGCTCTCCCATTTAAAAATTATTTTATGTATTAAATGCCACTGAACTTAAAGTGATTTATGTGATTTTTAAAAGGGAAGAACCAATTAGTGCCTTCCTACAGAACGAGGTTCAATGCCCTGCTCCCAGCCATGAATTAGGCTCTCTAGGACTGGTTCAAACAATCTCTCAACCTGCTTCCTGCTTCCTACTTCCTCCCCCTTCAGAAACTTTCCTCCAGCCTGTCTGTTCTCATGAGGGACACTGCTGACTTCCATCTTGCAGTTCTGCCAGCCCCTAATACTTGTTGGCACCGGCTCCACACATCCAAAGCTTAGTGCTCTGTCTCAGTTCAAACCCCACCTTTTCCTGAAAGTCTTTGATCATTTCTCACTTCCACCCTGAAGTATGAATTCCCTCTTCTGAGCTTCGGAAACACTGCCATGGTCAGTCATCACTTAACAATACTCATCCAGTGTCCTCCCTGTGATAGACCCCAGAGTGCTGAAGCTTGGATTTGGGAAAATGGTTTCCAAGCCATGTTGGTTCTGACTAAGGAATGTGTCTGTGGGCATCATTACACAGTTGGTAAAATCTACACGGGACTCCTCATGCATCATCACCATACCACACGTGCAGACTCGTTCTCACACCAGGACACCAGCCAACCGACACACGGTGGAAACCAAGACGGTAAGTTGCATTAGATACATTCATCCACATCCCCATTCGTGTCAGCAGCTGCCTAATCAAAGGCCTAGCTCACAAATGGTTTCACTGAGACAGCAACATTGGAGTTCTCTCTCAAGCTACAGAAAACAGGGGCTATAAATGGAGAAGGAAAAACCTTCCAGTGCTTAGATTTTTAAAAGTCTACAATTCTAGCTATTTTACTCTACAGCAAGATGGCAGTGAATAGGTATCAATGCCCAGGAACATACCGTCTGTTCCACATAGAGAGCAACATCATGTCCGTCCAAGAGAGGCAGCCAGGACGCAGGGCAGGAGCCCGCGAGGCGGTCTGGGCTCCCGGGACCTCCTTCCGCAAGGGTCCTCCTCAGCCTCGGGCTCCCCAGGCGCGGGATGGGCTCCGGACGCGCCTCTTCGCGCTTCTTCCTCTTGTGCTGGGCCATTTTCTCCCAGTCTCTATTAAGAGGCCGTGGGTCACTCCAGGGCGCAGCCTCAGGACTAGCTCGCTGGCCTTAGGGGTACTGTTAAGGGCCACCGTTAGAGGGGAGGGGCATTCCAGTGGCCAAGCGCGACCCCTCCCACGCGCATGCTCCCAGCGCGCCCCCTCCCACAGGTATGCTCCCTGCGCTCTTGCTCCCAATGCCCTTGTTCTCAATTTCGTCAAATTGAAGTATGAATGCCCCGAAGAAATGTACTGATGTCATTATCTCAGCCTGGTGTCAGCTCTGGAATCCTTATGGCTGAGGGATGGTCCCATCTCCAGGAAAGGACTGTCTCTGTCTGTGGTGGTCCAGGTTATGTGGGGCTGTTTTTCAAACATTAAGAGCAGAAGATAATATTGAAGATATCACCCGTTTGAATGTTCATGCATAAGAAAAAAATTATGGCAGAAGATGAACAAGCATTTCTTATGAATTTACAGTCCTTTTTAGCAAAGAAGCCACCAACTGCGCTTGGAAGGCCTGTAGTGGCCTCACCACAGGTCCAAAGAGGCTCTGCTAAGACACCAAATAGGTCTGTGTTATCCAATGTGGCGTGCCACTCATCCTTGAGCTACAAGTGAAGGCATCCCGTTACTTTTTTCAATAGTTTAATAAAACAGACACACAAACTAGCTTCCAGGAGGCCCAGGTGTTGGTAGTGGTGGTAGTACAGTTAGAAACAGGGAAGTGGATGGAGCCATTCCCTTTCCTTCATTTAACTATAAACACAATACCACCCTACTGATTTCCACATTTAAACTTAGGAGGTTGTGATGCCCAAGGTGACAGATCATTGACACCAGTGAGAGACAGAATGGCAGGCACCTGGAGTCACATAGCTACTTACCACTTAGTATGAGGTATATGCTTGGCAATTCTTTCCTTGTCCTGCACAAGAACCTGGACTAGTTTTGGCCTGTTCAACTGTAACAGTACCTCTCGGGGTGGGCCTGGAGGTGGAAGCAGCAGTTTCCCACCATCACCATCGATCAGTCATGCCAGAAGCCTGGCTTACCAGGCATTTGTGTGGAAAGAGAATTACATGGAAAACAGTTCAAGATTTTCCTGCAGCACCTACCTTTCTCTCCATGGAAGGAGGAGCTTTCAAGGTACCAAATAAAAGCATTTATTCAGTTTCATGAATAGTGTAAATTTCCCTCCACCTTTTTGTTCAAAAGTGGAGTTAAGGAGCTAGAGTTTTTTCAGACCAACTACACTTTATGTCTTTGTGTATATGTTTGTGTGTGCAGCTGCCTATTTTTGTAAAAGGAGCTGTATAGGAGAAAACTCATTTCACATTATACAGGAGTACTATTTGCATTCCATTTTGCATAAGAAAGTACAGCTTTGGATGTTAGAAATCTCAAAATTTACAGAACTGAAATACAACCAAGTGATCATATTCTAAAGACTATTCAAAACATAAAAACATCTAAGGAAGGGCAGAAAATATGTGATTTGGGTATTATGATGATATGAAAGTTGAAGCTTACGTTAGGTATGGCTATTAAAATTATGAAAAAATTATCTTAGGTCTATCAAAAGGAACATAATCAATTGTTGGATTTTGCACACCAACATAAATGTGGCACCACACCATAGAATATGCTAAGAACACTATCAGAGTTTGATGCACTGGTCACTTTCACTCAGAGTGCTATGGTTTTTAGTCTGGATGTACCCCCAGTGCACCCCAGCCCACCCGCTAAGACTTGAAAGCTGGCCTCCCCCCTTGCAAGTGGGCCAATCTGGCCCCCGCATCACAGTGTACCCCCTCCAGCCACCAACCTTTCCTGGCTTCCCTCTAGCTTTGCAATTAAAGCTTTTCTTGCCGTAAATTTGTGCTTTAGTTTTAATTCTGTTTTTTAAAAAATGAAAGGAAAGACCCACTTGACCCTGAGACGCTGTGACACATACCTGTACTCTGAGAAGAAGCTGAGAAGTCTTCCCCTGGCTCTACATATTCTCGGAAGTCTCTAATCCACTCTGCTCCATTTCTTTCACCAGGAGGAATTTTTTAATTTGTCAGGTTTTTGTTTGTTTGTTTGTTTGTGCTAAGGATTGAACCCTGTATTTTTTAATTTGTAGATTTTTTTAAAAAATAGTAATTATTTACATTTTCACAAAGAAAAATTAACGTTTGGAAGTTCTCCCCTGCAGGAGGAGGGGGTGATCAGAAGGAAGAGAGCTGGCTCCTACATAGGCAGTGAGTAAGGTATGGACAGCTGAGCAATCTGGGCTGCAATTTTTTTTCCACACAGCATTTAATGATAAAATTTCCATTTTTCTTCTCTTCACTTTTGTTTTGTGTGTTCCATTTTGTTTTCTTTGCTTGTTTGCTTTTTGGGTGTTGTTGTTGTTGTTGTTGTTGTTGTATTCTGGGGTTTTTTAAAGAAAAGGGAAGGAAAGAGAAATAAAACCAGAAGGGGAAAATGCCCCCCAAAACATTTCCTACACTATTTAAGAACCATAATGTTACACCCAGCGAGAGAGAACCAACCAGAGGCCAATATTAAATCCACACAGGAGTCTATTACCGGCCGGGACCCAAGCCGAACATCGGCCTGGAGCCTCGACTGGGGGTTGACAAACACGTTTTATATACCTTTGAGGCCAACAGTTTCTAGGCCCCCCTATGGGATAGAACTAGCAAAGCAAGCAAAGGGTACAGAAGCGGAATGTCCTGCTGTTAGAACATTTGTAAAACAATAGTTGATTAATTGTTATTTCTAAAGGGACCTTCTAGGGGGAGGAGGTTTCTAAGCTTCCTCCTTCTGAGTTCATCTAAAGGGCAGGCAGGTGGGTCAAGCAGCAATATGGAGTCTGTCTTGCTAACTAGGGTCCTTCACATAGTTATTGTCAAGACATATGAATTCTGGGTGAATTATTTTTTCCGGTTTTCAACACCAATAGAGAATTTTGCAAAAGCTACGGCCATCAGAACACTCATCTTCCCCTTTTACTTTCACTTGTCACTTCTTACTAATGAGGGCATAAAAGGGTATATTCTGCTCTTGCAAGCACTAAGTGCTAACAGTGAGAGCTCTTCTGATACTAGTATGGTGATAAGACATTTTCTCAAACATCCAAGTTTTAGCACAGTTGGAAGGACTAAAATTTGTTTCTTTCAACATAAACACTCCTGGAATCCACAAACTGATTCTGCAAAGAATCTTTCTTCTTTCCTTTTCCCTTCTCTTAAAACTGATCTTTTTCTTTTTTCCCTCTCTTTTGCTCCAGGCACCTGGTGGAGGGGGAGTCTTCCCTGTCAAGAGGCAGGCAGTTTCTCCCAGTACCACTGCTGGGATGTGCTGGTCTGGTACCTAGACTGCACCCTAGTGTCAGACTCACCCAGGCCAAAGGGAGCATGGAAATGCAACAGAGTTTTCTTTTGGTCCAGCAGCCCCAAGTGCTGGGCCCTTCTCTTCCCCCATCCCCTAAGTTATTTAGTGCCATTTTTTATTTGGTTTTTTTTTGGTTTTGACTTTGGTACCAGGGATCGAACTCGGGACCTTGTGCTTGCGCGGCAGGTGCCAGAACCACTGAGATTAATCCCCGGCCCACATAGTGCCATTTTAAAGTCTGGGATGTGGCATCTCTGGGTGGGTCTGGGTCTCCAGCCCACCCTCAAATTTTCCCAGGCTTGTCTCTCTCTCCAACATAGAAAGAGGAAGAGGAGTCAGACAAGAGTGCAAAGCAAGAGTAGAGTTTATTTACAGAAAAAAAAAAGAGAGGGAGAGATACAAAGCCACTGGAGAAATGGGCTCAGTGACCATTGAGGAAGGCCAGGGGTCCTATATATATGGGGTTGCGATTGTGGTCCCTCCGTCTGAGGGCAGTCCCACCCCATTGGTTGGTCTCTCTCCCTGCCCGGGGTTTGGGTTCAATATTGCAACAATTAGGGTGGACAATGTCACAAAAGCAAGATGGCTGATTGCCTATAAATTACATTCTCAGGACATTGAAGAAGTTACTCTTCTCCTAAATTCTAAAGGCCAGTGTCTTTTTTCTGGCTTTACCAAGGGGGTCCCATCTATCCCTACAGGGCCACAATGCAGTCTTTCCCCACAGCCAAGTGAAAGCTTCAGATTGCCCTGTCTACCCAGTGTTCAGTAGGACCAACAGTGGCTGCCACTTTGGGAAAATAAATGGAGTCTTAGGACAGGTGGGATCTTAGGACTGCTTCAGGCGCTTGCATGGGGGCCCCAGGAAAGGACACTTCACTGAAGCCAGAAAGTGATAGGCTTCGGCCACCAAGTGAGGGTGTGACGCCACGAGGGACTTCCACCCGGAGGTCTCCAGGATGTCGGAAACATGATAGGTGATGAAATCCACTGCCTGGGTTTTCAAGTGATCTGCACTGTGGAGGTCAGCCAGGATGAGGATCTCCGAGGCATTCTCCACAGAGAGGTTGCTGCAGAGCGAGTCCTCACACATGACCTTCAGGCGCTCCAGGGCATACTTGTCAGCAGCTGCCAGCAGATCGTGTGCCATTCTGTCAAGATTTGGTGCCTTCCCAGTGTAAATGAACCGCATCATTTCCTTAAAAACTTCAGGCTCCACATCACTGATCTCAACTCGATTCTTTTTGCTCTTCTCCATTTCACGTTCAAACATGGCATTAAAAACTGGAGAACGGGCTGCTAAGATTGCTTTGTGAGCCTGAAATTCCTGGCCAGCCACACACAAGCAGCAGTCTGTGAGCCGGGAATTCTCCCACAGCCCTCCTAGCTCATCTGCCAACCGGCACTTAGGAACCTTTACCACATTCATGGTATTCTGGCCAGAAATGTTGACAGAATCTTGTACCATGTTCATCTCGCAGAAGAGGGTAAGCTTGTCATCAGGGAGAAGCTCTTTGGCCTTACTCCAAAGAAAATCTCTACCGATGAATCTTCTGAGTCCCCAGCCTTTGCCTTGCACAAATCTACAAGCTCGTCCACTCTCCATACCTTCGATTTCCTCTCCCTTGGCATTCAGAATGGAGAATTTGAATTTTACCCAAACTTCCCTCTTTGGACACCTGAGCAGTAACAAGTAAAAGGATAGGTAACCCTTGCTTTCTTCATGGAGCGATTTCGGGTTTGCTCCTAAACGCCATTTCAGTTCATCATTAGCTCCAGATGAAAAGGTTGAACTTTGAATGTTTCCACTCATTTCATCTAGGCAAAAGCTAATGTTATCAATGGTCCAGAGGTAGGAGAATTTCACTACTTTGATCTGTGTATTGCACCAGGTCTCAGCTACAGGGCCATTTGACATTTCTGCCGGAGGTGGAGTGCTTGGAAATCTCGACATCGCCAGTTTGCAAGTTAAACAGGGTCTCCAAAATCACACGACAAAGATTTCTGTTCTTTCGTCACCAATTTGTAGAGATTTCAGTCCAGTTAGCAGCTCCAAGACAGGAAGGGTGGCATCGCAGTCAGGAGGCAGACAGCCTAATTTGTAGATTTTTAAAAAAAGAATTATTTAGAACTTGCTTTACCAAGACTTGCTAGTATATCAGAAGCATCTGAGTAATTTGTCAATCACTGGGAGAAATATCTCCTTTAAAAAGTTTCCTTTTTCCCAAGCATGGTGGTGCATGCCTGTAATCTCTGCACTCAGGAGGCTGAGGCAGGAGGTGCTGTAAGTTCAAGGCTAGGCTCAACTACACAGCAAGACCCTGTCTCCAAAACAAAAAAAAGGAAAATCTTTTTGGTGATGTTAAACTACAGTGGATTTTGTTTTGCTTTTTGCTGATACTGGAGACTGAACTCTGGGCCTTCACACTGACTCCAGTCTTTTTTTTTTTAGAGATAGAGCCCCACTAACTCACTAGACTGCTTAGGTTCAGCTGAAACTTGCAGTCCTCCTGCCTAAACCTCCAAGAATGTTGGGATTAGAGAAATGTGCCACCCTGCCTGGCTCGGTCACCAGGTTTTCTAACAATACCTGCCCATTGCCATTAAGATTCCAAAGCAGTCCAAGGCTGTGACACATGTAACTAGAGTATCCTTCAGAGAAATGGTGCCCACTGAAAAATTATTGAGACCCTTGTGATATGGGTCTTACTAAGCTCATTTTTCCAGCTCCATCTTCAGCCTATAGCAGCATATTTTCCCCTACAAGGAGCTTGGAGCATGAAAGGGTAGAGGCTTTGCTGAGGATCTGACCCAAAGTGACTGTCTCTCTTTTGTCCCTGCTCTGACCATAGGAGGTTGTGACTTATCCAGCAACTGTCTGTCCCTCCGCCTTTCTGCCCTTTGCTCCCCCTTGCACCACAATGGATTGGGACAGTTTTTTTCCAGTGTCCTCTGGAGCTATCAAAACACCATTCTCCACTCCAATAAGAATGCAACCAGGACTGGTAGGTCCTCTTCCCCGCTCCAGCCTCTTCAGTGAATACTGCTGCATTTTTTTGAGGCCAGAACAGGGGACCAGGGAGCAACTAAAGTTGGGAAGGGAGGGATCTGGGTCCCTTATTTGCATACTCAGCATTCACAGCAAGCCTTCTAGAAGATTTCTTGATTTGGGCCCTTGCCCTCACTGACACAGGTCTGTCACCATGCAGTGAAGAACAGCAGCCAAAGAACTATAGCTAAGGGAAAAGGAAGCTTGTCTTAGTTGAAGACAGCTAAAAGTGACACAAAGATGTCCTTGGTGACATCATTCCTGGAGCTCACCATCTATCTGAACATCTCATAGGGATTTCTAATAGTTGTCTTTATTATTTTCTAATAGAAATATCATAAAGATTAAGTAAGCTAAAATAGTGCTGCTCGTGCAAGGGCTCAATAACTATTTTTATCTTTGCTAAGTCAGCCTAAATCAGGGATTCTGTTTCTTGTACCCCAAAGTACCCTACCTGAAACATCCCTACCTACATCAGTCAGTGCTTACTAGAGAAACAGATTTAATGCAAAATATACAAATATATAAGAATTTACAAGATTGACTTATAGTGGCTGCCCAAAGGGTCAAATGTGGGTTAGTGCAAAAGGGCCGTCAGCACACTGGAGACCCAAAAGACCCACTTAAAAGCCTGGCCCTCAATGCTGCATCCCGTGTGAGCATCAGGAGGAGAAATGGTCTGTGCTGGAAGTCAGGAGATACGTCCAAGATACAGGTTAAGACTGAATCTCCTCGAAAGAAACAGAAGCAACTCTTCCTTCTTGGCTTCCCTTTTATACCTTTCAGGCAACAATCCACCCTAGGGTGGGTCTTCCCACCCTGCGCTGATCCAATTTAGTTAGGTGTCTAGACTCAAATTGATAGAATCAGTTAAATATCACACCACCTGTCTTTTCTATATATTTAAAGAAAGGGTCTGTTTTGCTACTTCTGAATTTCTTATCTATCTATCTATCTATCTATCTACTTATGTAGTATTTTTTAATCAAGGTCTTGCTATGTAGTCCAGGCTGGCCTTGAATTCACAGTAATCATCCTGCCTCAGCCTCTGGAGTGCTGGGATTATAGGTATGGCCACCATGTCCAGCTACTCTACTTCTGAATTTCTATGGAAGCAGGGCAGGGTTAGGTGGTAGAAAGAGGAGGTCTGACCACAAGGCTATCTGTAAGGAGTATTTGAAGTCTGAAAATGTCCACTTTGAGAGATGCACTCAATAGCATCAGGATCCAGTTCACCATATCCAGGCTGTCTTTCAGCAGTGGCCTATAACTGGCTAATCTGAATGGATTTATTATCCATGGTAGATTGTTTATAAGTGAGAGGGTCATTTTCTTCATATTACTATTTTATTTCATTGCCTTACTAACTTGCCAAATTCTTTTTTTTTTTTTAAGTTTTTAGTTTTTTGGTACCGGGGATCGAACTTGGGTGCTTGCACTTGCGCAGCAGGCAGTGAAACCACTGAGCTAAATCCCTGGCCCAAAAACTCTATTTTTGTTTTTGTTTTTTGTTTTGGAACCGGGGATCAAACTCAAGTCCTTGTGTTGTGCTTGTGCAGCAGGCGGCAAAACCACTGAGCTAGATCCCCGGCCCGCCAAATTCTTTAGTTTCTAAAACTAAAGAGCTGAAGTATCATATCATTGAAATAGTGAGAGTTTTACCCACTTCTTTCCAAGTTTTCTACCTCTACTTTGCCATATCTAGTTGCACTGGCTAGTACTTTCAGTAAAGATATTTAATGATAATGACAGAAAACACTCTTACCTCATTTCTTTCTTTAATAGAATAGCTCTAGATTTTTTCCAGTAGGCATGATGTTAATTTGGGGAACTGAGGTAAATATATTGTATCGTGTTAAAGAAATATTCACCTGTTGAGAGAATGGAGAAAAATTGACATAAGTCTTCTGAGAAAACAATGCATTAAGCATTATATCTTGTCATAAAAATCAGCATAACCCAGGCCATTTTCGTTTCAAAGACACTAAGATTAACACTTGCTAGGTTAGGACAAATATCCTTTCTTACTCATCTTATACATTGTCATCATGAAATTGAGTCCTGACTAGTTTGTTTATAAGAAATTTATCTGAGATATTCTGATGTTTAACCCTGCAAAAGAACTTTATTATCTCTTAGAAAACGTTATCTTTAATCTGAAGACTATGTGTGCTCTATATGTTTGTTATGAGAAATCTCATGGACCTATCTACTATAGTTTTGTTATAAGAAATCGCGTATGTTCAAATGTGCTAATTATAAAATGTATGGGACTTTTTGTTAATTTTTGAGTCGGGGTCTTGCTAGGTAGTTCAGGCTGATCTTAAACTCACTATGTAGCCCAGGCTGAGTTCCAACTTGCAGTGATCCTCCTGCCTCGGCATCCTGAGTGCTGGGAGTACAGGAGTATCCCACAATGCTCAGTGAGACATTTTATGATAATTAAGAGGTCACAACATTAAGAAGATATAATAGTCCTAAGAGTAAGGGTTTGTTATATATGAAGCAAAAACTGAAAGGGAAATGAGAAACATCAACAATTATAGTAGATAATTACAACACTGAAAAACTAGATCAAAGAATCAGTTAGTGTATAGAAGATTGGAATAACATCATCAAACAACCTGAAGTACTTGATATTTACAGAGTGCTCCAAAAAGTGCAACTTTTTTGAGTGTACAGAATATCTCATTTTTATTCTGGGTCATAAAACAAACTTCAATAAACTTAGATTGAAATCATACAGAGTATGTTATCATCATTAAATTAGAAATTGATAACAAAAAATAGCTGTGAAAGTCCCAAATATTTTGAAATTAAACATTGCTCTTCTAAGTAACTCAGAGGTCAAAGAGGTAATTATAAAGGAAACTGAAACATGTTTTGAAGTCAAAGATTTAAAAAAGATATCAAAAACTACAGAATACAGTTAAATAAGTGCGTAGGAGAGAACATTATAGCTTTATACTCTTACATTAGAAAAGAAGAAAAGTCTAGGTTAAAATGTGTAAGATTACACTTTAAAAAAAATTAGAGGGGTCTGGGGATTTAGCTCAGTGGTGCCACTGCCTGACTCGAAAGTGCAAGGTCCTGAGTTCGATTGTGACACACACACACAAAATTAGAGGGGGAAAGCTAGCCATGGTGACACGTGACTGTAGTCTCAGCACTCAGGAGGCTTCCAAGTTTAAACCTAAACTGAGCAATTTAACAACTCAATGAGACCCTGTCTCAAAATAAAGAATTTTTTAAAGGGCTGGGGTTGTGGCTTGATGAGAAAGCCCTGGGTTCAACTCCCAGTAGTAGAAAAAGGAAATTAGATCATGGAAACATTATGGCTTGTATCTAGATGTCCCCCAAAACCCTCATACTGTCATAGGTGGAGCTTTTCAGAGGTGGCTGAATCTAGAGTGTGTGTGATGCTGGGATTAAGTGTGTGATGCTGAGATTAAGGGTGTGTGGTTACTAGATTAGTCCACTGATTGGTTTGACCTAGTTCTGGGTGTGGATAGTGGGAACCACCCTGGGTGTGAGTGCTACCCACCCTAAGGGCATGTAGCCTGGATAAAACAGAAGGAACAGAAAGAGGGCTGCTGTTGAAGTTTGCTGCTTGCTGCTTCGCCACTTTGATGCTTATTGCCTTGCTGTCTTGCTGCCTTCTTCCTGCTGTGTACTTTCTCTCCTTTGCCATGCCACTCTGCCTTGGAGCCAGGCAACTATGAACTGAAACCTCTCCAAACTGTGAGCTACAGTAAATTTTTCCTTCTTTAATTTTGGGTGTTTGGCATTTTGTCTCAGCAATGAGAAAAATAACTAAGACAAAACAAAGATAGTAAGTGACAGTTTTGGAAATCAGTTGAGTAGAAAAGCTGCTTCTTTTTAAAAAGATCTGTAAAATTGATAAAGATCTAACTAAATGGGGGCCGGGGGGGTAAGAGAAACGCAAATTAGCAATACCAGGAATCAAATAAGAGAACTGGAGATCCCACAGACATTAGAAGAAGAAAAGGGGATCTGCTTCCAGCAACAGAGGAGCACTTCCTATGGACAAACCCTGTTATGGCTTGTGTTTAGATGTCCCCCTAAAGCCTTATGCAGTCACAGGTGGGGCTTTTTCAGGGGTGGCTGGATCTAGAATATGTGACCCTGGGATTGATTCATGGTGCAATGCTAGGATCAAGGGCACTAGGATTAAGGGTGTGAGTGCTACCCATCCTAAGTAGCCTGGATAAGATATAAGGAGTAGAAAGAGCTGTGGTTGTCCCTGTTGGGATTGACCTGGTCATGAAATGGTTAATGAATATGTTCTTTAATTCCAAGTTATAGTCTGACAAGATACACACAAAAAAAACCCCAACAAAACAGGCAGCTGATGCAGGTAATGTCTCCACCCGATGCCATGCCATTTCAGAACAGATAGAACACAGAACACAGGATGGGATGTTCCCCACATAGAGGTAACTATAATGTACAGCAACTTTTCGATGCCAAGTCACCTGAAAATATCCATATATCTGCCTCGATCACTACATGGATCCGACCACAAATATTTGCTCTGACCCCTATGGATACCCCATGGGATAGACATGCCAGACCTCTCTTCCAATACCCTATAAAGCTTCCTACCTTTTTTTGTTTGGGGCTGGCAGCCTCTTGCTTGATGTCAGTACACCTCTGCCAAGGTGAATAAAGTCTGTACCACTTTACTTTCATTAGCCTGCTCAGGTGGTCTCATCCCTCCACGCTGTTTGTTACAGTCCCTTGTTGCCTTGCTATATTCTGCTTACCATGAACTGTTTCTTCTCGATGGTGCCTGTCTGTCATGCCACCCTGGCTTGGAGCCAGCTGACTATGGACTGAAGCCTCTACAAACTGTCAGCTAAATAAACCTTTCCTACCTTAACTTGTGGGTGTTGAGTATTTTGTCTCAGCAACAAGAAAAGTAATTAAGCCATAATTTGGTACCAGAGAAGTAGGGTCATTGCTGTAAATATACCTGGCCATGTGGTTTAGGAGCCTTTGGAGCTGACTTGTGGGAAGAGTTTGAAACAATTCAGAGATGCCAGCTGGAAAAGTAGAGCTGGAATTCCTCAGGCTATACTTGATGGGAGATTCTGGTCAGAGCTCAAAAGACCAGAATGCTGCTAGAAATTCTCAAAAGACCAGAATGCTGATAGAAATTCTTCTGGTAAAGACCAGGCTTGGGAAGTTTCTGCTGGAAAGAAGGACTACATTCATTGGCTGTTGGACTCCAGACAATGTGTGTTATGCCTCGGCAGAAAGTTTGTTTGCATTTTGCTCGTGTCCAGAGACTTTGCCTGAGACTGAGATTAAGGGGGCTGGACTATAATGTGGCAGAAAAAATTACACAGCACTCTAATGTTGAGGTGGTGGCATGGCTGCTGCTGAGGGCTTTTAGCCAGATTTATGTTGAGAATCAAGCAAAGAGCCCAGCAGAATGATTTAAAATGTTTTGAGTTTGGCCAGAAACTAAGCTCCAATAAAACTGTGGACTGCAAAGATAGAGCAGAGTAGATCTTGATTGCTGAGTAGGAACAGGAGAATAGAAAAGATGCCTTGAGGGCATCTCAAGAAACAGGACTCCACCCTTTGCAGCCTCAAAATTGCAGAAGTGAAAGATTTTGCTTTGAGAAGAAAGCCCCAGAGCACCCTGTTCCAGAATAGTGGTGGTCCAAAGAATTTGTTGCTCAGAACTGGATTCAAAGTGCTCAGCCATCCAGGCACTGAACCCCTACAGCCAAGGGAGAGGGAGATTAGCTACTGCTTCACCTGGCAGCAGACCTTGGCATCATCCACGTGGTGCTGGTTTAAGGCACATGCAGAATGCAAGATTTGTGGGGTCAGAAGGCTTCCACCCAGATTTCAGAAGGCATGGGAGGCCAGGCAGTGTGTCCCCGAGAGGGCAGTGTGTAAAGCTGTGAGTGTGAAGCCGAGATTCCACCTCACCCCACAAAGAATGGCTGCTATCATGAAATCAACCAATAACAAATGCTGGTAGGCTGTGGGGAAAAAGGAACACTGCTCCACTACTGGTGGGAGTGTAGACTGGTGTAACCACTGTGGAAATCAGTATGGAGATACCTCAAAGAACTAGGACTAGAGGTACCATTTGACCCAGCTATTCCCCTGCTGGGGATCTTACCAAAAGAATTAAAAGAATCATACTGCAGTGATATATGTGCACCCATGTACATAGCAGCACAATTTGTAATACCTACAACTTAGAAGCAGCCCAATTGCCCATCAACTACAGAGTGGATAAAGAAAATGTGGTTTTTTAAATAAAATGGAGTACTACTCAGCCATAAAAAATGAGAAATTAGAGACAGTTATTGAGGCAATACTCTTAAGTGAAATAAATATGACACACGTGTAAATGCCGAATAATTTCTCCAGTGTGAGAAACTGAAAGTGCAAATAAGGACTATAGGATATAAAGATAATATGAAATAGAAAGAAAAGGGGCAAAGGGGAAGGGGAAATGGGAGGGGTAGGGGTAGGGGAAAGGAAAGAAGGGAATGGAATTAATATGAGAAAATGAAACAATGGAAACAAAGTCTTTGTAAATAGGGAGGGATGGAGGGGTTGAAGGGAGGGCAGGGGGAGGGGGAAAAAATAAGAACCAAGAGAGATTATGCAAAGGTGCAGATTTCCAATGATGAATGTCATTATATTGTATACCTAAAATGTACCAATAAAATTAATTTGCTAAATAAATAAATAAAACCATGTTACCAGTCAATTAAAAGGCAGAGATTATCACAGGGGATCAAAAATATCCCCACAACATCCAACTATGCTGTCTACACAGAACACTTTACGTATTAGTTTTATCTTAAACTTTTCCTTTGAAATAATTTTAGAGTTAGGCAAATGCTGGAAAAATAGTGTAAATTTCCTGTAAACCCTTCACCTAGCTTCTAACCATACCTATGACAAAAAAAATTAAAATTAGGAAACTGACATTTATACAACATTACTACACGGAAGATTCATTTGGATTTCATCTGTTTTCCCACTAATGATCCTTTTTTTTTTCCAGATTCCAATCTGGGACCCCACATTATCTCTACTTGTCATGGCCTCTAAGCCTCCCGTAGTCTAACTTTTCTTTGGTCTTTCTTTATCTTTTGATAGAGCATCCCCTTTGGTCTGTCCAGTTTTCTCTTATTACAGTAGGGTTATACATTTTGGCAAGGACATCCCAGAGATAAAGTGCCCTCCCCCACATGCTGTGTGAAGACATACATAGCGTCACTAACTTCTATTACTGGTGCTATCACTATTGATATCTTGTTTATGGTGGTGTTTCACAGGGTTCTGCAATACAGTTACTATTTTCTCCTTTGGAATTAATAGGTATCATTGGGAGCTTCTTTGAGACTACATAAGTCACCCATTTCTCTTCAAACATCTACCCACTTTAGTATGCACTACAGATATTCCTCTTTCAATGATCTACCTGTTTAATGACTATTGAGACCTGCAACTGAGGGGTGCTGTTCAGGCTTATGACTCACCACTTGGACTTACAACTGTCTTTTAAAAATACAGTTCTGTACACCTTGTTTATAGAGCCTCAGTGTCTTTTTTTGGACAGTGCACCTTGTTTATACAGTGTGGTACTTTTTGCTGAGTGTGCTGTACAGTACAGTAGTGTAGCTTTATGTTCTGTTTTACATTACAGTTCTGGATGTCAAAGTTATGCAAATAAAAGCAAAGTTATCCAGTTTCCTTTGACTATGTCTTTGTTCTGAATATTGAAATATACATACTCTATACAAGTCCTCATTTAGCAACCAATTCAATTAATGACCTAGTCACAGGACCATAACTCTGTTGTTAAACAAGGAATACCTACTAGATTTGTCATAATTGTTTGTGCCATGAATAATTTTTATTGTAGTCTTTGCTTAATACTGTTGTATTTCCATGATTCTTTCTATACTTAAGTAAACAGAGAATCCACTTGATTATGAAAGCACAAATTTAGCTAAAAGAGTAGATGCTTATGTAGGGACAATTAGAAGGGAGTGTAGGTAGGGATGGTAGAGGACATGACCTGGGTGGCTGATGGTTATGTACTTACCACAAGCTTTTTGTATGCTATGTACTTGAGGAAGCTAGCTTTTGTGTAATTATTACATGTACTCACTATGTGCCCCTTAGCCCCCTGACCTTTCCTCAACCCAGAAACAAAGGCTAAGACCCTGATTGCTGTACAATCAGTGAAACAGTTATTTTTAGAAAACAGCATACCCCTATAATTATGAATACTGTGGTCCTCTGACCTTTGGGAAATTTGCTTCCTGTCTGGCAGCTGTTCCTTGCATTCACAACCTTATAAATAAACTTTTGCCTCACATTACTTTCACTTCCAACCTCTGCTTTGGGGAGGCTGAGTTCCTCATTCTCTGCTGGGTGCATTTGGCTCTGACTCACTTCCCTATTCTTCACCAGAGTGGAGGTGAGGCATCCAGAAATACCGGGGGTCGGGGGAGAGAGGAGGTCATTGAAGGCCCCTAGCCCCTCAAAGACCACCTGCCTGATGCAACACTAACACTAATCAGGGCAGCTGGAGTGATAATATTAGAAAAAGGCAAAGCAGATTTTTGAGCAAAGACTATCTTAGTAGAAACACGTCATTTCATGAGAAAAGTGTCCATTCACCATAAGCTCATAACATCCCTAGACATTATGCACCTGAAAAGAAGAAGCAGGAGAGAGAGAGAGAGAGAGACCCTGATAGACATAAAATGGAAAAATACACAATTATAGTAAGAGATTTCAATATCCCTCTTTTTTGCTTTTTGTTTTGTTTTGTTTTGGAGGCAGGGTCTTGTTATGTAGTTCAGGGTGGCACTGAACTCACTACATATCCCAGGCTGGCCTCAATCCTCCTGCCTCAGTCTCCCAAGTGCTGTGATTATAGGCATGTGCCACCACACCTGGCTCCTCTTTTAATTTAATAGAAAAAGGAGGCCAGGGATTTAGCTCAGTGGTTCTGTCGCCTGCCTCACAAGCACAAGGTCCCGAGTTCGATCCCCAGTACCAAAAAAAAAAAAAAAAGTAGTTTACTTTAAAGGGGCTGGGGATTTAGCTCAGTGGTTTCGCTGCCTCCTGCACAAGCGCAAGGACCCGAGTTCGATCCCCGGTACCAAAAAAAAAAAAAAAAAGAAGAAGAAAAGAAAAAGGCCTTGTGCTGTGGTGACTCACAGGAGGCCAGGACCCAAGGCAGAAGTCCTGGTAACATCCCCTTCCCCATTCCCTACAGAGCTATATATATGAACCTTAAGAATGGGCACAGTTGAGAGAAGCTCAGCCGGTCCCAGCACCCGGAAGGAAGCTCCCCGCCTCCATCCCAGGCTCCTAGGGCAGTGAAGCTCAGCCAGTCCCAGCACCCAGAAGGAAGCTCCCCTGCTGCCATCCCAGGCTCCTAGGGCCAAGAAGGTGAGCGGATCCCAGCACACGGAAGGAAGCTCCCCTGTCTCCATCCCAGGCTCCTAGGGCAGAGAAGGTGAGCTGGTCCCAGCACTCGGAAGGAAGCTCCCCCACTGCCATCCCAAGCTCCTAGGGCAGAGAAGGTGAGCCATGTGGGCACCAGAAGCACACCCCTCCCCCCGTGGAAATGAGAAGACACATAAACAAGCCTCAAAAACAGACTTCCAGATCACCTACAGCAACCCCAAAGGGAAACGAGATGGAACACTCTGATACTCAACCACCTGGACTCTCTGAACTGGCAACAAAAGAGGATCTGGGAAAAATGAAATCAGAAATAATTACTCAGATAACAGCAAAGATTTTGCGCATGGTGCAAGACATGATTAATAAATCTAGAGAGGACACAGATAAAAAAATAGAGAATCTGAGGAACATGATGGAATCCCAACATAGGAAACAAATGGAATCCATAAAACAGATACAAACAGATTTCCAAGAGATTAAAAACTCCATGGAAAGTCTGCACAGCAGAATAAACCAATGTGAGGATAGAATTTCACATATAGAAGATAAGATTGCAATTAGTGACCAGGAAAAGAAAAATTGCTTTAAAATTGTAAGGGAACATGAGAAATCAATCCAGCAGCTAGCTGCTAGACGATGCAAAGAAGAATAACATAAGACTGATTGGAGTCAATGAAGAAAGAGGAGAGAGTGCAGATGACATAAAAAAACTCTTCACTTCTAGAAGTGATGGCAGAAAACTTCCCAAGGAGGGGAAAAGAACTTGACATACAGATAAGTGAGGCATATAGGACTCCAGGTAGCCGTAATCAAAAAAAATCTACACATAGGCATATAATAGTTAGGACTCCAGAAATCCAACAGAAGAATAAAATTCTACACACAGTGAGAGAAAAGAAACAAATCACATACAAAGGAAAGCCTATCAGAATCACAGCAGACTTCTCAATGCAAACCCTCAAGGCAAGAAGAGCTTGGAGTGATGTATTTCAAGCCCTAAAGGAAAACAGCCTCCAACCCAGACTGATGTACCCTGCAAAACTATCTTTCAAAATTGATGGAGAAATATGATACTTTCATGACAAAGAGCACTTCAAGAACGTCATGAATACCAAACTGGCACTCCAAAAAATTTTAGACAATACCCTAGGAAAAGACAATGAGGATCACAACCCCAGGAAACCCAGCAGAATGAATCCATTAATTGACAAATTAAACGGAAAGGGGAAGAATCCAACAAAAAGAAAAAGTCATGACAAGGCTTTTAAAACTTTTGACTTCATCTCCCTAATGAGTGTATAATTCAATCTTATTATTGTACTGATTAGTATTTTTCTGATTCTAGAATTGCACACCATTCCTTGTGCTATACTGGCTATTTATCATCTTCTTATGTCTACATTTTAATTGGGTTGTCTATTAATGAGCTCTAAGAATTCTTTATATATTCTGCTCATAGGTTATATTCATTGTAAAAATGGTCTGTTTAAGGACTACTTTTCATTTTAATGATGTCATTTAAATTCTAAATTTTGATGGAATCTCATTTATCAATTTTTTTCTTTTATACATCATGTTTTTTGTATCCTAGGTAGTTCTTGCCTACCCTGAATTCATAAATATTTTCCCTTATAATTTCTTCTTAAAGTTTTACACTTTTAGGCTTTCTTATTTAGGTTTATAGATCCCTTCAAGTTATTTTCATGTATGGAAAACAAGGGTTGAGGTTAATTTTTTATATGCGGATACCAGGTGTTCTAGTGCCATTTGCTGAAGACACTATCTCTTCCTCGGCTCTTGAATCGAGTTTATATTCTATAAAATGCTAATGTTAAATAATCTTGCAAAACTCAGTAGACCATATATGTGTGGTTCTATTTCTAGATTCTCTGTTTTATTCAAATGATCTATATGTCTTTCCTTACACCCACACTGCCTTGATTACTGTAGCTTTAGAAGAAGTCTTAAAATTGGGTGCTAAACGTCTTCCAACACTGTTTTTGTTTTTGTTTTTGTTTTTGTTTTTGGCTTTTCTGGGTCCTTTGTACTCCTACATAACTTTAAAATTTCAATATCCAGTTCTTCATTTATAGCAAGTACACACAGACCTGAATTTTTATACATACCTTGTGTTTTCTAATCCTGCTAAATTCAAGTACAAGTTCTAGGGGCTCCTAGAGATTTCTTAGTATTTTCCCTGTAGATGATCATTTCATCTACTTATAAAGATTTTGCTCCTGCCGTGCCAATCCTATCCTAGTTGTGTCATTTTATTGCCAGACTATTTTGGTTTAGACCTATGTTTCAAAGTCTAATGGACAGATGAAGAGTAGGCATATATGCCCTTGTTCCCCACTTTAGGGAGAAAGCATTGTATCATCTCCATTCATAGAAGGAGTTTTCGTTGGAAGTATGGAGTACATGTCTTTGATCTGTTGAGAAGGCTCTGTTCTACTTCTAGTCTCCTGATAGCTTTTACCATGAACAGCTGTAGAATTTAGTCCAATACTCTTTCTCCAACTAGTGACAGGATCATATGGCTTTCTCCTTTCCTCTGTTAAAATGATGACTTTTGGGGGTGGATCTTCCAGTGCTGAACCAACACTGCCATCCCTATAATAAAACCACTCTCTTGGGCTGGGGATTTAGCTCAGTGATTTCGCTGCCTACTGCGCAAGTGCAAGGACCCGAGTTCGATCCCTGGTACCAAAATAAATAAATAAAATAAAATAAAACCACTTTCTACATACTGCCAGATCTGACTTCTAAGAGTTTGTTTTGTTAAACAAATTTCTATCTATGTTCATACTTTTTTCTTCTATTATCTTTATCCAGTTTTAGGATTAGCACAATGTTGAGTTCCTAAAATGAGGGGAGAAGTATTCCTTCTTTTTTCTGCTTTAAATGTTTGATATAATTTATCAGTTAAAATGTGTATGAGCCTGCTCTTGTCATATAGGTAGGTTTTCAAGCTAGGAATATACTTTCTTTAATAGGTGCTATTCAAATTTTATATTTCCTCCAGAGTTAGTTTCATTAATTTGTCTTCTAAGTTACTTCTTAGAAGTTGTCAAATTTATTTCAAAAAAGATTTTTGTAATATGCTTTCTATATCCTTTTAAATTCTGCAAAATCTATGGTAATGTCTCCTAGATCTTAATATTGTAATTTTAAAAATGTATAACTGATATTGTGTAACAGGAAGAAAAGGTCTAAAAGAGCAGGGGAATTGGGAGGGGTAGGGGAAGGGAAAAAAGGGAAAGCAAAAAAATATGAGAAGAGGAAAAAAATGGAAACAAGGTCTTTGCAAATAGGGAAGGGTGGAGGGGGTGAAGGGAGGGCAAGGGAAGAGGAAAAAAAATAAGAACCAAGAGACTCATGTAATGGTACAAGATCCCAATGATGAATGTAACTGTATTTTATACCTAAAATGTACCAATAAAGTTAATGGGGGGGAAAAAAAAAGAATGGGCACAGTCTATAAATGTCCCCATATGAATGCTTAAAAAAATAATAATAATTTAATAGAAAAAAAGAAAATTTTACAAGTCACTCCACAACAACAGAACAATATCAACTAGTTTCAAATACACGTTGAAGAATATGATTTTTAATTAGTGTATACTTTGATTAATTTCACCCTCTTTTCCTCCCTCCACTCATCCCTTTCCTCTTCTCCAACTGAATACTTAGAAAGAATATTTTCAAAGACAGATGCATAATCTGAGCCACAAAACAAATTTGAGTGAAATTAAGTGGATTCAAAGAAAGTATTTTCCATGCCAACAAAGGAATATGTTTTAAAACTGACAACTGAGATGTCACAAAGACTCTACAGACTTTAAAAAGCCAAGGGGATGAGGGAAGATTATAAACAATTTAAGCCCAATAAATTCAATAACTTTGATAAAATGAATACATTTCCTGAAAGAAAAAAACTACCAAAGATCGCATAAGAAATTGATATGCTAAAAAGCAACATACCTATTAAATAAATTAAACAAGGTAAACCTCCCCATTAACTTCAAGTTCAAATGCTTTCACTAGTGAATTTTACCAAACATTTAAGGAAGGAATGATACCAGTTTTACACAAAGTCTTATAAAATGTTTAAGAGGAGGAAATAGTTTCCAACTCATCCTAATATTACTCAGTGTTTTTTAAAAAAATATTACTCGGTTTTAAAAAATTAAGACAAATATCTGGTTGTGGGGGCACAGGCCTGTTATCTCAGCACTTGAAAGGCTGAGGCAGGAGGATTATTCTGAGTTTGAGAACAGCTTGAGCTACATAGTGAACTCAAATCCAGCCTGAACTGCACATCAAGATCTTGATTTTTTAAAAAGACAAAAAGTTCCCAGAAAATTTAAACTACAGACCAATATCCGTCAGAAAAATAGATGTGAAAACTCTTAAAAATTTAATAAATTGAATCTAGCAATATAAAAAAGAATACACAATGACCAAGTGGGAATTATCCTAACAATATCAGGTAGATCAGCATTTGAAAACTAATCAATGGAGTTCACCATGCTGTGGAGAATCATGGTTATTTTACCAGTGTTTCTTTAGAGCTACACTGCATGTGGCTGAGGGGTGAGCTAGTCGTAGAAACAAATTTCTACCTGGTAAGCTACACATAAAAACTATGCATACTCTCCTAGTGATCTAATTGCCTAACCCATCTTAATCCCATCTCTCCTCATCCCAATATAATATATTTATATATGTTATTCTGATCCTCTTGACCACTAACTAGTCAATCTTTACATATTTGTCAGTTTTACAGAGGACTGCTTCTAGCAACGCCAAGGGCAAGGACCCTGTCATACAAAAATATTATGTCGGTCTTCAAACAGTGCCTGCTATCCTTAGGACTGAGACGGATGGACCACTGTGACCTGATGCAAGCATTCCTGGGATAGATGATGCTAAAAGATCCCCTCATCACATTAAAATCAAATATAAAAATCTCAGCATTTCACCCTCAGGGTGCGGTCCTCTCTCTCAGACTCTTCTCCTGCTCTCTTGCTGTGTCTTGATTCTTTTCCTATATTATTTATAATATTTCCTATATTTTCCTGTATTATATTATTGATAAATTCTTTTTACAATCTGCAGTAGGAACCCTACATGCACCACACACTCCATGGCATTTCAACGAATCTAAAGAAGAAACAGATAATTGTCTTAAGGGATGCAGAAATAGCAACGGGAAAAATCTGATAGCATTCATGATGAAAAATCATCAAATACAAAAAAAGGGGGAAACATCCATAACCTGATAAAGGGCATCTACCAAAAATACCTACAACCAATATTACCCAATGGTAAAAGATGGAAAGTTTTCCCCCTAAGACAAGAATGCAAGGAAATCTGCTCTTACCACTCCTACTCAATACTGCATTGGAGATTTTGGCCAGTGCAATAAGAAAACCAAACTGAAAAGGAACAAATAAAACAGCCTATCACCAACCTGATAATGTAAACAATCCCATAGATCTGCCAAGAGAGCGTCTAGAAATAATAAATTACTTTAATTAGGATATAAGATATAAGACCTACCATTAAAAAATGAAGAGAATCTAAAGAGAAGAAACAAGCACAGAAAAATATGCTCATTAGCCAGTACGAAACTCTAGCTTGACTGACCCCTTCTTGCCAGCCAAGGACTAAAGGTTGCAGGCAGAGAGCAAATTTTGCCCGACTTTGGAGTTAACTCCTTGATTTTGCTCAGGATGAGCTCTTTGGCAAAAGCGTGGAGGGCATCACCTCTCTGAAAAGTCCACCACAGCACGCTATGCTTGTGTCCACGCTACCGTGGAGAGAAAGAAACCACAGCCACCTCGAAAACTTCTGTTCCCTCCCACTTTGCAAGACTTACAAGGGTTTCCTGCCTGCACCATCTGATGGCGCCACTGGGCTGCGCTGCTGCGTCAGCTCCCTTACACAGTGCCTGCTGTGTCTCAGCCACGCCTAGAAGGCTGGGAGGGAGGAACCACTGCCGCGTTGACAGATTTAGGCTCTAGGTGGAGCGAGAGTTTCACATATCTCTTAATGAGCGCCACACATGAGTTGACAGGAAAAAAAATTGGCATATGCATGAAACTCAAAAGCTGGATGTGGTGGCGCAAGCCTGCAATCCCAGCAATTGTGGGGGCTGAAGCAGGAGGAGAGTGAGTTGGAGGCTAGCCTGGACTATATAATGAGACCCTCTCTTGAAAGCACAACCAAACCCAGAATATCCCCAAACCTCAACACAAATATGCGACCGGGGGGCGGGGGCGCCGGTGCTCAATAATACAGCGCTTGCCTAGCATAGGCAAGGCCTGTCCTTTGGTCTCCAGTCCTGCAAACACAACAATAACAAGAATGTCCAATAGTTTCAGAGATTGCAGTCTGGGTTTGACTTCTTCCAATGCAGAAACATCATGGTAAACACAATTGGAGAAAAAGAGTAACTACTTTATGAAAGCCAGGAACCAGAGAGTAGGGAAGGAGCCTCAGAGGCGGGTCCAGGAGCCAGATTTGGTCCATCAGGTCACACTACCATGACTCAACCAGACATACCTAGAAGTGTGCTTTACAAATATCCTGTACATCTCTCTAGCCAACCAATTGTAAACAAGATTATCACATGACTCCACATAATATTTTCCTTCCAGGAATATTAGTGTTGAAAGGTGGAAAATTCCAACCTGTGAAGAGGAAACTACTGGGCATGCAGAGCTTACAGTCTGAAGTCCTTATGTATCTCCATTCTCCTCCATGCAGGCAGAACGAACAATTCCAACAGGCATCTGGCCATGGACACATGCTTAAAAAAGAAACCCATCGGTACAGACCCCTGGAGTCATGTTACACACTATTTTGAAAGCTGATGGAGCCCTCCTTTATTAATTACCAATTTCACTTGTAGGAGTGGTTACAGAAGAACCCAAGAAGACCATCCACAGTAACGTGAAGATGTGTATGACCGTGCTTTCAGGGATAATACTCTAATAACCCTGAATGTGTAGCATCATGACAGTTCCATCTGCATGTATCCAAAAATTCACATGCTTTCTCGTCTATCTGGAAATTAATTCTCCATGTCACTACTTCACACGAATCATAAATACACATGCTTCAGGTCTCATTTAAACATTACCATTCCAGACACATTCTCTCACTCTTTGGTATGGTTTTTCAACATTACTGAACCTCTATGGACACCTGGCTTACTTTATCACACTTTGTTCCAAGCTTTCATGCTCAGCATAAGAGAATTTCTCAATCTGAGCCCTGAGAAGCTGAAGGCAGAAAGGAGCTTTGTTCTTAGTTCATACTGTTTCTCAGCAGGTACAATATTTCCAAAACAAATGAGCATAAAACTCACAGTGGTGACATTATGGGAAAACAGGACAAGATGCTGTGAGAACGTGAAAGAAAGGAGAGTGAAACTAACCACTTCAATGAAAGAGGTGGCATTTTATTTGGAAGAGCTTGAATTACACAAAGGAATTTTCTAGGCAATGCTAAAAAAACCCACATTGATGCCAGAGAAAGCAATCTGAACGAAAGGCATGTGGGTATACTGGGCCAGAACAGAAGGCATCATTAACTATTGTCAGAATGTAGATCACGAAGGAGCAGGAAGGCTCTGAAAATTTTATCCTTCTTGTGCCTGTAGAAGCCTCGTAAAATGTTTCAGCACCATTCAGGTTGATGGCCATGCTAGGTGGAATAAGGGGGATTTCATTGTGATTTCTCTAAGTTTTAGATAGTCCTCTACTGCTATATTAATGGATTTAAGGCAAAACAGAATATGCCCAGGGGGCCAGGGATTTAACTCAGTGGTTCTGCCACCTGCCTTGCAAGTGCAAGGTCCCATGTTCAATCCCTGTTACTAATATGTGTGTGTGTGTGTGTGTGTGTGTGTGTGTGTGATGTATTTCCTCACATCCACAAAAATCTGTCAAAGGCCTGAGAGGGAAATGCAATTTGTTGGTCAATAAAAAGTTGGTCTATGAACTCATAATTTATTAATAATTCAGGAGCACAGAGACCAGACAGCAAAAGCACCAAGGACCCAGGTTCAGGTATGGAGTGGAGGTGGGTATTAGGCAGTATCATGGAGGATCCTTACACACCTAATTCTTTTTGTCCGTGGAAAGCAGAATGCAATGATTTGTTATTGATGGAGACTCTATACACCATCTTCAAAATCAATTTCTTGTTGCTTTCCCTGGGTTTCTCTTTCTATGAAAAGAGACAGACATTAGGCTAGAGAAAGAACTTCCCCAGGTCTCAATGGTGACACTTTTCTTTTCTGACCAAAGCAGGAGTTTGGTTCTTTGGATACTTAAAATCCCAAGAAGGACCTAATATCATGTCATATCTGATAGCGGTCATTTGGTCAACCTCACATAACAGTAGGAAAAACTGAGACTCACTACAAGAAAATGATTAGGCACAGATGCCTTAAGAGAAAAACACAGTCCTCACCTTCCCCTTGACATTATCTCTGATTGGGCAGAACTGTTTGGGGGGTTTTCTGGACTATGTGCCATAGTCTCCTTATCTATGGACATCAGCATGAATCTGGAGACAGCTTTGTCCATTTGGACAGTGACATTTTTGCTGTGCCTCAGTTTTCACATTGTAGAATATTCAGGATGTGAACACATTTAGGAAGGTTGCATACAGGCCATGTAGCATGCACTGTGTCATTGTTCTATCAAGTGCAACCATTTTTCTCCCCAATATTGTGCATTCCTAATAAATTTGATACAGCACTCAAGCATTTATTCTACAATAGTTCCTGTGCTAGGACCTTAAAAAGCTTTCATGGGTGATAGAAATAAACCAGATTATTTCTTTACTGTTCAATATTTAAATGCAAAGGCAGATGAACATAGACTAAGGTACTTCATAATACGGGCTGTAATGAAGGTGGGATTAAACTGTGGACATGGAAAAAATCAAATGACAAATGATTTTTCTCTGGTAAATAAATGGAGAAAGAGAGAAATACCAGACCACAGAGGAGAGATTCAAGTCATCAGACCTTGACCTGAGAAAGATCAAAAGGGGGCAGAGGAGAGTAGAATTACAGACAAATGCTTCAGTTAAAAGAGTACTGAGAGGCATGTTAAAGGTCATAGAATTGAGTCCAGTCCTTGTCTTCCCAAATAGGCTCTACACTTCCTGAAATTTTTTTTTTTTTTTTTTTTTTTTGTACCGGGGATTGAACTCGGGACCTTGCACTTGCAAGGCAGGGGGCAGAACCACTGAGCTAAATCCCCAGCCCTTATTTTTATTTATTTTATTTATTTTTTGGTACCAGGGATTGAACTCACAACCTTGCACTTGCAAGGCAGGCATGGTGCCACTGAGCTAAGTCCCCGGCTCTGAAATATTATTGTACAAAAAGTTTTATGTCTACTAAAGTCTTAATAAAGATGCCAAAATAAACAAAGATGATATTGAATTCTATTCACATTCCATGGAAGTGCAATTCATAATGTTTAAAGCTCTACAGAGTCCTCATTAACAAAGACTTTTTGATAATGGGTAAAACATTTCTACCCAGTTTACCTTCTGTCTTTCTTGCAACCATTTTACCATTGTCATGAGACTTGTTTTTTGTATAATGTAATGAGAAACATTTACATTAAATAAATACATATGATTCATAACAAAACATTGGGTACTACTTAGGCCACCTACAATAAAGCACTAAAATGGAGACTGGCACTGAAGCTTCTGTGTCTAGGGGTATGGAGATTCAGGGGTAAGTGTAGACATCCGTGTACTGTGCATTTCCTCCTGGCTCAAGTCAGATTTCAAATCAGTAATCCAGTGTGAGATTCAATATACCCTCTAAACTTCCTGTTTTTGGAACTGAATATTTTGCGATACACAGTTGAGATAAGGGATAGTTACAAGGTGATGGGCACATGAGTATTTTGCTTTAACGAATGGAGTGATGTTATTAATACAAAAGTGGGGGACTTATAAGTGAAGTAGGCTTCTTATATAAACAGTACCCACTTGTTACTTGGCATTCAATAATATGTCACGCAGCACAAAGGGTTTTACTAGATTCTTGTGCCATGTTCTTGTACTTTCCAGCCTCAAAATTTGTAGAGTATATTTTCTTTCTTTATTAATTTTGCTATGTGTGAAATTCTGACATAGGAATGGGTAATAGACTGGAGAACTCCTTTTCTTGAGCTGAATAAGAAATTAAGAAATAAGCAATTATTCCCATTCAAGATGTGTAAGAAAGCAACCACCTTGGGAGTGAGATTGATAGAAGGTTCAAGTTGAGTGCACAAAAATCATTTAGGGAGGGATAATATATTAAAGAATTAAATCTCCATGTGGAGTAGACAGCCCACTGCAAAGACTGAATACCCTATTTGGAGACAAACATACATTTCAGTCTACCACTAGCTATGAGGACTTGGGACATTATTTAATTTCTCCACCTTTAGCTGCTTCATCAAGAAAACCAGGGCTAATCAGAATGTACCTCAAAAGGTCCATAGGCTGGTTCTGGAATCTAATGTGCAGACAAGGTCCTGCATGTTGGAAGTACTCACTTTCTGTGTGTATGATTACAGGGCATTGGATGCAGGCTTCAAACTTTAACACTGTTGTTGGAGGGATAATTTTGATATTCAGCATACATATTTAAAACCAAGCCTAAACATGCAGAAGAGCCACATAAGTGAAAAATGTCCCAGAAAATCTCATGGGTTTGTTGATTTTGCCAGAGGAGAAGCTCAGTGAGTACAAAACTACACTAAAGACTGAAGTGTTGGATAAAGGTTAAAAAAAAATGATTTGAAAGCAATCAGGTATAAGAAGTAAATGAAGAGTCATGACCATGTTGAAACTCATGCCCACTTTTGGAGAAGACATGGGAAGAGGGGAATAGAATTGCATTTGGACGTATATTGCTCTGGGCTGACTCTGAGGTTAAACTTGCCATCACACTGTGCCGATACTATGGATTGCCTTTGATGACCTCTTGAACTGTCTCTTAAATACTCTTTTTCTCTCCTGTATGCAATTTTTGTCTATGGTTTTGGGACTGTAGCTCCTCGAAAAAAAAAAAAAAGTAGGGACTACAGGCCCGTGGATTTAGCTCAGTGGCATGGCGCCCGCCTGCCTCTCAAGTGCAAGGTCCTGAGCTCTATCCCCGGAACTCAAAAGAAAAAAAAACCCAAGAAACTGGGGACTGATAAAGATAAAAATCATTTTATCAGCATGGAAAAGAGCACTGTGTCATTTAACTTTTATATTTGCTTTGTAGGAACTCAAAATTATAGGTGGTCAACCCTGGGTGAAGTATGAAGCTTGTCTAAGGGAGTTGGGATGTTTGCTTTTCTTTCATCTTTACCCTTTTGCAGAATATTGCTATCATTTAACTCTAACTTCTTCATTTACACAATAAAAAGAATTGTATTCCTTGGGGGAACATATATTCATTGTCTTAGCTGAAAATGAATAGACTGAAAGAGTGTACAAATACTGACTGTGAAGCCTGCTGATTGATTCCCAGGTATTGACCTGTCAAACAACCAACCCTCTGCCCATTCCATTTTGTCCTGTCCTGACCTGCACTCAACGATGTTTTCTTAGATCAGGGGGTTGATTCTTCTATAGGACACCGACCATCGAACCTTCTGAGCATAAAAGTGACCCCATTCTCAGAAAGAGCACACTAAGTCCATTAAGAAAACAGGGGCAGCTCTGGAAAGCCTGGAGTAAATACTTAAATCCAATTACTGTTAGGCGAGGCGAGGTCGCCGTCGTGGGAAAGAGCCTCATCCAGAAGTCCGTGGCTTACAATCTAACAGTTGAGCTCTATCCATGCACGCGACAGTTGATTCTCCCCTATTGGCTCAGAGGGAGGGCAATGGAGCTGGAGCCAATCAGCGATAAGGAGGCGGGCCGTACGAACTGCCCAATCAGGTGGGCCAATATAGGAGGGTTCTTCCGGGGTCGTGACGCTGGAGTGCAGGCTCGGAGCACTTTGCCGAGAGCCTCCCATCTTGCTAGACCACCTTCTGGGACTTCTACTGGTTGCACGCTGCGTGGGAAGGACTCTGAGAGACCCTGAAGCCACGCAATGGTGATGTTGTAGGACAGAAGCCGGGAATGGGATGGAATCGGGATAAGGTCTAAAAGGAAGTGGCCAAAATCAGCTACGGGGAACTACAGCCTCCCTGCTTAGCTCCAGACTCTGAAATTCTGGTCTTTGGTGCTTTAGTCCCTTTTTCCTTGAGCTGGGTCATGGTTAATTCCTGGTTCCCTGCATCCTGTCCCCACTGTGACACTCGAGCCCACAGTGCCGTCTAATTGTGGCCCCAGGCACAGCCTCAGCTACACCAGTCTGGAGTGGGGGGTGGGGGTGGGTGTGGGTGTGCGGAGACCCTCGTTCAGGTAAGGGTTGGAGCTGCGTGCAGCTGTGATGTGCTGGGTCCCTGGTCTCATTACTTTTAGTAGCAGATCTGGAGGATCTGACACTTACTAACGTCTGCGATGCAGGGTCTCATACCCATAAGGTATCTCCTTTGACCTCTGCCTTTTTATATTCACAGTGAATTACCAAATTCCCAATATTTCCCCATATTGCCAAAGTCACACTAGGTGTTGATAAGTGCTATGAGAACCCAAAGGCTAACAGGATGTATGTAACAGGACTTTAGGGCTAACAGAAAGAACATACATTGTGAACACTAAAGCTAACAGGAGAGATATATATATATATATATATATATATATATATATATATATATATATATATATACACAGTGTGTGTGTGTGTGTGTGTGTGATTGCTTACATTGTGGTTTAAGTATAAAGTATCACCTATTGGGAGGGGTTTTGGGTCCACTTGTTTCTGGACAAATAGGAGCAAATAAGAGCCTGGGTGTTTTAAGCTTAAGGGTTTGAAAATTTCTGTATTGCTATAAATAATTTGAAAGCACTCCACACCTTTCAATTTCTTTGAAGAGCTTAAGTATAGGTGGCATCACATCCTTAAAGTCTTTGTGGAATGCAGCAGTGAATCCATCAGGTCCTGGGATTTTTTTATTTGGTAAATTGTTTGTAACTGTCTTGATTCCATTGCATGTTATTGAGTTGTTCGGCATATTTGTTTTTTTCTTGGGTTATCTTTAGTAATTTATATGAGTCTAGAAACCTGTCTGTTTCTTCAAAATTTTCTAGTTTGTTGGAATACAATTTTTCATAGCAGTTACTATCTTCTGCATTTTGGTGCTGTTTGTTATGATTTTGCTTTTTTCATTTTTAAATGCAAAGGTGTGAATATTTTCTCTCTTTTGGAAAGTTTCACTAAAGGCTTATCTTGTTTATTCTTGCAAAAAACCGGATCTTCAATTCATTAACTCTGTATTTTTTTCATCTCAATTTCATTGATTTTCACTCTAATCTTCATAATTTTTCTTGTTAATTTCAACTTGGCCCTGAATTATTGTTTCTCCAGTATTTTACAGTGTCTCATAAGTTTATTTATTTGAGCATAAGGTTATTTATTATGTCAGCATTGATTGCAAAAAATCTTTTCTCTTAGATCTGTTTTCATAGTGTCCCAGAGCTTCTGTTGGGTTTTACAGGAAGTTCATTAAACTTCCAGAAATTATTAAATTTCTTCCTGATTTCTGTGTGACCCATTGGTTGTTTAGTAGTGTGTAATTAATCTTCCAGGTGCTTCTACATCATCTGTGATTTCTTCTGTGGTTGATTGGTATTTTCATTGCACACTAGTCTGATGGTACACATGGGCTGATTGTGATGTTTTTTATATTTATTTAATCAGGCTTTCTGGACTCCTAGGAGCTCTATCTTGGAGAAAGTACTATGTGTTGCCGAAAAGAAAGTATACTCTGTTGTAGTGGGGTTGAATATTCTGTACACATCTATTAAGTCCCTATGTTCAAGGTTGTGACTCAGTTCTGATATTTCTTTCTTGATTTTTTTCTTTAATCTATCTCTTTGTGCAAGTGAGGTGTTAAGATTTCCCACTATAATTGTGTTACTCTTTATTTGATCTTTTTTGTTCCACAGTGTTCCTTTTATGAAGATAGGTGCTCTAGTGTATGAATATTTATAAACACTGTCTCTTCTTGGATTGTTCCCCTAACTAGTATGTAGTACCTTCTTTGTCTGTTCTAACAGTTTTAACTTGAAGTTTCCCATATCTAAGATTAAAATTGTTACTGCTGCTTGGGGGGGGGGGGTCTTGGTCTTGGTCTTGAAATACCATTTTCCATCCTTTGATTTTTAGTCTATGATTTTCTCTTTGGATTAGTTGAAATTCTTTCATGCAACAGACTGTTAAACTCAGTTTTTGATCCAGTTTTCCAATCTGTGTCTTTAATTGGAGAGTTGAGGCTTTTAATATAGATGTTACTGAGATGTGATTATTTACTATCATTTACTCATTTTTGGTGATGACTCCTTTGTTTTTAATGTTCCTATCTTTTGTGTTTGTTGTTTTGTTGTTGTTTATGCATTGACCTTTCTTGATGTTTTCATATTATTGGAATTTTTAGTTTTACTGACCTCATAGTTTCTGCGTAGGATATTCTTGAGTATTTCCTGGAGTGCTGGTTCCATAGTCATATATCTCTTCTGGTCTTTTTCATGAAATGTCCTTAGGGTATGTTAACTAGGTTGGAAGCTATTTGCTCTCTGGGCTTGAAATACTTCACTCCAAGTTCTACTGGCCTTTAAGTTTTTTTGTTGAGAAGTCTGCTATAATTGTAATGGATTTATCTTTATATGTGATTTAATGCTTTTCTGTGATGGCTTTGAAAGATCTTTTTATTGGATAATTGGCAATTTAGAAGGAACATATCTTGCTGAGCATTTTTTTCATCACAGTTGTTTGGTGTTCTAGAAACCTCACTTGTATTTTGAAATTTTTTGTCATATTTGGGAAACTTTCTGGGATAATTTCAGTAAAAATAATTGCACCTGTGTTATGTTGTAGCTTTTCTCTGCCTCCAGGTAGCTTTGGTTGGTCTTTTTAGCGTTGTGCAGTAGCTGCTGGACTGTAGTTTCTTGTTCTCTTATTCTTTAGTGGCTTCCTAGATTAATTTTTGTAATTTACCATTTTGTCGTCTTATGCTGGCTTGTGTTGAATGTGATTCAGAGGTCACAAGCCTGAAAAATACTAAGAAATTTAGTTAAAGTTAGACTAATAAGACTTTTGTTACAAGTATCCATTAACCTAATGTCTTATGAGGCCAAATTGGAACTTAGAAAATTATGTCTGGAATTGTTATGGGAAAAAAACTTAAGTGAACAGCATTATCTAAGTGTCATAGGAAGAGCATTTCTGACTGAATTCAGGTCATTTGTTCTGCGCTACATCACATCCATTTTTCATTTTTTAGTATTATTATTTAGTTTTGGTACTGAGTCTTGATAATGTGTAAGCTGGGAGTTGAACTTGAGCTGGGAGTTGAGCCTGTGAGAGTGGTGTGAATACAGGTATGGAAAACAAAGCCCAGCTATGGTGGAACGTTTATAATCACTTCTTACAAGATCACAATGTAGGGTTAAATTAAACATCACCAACTATTTGTCTTTATGTTTAGAAAATTGTAATTTGTGCCCTGAAAAGTATAAATATCTCTTATTGTAATATGCCACTTCAAGACAGTTATTTTTGGAATCTGATTTTGTTGCTGCATATTAGAACTGGGCTCTGAATTTGACAGACTGTGGTAACTCTGGGCGGTGTGAGCATTGAACTTTGGGCCCACCTGTTACTGGTGGAGAATTTCTTAGTGTTCAGCAAAAAACACATATTTGGATTTTTAAGTGAAATTTAGAAAAGCCACAGGTCTACCTTCAATGAATGGGTGAGTTGTGATATCTTTTCAGAATTAAGCCTCTGGAAAGAAGGCTGAGAAGCATTTGTGGAAGTTCCCCATTTAAATTTCCTGGTTTTGCGTGTTTTTCTCACCACCTGAGAGTGACACACTCTGGATGAATAGAGCACAATGAGAGTGGGGTGTAAGCTCAGGAATATGTTTAACATTCTGAGGGTATTCTCTTGTGAATTTCTTCCCCATTGCTTCATTTGATGCATGTTGTTTATGAGAGAGAGAGAGAGAGAGAGAGAGAGAGAGAGAGAGAGAGATTGCTTAAAGAATTTAGAAGTTTTTTCATTTGTTTATCCATAAGAATTTGATATTCCTAGAACTAGTGGACTGGATCTGAAGAAGCAAAACAAATTTAGACAAATTATTTCTTTTACATTTAACATATGCATAAAGTTCCATAGAATCATGCTGGTGAACACATCAACTATGTTTGCTTCTAGTTTGATTTCATCTAACTACACTCAGAGCTAGCCACAATATGGATTTTTGGGTGCTCTCTGGCTTTACCATCACATCACTAAGCACAGTGTTACTTGGTTAAAACTCTTTGGAATTTTGAGTGAGTTAATAATTGAAGTTATTATAGAATTATTACTATGCTGAAAAATTTTATGTCATTTCTTTTCTTCAAGCTGTTACCCAGAAGATTGTAAGGAAGTTTGTATTTCAGCCACTTCATTCACTTATTCCACTGATTCTGATTTTGCATTGTTTCTACAAGTTTAGTAGTTGCTGATTTTGATGTCTGGACAGAAGCAGCCTTGGCAGGACTTGGGTCTGTCTCTTCATCAGCTGTGGTGTCTTTGTTCTTACATGTCAACTGCTGATGCTACAGCCTTGGTCATTTCTGGCCCTCAGGATAAGGATATGCCAGCATCCAGGACCTGAGTATCCTATTCTACTCACCAGTGAGGTGACGTCAGCATGGCCAGAGTCCTATCTTAGGTAGATCAGTGCCTGCAGCCATGCTTCTCTTAAAACTGTGCGGTGATATCCTTATTGGAGGAAAGATAGCCTCTTTAATAAATGGTGTTGGAAGAACTGGATTTCAACTTGCCAAAGATTAAAACTAGACCCCTATCTTTCACCATGCACTAAACTAAAATTGAAGTGGATTAAAGATCTAAATATTAATCTCTTAGAGACACCCTGCTCATCATCATTAATGTGCTCTGATTTACATTCAGGCTCTTCCTATCCTGAATATGTTCCCAACATCAATCTGTCTGTACAGTCTTGAAAAAAGAATTTAAGTTACCAAGTTAGTGCATACATTAGCTTTCTCTTACTGGAAGCAGACACTTAAAAAGAGGAACTTTTGCTGCTTTGCTTCTGGTTCTGTGCCAAGGCAACAGGGCATGATGGGAACAGGTTAAAGAGCAAATCTTCTCAACTCCTGGCTGCCAGGAAGCCAGTGAGAGGAAGAGGCCAGGGAAAAGGTCCTGCTGAGCCTTGAAGGGCACAGCCCCAATGACCTCATTCCCTCCTGGTAGGTCCCACCTCCCACAGGATCCACCACTACATACTATGGCTATGCCACAGAGAAACTCCTGTATCATGTGGACTTTTGGTATATCATCTAAGTTCTCCGATTCCTAGCTGGGGTGAATGGCACATCTATGTAATATCATCCCTCAGGAGGGTGAGGATGGACAGATGTGAGAAGTTTGAGGACAGCCTGAGATACATAGTGATTGTGGCCTCAAACTCTCAGCCATCCTCCTGCCTCAGCTTCTTGAGTGCTACTATTACATCATGGGCCAGGACACTAGGCCTCTTTTAACTTGTTTGAGGAAAGTCCTAGGGCCCTGGGAAGAGAGGCCAAAGATCCCTGAAGGCAGAATTCTGCATGATGAAGTCTATGCCTTGTGTGGGTTGCTGGAAGACATGTCCAGGGATGAAAGTACCAAGTAACCTTCACACAGAGCCTAAAGAACAGACAGCCTTAACATCAACAGATACCAGAAATGGATTAAAGCAAAATTTAGAATCCCAGTGTGGAATTCACCCGAATGTCCCATTATGAATAAATGGCTATGACAATATCTGTCATCTATCTACACAGTAGACAGTTATACCTTCCTCAGAAAGGACGGCACTCTGACATCCTGCACTCTCAAGGGACCCTGAGGACATTGTGCTAAGAGGAAGAAGGCAGACACCAAAGACACACGTGGTCTGAGTCCACAGGACTGCTAGGCATACAAGGATCCCAGCGCTGTCCATTCATAGGGACAATGGGAGAACACTGCTTCCCAGAGGCTGTGAGAAGAGACTGGGCATCCATGGTTTCATGGGGTAGAGTTTCTCTTCAGGTGGAGGAAACAATTCCATAGATGCATAGAGGGCTGGCTGTACAACAGAAGCAATAGACATTCACGTGCTACATATTATATTTTGGCCAGTGATGGACCACAGAGACATAGTGCTTATATGAGATGGTTTCACCTCCTGCCCTGCTAGTTCTTAGAGCTGGGTGAGTTCATTCTACCAGGTTGGCACAATGACAGTTTCAATGGATTGCCCCTTTCCCAGAACACATTCCCATCATTATTTCCATACCGGGGAAGGGAATAGGAAAAGACAGGATGTGGGACAAGGAGAGCCCCATCAGTCAAAAATCTGTGGGGCTGGTAGGAAGGAGGGGTTAGAACATGTGTTCCCAGGATGCACAGGGGAAGCAGAGACTCAAGTAGAGCTGCCTTTCACACACCTGTGACAATGTGTCTACAACAGGTGGAGTTTGGAAGGAAGGGAACAATGGACCCTGCAAGGAGAACTGAAAGCAGATGGAGAACAGCAAAGGTAAAATTTGCAAAAATGACTCTGAAGGAGATGACAATGGAAAACGTTTTGTGCTTGGGAAGGGGACATTGTGCTTAGATGATCAAAGGCTGAATTCCAAAGAGTGAGGTTTCATAGTGAACCTGGTTTCTTTCCTCAGGTCTGTTGATGGCATCCAACTTCTGTCCTTAGGCCTCTGGCCGGAAAAGGAAGAGAGGCTGTGGGAGTCAGAAGATGAGTGGCAGATGGACCTGCTGGGTCTTTTTGATCCAGTCCCTCGATTAGCACTCTACTTCCTGCCTCTGGCCAGAAGAAGCAGAAAGACTGGTCCATAGAAGTGGAGAACTATGAGGAGGAGGACATGTCTGGGTTTTTTTACTTAGCCTATACGGTAAACCCCCAGCTCTCACCTCAGTCCCCTGGCCAAAAAAAGAAAGTGGGAATGATTATTTGGGTCTAGGAAGAAATCACAGGAGGCACTGGGCAACCTGGTCTGGGCCCTCAGTGCATAGGGCTCATGGAGTTCCCATATGGACTCCAAATGACCCTGAGAGGAAGCATCTATGGTCAGTGCTGCTTGAGCACCACCAGGAACCAGGCTGTTAGGTAAGCAGACCTCAGACTGCACCTCCAACAAGGTTCTTTAAGAACAGAAGAAAAGTGCAATTACTTCCTTTTCCCATCAAAGGGAGGTCACTGTGAGGCAGGAGCTCTCCTTCCCAGAGGACTCTGGCCCCATCCATCCTCAGGGACATGGAAATGACACAACTTACACATGTGTTAAAATGTTCCCCCATTGTGATCAGAAAGCCTGGTTACAGCACCTTCCTGTTCAACAGAACTCTTGCTGACTCTTCTCAGTGCAGATGGTTTCAGCCCTAAATGTGTGACCGGGACACCTTCATTCCCAAATGTGTATCTCAGAGGAGAAAAGAACCCTCATGCTTTCTGAGTTTGAAAGTGATATATTCATATGTCATGAGGCCACCATGGTATGTTCAAAGCTCCTAATAATGCAGGTATTTGCTGCTACCCAGCCTCTAACTCAGTAGTTCCTCCAGGATTCTGAGGGTTGAGCCCATGTCCCCTGTCAAGTGAATGTCCTCCTCCACCCTCTGCTCATTTGTCTGCCCTCGGCCTCATGCTGAACCTTTTGCCAGGCAGGCCCAGTTATACTCCTCGTCTGCTTGCCCCATGAGAAACCCTGTGCCAGTCCCCAAGGTGATGCTCTGTTCTCTTCACACAGCAGACTGTGTTCAAGAGATGCCTGGCCTGGTGCAAGAACCTCAGGTAACTAACAGATTGAGCTCCTTTTCCCTTGAGCCAGGCTCTCACTATGGCACGGCTTAGGGAGGAGAGAGGTCCTACCCCACAGTCCTTCTTCCATGGCTGTCTTTGTGGGAAGCTCCCACATGACATTCCCCCAACTATTCCCCCTTAGTTCTGGGGACCATCTGCCTTCAGCTCCTGGGTTTTTTCTGGCAGGCTGGATGTGTGCACCTTCCTCAGCCCGGGGCCTCTGGTATCTGAATGCAGGCCACCGTCTTCCCCAGACATAGCTTCTCTGGGTGTTGGCATCTTTAGTCCCTGACCCCTCTCCTAATTCTCAAGAGCCCCTTTGCTATAGCTTAGAAGACCCCCTTCTGATCCTTGGAAGGGCCATCCTAGGCATCACAGCCTCCCTTTTCCTGACTGCTCTCATCTGCAGACAACCTCCAGCCCCTTGACTTTCCATGAATAGCCAGGTGATCCAACCCTGGGGTTCCACTCTGAGTGGAGCCCTGCCCCACCCCAGTCCCTGTCTGCACATCCCTCTTCCAGGTGTGGCCACTCTCTGTGGTCCTCTCTCCCCATCACTGCCTCATCAGTGCTAATTCAAATAGTCATCACTGACTATTTCAACTGGGCAGGCCTCTTCCTCTGGCAGTACCAGAGGTTCCAATGCTTCCTGGCTCCTTGAGTACTCTGCCTCCTCCCCACAGTCCACAGGAGAGTGGGGAGAATGAGACTCAGTGTATCTTCTTGGGGAGAGGGAGTCAGCAAAACCCCTTGCTTCCCTGATTTTTTTTGTACTGGGGATCATAATCAGGAGCTTCTGTTTGCAAGGCAGGTAGAGTGGCACTGAGCTAAATCCTCAGCCCTCTAATGTGTCTTCTGGTTTGAAACCTCTTTATACAGTTGAGTCTGTATAGAAAAAGATAGCCTGGAAGGACTGTGCCTAATACTTTTCTTAGAAAAACTAGCAAGGTTTGTCAATGTTGAAAATCATCTTACCTGTGTAAAAAGTACAAAGGGAGCAAATTTCCAGGGAAATATAAAAGCAACATCAGCAAGCCACAGGGCAGTGTAACGTTTTTCATAATTGTTGGAGATCCTTAGGAGAGATAAATGGGGTCAGTGAGTTTTGCTATGAAGACACACACTAGCTAAAAAACAAAAAAGACTGCCTGCAAAATGGCAAAACCTTAAAGATCCCCTTACCTTTGATATAAGACAACAAAATACAATTCATTTTGAAATCAATTTAACCAAAAAAATTCTAAATGCTCCAGCCATAGAATTTCCTAGCTAAAAGCAATCAAAGTTACCATTTTAGAAATAATGATATATAATTGATTATTAAATAAAATATTTTAAATATAAAAGCCTATATCTCTGTAAATAAGATTGGCATTCAAAATTAAATACTCCAGCAGAAGGCCAGAAAATAGAACAGGACAACTGCCCTTTATGCCTCCAGGTGTTTATTCCCTATACCTAGCTACAGGTTATAAATATCACTGCTTTTATGTTTCAGAAAATAGTGAGGGACAGAATAAGTGTTGGTGAAGAAATAAGGTAACAATTATGGAAAAATTTTAGGAAAAACTTTTAAAACAACAAATTAAGAACTAATTCTGGAATGCAGATGAATTATTACAGATGAAGATTAAATTTCCCACTCTGCAATATGAACCTATATTGGTAACCAACAACTTTTACCTCTGAAGACCATATGATCTTTTAGAATATCAAAAAAGAAATGCAGATATTTTTGTAAAAATAAAATGGCAACTATCCTTTTTATAAAAGTTGTAGTGGGTTTTTGATAATTCCATATTCAATTGTAGGTAATTTTTCAAAAGCAAAAACGTTCATATTGTTTTGTAATATTATCACAAAGTATTCATTAGGCACTTGGCAATCTTACATTTGATCAAACAAAAGTTACTTTTGATTAGGTAAAAAGTATAGCATATGCATTCAAGGATACAATGCTAACTATTCTAAGTACCACACTGCATTCTATGAAACCCTTGTCTGTCTAGACTGACATCACCCAATTAATCAGTCAAAAAATACTATTTTCCTAGTAATTTAACTGAAAATGAAGGTTGATAGGTAGGAATGGGGAACTTCTTTTACCATACTCTTTCAGAGGAGGAAATATATTGAACAAACATGGAAATCTGGACAGGGAGGAGACAGCCAAACACAAATGCAGCCCCCAAATAAACTTGCCAGGCAGATAACACATCAGGACTTAGGCTGCTCCTCTCTCAGGCTTTAGCCTCCCTAGGATGCAGAATTGACCTCCCTTCAATCAGATACCACAGGAGCACCTCAAATACTCACGTGGGAGGGCGCTAAGTGGTTAGAGATAAGTAGGGCTTGATCTCTTTTTCCAGTGGGGGTATACTTTTAAATGTATGCAAGAGTAGATGTAGACATTTGTGTACCTCAAATTTATAGTTGAAAGAAAGAAAAAGGGAAGGAAGGAAGAAAGGAATAAATGAAAGAAGGCACACACACAACTGATTTTCACAGAAGGTGAATCTGCCAAGGATAAGTAAGTGTAGTGTAGTGGGTTCCCTGAGAGTTTACAGAAGACACTGATCATTACTTCATTCAGTGAGAAATCTCACTGATAATCTCAGACTTCTTAAATTTCTGAAATTCTTATAAACTTAACCTAAAAAATTTGTCCAGCAAAAACAGTGGAGATATAACTGGCTAAACTGAGAAGTATCATTTAGAAATCAGTTTAGACACACACGCACACACACACTTTATGTAACTCACAATTTATGTAACTCAGTATTTTCCAAATGCTATGCACTTTTCATGACACATATATGAATGGTCCATCAAAACCACAGTTTGGAAAACAGTCATAGTACATCAACTCTTAACCAAAAAATAATTATTTTTCAAAAACTGTTGAATCCTTGCAAACCATAGATGAACACATATATATTGATTTGTTAAAGTATAGTCATCTAAAGCCTGTAGCCTAAACTGTTAAATGGAGATCAATTTTTACACAGTAATTTTCAGACTACCTTAACTCTATGCTCTAACTCTATGTTAAAATAACTAAAAACACAGCCTTGGCAACCACAACAAGTTGAAGCAAATTTTAAGAAACTTAACTTGTAATCTACATAGCTGTGTTTTAGATGTAAAAATTACCTGAGAATCATGGTTAAAATATACATCTAAAGCACCAGGAACGGTTATGCAAATCTTTCGTGGGGAGGTGGCATCCACATCACATGGGTGGCTTGAGGTGAGTGAAAGTCTGGGTTCACATCCAGTCCACAGTGGCAAACATCATTCGCCTAACAGAGGGATTGGCTTCTTCTGGGAACTTTCACTCCAGCCCCACCGGATCCTACTTCTCAAAGCCAGGCAATGCTCCATTCTGGATCTCCTCACATCGGGCCACTGAGTAAGAGTGACCAACTTCCAAGTCCAGAACAAGTGCAACTCTATGGAACCAGGAAGCTCCAGCAGCAACCAAGAAGGCAGGGATTGGGGCTGTGGGAATTCTCTGGCCAGACTCACAGTCTGGTCCAGCAGGTATGATGACCCAGACATCCTGGGCTTTGAGCTCAACACTAGTCCACAGCAATACATGAATTGGTGTCACCTGGGGCATTTGCAAACACCAGGAGTTCACGTGTAACAAGCCCAGGTGGCACAAATAGGCAATGTCACCTCTGAGTGCATGCAATACATCTTTACAAGGGTTAACTGTAAATTTGAAAGACAACTGGAGGGCTCGGGATTTAGCTCAGCGGTCCTGCTGCCTGCTGTGCAAGCGCAAGGTCCTGAGTTCGATCCCCAGTACCAAAAAAATAAAATGGAAGCAACTGGAAGTCACTCATGTAAGGACTATAATTTAAGCAATGTGATGCACATAATGTAAATGTTAAATATTCATGTATACTTGAAGACTATTTCTAAGACATGTGGGCCAGACTTTGATAAAATTTTGTATCAAAAATTCTCAGAAGAATGAACACTACTGGAGGACAGATAGCCTCTTTAATAAATGGTGTTAGAAGAACTGGATTTCAACTTGCCAAAGATTAAAGTTAGACCCCTATCTTTCACCATGCACTAAACTAAAATTGAAGTGGATTAAAGATCTAAATATTAAAACAGAAACACTAAACTTGCTGGAAGATAAGTTAGGTGGAATTCTCAAAGACATTGGCATAGGAAAAGACTTTATGAACAAATCCTCAGTAGCACAGGAAGTAGCACAAAGAATCAGCAACTGGGATCTCATGCTGGCGGGGTCGTGGGAAGAAAGGAACCCGTCTTTATTGCTGGTGGGAGTGAAGACTGGTGCAACCACTGTGTAAATCAATATGGAGATACCTCAAAAAATTATGATTAGAGGTCCCATTTGACCCAGCTATTCCTCTGCCAGGTATCTTCCCAAAAGAATTAAAAGAATCATACCACAGTGATGTATGTGCACCCATGTTTATAGTGGCACAGTTTGTAATAGCTAAAACTTAGAAACAGCCCAATTCCCCATCAACTAGAGACTGGATCAAGAAGACGTGGGGTGTTTTGTTTTTTTTTTTTTAATAAAATAGAGTACTACTCAGCCACAAAGAATGAGAAACTAGAGACATCTGGAGCTAAGTGAATGCACATTGAGGCCATACTCAATGGACACACATGTGTAAATACCGAATAGTTTCTCTGGTGTGAAAAACTAAAAGTGTAAATGAGGATCAAAATGTGTAATTGAGGGGACAGGGATTTAGCTCAGTGGTTCCGCCACCTGCCTCTCAAGCCAAGGAACCAAGTTCAATCCCCGGTACCAAAAAAAAAAAAAATGTGTAATTGATATTGTGAAATAGGAAGAAGAGGTCTAAAGGAGTAGGAGAAGTGGGAGGGGTAGGAGAAAGGAAAGAAGGGAAAAGAAAAAATGTGAGAAAAGGAAAAAAATGGAAACAAAGCCTTTATAAATGGGGAAGGGTGGAGGGGGTGAAGGGAGGGCAGGGGAATGGGGAAAAATAAAAACCAAGATACATCATGTAAAGGTACAAGATCCCAATGATGAATGTAACTGTATTGTATATCTAAAATGTACCAATAAACTTAATTTGAAAAAAAAGAATTAACACTCATTTCTATGCAGGGGTCTTAAAATTTACTATTCTAAGAAACTCAAATTGTAAAACTTGGAAGATGAATTAAAATAGCAAAAAAAAGTTAATTGATACCACCACTTGTCTAACATACTGTTTTAGCTTATGACTAGATGTTTCACCAAAACCCTATGTGGTCATAGGTGGGATTGTTCAGAGGTGGCTAGATATGGGGCGTGTATTGCTGAGATTAAGGGTGCCCTACCCTGGTGTTGGAGGCACCACCCAAAGGTCAGGTAGCTTGGATAAAATATAAAGACAGGCTTGGTTGCTGCCGTTGCTGCTTCACTGCTTAGTTGTCTTCCGCCTGCCAAGAACTGTTTCTCCTCTGTGATGCTGCTCTGCCATGCCACCCTGCCATGGAGCCAGCCAACGGTGGAGTGAAATTTCTACAAACTGTGAGCAGAAATAAACCTTTCCTCCCTTAACTTTGGATGACAAGTATTTTGTCTCAGCAGTGAGAAAAGTAACTAAGACACATACTCAAACACAAGGCTTTTGCTTTATGTCAACAGATTATTAAATGACAAGGGATTTGTTTGCTTTAAGTTGAAATAATACACTGAAAACATTTGAGGCATAGTTTTTATTATGTCCTTATCTGATTTTAGAATTAACCCACTAGCAATACATAAAGACTTCTACCCAATGTATCCTGTGGCACTGTACACTATGAATTCTGCTTCTGAAAGGTAGAAATTGGACTCTCTCTCTCTCTCACTGCCATGTTCTCAGTATCTAGCAGTTGGACATATGGTTTACACATATGCAATATTTTTGTCCAGTGAATACATCATATTCTACATAAGTTTCTATGAGCTCTTGTTGGTGGATGAATTAGTAGGTTAATTTCTACTTTGAATTTAGCATTCTGCATCAAGATAAGATAGAAAGAAACAAGGTGGTGGTCAGGGCCTGCTTCCAACCCTGGAGAAGTGTAAGGGCTAAAGTCTCATCTATGGAGGATGAATGCATTCTAGAAATTTATTGCACAACATTTTCTTAATAATACTGAGCTGTAATGTTTAAAAACCTGTTAAGAGGCCAGATCCTTACCACAATGCAAAAAGATAGATAGATAGATAGATAGATAGATAGATAGATAGATAGATGGATGTTGGCTTTTTTTCGAGACAGGGTATCACTGTGTAGTTCAGGCTGTCCTTGAACTCACCATGTAGCCCAGGCTGCCCTCAAACTCAGGATGATCCCCCTGCCTCAGCTTCCTGAGTGCTGAGATTACAGGTGTGCACCATCATGCCCAGCTGATTTTTTCCTTCTTTGTTCTTTTAAAGAGAAATGTAGACATGCATGGTGGTACATTCCTGTAATCTCAGCACCCTGGGAGGCTGAGGGCAAAAGATCACAAGTTTGAGCCCAGCTTAGGTATGTACCACTCAGTGAAATGGCCCTGGGTTCAATCCCCAGTATTCTGGGTTGGGGCCTCAGCTTCATCAGGTGGAGTGTGGAATCTTGGATAAGTTACCTAAGCTCTGGAAAAGTGACAGAATGTGTATGGTGAGGATGCCAACCACTTCCAAGACTTAGGAAATAATGCAAACCATCTGACTCCTGAAGTACAGTGTTTCCTTTCTTCTACAAAACTATGTTATACATAAGTATTCACTAAAAACCAGGCAAGATACTTCATATATTTTAAATTCTAATGATTTCAGTCTCTTGTTGCTTTTGTTATTTCTACCACCATGAACTGTTGCCCCTCGGCCATGCTGCCTTGGAGCCAGCTGATAATGGACTGAAACCTCTACAAACTCATAGGAGACTTCAATAATAGTGACTTTGTTGAGAGCCGCCCCCAGCGCTGAGGAGGAGCCTTCCAGGCCACCATACCATCACCCCCAAGCCGAGAAGCAGAGCCACCCCCAGCACTAAGGAGGTGAGCCACACAGGCACCAGCAGCACCCCAAGCACCATGTTGAAATGAGAAGACATGTAAACAAGTCTCTAAACCAGACTTCCAGATCACCTAAAGCAACCCCAAAGGGAAACAAGATGGAACACTCTGATATTCAACCACCTGGACTCCCTGAAGAGGCAAAAAAAAAAAGGATCTGGAAAAAATGAAATCAGAAATAATTTCTCAGATAACAGCAGAGATTGTACCCATAATACTAGATGATATAAAAAAAAAACTGTTCACAGACATGATGGCAGAAAACTTCCCAAGCAGCAGAAAAGAACTTGACATACAGGTAAGTGAGGCATATAGGACTCCAACTAGCCCTGATCAAAAAAAAATCTACACATAGGCACATAATAGTTAGGGCTCCAGAAACCCAACGGAGATCAAAATTCCACAAGCAGTTAGAGAAAAGAAACAAATCACATACAAAGGAAAGCCCATCAGAATCACAGCAGACTTCTCAATGCAAACCCTCAAGGCAAGAAGAGCTTGGAGTGACGTACTTCAAGCACTAAAGGAAAACAACCTCCAACCAGATTGAGGTACCCTACAAAACTATTTTTCAAAATTGATGGAGAAATGAGATACTTTCATGACAAAGAGCAACTGAGGAACTTCATGAATACCAAACCAGCACTCCAAAGAATTTTAGAAAATATCCTAGGAAAACACAAAGAGGATCACAACCCCAGGAAGCCCAGCAGAATGAATCCATCGGGCATGACAAGAAATTAACCACAAAGGGGGGAGAATCCCACAAAAAGAAAAACTCATGACAAGGATAAGTCAATACTTATCAGTTTTAACCATCAATGTTAATGGTCTCAATTCATCAATCAAAAGAAATAAACTGGCAGAATGGGTCAAGAAGCAAGATTCAACAATATGCTGCATACAATAAACACACTTAATTCAAAAAGAAAACTCATAGCCTGAAAGTTAAAGGGTGGAAAACAATACTCCATGCGACAGGAACCTGAAAAAAAGCAGGAGTAGCTATCCTCTCTGCAGATCAAGTGGATTTCAAACCAACACTGATTAGGAGAGACAAAGAAGGAAACTACATCCTTGTAAAGGGGACAATCCAAGAGGAACAGATGACAATCATAAATATCTATGCACCAAACATTAGTCCACCCAACTATATAAAACAAATACTAACAGGCATGAAAAATCAAATAAGCACTAATACAATAGTAGTGGGGGACCTCAATACTCCACTGTCACAAATAGATAAACTAAACAAAATATTAGCAATGAAATATTAGAACTCAATCAAACTCTTGAACAAATGCACTTAATAGATGTTGACACAGTGTTCCACCCCACAAAATCAGAGCACACATTCTTTTCAGTTGCACACGGGTCATTCTTGAAAATAGACCACATACCCGCTCATAGAACATGTTTAAGTAAACGCAAAGGAATTGAAATTATCCCCTGTATATTATCACACCATAGTTTGATGAAATTGGAGATCAACAGCAGAAGAAACTGCAAGGATTTCATAAACACATGGAAATTGAACAACACACTTCTGAATAACTAATGGGTCACAGAAGAAATTAAAGAAGAAATCAGACAGTTCCTAAGATTAAATGACAATGCCAATACAACATATTGGAATCTATGGGACACAATGAAAGCAGTCTTACAAGGGAAATTCATAGCAGTGAACACTCATATTAGGAACACAGCGTGAGCCCAATTAAACAAACTGATGTTGAACCTCAAGCTTCTAGAAAAAGAAGAGCAGGACAAAGCCAAAGCTCATACAAGGGAGGAAATTATAAAGATCAGAGCAGAAATCAATGCAATGGAAACTAAGAGAACGATGCAAAAAATCAATGAAGCCAAGAGTTGGTTCTTCGAAAGAATAAACAAAATTGACAAACCCTTAGGCAACCTTATCAGAAAAAGGAAAGAAAAGGCCCAAATCCATGCAATTAGGAACGAAAAAGATGAAATGACAACAGACCCAGCAGAAATCCAGAGGATCATCAGTACCTACTTCAAGAACCTATACACCAATTAGATGGAAAACACAGAAGAAATGGACAGATTCCTAAATACATATGAATTACCAAAGTTGAATGAAGAAGATCTAAAAATTGTAAACAACCCAATATCAATCAATGAAATTGAAAATGTAATTACAAACTTACCAACTAAGAAATGCCTGGATCCTGATGGCTTCACTGCTGAATTCTATAAGACATTTAGAGAGGAACTAGTGCCACTACTGTTTAAACTCTTCAGTGAAACTGAAAGGGAAGCAATACTCCTGAATTCATTCCTGCAAGCAAGCATCACCTTGATCCCCAAAGCAGAGAAAGACTGAACTTAAGAAGACAACTATAGGCCAACCTCACTCATGAACATAGATGCAAAAATCCTTAATAACATACTGGGAAATAGAAGGCAGAAGATCATCAAGAAGATCATACACCCTGACCAAGTGGAATTCATCCCAGGGATACAGGGATGGTTCAACATATGCAAATTAATAAATGTAATACACTATACTATATCAATAGAGCCAAAGCCAAAATCCATATGATCATCTCCATAGATACAGAAAAAGCATTCAACAAAATCCAACAAGCATTTATGATAAAAACCCTACAAAAAAATTGGAATAGACTGTCTCTACCTCAATCTGATAAAAGCCATCTATGAAAAACCAACAGCCAATATCATACTAAATGGTCAAAAACTGAAATCCTTCACACTAAAATCAGGAACAAGATAAGGATGTCCACTATCACCACTCCTGTTCAATATAGTTCTGGAAACATTAGCCACAGCAATTAGACAAGAGAAAGAAATAAAAGGGATTAAGATAGGAAATGAAGAAGTCAAATTGTCATTATTTGCAGATGACATGATACTCTATGTAGAACACCCCCAAGAACTCCACCAAAGTCTTCTAGACTTAATAACCAAATTCAGTAGAGTAGCTGGATACAAGGTCAACACACAAAAATCAGTAGCTTTCCTCTACACGAACAACAGACTCACTGAGACAGAAATAGGGCAAACAATTCCTTTCACAATAGCATCCAAAACACTGAAATACCTAGGAATCAACCTAACAAAAGAAATGAAAGACCTCTTCTCTGAAAACTGTAGCACTCTGAAAAGAGATTGAAGACAATATCAGAAAATGGAAAGACATCCCTTGCTCCTGGGTAGGAAGAATCAACATAGTGAAAATGGCCATACTTCCAGAACTGCCGTATAGCTTCACTGCAATTCCAATTGAAATCCCAGCAGCATACTTCACAGACCTTGAGAAAACAATTCAAAAATTCATTTGGAACAAGAGACCTAGAATAGCAAAAGCAATTCTAGGCAACAGAGACATGGTAGAGGGTATCACAATCCCCAACCTGAAACTATACTACAAAGCTACTGTGATAAAAACAGCATGGTACTGGCAAAGAAACAGACCTGAGGACAAGTGGAACAGATTAGAAGATGCAGAAACAACTCCAGACACACTCAGCCACCTCATCTTCGACCAAGGAGCCAAACACCTTCACTGGAGGAAAGATAGCCTCTTTAATAAATGATGCTGGAAAAATTGGGTTTCAACTTGCCAAAGATTAAAACTAGACCTATATCTCTCATCATGCACTAAACTAAAATTGAAATGGATTAAATATCTAAATATTAAAACAGCAACACTGAACCGGCTGGAAGAGAGGTTAGGTAGAACTCCTGAAGACACTGGTGTAGGAAAAGATTTTATGAACAAAACCTCAGCTGCCCATGAACTAGCACAAACAATCAACAAGTGGGATCTCTTCATATTAAAAAGCTTCTGCACAGCAAGTGAAACCACCATCAGTGTGAAGAGACAACCCACAATGTGGGAAAAAATTTTCACCTGCTATTCCCCACACAATATCTAGAATCTATAAAGAACTTTAAAAAATCAGACCTCCCAAATTGAACGACCCAGTCCAAAAATGGGCATCTGAAATGAACAGACATTTCTCAGAAAAAGAAGTAGAAATAGAAAATAAACACATGAAAAATGTTCAACATCACTGGTCATTCGGGAGATACAAATGAAAACAATGCTGAGATTCCACCTCACCCCAGAAAGAATGGCTGCTATCATGAAATCAACCAATAACAAATACTGGCGGGGCTGTGGGGAAAGAGGAACCCTCCTCCACTGCTGGTGGGAGTGTAGACTGGTGCAACCACCTTGGAAATCAGTATGGAGACACCTCAAAGAACTAGGGCTGGAAGTCCCATTTGACCCCGCTATTCCACTGCTGGGTATCTTCCCAAAAGAATTAAAAGAATCATACCACAGTGATATATGTGCACCCATGTTTATAATGGCACAGTTTGTAATAGCTAAAAGTTGGAAGCAACCCAAATGCCCATCAACTGGAGACTGGACAAAGAAAAGGTGGGGGTTTTTATACAATGTAGTACTACTCACCCATAAAAAAAGAGAAATTAGAGACATTTATAGCTAAATAGATGCACATTGAGGCGATACTCTTAAGTGAAATAAATAGGACACACGCATGTAAATACCGAATATTTTCTTAGAGTGAGAAACTGAAAGTGTAAATGAAGACTAAAAGGTATAACAGATAATGTGAAATAGGAAAAAAAGGGGGCAAAGGGGAAGGGGAAATGGGAGGAGTAGGGGAAAGGAAAGAAGGGAATGGAATTAATATGAGAAAATGAAAAAATGGAATCACAATCCTTGTAAATAGGGAGGGATGGAAGGGTTGAAGGGAGGGCAGGGGAATGGGGAAAAAATTAGAAGCAAGAAAGATTATGTAAAGGTGCAAATTTCCAACGATGAATGTCATTATATTGTATACCTAAAATGTACCAATAAAATTAATTTTTAAAAAAGAAAAAAATTCTAATGATTTCAAATTAGATCAACACAATGCAAATACCAACTCAAAACATAAGGTTCTCTCAAATACTGCAAAATCACAAGTAATATGCAACTATATATTGTTTGAATAATTATATTTCCTTGTTCTTATATAACCCCTCTATCTCTTACAAATTATTTTACAGATATATAAATATAAAAATATTTTATAGGGAACAAACGTCTCCATGGTTGAAAAAAGTAGCACAGTATTGAAATTAGATCTCCTAATTGAGTCCTACAGAAAAAAAAACCATGTAATACTTATGCTCCCTTTCATAGTTTTATAATTTATTCTATTTTAAACATTTTCTAAATAAAATACATAATTTGTGAACATAAAATAATTTTTAACATGCCAGGCATTGTGGTATATATCTATAAACCCCGCACTCTGGAAGGCTGAGGCAGGAGGACTGCAAGTGCAAATGTAGCCTGGGTTCAATCCCCACTATAAAAATTTTTTAACCAACAGCCTGGCACTTCAGTCTAGATTCTCTCTGGGTCTCATGCCTCACTGTATCCCCAGCTCCACATTTGGAAGACTGTAAGTACCAGTTGGAAGAGTGAAGAAAAGAAGGAAGGAGTTCAAAACAACAACCACAGGACAGCGAAGGGGAAGTGGCTTACCCTAAGTAAAGAGACTTTCAGGAAAGAGAATTCAAAGGCTGTACCTCAGATATGAAGGAAGAGAGAGAGACAGAGAGGGAAAGAGAGAGGGTTTTTTCAATAATGTTTACCCATATATACAGTGTGAGAGTGTGTGGCTGGGTGGGTGCGTGGTTGAGTCTGTTGCTTTGGATGAAACACCCAGGGCCCTGTGCATGCTGGGTAATGGATCTACCACAGAGCCACATCGTCAGCCCCTATAAAGCATTATTTAGTTACATTTATACTTTCTCCTAATGCAGTATTCTTATGCTGAGATATAATTGTTGGGGTTTCACATTAACGAAGGTGTTGCTGCCATTGCTCCGTGTCTGGAACTATCTGTAGAGCTAGTTGGTGACTCCCAAGAGAAACCTATTGCATTATTTTTATCTTTTCGAGGCTCTGGCATGAGTAAGATAAAGACTCTGACCTCAAGAAGCAGCTTTAGGGGACAAGGATGTGGCTCAGTAGCACTGCAAGTGCCTGGCAAGCACAAAGTTCTGAGTTTAATGCCTAGTACTAAAAAAAAGAAGCACCTTTAGTTTGCACAAGATGACTGAGTTACAGGATCCATTATTATAGAGAGCTAGAACCTTAATACGTATATATCCCATATATAAGATTGTGTGTACAGAACTTCTTGTTTGTTTTATAATCATTATTTCTCATAATTCTCAGACAAAATAGAGGAAATGAACTGACATAAAACAAATTATAGAAACTTAAGTAACTTACCGAAAGTTCCTCGCTTCTAACTGGTTGGAGCCAAGACCTGAAGGCCTGGAGACCCTCTTGCCTCCCTGGCCACTCCTTCCAGTCTGCCGTATAACCTCTCTTGTTTACTCACCCTTCCTTCAACACTGGATCTCTTTCACCTGTGTCATCTGCCCTCTTCTCCTCTCGGTCTGTATATTCTCTTTAGGGAGCTTCTTCCACTTCCTTAGCTCCACGGATCATCTACATAGAGATGAGTTGGTCCAAGTCTATACTCAGACCCAAACATTCTTCTTATTCCTAAAGTCGTCTATCCGGGTAGCCAGGTGACATATCTCTCTGGGACCTCTAGCTAAACACAGCAATTCACACCTGTAAATTCACACCTGGGCTCATTTCAAACACTTGTCAGATTTACTTGTTTTATTTTGGGATGGGTAACCTATAGTCCACTGACTATAAGCTCACTGACTGTAAGCTAAAAATGATCTTTACTATCCTTAAAAGGTTGTGATATGGGCCGGGGCTTTAGCTCAGTGGTGCCTTTGCCTGCCTCACAAGCATAAGGTCCTGAGTTCCATCCCCAGTACCAAAAAAAAAAAAAAAAAAAGGTTGTGACAATAAATAAAGGAAGATAGTGCTTGCTTCAGCAGCACATATACTAAAATAAATAAAGGAAGATGAAGAATCAGTGTGTGGCTTGTAAACTTAAATGGCTTACTCACTGCGTCTTCAAAGGAAAGAAATTATTTTCGGTAGTTCTGGGACCTCAGGGCCTGGCCCATGCCAGGCAAGTGCTCTCAGCCCTAGGATGACATCCAATACACGTTGGAACCACTCAGAAATTAAAATTAAAACATCTCTGAACTCGAAAAAGATGTGTCTCTGCTATGGCTTCATTAATTGTAAGAAATAGAATACCAGAAACTGTCTCCCTCAACCATCCTAGTACACAGTATTTCTCTCTGAAAATTATATATACTGGAAAAATTCTTACATATAATACTTAAATAGAAAAAACCAATATGCTATCTTCTCAATGATCCTCAAACATTTTTTTTGGTACCAGGGATCGAACTCGGGTCTTTGCACTTGCGCAGCAGGCGGCGAAACCACTGAGCTAAATCCCCGGCCCCTCAAAAAAAATTTTGACTCTCACAACCCCTCCATTAGTACATTCCTAACTCAGAAAGAGAAAGAGAGACAGAGACAGAGAGAGAGAGAGAAATGCTAATGTCTCTCATGCATGAAGTATTTATCACAAGAACTGTTTTACTGAAAGCAACTGCTCTGGACCCCTTTCCCATCCTCAGCACCACATTCTCAATCCCTGCTCCCACCTCTGGCTCCTCACCCTGCACCCCACTCCCATCTCCAGCAGCTCACCTCAGGGCGTGATCCAGTTTCTTACTTTACTAAAACAAAACCGATGAGAACAAGCTCTCTTCACTTCTTTTAGATCCACTTCTGTATTTCTCCAAACATTTCTCTATACAGTTATCCTTGCTTTTGTATTCACCACCTCAGAAGAGAGAGCATCTCTCCTCTTTTCACACTTAGCTTCAAGCTGGGCCTTCACTATCCCAACCCAGATGTTCTAGACTTTGCTCCTTCAAATCTTCCCTTTCTTGATTCCTCCATCTCACTCCCTCCCCTGAACCCTTCCTTTCAGTCTTTCCTTCTCCTAGCACCTAAAAGTCTTCTAATGAGCCAACAGCCCTTCCCTCTCTCTTCCGTTCAGTGACAAGATTCTTGGCCTATTTCTTTCTTACAAGATTCCATAACTCTCTCAAAATGACCAACAACATTTTCATTATCAAAATCAATGGCCTCCCTTGATTTTTAAGCTTTTCGACCTTCCTGCATCATTTGATCAGATTCTTGTACTTTTCTCTCTAATCTACTGTCATACCAACTCTCCTGGTTTTCTTTTTCTAAATATTCACATATTACACACTTAATCTGATTTTTCCATTCATCTATTAAAGCTTAAATGTTTTCCCAAAGTATATTTACCTTTTCTCTCCATATTGGTAACCCTTGACAATCTCATCCAATCTTAAAACTTCACTGCCACTTTTACAAAGATAATTTCCAAATCTATAATCTTCATTCCTGAATGACCTTTCTCCTCCTTTCTCTTCCCTTTCTTTCTTTTTCTACCTTGCCATCTATCTAGGCTTCGCAATCTCTCTCCATCGACTCTCACGTCTGTCCTCTCCTCTCCATCCCTACTGTTACAACCCTCCTTTATACCACTGCACCCTGGATTCTAGTACTGGGTTTCCAACCATGCTGTCTCTCTCCTTTCTCAGTCAATTTCCAATCCACTTATGCACTGTTGCCTAATTCATTGTGAACCCCACTTCTGATCAAGTTGCTCTCCCATTTAAAAATTATTTTATGTATTAAATGCCACTGAACTTAAAGTGATTTATGTGATTTTTAAAAGGGAAGAACCAATTAGTGCCTTCCTACAGAACGAGGTTCAATGCCCTGCTCCCAGCCATGAATTAGGCTCTCTAGGACTGGTTCAAACAATCTCTCAACCTGCTTCCTGCTTCCTACTTCCTCCCCCTTCAGAAACTTTCCTCCAGCCTGTCTGTTCTCATGAGGGACACTGCTGACTTCCATCTTGCAGTTCTGCCAGCCCCTAATACTTGTTGGCACCGGCTCCACACATCCAAAGCTTAGTGCTCTGTCTCAGTTCAAACCCCACCTTTTCCTGAAAGTCTTTGATCATTTCTCACTTCCACCCTGAAGTATGAATTCCCTCTTCTGAGCTTCGGAAACACTGCCATGGTCAGTCATCACTTAACAATACTCATCCAGTGTCCTCCCTGTGATAGACCCCAGAGTGCTGAAGCTTGGATTTGGGAAAATGGTTTCCAAGCCATGTTGGTTCTGACTAAGGAATGTGTCTGTGGGCATCATTACACAGTTGGTAAAATCTACACGGGACTCCTCATGCATCATCACCATACCACACGTGCAGACTCGTTCTCACACCAGGACACCAGCCAACCGACACACGGTGGAAACCAAGACGGTAAGTTGCATTAGATACATTCATCCACATCCCCATTCGTGTCAGCAGCTGCCTAATCAAAGGCCTAGCTCACAAATGGTTTCACTGAGACAGCAACATTGGAGTTCTCTCTCAAGCTACAGAAAACAGGGGCTATAAATGGAGAAGGAAAAACCTTCCAGTGCTTAGATTTTTAAAAGTCTACAATTCTAGCTATTTTACTCTACAGCAAGATGGCAGTGAATAGGTATCAATGCCCAGGAACATACCGTCTGTTCCACATAGAGAGCAACATCATGTCCGTCCAAGAGAGGCAGCCAGGACGCAGGGCAGGAGCCCGCGAGGCGGTCTGGGCTCCCGGGACCTCCTTCCGCAAGGGTCCTCCTCAGCCTCGGGCTCCCCAGGCGCGGGATGGGCTCCGGACGCGCCTCTTCGCGCTTCTTCCTCTTGTGCTGGGCCATTTTCTCCCAGTCTCTATTAAGAGGCCGTGGGTCACTCCAGGGCGCAGCCTCAGGACTAGCTCGCTGGCCTTAGGGGTACTGTTAAGGGCCACCGTTAGAGGGGAGGGGCATTCCAGTGGCCAAGCGCGACCCCTCCCACGCGCATGCTCCCAGCGCGCCCCCTCCCACAGGTATGCTCCCTGCGCTCTTGCTCCCAATGCCCTTGTTCTCAATTTCGTCAAATTGAAGTATGAATGCCCCGAAGAAATGTACTGATGTCATTATCTCAGCCTGGTGTCAGCTCTGGAATCCTTATGGCTGAGGGATGGTCCCATCTCCAGGAAAGGACTGTCTCTGTCTGTGGTGGTCCAGGTTATGTGGGGCTGTTTTTCAAACATTAAGAGCAGAAGATAATATTGAAGATATCACCCGTTTGAATGTTCATGCATAAGAAAAAAATTATGGCAGAAGATGAACAAGCATTTCTTATGAATTTACAGTCCTTTTTAGCAAAGAAGCCACCAACTGCGCTTGGAAGGCCTGTAGTGGCCTCACCACAGGTCCAAAGAGGCTCTGCTAAGACACCAAATAGGTCTGTGTTATCCAATGTGGCGTGCCACTCATCCTTGAGCTACAAGTGAAGGCATCCCGTTACTTTTTTCAATAGTTTAATAAAACAGACACACAAACTAGCTTCCAGGAGGCCCAGGTGTTGGTAGTGGTGGTAGTACAGTTAGAAACAGGGAAGTGGATGGAGCCATTCCCTTTCCTTCATTTAACTATAAACACAATACCACCCTACTGATTTCCACATTTAAACTTAGGAGGTTGTGATGCCCAAGGTGACAGATCATTGACACCAGTGAGAGACAGAATGGCAGGCACCTGGAGTCACATAGCTACTTACCACTTAGTATGAGGTATATGCTTGGCAATTCTTTCCTTGTCCTGCACAAGAACCTGGACTAGTTTTGGCCTGTTCAACTGTAACAGTACCTCTCGGGGTGGGCCTGGAGGTGGAAGCAGCAGTTTCCCACCATCACCATCGATCAGTCATGCCAGAAGCCTGGCTTACCAGGCATTTGTGTGGAAAGAGAATTACATGGAAAACAGTTCAAGATTTTCCTGCAGCACCTACCTTTCTCTCCATGGAAGGAGGAGCTTTCAAGGTACCAAATAAAAGCATTTATTCAGTTTCATGAATAGTGTAAATTTCCCTCCACCTTTTTGTTCAAAAGTGGAGTTAAGGAGCTAGAGTTTTTTCAGACCAACTACACTTTATGTCTTTGTGTATATGTTTGTGTGTGCAGCTGCCTATTTTTGTAAAAGGAGCTGTATAGGAGAAAACTCATTTCACATTATACAGGAGTACTATTTGCATTCCATTTTGCATAAGAAAGTACAGCTTTGGATGTTAGAAATCTCAAAATTTACAGAACTGAAATACAACCAAGTGATCATATTCTAAAGACTATTCAAAACATAAAAACATCTAAGGAAGGGCAGAAAATATGTGATTTGGGTATTATGATGATATGAAAGTTGAAGCTTACGTTAGGTATGGCTATTAAAATTATGAAAAAATTATCTTAGGTCTATCAAAAGGAACATAATCAATTGTTGGATTTTGCACACCAACATAAATGTGGCACCACACCATAGAATATGCTAAGAACACTATCAGAGTTTGATGCACTGGTCACTTTCACTCAGAGTGCTATGGTTTTTAGTCTGGATGTACCCCCAGTGCACCCCAGCCCACCCGCTAAGACTTGAAAGCTGGCCTCCCCCCTTGCAAGTGGGCCAATCTGGCCCCCGCATCACAGTGTACCCCCTCCAGCCACCAACCTTTCCTGGCTTCCCTCTAGCTTTGCAATTAAAGCTTTTCTTGCCGTAAATTTGTGCTTTAGTTTTAATTCTGTTTTTTAAAAAATGAAAGGAAAGACCCACTTGACCCTGAGACGCTGTGACACATACCTGTACTCTGAGAAGAAGCTGAGAAGTCTTCCCCTGGCTCTACATATTCTCGGAAGTCTCTAATCCACTCTGCTCCATTTCTTTCACCAGGAGGAATTTTTTAATTTGTCAGGTTTTTGTTTGTTTGTTTGTTTGTGCTAAGGATTGAACCCTGTATTTTTTAATTTGTAGATTTTTTTAAAAAATAGTAATTATTTACATTTTCACAAAGAAAAATTAACGTTTGGAAGTTCTCCCCTGCAGGAGGAGGGGGTGATCAGAAGGAAGAGAGCTGGCTCCTACATAGGCAGTGAGTAAGGTATGGACAGCTGAGCAATCTGGGCTGCAATTTTTTTTCCACACAGCATTTAATGATAAAATTTCCATTTTTCTTCTCTTCACTTTTGTTTTGTGTGTTCCATTTTGTTTTCTTTGCTTGTTTGCTTTTTGGGTGTTGTTGTTGTTGTTGTTGTTGTTGTTGTATTCTGGGGTTTTTTAAAGAAAAGGGAAGGAAAGAGAAATAAAACCAGAAGGGGAAAATGCCCCCCAAAACATTTCCTACACTATTTAAGAACCATAATGTTACACCCAGCGAGAGAGAACCAACCAGAGGCCAATATTAAATCCACACAGGAGTCTATTACCGGCCGGGACCCAAGCCGAACATCGGCCTGGAGCCTCGACTGGGGGTTGACAAACACGTTTTATATACCTTTGAGGCCAACAGTTTCTAGGCCCCCCTATGGGATAGAACTAGCAAAGCAAGCAAAGGGTACAGAAGCGGAATGTCCTGCTGTTAGAACATTTGTAAAACAATAGTTGATTAATTGTTATTTCTAAAGGGACCTTCTAGGGGGAGGAGGTTTCTAAGCTTCCTCCTTCTGAGTTCATCTAAAGGGCAGGCAGGTGGGTCAAGCAGCAATATGGAGTCTGTCTTGCTAACTAGGGTCCTTCACATAGTTATTGTCAAGACATATGAATTCTGGGTGAATTATTTTTTCCGGTTTTCAACACCAATAGAGAATTTTGCAAAAGCTACGGCCATCAGAACACTCATCTTCCCCTTTTACTTTCACTTGTCACTTCTTACTAATGAGGGCATAAAAGGGTATATTCTGCTCTTGCAAGCACTAAGTGCTAACAGTGAGAGCTCTTCTGATACTAGTATGGTGATAAGACATTTTCTCAAACATCCAAGTTTTAGCACAGTTGGAAGGACTAAAATTTGTTTCTTTCAACATAAACACTCCTGGAATCCACAAACTGATTCTGCAAAGAATCTTTCTTCTTTCCTTTTCCCTTCTCTTAAAACTGATCTTTTTCTTTTTTCCCTCTCTTTTGCTCCAGGCACCTGGTGGAGGGGGAGTCTTCCCTGTCAAGAGGCAGGCAGTTTCTCCCAGTACCACTGCTGGGATGTGCTGGTCTGGTACCTAGACTGCACCCTAGTGTCAGACTCACCCAGGCCAAAGGGAGCATGGAAATGCAACAGAGTTTTCTTTTGGTCCAGCAGCCCCAAGTGCTGGGCCCTTCTCTTCCCCCATCCCCTAAGTTATTTAGTGCCATTTTTTATTTGGTTTTTTTTTGGTTTTGACTTTGGTACCAGGGATCGAACTCGGGACCTTGTGCTTGCGCGGCAGGTGCCAGAACCACTGAGATTAATCCCCGGCCCACATAGTGCCATTTTAAAGTCTGGGATGTGGCATCTCTGGGTGGGTCTGGGTCTCCAGCCCACCCTCAAATTTTCCCAGGCTTGTCTCTCTCTCCAACATAGAAAGAGGAAGAGGAGTCAGACAAGAGTGCAAAGCAAGAGTAGAGTTTATTTACAGAAAAAAAAAAGAGAGGGAGAGATACAAAGCCACTGGAGAAATGGGCTCAGTGACCATTGAGGAAGGCCAGGGGTCCTATATATATGGGGTTGCGATTGTGGTCCCTCCGTCTGAGGGCAGTCCCACCCCATTGGTTGGTCTCTCTCCCTGCCCGGGGTTTGGGTTCAATATTGCAACAATTAGGGTGGACAATGTCACAAAAGCAAGATGGCTGATTGCCTATAAATTACATTCTCAGGACATTGAAGAAGTTACTCTTCTCCTAAATTCTAAAGGCCAGTGTCTTTTTTCTGGCTTTACCAAGGGGGTCCCATCTATCCCTACAGGGCCACAATGCAGTCTTTCCCCACAGCCAAGTGAAAGCTTCAGATTGCCCTGTCTACCCAGTGTTCAGTAGGACCAACAGTGGCTGCCACTTTGGGAAAATAAATGGAGTCTTAGGACAGGTGGGATCTTAGGACTGCTTCAGGCGCTTGCATGGGGGCCCCAGGAAAGGACACTTCACTGAAGCCAGAAAGTGATAGGCTTCGGCCACCAAGTGAGGGTGTGACGCCACGAGGGACTTCCACCCGGAGGTCTCCAGGATGTCGGAAACATGATAGGTGATGAAATCCACTGCCTGGGTTTTCAAGTGATCTGCACTGTGGAGGTCAGCCAGGATGAGGATCTCCGAGGCATTCTCCACAGAGAGGTTGCTGCAGAGCGAGTCCTCACACATGACCTTCAGGCGCTCCAGGGCATACTTGTCAGCAGCTGCCAGCAGATCGTGTGCCATTCTGTCAAGATTTGGTGCCTTCCCAGTGTAAATGAACCGCATCATTTCCTTAAAAACTTCAGGCTCCACATCACTGATCTCAACTCGATTCTTTTTGCTCTTCTCCATTTCACGTTCAAACATGGCATTAAAAACTGGAGAACGGGCTGCTAAGATTGCTTTGTGAGCCTGAAATTCCTGGCCAGCCACACACAAGCAGCAGTCTGTGAGCCGGGAATTCTCCCACAGCCCTCCTAGCTCATCTGCCAACCGGCACTTAGGAACCTTTACCACATTCATGGTATTCTGGCCAGAAATGTTGACAGAATCTTGTACCATGTTCATCTCGCAGAAGAGGGTAAGCTTGTCATCAGGGAGAAGCTCTTTGGCCTTACTCCAAAGAAAATCTCTACCGATGAATCTTCTGAGTCCCCAGCCTTTGCCTTGCACAAATCTACAAGCTCGTCCACTCTCCATACCTTCGATTTCCTCTCCCTTGGCATTCAGAATGGAGAATTTGAATTTTACCCAAACTTCCCTCTTTGGACACCTGAGCAGTAACAAGTAAAAGGATAGGTAACCCTTGCTTTCTTCATGGAGCGATTTCGGGTTTGCTCCTAAACGCCATTTCAGTTCATCATTAGCTCCAGATGAAAAGGTTGAACTTTGAATGTTTCCACTCATTTCATCTAGGCAAAAGCTAATGTTATCAATGGTCCAGAGGTAGGAGAATTTCACTACTTTGATCTGTGTATTGCACCAGGTCTCAGCTACAGGGCCATTTGACATTTCTGCCGGAGGTGGAGTGCTTGGAAATCTCGACATCGCCAGTTTGCAAGTTAAACAGGGTCTCCAAAATCACACGACAAAGATTTCTGTTCTTTCGTCACCAATTTGTAGAGATTTCAGTCCAGTTAGCAGCTCCAAGACAGGAAGGGTGGCATCGCAGTCAGGAGGCAGACAGCCTAATTTGTAGATTTTTAAAAAAAGAATTATTTAGAACTTGCTTTACCAAGACTTGCTAGTATATCAGAAGCATCTGAGTAATTTGTCAATCACTGGGAGAAATATCTCCTTTAAAAAGTTTCCTTTTTCCCAAGCATGGTGGTGCATGCCTGTAATCTCTGCACTCAGGAGGCTGAGGCAGGAGGTGCTGTAAGTTCAAGGCTAGGCTCAACTACACAGCAAGACCCTGTCTCCAAAACAAAAAAAAGGAAAATCTTTTTGGTGATGTTAAACTACAGTGGATTTTGTTTTGCTTTTTGCTGATACTGGAGACTGAACTCTGGGCCTTCACACTGACTCCAGTCTTTTTTTTTTTAGAGATAGAGCCCCACTAACTCACTAGACTGCTTAGGTTCAGCTGAAACTTGCAGTCCTCCTGCCTAAACCTCCAAGAATGTTGGGATTAGAGAAATGTGCCACCCTGCCTGGCTCGGTCACCAGGTTTTCTAACAATACCTGCCCATTGCCATTAAGATTCCAAAGCAGTCCAAGGCTGTGACACATGTAACTAGAGTATCCTTCAGAGAAATGGTGCCCACTGAAAAATTATTGAGACCCTTGTGATATGGGTCTTACTAAGCTCATTTTTCCAGCTCCATCTTCAGCCTATAGCAGCATATTTTCCCCTACAAGGAGCTTGGAGCATGAAAGGGTAGAGGCTTTGCTGAGGATCTGACCCAAAGTGACTGTCTCTCTTTTGTCCCTGCTCTGACCATAGGAGGTTGTGACTTATCCAGCAACTGTCTGTCCCTCCGCCTTTCTGCCCTTTGCTCCCCCTTGCACCACAATGGATTGGGACAGTTTTTTTCCAGTGTCCTCTGGAGCTATCAAAACACCATTCTCCACTCCAATAAGAATGCAACCAGGACTGGTAGGTCCTCTTCCCCGCTCCAGCCTCTTCAGTGAATACTGCTGCATTTTTTTGAGGCCAGAACAGGGGACCAGGGAGCAACTAAAGTTGGGAAGGGAGGGATCTGGGTCCCTTATTTGCATACTCAGCATTCACAGCAAGCCTTCTAGAAGATTTCTTGATTTGGGCCCTTGCCCTCACTGACACAGGTCTGTCACCATGCAGTGAAGAACAGCAGCCAAAGAACTATAGCTAAGGGAAAAGGAAGCTTGTCTTAGTTGAAGACAGCTAAAAGTGACACAAAGATGTCCTTGGTGACATCATTCCTGGAGCTCACCATCTATCTGAACATCTCATAGGGATTTCTAATAGTTGTCTTTATTATTTTCTAATAGAAATATCATAAAGATTAAGTAAGCTAAAATAGTGCTGCTCGTGCAAGGGCTCAATAACTATTTTTATCTTTGCTAAGTCAGCCTAAATCAGGGATTCTGTTTCTTGTACCCCAAAGTACCCTACCTGAAACATCCCTACCTACATCAGTCAGTGCTTACTAGAGAAACAGATTTAATGCAAAATATACAAATATATAAGAATTTACAAGATTGACTTATAGTGGCTGCCCAAAGGGTCAAATGTGGGTTAGTGCAAAAGGGCCGTCAGCACACTGGAGACCCAAAAGACCCACTTAAAAGCCTGGCCCTCAATGCTGCATCCCGTGTGAGCATCAGGAGGAGAAATGGTCTGTGCTGGAAGTCAGGAGATACGTCCAAGATACAGGTTAAGACTGAATCTCCTCGAAAGAAACAGAAGCAACTCTTCCTTCTTGGCTTCCCTTTTATACCTTTCAGGCAACAATCCACCCTAGGGTGGGTCTTCCCACCCTGCGCTGATCCAATTTAGTTAGGTGTCTAGACTCAAATTGATAGAATCAGTTAAATATCACACCACCTGTCTTTTCTATATATTTAAAGAAAGGGTCTGTTTTGCTACTTCTGAATTTCTTATCTATCTATCTATCTATCTATCTACTTATGTAGTATTTTTTAATCAAGGTCTTGCTATGTAGTCCAGGCTGGCCTTGAATTCACAGTAATCATCCTGCCTCAGCCTCTGGAGTGCTGGGATTATAGGTATGGCCACCATGTCCAGCTACTCTACTTCTGAATTTCTATGGAAGCAGGGCAGGGTTAGGTGGTAGAAAGAGGAGGTCTGACCACAAGGCTATCTGTAAGGAGTATTTGAAGTCTGAAAATGTCCACTTTGAGAGATGCACTCAATAGCATCAGGATCCAGTTCACCATATCCAGGCTGTCTTTCAGCAGTGGCCTATAACTGGCTAATCTGAATGGATTTATTATCCATGGTAGATTGTTTATAAGTGAGAGGGTCATTTTCTTCATATTACTATTTTATTTCATTGCCTTACTAACTTGCCAAATTCTTTTTTTTTTTTTAAGTTTTTAGTTTTTTGGTACCGGGGATCGAACTTGGGTGCTTGCACTTGCGCAGCAGGCAGTGAAACCACTGAGCTAAATCCCTGGCCCAAAAACTCTATTTTTGTTTTTGTTTTTTGTTTTGGAACCGGGGATCAAACTCAAGTCCTTGTGTTGTGCTTGTGCAGCAGGCGGCAAAACCACTGAGCTAGATCCCCGGCCCGCCAAATTCTTTAGTTTCTAAAACTAAAGAGCTGAAGTATCATATCATTGAAATAGTGAGAGTTTTACCCACTTCTTTCCAAGTTTTCTACCTCTACTTTGCCATATCTAGTTGCACTGGCTAGTACTTTCAGTAAAGATATTTAATGATAATGACAGAAAACACTCTTACCTCATTTCTTTCTTTAATAGAATAGCTCTAGATTTTTTCCAGTAGGCATGATGTTAATTTGGGGAACTGAGGTAAATATATTGTATCGTGTTAAAGAAATATTCACCTGTTGAGAGAATGGAGAAAAATTGACATAAGTCTTCTGAGAAAACAATGCATTAAGCATTATATCTTGTCATAAAAATCAGCATAACCCAGGCCATTTTCGTTTCAAAGACACTAAGATTAACACTTGCTAGGTTAGGACAAATATCCTTTCTTACTCATCTTATACATTGTCATCATGAAATTGAGTCCTGACTAGTTTGTTTATAAGAAATTTATCTGAGATATTCTGATGTTTAACCCTGCAAAAGAACTTTATTATCTCTTAGAAAACGTTATCTTTAATCTGAAGACTATGTGTGCTCTATATGTTTGTTATGAGAAATCTCATGGACCTATCTACTATAGTTTTGTTATAAGAAATCGCGTATGTTCAAATGTGCTAATTATAAAATGTATGGGACTTTTTGTTAATTTTTGAGTCGGGGTCTTGCTAGGTAGTTCAGGCTGATCTTAAACTCACTATGTAGCCCAGGCTGAGTTCCAACTTGCAGTGATCCTCCTGCCTCGGCATCCTGAGTGCTGGGAGTACAGGAGTATCCCACAATGCTCAGTGAGACATTTTATGATAATTAAGAGGTCACAACATTAAGAAGATATAATAGTCCTAAGAGTAAGGGTTTGTTATATATGAAGCAAAAACTGAAAGGGAAATGAGAAACATCAACAATTATAGTAGATAATTACAACACTGAAAAACTAGATCAAAGAATCAGTTAGTGTATAGAAGATTGGAATAACATCATCAAACAACCTGAAGTACTTGATATTTACAGAGTGCTCCAAAAAGTGCAACTTTTTTGAGTGTACAGAATATCTCATTTTTATTCTGGGTCATAAAACAAACTTCAATAAACTTAGATTGAAATCATACAGAGTATGTTATCATCATTAAATTAGAAATTGATAACAAAAAATAGCTGTGAAAGTCCCAAATATTTTGAAATTAAACATTGCTCTTCTAAGTAACTCAGAGGTCAAAGAGGTAATTATAAAGGAAACTGAAACATGTTTTGAAGTCAAAGATTTAAAAAAGATATCAAAAACTACAGAATACAGTTAAATAAGTGCGTAGGAGAGAACATTATAGCTTTATACTCTTACATTAGAAAAGAAGAAAAGTCTAGGTTAAAATGTGTAAGATTACACTTTAAAAAAAATTAGAGGGGTCTGGGGATTTAGCTCAGTGGTGCCACTGCCTGACTCGAAAGTGCAAGGTCCTGAGTTCGATTGTGACACACACACACAAAATTAGAGGGGGAAAGCTAGCCATGGTGACACGTGACTGTAGTCTCAGCACTCAGGAGGCTTCCAAGTTTAAACCTAAACTGAGCAATTTAACAACTCAATGAGACCCTGTCTCAAAATAAAGAATTTTTTAAAGGGCTGGGGTTGTGGCTTGATGAGAAAGCCCTGGGTTCAACTCCCAGTAGTAGAAAAAGGAAATTAGATCATGGAAACATTATGGCTTGTATCTAGATGTCCCCCAAAACCCTCATACTGTCATAGGTGGAGCTTTTCAGAGGTGGCTGAATCTAGAGTGTGTGTGATGCTGGGATTAAGTGTGTGATGCTGAGATTAAGGGTGTGTGGTTACTAGATTAGTCCACTGATTGGTTTGACCTAGTTCTGGGTGTGGATAGTGGGAACCACCCTGGGTGTGAGTGCTACCCACCCTAAGGGCATGTAGCCTGGATAAAACAGAAGGAACAGAAAGAGGGCTGCTGTTGAAGTTTGCTGCTTGCTGCTTCGCCACTTTGATGCTTATTGCCTTGCTGTCTTGCTGCCTTCTTCCTGCTGTGTACTTTCTCTCCTTTGCCATGCCACTCTGCCTTGGAGCCAGGCAACTATGAACTGAAACCTCTCCAAACTGTGAGCTACAGTAAATTTTTCCTTCTTTAATTTTGGGTGTTTGGCATTTTGTCTCAGCAATGAGAAAAATAACTAAGACAAAACAAAGATAGTAAGTGACAGTTTTGGAAATCAGTTGAGTAGAAAAGCTGCTTCTTTTTAAAAAGATCTGTAAAATTGATAAAGATCTAACTAAATGGGGGCCGGGGGGTAAGAGAAACGCAAATTAGCAATACCAGGAATCAAATAAGAGAACTGGAGATCCCACAGACATTAGAAGAAGAAAAGGGGATCTGCTTCCAGCAACAGAGGAGCACTTCCTATGGACAAACCCTGTTATGGCTTGTGTTTAGATGTCCCCCTAAAGCCTTATGCAGTCACAGGTGGGGCTTTTTCAGGGGTGGCTGGATCTAGAATATGTGACCCTGGGATTGATTCATGGTGCAATGCTAGGATCAAGGGCACTAGGATTAAGGGTGTGAGTGCTACCCATCCTAAGTAGCCTGGATAAGATATAAGGAGTAGAAAGAGCTGTGGTTGTCCCTGTTGGGATTGACCTGGTCATGAAATGGTTAATGAATATGTTCTTTAATTCCAAGTTATAGTCTGACAAGATACACACAAAAAAAACCCCAACAAAACAGGCAGCTGATGCAGGTAATGTCTCCACCCGATGCCATGCCATTTCAGAACAGATAGAACACAGAACACAGGATGGGATGTTCCCCACATAGAGGTAACTATAATGTACAGCAACTTTTCGATGCCAAGTCACCTGAAAATATCCATATATCTGCCTCGATCACTACATGGATCCGACCACAAATATTTGCTCTGACCCCTATGGATACCCCATGGGATAGACATGCCAGACCTCTCTTCCAATACCCTATAAAGCTTCCTACCTTTTTTTGTTTGGGGCTGGCAGCCTCTTGCTTGATGTCAGTACACCTCTGCCAAGGTGAATAAAGTCTGTACCACTTTACTTTCATTAGCCTGCTCAGGTGGTCTCATCCCTCCACGCTGTTTGTTACAGTCCCTTGTTGCCTTGCTATATTCTGCTTACCATGAACTGTTTCTTCTCGATGGTGCCTGTCTGTCATGCCACCCTGGCTTGGAGCCAGCTGACTATGGACTGAAGCCTCTACAAACTGTCAGCTAAATAAACCTTTCCTACCTTAACTTGTGGGTGTTGAGTATTTTGTCTCAGCAACAAGAAAAGTAATTAAGCCATAATTTGGTACCAGAGAAGTAGGGTCATTGCTGTAAATATACCTGGCCATGTGGTTTAGGAGCCTTTGGAGCTGACTTGTGGGAAGAGTTTGAAACAATTCAGAGATGCCAGCTGGAAAAGTAGAGCTGGAATTCCTCAGGCTATACTTGATGGGAGATTCTGGTCAGAGCTCAAAAGACCAGAATGCTGCTAGAAATTCTCAAAAGACCAGAATGCTGATAGAAATTCTTCTGGTAAAGACCAGGCTTGGGAAGTTTCTGCTGGAAAGAAGGACTACATTCATTGGCTGTTGGACTCCAGACAATGTGTGTTATGCCTCGGCAGAAAGTTTGTTTGCATTTTGCTCGTGTCCAGAGACTTTGCCTGAGACTGAGATTAAGGGGGCTGGACTATAATGTGGCAGAAAAAATTACACAGCACTCTAATGTTGAGGTGGTGGCATGGCTGCTGCTGAGGGCTTTTAGCCAGATTTATGTTGAGAATCAAGCAAAGAGCCCAGCAGAATGATTTAAAATGTTTTGAGTTTGGCCAGAAACTAAGCTCCAATAAAACTGTGGACTGCAAAGATAGAGCAGAGTAGATCTTGATTGCTGAGTAGGAACAGGAGAATAGAAAAGATGCCTTGAGGGCATCTCAAGAAACAGGACTCCACCCTTTGCAGCCTCAAAATTGCAGAAGTGAAAGATTTTGCTTTGAGAAGAAAGCCCCAGAGCACCCTGTTCCAGAATAGTGGTGGTCCAAAGAATTTGTTGCTCAGAACTGGATTCAAAGTGCTCAGCCATCCAGGCACTGAACCCCTACAGCCAAGGGAGAGGGAGATTAGCTACTGCTTCACCTGGCAGCAGACCTTGGCATCATCCACGTGGTGCTGGTTTAAGGCACATGCAGAATGCAAGATTTGTGGGGTCAGAAGGCTTCCACCCAGATTTCAGAAGGCATGGGAGGCCAGGCAGTGTGTCCCCGAGAGGGCAGTGTGTAAAGCTGTGAGTGTGAAGCCGAGATTCCACCTCACCCCACAAAGAATGGCTGCTATCATGAAATCAACCAATAACAAATGCTGGTAGGCTGTGGGGAAAAAGGAACACTGCTCCACTACTGGTGGGAGTGTAGACTGGTGTAACCACTGTGGAAATCAGTATGGAGATACCTCAAAGAACTAGGACTAGAGGTACCATTTGACCCAGCTATTCCCCTGCTGGGGATCTTACCAAAAGAATTAAAAAGAATCATACTGCAGTGATATATGTGCACCCATGTACATAGCAGCACAATTTGTAATACCTACAACTTAGAAGCAGCCCAATTGCCCATCAACTACAGAGTGGATAAAGAAAATGTGGTTTTTTAAATAAAATGGAGTACTACTCAGCCATAAAAAATGAGAAATTAGAGACAGTTATTGAGGCAATACTCTTAAGTGAAATAAATATGACACACGTGTAAATGCCGAATAATTTCTCCAGTGTGAGAAACTGAAAGTGCAAATAAGGACTATAGGATATAAAGATAATATGAAATAGAAAGAAAAGGGGCAAAGGGGAAGGGGAAATGGGAGGGGTAGGGGTAGGGGAAAGGAAAGAAGGGAATGGAATTAATATGAGAAAATGAAACAATGGAAACAAAGTCTTTGTAAATAGGGAGGGATGGAGGGGTTGAAGGGAGGGCAGGGGGAGGGGGAAAAAATAAGAACCAAGAGAGATTATGCAAAGGTGCAGATTTCCAATGATGAATGTCATTATATTGTATACCTAAAATGTACCAATAAAATTAATTTGCTAAATAAATAAATAAAACCATGTTACCAGTCAATTAAAAGGCAGAGATTATCACAGGGGATCAAAAATATCCCCACAACATCCAACTATGCTGTCTACACAGAACACTTTACGTATTAGTTTTATCTTAAACTTTTCCTTTGAAATAATTTTAGAGTTAGGCAAATGCTGGAAAAATAGTGTAAATTTCCTGTAAACCCTTCACCTAGCTTCTAACCATACCTATGACAAAAAAAATTAAAATTAGGAAACTGACATTTATACAACATTACTACACGGAAGATTCATTTGGATTTCATCTGTTTTCCCACTAATGATCCTTTTTTTTTTCCAGATTCCAATCTGGGACCCCACATTATCTCTACTTGTCATGGCCTCTAAGCCTCCCGTAGTCTAACTTTTCTTTGGTCTTTCTTTATCTTTTGATAGAGCATCCCCTTTGGTCTGTCCAGTTTTCTCTTATTACAGTAGGGTTATACATTTTGGCAAGGACATCCCAGAGATAAAGTGCCCTCCCCCACATGCTGTGTGAAGACATACATAGCGTCACTAACTTCTATTACTGGTGCTATCACTATTGATATCTTGTTTATGGTGGTGTTTCACAGGGTTCTGCAATACAGTTACTATTTTCTCCTTTGGAATTAATAGGTATCATTGGGAGCTTCTTTGAGACTACATAAGTCACCCATTTCTCTTCAAACATCTACCCACTTTAGTATGCACTACAGATATTCCTCTTTCAATGATCTACCTGTTTAATGACTATTGAGACCTGCAACTGAGGGGTGCTGTTCAGGCTTATGACTCACCACTTGGACTTACAACTGTCTTTTAAAAATACAGTTCTGTACACCTTGTTTATAGAGCCTCAGTGTCTTTTTTTGGACAGTGCACCTTGTTTATACAGTGTGGTACTTTTTGCTGAGTGTGCTGTACAGTACAGTAGTGTAGCTTTATGTTCTGTTTTACATTACAGTTCTGGATGTCAAAGTTATGCAAATAAAAGCAAAGTTATCCAGTTTCCTTTGACTATGTCTTTGTTCTGAATATTGAAATATACATACTCTATACAAGTCCTCATTTAGCAACCAATTCAATTAATGACCTAGTCACAGGACCATAACTCTGTTGTTAAACAAGGAATACCTACTAGATTTGTCATAATTGTTTGTGCCATGAATAATTTTTATTGTAGTCTTTGCTTAATACTGTTGTATTTCCATGATTCTTTCTATACTTAAGTAAACAGAGAATCCACTTGATTATGAAAGCACAAATTTAGCTAAAAGAGTAGATGCTTATGTAGGGACAATTAGAAGGGAGTGTAGGTAGGGATGGTAGAGGACATGACCTGGGTGGCTGATGGTTATGTACTTACCACAAGCTTTTTGTATGCTATGTACTTGAGGAAGCTAGCTTTTGTGTAATTATTACATGTACTCACTATGTGCCCCTTAGCCCCCTGACCTTTCCTCAACCCAGAAACAAAGGCTAAGACCCTGATTGCTGTACAATCAGTGAAACAGTTATTTTTAGAAAACAGCATACCCCTATAATTATGAATACTGTGGTCCTCTGACCTTTGGGAAATTTGCTTCCTGTCTGGCAGCTGTTCCTTGCATTCACAACCTTATAAATAAACTTTTGCCTCACATTACTTTCACTTCCAACCTCTGCTTTGGGGAGGCTGAGTTCCTCATTCTCTGCTGGGTGCATTTGGCTCTGACTCACTTCCCTATTCTTCACCAGAGTGGAGGTGAGGCATCCAGAAATACCGGGGGTCGGGGGAGAGAGGAGGTCATTGAAGGCCCCTAGCCCCTCAAAGACCACCTGCCTGATGCAACACTAACACTAATCAGGGCAGCTGGAGTGATAATATTAGAAAAAGGCAAAGCAGATTTTTGAGCAAAGACTATCTTAGTAGAAACACGTCATTTCATGAGAAAAGTGTCCATTCACCATAAGCTCATAACATCCCTAGACATTATGCACCTGAAAAGAAGAAGCAGGAGAGAGAGAGAGAGAGAGACCCTGATAGACATAAAATGGAAAAATACACAATTATAGTAAGAGATTTCAATATCCCTCTTTTTTGCTTTTTGTTTTGTTTTGTTTTGGAGGCAGGGTCTTGTTATGTAGTTCAGGGTGGCACTGAACTCACTACATATCCCAGGCTGGCCTCAATCCTCCTGCCTCAGTCTCCCAAGTGCTGTGATTATAGGCATGTGCCACCACACCTGGCTCCTCTTTTAATTTAATAGAAAAAGGAGGCCAGGGATTTAGCTCAGTGGTTCTGTCGCCTGCCTCACAAGCACAAGGTCCCGAGTTCGATCCCCAGTACCAAAAAAAAAAAAAAAAGTAGTTTACTTTAAAGGGGCTGGGGATTTAGCTCAGTGGTTTCGCTGCCTCCTGCACAAGCGCAAGGACCCGAGTTCGATCCCCGGTACCAAAAAAAAAAAAAAAAAGAAGAAGAAAAGAAAAAGGCCTTGTGCTGTGGTGACTCACAGGAGGCCAGGACCCAAGGCAGAAGTCCTGGTAACATCCCCTTCCCCATTCCCTACAGAGCTATATATATGAACCTTAAGAATGGGCACAGTTGAGAGAAGCTCAGCCGGTCCCAGCACCCGGAAGGAAGCTCCCCGCCTCCATCCCAGGCTCCTAGGGCAGTGAAGCTCAGCCAGTCCCAGCACCCAGAAGGAAGCTCCCCTGCTGCCATCCCAGGCTCCTAGGGCCAAGAAGGTGAGCGGATCCCAGCACACGGAAGGAAGCTCCCCTGTCTCCATCCCAGGCTCCTAGGGCAGAGAAGGTGAGCTGGTCCCAGCACTCGGAAGGAAGCTCCCCCACTGCCATCCCAAGCTCCTAGGGCAGAGAAGGTGAGCCATGTGGGCACCAGAAGCACACCCCTCCCCCCGTGGAAATGAGAAGACACATAAACAAGCCTCAAAAACAGACTTCCAGATCACCTACAGCAACCCCAAAGGGAAACGAGATGGAACACTCTGATACTCAACCACCTGGACTCTCTGAACTGGCAACAAAAGAGGATCTGGGAAAAATGAAATCAGAAATAATTACTCAGATAACAGCAAAGATTTTGCGCATGGTGCAAGACATGATTAATAAATCTAGAGAGGACACAGATAAAAAAATAGAGAATCTGAGGAACATGATGGAATCCCAACATAGGAAACAAATGGAATCCATAAAACAGATACAAACAGATTTCCAAGAGATTAAAAACTCCATGGAAAGTCTGCACAGCAGAATAAACCAATGTGAGGATAGAATTTCACATATAGAAGATAAGATTGCAATTAGTGACCAGGAAAAGAAAAATTGCTTTAAAATTGTAAGGGAACATGAGAAATCAATCCAGCAGCTAGCTGCTAGACGATGCAAAGAAGAATAACATAAGACTGATTGGAGTCAATGAAGAAAGAGGAGAGAGTGCAGATGACATAAAAAAACTCTTCACTTCTAGAAGTGATGGCAGAAAACTTCCCAAGGAGGGAAAAGAACTTGACATACAGATAAGTGAGGCATATAGGACTCCAGGTAGCCGTAATCAAAAAAAATCTACACATAGGCATATAATAGTTAGGACTCCAGAAATCCAACAGAAGAATAAAATTCTACACACAGTGAGAGAAAAGAAACAAATCACATACAAAGGAAAGCCTATCAGAATCACAGCAGACTTCTCAATGCAAACCCTCAAGGCAAGAAGAGCTTGGAGTGATGTATTTCAAGCCCTAAAGGAAAACAGCCTCCAACCCAGACTGATGTACCCTGCAAAACTATCTTTCAAAATTGATGGAGAAATATGATACTTTCATGACAAAGAGCACTTCAAGAACGTCATGAATACCAAACTGGCACTCCAAAAAATTTTAGACAATACCCTAGGAAAAGACAATGAGGATCACAACCCCAGGAAACCCAGCAGAATGAATCCATTAATTGACAAATTAAACGGAAAGGGGAAGAATCCAACAAAAAGAAAAAGTCATGACAAGGCTTTTAAAACTTTTGACTTCATCTCCCTAATGAGTGTATAATTCAATCTTATTATTGTACTGATTAGTATTTTTCTGATTCTAGAATTGCACACCATTCCTTGTGCTATACTGGCTATTTATCATCTTCTTATGTCTACATTTTAATTGGGTTGTCTATTAATGAGCTCTAAGAATTCTTTATATATTCTGCTCATAGGTTATATTCATTGTAAAAATGGTCTGTTTAAGGACTACTTTTCATTTTAATGATGTCATTTAAATTCTAAATTTTGATGGAATCTCATTTATCAATTTTTTTCTTTTATACATCATGTTTTTTGTATCCTAGGTAGTTCTTGCCTACCCTGAATTCATAAATATTTTCCCTTATAATTTCTTCTTAAAGTTTTACACTTTTAGGCTTTCTTATTTAGGTTTATAGATCCCTTCAAGTTATTTTCATGTATGGAAAACAAGGGTTGAGGTTAATTTTTTATATGCGGATACCAGGTGTTCTAGTGCCATTTGCTGAAGACACTATCTCTTCCTCGGCTCTTGAATCGAGTTTATATTCTATAAAATGCTAATGTTAAATAATCTTGCAAAACTCAGTAGACCATATATGTGTGGTTCTATTTCTAGATTCTCTGTTTTATTCAAATGATCTATATGTCTTTCCTTACACCCACACTGCCTTGATTACTGTAGCTTTAGAAGAAGTCTTAAAATTGGGTGCTAAACGTCTTCCAACACTGTTTTTGTTTTTGTTTTTGTTTTTGTTTTTGGCTTTTCTGGGTCCTTTGTACTCCTACATAACTTTAAAATTTCAATATCCAGTTCTTCATTTATAGCAAGTACACACAGACCTGAATTTTTATACATACCTTGTGTTTTCTAATCCTGCTAAATTCAAGTACAAGTTCTAGGGGCTCCTAGAGATTTCTTAGTATTTTCCCTGTAGATGATCATTTCATCTACTTATAAAGATTTTGCTCCTGCCGTGCCAATCCTATCCTAGTTGTGTCATTTTATTGCCAGACTATTTTGGTTTAGACCTATGTTTCAAAGTCTAATGGACAGATGAAGAGTAGGCATATATGCCCTTGTTCCCCACTTTAGGGAGAAAGCATTGTATCATCTCCATTCATAGAAGGAGTTTTCGTTGGAAGTATGGAGTACATGTCTTTGATCTGTTGAGAAGGCTCTGTTCTACTTCTAGTCTCCTGATAGCTTTTACCATGAACAGCTGTAGAATTTAGTCCAATACTCTTTCTCCAACTAGTGACAGGATCATATGGCTTTCTCCTTTCCTCTGTTAAAATGATGACTTTTGGGGGTGGATCTTCCAGTGCTGAACCAACACTGCCATCCCTATAATAAAACCACTCTCTTGGGCTGGGGATTTAGCTCAGTGATTTCGCTGCCTACTGCGCAAGTGCAAGGACCCGAGTTCGATCCCTGGTACCAAAATAAATAAATAAAATAAAATAAAACCACTTTCTACATACTGCCAGATCTGACTTCTAAGAGTTTGTTTTGTTAAACAAATTTCTATCTATGTTCATACTTTTTTCTTCTATTATCTTTATCCAGTTTTAGGATTAGCACAATGTTGAGTTCCTAAAATGAGGGGAGAAGTATTCCTTCTTTTTTCTGCTTTAAATGTTTGATATAATTTATCAGTTAAAATGTGTATGAGCCTGCTCTTGTCATATAGGTAGGTTTTCAAGCTAGGAATATACTTTCTTTAATAGGTGCTATTCAAATTTTATATTTCCTCCAGAGTTAGTTTCATTAATTTGTCTTCTAAGTTACTTCTTAGAAGTTGTCAAATTTATTTCAAAAAAGATTTTTGTAATATGCTTTCTATATCCTTTTAAATTCTGCAAAATCTATGGTAATGTCTCCTAGATCTTAATATTGTAATTTTAAAAATGTATAACTGATATTGTGTAACAGGAAGAAAAGGTCTAAAAGAGCAGGGGAATTGGGAGGGGTAGGGGAAGGGAAAAAAGGGAAAGCAAAAAAATATGAGAAGAGGAAAAAAATGGAAACAAGGTCTTTGCAAATAGGGAAGGGTGGAGGGGGTGAAGGGAGGGCAAGGGAAGAGGAAAAAAAATAAGAACCAAGAGACTCATGTAATGGTACAAGATCCCAATGATGAATGTAACTGTATTTTATACCTAAAATGTACCAATAAAGTTAATGGGGGGAAAAAAAAAAGAATGGGCACAGTCTATAAATGTCCCCATATGAATGCTTAAAAAAATAATAATAATTTAATAGAAAAAAAGAAAATTTTACAAGTCACTCCACAACAACAGAACAATATCAACTAGTTTCAAATACACGTTGAAGAATATGATTTTTAATTAGTGTATACTTTGATTAATTTCACCCTCTTTTCCTCCCTCCACTCATCCCTTTCCTCTTCTCCAACTGAATACTTAGAAAGAATATTTTCAAAGACAGATGCATAATCTGAGCCACAAAACAAATTTGAGTGAAATTAAGTGGATTCAAAGAAAGTATTTTCCATGCCAACAAAGGAATATGTTTTAAAACTGACAACTGAGATGTCACAAAGACTCTACAGACTTTAAAAAGCCAAGGGGATGAGGGAAGATTATAAACAATTTAAGCCCAATAAATTCAATAACTTTGATAAAATGAATACATTTCCTGAAAGAAAAAAACTACCAAAGATCGCATAAGAAATTGATATGCTAAAAAGCAACATACCTATTAAATAAATTAAACAAGGTAAACCTCCCCATTAACTTCAAGTTCAAATGCTTTCACTAGTGAATTTTACCAAACATTTAAGGAAGGAATGATACCAGTTTTACACAAAGTCTTATAAAATGTTTAAGAGGAGGAAATAGTTTCCAACTCATCCTAATATTACTCAGTGTTTTTTAAAAAAATATTACTCGGTTTTAAAAAATTAAGACAAATATCTGGTTGTGGGGGCACAGGCCTGTTATCTCAGCACTTGAAAGGCTGAGGCAGGAGGATTATTCTGAGTTTGAGAACAGCTTGAGCTACATAGTGAACTCAAATCCAGCCTGAACTGCACATCAAGATCTTGATTTTTTAAAAAGACAAAAAGTTCCCAGAAAATTTAAACTACAGACCAATATCCGTCAGAAAAATAGATGTGAAAACTCTTAAAAATTTAATAAATTGAATCTAGCAATATAAAAAAGAATACACAATGACCAAGTGGGAATTATCCTAACAATATCAGGTAGATCAGCATTTGAAAACTAATCAATGGAGTTCACCATGCTGTGGAGAATCATGGTTATTTTACCAGTGTTTCTTTAGAGCTACACTGCATGTGGCTGAGGGGTGAGCTAGTCGTAGAAACAAATTTCTACCTGGTAAGCTACACATAAAAACTATGCATACTCTCCTAGTGATCTAATTGCCTAACCCATCTTAATCCCATCTCTCCTCATCCCAATATAATATATTTATATATGTTATTCTGATCCTCTTGACCACTAACTAGTCAATCTTTACATATTTGTCAGTTTTACAGAGGACTGCTTCTAGCAACGCCAAGGGCAAGGACCCTGTCATACAAAAATATTATGTCGGTCTTCAAACAGTGCCTGCTATCCTTAGGACTGAGACGGATGGACCACTGTGACCTGATGCAAGCATTCCTGGGATAGATGATGCTAAAAGATCCCCTCATCACATTAAAATCAAATATAAAAATCTCAGCATTTCACCCTCAGGGTGCGGTCCTCTCTCTCAGACTCTTCTCCTGCTCTCTTGCTGTGTCTTGATTCTTTTCCTATATTATTTATAATATTTCCTATATTTTCCTGTATTATATTATTGATAAATTCTTTTTACAATCTGCAGTAGGAACCCTACATGCACCACACACTCCATGGCATTTCAACGAATCTAAAGAAGAAACAGATAATTGTCTTAAGGGATGCAGAAATAGCAACGGGAAAAATCTGATAGCATTCATGATGAAAAATCATCAAATACAAAAAAAGGGGGAAACATCCATAACCTGATAAAGGGCATCTACCAAAAATACCTACAACCAATATTACCCAATGGTAAAAGATGGAAAGTTTTCCCCCTAAGACAAGAATGCAAGGAAATCTGCTCTTACCACTCCTACTCAATACTGCATTGGAGATTTTGGCCAGTGCAATAAGAAAACCAAACTGAAAAGGAACAAATAAAACAGCCTATCACCAACCTGATAATGTAAACAATCCCATAGATCTGCCAAGAGAGCGTCTAGAAATAATAAATTACTTTAATTAGGATATAAGATATAAGACCTACCATTAAAAAATGAAGAGAATCTAAAGAGAAGAAACAAGCACAGAAAAATATGCTCATTAGCCAGTACGAAACTCTAGCTTGACTGACCCCTTCTTGCCAGCCAAGGACTAAAGGTTGCAGGCAGAGAGCAAATTTTGCCCGACTTTGGAGTTAACTCCTTGATTTTGCTCAGGATGAGCTCTTTGGCAAAAGCGTGGAGGGCATCACCTCTCTGAAAAGTCCACCACAGCACGCTATGCTTGTGTCCACGCTACCGTGGAGAGAAAGAAACCACAGCCACCTCGAAAACTTCTGTTCCCTCCCACTTTGCAAGACTTACAAGGGTTTCCTGCCTGCACCATCTGATGGCGCCACTGGGCTGCGCTGCTGCGTCAGCTCCCTTACACAGTGCCTGCTGTGTCTCAGCCACGCCTAGAAGGCTGGGAGGGAGGAACCACTGCCGCGTTGACAGATTTAGGCTCTAGGTGGAGCGAGAGTTTCACATATCTCTTAATGAGCGCCACACATGAGTTGACAGGAAAAAAAATTGGCATATGCATGAAACTCAAAAGCTGGATGTGGTGGCGCAAGCCTGCAATCCCAGCAATTGTGGGGGCTGAAGCAGGAGGAGAGTGAGTTGGAGGCTAGCCTGGACTATATAATGAGACCCTCTCTTGAAAGCACAACCAAACCCAGAATATCCCCAAACCTCAACACAAATATGCGACCGGGGGGCGGGGGCGCCGGTGCTCAATAATACAGCGCTTGCCTAGCATAGGCAAGGCCTGTCCTTTGGTCTCCAGTCCTGCAAACACAACAATAACAAGAATGTCCAATAGTTTCAGAGATTGCAGTCTGGGTTTGACTTCTTCCAATGCAGAAACATCATGGTAAACACAATTGGAGAAAAAGAGTAACTACTTTATGAAAGCCAGGAACCAGAGAGTAGGGAAGGAGCCTCAGAGGCGGGTCCAGGAGCCAGATTTGGTCCATCAGGTCACACTACCATGACTCAACCAGACATACCTAGAAGTGTGCTTTACAAATATCCTGTACATCTCTCTAGCCAACCAATTGTAAACAAGATTATCACATGACTCCACATAATATTTTCCTTCCAGGAATATTAGTGTTGAAAGGTGGAAAATTCCAACCTGTGAAGAGGAAACTACTGGGCATGCAGAGCTTACAGTCTGAAGTCCTTATGTATCTCCATTCTCCTCCATGCAGGCAGAACGAACAATTCCAACAGGCATCTGGCCATGGACACATGCTTAAAAAAGAAACCCATCGGTACAGACCCCTGGAGTCATGTTACACACTATTTTGAAAGCTGATGGAGCCCTCCTTTATTAATTACCAATTTCACTTGTAGGAGTGGTTACAGAAGAACCCAAGAAGACCATCCACAGTAACGTGAAGATGTGTATGACCGTGCTTTCAGGGATAATACTCTAATAACCCTGAATGTGTAGCATCATGACAGTTCCATCTGCATGTATCCAAAAATTCACATGCTTTCTCGTCTATCTGGAAATTAATTCTCCATGTCACTACTTCACACGAATCATAAATACACATGCTTCAGGTCTCATTTAAACATTACCATTCCAGACACATTCTCTCACTCTTTGGTATGGTTTTTCAACATTACTGAACCTCTATGGACACCTGGCTTACTTTATCACACTTTGTTCCAAGCTTTCATGCTCAGCATAAGAGAATTTCTCAATCTGAGCCCTGAGAAGCTGAAGGCAGAAAGGAGCTTTGTTCTTAGTTCATACTGTTTCTCAGCAGGTACAATATTTCCAAAACAAATGAGCATAAAACTCACAGTGGTGACATTATGGGAAAACAGGACAAGATGCTGTGAGAACGTGAAAGAAAGGAGAGTGAAACTAACCACTTCAATGAAAGAGGTGGCATTTTATTTGGAAGAGCTTGAATTACACAAAGGAATTTTCTAGGCAATGCTAAAAAAACCCACATTGATGCCAGAGAAAGCAATCTGAACGAAAGGCATGTGGGTATACTGGGCCAGAACAGAAGGCATCATTAACTATTGTCAGAATGTAGATCACGAAGGAGCAGGAAGGCTCTGAAAATTTTATCCTTCTTGTGCCTGTAGAAGCCTCGTAAAATGTTTCAGCACCATTCAGGTTGATGGCCATGCTAGGTGGAATAAGGGGGATTTCATTGTGATTTCTCTAAGTTTTAGATAGTCCTCTACTGCTATATTAATGGATTTAAGGCAAAACAGAATATGCCCAGGGGGCCAGGGATTTAACTCAGTGGTTCTGCCACCTGCCTTGCAAGTGCAAGGTCCCATGTTCAATCCCTGTTACTAATATGTGTGTGTGTGTGTGTGTGTGTGTGTGTGTGTGATGTATTTCCTCACATCCACAAAAATCTGTCAAAGGCCTGAGAGGGAAATGCAATTTGTTGGTCAATAAAAAGTTGGTCTATGAACTCATAATTTATTAATAATTCAGGAGCACAGAGACCAGACAGCAAAAGCACCAAGGACCCAGGTTCAGGTATGGAGTGGAGGTGGGTATTAGGCAGTATCATGGAGGATCCTTACACACCTAATTCTTTTTGTCCGTGGAAAGCAGAATGCAATGATTTGTTATTGATGGAGACTCTATACACCATCTTCAAAATCAATTTCTTGTTGCTTTCCCTGGGTTTCTCTTTCTATGAAAAGAGACAGACATTAGGCTAGAGAAAGAACTTCCCCAGGTCTCAATGGTGACACTTTTCTTTTCTGACCAAAGCAGGAGTTTGGTTCTTTGGATACTTAAAATCCCAAGAAGGACCTAATATCATGTCATATCTGATAGCGGTCATTTGGTCAACCTCACATAACAGTAGGAAAAACTGAGACTCACTACAAGAAAATGATTAGGCACAGATGCCTTAAGAGAAAAACACAGTCCTCACCTTCCCCTTGACATTATCTCTGATTGGGCAGAACTGTTTGGGGGGTTTTCTGGACTATGTGCCATAGTCTCCTTATCTATGGACATCAGCATGAATCTGGAGACAGCTTTGTCCATTTGGACAGTGACATTTTTGCTGTGCCTCAGTTTTCACATTGTAGAATATTCAGGATGTGAACACATTTAGGAAGGTTGCATACAGGCCATGTAGCATGCACTGTGTCATTGTTCTATCAAGTGCAACCATTTTTCTCCCCAATATTGTGCATTCCTAATAAATTTGATACAGCACTCAAGCATTTATTCTACAATAGTTCCTGTGCTAGGACCTTAAAAAGCTTTCATGGGTGATAGAAATAAACCAGATTATTTCTTTACTGTTCAATATTTAAATGCAAAGGCAGATGAACATAGACTAAGGTACTTCATAATACGGGCTGTAATGAAGGTGGGATTAAACTGTGGACATGGAAAAAATCAAATGACAAATGATTTTTCTCTGGTAAATAAATGGAGAAAGAGAGAAATACCAGACCACAGAGGAGAGATTCAAGTCATCAGACCTTGACCTGAGAAAGATCAAAGGGGGCAGAGGAGAGTAGAATTACAGACAAATGCTTCAGTTAAAAGAGTACTGAGAGGCATGTTAAAGGTCATAGAATTGAGTCCAGTCCTTGTCTTCCCAAATAGGCTCTACACTTCCTGAAATTTTTTTTTTTTTTTTTTTTTTGTACCGGGGATTGAACTCGGGACCTTGCACTTGCAAGGCAGGGGGCAGAACCACTGAGCTAAATCCCCAGCCCTTATTTTTATTTATTTTATTTATTTTTTGGTACCAGGGATTGAACTCACAACCTTGCACTTGCAAGGCAGGCATGGTGCCACTGAGCTAAGTCCCCGGCTCTGAAATATTATTGTACAAAAAGTTTTATGTCTACTAAAGTCTTAATAAAGATGCCAAAATAAACAAAGATGATATTGAATTCTATTCACATTCCATGGAAGTGCAATTCATAATGTTTAAAGCTCTACAGAGTCCTCATTAAACAAAGACTTTTTGATAATGGGTAAAACATTTTCTACCCAGTGTACCTTCTGTCTTTCTTGCAACCATTTTAACCATTGTCATGAGACTTGTTTTTTGTATAATGTAATGAAAACATTTATATTAAATAAATACATATGATTCATAACAAAACATTGGGTACTACTT